>NC_053041.3:61003071-63403071 GCF_002575655.3 Aegilops tauschii subsp. strangulata | reverse complement strand
CTCCCTCTTTCATTCTTATTTGATGATATTCACTTCTCAAGTCAATCTTTGTGAAGATACATGCTCCATGGAGTTCATCTAACAAATCCTCAATCATAGGAATTGGGTATTTGTTTTTGATGGTGTGCAGGTTGAGCTTCCTGTAATCAATACACAATCTCCATGTCATATCTCTCTTCCTTACTAGAATAGCAGGTGAAGAATATGGGCTGTTGCTCAATCTTATTATTCCTTTTTCAATCAGTTCCTTGATGATGTTCTCTAGAGCATTTTTCTGATTGTATGGCATTATGTAATTTCTCTGATTGACTACAGGAGCTCCAGGTTCCAAGTTAATTGCATGGTCACAGTCTCTCTTGGGAGGGAGAGTTGTGGATTCTTGGAAAATGTCTTGGAATGTTTCTAGTAATTTTTTCACCTCTGGTTTATGCAGTTGTTCTTTGTTCTCAAACAATTGTACTGGTTGCATCCACATTAATGCTCCATACAACATATCTTCTAGGATATGTTCCATATCTTGAAGAATAGGAGTACAAGGACTGGTGGGTAGTGTTTCGTCATGGAATGTGATCCTTTGTCCAGAGATCTCCTGTATTGTTAGTTCCTTTTTAGGGAGATCAAATGTGATTGGGCTGTGTTTATACATCCAATCAGCCCCTAAGATCATATCATAACCACACAGCTTGAGAATTCTGAAGTCTGAAGAAAAGTTGTGTCCTTGTATGGAATATTCTGTTTTAAAACATGCAAAATCACTGGCAAGTTTTCCCCCATTGGCTACAGTCACTTGCACATGTTTTACTGGTGAGATCACACAGCCAGCTTTTAGTGCAATTTCTGGTGACAGAAATGTAGTTGTGCTCCCACTATCAACTAGTGCCAGGGCAGTAGTATTGCCAAGTTGTACTAGAAGAGAGAAAGTGTGTGTAGGTTTATCCTCAGGTTGTCCTTGGGCAGCATGCATGGAGATTTTCAGTGGAGCATTGTCTGACTCTTCCTCTTCATTCTCTGAATGTTCTTCGTCAGCATCCATAATATATATCACTTCAGGATTTACTTCAGTTTGTTGTTGTAAAGCTTGGATTTGAGCTCTTTGTGACATCTTACAAACATGTTTATGTCCTGGAAACCAAGGTTCCCTGCACTTATAGCAGATCCCCTTCTCTCTTGCTTGTTGAATTACAGTGGCAGCAGTATTGCTGCTTGTTGTATGAGGTTTTGCAGGCTCCCCCACTGTCTGCTTCTTGTAGAAGGAAGGAACAATTCTGGAAGTAGTAGGAGGAGGCACATATTATTCCATTCTTCTGGCAAACCACATTGCCTTCTGCAAAGTTGTTGGTTCCAAACATTCTAGGTGGCTTTGGATGTAAGGGTGCAGCCCAGAAATGAAACTATGCATGTAGTAATCATCTGGGAGTGCAGGATTGTCCCTTCTCATTAAGTTCATTTGCTGCTCAAAGGAAGTGATGTACTGTGTTACAGTACCAGTTTGTGACAGTTGGTGAAATGCTTTCACATTCTCACAAATTGAGGTGGTAGCAAATCTTTCAGTCAGATGTTTGCAGAATCTATGCCAGGGCATATTGTGTACCAGAAAACCAGTACCTCTCCACCACTGCATTGCTTCTCCTTTCAGGTATGAGACAGCAATTTCTGTCCTCTGCTCAATGGGAGTTCTGGCCGATGAGAAATACTGTTCAACATTCTGTATCCAAGAGTCAGCATGGTTTCCTTCAAATTCAGCAATGTTCAGTTTTGCAGGTTTGACAGAAAGGATGTTCCTTCTGACATCAGGAGTATGAGGCCTGGTTCTAACAGTTTCTCTTCTGAAAACTGCTTCTTCAGGTAGTTCTTCAACAGTTAGCATTTGTCTGGCAACAGTTTTCCTGCTGGTTTTGTGGAGTGAGCATCTCTTGTTTGTTGGTAGCATGATTGGGGTGCCTGTAGGGTCCTTTCGGCGTTCCATCCAAGTTGAGCTCTTTGCCAGTCACCTTATCCACTAAAACTGCAGAACCAGCAACTCTGTCTGTTGCTAAGTGATTACTTGGCAGTTGCTTGGGTCTTCCTGGAGGTGCAGCCTGAGGAGTAGCATGATTGCTGGCTTGAGCAGATGGAGGTTCTTCCTCCTCTTCATCTTGTTCAATGCAATTGCTGTCAGTAATCTTTTGCAAACTGGCCTGAATTTTCTGAAAGTTGCGCTGGATGCTGGCAAAGTTCTTGTTGACTGACGCCGTGAATTCATAGAATTCTTTCTTGTCCTCTTCCCGATCTTGGCGCAGTGCCTTGATGTCCAACTGCAAGGATTCCAGTTCCAGAGCGCTAGTATCAATAGTGTCTTCAGGTTTTGACATGCTGACGAACCCGCAGTAGAGCACTACGGCTGCCGCTCACTGGGTGGGAGAGGAGGGATTTTACGACCGGTACCCCGGCAGCCAAGCCTCACCAACCAGATCTCCCGTCGCCGCAACCTGTACGCCACCGGAGAGTAGCACTAGAAGGGTGGGTTGGGTGGAATTTTACTCTGAAGAAGTGTTCTTCAGAAACCTCCGCCGCAAACCTTCTTGCTACCGAATGATCTACCGCCGCCGTACGCCTCCCTGCTGCTCACCGCCACCTACAGACCGCATCCAGATCGGATCTGGCTCCAATTCGCCACCGCCGAGGTCAAGAACCTTGCTCTGAATACCACTTGACAGACCCAAGGTATGGACTGTCGCTCGAATTCAGAAAAACAGAGGAACGCTGAATTACTCGGAGAAATAGTAGGATTTTCATTCCAGATCGGAGGAAACTCGAGCTAGGTTTAGCAAGCCGGAACACAGCTGCTTCAAGGGCACAGCCCGGAGTTACAATAATCTGCCTCCTCTCCACAGGCGGAGCGGCTTAAGAAAGCAACAGAAAGTGAAAAAGGTGAAAATGACAGGTTCAGGAAAAGTTCAGTAGCTTAGGCACAACGCACACGCCGTGGTCCGTCCATCTGAAGATCAGCGGCTCACAGGCAACGGCAGTCCACGAAGCGGTACGCGACTCTGGCAGCCGTTGGATGGCAGATCGATGGTTGAAACGCTTCCGGCAATAGAGATAGACTGTTCCTCATCAAGCTCTTGTCGTGGGTCTGACAGACTAAAGTGAATACCTACACTAGTGCAGAACAGGCCTTTATCACTGGTTCGTAAGGGCCTTTAGTGCCGGTTCTGCAACCGGCACTATGGAGTGGAGACTAAAGGCCCCCTCTTTAGTACCGGTTCAGCACGAACCGGCGCTAAAGTGCCACCACGTGGCACGAGCCAGGCCCAGGTGCTGGTAGACCATTAGTACCGGTTGGTAGCACCAACCGGTACTAAATGTTTGGGGGGGGGGTTTGGTTTTAATTTTTATTTTTCCATTAATTTTGTGTTTTCCATTTAATTCTTTTTTGTTTGCTGGTATTTTACGATACTACATATTGTACACGTTATGCATATATATAAATAGATTTTCTCGTAGAACCGATCATATATATAAAATCGAATGTCTCACAACCACCATTAATTATTCACACATACACATGTATATATATACAATTTCTCCTACATGTTGCCATGGTGCCTTTGGAGCACGATGACAAGTGGTTCATGGGGGCGGTAGCGGGTAATAGTATTCTCCTTTGGGATCTATGACCTGGTCGAGCAAAAATCCCGTTATTTTCTCTTGAAGTGCTCGTATGCACTCCTCTGATAGGAGCTTGTCCCGCACCTCTTTGAACTGTTAAGAAGGAGATCAATATGCATGTGTATTAGTTGTGTGACTAGATATCGACAATCATGTAAGATTTGTGAATAGTGTTCTGGCAAACGTACCCAGTCCTGTCTATCAGATCTGCTCCTTTCGGACGCCATCATGCGAATGTTCTCGCAAACGTAGTATGCACACACTTCAGTCCCCGGCGCCTGCTTCAGGGCCTTTATGACAATAGAATTTAACCAGATAATAATTAATCAAGCATGTTAATTAATTAATGGTATTGAAACAAGAATTAAAGAGATGGTAGCTAGCTAGCTAGTACTACTTAATTACTTACCTTGGGTCGATACCAACTTAGCTTTTGTCGCCATTTTCCTGGAGTCACCTTGATGTACTTTGCTCAAGCCCTACCCGCCGGCAAAGAAAATTAATAAAGGAGTTATTAAAAATAGTTCATATCAGGAAATGACGAACTAAATAGGCCGAGATATAGTTAATAATGATTGAAATAACCTGTCGACTATCCCCTTCACGATGCTGTAGTCACTATTTTTTTAAGTAGTGAATCCAGTACTTCAACTTTTCCTTCGTCAACTTTAATGTCTAACAAGATCCAGTGGAAGCTGCATGCGCATACGTTTGCATGTATAAATTAAGAGGTCATGTGCATAACACTAATCAACTATAACCCTAAACCCTATACACTTATTAACATCTAGCTAGTAAGCAAAAACAGAATTTGTAGTACAAAGACAGTGTGACTCACTCGATGTTGTAAGGAAGTAGTATATCTTCATTGCTATTGAGGCGCTTCAAGAACTCTAGCATGCAGTTCTCTACATCTTGTCTACACCATTCCAATTTCCATGTGTATTCATTAACGGTATTTGGGTCAATGAACCCAATGCCATAGCGTCCAGCTTTTTCCATTTCATACATCTTCATCCTGCATAATACCACAGAAAAGAATATATAGTGAGGATATATAATTACAGGTAATTAATGATCAATCAATGAGTACTAGAGCTAGCTTGAGACTTAAATTACAGAAAGAAATCACTTACAGGCAATAGCAACTGACGATAGATTTGTCGAGTGCATCTTGATTGAATAACTGAAATAGTTCTGAATACTCAACGGCCAGAGCTTTCTTATGGAAGTAATGATCTTCCTCGACTTGCACCATGAGGGACTCTCGATTGGAAATCTTGGTAATTTTCATGTACCAATCATGCAATTCATACATTCTCGTTGGGAGGTTCTTGACCTCCTCGGGCTCGACCAAAGGTTGGCCCCGGACATATTTCCGTTTTATTTCCTCCTCTCTAAGCAGAGACATGGGCTCGATCTCGAGGAGTTGTCCAACAGTGATCTTGAGCATTTCAGCCTGCATTATATGCTCCTCGGTTATTACCACATCGCCCAGCTCGGGAACGTAAACGGTTTGCCCACAATAATATTGGGCGCGCGTACTCTCATGTGTTGTTGGCACAATAAGCGGGGGGGGGGGGGGGGGGGGTCGATTGCGCCGCCTGTTCTCCCAGCTGGGGAACGGTTTTCCCACATTTTTTGACAGCTGCTTGTTGGCTCGAGCTCGAGCTCGCTTCTTTCTGTAGTCGTGCTCGATGTGCCTTCCTGATTTGGCGCTCATAGTCTGAGTCAACAGGCTTGGGAGCTGGTGGTCTAGCCATACGAATGAAGTGGTCAATCTTTTCCTCAAGCACTTTCTCCCTCGGCGGCGTTGCCGGTTTCGGTCGAAAATGAGCGTCCACTTCGGCCTGCACTATTGCATCGTTTTGCTCCTCGGTCATGTCGTAAGGCCTCTGAGGAAGAGAGCGAGGCTGCTTGGACCATATTTATATCGCTTGTCACCGCCTGTACTTTCTGGACTACCTCGACTCGTACCGCTACGCACCATAGCTGTGGCGTGTCTCTTCTGCGATTGCTTAGGCGGCGGAGACGGCTGACGTGGCTTAGTTGGAGCAGGAGGAGTGGCCTGACGTTGTGCCGGACTTGAAGCAGGAGGTGTGGCCTGACACGGTGTCGGATTTGAAGCAGGAGGTGTGGCCTGACGCTGTGCCGGACTTGAAGCAGGAGGTGTGGCCTGACACGGTGTCAGACTTGAAACAGGAGGAGTGGCCTGACGCTGTGCCAGACTTGAAGCAGGAGTCTGCTCACGCGTTCGTGGACTTGCAGGAGCGGGAGTGTGCTGACACGGTGGCGGACTTCGAGGAGGAGTCGGCAGACGCGGTGTCGGTGGACTTCGAAAGATGATGCAATCCTTTTTCCATAGGATGAAACGATGTATGGCCTCTCCCAGTGTTTGCTCGTCGTCACCTCCAGGAATGTCAAGCTCTAGCCCCGAATATGGGCCCACCACCTCATCAACCAAGACACGAGCATAGCCCACTGGAATCGGGGCGCAATGGAAGGTTGCTTCGGGGGTAATTGTAAAAGCAACGGCGTTCGCCACCTTCATGGATATGTTCTTCATTTTGAAGTGTAGCTCACAGTTAGTGTTCTATATGATGTCATCCATAGGGTATGTATCCAGCAGTGCGTCTGTTATGACCGGTTTGGTCTATACCAGAAAGAGGCCCACCGGGCATTAGTATTAGGGGCTTGACCCGCAAGTTATCTTAGGCAAGTTATATTAGGCAAGTTATCTTAGGCTAAAGTTATAAATACTAGTTGTAAGACACCGTTTGAGGCAAGCAATAAAGATATTATAATCTTCTGTTGCCCGGCACCTCAAGGAGCCGGAACCCTAGCCGCCGCACCTAACCCTAGCCGCGACGGCGCCTCATCGCCGGCGCGCCCGCTCCAGCCCTCGTCCTCCTCCCCCTTGTCCATACAATCTACGCCGGAGTCCCGGTAGGAACCCTAGTCCTACCAATTTGGTATCCAGAGACACAAGGCCGATCATGTCGCTTTCTCCATCACCGCCGCCGCTGCCATCCACCTCCGCCCCACCACCGCTGCCGCCGGCCACCTCCTCGCCGATGACGGCGATCATGTCCGGGACCATCACCACCACTGCGCCAGCAACAACCACCACCACGGCGGATCCGCCCCCGCTCCTTACGCCCGAGGAGGTGTCGGGCACCCTGCGAGAGCTCGTCCAAGCCGTCCGGGGCATCACCCTCTACCTCGCCGGGAACCAGCCCCTGCCGCCGAGCGCCGCCACCACCGCCTATGGGCCGCCGCTGCTACAGTGGCCCACCCCGGCCTTCCAGGCGCCCTACGGAGGGGCGCCTCCGCCACCGCTCCTGCTGCCGCACTACCCGGCCGCAGGAACGCCTTGGCCAGCGTGGCCGACCGCCACCGCATCGCTGGGGGCCCGCCTCAGTAGTTCCTCCCAGCGCCACCGCCGGCCCCCACGACGCAGGCGACGGTGCAGCAGCACCACCAGGCGCCGCTGCCATCGACAGCACCACCACCCGCGTCCCGACCTACTAGCCGGCCCCTTCACCAGGTGCAATTTCCGCCCTCGCCATCGCCGATTCCCGCGTGGGCGGCCGGCTCGTCTCCGGACCCGGTGTATACTACGGCGCCGGAACACCCGATGCCCTCCCTCCGATTTGACCGTCCCTCCAGCTCGGCGAACTACGCCCCAGAGATCCCCGACCCGGCACACGCACTACCGTTGACTGCAGCTCCCGGGCACGGTGGCCCGACACCCCCTCGCTTCGCCAAACTGGACTTCGCCACTTACGACGGCATGGAGGACCCCCTTAACTGGCTCAACCAGTGCGAGCGGTTCTTTCGAGGGCAGCGGACGCTCGCTTCGGATCGTACCTGGCTCGCGTCCTATCATCTCCGAGGCGCGGCGCAGACTTGGTACTACGCCCTCGAGCAGGACGAGGGCGGCATGCCACCATGGGAGCGCTTCCGGGAGCTTTGTCTCCTCCGGTTCGGGCCTCCTATCCGCGGGAGCCGACTGGCGGCCCTCGGCCGCTTGCCTTTCACATCCACGGTGCAGGACTACGCCGACCGCTTCCAGGCCCTGGCATGCCATGCGCCGGGCGTCTCCGCGACTCAGCGCGCCGAGTTATTTGTGGGTGGATTACCGGACCATATTCGCGTGGACGTCGAGCTCCGGGATCCCCCCGACCTCCAGACGGCCATGTACTACGCCCGGGCCTTCGAACAGCGGGCTCAGGCGCTGCAGCAACCGGCCGGCCGGGGCGGCCGCCATCCCAGTCGACCAGCGCCGACTCCACCATCACCGGGCCGGCTTCCTCCAGCCACGACGACCGCACCTCCGGCCACCACCCGGACCTTCCGTCGGTTGTCACCGGCCGAGCAGGAGGAGCGTCGCCGTCAAGGCCTCTGCTTCAACTGTGATGAGCCCTACACGCCGACCCATGTCTGCCCCCGCCTATTTTACTTGGAGACGGTCGACTACACCGAGGCGGACGACTCGACCGACGAGCCACCACCCGCGGCGGCCGTAGACACGCCCGCGGATTCCACGGCGACGGCGTGCGTCGTCTCCCTCCACGCTCTTGCCGGCATCCGTGGCGAGCAGACCATGTTGTTACCGGTGACGGTCCATGGCGAGCGGCTGGTGGCCCTGCTGGATACTGGCTCCACCCATAACTTCCTGCCCGCGGCGACTATGCGTCGGCTAGCACTGCCGACCACGGACGGGGAGCGCCTGCGGATCACGGTGGCAAACGGCGATCGCCTCCGGTGCCATGCGCTCGCCCGCGACGTTCCCATCTCCATCGGTGGCGAGCACTTCTCCATTACATGTGCAGGCATCGACCTCGGCTGCTTCGACTTCATCCTCGGGGTGGATTTTCTCCGGACCCTCGGGCCCATCCTGTGGGACTTCGACGCACTCTTGATGACGTTCTGGCGGCTGGGCCGCCGCATCCGGTGGGACCGCCTTGGGGGCGCCGCGCCAGCCGTGCCACACCTCCAGCTGGCCGCCGCGTCCCAGGAGGCCGAGCACCCCCTGCTGGATCCCCTTCTGCAGCAGCACAGCGACATCTTCGATGAGCCACGGGGTCTTCCACCCGCCCAGGTGTACGACCATCATATTCACCTTGTACCGGGCTCCACCCCCGTGGCGGTTCGGCCCTACCGCTACCCACAGCTGCAGAAGGATAAGTTGGAGCGACAGTGTGCCCTTATGCTTGCGGCAGGCATCATCCGGATCTCCACGTCGCCCTTCTCCGCGCCGGTGCTTCTCGTCCGTAAGTCGGACGGCACGTGGCGTTTCTGCATCGACTATCGCGCCCTCAACGCGCTCACGCTCAAGGACAAGTTCCCTATACCGGTGGTCGACGAGCTCTTGGATGAGCTCCATGGGGCGCGCTTCTTCACCAAGCTCGATCTCCGGTCGGGCTATCATCAGGTGCGCATGCATCCAGATGACATCGCCAAGACGGCGTTTCGCACCCACCATGGCCACTTCGAGCTCTTGGTGATGCCCTTCGGCCTCGCCAACGCCCCGGCGACTTTCCAGGCCCTGATGAACAACGTCCTTCGACCCTACTTACGGCGGTTTGTGCTTGTTTTCTTTGATGACATTCTTATCTACAGCGCCACCTGGGCCGAGCACCTCCAGCACGTCACCATCGTCTTCAACGAGCTTCGGGTGCACCACCTCCACCTTAAGCGCTCGAAGTGCTCGTTCGGGACACCTACCGTCGCCTACCTCGGCCGTGTCATCTCGGCCGACGGGGTGGCTATGGACGCCGACAAGGTGGCGGCCGTCTCTGCATGGCCGACTCCTCACTCGCCGCGGGCTCTCCGTGGGTTCCTCGGCCTCGCCGGCTACTACCGGAAATTTATCCGGGAGTTCGGGCTCATCGCGGCGCCCCTCACGCGGTTGCTTCGCCGCGATGCTTTCGCCTGGGACGACGAGGGGACAACAGCGTTCGAGGCCCTCAAGGGGGCCCTCACGACGGGCCCCGTCCTCCAGATGCCCGACTTCGACCGCCCGTTCGTGGTGGACTATGACGCCTCGGGCGCCGGGTTCGGCGCCGTGCTTCATCAGGGCGATGGGCCCCTCGCTTTCTTCAGCCGGCCTTTCGCTCCACGCCATCTTAAGCTGGCAGCATACGAGCGGGAGCTCATTGGCCTTGTACAGGCCCTTCGTCATTGGCCTTGTACAGGCCGTTCGTCATTGGCGGCCGTACTTGTGGGGACGGTCCTTCCACATTCGCACGGACCACTACAGCCTGAAGTTCTTGCTGGACCAATGGTTGTCGACCGTGCCGCAACACCAGTGGATCAGCAAGCTCTTCGACTTTGACTTCTCCGTCGAGTATCGGCCGGGCCGTCTTAACATCGTGGCCGACGCGCTGTCCCGTCGCGACTCCGACCTTGCTTCCTCCACCGACGAGTCCGCCGGGGCGGCCCTGTGCATCCGCTTCGGGCCGACGTTTGGTCTCTTCGCCGACATTCACCGCGCCACTGCGACGGCCGACGACGCCGTCCTTCTTCAGCAGCAGCTCACGGCCGGCGACCTGGAGGAGCCTTGGCGCTTCTCTGACGGACTGCTTCTCCATGGGCGCCGGATCTTTGTTCCGGCGCATGATGATCTCCGTCACCAGGTGTTACAGCTCGCCCACTCGGCGGGTCATGAGGGTGTGCAGAAAACCCTCCATCGTCTTCGCGCCGACTTCTACATCCTTGGCGATCGCGCCCTGGTCCGCGACTAGGTTCGGTCTTGTCAGACATGCCAGCGCAATAAGACGGAGACCCTGAGGCTGGCTTACTTCAGCCTTTGGAGGTGCCGTCTCAGGTTTGGGCGGATATCTCCATGGACTTCATCGAGGGCCTTCCCAAGGTGGGCGGCAAGTCGGTCATTCTCACGGTGGTCGACCGCTTCTCCAAGTATGCCCACTTCATCGCGCTCGGCCATCCGTACACGGCGGCATCAGTGGCCCGGGCCTTCTTCGACGACATCGTCCGTCTCCACGGGTTCCCTGCTTCGATCATCAGTGCTCGGGACCCAGTGTTCACGGGCCATGTCTGGCGCGATCTCTTCAGGATGGCGGGTGTCCAACTCCGCCTGAGTACGGCGTTCCATCCTCACACAGATGGTCAGTCCGAGGTGGTTAACAAGGTCATTGCCATGTATTTGCGTTGCGTGACAGGTGATCGGCCTCGCGCTTGGGTGGATTGGCTCTCTTGGGCAGAGTACTTCTACAATACCTCTTATCACTCCGCCCTGCGCGCGACGCCGTTTGAGGTGGTCTATGGTCGACAACCCCCGCCTATACTTTCCGTGGACCCGGAGACGGCTCGGACGGAGGTTGCGGGTGACCTTATCCGCACTCGTGATGAGATGCTTGCTGAGGTTCGTCAGCGTCTCCTTCAGGCACAGCAGCTGGCCAAGCACTACTACGACGATCATCATCGCGAGGCGGAGTTCGCGGTGGGTGATTGGGTGTGGCTGCGTCTCCTCCACCGCTCTACGCAGTCACTCGACCCGCGCAAGAAGCGCAAGCTCGGCCCTCGCTACGCCAGGCCCTTCCCTATCTTGGAGCGCATTGGTAAGGTGGCATATCGTCTTCAGCTTCCAGCCCGCGCTCGCATCCACGACGTCTTCCATGTTGGGCTGCTCAAGCCTTTCCGTGGCGAGCCACCGGCGGCTCCTCCGGCGCTTCCTCCACTCGCCGATGGTCGCATTCTTCCCGAGCCGGCAAAGGTGTTGCAGGCGCAGCTCCGTCGTGGCGTCTGGTTCGTCCTCGTTTAGTGGGCAGACCTTCCGGAGGAGGAGGCTACTTGGGAGCAGCGTGACGAATTCCGCCAACACTATCCAGACTTTCAGCTCGAGGACGAGCTATTTGCGCAGGCGGGGAGAGATGTTATGACCGGTTTGGTCTATACCAGAAAGAGGCCCACCGGGCATTAGTATTAGGGGCTTGACCCACAAGTTATCTTAGGCAAGTTATCTTAGGCTAAAGTTATAAATACTAGTTGTAAGACACCGTTTGAGGCAAGCAATAAAGATATTATAATCTTCTGTTGCCCGGCTCCTCAAGGAGCCGGAACCCTAGCCGCCGCACCTAACCCTAGCCGCGACGGCGCCTCATCGCCGGCGCGCCCGCTCCAGCCCTCGTCCTCCTCCCCATTGTCCATACAATCTACGCCGGAGGCCTAGTAGGAACCCTAGTCCTACCAGCGTCGCCCGGGGCGGAACCAACGCTGCTTCTCGGCATGGATGGGACGGTGCTATCCAATGCTGGATGATCATCCGCTTGCTGCTGCCGCTGCTGAGACCCCCTTTCCTGGCTAAGTGAGTCGATCTGCTGCTGCTGCTGGAATTTGAGTGCCAAGTCCGCGTGCCTTGCTTCTAGGCCTTGAAGGCGTTCCGCGTCCTGCTTCCTCTGCTCCTCCTCCAGCTTCCTCTTCTTCTCCTCCTCCATCTTCTTTCTTGCACGTGTCCTGTAGTCGTCGTTCTATTCCGAAAAGCCCTCATACCAGGGAATAACACCCTTGCCTTGTGTTCTTCCCGGGTGTTCAGGATTTCCCAGGGCGCGCGTAAGCTCGTCGTTCTCTCTGTTGGGCGTGAACACCCCCTTTCGAGCATCTTCTATTGCGTCAAGTAACTTTTGTTCTGCTCCGTTTAGACTTGCCTTCTTCAAAACCAGGCCTGTCTTCGGGTCCAACGCCCCCCCTGCGCATAGAACCAAGTTCTGCACCTGGGGGGCCAGCTCCTAGTAACCGGAGTGACCCCTGCATCCTCCATCTCTTGCTCAGACTTATCCCACTTAGGCATTGCCACCGCGTAGCCACCTGGACCCAGCCTATGGAACTGCGTCTTTTTTGCGGCATTGGCCTTGTTTTTTTCGACCGTTCCTTAGATAATTTTGATTCCTTGAATTTCACGAAAGCGGGCCAGTGTTCTCTTTGCTTCTCCAGTGTTCCCTTGAATTCTGGAGTCTTCCTTTCTGCAGCGAGGTAGTTGGCCCATACAGTTTTCTTGTGGGTGTTGAATGCAATTGCCATCTTCTTAAGAGCAGCGTCCTTGACTTTCTGCACATCTGCATCAGTGAAATAATCTGGTAGGGTGAAATGTTCCATCAGAGATTTCCAAAGCTTTTGTTTTGCTATGTCGTCGACCCAAGTAACATCTGGGCGTTTAGTTTTTGGCACTTTCCATTCTGGAATGGAGATCGGGAGTTGGTCCTTCACAATAACTCCGCACTGACGAACGAACTTGCTCGCAATGTTCTTAGGCGTGAGGGGTTCGCCACTAGCTTTGATGGAATCGATGTTGTACTTTACACCCTCCTTCAACTTTTTGCTCGGGCCGCGCTTTGTCCTGCTGTCTGTAGAAGCAGATTTGCTCGATCTGGAGGGCTGAAAGAAGAAAGATCGATTCGTTAATATATCTTCAAATAAAAAAACATGTGATGATCACTAGATGCCTGCTTATATAAATATACCTCGTCGGTAGTCTTTGTTATTTCAAGATCAACATTGTATTCATCATCATAATCATTGTCTGCGTCATCATAATCATAATCATAGTTCATGACTTCATCAGCTCGGTCGTCGAGATCGAATATCTTATCATCACCCTCCCCGGTATTGTTCAGATATTGGGAGCCGTCATTTGCTTCATTCAGATCATCTGGCCTGCTAGGGCTGCGTATGATCTCGAACATGGCCTCTTCTCCCTCTTTGCCGGTATTGTCCGCCATAGCTTTTATTTAACTAATACAGAAGAAATATAAAACAATTTAGTATTCAAATTACAATGCATGGATGCAATCAATAAGGAAAAACTGAATCATATAGTACATAATATGCATCGTCTCGAATAATATATAATCTCGAATACATCGTCTCGAATAATATATAATCTCGAATACATCGAATAATATATAATCTCGAATACATCGTCTCAAATAATATATAATCTCGAATACATCACTGGCTAGGTAGCTAATAAAGATCGAATACTATAGAAGAATCTAGGCCACTCGCGGTTCCTGGGGCGCGGGCGGTGGACGCCCAAAGACAAGGAACCATCACAGGATCATATCTCCGGTCATCTGCCCAAAGAACCTGCCAGGTATTGGAGAACCTGACGTCCATAGCAGCCATGTAGCGATGGACGTGCTCGTCCTCCTCCCTGACACGACGACGCACCACCTCCGGCGGGGCCGGCTCCCTCTGCACCGAATGTGGCCCACGCGAACGCCACCAAAGGAGATTAGGGTCGACGACGGGACCCGAGGCCGGGTTCCTCACCAAGCGTCGCGCCCCTCCAGGTAGCACCTCCCAGTGCCAGCCCGGCGGAGCCCAATCCCGGACAAGGGTCCTCTGAAGCAGGACGTCGTCGCGAACGGGTCGACGGCGAGGATGCGGGCCGGGCATGTCGACAACAAATACTATATGCCGCAAAAGTAAAGTAACATTTTTTAAATGATTGGATTGTGATATCTTATATGCACATTCTAAATTTTATAACTAAAAATATAATAAACTAAAAAAACATCGACCATATCTAAAACTAACATTTCTAACATTTCTATAACTAAAATTGTATAACTAATTTTTCTTTAACATTTCTATATAACAATAATTTCTATAACATTAATACAGAAAAAACTAACATTTCTATATATAACTAACATTTCTATAACATTAATACAGAAAAAACTAAAAAAACTAATAACTAATAACTAATAACAGAAAAACTAAAAACTAAAAACAGAAAAACTAAAAACTAAAAACAGAACAAAAATTGTGTATGTGTGTGTATGGTGTGTGTGTGTGTATGTGTGTGTATGTGTTGTGTGTGTAGGCGACGGCGACGGCGAGCCAAGGCGACGGCGCCGGCGGCGCGCGCGGCGGCTTCGATTGGAGGGAGAGGAGAGGGGGGACAGTGGCTCACAGCGCAGGCGAGGTCGAGGCGACGGCGACAGCGACGGCGACGCGGGCCCGGTGCAGGGATGGGGACGGGCCGGCGACGCGGACGGCGCGACGAGGACAGGGGCGGCGCGGAGTCGACGGGGACGGCGCGACGGCGGTGGAGACGGCGCGGGATGGGGCGGCGGCGATGAAGCAGAGAGAAGTGGGAGGAAACTGACGAAATTTTCGTAAGTGTTTCTTATATAGGATGGTCCTTTAGTACTGGTTGGAGACACCAACCGGTACTAAAGGTCGATTTTGGCCAGGCCAAGCGGCGGGAAGCGCCCACCTTTAGTACCGGGTGGTGGCACCAACCGATACTAAAGGCCCACCCTTTAGTACCGGTTGGTGCCACCACCCGGTACTAAAGGGTGTGCACTGCCAGGCGAGGGACGCAGAAGTTTAGTCCCACCTCGCTAGTTGAGGAGCGTCAGGACCAGTTTATAAGCCCCGACGCGGGCACTGCATCGAGCTACTCTCAATACCAGGCCTTCTGGGCCTACCTCTCCTACTCTGCCTGTGGGCCTACTGGGCTTGCGGGCCTGCATCCTGGCCCAACTACAGGTTGGGTTTCTAGTCGTATGCAGGCCGCTCTGGCCCAGTAGGTGGGCTTTTTTATTTTCTTATTTTTTTTGCTTTATTTATTTTTGGTTTATTTATTTTTGAGTTGTTTTTTGCTGTATTTAGAGTTTTTTTGGGAATATTTTTGCTTTAGGTATAAAAAATTACAAACTTTCTGTTAGTGCCGGTAGTTTACAAATTTGAATAGTTTACATTTTGAATTATTTGAAATTTGTGTGAATCACTAGTTTGTGAATAACTTAACTTTGAAAATAGATTTTCAGTGATTCTTTTTTCTTATGTTTAATATTAGTATGTTTTATCACTATATTCAATTTGGTAATGCTTAGGTTATTTAAAAAATGAAATCCCTTTGTAACGGATGAGTTTTTGTCCGAAATCCTGATACTTCGAAAGAGATTCTCCATTTTATACACGAAGTGCATCCAGTTTTTGCGGTAACCCTCTCTACTTTTTTGCACATGCTATGTGGGTGAAATTATGATACCATGCCAACTTTCAACCTTTTCTGAGTTCATTTGAAATGCTTTTCAATTTCAGGGTCATTTAGCTGAAAAAATCAGTAAATGCATGAAAGAATTTGTTTGCACATAAAATTGCTTCGCGTTTCAAATGCCAAAACACATAACTACCCTAACTATTACAGAGATTCCCTCCTGGGTGTGAAACACAGAAGAAAGTGATGATAGTGAATCCGATCACATCCCAGATCTTTGGGTGTGAAACTTTTTCTTCGCGTATGTCCCTTTGCGCCGTAGCCATGGAAAATCTTCATCATTTAACTGGATGCTCGGGTCAATATTCACTGTGAATGGAGCAATTTCATCAAACTTTTCATAATATTCTGACATGTCTGTCTTGTCATCCACTCCCACGATGTTTCTCTTCCCAGAAAGAACTATGTGGCGCTTTGGCTCATCGTATGATGCATTCGCTTCCTTATCTTTTCTTTTTCTCGGCTTGGTAGACATATCCTTCACATAGAAAACCTGTGCCACATCATTAGCTAGGACGAATGGTTCGTCTGCATACGCAAGATTGTTGAGATCCACTGTTGTCATTCCATACTGCGGGTCTTCCGTTACCCCATATCGTGTCATATTGACCCATTTGCACTGAAACAAAGGAACCTTCAAATCACGTCCATAGTCAAGTTCCCATATCTCCTCTATGTAACCATAATATGCATCCTTTCCCGTCTTGGTTGTTGCATCAAAGCGGACACCACTGTTTTGGTTGGTGCTCTTCTTATCTTGGGCGATCGTGTAAAATGTATTACCATTTATCTCGTACCCTTTGAAAGTCATTATATTCGAAGATGGTAACTGGGACAGCGAGTACAGGTCATCTTCAATAGAGGCGTCATGCATGGTACGTGTCTGCAACCAGCCGGCGAAACTCCTGGTTTGTTCACGTGTAATCCAGTCATCAGACCGCTCCGGGTGTTTGGAGCGTAGAAAATTCTTGTGTTCGTCCATATACGGAGCCACCAAGGAGGAATTCTGTATAACTGTGTAGTGTGCTTCAGTGAGAGAATGTCCGTCCATACATATTTTTTGATTCCCTCCTAGCGTGCCTTTTCCATCCAGTCTGCCCTTATGCCGTGATTCGGGAACACCAATGGGCTTAAGGTCAGGAATAAAGTCAATACAAAACTCAATGACCTCCTCATTTTCATGGCCCTTGGAGATGCTTCCTTCTGGCCTAGCACGGTTATGAACATATTTCTTTAAGACTCCCATGAACCTCTCAAAGGGGAACATATGGTGTAGAAATACAGGACCCAAAACGCTAATCTCTTCGCATAGGTGAACTAGGACGTGCGTCATGATGTTGAAGAAGGATGGTGGGAACACCAACTCGAAACTGACAAGACATTGCACCAAATCATTCTCTAACCTTGGTATGATTTCTGGATCGATTACCTTCTGAGAGATTGCATTGAGGAATGCACATAGCTTCACAATGGCTAATCGAACGTTATCCGGTAGAAGCCCCCTCAATGCAACCGGAAGCAGTTGCCTCATAATCACGTGGCAGTCATGAGACTTTAGGTTCTGGAACTTTTTCTCTGCCATGTTTATTATTCCCTTTATATTCGACGAGAAGCCAGACGGTACCTTAATACTGAGCAGGCATTCAAAGAAGATTTCCTTCTCTTCTTTGGTAAGAGCGTAGCTGGCATGACCCTGATGTATGCCGTCTTTCCATGCAGACGTTGCTGGTCCTCCCGTGCCTCAGGTGTATCTTTTGTCTTCCCATACACGCCCAAGAAGCCAGGCAGGGTCACGCAAAGATTCTTCGTCACGTGCATCACGTCGATTGCAGAGCGGACCTCTAGATCTTTCCAATAGGGCAGGTCCCAAAATATAGATTTCTTCTTCCACATGGGTGCGCGTTCGTCAGCGTCATTCGGAACAGGTTGTCCGCCAGGACCCTTTCCAAAGACTACCTTCAAATCCTTGACCATATCATGTACATCAGCACCAGTACGGTGGCGAGGCTTCGTCCGGTGATCCGCCTCACCTTTGAAATGCTTGCCTTTCTTTCTTACGGGATGCCTGCTCGGAAGAAATGGACGATGTCCCAGGTACACATTCTTCCTACAATTGTCCAAATATATACTGTCGGTATCATCCAAACAGTGCATGCATGCGGGGTATCCCTTGTTTGTCTGTCCTGAAAGGTTACTGAGAGTAGGCCAATCATTGATGGTCGCGAACAGCAAGGCCTTTAGGTCAAATTCTTCCCCCATGTGCTCATCCCACGCACATACACCAGTTCCATTCCACAGCTGTAAGAGTTCTTCAACTAATGGCCTTAGGTACACATCAATGTCGTTGCCGGGTTGCTTAGGGCCTTGGATGAGCACTGGCATCATAATGAACTTCCGCTTCATGCACAACCAAGGAGGAAGGTTATACAAACATAGAGTCACAGGCCAGGTGCTATGGTTGCTGCTCTGCTCCCCAAAAGGATTAATGCCATCTGCGCTTAGACCAAACCATACGTTCCTTGCGTCATCTGCAAACTCCTTCCCGTACTTTCTCTCAATTTTTCTCCACTGCGACCCGTCAGCGGGTACTCTCAACTTTCCGTCTTTCTTACGGTCTTCTTTGTGCCATCGCATCGCCTTGGCATGCTCTTTGTTTTGGAACAAACGTTTCAACCGTGGTATTATAGGAGCATACCACATCACCTTGGCAGGAATCTTCTTCCTGGGGCGCTCGCCCTCGACATCACCAGGGTCATCGCGCCTGATCTTATAGCGCAATGCACCGCATACCGGGCAAGCGTTCAAATCCTCGTACTCACCGCGGTAGAGGATGCAGTCATTAGGGTATGCATGTATCTTCTGCACCTCTAACCCTAGAGGGCAGACAACCTTCTTTGCTTCATACGTACTCTCGGGCAATTCGTTGTCCTTTGGAAGCATATTCTTTATCATTACCAGCAACTTTCCAAATCCCTTGTCAGATACACCATTCTCTGCCTTCCATTGCAGCAATTCCAGTGTGGTGCCCAACCTTTTCTTGTCAGCTTCGCAATTCAGGTACAACAATTTCTTGTGATCCTCTAACATGCGCTGCAACTTCTTCTTCTCCAAATCACTTGCCCAGTTTCTCTTTGCATCGGCAATGGCCCGACCTAGATCATCAGCGGGCTCATCTGATGCCTCTTCAGCTTCTTCCCGCATTGCCGGCTCAGCTTCTCCCCCCATTGTTGTATCATCGTATTCAAGGAACCCATGGCCAGGATAGTTGTTGCCGTCCTCTTCTTCTTCATTGTCTTCCATCATAACCCCTCTTTCTCCGTGCTTGGTCCAAACATTATAGTGGGGCATGAAACCAGACTTAAACAGGTGGACGTGAATGGTTCTTGACGTAGAGTAATTGTGATCATTCTTACAGACTAAACATGGACAAGGCATAAAACCATCCGCCCCCTTGTTTGCCTCAGCCGCAAGCAGAAAAGTTTGCACGCCATTAATGAACTCGGGAGAGCATCGGTCATCGTACATCCATTGTCGGCTCATCTTCATTACACAACACCGAATAGACCAAATTAATACAAGTTCATACATAAAGTTCATACAAGACTTAAATGCAACAAACAAATAACTCTCTAACTAAAGAATTTAAATGCAACAACAAATGCGATCAAGATCGCAACTAAGGTAACAATTGATCCAACAACATAATGATACCAAGCCTCACTATCAATGGCATATTTTCTAATCTTTCTAATCTTCAAGCGCATTTTCTCCATCTTGATCTTGTGATCATCGACGACATCGGCAACATGCAACTCCAATTCCATCTTCTCCCCCTCAATTCTTTTCAATTTTTCTTTCAAATACTCGTTTTCTCTTTCAACTAAATTTAACCTCTCGACAATAGGGTCGGCTGAAATTTCCGGTTCACAAACCTCCTAGACAAAAATATCTATGTCAACTTGATGGGCATAATTTGTCATAAACACGAAATGCAACAACTAGTTTTAAAAGAGAATATACCACATCCGAATCATAACAAGGACGAGGGCCGACGGGGACGGATATCAAAACCATGGCACTATGTATAACAAACAACGTACGGGTAAGATAATTATACGAGTAACTATATATCCAAATCACACAAACATCAATTTGGTAATGTAAAACATTCATGAACAAGAGGCTCACCACAAGGTGGTGCCGGCGACGGAACGGTGCGGGCGATCGACTGTGTTTACGACGGAGATTTAGAAGGCACTAAGTAAACCACACCTACATATGCAAACTAAGTGTTAGTTTTGACCACAAATTGCATATAAATCAAATACTAGCACATATATTTTCTACCAAATTACTAAACTCATAAATTAATCACTATACAAAGCATTGCAAGAGCTAATCTAGCAATGAGAGATGAAAGGACAAAGTTGCTAACCTTTGTGATCATTTGAATGGATGGGGGCCTTCAAATCTTGACAAATTTTGGGCAAAATGTGTGATGAGCTCGAGAGGAAGAGGGGAAGAACAGAGAGGAGAGGGGAAAGGGGAAGAACAGAGCGAGCTCGGGTGGACGAAGGGCTTATGTAGGACGACCTTTAGCACCGGTTCGTGCCATGAACCGGTACTAAAGGTGCTGGAGGGGCCCCGGACTGACAACATCCTGCCACCACTCACTTTAGTACCGGTCCGTGGCACGAACCGGTGCTAAAGGTCGGCCACGAACCGGTACTAATGAAAGCGGCTGGCTAGCCGTTGGAACCGGCACTAATGTACATATTAGTGCCGGCTCAAAAGCAAACCGGCACTAATGTGCTTGACATTTGACCCTTTTTCTACTAGTGCTAGCCCAAGAGCAGTGGCGGAGCTAAAAGGAAAGTTGGGGGGGGGGGGGGGGGGGGGGGCGCCACCGTCTTTGCACCACGGCACGTCACCGCCCCTGCTATCGATGGTCACCCGCGCCACGCCACACTGCCTCCTGCACATCATCCCCACCGCCGCACTGCTAGCAACGTGTATCCTCGTATTTCAGGTTGACAAGTGGGACCCATATATATGTCGGGTTTGTTATTGGTTGGGGGAGCGGTGCGGGGTGTTATTGGAGATCTAGTGGAGCATCAATCGCCTATAACTAGAAAAGTGTTATTGGTGTCCCAATAAGTGGTTATTATGGGAGTTTTTATGTGAGTTGTTGGAGGAGATGCTTTTATATTGAGTTCACCTTGAATACCGAAATCGCTGACCCAGGCATACAGGTGAACGGCGTCCATGAGTCCAAGAATGTCCGCCTGATGAGAATTAAGCCTAACAAGATTATTAAATATTAAAGTAACAATGGTTAGTGCATTTTCTGCCTTGCGGACGGATGTGTGGACACTGACACGGAGGCCGCTGCTTCTAATGCAGGTAAAGGGCGCCTGCCCCTCCTTTCCTTCATGGGCTTGATCATGTTGAACTAACTTGCAGGATCCATCTTTTACTCTTCCGCTGCTTCTAATGCTAGTCCACTCAACCCGCCCACCGTTGAGAAAACAGTGAGCTTGGCAGGCACCACACTCGAGGAGCCGCCAGATGGCGACGCTGCGATCGTGGAGGAGCCTCATGATGAGCATTGCTATTCAGCCGATGCTTTTCGCACGATACTCAAGACGACTATGCCCATCAGGCCGTTTGTAAATTAGATCCACACCAATCTCACGGTGTAGAGTCTATGTCGGCTGTACATCGGCCATACAATTTCGTGTGTACATCAATTTCGCCTCATGATCCCAAGGCGGCAAAAATGACAAATTTAACCTATGGACGAAAAGAATTCACAAAGTGAACTGATATTGAAATTTTTTCACTCCGCTGACTTTTTGTTTAACACCCGACAGCTAGGCGCCACACTACATTATGCAGCGCCTAACTGACAGGCGTTACATGCTGACGAGCGTCACACCTCAGGCTGCCTAAAAATTGCTAAGTCAGCGTGCAACGCCTAAGAGTTAGGCGCTGCACTATATAGTGCAGCGCCTAATGTCTAGGCGTTGCACTAGTCCATATGCGCCGGTGCCCCGCTATGCCTAGCCAAAAACGTTTACGTGTACCATCAGTTTGTATGCATTGGTTAATTGGCACATGCACATGTGATATACCTATGAGGCCCTAGGACACTGTTCCCCGCAGCTTTACACAGCACACAAGGAGACAACAATGCCAGACAAAAATCTCAGGAACCCATGACACACTGTACCACAATTCCGACTTGGGCGCCTGAATCTCTCTCTCCTGTGTCTTCACCAAGTGACACTTGCTAATAGAAATTCATGATTTACAACTTATTGTTTTTAAACACTTGGTAGAAATTATTTGCGTCATTTGTATACACATCTGCATGATGGGGAAAGAGTGTAGTAATACCGAACAAGGACACAAGAATATGTCTCACGCATGTGGGGTTAGGTGTGCAGTGCGAGATAAAACTTCACGGATTTTTCGTGGTTGATTCGAGGTATTTCAACAGCACACGGATACAGAAGATCCAACTAGAAAAAAAGCTAATTCTTGATAGGGACATATCAGAAGTAGCCCCATAGATCATAGCTAGGAACCCATGCATGCACTAGCTCGTAATGGTACTGCTTAATCTAACTAGCCCACCACCCATTCCGAGATTCAGTGCTACGAACCAATGCACCAGATAACGCGAACCCTACGCATATGCTTGAGTGGCCACTAGCGCAGCGCCTAGAGGCCAGGCGCTGCACTGTATCGTGCAGCGCCTAGCTCTCAGGCGTTGCACACTGACTTAGCAATTTTCAGTCAGTCCGGTGCGCGACGCTGGTCAGGCGTGTAATGCCTTTGAATTAGGCGTTGCACAGCCTAGTGTGACGCCTAACTGTCGGGCGTTACACAAAAAGGTCAGCTATGTGAAATTTTTTCATCAACAGTTTAGTTTGTGAATTTTTTTCGTCCATAGGTCAAATTTGTTGTTTTTGCCTCCCAAGGCTGCCACTCCACCCATTGTGGGGTCTGTAGTGGAGCCCGTGGTGGTGTCTGCGGCGGTGGTGCCGCCCAAGCCCACCGTGAAGAAGGTGGTGGAGTTTGCTGTGAGCGTTGTTGTCGTTCGGCTGCAGGCCAAGATCGTTAAGCTGCCTTTTTTTTGCCCAGGCAAAAGATTTGCCATTTCATTGATTAAGATTTTTTTTTGAAACAAATGCCTCAAAGCGGCTAAAAAAACAATAGGGGTCTACTCTCGCGGCATTACAACACTCATGTGCTTCGCACCAGCTATCACCCAAAGAGATACCTCCGCTTTGATCTTACTGATTAGAACCGTGGAAGGTATAACCATGTTTCTGAAGACCCTGGCATTACGCTCCGTCCATATCTCCCATGAGATAACCATCACAAGGGAGGCGAGCGCCTTAGGGGATCAAAGGCGAATCTGAAAGTTGCCGTTCCACCATGCTCTCACTGAAGTCACTGTCTGGCAAGCCGCCGTAGAGATGTCGTTAAGCTGCCTTCGCTGTCTGAGGCCTGGCTCCATGCAGCGGAAGAGTAAAAGATGGATCCGGACCTTGAGGTGGCGGGGGTTCCTTCCTTTTTCCTGGAGGCCAATGAGCCCGGGCCCAACCTTATTGGCGTTTTCTTCAATGGCCGACGTCTCCGCATCTGGTCCGACGACTTCTCGGCTTCTACTTCTGCAAGATCCTGGGATTGAAAAAGTTTGCTCCGCCGAGGCGGAGGCCCAGAGGCGGCACTGAGCTTTGCTCTAAATGTATTTTCTTAATCTCTTTTAATGTGTGTGTTTTTAAGGAATTGTGATACTTAATATATGGCATTGGGCCCTTTCGCAAAAAAGAAATGATAAGGCCAGGAAGGTCTAATTTTGTGCGTGGTCATTTGGATGAGAATTTTGAAATTAGTACAAATATTTGGCCTCGCGACTGTAATCCTATATTAATGGAATAAAACTCTATTACCTCGCAAAAAAAAGTAGGTTGTTGATGCTGTTGCCGTACAAACGGATCCCATGAATATAAATAGGCGAAAAAACAAGTTCCAAAAATTCGAGAAAAAAAACACTATAAATTTGTGGGGCGTCTCCAAAGGTACGTCTTCCCTTTGAACCGATATATCCTTGCTAGTTTGATGCTCTGATTAATCTCTCCTGGTGTACATTGTGACAACTCTTGGTTCGTATCTGATATCTGATATAGAATAAACAAAGCCGGCATGCATGTCGGGTCCGGGTCCAGGTTCTGTCCAGCTTAAAAAATCAACCCAAACCCCGGTGTATCACGAGTTGAGGACGAAGAGTAACCTAAAAAATGGAAAGCGCTGATTCCGGAGACAAAATCGCCTTACGCCGTCGCGCGCCTTGCCTTGGAAGGAACCAGCAGATTTAACCCTACCCGTGGGAGTGGGGTGGGCCGTGACGCTATAAACACATCGATCCCCACTTTACCTCTCCATCAATCGATTCAGAACCAAAGTGAATCATCGATTTTCTTCAGCAAGGGGTGCCCAAACAATCTCAAAACCGAAATGAAGCAGGCACTCAATATAACTAATGAGTCTCTTTCAGAAAGATATTTGGGAATGCCATCTGATGTGGGCAACAATAAAAATGGTACTTTCAAGTTTCTGAAGGATAGAGTTTGGAACAAAGTCAAAGGTTGGCTCGAAAAAATTCTCTCGGTGGGAGGGAAAGAAGTTCTAATTAAATCAGTGGCACAGACTATTCCGGTATACTCGATGTCATGTTTCAAACTTCCCCGGAGGCTATGTGAGCACTTGAATTCTCTCATAAGGAAATTTTGGTGGGGCAGCAAGGATGGCAAGAGGAAGCCACACTGTGTGTCTTGGAGTACCATGACTAGGCCCAAGCAATGTGGGGGCCTTGGTTTTCATGAAATTGAACTGTTTAACCTCGCTCTTCTTGCAAGACAGGCGTGGCGAATTTTGTCGGTCCCAAATACCCTAAGTGCAAGGATTCTAAAGGCCAAATATTTCCCTACGGGAGATTTTCTTCATGCCGAACTTGGATCTTCTCCATCACAAGTGTGGACAGCTATACTAAATGGGAGGGACACTTTGTCACGAGGCCTCATACGCCGGATCGGTGACGGTCAGACCACGGAGATATGGCAACATAACTGGCAGCCACGTGCCCATAACATGAGGCCGATCACGAGCAGGGTTCCTAACCCGCCGCAGCTAGTTGGTGAATTGATACAGCCGGATGCCTCCTGGGACCGACAAACTATTATGCAAGTTTTTTTACCTACTGATGTAGCGGCTATCTTCTCAATCCCTCTATGCACAAAACATATTGATGATTTCTGGTCTTGGGCTCATGAGAAGAACGGAGTATTCTCAGTCCGATCGGCGTATCGCATGCTTGTCACCACAAAACACAGCCGAGAAGCTTGGTTGGAGGGGCGTTCAGATTCTTCCAACTCTGAAGGTGAACATAGGTCGTGGTCCAAGCTATGGAAAGTAGATGTGCCGTCAAAGGTTAATATTTTTCTTTGGAGACTAGCTCAACAGTCGATCCCGACGGCGGATGTGTTACATCACCGAAATATGTCGACGGTGGATAGCTGCGGTCTTTGTGGAGCAACAGATTCCTGGCAACACTCCCTCCTGCATTGCCATGTTGCTCGTTCGGTCTGGGCATTACAAGCTCCGGAGATCTTTCGGGTTCTATCGGAAATGAACGAACCAGATGCAAAACGCTGGATCTTCTCCCTGCTGGACACGCTTCCGTCGGCGGAGTTTACTCAAGTATTGGTTACTCTCTGGGCCATCTGGTTCTCTCGACGCCAAGCCCTACACGAGCACATTTTTCAGAGTCCGATGTCAACCCACCAATTCATCATGAAGTACATCCGGGAACTCAATGACTGTAAGCCAATTGTGGTGAAGAACACTCCAGTTGTTCGTTCCAGCGTGAGGAAGCCTAGGTGGATAAGGCCACCGGAGAACTTTGCAAAAATGCGTGTTGATGGGGCTGTTAATAGAGCAAACGATGAAGGCTCATTCAGTGCAGTGTGCAGAGATGGAGACGGCACTTTCTTGGGCTCGTCTGCGATCAGATGCACCAGCATCACTGATCCTACTACGCTCGAGGCACTTGCTTGTCGGGAGGCTCTTGCACCTGCCCAAGATCTATCGTTATCTCATGTTATAGTTGCCTCTGACTCAAAGGGTGTGGTGCAGGAGATCAAGTTAGGCATTGGTGGAATGTATGCAATTATTGTGAAGGAGATTAGAGAGACGATGGAGCTTTTCCATCAATGTTCCGTCATCTTTGAAGGACGGAAAACCAATCAAGAGGCACATAGCCTCGCTAAGCATGCTTTTGGTCTGGACCCGGGGCGCCATGTGTGGCTCATAAACCCCCCAGATTTGAATTGTATCCCTATGAACATTATTCAATAAAGTAAAGTGTGTTTAGACTCAAGAAAAATAAAAAAATCAATCGATTCAGAGGAATCAAACTGTTCCGTTCTGCCTCTCCGTCATCATCGAGTTCACGATAAGGTACACGATCAGCTGTTGATCCCTTCTCTAGAAGACTAGAACGTACTCCATAATTAGGTTGCTTTATAACTATCTGTCGATCGGTTAATTAGGTTGCTTTTGTTCATACTGTACTCCCTCCGTAAAGAAATATAAGAGCATTTAGATCATTATTAAAGTAGTGATCTAAACGCTCTTATATTTGTTTACAGAGGAAGTACTCATCGAAAGAAGGTCGTTTTTCCAAATTGTTGATGCTTGGTGCTCTCATTAACCAGATGAAGCTCTTTGTCGAGACCCTCGCTGGCAAGAAGATCACCGTCAAGGTCGACCCGTCAGACACCATCAATGTTGTCAAGGCCAAGATTCATGAGCAACAACGCCTTACCTTTGACGACGAGGAGCTAGACGACAGATGCAGCGTGGCCTACTACCGCATCCATCATGGATCCACTCTCCACCTCGGTCTGCGCCCGAGAAGGAAGATAGAAATCTTTGTCAAAGGGTTGGCTGGAAAGACCACTACCCATTATTTTGAGGAGCTGGACACCGTCGATTGCGTCAAGGCCATGATCCAGGAGAGAGACGGCATTCCCGCCGACGAACAGAGGCTCATCCATGCCGGGAAACTGCTGGAAGATGGTCGCACCCTTGCAGACTATGCCCTCCAGGACTACGCCACATTGCACCTCTTGCTCCGTCTCCGATCCTGCAGTCAATGCCCAAGAGTGAGTAGTACCTAGTTAGTCCAAGAGTGCGTAACCTATTTTGTTCCATAATAGTGCTTTTATTTCTTTCTAATCTTTCTAGTCCGCCTGTGCTGTCGTACATGACGATGATTACAAAGCACTAGAGTACATAAGCACTATGTTCTTCCTTCTCTGCCACCGCTACCAGTTCTAGTTTGGTAGCTTTGTGTGTTATATATGCATCTGGAGACCAATCATATATGCTGTCACATGCTCACATATCCTTGTTTTAGCTATCATATTACATATTATATCCTTGTATAGTTAATGGTCCATGTAATTAGCAATATACAGAGGTACGCAATGGCATGGTTTATGTGCATGTGTAAATTATGTCACCCATACATCATCATCATGAATACTTATATTGTCTGTTGCAAATCAACTTTTTTTACCCCCAATAAAATCCTACGGCATTTCATATCTGCAACTGCAATCACACTTAAAAGGACTAATGTTTTATGGCATCTGCTAGCAGACCCACGAAAGCGAGCCAGGTCAAGATCAGGATTCCAATGCAGGCTCCTCCGATGTTATCACTGATGTTTCGCCCGAGGCCAAGCACCCTAAAAGCAAGATTGCAACTCCCATTGATGCTGATAACTTGAGGAGGAGCTCAAGATCCAATAAGTATGATGGCTTTAAGGTGAACCTTCAATCTGACAGTAGAATCCAGAAGTCCAAGGCGAAGAAGAGATGCTTTCCCACACTGATAGGCGCTACCAAAAGTGAGGTCGAAGACGCTCGCTAATTAATCTCCAGGAAGATGCTACTTAACAGAAATTTGCTATTTTATTACCAGTATCTTGCTTATGGGTTAATTTATTACTAGATCTTGCTTATGGCTTTCTCTTAAGAACTGGAATATTTTGTGTTGGGATTTTCGTGGTCTAAATTTGGATGATAAATATTACTTCTTCCGTAATGCTATTGATACTTCTTTATACCGGCAATGCTATTGATGTTAACCAATATGTTGTTATTGCCACCAAGAACCAAGAAGCAGTCCTTTGATCGTGCTTAAACTTTCTGATTAATTTATTTGCATTCTTTCACGTGGTGCATCCACTATTAATGTGGAGCACTGTATAGCTGTTCACAAAGATTTTCCATAACTATTTTGGTTAGCTCCACTCATTTGGCTCAATCTTACAATATTATGGTCCCTGACAAGGAGAAGATCGTGACCATTTTCCGATTGGACTTTTGGCGTACATAATCCTTTGGACGACATTGGCTTCTATTCAGAGTTATTAATTTGACCTGGTCATCTGCGGACAAGAATGTTGATGTCTTCAAATAATCCATTTATAATCTCTACTCCGAAAGGGGGAGTTGGAAGTCTCGTCCCACCTCCCACCACCCTTCGTCAAACCCTATATTACGCCCGCGATGGTCTTACAGGCGACCTTCGCTCAACCGTAGCCGAATTTTGCCGGTCCATTTGACTCATGCATTAGGTTGATGTCTTCAAAGCATCCATTTATAATCTCTACTCCGAAAGGGGGAGTTAGTAGTCTCGTCCCACCTCCCACCACCCTTCGTCAAACCATATATTACGCCGGCGAACGTCTTACGGGTGACCTTTCGCTCAACCGTAGCCAAATTTCTCCGGTCCATTTGACGCATGTATTAACTCAAATCAAATCGACACTTTTCCAAAAATCTCTACTCCTAAAGGGGAGTCGGTAGTCTCGGCTCACCTCCCACCACAGTTCATCAAACCCTATATTACGCCGCGATGGTCTTACAGGCGACCTTTCGCTCAGCCGTAGCCGAATTTCGCCGGTCCATTTGACGCATGCATTAGGTAGATGTCTTCAAATCATCCATTTATAATCTTTACTCCGAAAGGGGGAGCTGGTAGTCTCATCCCACCCTCCACCACCCTTCGTCAAACCATATATTATGCCCGCGAACGTCTTACGGGTGACCTTTCGCTCAACCGTAGCCAAATTTCTCCGGTCCATTTGACGCATGTATTAACTCAATCAAATCGACACTTTTCCAAAAATCTCAACTCCTAAAGGGGAGTCGGTAGTCTCGGCTCACCTCCCACCACAGTTCATCAAACCCTATATTACGCCCGCGACGGTCTTACAGGCGACCTTTCGCTCAACCGTAGCCGAATTTTGCCGGTCCATTTGACGCATGCATTAGGTAGATGTCTTCAAATCATCCATTTATAATCTTTACTCCGAAAGAGGGAGTTGGTAGTCTCATCCCACCCTCCACCACCCTTCGTCAAACCATATATTATGCCCGCGAACGTCTTACGGGTGACCTTTCGCTCAACCGTAGCCAAATTTCTCCGGTCCATTTGACGCATGTATTAACTCAATCAAATCGACACTTTTCCAAAAATCTCAACTCCTAAAGGGGAGTCGGTAGTCTCGGCTCACCTCCCACCACAGTTCATCAAACCCTATATTACGCCCGCGATGGTCTTACAGGCGACCTTCGCTCAACCGTAGCCGAATTTTGCTGGTCCATTTGACTCATGCATTAGGTTGATGTCTTCAAATCATCCATTTATAATCTCTACTCCGAAAGGGGGAGTTGGTAGTCTCGTCCCACCTCCCACCACCCTTCGTCAAACCATGTATTATGCCCGCGAACGTCTTACGGGTGACCTTTCGCTCAACCGTAGCCAAATTTCTCCGGTCCATTTGACGCATGTATTAACTCAATCAAATCGACACTTTTCCAAAAATCTCTACTCCTAAAGGGGAGTCGGTAGTCTCGGCTCATCTCCCACCACCGTTCGTCAAACCCTATATTATGCCCGCCATGGTCTTACAGGCGACCTTTCGCTCAACCGTAGCCGAATTTCCACGGTCCATTTGACGCATGCATTAACTCAGGGGGTGTTTGTTTCCAGGGACTTTTTTGTGTAGGGACTAGAAAAAGTCCCTCTTAGAGACTTTTTAATCAAACGGGAGGGACTTTTTAGGGACTAAACTAGGCATTTGGGACTAAATGAAGAAGACTCTCAAGGAGAGTCTTTTTGGGACTTTTTGGGACTTTTCCAATAATGCCCCTCCATGCACCCATTGGCCTGCCACCACATGGTGTTGTTTGATTGTTATTTTTCTATATACTAGGGGCAACATGGTCATTTAATAACCTCTAGAAAGGGACTAGGGACTTTTTAGTCTCTGGAAACAAACAGGGAGGGACTTTTTAGGGACTAGGGACTTTTTAGTTGGGACTAGAAAAAGTCCTAGGACTAGAGAACCAAACACCACCTCAATCAAATCGGCACTTTCCCAAAAAAAGTCATGTATTAACTCGTTCTTATCAAATAACTTACCAAAACTTTAACTATAATTATAGTTGACAGGCCCATTTGGCGCATGCGCGTGTTTTATTTTTGGTTTCTCTGTTTCATTTTTTGGTTTTCTTTTTTTTTTTGTTTCATTTTTGTGCTCGACGTTGTGAGTTGGTGGAAAATTTGGCTGGCCCATTTTTTGTCTCATTTTTGTGCTGCACAATGGGCGCTAGAATTATCTTGTGTAATACAAGTGAACATTTATCTTAGAATAAAAAATGTATCAAAATGGTGTGTAAGACATGCAACATTTTGTTGCCAAGCATCTTTATATCTCTCCTGGTTTTATAATGTATTATATTGAATAAAAATGTATCAAAATGGTGTGTAGGACATGCAATATCTCGTTGCCAAGTATAAGTAAATCCGTTTTGGTAATATATAAATCTATCATACACGTACTCTGGCCAACCATTCGGTGGATATATTAAATAACATAAATGAAACACTTCCTTGCCTGTGATTGAAAGATAAGATGGCATGCAATCAGGAGATATGATTTTCCTAAGAAAAAGATAATGGGAGTGCGTACAGGGAACCAAGCATTCCCATATGCATCAGCCAGAGGATCATGGGGAGGAGGAAAAGGAAAGAATAATGTGTGGTGTTTCTTTCTAGATTTGGGACGTCCTCACCAGCGATTCTTTCCTTTTCATATTCTTCTACTACACAAGGCGAGAAATGGTCCAATTACTTTCTTTTCTTTTCTGCTTTATTACAAAGCAACAACTGGTCCAGGTGTGAGAATGCATGCGATTGCGAATAGGAAAAGCGCATGTTGCATGTAGGCATGCGCCCATACCTGTGAGATTGGAAAGAGATTATTTACTGGGCACAACAGTTAAATCAAAATGGTTCAAAGATCAATTATTGGGGAAAGATTAAATGCCTCCGCAGTTGAAAATCACGTGGAATCCAACACTGGCTTTGATTACATGACGGTAATTATGTGGAAGGCAATAATAAGTCTCCAGAAGAGATGCTTTCCCACACCGATAGGCGCTACCAAAAGTGAGGTCGAAGACGCTGGCTAATTAATCTCCAAGAAGATGCTACTTCCCAGAAATTTGCTATTTTATTACAAGTATCTTGCTTATGGGTTAATTTATTACTAGATCTTGCTTATGACTCTCTCTTAAGAACTGGAATATTTTGTGTTGGGATTTTCGTGGTCTGAATTTGGATGTGATAAATACTACTTCTTTCGTAATGCTATTGATACTTCTTTATATCGGCAATGCTATTGATGTTAACCAATATGTTGTTATTGCCTCCAGGAACCAAGAAGCAGTCCTTTGATCGTGCTTAAACTTTCTGATTAATTTATTTGCATTCTTTCACGTGGTGCATCCACTATTTGGAGCAGTGTATAGCTGCTCACAAAGATTTTCCATAACTATTTTGTTTATTCATTTGGCTCAATCTTACAATATCTATGATCCCTGACAAGGAGAAGATCGTGACCATTTTTCGATTGGACTTTTGGCGTACATAATACTTTGGACGACATTGGCTTCTATTCAGAGTTATTAATTTGACCCGGTCATCTGCTAACAAGAATAAAACCCTCTGTGTGTGTGGGTTGTGTGTGTGTGTGTGTGGGGGGGGGGGGGGGGGGGGGGTAGGGGGGTGAGGGGGGGAGGTTGATGCCTTGAAATCATCCATTTATAATCTCTACTCCGAAAGGGGGAGTTGGCAGTCTCGTCCCACCTCCCACCACCCTTCGTCAAACCATATATTATGCCCGTGAACGTCTTACAGGTGACCTTTCGCTCAACCATAGCCAAATTTCTCCGGTCCATTTGACGCATGTATTAACTGAGTCAAATCGACACTTTTCCAAAAATCTCTACTCCTAAAGGGGAGTCGGTAGTCCGTAGCCAAATTTTGCCGGTCCATTTGATGCATGCATTAACTCATTCAAATCAGCACTTTCCCAACAAAACGTCATGCATTAACTCGTTCGTATCAAATAACTTACCAAAACTTTAACTATAATAAAAGTTGACAGGCCCATTTGGCGCATGCGCGCGTTTTTAATTTTGGTTCCTCTGTTTCATTTTTGTGCTCGACATTGTGAGTTGGTGGAAAATTTGGCTGGCCCATTTTTTGTCTCATTTTGTGCTGCACAATCGGCGCTAAAATTATCGTGTGTAATACAAGTGAACATTTCATCTTAGAATAAAGAATGTATCAAAATGGTGTGTAAGACATGCAACATTTTGTTGCCAAGCATCTTTATATCTCTCCTGGTTTTATAATGTATTATATTGAATAAAAATGTATCAAAATGGTGTGTAGGACATGCAATATCTCGTTGCCAAGTATAAGTAAATCCCTTTTGGTAATATATAAATCTATCATCACTAGTAGAAAAAGAGGGTTCCATACGCCCCCATTAGTCCCCAAAATAATCGAACCGCGACCAAAGGGGTCTTTAGTCGCGGTTCGGGAGGAGACCCGCGACCAACTATCTGGGCCCAGCGCACTCGGTCGACAGCTGGCGGACGGGAGGGGCTTTTGGCCTGGCCAACCGGGACTAAAGGTCCTCAGGCTGGCCCGAAGGCCTTTAGTCGCGGTTGGCCAGACCAACCGAGACCTTTAGTCCCGGTTGGTCTGGCCAACCGCGACTAATGGGATTTGAGGCATTAGTACCGGTTCATGGCATGAATCGGTACTAAAGGCCTCATTTTCAAACTCTACCCCCCCCCCCCCCGATCGCCTTTTCAGTTTTAGAAAAAACAAAAGAAAATGATGGAAATGTCAAAAAAAATAAAAAAAATAAGTTTCCCATGTGATATGTGGTCTAGTTGTTGGGAAAATTAACAAATATGAATTTCGACTTTATTTGCAAAATCTCTCTGTAATTTCTTAAAATGGGCATAACTTTTGCATACGAACTCGGATGAAAAAGTTTTTTATATGACAAATCATCTACTCGAAAAGTTACATCCGAATTTACTTGGGGGAACCCCGTTAAACATTTTCAAAATCCTCAAAAACCTAACAGAAAAAAAGATACGGGGCTTTTAAGATCTGGAGAGGCAAAAAAATTCAAAAAATTTCAAATTGTGGTCAAACTGTGGTCAAACAATGGTCAAACTAATTATTCTAGAATATTAGTGTTACTAAATAATTATTTCAGTTTTTTTAAAACTTTGGTCAAATCTGGTCAAACTGTGGTCAAACTAATTATTCCAGAAATATTAGTGTTACTAAATAATTATTGTTTTTTAAAACAATAGTTTCAAACTCAAACAGTGAAATGTGTCACTTCGTGCTCAAGCTAAATTCCTGAGGGTTAATACAATTGACATCCTACTATTGTCAGGAAAACAACAAGTGCAGACTTGGAAACGAGGGAGAATAGAACCCGGAAGTTAAGCGTGCTCAGGCTGGAGTAGTGAGAGGATGGGTGACCGTCCGGGAAGTTAGATGATTTGGAATGATGAGGGGTGATTAGAGATTAGAGGATAAATTGAGCAGTGATGAGGGGTGGTGATTAGAGATTAGAGGTTAAAATAATTCAGAAATTTGAAAATAAAAAAAAATTAAAAAAATTCGCAAAGAAACCAGGTTTAGGGGGGCTAAAACCCTAAACCTGCGGAGGAGGCCTTTAGTCCCGGTTAGCCACGAGAACCGGGACTAAAGGTCCTCCGCCCCGACGGACCCCTGGCGCCCACGTCGCGGTTCTTAAGAGGCGCGACTAAAGGGGGGTCTTTAGTCACGCATATTTAGTCCCGGTTGCACAGCCGGGACTAAAGGCCTTTGCGAACCGGGACTAAAGGCCCATTTTTCTACCAGTGCATACACATACTTTGGCCAACCATTTGGTGGATACATTAAATAACAAAAATGAAATACTTCCTTGCCTGTGAGAGAAAGATAAGATAGCATGCAATCAGGAGATATGATTTTTCCTAAGAAAAAGATAATGGGAGTGCGTACAGGGAACCAAGCATTCCCATATGCATCAGCCAGAGGTTCATGGAGAGGAGGAAAAGGAAAGAAAAAATGTGTGGGGTTTCTTGGGACGCCCTCACCAGCGATTCTTTCCTTTTCATATTCTTCTACTACACAAGGCGAGAAATGGTCCAATTACTTTCTTTTCTTTTCTGATTTATTACAAAGCAACAATTGGTCCAGGTGTGAGAATGCATGCGATTGCGAATAGGAAAGCGCATGTAGTCATGCGCCCATACCTGTGAGATTGGAAAGAGATTATTTACAGGGCACAAAAGTTAAATCAAAATGGTTCAAATATCAATTATGGGGGAAAGATTAAATGCCTCTGCAGTTGAAAATCACGTGGAATCCAACACTGGCTTTGATTACATGACGGCAATTATTTGGAAGGCAATAATAACTCTCTAAAATTATGTGTCAAACAAGACGCGATCCTTCTTATAAACTCCGTCGGGCTCCTATTTTATCACCCACCTCAATCCACATATTCCCTCACGAATTTTCGTTCACCGATGACTGATGGAGGCTGTACCCACACCCCAGCAGGGTGTGGCAATGGATCTCAGGCTCGCACCACAGGAGGATGTGCTCGCACCACAGGGCAACGTGCATGCCATGGAAGATGCAGTCATGGAAGATGCAGTCGAATACATATTTGACTTTATAACTGTTGCCCAAGACGAAATGGCATTAGAGTAAGTTCTCTTGTTCTACATTTTTCCTATATAAATCATTGTCGAATATGATTCCTTGGAATTGATCCAAGTATCCAATTGGTAGGATTGAAATATAGAATCCCTACAGAGAAATTTTAGCTGATTGCTACCAAAAGGCATACATGATTGGCTCGGTTATCTTCAACCGTTGTCCGCGGGATGCAAATGTGATGGTGCACAATCTTGCTGGTTTGCTTAGCAAAACAAAACTACATTAGTCTTGGGATGGTAACCCCCTATCTTTATTCTCTCTTATATTGTAAGCGATGTAACAATTATTTGATTCAGAAACAAAGTGTGCTAGATGGCATTCCCCTAAAAAAATTAGCCGAGCTTCGTGGCGTTAGAATATTACCAAGTAATGCTCACTTTTGAATTGGAAAATTACTTAATGTAATGGAGTTGTCCCTGAGGTGCTTACGAATTGCCCATTATGGAGAGTATAAAAGTATTACCACTTAAAATATCCTCACTTTTTTGTAAAAAAACATCATGTAACATTATATCTAGGACAAATGCCAGTTTTGGATATTTCTTTGCCAGGTTTTGTGGTTATGTTCCTCACGCACTAATTAGAGTTGATGTCGTCCATGGTGCTTTAAAATTTCTGTGGTGGCACATTTCTATAAATGTGGTAGTTAAGCAGGACAAATGCCATTTTTGGCTATTTCTTTGCTAGGTTTTGTGGTTATGTTTCTCACACACTAATTAGATTTGATGTCGTGCATGATGCATTAAAATTCCTACGGTGGCACATTTCTATAAAATACGGTAGTTAAGTGATGTAGTGAATAATTCCGTAATGAACCAAATAATCTAAGTAGTTGCCTCTTTCATTTGCTTCCGTTAAACTACTGCTAAATGCCAAATTGCAATGCAGTAACTTGCTTAATATCCTTTATCGGTGTAGATTATGTCGCAAAGGGGCAAAGCGCTTTGCAATAGATACAAAAGTTTCCATATTTATATCGTTTCAATGATATGCCCTTGGGTAAATTCGTCATGTTTTATTCCATGGAAACGCACAGACATCCCTAACGACGGCTCATCAGGACCTCACCAAATGTGATGATGATGTGGCTAGCCACGTCGTCAGCGACGAAGGAGGGGCATGGGTTAACGGACTAGAATGCGGGGTGCAGGAGGTCATGGACGCTAGAGATGGTGTCATGGTTTAGAGGGCTAGCTGGTGGCGGAGGCGGCACTTCTTTTTTGCAGTGGGGGCTTCCACTCAGTAGAGGGAGATGAGGTAGCGCGTGGTAGCACTTGCAGACCCTAGATGGCGCTTTCAGGTGGTTGGACAGGTAGAGGTGGATGGGTTGATACAGCGGATAAAGAAAATGATAGGCAGTGAGAGGATGAAGAATTGTAGCAGCGGAGGGTTGTCGCGGGAGGAGGCGATACAAGGGGTTAATGGACTCAGATGTGGGATGCGGGAGGTTGAGAGCACCGAGATGGTGGAAGGGTTTAGAGGGATGCCTGGTGTCATCACTGGTGAAGGTGGCGACTTGAGCATGGGGCAACATACGACAACACCAGCTGGTTGAAGGGTGGCGGTGGCTGGTGGTTAGGAATGGGGAGGTAGGTGGGTCGACAAGATGAACGAAGAAAAGAGCAGCGGCGGGAGGAAGAAGATGCACTAGTCGTAGAGGATGGTTGTCGCTCACGGAGAAGGGGCAGGGGATTAATGGATTCGAGTGTGGGATATAGGTGGTCTCGGGCGGTGGAGATGGTGGTAGGGTTTAGAGGGATTGCCGGCGTAACATGCAATAGCATTTCGTTTGCACAATTCATCCCAAGCAATCATAGAAATAGAGAAAATAGGTGAGCCTATGTTAGAAAGATCTATTTGGGTGGAGATATGAGGAAGAATGCAGCTCATGACAATGACGTACAAACACCATGATAACTTTTTGACCCCCGTTATAAAAGTTGTTGAAAAGCATACCCCCCAGATAACTTATGTGCAAATAGCATCGTAATATGTGCACAACAGAGCTGATAACTCATGTACAAACACCGCGATAACTTTGACTAGAGGGAATTATTTTTCTTTCAAAACTTAACTCTGATAACCTTTATGTAAATGATATGGTAATATTCAACCAAATACCTGATAACTTACATACAAACACCATGGTAACTTTGGCCTGAGGAAAATAAGTTGTTGAAAAGCATACTCCCGGTAATTTCTAGGTAAATAGCATGGTATTTTACACATCACGGACGTGATCATAGGTGCCCAACGGGCCTGGCCCGACACGAGCTGCAAAGTTCTGTTGATAAGCAGGCCCTGCCCTGACTTCACGGTGACCTCACCTTGTGGCCCAAGCATGACACCGATGCTGGAAGGTGGTATTGCCAACCTAATAATTAACTTACAAATATCATGGTAATTTTTTACCTAGGCAAAAAAGTAGTCGAAAGATACCCTCGGTAGCTTCAGTGTAAACACTATAATAAATTAAATACTACAGGCATGATAGCTTACGTAGTCTAAGCGTGGTAATTTTTTACCAGAAAAAAGTCATCAAAACATACCAACATGGGATTTACACTAGTAGAAAAATGAGTTTACGTGAGGCGCATTAGTCCCAGTTTGGAAACGAACAGGTACTAATGTGACCATTAGTCCCGGTTTCAACGGCTTGGGCGCGGGCATCATTAGTCCCGGTTCGTGGTGTACCTATAGTCCCAGTTTGTGTCACAAACCGGGACTAAAGGGGTGGTGGCAGGCTGGCACTATAGGTTAGACCTTTAGTCCCGGTTGGAGCCACCAACACAAACCGGGACTAAAGGGGTTCTTTAATTTTCAAACTCTACCCCCTATCACCATTTTAGTTTTGAAAAAAAAACAAAAGAAAATGATAAAAACTTCAAAAATTAAAATCCTTCGAGATGTAGTTATGTTACTACATCTACTAGTTAGAGAAATTTAAAAACATAAATTTTGTCATGTTTTGCAAAAAAGTGTTATGAAAAAGTAAAACGACTATAACTTTTGCATATAATGTCGAGAAAATGTATAATATATCAAAATATTCAGCACGAAAAGCCGGTGCCGATTTCGACGGCCTTAGCTGAAAGGAAAAAAAGTTATGCTCAAATTTCAGTTTTTCTTTTGTATTTTGGTCAAACTCTGGTCAGACTGTGGTCAAACTATGTTCAAACACTTATTCAAGAAATATTAGTGTTACTAAATAATTATTGTTTTTTAGAATAATAGTTTCAAACTCAAACGGTGAAACGTGTGACTTCATGCTCAAGCTAAACTCCTAAGGGTTAATAGGATCGATAGCTTATTATTGTTAGGAAAAGAACAAGTGCGGACTTGGAAACTAGGGGGAATAAAACTCAGAAGTTAAGCGTGCTTAGGCTGGAGTATTGAGGGGATGGGCGATCGGCCGGGAAGTTAGACGATTTGGAATGAGTGCTCCACACTTGAGCAGTGATGAGGAGTGATTAGAGATTAAATTGTCAAATAATTCGGAAATTAGAAAATCGGAAAAAAGTCAAAAAAATTCAAAAAAATCAAAGAAAAAAATCAAAGAAATTCCTTTAGTCTCGGTTGGTGTTACCAATCGGGACTAAAGGTCCCCCAGCCCCCACCGCGGGCTCGTGCCACGTGGTGGGCCTTTGGTCCTGGGCCGTGATGAACCGGGACTAGGGGGGCTTTAGTCCCCACATTTAGTCCCGGTTTCTAAACCGGCACTGAAGGCTGAATCGGGACTAAAGCCCGATTCTGCCATAGTGTTAGTTTCAAAGATCTCATCGCGACGATTTTTTAACGTAAAAACAAATTTTCAATCGGAGTGACGGTTTGAGGTACAAACATTTTGAATTCGGTGAAATCTTTGCTGAAACCTGCATTTTCGTCTTATATGCATGAATGCAACAATTAAGGACAAGAACCGTTAGTATAATGCGTAAGCATCATTTTTCCTATCGCACGCATGGAACACACGATCATCCAATCCTTCACAAGGCCTCAGAAGAAACCTACTTGTTGGTATCTGTTACCAAATTCAAAACGTTCGATACTTAGTCCAGTCATTTAAATATTCCTTGTAGGTACTCCTATATATGCATTGGAAACTCCATGTGTTGCTAGTGTTGTGAAATAGTACTACATTAGATTATATGCGATGCGATCTATGTGTCGTCACATTCTTAGTAATGTGCCTTACAAGATTTAGTTATGATTCAGCTTAAATTTTTACTCGTGGGCACTGTCTTAAGAATACCAAAAAAAATGTATTTCATTAAGCGATGGACATCCGTGTGACACGTGTTGTGCCATACACATCATCTCGACATCGTTTAGAGGTGCATTGGGAGACCACATGGCAAATAGCACATCGCAGATTCTAGTGGCATTGCACGACCACGTAGCTAATAGCACATCACAGATTCTTGTCCTGCCGCCTCCATATGAAAAATGGTGACTAGAAGAGGCAGAAGCCGAGGTGGTGCTTCATCAGCGTGACGCGAGCGACAGCATGACACCTCTTCCAAAGCCCAATTTATCGCCTCCCATCAGTGCTCTTAATTAAAAACCTTGGCAGAGCAAAATCGTGCGCCGACACTCCTCCGGCTTGGTTTCCGACGCAATCCTTCCTGCAAATACGCTCATTTATTGTGCAGCCCTCCTCGGAAGCCAACGAACACACTCCTTACTAAGCGCCGACGTGAACCACCATGCAATGGTTGCTCAGGTGGCCTTTGTCTCCTGGTGCATTCTTGCCCACATCGCAACTAGGAGGCTCACCTTGCAAGCCCATTCCAACCTCTCCCAATCACCTCGTTCCATACCTGAGTTGAGGGGTGGATTGGGTCTGTGGAACGGTTGGAATGTAATGGATGGGGCTTTTCTAGGGGATCCCCGTTTTACCATGACCCAAATCGGTTGATGGGGGTACCACAGATGTAGAATTGGGTCAAACGAGTCTCCTCCCATGTGGCAAAGCGATGGGTCCACGTAAGGACGAATGGGTCGAAGGAATTGGCAATGAGAGTGGGATGACGTCAACTCGTGAAAACGGCGCCTAGGAGCTCATGCCCAAATTTTTTGCACTCGTTATTTGCATACTCACAATTCAAAATCTTAGTTGCGGCCATCAAATATCAGATCTGAGTAGTGGTATAACCTTAATTTTCCCTATTGTGTCGGCCTTAGTTTGGTGGCACCGCCTTTATTCTGTCAACCTCAATCTGCTTTTGGGTATAAGATGCTGCCTCAAAAGCTGGAATTAGTTCGGCCAACTTTTCTTAGGTTTTACAGTCTAAAATATCATGCATTCATGCATGGACGTGTTACGTGGGGATATCGCAAGAGTAATCATGGACCATCACTGCATGGTGCGAATTTTTTGGTGTCCCCATCGCTTTTGACATCGTACACTCACGAACCACCAGACCGATGCCGAGACCGACAACCCCGCGTTGCACGTTGTGTACAGTTCTTGCAGTTTTTTATCTCTCAAAATCAACAGGTCTGCACTTTTTTTTTTACCGAGTGTTCACTTTGTAATCAGTTTAAAGCATCTTGTTTATCGCAGCAACGAGCTAGAGCTTTTCGAAAAGCATATAAAAACTGTCAATTTTTTAAACCCCTCCAATATGTAAAACCTACCAATATTGAAATTCTAGCGTCAATAATTAGTTTGGTATGGTTTTTAAGTCAGCAGTAATTGTTATTTTTGGTCCAATAGCAAACATGTGTTGTGCTGCTGGAGTATATATGAATAAAAGGTTAAAAGAGTTCACCAGTCGTATTTGGTAAAATCAGTTAATCGACTTTGATGCTCAACAGTGGACAGAAGGTTTGATCCGTGACTTATTCAGTGCTAAGAGCATATCCAATAGGTCCCCTAACATAGCGCACACTTGGGGCCAAAAAATCCCCTCCATATCTGCCCTATCATAAAAAAAAATCCTCAATTTTTTTTTGGGTAAAATGCGGCAGCTGGTGCTGCAAATATACAACACCGCGGGCGGCCGCCACAAAATAGAATGGCCAGAAGCCGCCCCCGCAGCCTTCATCCACATCGACCCTTGACCGCCTCCCCTCACTCGCGCCGCCGCCACTGTACCCCTCCATGGTCGGATCCACTCACCTCTCTTCGTTGCCACCTGCTTCACCGATCAAATTGGTATCCCGCGCCGCACCGCTACCGTCAAATCCGCAGCATTCACCAAGCCGCCGTTGCATTCTTGTTGCCTCCATCCCCGGCTGTCCTTCATAGCCGGACCCACCGCATACTCATCGCCTCCATCCTCGGCTGACCTGCAGCAGCCGCCAGGCCTAAGGCCATGACCGGGTTCAAAGGGGTGCGGCCATGGTCATCCGGCCGGTTCGGTGTCTTGTTACGGCACATCAGCCGGCGGGTCAGGCTCGACACCTTCCCGACGGCGGACATTGCCGCCCGCGGCTATGATGCCGCGGCGTGGAGGCTTGGCTTGTCGCGTGAGAGGCTCAACTCTGCAGAGATCGAGTCTCAGCAGACGAAGGAGCTCGTTGGGCCCTAGTAACCATTGAGTCCATCCCGATCAGGTCGACGAACCGCATTGTTGTCGAGGAATGGGACAACACCTGGGAGAGTGATGAGGAGGTGATGGCGTGGTTTGCGCGGGAACACCCGGAGAACGTGCAAAATGGGGTTCTAGTAGAAGAGGGATCTCAACAAGTCGAAGCGCAAGAATGATGGCAAGGAAGGGACTTCACAGGTCAATGAAGAGGAGGATGCACGCCCCCTGGGTGTGGTCAACCTTGATTCCGACAACGGGAGTGACGTCTCCGACGAAATTGACTGGGACAGCCTGTAGTTTTTTAGTTCAAGTTTGCCTGTTTAAACTTTGAATGTTTAGAACTTTGATCGAAGTAGGAATATGAACGAAGTAGTATGAATGTTCGTTTAAAAAAAAGTAAGGTTTTGCTGTTCTGGGTGCCCTATTTTAGAGCAACTTTTGAAGACGCCACTTTGTGGTGCCAAAAAAAGAAACACTTTTCAATCTCCTAAGTTCTATTCCACACACGTTTTGGTGCCCTAAAATACTGCAGCTATTGGAGATGCTACAACGATGCGGATGCAATCTGCAACACTGGAATACCTGCTACAGAGACGTAGCCAATTTCATTGCGTGGCAGTGGCACCGTGAAAGGTGTTGGAATCTTTCTGCCAAGGGGTGCGTACGAGCTTTGCAGCCCAGCTCCAGCGCAGAGAGCAGTACTAGCAGGGACCCACCCCATTGAAAATCAGGGGGGATAGAATTATCCTAGAATTATTGTGGGAAGGTTACGTAAGAATTTACGTTAGCCTTCGTAGGTCTATCATTATCGGTACTAGCAGAGGGGATGAGACCGCAGTATCGGGAATATGATTCGGAAATCAAAATCCCACCCGAAAGTTGGTGGCATGGAACACGAAAACGCACGCTTGAACATGACGCTTCTACCTACCTGTACCTTGTGTGGGAATGCAGTGGAGGATGCCATCAGATCACCCACGCGCTCACTGTCTGCACCAAAGCCCGGACACTTCCACGTGAATACTCGTCGACAGTGGAATGCTTCGAAATGGAATTAATATTGACGCTTTTCGTGGAGGACTGGCTGTTGCTCCTATACTCTATCTATATACTATATAAAACCTAGCGTGTAGCACTCGCTCGTCATCCGGCAGCACGCACTGCATTAGTTAGCAATGGCTCACCTGCTGGGCATGGTGGCGCTTCTCCTCCTCCACGCAGCGTCGGCAGAGATAGCCCAGGCGCGTGCGGCGGAGGGGAAGTACGCCGTGATCTTGGACGCCGGCAGCACCGGGACGCGTATGCATGTCTTCCGGTTCGACAAGCGGATGGATCTAGTCAAGATCGGCAACGATATCGAGGTCTTCGCCAAGGTACGCACCATGCATCCATGATATACTCCATCAGAAAAAGAAGCCATGCATGCATGGTAAGGATGACACAGTCGATCTTCATCATCTCGTTGACAGCTAGTCTTTTCGTGTCTCTTCTTTGTTTGCAGGTGAATCCTGGTCTGAGTTCGTACGCTGGACGCCCCAAGGAGGCTAGCAAGTCCATGCTACCGCTGCTTCAAAAGGCCAACAGCGTTGTGCCTCAGAGGCTTATGAAAACAACTCCCGTTAAACTCGGGGTATGCAAAATTTAATACTCCCTCTAATCTGAATTAATTGACGCAGACTCTAGAGAATGTCCTGGGTCAAGATATATAGATCAGGCCTTGATTTAAATGTGCAGGCCACGGCCGGACTCAGGCTCATCGGAGATAAGCAAGCAAAGCAGATACTTGACGCGGTAATTACCTCAATGATCTTGTGATTTATATTTATCTCATGCATGTAGCTAGGACGCATGGATATACAGTAACCACGAGTTAAGTATTGATTCTCGAATTGATACGCCCAGGTCAGGGGCGCTGTCCACAGTAACACCAAGTTTCAGTACAATCCCAAGTGGATCAATGTTCTCGAGGGATCTCAGGAAGGATCCTACCTATGGGTATAATTCACATGACCGATCAACACATGAATTTATGCATGTGGCACGAATTCTTATTAGATACAAACACCGACACTTCATTGTGTCTAACCTCTTTTTGCATGGCATGAGGTGCTTGTAGGTTGCTCTGAATTACCTGCTGGATAAGTTGGGAGGAGACTACTCGAAAACGGTAGGTGTGATTGATCTTGGAGGTGGGTCTGTGCAAATGGCATATGCCATTTCTCCAGCCGCCTCTGCTTCCGCTCCACGAGTGCCTCACGGCAAGGATCCTTATGTTACAAAAGAGTATCTCAAGGGAAGAGATTACAACGTTTATGTTCACAGGTTTGAAGACCCTCTCATGCATGAATGTGCTTTGGTTTATATGTAGTACTTCTATACCTAAATAGCTAGTTTTCACTAATATATTTCTCTCAACATGCAACCATGCCATCTCAACATGCAACCATGCATAGAAAAGTGACACCTGAACATGCAAACATGCATGGTAATTTTCGTTTATTACGTTATTTTATATTTATTGAATATTTACAACTATACAATAATAATTAAACACAATGAATCATTTTGTAGTTTCAGTTTTTTTTAATATATTGCAAAACATTCTCCCAAGGTATCACCTAGTGTTCAATATGGCAAGACCCTGCATGTGCTGCCTTACTTTTGTGGTTAATTATTGAAAGTGTATCTTACCAGAAAACTACTCAATGAACAAAATAAAAGGGGTGTTGGTGTACTTCCCAAATGAAGCCTGTGTCGTCCTGAATGAACTTTGTAACAAACATTTTTGGGGCCTTTTCCAGTAGGACAAAGCCCTGCATTTTATTTTATTTTCTTTATCTAAAAGCAAAAGCAAAGGACATGTACAAGAGTTAGGTACGTGAAAAGAAAGATAAAGTAATACCAAGGCATCTAACCATTTCATGAGAAGAGGGACATATTGCTTTTTGATTTATAAAGCCATATGAGCAACTTTGTATTGTATATCAATTATAAAATGATCAGGGGAGGCCTTTTTCTTCTGTGCTTGCAGCTACTTACGCTACGGCGCCTTAGCTTCTCGTGTAGAGATCTTCAAGGCTACCGAAGGACCATTTAGCTACTGCATGCTTCGTGGCTTCAGTGGTAAGTGGCCTACGTATGATCCATAGTCATAGATCAGTATCAGTAGCCTTGGTATTCATCCATATAAGTAATATAACCAGAAACCCCATAACTGATTGATGTATTTTATTATTTCTCTTTCCATTCGTTCTCCAAGGCAAATACACCTACAACGGCGAGGAGTACAATGCTACCGCGTCAACGGGAGGTGCACAATACGGGAAGTGCAGAGGTGATGTACTGAAGGCACTCAAACTTGACGCGCCTTGCCAAGCCAAGAAGTGCACCTTCGAAGGCGTGTGGAACGGCGGGGGCGGCCCTGGCCAGGCCAACCTCTATGTCGCGTCTAGCTTCTACTACATGGCCTCGCAGGTACTCCCTCCGTTCTAAATTAACTGAAATATTGTTTTTCTTACGTCTATACATAAATATATCAACAGTTAGTTTTGTTAGAATTATCACAAAATATATTTTCACACTATATATATTCGATGTCGTGGATAGTTGCATATTTTTGTACAAACTCGCTCACACTTAAATTAGTTGACTTAGGACAAAACTAGAATTCAATTTATTTGGAATAATGTAGGGTTCAATTACTTGAAGACCCTTAAATTAGCTAGCTAGGAAAAATTAATTTGGTTATATCATATGTGTACTCCAGCTGGATGATTTGAACTTGTCTATGTCGATCTCCATCGTTCCTGGACAGGTTGGCCTCATCGACAACGATGCTCCAAGCGGGACGTCCACCCCAGTGGCTTTTAGAGCCATTGCCCAGAAGATATGTAGAATGAGCTTGAAAGAAGTGAAGGCTAAGTACCCCAAGGTCCGCGACATACCCTACGTTTGCATGGACCTCGTCTATCAATACTCCTTGCTCGTCGATGGGTTCGGTGAGTTTCTCTACCACTACTACGTACAAACATGTGTATATTATAAGAAAATGTGTGTAAAGATTTATTTACAGGTTTGGAGCCCACCAAGAATATCACACTTGTGGAGAAGGTGAAGCATGGGGAGTATTTCATTGAAGCGGCGTGGCCTCTAGGAGAAGCTATTGAGGCAGTTGCACCCAAAAAGGGCACTTGACAATGGATGTCACATGATACGGCTGGGTTCCCTTAGAATTACTAGTAAAAGAGCCCATGCGTTGCAACGGGAGAAAAAAACACAACACACACTCTTAACCGAACAACCATCACTCAAGACTACAATAAGTCCATCTCCTTTATTTTAGCGATGCATCATATATTTGTGTTGCCGCTTATCCTTCTTCTCACCCTCGCCGGCGATGGCCTTAGTGTTCACACAAACCAAAACGTGTTTGAATGTGGTTAATCCTAAGACGTCTCTCTCTCTCTCCTCCCTCCCCTCTCTCTCTCTCGCGCGCGCTTTCTCTCACACTCGCGATGAGAAATCTGTTGTTTTCCCCTGCGATGTATTCAGAGGTATGCATGTGTAGTTCTCGATGTTTTCTTTTACCTATATGACTATAGTGGGTGTTTATTTGCAACCCGGATCGCCGCCTGTACAAAAGAAAAATGGATCGTGCGCTATAGTTATATGTTTGCTTCCAAAACAATATCTAAAAAATATTTAACAGGTAAAATTAACATCATATTCAGATTTCACACTTTTTCTAATCAAATTCCATATATAACATGTTAAAATCGGAGTTACGGTTTAAAAGATACGTATAATTTAGAGAACCATTTGTTTGACTTAAATATCTTCCAAAATAATATTTATAAATACTTAACAGGTTAAAATAATCTTATATTCATATTACATATTTTTCTAATCAAATTTCATATATAAGATGTTTAAATCGGAGTTACGGTTTAAAAGATATGGATGGTTTAGAAAAGCATTTGCTTGACTTAAATATGATCTGTGCATGGAATACCTAAAAAGTCAGGGGGTTTTCGAAAAATTGTAAAATAACGGTTCAGTGTGACTTAAATCCGGATTGTGGGTTGATTTCATGAAAACTCAGGGGCTTTTTTGCAAAACGGTGCAACGGACGGGCAGAAACCCTACGTGCTTTATTATTAGGTAGAGATTGTTGGAGAATCACTAACGTATGCATCAAATCACACAACCATAAGCTTCCCATAGGATATATGCATCATGGCAGTTTGCTATTGTATTACTCCCTAGATTGATTCTCCTTTCTAAATTCTAATAATGGCTTTGATAACAAAAACAGTTAAGAGACCTGTGCCGGAGTTGATTCTGGCATATCTCGGGGTAGGGATCCTAAGCTAGGCATCTTGCAACGATGGTAACAATGACACATGGATTTTACCCAGATTCGGACTCTCTCGAAGAGATAATACCCTACATCATGCTTTTGATTTTATTGATATGAGGCATACTATAGAGTACAAGTATCTACCAAGAGATTGTTGTGTAAGATTCTAATGAATATGAGATGATCTATTGACTAGCCTAGCCTCGGTTTATATAATACACCAGAGGCATAGGATTTAGAAGAGTCCTCGTCTTGAGCGCCATGTTTTACGGAATCTTCTTTGTAGACGTCATGGGATAGCCGAAGTGGCACATTAGTGAACCGCCATGGGGTCATTGGCCCGACACGCCTAGTTGGGAGACGACGTGGTGAGTACCCACTAATCCAGGACTCCATCAACCCAGTCCTTAGTCGAGGATTGCTCGCTCGCTCCTAACTATATGAAGTGCAAACTTGGTTTCCAATACTCCTTTACAATACATGAATGCATTTGACAGAAACAGAATAACTCACCAGGTAGTGTGAGCCATCACTTGAAAAGAGTTGGTGCATGCGTTAACTATTCACATGGCTCAGGCTGACATATGGATCCCATAAGATATGACTAGCAATTTTTTTAAAGAAAGTTGTTTATCCATTACAGATTTCTGCTGACGTTCTTTGAAACAGTCATAGATGGGCTTAAATCTGTGATGAATCTAGAAGTTACATCACAAATCAAAAATGGGCTCTCGAGGCCAATTGGGCGATCTTGTTTACACTACAGGAAAGGTCGTGTACGCCGACTACCGAAAATACTCGACGAAGGTAGAAAAACACTCAACAAAGACCATACACATTTCTTTCTAGACTTTTTCTAGATGTTCATTATGCGACCACGTGGACAAAGCACATTGCAGGTTCTAGGCCCATCGTCACATTTCTTTCTAGGAGTTGCATACTTCTGAGGCTCCTACGACAAGCGGTGACTGGAGGAGGAGGAACCTGAGGCGGTCCTTCGCTCGCATAACGGGAGAAGTAGCATGACGTGGGGCAGGGTGGGATGCCGAGGGGGTGGGGGCACACTTGCAGTGGAAGCCTCCTAGGAGGCGGTACCAATGAGAGGGTGAGGATAACCACCTGCATCACTCCGGGGGCACCAACCATAGGCGATTCGATGCATCATTTGGCAGATGCGAAAGGTAATGCGGCAGGATGCACGAGAGGTGGGGAGAGGCCGACAGCAACAAGGAAATTATCGGCAAGAAGGCCATGGATCACAAAGGGGTGCACCGGCTAGTCTAAGACAGCAGCCCGAGTACAGCGTGGAGAGGCGCAGGAGCGTGAAGTTTAATTCACGCCAAGGCGGGAGAATACATTGGACAATCTATCCATGATCTTTTCGGCATGAATTAAACTTCACGCTCCTGCCTCTCCATGATCTAAATTTTTGGGGGATATGGGTTTTCAACAGCTCCACTTTTCCCAGTAATTTCCTGGTATTGCGATGGGGGTTGGGTCAAAAACCAAGCTCCAACAACTCTCTTCAATAAATTATTGGTTGTGTCTAGAATTAAGTCGACTGAGATTTAACGAAGTCTCCGTTGGCGTGGTTTTTTTTGCTACAAGCGGCACGGCAGGATGCTACAAACGGCGATGAAAAATGTTGCGACGGTATTGCAAGCAACAACAATAAATGCGACAACCGTTCTAACTGAAATGCTACAACAGTCAATGAAGGATGCTGCAACTGGTGAGATGACATGCTACAACCTATGAGAGACGACATGCTACAAACCAGCAAGACCGATGTAACCGTAGGAAAAAAATGTTGCAAGCGATGGCATAAAATGTTACATGGTCGGCTAAGACATAATTAAATCTCAGTCGACTGCATTTTCGTAGACCCGTAAATTATTGGTGATCACCAATAAAATTGTCCCTCTCCCTCCTATTTTGAGGAGTAGTTGGCTATCTCCCAATCCCCTCCCCAAAATTGTCATGTTCACACGTCGCCGTCGGAACACCATCGTGGGGCCGCGCCACCACCGTGCGTCAGCAGCGTGCGTCGCTGTATGTCAGATTGACAGTGAGTCCAGTATGCCAGGTTGGTTATTGTTGGTGGGGTTATTGGATGGAGCGTCCATGTCCAGTAACTAAATATAGTATCATTGGTTTCTTAACACTCATTCCGTTCCTTTATGTAAGGTGTATAATTTTTGGCACGACGACTAAGCATAGAATTATAGATATGATAGGACAAAATTACCCTTTGCAAATTAATTAGTTAAGTGCCAAGTAAATCAGTTAGTCCAGAAAAGTATCAGATACATGCAATCGACAGAGAGATATTTTTTCTTTTACTACAAGGAGAGATACACACAATCAGGAGAGAGATATTTTCCTTTTTTCTGTAGGGCTAACAAGGGAATTATGCGGAATTAGAAGAAACACACATTACAATTTGAAATTTTATCAAAAGGAAAATACACCTTATATAAAGGAACGAAGGGAGTATGTTGTTATTGTAAAGGTTTTTCTGGTAAGCCACTAAAGATGATTTTATTATTTGGTAATGCTACAATCTTATATCGTGTTTTTAAGGGAAATGTATATTTCTGATTCCTTAACTTTTTCGATAGTACAGCACTGATCCCTCAACACTAATACCAGCAAAATTTAGTCCCCCAATTGTTGAAACCAGATATTTTTCATCCTTTCGGTTGCTTCGGGTTGTTTTGTGCTGACGTGGCATGGTTTTGACCACTGACCTCATTACCATATTGTCCACCTCACTATCATCTTCTTCCCCTCACTTTTTCCCTTTGTCTATGCCCACAGTAAATGTTCGGACGTGTTGAGCCATCTAATATGGGTCTGTATCGGTCTGTGAAGCGGTCCGACGTATATTTATTATTTGGTAATGCCAAAATTTCACATCATTTTTTAACACAGTACAGACGAAAGCGCTCATATAAACGCGCATACACTTACCCCTATGAACGCACACACGCACACCCTACCCCTATGAGCACCTCTGAAAGACTGAGCCGGGATATCATCTTGAAATTTACGAAGTCACCGTAGGCACCTCGTCATCAACGGGAACGTCTCCTCCCACTGAATGCGCATTGCCGGAAATCCTGAAATAAATACAGGAATAAATGCGAGCGCCAGGACTTGAACCCTGATGGGCTGGGGATACCACAGTCCCTCTAACCATCCAACCACATGTTGGTTCACCACATATTTTTAAGCATGGCAAATTAAGCACGTTTTATTGCAGCGAAATTCCCGGCAAATGAAGATGCTGCTTATGCTGAGTCTATTTGTGCAACAGAAGATTTGAAGTTTTACAAAGATAATGTTGACCCGGCGGCGGGTTAACTCTTCTGTTGCACAAACAAACTTTAACTCATCATACTTTTAAGCATGGCAAATTAAGCACTTTTTATTGCAGCGAAATCCCCGGCAGTATTGACGATGTAGGATGCCAACGCTGCTTCCCCCTACGTCCAATCCCTGAGGTTCTCGGGTCCAGTCGAAGAGTAGAGAATGACAGTTATTGGGAAGAAATGGAAAGCGCCCATTCCGGAGGCAAAATCGCCTTGCGCCGTCGCGAGCCTTGCCTTGGAAGGAACCAGAGTAGTTCCCAGAAACCCTACCCGTGGGCCGTGACGATATATAAATACATCGTTCCCCAGACTCACCTCCCGATCTATATCGATCAGACAACCTTATCATCGATCGGTCGCTTGTGCTACTCCGTCATCATCGACATCCATCAGGGTAAAACATCTATGTACCTAAAACTGCCGTTGATCTCAATCTCTACAACTTGCATACTCTTTTATATTGCTTAATTATACCCATGACCATCCATCGATGGGTTAATCTGGGGAGATTGCATGGCTGATAAGATCTGTGCTTCCTGGGTTCAACTTATAATGTATCCATACGCGTATTGAGTTTGTTCGTCGGTTTAGTCTCTGATGAATTGACTTTTGTACTAGCTACTAGCCGTACTAATCTAAACAAATGTCATACTTGTTCAGATCTCTTCCCATGCATGCATGATTTTACTGTATGTCCCTGCAAACTGCTCTTGATCTTCGGTGCTCTCATTCAACAGATGAAGCTCTTTGTTAAGACCTTCATAGGCACCATGATCAGCATCAATGTCGACCCATCCGACACCATCAACGTTGTCAAGGCCAAGATCCAGGATCGGCAGCGCCTTACCTTTCGTGAGGACGAGCTGGAGGACAAGCATACCGTGGCCGATTACGGCATCACTTTTACAGTAGTTGGCATTTTTTGGAGCCGTTCGTTTGTCTCGATCTAACGGTGCACACATACGTAGTACTCGAAAGTATTCGGATGAAAGTACTCGAAAGTACTAATGACAAGGTGGGGACACCTTTTAATCTAGGGGCATTTTAGTCCTAGGAAAAATATGATAAGGTGGGGACACCTTTTAATCAAGGGGCATTTCAGTCCTAGGAAAAATGTGCACGCCCCTCTCGTCCAATACAAAACTGCCGCCCCTCTCGTCCAATGCAAAGCCGCCGCTGTGGTCCTTCCCCTCTTCCATCACCATTACAACCGCGGCCATCTCCTAGCCTTCTCCTCCTTCTCGCGGCCGCAACTTTGCTCTTCTCATCTTCCACATCCACCCCCCTCTTCCATCCACGCAAGAACCTCGATGGAGCAGAAGATCACCGGCGGCGAGAACGCCGACTTCGTGGAGATCGCCGGTGGCGAGAATGCCGACTTCATGGAGATCGCCAGCGGCGACCAGGTCAAGATGGCCAGGTTGACGGAGATCCGTTCTTGGTTTCACAACACACTGTAGATGAACTGGACGGCAATGGCCACTTTGAAGCAAATGGCGAGGAGGGAGAGGGCAAAGCTTCCCCCCCCCCCCCCCACCCGCACAACCGATGCACAAGGTCGAGATCCTCCTCTGGGCTATGGAGAAGGCCAATTCGTCCAGCCCGTGGACCAGGCAGAGGTGGTGGGTGTTCAAATCCAGGGTAGAGCATCCACTGGATCAGGAACCCACGGTGCGCGAGGTGCCGTTGCAGATTGTGGAGCCTCCAACTGAGTCGGAGACTCCGAAGCGCAAGAGGAGGAGGACAGTGGTCGCGACCTCACTTCCCCACCGTTCTCCACGCTTCCCTCGCCGCTCTCCTCGCCTGAACGACGACCGCAGATATGTTTAGGGTAAGATTGCTGATTTATAAATCATTACTTGCCACTTGCTTAATTTGATTCTCTGCAATATGTTCTTGCTACCTGTGTACTTCAATCCGTAGCCTCTGGATGGCAGCTTAGTTCGATCGACGAGGATGGAATGAGAGTAGGCATATATCATTAATATGTTTACTTGTATGTTTTGATGTGCTGGACTGGTATCCATGATAGGAAATTGTGTCTGTCACCTCAAGAGTTGTGTTCAAATTACGTGATGCAATCTGTGTAAATTGAACTTGCAATATTTTGGCTGCGAGAAGTGCCTCCAGACAAGTTCAGTACACAGTTTAATAGTGATAGACTCTGGGTTGACACTGAATTAATTCAATACTGCATGTTCAGTACATAGTTGTAGGCATTGAAATATTTCAGTACTGACCGGTTCACACTGAAATATTTGAGTAGTGCAATTGCAGTACACACGGGTACACACTGAAATATTTCAGTAGTGCAATGCAATTTCAGTACACACGGGTAGACACTGAAATATTTAGTACTGCAGTTTGAGTACACGCACGCAGCCCCTGAAATATTTCAGTGTAGCAGTTTCAGTACACACGCGTAGCCACTGAAATATTTCAGTGCTGCCATTTCAGTACAAGCACGTAGCCGCTGAAATATTTCGATGGTGCACTTTCAGTACACGCACGTATCCACTGAAATATTTCAGTGGTTCACTTTCAGTACACGCACGTACCAACTGAAATATTTTAGTGGTGTTGTTTCAGTACACGCATGTAGCAACTGAAATATTTCAGTGGTGTTGTTTTAGTACACACACGTAGCCACTGAAATATTTAAGTAATGCACTTTCAGTAGAGAGATGTAGACACTGAAATATTTCATTAGTGCCCTATCGGTGATCTTGCATCAAAATATTTAGGGCTTCCTAATGATTTAACAAAAAAACTAGACATAAGCAGTGAAATAATTTTAGTAGGGATGTTGGCTTACCCATGTTGCTGTGCTGTACAACCTTTTGCTTCACTTCCTGTAAGTGCTTCTTGCATCTGCTGTGGCCTACATGCTGTTTACTCACATCACAGCAGTGGTTTTGCATCTTGCAAAGGTCTTATTAATTCAACATTGACTTCTATGAACTTTGTATTCAAATTCGTATCCTCCTACAGTTGTTGTGACAGATTTCCTTGGCATCTTCAAATTACCGTACTGTCATTTTTCCAATACCAACTGCATTCAATCTGAAATTTTCAGTTACTTATATGCTATAGGTGGAAGCATGGATAGGTTGCTGAAGATGCTGCGCCTCACAATAAAAGTCCCTTGCTCAACCTCAACATCAGAAGCTGTTTTGCATTTCTAGTTGTCTCAGTATTTCATGTGATGTATTTGAATACCAAAAGTTGTTATGCATTAGAAGTTCACTCAGATAATCGTAGTACCTGCAGTCTGTGATTTGTGTTATCTGTTTTGTATTGTGTGGTGTTTGCATGTATGTGTGGGATCAAAATCTAATACGGTTCTGATTCCTGTTTTCATGGCCTTGATGCTAAGTTAAGTACATGCCGGTCAGAGTGATCAGAGGGAAGGGTGGCGCTGGTGGGAAATATTTTAGGGTTTTATCATCGTGATAACCCTAGAAAATTAATAAAAACGTCGAAAATCAATGGAACTAGTCATGGATGCTTCTCATGTTTGTACAAGGGTGTAGAAAGAATATAGGTCCATTTGAAGCATGTCGAGAAAAACCCGTCCTTCCACACGGACCCTTACCTCCTACCCGAACGGCCGCCGGCGAAGGATGTGAATTTTTTGCCATGTTAAGAATGACACAAAAAATTTCCTTGTTGTGGGCATGGACACCCCAGTGGATCGACAACGTGCGCTTGTCGCCTCACCTCCGAGAAGTATTTTAAGCATTTAATCGTATTAGAAAATCCATACAAATGCCGACAACCTTACCAAACTAGTCATGCTTCCTTCTCATGTTGATACAAAGAAGTAGAAATTTTTTGGGTCCATTTACATCATGTCATGCAAGTTTGTTTGTACGTGTTCTCCGTGTGTGTGAATGACATGTGGGATCCACATGTAAAAACCCCATAGGCAAAAAAGAGTGAACTAAACTGCCCGACGGAGTTTCGAACCAAGGGCATTAGTATGTGATTGGGAGGGTGTTACCGCTGGGCTGATGATGCATTTTGATACAAATTACGTGCCCTCAGATTTAAGAAAATCATTTACCATATCTGTCATGTCTAACCACTGCTGGTGTCCACGTGTCAGCAGTTTGAAGGGCGGCGCGGGGCAAACCGCACGCGAGGTGCACTGCGCGGGGCAAACCCCACGCGTCCTCATTGTGGAAGGCCCTGATAGGTGAGACAAATCACCCCCCCCCCCTCGACCCCTCGGTAACTCCAAGAGGGAGCAGCATTCATTTTCTTCCCCAAATCGGTAGAAAACCCTCGTCCTCTCCCACTCCAGCCATACCACCTCGTCCTCTCCCAAACCCTTGTCCCTTCCTCACCACCCCACTCCTCTCCTCCCTTCCAACACCTCCCTCCTCCTCTCGTCGACCGCCGATGAAGCGCGGCCGTGAAGATGCGGCAGATGAGCCGGAGGCAACCATCGGTGGAGAGCAGTTTGCTACCGTGGCTGCCGCCGCGGTTGCAGAGGCTGAGTCTGCCGTAGCGGCGACGGCTGGCGGTGCAGCAACTGTTGTGCTTCCTCCCGCTGCCATCCCAGCTGTTGACCTACCAGTCGGCGAGCCTGTGCATGAGAAGGTCGGGGAACATCTAGACGAGGAGAAGGCGAGGCTAAAGCGCGAGCTCTATGACAAAATCGAGGAGGAGTTCTACGGGGGGGGGGGGGGGCGACGTGGACGAGATAGAGTTCGAGATGGCTGTGGATCACAGGAAGGGCAGCGACTTCGACGAGGATGTCATCGACGAACTCTCAGAGGTGCTACTCTGATTTTTTCAGATTTATTTTTCCTTCAAGTACTCTGTTTTTTCTTGGCATTGGGGTTTTTCTTGTTAAGTACATGAGCATCAATTGCATATGGGTGTGCTAGTTGAATGGATCTAGCATAGATTTTCTTGCATCTTGAATGGCAGTTTTTGAATCTGAATCATTTTCTTCACGCATGGATGAGGTATTTCTACTCATGTACTGGCCCATCCATAATGTTTGCGTACATGTAGGATTGTAGGGATCTAGCATAGATTTTCTTGTTGGATGGTGGTTTTATAATCTGATTCATTTTGTGATTTGAATAGACAGAAGAAAAAAAACCACTAGTATAGCTAAAACAGAGATTCATTATCTGATTCCATCACTGCATGCTTTATTGATTAAGTAAACTTACATTATTCACAAGAGATACATGAATGAAAGAAGTGGGGTAATCAACCCAAATACAAGATAGATGATTCTCATAGCTATTTCTAGCGATATCATGTGCGACACCATTGGCTTCCCGAGGACAGTGAGAAAATGTGGCAGTTCCTATCTCCAGAACTAGATCGAAACAATCAGCAATAATACGTGATCCACCATGTGTTACCTCCAGTAAAAGCTTGAACAACTTGTAAGCAATCCCATTCTACAATAATTTGATGATAGCCTACAGATGCTACCAAAGATAGGCCTTCTTTCATTGCCACCCACTCCATCAAGCAGGAAGATGATGCGTTTGGAATATAATGGCAATTTACTGAATTGACACAGAGTTGCCATACTGATCTCTTAAAACACCACCCGTCGACTCATCTCCTTCTTAACTATCATATGATGCATCTACATTCAGTTTTAATTGGTAAGAATCCTGTTTTGACCACTTGATTATTTCTTTGACAACCCCTGTTTGCAAGACAACATTTCCTTTTCTGGCAATTGGTATGCCTTGTTGCATGAGGACAGAACCAATACCTTGACCTGATGCATCTGTTTAAAAAGTAAATGGTAGGGTCAAATAAGGCAAATCCATAACAAGAGCAGTGACCAGACAATTCTTCAATGTTGTGAAGGCCTCAATTTGACCATCTGACCAATGGAATGAATCTTTTTTTAGACAACATGCCCTAAATACTCAACTTGAGGGACAGGAAAACTGCATTTGCTAATCTTAGCATATATTTGTAAAACTAGAATTCAATTTCTGATTCCAATAAATAGACAAAAAAAACTTTGTTTTGCATGACATCATTTTCTTTTCCAAGTTAAGTTCCTCCAAAGTATTTTCCCCACCGGTATCATCAGAGTCACAAGATAAGGGATAAAGATAATAGCCCATAGCTCCTTTATCAATTTCCTTCTCATTAGTGCAGAACAGGCCTTTATCACCGGTTCGTAAGGGCCTTTAGTGCCGGTTCTGCAACCGGCACTATGGAGTGGAGACTAAAGGCCTCCCCCCTTTAGTACCGGTTCGGCACGAACCGGTGCTAAAGTGCCACCACGTGGCACGAGCCAGGCCCGGGTGCTGGTAGACCATTAGTACCGGTTGGTAGCACCAACCGGTACTAAATGTTTGGGGGGGTTTTGGTTTTAATTTTTATTTTTCCATTAATTTTGTGTTTTCCATTTAATTCTTTTTTGTTTGCTGGTATTTTACGATACTACATATTGTACACGTTATGCATATATATAAATAGATTTTCTCGTAGAACTGATCATATATATATAATCGAATGTCTCACAACCACCATTAATTATTCACACATACACATGTATATATATACAATTTCTCCTACATGTTGCCTTGGTGCCTTCGGAGCACGATGACAAGTGGTTCATGGGGGCGGTAGCGGGTAATAGTATTCTCCTTTGGGATCTATGACCTGGTCGAGCAAAAATCCCGCTATTTTCTCTTGAAGTGCTCGTATGCGCTCCTCTGATAGGAGCTTGTCCCGCACCTCTTTGAACTGTTAAGAAGGAGATCAATATGCATGTGTATTAGTTGTGTGACTAGATATCGACAATCATGTAAGATTTGTGAATAGTGTTCTGACAAACGTACCCAGTCCTGTCTATCAGATCTGCTCCTTTCGGACGCCATCATGCGAATGTTCTCGCAAATGTAGTATGCACACACTTCAGTCCCCGGCGCCTGCTTCAGGGCCTTTACGACAATAGAATTTAATCAGATAATAATTAATCAAGCATGTTAATTAATTAATGGTATTGAAACAAGAATTAAAGAGATGGTAGCTAGCTAGCTAGTACTACTTAATTACTTACCTTGGGTCGATAGCAACATAGCTTTTGTCGCCATTTTCCTGGAGTCACCTTGATGTACTTTGCCCAAGCCCTACCCGCCGGCAAAGAAAATTAATAAAGGAGTTATTAAACATAGTTCATATCAGGAAATGACGAACTAAATAGGCCAAGATATAGTTAATAATGATTGAAATAACATGTCGACTATCCCCTTCACGATGCTGTAGTCACTATTTTTTTAAGTAGTGAGTCCAGTACTTCAACTTTTCCTTCGTCAACTTTAATGTCTAACAAGATCCAGTGGAAGCTGCATGCGCATACGTTTGCATGTATAAATTAAGCGGGCGTGTGCATAACACTAATCAACTATAACCCTAAACCCTATACACTTATTAACATGTAGATACTAAGCAAAAACAGAATTTGTAGTACAAGACAGTGTGACTCAATCGAAGTTGTAAGGAAGTAGTATATCTTCATTGCTATTGAGGCGCTTCAAGAACTCTACCATGTTTTTCTCTACATCTTGTCTACACCATTCCAATTTCCATGTGTATTCATTAACGGTATTTGGGTCAATGAACCCAATGCCATAGTGTCCAGCTTTTTTCATTTCATACATCTTCATCCTGCATAATACCACAGAAAAAATATATAATGAGGATATATAATTACAGGTAATTAATGATCAATCAATGAGCACTAGAGCTAGCTTGAGACTTAAATTACAGAAAGAAATCACTTACAGACAATAGCAACTGACGATAGATTTGTCGAGTGCATCTTGATTGAATAACTGAAATAGTTCTGAATACTCAACGGCCAGAGCTTTCTTATGGAAGTAATGATCTTCCTCGACTTGCACCATGAGGGCTCTCGATTGTAAATCTTGGTAATTTTCATGTACCAATCATGCAATTCATACATTCTCGTTGGGAGGTTCTTGACCTCCTCGGACTCGACCAAAGGTTGGCCCCGGACATATTTCGTTTTATTTCCTCCTCTCTAAGCGGAGACATGGGCTCGATATCGAGGAGTTGTCCAACAGTGATGTTGAGCATTTCAGCCTGCATTATATGCTCCTCGGTTATTACCACATCGCCCAGCTCGGGAACGTAAACGGTTTGCCCACAATAATATTGGGCGTGCGTACTCTAATGTGTTGTTGGCACAACAAGCGGGGGGGTCGATTGCGCCGCCTGTTCTCCCAGCTGGGGAATGGTTTTCCCGCATTTTTTGACAGCTGCTTGTTGGCTCGAGCTCGAGCTCGCTTCTTTCTGTAGTCGTGCTCGATGTGCCTTCCTGATTTGGCGCTCATAGTCTGAGTCAACAGGCTTGGGAGCTGGTGGTCTAGCCATATGAATGAAGTGGTCAATCTTTTCCTCAGGCACTTTCTCCCTCGGCGGCGTTGCCGGTTTCGGTCGAAAATGAGCGTCCACTTCGGCCCGCACTATTGCATCATTTTTCTCCTCGGTCATGTCGTAAGGCCTCTGAGGAAGAGGAGCGAGGTTGCTTGGACCATATTTATATCGCTTGTCTCCGCCTGTACTTTCTGTACTACCTCGACTCGTACCGCTACGCACCATAGCTGCGGCGTGTCTCTTCTGTGATTGCTTAGGCGGCGGAGACAGCTGACGTGGCTTAGTTGGAGCAGGAGGAGTGGCCTGACGTTGTGCCGGACTTGAAGCAGGAGGTGTGGCCTGACACGGTGTGGGACTTGAAGCAGGAGGTGTGGCCTGACGCTGTGCCGGACTTCAAGCAGGAGGTGTGGCCTGACACGGTGTCAGACTTGAAACGGGACGAGTGGCTTGACGCTGTGCCGGACTTGAAGCAGGAGTCTGCTCACGCGTTCGTGGACTTGGAGGAGCGGGAGTCTGCTGACACGGTGGCGGACTTCGAGGAGGAGTCGGCAGACACGGTGTCGGTGGACTTCGAAAGATGATGCAATCCTTTTTCCATAGGATGAAACGATGTATGGCCTCTCCCAGTGTTTGCTCGTCGTCACCTCCAGGAATGTCAAGCTCTAGCCCCGAATATGGGCCCACCACCTCATCAACCAAGACACGAGCATAGCCCGCTGGAATCGGGGCGCAATGGAAGGTTGCTTCGGGGGTAATTGTAAAAGCAACGACGTTCGCCACCTTCATGGATATGTTCTTCATTTTGAAGTGTAGCTCACAGTTAGTGTTCTCTATGATGTCATCCACAGGGTATGTATCCAGCAGTGCGTCGCCCGGGGCGGAACCAACACTGCTTCTCGGCATGGATGGGATGGTGCTATCCAATGCTGGATGATCATCCGCTTGCTGCTGCCGCTGCTGAGACCCCCTTTCCTGGCTAAGTGAGTCGATCTGCTGCTGCTGCTGCTGGAATTTGAGTGCCAAGTCCGCGTGCCTTGCTTCTAGGCCTTGAAGGCGTTCCGCGTCCTGCTTCCTCTGCTCCTCCTCCAGCTTCCTCTTCTTCTCCTCCCCCATCTTCTTTCTTGCACGGGTCCTGTAGTCGTCGTTCCATTCCGAAAAGCCCTCATACCAGGGAATAACGCCCTTGCCTCGTGTTCTTCCCGTGTGTTCAGGATTTCCCAGGGCGCGCGTAAGCTCGTCGTTCTCTCTGTTGGGCGTGAACACCCCCTTTCGAGCATCTTTTATTGCGTCAAGTAACTTTTGTTCTGCTCCTTTTAGACTTGCCTTCTTCGAAACCAGGCCTGTCTTCGGGTCCAACGCCCCCCATGCGCATAGAACCAAGTTCTGCACCTGGGGGGCCAGCTCCTAGTAACCGGAGTGACCCCTGCATCCTCCATCTCTTGCTCAGACTTATCCCACTTAGGCATTGCCACCGCGTAGCCACCTAGACCCAGCCTATGGAACTGCGTCTTTTTTGCGGCATTGGCCTTGTTTTTTCTCGACCGTTCCTTAGATAATTCTGATTCCTTGAATTTCACGAAAGCGGGCCAGTGTTCTCTTTGCTTCTCCAGTGTTCCCTTGAATTCTGGAGTCTTCCTTTCTGCAGCGAGGTAGTTGGCCCATATAGTTTCCTTGTGTGTGTTGACTGCAATTGCCATCTTCTTAAGAGCGGCGTCCTTGACTTTCTGCACATCTGCATCAGTGAAATAATCTGGTAGGGTGAAATGTTCCATCAGAGATTCCAAAGCTTTTGTTTTGCTCTGTCGTCGACCCAAGTAACATCTGGGCGTTTAGTTTTTGGCTCTTTCCATTCTTGAATGGAGATCGGGAGTTGGTCCTTCACAAGAACTCCGCACTGACGAACGAACTTGCTCGCAATGTTCTTAGGCGTGAGGGGTTCGCCACTAGCTTTGATGGAATCGATGTTGTACTTTACACCCTCCTTCAACTTTTTGCTCGGGCCGCGCTTTGTCCTGCTGTCTGTAGAAGCAGATTTGCTCGATCCGGAGGGCTGAAAGAAGAAAGATCGATTCGTTAATATATCTTCAAATAAAAAAACATGTGATGATCACTAGATGCCTGCTTATATAAATATACCTCGCCGGTAGTCTTTGTTATTTCAAGATCAACATTGTATTCGTCATCATAATCATTGTCTGCGTCATCATAATCATAATCATAGTTCATGACTTCATCAGCTCGGTCGTCGAGATCGAATATCTTATCATCACCCTCCCCGGTATTGTTCAGATCTTGGGAGCCGTCATTTGCTTCATTCAGATCATCTGGCCTGCTAGGGCTGCGTATGATCTCGAACAGGGCCTCTTCTCCCTCTCTGCCGGTATTGTCCGCCATAGCTTTTATTTAACTAATACAGAAGAAATATAAAACAATTTATTATTCAAATTACAATGCATGGATGCAATCAATAAGGAAAAACTGAATCATATAGTACATAATATGCATTGTCTCGAATAATATATAATCTCGAATACATCGTCTCGAATAATATATAATCTCGAATACATCGTCTCGAATAATATATAATCTCGAATACATCGTCTCAAATAATATATAATCTCGAATACATCACTGGCTAGGTAGCTAATAAAGATCGAATACTATAGAAGAATCTAGGCCACTCGCGGTTCCTGGGCGCGGGCGATGGATGCCCAAAGACAAGGAACCATCACAGGATCATATCTCCGGTCATCTGCCCAAAGAACCTGCCAGGTATTGGAGAACTGGACGTCCATAGCATCCATGTAGCGATGGACGTGCTCGTCCTCCTCCCTGACACGACGACGCACCACCTCCGGCGGGGCCGGCTCCCTCTGCACCGAATGTGGCCCACGCGAACGCCACCAAAGGAGATCAGGGTCGACGACGGGACCCGAGGCCGGGTTCCTCACCAAGCGTCGCGCCCCTCCAGGTAGCACCTCCCAGTGCCAGCCCGGCGGAGCCCAATCCCGGACATGGGTCCTCTGAAGCAGGACGTCATCGCGAACGGGTCGACGACGAGGATGCGGGCCGGGCATCGTCGACAACAAATACTATATGCCGCAAAAGTAAAGTAACATTTTTTAAATGATTGGATTGTGATTTCTTATATGCAAATTCTAAATTTTATAACTAAAAATATAATAAACTAAAAAAACATCGACCATATCTAAAACTAACATTTCTAACATTTCTATAACTAAAATTGTATAACTAATTTTTCTTTAACATTTCTATATAACAAACATTTCTATAACATTAATACAGAAAAAACTAACATTTCTATATATAACTAACATTTCTATAACATTAATACAAAAAAACTGAAAAAACTAATAACTAATAACTAAAAACAGAAAAACTAAAAACTAAAAACACAAAAACTAAAAACTAAAAACAGAACAAAAATTGTGTATGGTGTGTGTGTGTGTGTGTATGTGTTGTGTGTGCTGGCGACGGCGACAGCGAGCCAAGGCGACGGCGCCGGCGGCGCGCGCGGGGGCTTCGATTGGAGGGAGAGGAGAGGGGGGGACAGAGGCTCACAGCGCGGGCGAGGTCGAGGTGACGGCGACGGCGACGCGGGCCGGTGCGGGGACGGGGACGCGGGCCGGTGTGGGGATGGGGACGGGCCGGCGATGCGGACGGCGCGCGGAGTCGACGGGGGCGGCGCGGAGTCGACGGGGACGGCGCGACGGCGGCGGCGACGGCGCCGGACGGGGCGGCGGCGACGAAGCAGAGAGAAGTGGGAGGAAACTGACGAAATTTTCGTAAGTGTTTCTTATATAGGATGGTCCTTTAGTACCAGTTGAAGGCACCAACCGGTACCAAGCGGCGGGAAGCGCCCACCTTTAGTACCGGGTGGTGGCACCAACCGGTACTAAATGCCCACCCTTTAGTACCGGTTGGTGCCACCACCCGGTACTAAAGGGTGTGCGCTGCCAGGCGAGGGGCGCAGAAGTTTAGTCCCACCTCGCTAGTTGAGGAGCGACAGGACCAGTTTATAAGCCCCGACGCGGGTACTGAATTGAGCTCCTCTCAATAGCGGGCCTTCTGGGCCTACCTCTCCTACTCTGCCTGTGGGCCTACTGGGCTTGCGGGCCTGCATCCTGGCCCAACTATAGGTTGGGTTTCTAGTCGTATGCAGGCCGCTCTGGCCCAGTAGGTGGGCTTTTTTATTTTTTTATTTTTTTTGCTTTATTTATTTTTGGTTTATTTATTTTTGAGTTTTTTTGCTGTATTTAGAGTTTCTTTGGGAATATTTTTGCTTTAGGTACAAAAAATTACAAACTTTTTGTTAGTGCCGGTAGTTTACAAATTTGAATAGTTTACATTTTGAATTATTTGAAATTTGTGTGAATCACTAGTTTGTGAATAACTTAACTTTGAAAATAGATTTTCAGTGATTCTTTTTTCTTATGTTTAATATTAGTGTGTTTTATCATTAATTCAATTTGGTAATGCTTAGGTTATTTAAAAAATGAAATCCCTTTGTAACGGATGAGTTTTCGTTCGAAGCCCTGATACTTCGAAAGAGATTGTCCATTTTATACACGAAGTGCATCCAGTTTTTGCGGTAACCCTCTCTACTTTTTTGCACATGCTATGTGGGTGAAATTATGATACCATGCCAACTTTCAACCTTTTCTGAGTTCATTTGAAATGCTTTTCAATTTCATGGTCATTTAGCTGAAAAAATCAGTAAATGCATGAAAGAATTTGTTTGCACATAAAATTTCTTCGCGTTTCAAATGCCAAAACACATAACTACCCTAACTATTAAAGAGATTCCCTCCTGGGGGTGAAACACAGAAGAAAGTGATGATAGTGAAGCCGGTCACATCCCAGATCTTTGGGTGTGAAACTTTTTCTTCGCGTATGTCCCTTTGCGCCGTAGCCATGGAAAATCTTCATCATTTAACTGGATGCTCGAGTCAATATTCACTGTGAATGGAGCAATTTCATCAAACTTTTCATAATCTTCTGACATGTCTGTCTTGTCATCCACTCCCACGATGTTTCTCTTCCCAGAAAGAACAATGTGGCGCTTTGGCTCATCGTATGATGCATTCGCTTCCTTATCTTTTCTTTTTCTCGGCTTGGTAGACATATCCTTCACATAGAAAACCTGTGCCACATCATTAGCTAGGACGAATGGTTCGTCTACATACGCATGATTGTTGAGATCCACTGTTGTCATTCCATACTGCGGGTCTTCCGTTACCCCATATCGTGTCATATTGACCCATTTGCACCGAAACAAAGGGACCTTCAAATCACGTCCATAGCCAAGTGCCCATATCTCCTCTATGTAACCATAATATGTTTCCTTTCCCGTCTTGGTTGTTGCATCAAAGCGGACACCACTGTTTTGGTTGGTGCTCTTCTTATCTTGGGCGATCGTGTAAAATGTATTACCATTTATCTCGTACCCTTTGAAAGTCATTATATTCGAAGATGGTAACTGGGACAGCGAGTACAGGTCATCTTCAATAGAGGCGTCATGCATGGTACGTGTCTGCAACCAGCCGGCGAAACTCCTGGTTTGTTCACGTGTAATCCAGTCATCAGACCGCTCCGGGTGTTTAGAGCGTAGAAAATTCTTGTGTTTGTCCATATACGGAGCCACCAAGGCGGAATATTATGTATAACTGTGTAGTGTGCTTCAGTGAGAGAATGTCCGTCCATACATATTTTTTGATTCCCTCCTAGCGTGCCTTTTCCATCCAGTCTGCCCTTATGCCGCGATTCAGGAACACCAATCGGCTTAAGGTCGGGAATAAAGTCAATACAAAACTCAATGACCTCCTCATTTTCATGGCCCTTGGAGATGCTTCCTTCTGGCCTAGCACGATTATGAACATATTTCTTTAAGACTCCCATGAACCTCTCAAAGGGGAACATATTGTGTAGAAATACAGGACCCAAAACACTAATCTCTTCACATAGGTGAACTAGGACGTGCATCATGATGTTGAAGAAGGATGGTGGGAACACCAACTCGAAACTGACAAGACATTGCACCAAATCATTCTCTAACCTTGGTATGATTTCTGGGTCAATTACCTTCTGAGAGATTGCATTGAGGAATGCACATAGCTTCACAATGGCTAATCGAACGTTATCCGGTAGAAGCCCCCTCAATGCAACCGGAAGCAGTTGCGTCATAATCACGTGGCAGTCATGAGACTTTAGGTTCTGGAACTTTTTCTCTGCCATGTTTATTATTCCCTTTATATTCGACGAGAAGCCAGACGGTACCTTAATACTGAGCAGGCATTCAAAGAAGATTTCCTTCTCTTCTTTGGTAAGAGCGTAGCTGGCATGACCCTGATGTATGCCGTCTTTTCCATGCATACGTTGCTGGTCCTCTCGTGCCTCAGGTGTATCTTTTGTCTTCCCATACACGCCCAAGAAGCCAAGCAGGGTCACGCAAAGATTCTTCGTCACGTGCATCATGTCGATTGCAGAGCGGACCTCTAGATCTTTCCAATAGGGCAGGTCCCAAAATATAGATTTCTTCTTCCACATGGGTGCACGTCCGTCAGCGTCATTCGGAACAGGTTGTCCGCCAGGACCCTTTCCAAAGACTACCTTCAAATCCTTGACCATATCATGTACATCAGCACCACTACGGAGGCGAGGCTTCGTCCGGTGATCCGCCTCACCTTTGAAATGCTTGCCTTTCTTTCTTACGGGATGCCTGCTCGGAAGAAATCGACGATGTCCCAGGTACACATTCTTCCTACAATTGTCCAAATATATACTGTCGGTATCATCCAAACAGTGCGTGCATGCGCGGTATCCCTTGTTTGTATGTCCTGAAAGGTTACTGAGAGCAGGCCAATCATTGATGATCACGAACAGCAAGGCCTTTAGGTCAAATTCTTCCCCCATGTGCTCATCCCACGCACGTACACCTGTTCCATTCCACAGCTGTAAGAGTTCTTCAACTAATGGCCTTAGGTACACATCAATGTCGTTGCCGGGTTGCTTAGGGCCTTGGATGAGCACTGGCATCATAATGAACTTCCGCTTCATGCACAACCAAGGAGGAAGGTTATACAAACATAGAGTCACAGGCCAGGTGCTATGGTTGCTGCTGTGCTCCCCAAAAGGATTAATGACATCTGCGCTTAGACCAAACCATACGTTCCTTGCGTCATCTGCAAACTCCTTCCCGTACTTTCTCTCAATTTTTCTCCACTGTGACCCGTCAGCGGGTACTCTCAACTTTCCGTCTTTCTTACGGTCTTCTCTGTGCCATCGCATCGCCTTGGCATGCTCTTTGTTTTGGAACAAACGTTTCAACCGTGGTATTATAGGAGCATACCACATCACCTTGGCAGGAATCTTCTTCCTGGGGCGCTCGCCCTCGACATCACCAGGGTCATCGCGCCTGATCTTATTGCGCAATGCACCGCATACAGGGCAAGCGTTCAAATCCTCGTACTCACCGCGGTAGAGGATGCAGTCATTAGGGCATGCATGTATCTTCTGCACCTCTAACCCTAGAGGGCAGACAACCTTCTTTGCTTCGTACGTACTCTCGGGCAATTCGTTGTCCTTTGGAAGCATATTCTTTATCATTACCAGCAACTTTCCAAATCCCTTGTCAGATACACCATTCTCTGCCTTCCATTGCAGCAATTCCAGTGTGGTGCCTAACATTTTCTTGTCAGGTTCGCAATTCGGGTACAACAATTTCTTATGATCCTCTAACATGCGCTGCAACTTCTTCTCCAAATCACTTGCGCGGTTTCTCTTTGCATCGGCAATGGCCCGACCTAGATCATCAACGGGCTCATCTGATGCCTCTTCTTCAGCTTCTTCCCGCATTGCCGGCTCAGCTTCTTCCCCCATTGTTGTATCATCGTATTCAGGGAACCCATGGCCAGGATAGTTGTCGTCGTCCTCTTCTTCTTCATTGTCTTCCATCATAACCCCTCTTTCTCCGTGCTTGGTCCAAACATTATAGTGGGGCATGAAACCGGACTTAAACAGGTGGACGTGAATGGTTCTTGACGTAGAGTAATTGTGATCATTCTTACAGACTAAACATGGACAAGGCATAAAACCATCCGCCCGCTTGTTTGCCTCAGCCGCAAGCAGAAAAGTTTGCACGCCATTAATGAACTCGGGAGAGCATCGGTCATCGTACATCCATTGTCGGCTAATCTTCATTACACAACACCGAATAGACCAAATTAATACAAGTTCATACATAAAGTTCATACATAAAGCTCATACAAGACTTAAATGCAACAAACAAATAACTCTCTAACTAAAGAATTTAAATGCAACAACAAATGCGATCAAGATCGCAACTAAGGTAACAATTGATCCAACAGCATAATGATACCAAGCCTCACTATCAATGGCATATTTTCTAATCTTTCTAATCTTCAAGCGCATTTTCTCCATCTTGATCTTGTGATCATCGACGACATCGGCGACATGCAACTTCAATTCCATCTTCTCCCCCTCAATTCTTTTCAATTTTTCTTTCAAATACTCGTTTTCTCTTTCAACTAAATTTAACCTCTTGACAATAGGGTCGGTTGGAATTTCCGGTTCACAAACCTCCTAGACAAAAATATCTATGTCAACTTGATGGGCATAATTTGTCATAAACACGAAATGCAACAACTAGTTTTAAAAGAGAATATACCACATCCGAATCATAACAAGGACGAGGGCCGACGGGGACGGATATCAAAACCATGGCACTATGTATAACAAACAACATACGGGTAAGATAATTATACGAGTAACTATATATCCAATCACACAAACATCAATTTGGTAATGTAAAACATTCATGAACAAGAGGCTCACCACAAGGTGGTGCCGGCGACGGAACGGTGCGGGCGATCGACTGTGGTTACGACGGAGATTTAGAAGGCACTAAGTAAACCACACCTAGATATGCAAACTAAGTGTTAGTTTTGACCACAAATTGCATATAAATCAAATACTAGCACATATATTTTCTACCAAATTACTAAACTCATAAATTAATCACTATACAAAGCATTGCAAGAGCTAATCTAGCAATGAGAGATGAAAGGACAAAGTTGCTAACCTTTGTGATCATTTGAATGGATGGGGGCCTTCAAATCTTGACAAATTTTGGGCAAAATGTGTGATGAGCTCGAGAGGAAGAGGGGAAGAACAGAGAGGAGAGGGGAAAGGGGAAGAACAGAGCGAGCTCGGGTGGACGAAGGGCTTATGTAGGACGACCTTTAGCACCGGTTCGTGCCATGAACCGGTACTAAAGGTGCTGGAGGGGCCCCGGACTGACAACATCCTACCACCACTCACTTTAGTACCGGTCCGTGGCACGAACCGGTGCTAAAGGTTGGCCACGAACCGATACTAATGAAAGCGGCTAATGCACACATTAGTGCCAGCTCAAAAGCAAACCGGCACTAATGTGCTTGACATTTGACCCTTTTTCTACTAGTGTCTGAAACTTATCAGGGGCTAACAATGTTGGAGAATTAGTATTGCTGCTCTCAGAAAGAATTATGGTTTCTTGATTCCAGTAGATAGAAGAAACCCCCCTTGTGTGTAACATGGAGGGGTATAAATGAAGCCTTTTTCTGATTCCAATCAGAATTACACCTATAACAAGTATCAAGTATCATTAAACCAAGCCACATCATGAATTCTTTCATGTGTTAATTATGTACTTCTTGTGTACTAATCTATCAATGCAACTATTCCACTGTCCATATTTATGCATGTCAAATTATTTGGCTCAATTATGTATGTGCATATACGCCTTATTTCCAGCAAATAGATAGTTGTCATGCTACACGTCTATACTTTTCAAACATTCTAATTAAGAGCAATGTAGCAGAATAGATTAACTGAGTTCTTCTTTGTGTACTAATTCACAGGAGGAGGACGATGATGTGGGGTATGACATGGACAGCAGGCACAACAAGAGCCGCTACATCATGAGGCAGCTGATTGCTGGAAAATTCAAGTGCCATTTCTATGGCATGCTTGGCTGCCCCTTCTGTGGCAAGGCGATCAAGGGCGGCATAGATGGCTTGATGCAGCATGCCGTCACCATTGGCAACTCCTACAGTAGGAAGCATAAGGTCAGTACTCTGGCTAAACATGCGGCCTACGGGCGCTTCCTAAAGATAGTCAAAGTCAATGAGCCCTACTACATCCCGCCGCGCCGCCGCTGAACAAGGGAGACAAGTGATGTGCTGCTAGACTGCTGCTGCTGCCCGAGGACCGCCGTGTCCTTTTATGTTATCTATATTCGATGGTCAACTCTAAAACTTATGGTCTATGGCGTGTAAGAAGTTATGTCCTATGGTCTATGGTGGGTGTGAACTTATGGTGTGCGGTGGTTAATCTGCCGTTTATCTAAGTGTTTGCTGCTAATTTGCTTAAGTTGTCTAAGTTGTTATTAGTACTATTTTGCTGATGCATGTTAGGCATTGTACAATGGTAGATGCTAAGGGTGGTGCTTAGAAAAATAAACCGGGTTTTTCTGAAGCACCATTGCCTATTTCTATTGGACATATGCCTAGTTAAGCGTCTACCCTGTACAAATAAGCACCGGTGCTTAAGAAAAGCCTGGCTATCTCTCTAAACACCTCGTCTAATCACCTTGCATTGTACAAGGCCATAGCAACTCAAGTGTCGTACGGTGGTCTATGTTATGTTTGTTGTGTTATTCTACCATTCTAGAATCGTACGGTGATGCATGCTAGGAACTCTACTACTATGACTATGGTAGTTATAGCTTGGCATGATTATGTTCAGTTTATAACTCAGGATGTTCCAGCCATATCTATGACCAGTTACAACTGAACTATGCATTAGTTTTTGCCAAAAGTAAATCATGCAAATGATTGCCAATTCTTCCTATTGCCAATTGAAGCTTTGTACTGAGGATGCATTAGTTGCAATAAGTAGAGGATGCTCATGTTTCCCAATAGTGCCTGTTTCCACTTTCTGGTAAGAACTGAACATGTATCAAATTATGCTAAAAGTAGAGCATGAGCATGAACATGTATCAATTGCTGCTTCCTATTTGTGTTTGAATGGGCTCAACATATCTGGTGATGGTTTAGGGTCTCTGCGTGACCATGATGATAACTCAAGATGTTCCAGCCATATCTATGACCAGTTATAACTCAACTATGCATCAGTTCTTGCCAAAAGTAAAGCATGCAAATGATTGCCAATACAACCGTATTGCCAATTCAATTTTTGTACTGAGGATGCATTAGTTATAGCAGTAAGTATAGGATGCTCATGATTGCCAAAAGTTCATATATCCACCTTATGATAAGAACTGAACATGTATCAAATGATGCTAAAAGTAGAGCATGAGCAAGATCATGTATCAATTGATGCTACCTATTTGTGTTTGAATGGGCTCAACATTTGTTTGGCTATGGTCTTGCTGTCAAATTTAAGTTTGAGTTCTACAAGGCTTTTCTCCGTTATGAAGACTTTTATATGAAACTGACATTGCTGGCTCATATGCAATGATGCAAACCGGGTCAATTAATCTGAAGACAATAATTCAAAGATGTATAACAAAATTAGCAGTCAACTAATATTAAAAAAAATAAGTGGGTCATTTAACATATGATCCACTTATGAGTTTAAGCACACAACCTATTTGGTCGTGCATAAAATAAGCGCAGTTTAACAAGGGTATCCAATTGCTTAACCACGTGAAGTTGTGCAAACCCTATGAGGGTTCAACTACTAAAAGAGCGGCCGACAACAATTAAAGAAAGCTACGATCAGGAAATACCTTCTCTCGGAGACGGCGGCGCCGAGTTGATGGCCGCGGATAGTGCGTCGCAAACTAGAAGTGCCCCTATAGCGCGGTAGACAGCGGCAAGGGTAAACAGCACGTTCACGCGAGGAGGGGGCGGTGAGAAGAACACTGAAGTCCCACACCTCATGGCGGTGGGCGGTGGCCGGCGACTCCTGTAATCCGTGTGAGCTCGGCGTCTCCGATCTGATCTTGCAGTGGTCGTGGGAGCTGCGGATGGCACGACCGGGTGGTTAGAATGAGGCGCTGTAATCGCGGGATTTAGGGAGGGGTGGGCCGCGTGAGTTATGTGAGATTTCAATAATATCACAATGATATCCCAAAAGATCTAGAAAATATTGTCCTTGCTTTTTGAGTATTAACAATGGTTTCTTCGTGTCGCATATGCCCGAAAAATGCCATACGTGACAAAACTTGCAATAAATGTTGAAAATGGTCCACATTGTACTAATGACCGAAAAAAATCACGCATGTGACGAAACTTCCAAAATTTGTTGAAGATGGTTGATTTGGAGATGGTCTACAAATTCACTGCAATATCTCAAATTTATTTTAAAATTAAAATTCAATGATGCAAGGTTTTACATGTATTTCAATTGTTTTCAAACTTAAACTTTTTACACATGTCCAAGAAAGGCAATGTGGCAAGGTTTTACATGTTTTTAATTGTTATCAAACATAAACTTGTCACATAAGACACGTGTACCTAAAAAAGGAAGTGTGATTTTAGTATAAGTCAACATGTCACATAGGCAAAAAAAAGATTTTATAGAAAAAAAGCCCACCTACCTAACATGATATTTCACACACCACGGCCCGCATACGACTACAAACCCAGTGATATGGGCCAGGATGCTGGCCCGTGGTGGGACTAAACTCAGACGCACGCCCACCCAGCAGTGCATAGAGCGCGGTTGCCACGACGGACTGCAACTGTGCCCCACCACCACTACCCCCACGTCATAGACGAACCGCCTCCCCCACGTCCCCATCCTGGGCGTGAAAAGCCCCAAATCGATCAACTACATCACTGCCTCATTCCGAGAACCTCCATTGCCGCTTCCATCTCTTCTACAAACAACCCACAAACATCTCTCTTCGAAGCCTGCAGTCGCAGGAGGAGGGCAATGGCGGAGGAAGCGTCTGCCAAGCGTCATTGTGGCCAGACGTCCGACCAAAGCGGCAACCTCGACGTCGTTCACGTTCCCGGTCAGAAGCACGAGTACACCGTAACCCTCAAAGGGGTTGAGCTCCACAGCAAGGAGACGCTGGAGGTCGTCTGCACCAACGAACCAGACAAGGCCGATGAGATAATCTTTAGGATCAGGAGGAGCACCTGCAGTTCGTATCCCCACATCATCGGCGTTGACACTACTAGGGAAAACCCTAGTAGTAGCGTGGGTTTTGAGGCTATCAGCAGCGCGGGCAACCGCGCTACCAATAAGGCGCTACAGCTAACTGTTAGTAGTAGCGCGGTCTGTACCCGCGCTACTACTATGGACTATATCAGTAGCGCGTTTCCGGAACGCGCTACTATTAATTAGCTGTAGCGATTTCCTGGCCCCGCGCTACTGCTATATCTTTCATCATTTCCCCCTGGCTTCCTACCCCATTTCAGCTTCAATAAACAGCAATTTCAGATACTAGGTACTACTAGATATCAATTTCATAAAGCATTATTGGTACTAGGTAGTACTCCCTCGGTTCCAAATTACTCGTCGTGGTTTTAGTTCAAATTTGAATTAAAACCACGATGAGTAATTTGGAACGGAGGGAGTACTAGATAATAATTTCATATATACTCAACATGCATCCTCAAGCAGTACAAGGTGATATCGACGACGGTCATCATATGTAGTTCTAGATAATATCGACGACGATCATCATATGTAGTTCTACATGATATCGACGACGATCATCATATGTAGTTCTAGATGATATAGCCACACACACATATGTGTAGTTCTAGATGATATCGACGACGATCATCATCCTCAAGCCTGGGTGGTGGGTGTTCCTGATAGTAATTAGGATGGCCTGTCCAACACGAAGATTCTTGCCAACGAGGAATCTCTTCCACCCAACCGAGTTTAAGTGTGTGCGACCGTCTGTGTCCATGCGGTAAGTACAGGTGGTGACGGAGCCCCTTGCGGTAAGGCGTAGTCCAGCTGAGCCTTCTTCATCAGGCTCGATACCACAACTCACAGATAGGTTCTTTGGCAATTTCTGAATAAGAAAAACATATCAATTAATAAATAGCCTCGCACATACTCTTGCAAATATATTTCTATTAAGTCTAGATTTCTACACTAGCAAAAGACACAGTACTATGCAAATATATTTCTATTAAGTATATATGGATTATCTACACTATTAATAGTTCCTTGGATTCTACACTAATAAGAGCATGTGATCAGACTCTACACTAAAGCATATCATCGACTAGATTCCATAAAGCATATCATTGGACTCTACACTAAGCATATCATCGATTAATTTGCATTTGTAAGTACAACAATAAAGCATATATATATATATATATATATATATATATATATATATATATATATATATATATATCATCAAATTAATATAGGCAGTACGTATAACATACCATTTCATGCCGATCGACCATGGTACTTGTCAGGCGGGTCACGAATGGCACCCTGACAAAGTCATCACGTGGCGGAATTATGTCCCATAGGTTGCACACCTCCTCCTTGCTCAGCCTCATACTTTGAGCTATGATGGCTTCATGAAGTGGGTTCTCATCATCTTCATCGAGTGGGTCCTCATTATCTTCATCATCTTCGTCATCTTCGTCATCTTCCACCAGGTTGAGATAAATGACAGCCAGCTTGGGTCTTTCTGCTCTGAAGGAGAAGCTGATCAACTCACCACCAGTAAGACGCATGTGGGCAAGGAAATGGGCCCATCCATCTCCTCCAATCTGTGACATATTGCGTCCTTTCTCGACCTCCATAGTGTACGGCCCCCCAGGAGCCTCAAATGTCACAGTGTCTCCTGTCAGCTTGTTGAATTTCAACCTCACATTGCATGGGACGATCTGTGTCAAAAAAGCAAAATGACACAATGCAGTAACGCCAATACTAAAAATAAAATAGTTGTTACATTTCATCTAATTTCTTACCGCCGCATGACGAAAACTCGGCTGGAAGTAGATGCCGAACAGCTTGCTAGTTGCAAGGCTGCTGGCGCACCTTGACTTGCACAGTCGACATAGTGGTGGTGGTGGTGGCGCCATTTTCCTAAAGCAATATGAGCAAAGGATTAACGATTCACTTCACAGGAAAGAAAAACAGTAGCATGTGATATTTTTGGTTCTTCCGCGAGAAGCAATTTTATGGACAAAGCATTTCGGTGGCACCTATTGCCGAAAAAACTTTCCACAAATATGTACCAAATAAGGGTACCACCTACCAAGACATTTCATCTCATTTGGCCCCTATTGCCTAAGATAATTGATTAAAAAACAAGTGGCAAATTTAACTAAATTGGCACCTACATTTTGCCAAAAAGTAACTTATTACAAAAAAACAAAAGCATCTACCTATCCATGTACAGAAAAAATAAGAATAAAATGGTGCATACTAAATCAACTAGCCTACTAAATCCACTAGCATACTAAATCAACTAAATCAAAATGTTCTAAATCAACTAGCCTACTAAATCAACTAAATCAACTAGCCTACTAAATCAACTAAATCAAGATGTTCTAAATCAACTAAATCAACTACATACTAAATCAACTAAATCAAAATGTTCTAAATCAACTAAATCAACTAGCCTACTAAATCAAAATGTAGCAGGGAGGAGTGGTTGTGGATGGAGGAGGGAGGAGGGAGAAGAGAGTAGGACGGAGGAGGAAGACGGAGCGAGGAGGGGCCAGCCGGCGGCGAGTAGAGGGAGGACGGAGGAGGAAGGCGGAGCGAGGAGGGACCGGCCAGCGGCGACTAGAGGGAGGACGGAGGAGGAGGCCGGTACCGAGTCCAGCGAGGAGGAGGAGGTGGCGGCGGCGCAGATCGGAGGAGGGGCGACGGGGGAGGACCGGCGTGGGGGTTGAGGGGGGAGATCGAGTGAGTGTGAGTGTGAGTGGATCGGATAGGTCGGAGGGGGGGAGATGGAATGGCTTAGCAGTAGCCCGCTATAGCAAAAGGCGCTACTGCTAAACGACCTAGCAGTAGCGCCTTTCGCAAAGCGCGCGCTACTGCTATGTGTCAGCATGTAAAAATAGACATCAAAAATACATTGATCATCAATGATCTTTTTGTGTACAATCTGATTTGTCAATATGAGCCCTCACCAGTTTAGGAACCGGTGAAGACTCATATTGCGGCCACAAATTCTACACATAGAGTTCAATGAAGACCAAGTGGTTGTGAAAGTTTGAGAAGTAACATATTTAAGGTGGTAAAAACTCTGTTCACAAAGCGAGGTGGGACTAAATTTTTTTAGTAAACTTAGCAGTAGCGGTTATTGTGTAAATGTGCTACTGCTATGGTCCCTAGCAGTAGCGCTCTTCATATTAGCGCGCTGCTGCTAGAACTAGCCCCGCGGCGGCGTCGTAGCAATTATAGCAGTAGCGCGTCTTATAGTGGGCGCGCTACTGATACATTTATTTCAGCAGCGAGGTCTGTGCGCGCGCGCTACTGCTAGTTAGCAGCAGCGCCTTATTTTAAAGCGCGCTGCTGGTAAGATTCTGTGTATAGGCTTTTCCCTAGTAGTGTGATGTGGGTTTTACCAAAGAAGATGAACCTCCGCAGATGGCAGCAGTTCTGCAGTTAAGCGTGGAGGGTCTCTGCCTCGTGTGCCACATCGCCGCGGCCACAAAATGGTGAAAAACCCTACTCATTCACCCTCTTCCATTCATCAATACTGCTCCCTCGAAATTTCATTTGACTAGTTTCCAACTAGATGTACTAGTGTAGTTTGTGAAAATGGATGCACTAGTGCAGTTCCTCAAAGTAGATGCACTAGAGTATATTTTGAACATGATGCATTTGATTAGTATCTGAAACTGTTGCACAAGATTAATTTGTGAGCTTGATGTACCAGTGTAGTTTCTCATCTTGATTCATTAGTATAGTTTCTGAACTTGATGTAGTGAAGTAGTTTCTGAACTTGGTCTGGTGTTATTTTCACCACCAAAAAAACTTAAGAACTTGGTGAAGTAGAGGTATATGTTATTTTATTCAACAAAATAAAACTAAATTGGCACTAAGAAAGCAAATAGATCATTGACTCAACTATATATTCCAAAAAGAAAAATAACATGGTGTACTTGATTTTAATATCAGAACTTTGTGTACTAGTGTCTGAACTACATTCATCCATGACTTATAATGTATAAGCATCTACTCCATGTATTCATCACTTGTAAACCGTAAAAACAGAAGATTAAATCTTGAAAAACAAACACTAGTACTCCATGTATTCATCACTTGTCTCTCCCCTAGCAGGCCAAAGCGCCTCAAAGTGCTCCTACAGGAGGAGAAGTTGTTCACCTTTGCCGGTTTCAGCATTCAAAATGACAAGGACAAGCTGAAGATGTATGGTTTGAAGATAAACCCCAACAAGCACATCGACATTCAGCGCAACTGGAGAGTTCCATACAACGGAAAACCGTACGACTCCTTGGCTGATGTTGCAGCCAGCTTCATCCACCCATTCTACAGCAAGATGAAAAAGAAGATCGATAAGAAGGCAGACCATAAACTGTGGGGGGTCAGCCCACTGCCAGATTACCTCATCGAGTACGCAGCAATAGATGCATACGCCACCTACAAGTCGTGGAAGATAATCGACAATATCAAAACAGGTCTGGAAATTTCAAAAGAGCAGGAAGAGGACCCCTTCTACCACTGCCACTATGCGGGATGAGGAGACATCGAAGTCTGTCTTCGTGTTGCTAGCGCTTGTGCTTGTCCTTTATCTTGTTGTTTGATATTTGTAGTTTGCTTTTCTTGGGTTAAACCAGCTTGTTTATGCCATGTGTGTCAGAGTTGAACCAGTTTGTTTATGTCCTATTTGTCAGGGTTGAACAAGTTTGCTTATGTCATCAAGTACATAGTTTGCTTATCTCGTTAAATAAGTTTGCTAGCTTCCTATTTTGTTTATCCATCAAAACAAAAATTCAAGTAAATTGTGAATGGAACTCTGTGGCTGCTCTTCAATACTTCCTCCGTAAACTAATATAAGAGCATTTAGATCACTATTTTAGTAATCTAAATGCTCTTATATTAGTTTACAGAGGGAGTACTAGTTATCAAAGGAACTAATCACAGAAGGTTGTGCCATGTGTAGTTTTGGTTCAGAATTGTATGGAAAAGAAAACAATTAGTACAATTAGAGTAAAATCCATTAACCGAACCTACGAAAAAGGGTCACCCAACCCCCCAGCTTTATACTATAAAGCAACAGCACCAAGCATCCAACAACAAGTCAAGACAGATTCAAGTTCAAGAAAGTCTCAAATAACCGCTGGGGCAACAGCAAAACAAGCCCCAAACATAACAAGTTCATTTCACATCAATACATGGCCCATTTACTGAACCTTGATATATATAGATAGGTACGGTAGTACCCGACAAGTACTCGGAAACAAGAGCTAACATACCAAGTTCATTTCACATCGAAACATGGCCCAACCAGTTCTAAATGAGGTTGATGGTGATCATAATCCTCAAGTCACTGCGACGGGTGTTCGCAACAGTGAGTAGGATGCCCTGACCTACCCGAAGATTCTTGCCATGAAGGAACTTCTTCCACCCCGCCCGGTTGAAGATAGTGCGACCATCTGTGTCCACTGCGTAGGCACAGGTGGTGTTGGAGTCCGTTCTGGTAAGGCGTAGTCCAGCAGCCATGCCTTCTTCATCCGGCTCGATGCCACAGCTAACAGATAACCTCTTAGGTAATTTCTGAAAACAGTTGATATGATATATGAGCATGTCACGTGCAATTATCAACAAAGCATACACTTCAAGACACATATATCATTGGATTCAACACTGAGCATATATATCATCACATCACTACACTACACGCTAATCATCAAATTGCTAAAGTACTTAAGCATATCATTAGATTACTACGTACACTAACCATATCATCGCATATTACTACACTACATAAGCATATATCGCATCTATAATACCTAAATAGTTCATCCCCACTATTTTATTTCCCTAGACATGCAAGCTATCCACGTCAGCAAGTCACTTTCCCACATCAAAAATGCTACGTAAAGGAAGAAATCAACAAGTGGTGTGATTTAATTTTTCTTTGGCCAAGTCTAGCGAGTGGCCGGCTGCTCGCTTAGCCTACGCGAGCGGCCGGCCTAAACTGGAAATTTTGTGTCCCCTTCCTAATTAACCATCCTAATTAAGAAAGCTTTTCACCTGGTTCTTAAATGTCTGCACAGCCATCCCTTTGGTGCATGTGTTTTATTCTTTGCTTTATTTAATTCGTGGTTTCAAAAACTAAAAAAAGCATAACTTTTAATCCGCGTGTCGGAATTAAGATCCGTTTTCACCGCTGGAATCCTCGCGACGCGCTCTTCGAAACTAGATCCCGCATGGGGATGTTTCGACGAACTAGTCTTTCTGCCAACTAAACATCAATGTGTGTGCAACTAGACTAGATTGCCGCGCCAACTGAGCACATGTGTGTGCAACTAGTGTTCTGCCAACTAAACATCAATGTGTGTGCAACTAGACTAGATTGCCGCACCAACTGAGCATATGTGTGTGTGCCAAAAAAGTCCTGCCAACTAAACATCAATGTGTGTGCAACTAGACTAGATTGCCGCACCAACTGAGCATATGTGTGTGTGCCAAAAAAGTCCTGCCAACTAAACATCAATGTGTGTGCAACTAGACTAGATTGCCGCGCCAACTGAGCATATGTGTGTGCAACTAGTGTCCTGCCAACTAAACATCAATGTGTGTGCAAGTAGACTATATTACAAGCCAACTGAGAATATGTGTGTGCAACTAGTCTTCCTACCAACTAAACATCAATGTGTGTGCAACTAGACTACATTACAAGCCAAGTAAACATCAATTTGTGTGCAACTAGACTATATTACAAGCCAACTAAACATCAATGTGTGTGCAACTAGACTACATTACAAGAGGAGGTTGCACATCGACTTTCGTCGAGGCAATAGACTAGTTGCACATCAAAGTTGTCGTGGTTACTATGTTGCAACCTCATACGAAGGTGCAGCTCCAAACATTAGTTTTGGAAAAAAGTTGCACGATGTAGTAATAAAGTTGCACAATACAGTAATGGAGTTGCACAATATAGCATCAAAGTTGGCATCAAAAAAAATTCGTCAAAACATATCCATGCGGGATCTAGTTTCAAAGATCTCGTTGCGAGGATTCCAATAGTGAAAACGGATCTAAATTTCGAAGCACGGTTTAAAAGATATGGCTTTTTAAAAATTAGAAAACCCGAATAAATGAACATGCGCATCCATGAAATAATGCGGTGTCTTGCCCATGTGACCATCCTAGTAGTACATGCCACGTCATAAATAAAGACAAAATTTAGACCACAAAATTACTTGCATGCGTGTGTAAGACGGGCCACTCGTTTCCTCTAATTAGTGTGTATGCACTTTTTAGAATTTAGGTTTTTCTTTTGTACTCCGAACAGAGCGGCCACATAGCAGAGCGATTCTCTTCCGCTTCCATAACGGAGAGACCATCCAATTCTCCAATATAGCAGTTTCCCTCTTCCATGGCGAAACGACTCCCCGTCCATAAAAACGCACCACCAGTCGCATCTGGTCATCGGCTCATCGCATCCTCATCCTGTCTCCACTCTCTCCATATCCCTCATCCCGATCTCTCCCGTCTTTCTCTGCTCAAGCCATCGATTGCCCCATGGTGTACCACGCCTCTGCCCTCATCTCCTTCTGTCCCCCTTTGCGCCTTGCTCTTACCGACGCGCCGAGTCGTCGACTTGCCATTGTGGAGAAGCTGCGACCTGGCCAGCTGCCCTGCGCGATTCAAATCCTGGGAGAGCGGCCCCACGCCCCCACCCTGCCTAGAGTGGTCGCCGGTGGTGCCATCTCCTCGCATTGCCGGCGTGGAAGGTGGGAGGGGCCAGATTTGGACTTCTTTTTTGCCCTTGTGGATTCAAAATTAAGCAGGTGAACCTTCAATCCTATTTCCGTTAGTGAGTTTAGCAATTGATGTCCTCGTTGATTCGTTTGGTAGTAATAATCAACAAACAGCAGATTGGTCGTCACAAGTCCACAACTCTGACTCGCAACAAGCCAACAAGTGCATCCACCATGGTAACCACAACACCGGCACCCAAGAAACCCTCCCGGCCGCGAGGCGCATGAATGGCTCTACGAGGCGAGGCCAGTGGAGGACAAGCGTGGTACATGTTCCTTACATACTGGCGTGGTATCATCTCGGCTGCGTTGTGCATTTGTCTGATTTGAGTTTGTCCAATGGAATTTATGCATGAGCACGTATTCATTGTTCAAGTATTACATTAACAATAAGTAATTTGTTCCTGTTGAATAGCTCTATGTGCCACCATCTGTAAGTAGCCTCTCTCAATCTTTTTTTTTGTTGTTAAATATCTTCCTGGATGTATATACAGGGAATCATAAATTATATTGCTGCTTTCTGAAAAGCGTACTGAAGACTGTCTTCTTTCCTGCTTCTGGTCACTGTCATCTTTCATGCTTCAGGTGGACTGATTGTAAGCCTTACGTCCTAGGTGGTAAATAAAACAACTCAACCAATTTCAAAGTGATGTGTTACTTGGTGCAGTCCAACTCTGAATGTTTTTCTACCTTTTATTTTCTTAATGAAGATTAATTCCCACACACGCTGCAATCTGAAGGTATATGCAAATTTTATATTTCTGAGTTGATGTACATGTTTTCCTACAGATCATGATGGCCTGCTTCCTTTTTAATTGAAATTCCACAATAGTTCCTCTCTACTTCCATCTATGTAAGTATTCCATGGCAGATCACACTGAAGAGTTTCTTTTGTTTGGTCGATGGCAGATCACCAAAACTGAATGTTCTGGAGTTTATATATTTCCTTAGTGAAGAAATTCCACAAAGGTAAAAAGCATATATGGATACATAAATAGAATATTATGGAGTTGATATATTTTCTTACTGAAGAAATTCCACAAAGTTAAAGAGCATATACTATGGGTGCATAAATAGAATAATCTGGAATTTCTTTTGTTTGGTCAATGACAGATCACCAAAACGGAATAGTGTTCTAGAAATTATGAACTTTTTTTGCAGGGAAAAAAATTATGAACACTATAGTCTCTTAAGATAAGGATTTAACTTTGTTGACTATTCATGTGCTAATTTTGCCCATTTTATTTGCTTAGCCACACTGAAGAGTTTCTGGTGTCACAAGCTTGTAACGACTATCTAGCCATCTAGGTACACCCCAGATCCCAAAATAATCATTTTGTTAGATGTGTATAGTCTTTTTTCGGTTTATCCCCATTGTATAAGGGGTTTCCTGCACTTTACCACACATGTATATGTATTGGCCTTTGGCCCTCAGTAAAGTAAGTTGCTCATTATCCAACATGGTATCAGATGTTAGGTTCCCCTCTCTCTCGCACGCTGCAACTCCGTGCTAGCTTCTCCCCCCGATCCGTCCCCTTGCCATCCGGCTGCCGCTACTCTTACTCGCCGTGGATCCGGTCGTCTCCCCTGCACGGCTCGCCCCCGGCCTCCCCGTCCCGTCTCCTGTCAGGACCGGCCCGGTCGCCGGCGTCTCCTGACCGGCCGACCGCCCCTCCACCTCGCTCCGCTGGCCCTCTTCGTCGCGGATCCGGCTGCCTCTGTTGCGGATCCGGTCTTCCTGACCCGTCCCGTCCGCTGACTCCACTCCCGGATGGTCGCCGTCGCCTCCTGCGGGTTGGCCGTCGCCGCCCCTTGGATCCGGCAGGGGCCAGCTCCCCTTCGCTCCCTCCTGCTGGCCCTCTTGCTTTGGATCCGGCCGGGGCCAGCTCATCCCGTGCCCCCTGCCTGGCTCGCTCCCTCGCCCGTGCGTGAGTGCGTGCACTTCTGCCGTTTCCTCGATCCAAATCGAGTCTTGAGCAGTTGACCTAAAAAAAACGATGGCCCCAATCCCACCAGTGCCGCCGGTCCTTGCTGCTGATGCTTCTCAGGCTGACCGGGATGCCGCCAAGGCACTCGATGATGCTGCGGTTGACGCTTATGATCAGCAGGTATCCGCATATTCTGATGCTCTTTCTGTCTACCGGGATGATCTGTCTGCTTACACTCAGTGGTGCAATGATGATGCTCGAGCTGCTGCTGTTCTCACTACGAGTGTCCTTCCTCAGTTTGCTTCGGAGTTTATGGGCCTCGGCACTGTTGCAGCAATGTGGTCCTACCTTTGTCAGCGCTATCAGCCCTCTGGCGATGCTCTATACCTCTCTGTGGTGCGTCAGGAGCATGCTCTTCAGCAGGGTGACCCGTCTGTTGATGAGTTCTATTCACAGTGCTCTGCCATCTGGCGTCAGCTTGACTCACTGAGGACAGTTGTTTGTGGCACTTGTCGTTGCTGTCAGACTACGCGGTCTGACTTGGAGTTTCAGAGGGTTCATGAGTTCTTATCTCGTCTCCGCTCCGAGTTTGAGCCCCGACGGGCTCACTTACTTGCTCGTGGTCGTGTTCCTATCTCGGAGGTACTTGCTGAGCTTCGTGCTGAGGAGACCCGTCTTCGCTCTGCTGGGTTACTTGTAGTTCCTTCCGTGTTGGCCACCCGGGCTCCTGTGTCATCTGCTCGCCTCACTTCTCCACCCACTACTAGGAAAAGGGCTATAGATGGAATGGCCACTAATGGCGCACTGTGCATGTGTTGGTGCGCCATTAGTGTGCAAATACTAATGGCGCACCACATCCACGGTGCGCCATTAGTAATTTTTTTTTTCAAAACTAGTAATGGCGCACCGTGGGAGTGGTGCGCCATTACTAAACCGTGGGAGTGGTGCGCCATTACTAAACTAGTAATGGCGCACGTAATGGCGCACCACTCCCACGGTGCGCCATTAGTAATTATGTTTCAAAAAAATTCAATTTTTTTATTTTATTTTTTAAACTACTAATGGCGCACCGTGGGAGTGGTGCTAGTAATGGCGCACCACTCCCACGGTGCGCCATTAGTAATTTGGCCCAAACATTTCCCCGAATGCACCCCCCCGGACCGCCTTTTCAGTTTCAAAAAATAAAAGAAAATGATAGAAATGTCAAAAAAATAAAAGAAAATAAGATTCCCATATGATATGTGGTCTAGTTGTTAGCAAAATTTACAAACATGAATTTTCGACTTTTTTGCAAAATCTCTCGAGAATTTGTAAAAATGGGCATAACTTTTGCATACGAACTCTGATGAAAACGTTTTTTATATGAAAAATCATCTACTCGAAAAGTTACATCCGAATTTAACGTGGGCTTCATACGTCTCCGCCTGTACAGCGGACATCAGTGCATTCGGTAGTGTCATGACACATGTGAATAAAATAAAATATCCATGCTTTTTCGCTAACTGTTATGGGGTACTTGTATGTTTCCATGCGAAGACTGTTGCAATCTGAACGCAGCAAGCTTGAAACTATTTTCCAGCTAAAAATATCTATCTATGACTACATTTGATAAGCGACACATATGTCAGCACATCGTTCAGTCATAAGATATTCTACAATAAAATATAGTGTTTGACTCACCTAATCCACTTTGTCGGTAAATACTTCACCGTTCCATGTCAACATGTACTTCAGTGTGAAGAACGCACATGAATGCCTGCAGTGTTTAGTTTAGGTTTTAGTAAACTTGGACATGTCGGCAAGGAATAATTTAGGAGGTCGTACGTACCCGTCATTTTGTTGCGGTATGTCGTCATAGCGTACTACTTCCCAGTCGGTAAATTTGATGGGCTTACCTGGTGTTACCAAGCCATCCTTCACCGCTTCGTCCATCACTACTAGGAAAAGGGCTACAGATGATATGGACATTAATGGCGCACCACACATGTGGTGCGCCACTACTATATACTAATGGCGCACCATGTGTTGGTGCGCCATTAGTGTCCAAATACTAATGGCGCACCACATCCACGGTGCGCCACTAGTAACAATTTTTTTTATTTTTTTTCAAAACTAGTAATGGCGCACCAGTGGATAGTGCGTCATTACTAGTTAAACTAGTAATGGCGCACCACATCCACGATGCGCCACTAGTAATTTTTTTTCAAATTTTTTTTATTTTTTTTCAAAACTAGTAATGGCGCACCGTGTGTGTGGTGCACCATTAATAACTTGGCCCAAAAATTCCACCGGATGCACCCCCCTATGGACCGCCTTTTCAGTTTTAAAAAAATAAAATAAAATGATGGAAATGTCAAAAAAATAAAAGAAAATAAGTTTCCCATGTGATATGTGGTCTACTTGTTGGGAAAATTTACAAATATGAATTTCGACTTTATTTGCAAAATCTCTCTGAAATTTGTAAAATGGGCATAACTTTTGCATACGAACTCGGATTAAAAAGTTTTTTATATGAAAAATCATCTACTCGAAAAGTTACATCCGAATTTAACCGGGGGAACCCCGTTAAACATTTTCAAAATCCTCAAAAACCTAACAGAAAAAAGTTACGGGGCTTTTAAGATCTAGAGAAGAAAAAAAATGGAAAAAATTTCAAACTTACTAGTGGCGCACCATTTAGTAGGTGCGCCACTAGTAACAGAAAAAAAATTGGTTTCGAACTTTTTTTTGGAATTTTTTTTCAAGAAATGATACGTAATATGACCGGGAAGTTTGAAATATTTTCCAAAATTTCATCGTACTCATGAACATGAACAAAGTCGTAGACATCAACAAGGTTTAATAGGATTGATATGATAGATATATCAACAAGTGCCTGTTAAGTGATGTGGTGCTGGGGTTGGATAGAACTACAAAGTTAAGCGTGCTCGGGCTGGAGTAGTGTGAGGATGGGTGACCTTCCGGAAAGTTTGACCACTTAGTGCGATTTGACTTGAGATTAAGCATATTGACCCAAGATTAAGCCATAGTGACCCGAGATTAAGAAAAAAACGAAAAAAAATTGAAAAAAAAATTCTGAAAAAAAATTGAAAAGAAATTCTTAGTAATGGCGCACTTCTATGTGGTGCGCCATTACTAAGTCAGATAGTAATGGCGCACCGTGTGATATACTAATGGCGCACTCCCTGGTGCGCGCGCACCAGGGGTGCGCCATTAGTATTAAATTCTAATGGCGTGATGCTAGTGGCGCACCTGTAGTGCGCCATTAGTAGCCAAAACAGGTGCGCCACTAGCAGGCCTTTTCCTAGTAGTGCATGCAGGCCTGAATCGACTCCACCTAGCATAATACGAGTATTACGAAGGGTTACGGTGATTTGGAAGTTCATGTGCCATGCGACAGTAAAGAGGCAGCAAGATAAAGCTTATAAGCGTAGTTTCCTTGGACTCGGAAAATGATTTTTCAAGGAGTTTAGGATTTGAATCTCTTCTTTGTCGAAATTGAACACCATTGTCATCCAGTGGTTATCATGCAAATTCAATGGGATGTGCACCTGCCGTAAACTCAAAGAGGACTCATTCCACATAATAATGTAGATAAGGTGACAATTATGGTTCGGGGGACCCCTGAAATATTTCATCTACACTATCTATTACGATATATGAAAGTGAGGAAAACGGGTACCTTCCGGTGTCCTACAAATTTATTTGCAACACGCTGAACCCACGAGCTTCCACGGCCCTTTGGAATAACCCCTTTTGTTTCTAAAAGCTTTCTGGTTTCATTGGGGGATATGACTGAGGTAGTATCAGTCTCAACTCCACTGATGTGAGCATACGCCATAATAACCTGCCAAATTTGTAATCATATAATGATGTGCCAACAGTTCAAATAGTTGATGTACAATGGAGTACAAGGGGCTTACATCACCACAGATGTATTTTTTATCGTAAATTGGCTTCATTTGTTCCGCTCTTAGGGGAATGTCTCTGATTTGAACGACTTAATCATTATTTAACAGAGGCTTCAACGGTGTGATTCGAGGATCGTCCTTGTTTGGCAGGACGTGTCTGGCACTTGGTGTTGGAGTCGAAGTATGTGGCGTGGATGCGTTGAACTTAGGATTCGCCATGAAGGGATCACTGCACACATTGACTTGTTCCTACAACAACAAAAAATGGTCAATTATAATTAGTTTGGTAATACTACTTATGTGGTGGGCCATAATTATTACCTCAACGCCTGCTTTCTGTGACTCGGATTGTCGGCTGACTTTAGTTTGGTTTTTTAATTCCTGTAACAATTATAACAATAATGAATATGGAGGAACATATTCATCACAATAAAAAATGCACAACATGACATACCTTCAGTTCCCTCCTTAAGTCCTTAATTTCGTCCTCGAGCAGCGAGAGCCTAGGATTACTGCCAGATTTACTCTTAATGTCGATTAACTCTTCGCTCAGGGTGAGGAATTTCGCGTCAAATCTATGCTGAAATTCCATTAACTATCTGCCTATCTTCTTTTCTTGCTCAGCACAACGTGCATTCAGGGCTGCAACTATCATTTCCACCTGTGCAAACGAACTAACACCCCGTTCAGAACAAAGCAAAATGAATGAGTTTCCATGCGACCTTTTACTGATCTTGGGAAATGAAAATTGTCTTTGTTGGGCTTACTTGGTGGCTACTCATATTTTGACCTTGTGATTGTGCTCGAGATGAATCGCCTTCGTCCACACGTACAAATTTTATGCTTCCTGGATCCTTTCTATTGTTGGCCTCTGGTTGTCGAGCACAAATTTCCATCACAACCTTTGAATCAGCTACAATGAATCAGTAGTAGCAAATAAATAACCGGATATATACATGGGTCAAATCTAGAAACACACCTGTCCTTTATGAAGAACTCCTGAGGTGTAAGCTTCTGCTCTTATTACGCACGTGCATTCGTCCCATCGTGCGACCAATGGTGGGGGTATAGGAGTATACATCAATTTGCCGGAACGCAGGTGCTCCCAGTACCAAATCTTCATAATAAATTACTTCGTCAATATAGAGAGATATAGAAAAGAAAAAACAATTGTAGAATGTTAACTAGTGATGTTGCACTAACCTGAAGCAGAGGTAGATTTCCCTGTAGAGATACTTGATCAAGAGAGTTAAATTTGTGTATGCACCTGAACAAGTGTTTCATTGTGAAACATCCCCAGTTCAATCTCCGAAGGCTTTTAATATCCGCAACAAGTTTAAGATATTTCGCGTCGACATAACATTGTGCTGTTGGTGCTAAAACTGTGCCAATAGAGAATAGAACGGACCACGCCAGGAAATCATTGTCCGGAGTTTTGGAACTTAAGATCGTTGTCTCAAGGTCAGCCAGATCAATGCTCCCATTGTTTTGAAATGTGTTAAACAAATTTGGATCCAGTGTGCTTTGCAGCTTTTCATCAATATCCTCCCCTTCTATCGCAAGGCCAAATATATGGTGCAAGTCTTCTGCGGTGATAGGAATGGGTGTTTTACCTATGGTAATGGACGATGTCTCACTATCGAAGCTCATTGCTAGTCTTATCAACATAATGCGCCGGAGTTTAAATTCATGAATCTTGTTTAGACACCCAAGACCGGTATCGCTTATGATTTTCTCTATGTGTTTTGCTGACAACAATTACATGAATTTGGCGAGCCTTGACGGTGAGCACACTAACTTCATATGGTCGTGCTTTGAAAAGATTTCCTGCAAAAGTGGCAATAGATTTTATCGAGTATGAAAGAAGTGTGTGCAAGTACAGTTTTCAAAAGAAATGTCAACTACGTACCTCATCGGTCATTTCGGAGATGTGTTTTTCTCCATTAGCAGCACTTTTAACAGTAGTTTCCATTTTACTGGCACCTATGGAACAGAAGCAAAACCGGTTCAATTTATTTGACCTTCACGTTGATAAAAATGTAACAAAAATAAAATCTTATACGCAGGCACGGATGAGTTTATTAAATAATATGAACTACATGTAACTTTAAGCACACTACAGATTTTGGTCATGCATAACATTGGCACAGTTCAACTAGGGTTTTGGGATTGCATAAACATACGACGTGTTATTTCATGAAAGAGATACCCTTGTTGTGGTATTACCTCTTCAACGTTCGTGTAGTGTGCCAAGATTGATTACAAGATAGTTATTAATGAGAGCTATGATCAGGTAATCTTGATGACTGGAATAACTTGTGGGAAACCTATTAGGGCTTTACTAGTAGATGTGCGTGTCTGAGAAAGATTAAAAAGAGCTATGGTCACGTAACCTTCTGTTGTCGACAGTGGCGGCCCAATGCTCCACGCGGATAGTGCGTCCCACACTAGATGTGGATGTGTGGTGCTCGACGACAACAACGGGAGCAGCGGTGTGTTGACGCGCGTAGGAGGCGGCGACAACACCACTGCCGTCCGACCCCTCAAGCCACGTTCCCGGTGGGCGATGGGTGGCGGGCGGCGGCTACAATCTGATCTTGAAGTGGTCGTGGGAGGTGGTACGGGACCTGGATGCCGTGGGTGGTTATGAGGGAGGAGCTGTAATCGTGGGATTTCGGGAGATCTGGGCGGTGTGAGTTATGGGAGGTTGAAACATTAGCATATAATTGGCCAAAACAAATGTAATGTTCCGAAGAAAAAAAATGTGTCGTCGAGAAAGGAATGCATTTTTTAAGTGGTAAAATATGTCGTTTGTTCTAAAAATGCCCAAAAATTGGCCGTACGTGACAAAACTTGCAACTTTGCTGAAAATGGTTGAAACTTGAACGTACCCCAATAATTACCATGGCTTGAAACCCTGCAAAGTTGGGTTGATTTCAGGTAGGTCAACAAACCAGCATGTGATTTCGGAGGGTGCCAGTCAAGGCCGCAAGGGCGTGTTTGGGGGCACCCCCATGTTTAGTAGATCATCTACAATACAAAATGATGTCTACTATTTCCCATGGAATCCCATGACCAAAACAAGCTGCCATGCGAAATGCTTCTCAGTTTAGACTAAGATTTACACATGAAAAAACTTGCAAACTTAGATGAAAATGGTTCAAACTTGGCATATGTATCCCTAACATGGCCATGGATTGTAACCCTACAAACTTGGCGGTCATTTAATATAGGTCAATAAACCAACATGTGCTTTCGGAGGGTACAAGGATAGCCCGGAAGGGCCCGTCTCGGGCCACCTCCTTCAATACACCATCTACATAGGATTCCAAGTTATTTTGATACCATCCCATGAACCAAATCAAGCATGCATGCATAGTGCGTTCAAGGTTACACATGATTTTCATGATATTTTCATTTCCTCTCGGTCTAAACCCCTAGACAACCATCGAAAGTGGTAGCACATGATGCCTTCAAGCTTCTTTGCCTAAGGGTGGACCTAATTGACACCATACCAGTGCGAACATTGGTTCAAACTAGATTCCATCCATGGAGTCGATGCGGTACACGCACTGCCTCCGTCGAGAACCTTCGTGCTACACTGTCGAATGTACAAACCAAGTAGATCATGCTTCATGTGGAATGAACCCAACTTATGACATGCAATGGAAAATGTTACATTACAGGCTTCCATGACAACATTAAAATGAGTTTCAGCAAAATTTGCAAGTTTTGGCAATTGCGGCCACTTTTCGGGCATTTATGACCGAAAAATGGAAGAAAATGGAAAATCTAGTAGAAACTTACAACCATTGTGCATGCATGCTTCATTTGGTCATGGGAGGCCATGAAATATATTTGACAAAATATGAAGATGGTGTGAACATGGAGGTTCCCCGACAAAAGCCCTTCCGGCCGAGCCTGGCGCCCTTTGAGAGCAGATGCTATAGTAGTATCCTGACCTGTATGAAATCAACCCAACTTTTTGGGGTGAGTATTGAAGGCCATGTTAGGCCTCCATGCCATGTTTGAACCATTTTTTTGTAAAGTTTGCAATATGATTCACGTGTGGCCAGTTTTAGAGTATTTTCGGCCGAAAAAATTACCATACATGCTAAATTTTGTGTAAACTAAATAACATTTTTGCATGCTTGCTTGAATTTGTCATGAGATGCACTTTAAAAGCTTGGCGGAATTTCACAAATTTCATGTTGTACTTGCTTCACAAAGTGGATAGTGCAGTTTGAAGGTTCTAGACGGGAGCAGTTGATGTGCCCGAGCTTTCGTACGACATGGAATCCGGTGTAGGCCAATGATCCAACTATGCTTGGTGTGTCAACTAGGTCCACCATAAGACAAACAAAGTGTAATGCATCATGTGCCCCCTGCTTTCGATGTGTGGCTAGGGGGTAGACCCTGCAGGTGATGTTTCTTTTTCGCTTCGACATTGCAGAAGGATTATAAATGTTGGCCAAATTAAAAACCATTGTGAATGCATTATTGATTTTCTCATGGGAGATCATGAAATAAAGTTGGCATCATTTGTGGATATTGTAAACACGGAGGTGCTCCAATACGCGCCCTTCCTTTGGGCTAACATGGCATCCTCTGAGAAGACACATGCTGGTTTGTTGACCTTCCTTAAATCAACACAAAAAATTTGGGGTAACAACTCATGGTCATGTTAGTCCTCCATGCCAAGTTTGAAGTATTCTTAGTAAAGTTTGCAACTAATGTCACGTGGGGCCAGTTTTCGGGCATTTTCTATATATAAAAATCCCAATACGTGGAGAAGTTGTCGAAACTGAGAACCATATTTGCATGTTTGCTTGATTTGCTCATGGGAGGGCATGAAAAAAAGTTGGAATCATTTGTATGTGGTGTTAACATGGAGGTGCTCCCAGACTCGCCCTTCCGGGCTAGCCTGGCACCCTCCGAAAATCCTCGATGGTTTGTTCACATATCTTAAGTCAACCGAACTTTTTTGCGGTGACAATTCATGGCCATTGTACACCTCCATGCCTAGTTTGAACCATTTTCGGCAATGATTGCAAGTGTTGTCACGTGCGGCCACATTCGGGCATTTTCGTCCGAAAATGAAAAACTTCGCTAAACTAAAAACCATTTTGCATGCTTGCTTGCATTGGTCATGGCATGTATAGTTGGACAGGAACGAGCGGAATCAATGTGTTCCAATTTCTGGCCTTGCACCGACCATCCAACGGACCATGGACTAAACAGCCACTGCCTGAAAGGACTATTTGGAAAATGGACAAGGCCAATTTTGGAATTATATATCGTTCATGCTTGTTTGGAACCAAAAACCTAGTTCACCCTTATGAAATGTATGTTTTAGCACAACATAATGTTTTTTTAATCTTGATGATATATGTTAAAAGATCCCATAACTCACGCACGCCACCTCTCCCAAAATCCCGTGATTGCACCGCCTTCCTCCTAACCACCCGTGGCATCGGGGCCTCCTACCACCACCACGACCGCTCCAATATAAGATCGGAGACGCCGGGTGTACGCGCTTTTCGAAATCTCCGGACACCGCCGCCGCCATCATCAGCTTAGGGGTCAAAAGTGACTGCTCTTTTCGCCCCCTCCTCCTCACGTCTCTCTCTCGAGCAAAAATGGTTAAGGAGATCAGCGCGGTACGTATTTGCACTATAGAATCTGTCAGATCTGAATTCAGCTGCTAGCACTAATCTTTAAGACTGTACGTACTAGTAATGAGATTGATCTCGATTCACGGTGTGGCATTTGTTTGGACACCAAGGGTTTGTGCCCCGGTGAGCATCGTATGAGGGAGTTTTGTACCGTCACCCAGCGCGCGGAATTTGCAAACATGATAGTAAGATCCAGTCTGACATCACCCATAGCAAATATCATGACAAATTTAGTACTCCGTCCTGTCCAAAATTAATGTGTTAGATTCATGTAGATACGCATGTATCTAGTCATGTTTTCTGCATAGATACATCTGTATGTACAATTCTTTGTCCACAAATGTTTGGACAGAGGCAGTAATATTGAACGAATATTGTACTCGGACCCTTTGAACTCAGTCAGTTGTTTATAATGTTTACTGCAAAAAGATTTATATCGCATGTTGATTTCTTAGATGATAAAATGGTTTTGTGTACGTGCATGTAAATTTAAATCTTCTATGGGGTTATATGATAATACTGCTAAGAAGTAGTGAACTACTATGCTAGTCATCTATGATTGGACAAATTCTTTAGATTAACAGGCAGTTCATATATATTAACAATCGTATGTATGCTACTCAGGTAATCCCCTGCTACGACAGATACAGTTTCACATAGAAATTTGGAGTGCCCTTGGGAAAATATGGGAACTTTGAAGCAAGTTTCAGTACCAATGAGGGGTTTGAATTCCCATGTGAGACTACCAATGACAATGAGTTGACATACATTTCAGGGGAGTCTTGGAAGGAATTTGTTAGAGTTTACACGCTACATGTGGGTTAGGAGATTACGTTCAGTACTGACAATTCAGAAGTAGCAAGTAGCGTTGTGACAACTGGGAATTTGCCTATCATACATCTAAGTAAGATACTTTTTTGCTCCTCCAAGTTTTATTACTCTAACTTTATCATATACCATATATAATAAATCAAATTGTCTGTGCTATAATATTGTAGCATACTACCAATTGTCCAATGAGAAAAGAGATATTATTGACAATGTCGCTGTAACTGAGGGGACAAGCTTAAACTGGAGAATGATGGAGTATGTCATACGCCAAGTGATGGACCTTGACAAGTTAGTGGAGCGTCATGATGCTGGAAACTATGATCAAGGAAGAGCATATGCATTCCTCCATACGTTGACATGGCCAGATTGCAACAAGAACTTCTTGGTAACCATCTTTTTGTTCTTCATTTACTTTGTGTCATTTCAGTATGTTTTTAGCTTTGTTCCAAATTAATTGTTCTTCCTTTACTACATAAGAATAAGTTGCCACGTGTTGATGTAACAAATATTGTTTTCAAACAGAAACTGCCTAATCGTGTTGTCCCCGAAGAAATGGAGGAATATGGTGCCATAACCATTGTTTGTCATCCACACAGTACTGTGTCAAGTACATACACCATTTCTGATATTGACGGTCATGTCTGCATCAACAAATGGAATGAGTTCATGAAGAAGGAAAAAATATTGTTGTTAGGACAGAAGGTGCTGATGTTGCTGTACCTGGGAGATCATAGGATTTATCTGTTTGTTTCCCATGTTCCTGATGTGCCTCTTGAGTAGTTTTGGCAAAACGTAGTGTGCGAAAATAAATTAAGGGATTTTTAAGTCATTGCTGTAATGGCGTACTTTATTTTTATTTCATGGTACTCTTGTGTTTGTGCACAACATAGTGGGCAAGAATTTAAATGGTTGTTTACGTTTTTCCATTCGATTGCCTTCATTGGAACTCGGTTTATTCATTCTTTTTTAGCAATTTTAACATGCTCCGTCTTACCCCTTATTTTCTCATAATAGTCAAGAAGGTAAGAAATAATCAAAACAACTATTTCATGCAATCATCGTGTAAGATTTATTTCTTACTCTTACCTGTCATGTTAAAAGAGGGGTGTGGGGGGAGGGGGTGTAAGAGGTATCATGTTAGAACACCTCTTCTTATTAAGCTGTTATTACATGTGACCATGAGAATCGCCTTGATATGATCACAAATATATCATTTCTTCACAGTCAACATCAAACACAACACACACAACACCATTACACTAGTCGTCAACAGCTTCGGCATGAAAACAATTTGTCTCCTTAGTCCTAACATCGTATAAGCTTGGTGCTTCGTAATGGTTGCCACATTGCTTTGACTGTAATTTGTCATGCCTCCAATGTTGCCACTCTTGGTACATGCATTCTTTTCCCACTGTTTTTTTGCGCGTTGTAACTGTTCCCTTCTATCCTGTGCCGCAGCAATTGCATCAAGGGCATAAGCACCAACAAGGACACTTGTACCAACAAGATGATCCATGTACTCTAGTTCCCAGCGCCAGAAATCACATGGATCCTATGAATCAAGTGAACACAAATCAAACCAGCACTAACGAAACAGTAGAAAAAATTACTCATGCAGTAAATGTCAACCCAAAGTGTAAAGGGATTGTACATCGTGGTGCTTGCACTTGTAGAACACCCAACTATCGTGCTCTTCGGTACTGGAGAGATAGAATCTAACCGTTTCGCCACAGTCAGGGCAAGGGATCAGGGGCACATCAACTGATCGGCCCCTCAGCACGCACCTAATCGAGCTCGACGACGACATGGTTGATTTGGTGTCAGCCGACTGCGGCAATGACAAACGGTGGTCGTAATCCTTTGGGTAGGAGAAGAACTAGGGACTTCTCCGCTGGGCTAACAAACCCTAACACCAGCACCAGAGGATCATGCTCCCTCTAAATAGGCTAACTAACAAATCTTCCAACCGACTAACCGACCCTAAAATCACGGACGGACCATCCATGCGCATTACTTGTAAATATATCTTCAGATATCACGGGAGATATGTACCCTTCCATCGTACCGCATATCCCTCCCATCTTTTCTTTTCGCATATCGCTCCTTCCTTAACCGCCTAGAAAGTTTTGGTGTCCAGAGGTAGCCGTCGCCGGGAGTCGCGCCATCGCTCTGCGGAAGCCCACGCCGACGCCGGAGTAAAAAGAAAAAGGTATCATCCTCCACGTCTCCTCCCATCTCTTGAAACGTTCATACTTTTTTCCGTTGATTGGACCAAAAAGGAGGTTCTGATGAGATTAGAGATGCCATATTTGTGTGCACACTACAAGAAATGTGTCAACTTGTGACCTTGACTATTGGTCACTGAAAGGTCATTGTTTTTCATTTGTGACCTTTTTGTGACCAAAAACAGAAGGTCAAAAGCTGGCAGTCGTAAACTGAGAAGGTCGTAGACGTTTACGACCAAAACAGAAGGTCGTTGAACCCATGACCTTTTGTTTTGGTCACTGGTTGTCTGCCCAGGCCACGTCGGATCCGACGTAGCAATCTGACGTGGCAAAATTACGACCAATTGCAAAGGTCGTTACTTAGAATCAGCCCGGTCCATTTCGGTGCTTTAGATGGGCCGAGCCCATTAATTCAGCCTTTTTATATATTTTTTCTTATTAATTTTGGCCGGCTATATGGGCCAAGACCTACAATTCAGCCTTCTTATTTTATGGGCCTAGGCCATTTCACAGTCCGTTTCATTAAGCCTTTTGTTACCGGTTTTTCATAAATGCACAATATTCCAGCCCAATATTGTTTGGGCCATAGCCTTTTTAGAGCCCAAATATTATTCGACCCAATAGAACAATCAATCCTTTTCATTCACAGATTTTAATTTTACACATTTCAACAGCAAACAATCAATAATTCTCTCAATTAAATGATCAAATCCAGAAATCTCTCAATGAAACTCACAACAGCACATACATGTTTGCACGATCCAACAAGTGTACGAACAATCAAAAACAAATACACAGGCACCAAAACATGGTGGCAACATCAACTAAAACTAAGGTGCACATCTCTAGGCTTCTTCTAATCTTCGGTAAGAGCAGCAGCCACCTCGACAACATTAGATCCTGATCAACATAAATTAGTAGTGAGATATAGTGGAAGTTAAATGATTGACAATAAAATATATCCATTCAAGAGAATAAAATTTATACATAAATGCCCAAATGCCTCAGATCAATAAACAAGAAGCATGGCATAGCAAAACTTCTAACCTGATGATGTTCTACTAAGATATTCAAGTTCAGAAAACTTATAGCACCAACTGTAAATCACTACAGAGAACATAAAGGTTCCATTTTAACTTCAATTTTATTAAGTACCGGACATCTCAACGAAAGCACTATAATCATACATGACACCTTGTTGTGATGTAACAGCATGCTACAACTGACTGCTTCCAGAACAAAGTGTTGATTATATAGAAGAGTAGAGATATGTGTCCCTTGGAAGCACATCAAATGTAAAAAATCTGGACTGGTTAAATAATAATTGTATCCCTCTCTACAAGCACATGAGTAGTTAATAAGTACTAATCCTATCATGTATGGCAGGCTTGCAAGATGGAGATTCATACATGACTAAACGCTAACATATTATGGTATGACCAGGGCGAGAAAATCAACAACTCGGTCGACCCAACATTGAAATCAGACATGATATCCTAAAATAGCAAGAAACAGGAAAAGTAGGCTCATACATCAAGACCACATCACAACCATGGTCCAGGCTCATACCATAGTATAGCTGGAAAGAAAAACAACTTCAAGGTGCAGGCTCTCCTGCGCCGATCGTGACCATCTAGCTGATCATACAGCTTCGTGTACAAGTCACCTGCGCCAAAAAAACACCCAGCCGCCACAGGCCGTTGTTAGTCAGCAGCTAACACAACATAATTAACATCCAGCTAAAGCTTAATACAAGATCTTTTCATAGCTGGCATGCATCAATACATGAATCTACAATGTTGGATAAGGTGATAAAGAAAAATAGAAATAGTGGAGTTGGAAACATATGCAGCATAATGATAAAACAGAACAATGGATTTATTGTGGCATCCATGCAACACACAAGATATGTGATCCCTCATCCAAAAATATACGTAATAATAGTTTCCAAGTACTTGCAGCTAGAGCAAGTATGCAATAGAAGCGACTGCATTACTCCTAATTGCTATCTCTAAAGACAAAGTGCACCTACTATATACACTACTTTAATACAACAAAAGGCTAGCACTAGAAATAACATCTTGCTTGCTCTGGCCATGGAATATTATACTCTGGACAAGAAATACACAGCACATTTTCTGGACAGAGAAAGAGACTAGTATCTCAGCACAAGTAACTGCAAACTAACAAAAATGCTCAGGGCAGAACTATCAAAGTGTTTTATTAACCTCTAGGTTGAAACAACCACATTTTTATTGTCACTTGTTAGTCAGAAAATCTAGCTATCTCTCCTGTGTAAATATGTACATGTTGGCATTAATTGAAAAAATGGGTATGAACAAGCATGCGCTGCTGCACAATAATGAATGAGAACAATCAGGTACTGGCAGGGGTATATGGCTGCACCATCAGTCAATGCAGGACACTGCCAGGAGCGTAAATGCAGTAGCAACCCTTCTGATGTTTGAGAGCACTCTCACTGTGCTATAATTAACTGCATTTTCATATTCAGCAACACTTATGAAGCACTTAGTTCTAAATAGCAGTCATGAAACTAGGGAGACCCATCTATGTGAGATTTGGCAAACCAGAAACACAGATAGAGCATCAGTCAACTTCAGGTTTACAGTGAATTACAAAGGTACTATACACTGTAACTGAAAGCAAACAAACATAAAGAAGGACTAAAACAATAAACCTTTGTAACAAAGTAACTAGAATTAGCACCAACTGCAAGATGACATGTGGTGCAGCAACTAATTATAGCTAAATGGGTTGTCCAAATACATAGATTATCATTAGATGGATGAAACCAACAAGATCCGATCATACAAATATTCCAGGGTATCCGACTTTGTTATCCAGAAATATCGCATGGGTGTAGTGCACACCAGGATAAATTGCAAGACGGAAACACTGGGAGCAAGCAACTGATGTAGTAATAAGCTTTCATGGAATTTTATTTTATGTCATGCTAAATGCAGCAGGCATGCATAACTTGATTCACAAGGCGGCACGCAACATACACAATGAACTCTCATGAACAAACACACCACAGCTTTAAAAACGAAATTTCAAGCATCACAGTGCACCATACGGATCAACAATAAAACACTATAGTTCATCAATATCACTAGGCCCAACTAGTGTGTGGTGGGATATCGAACCATTTAGAATTTTTTTCAGTGGATTCCATACAGCAAGGGGAATTTTCCACAACTAGCTCTCAAGAACAAACACGCCAAAACAAGGAGACGGTGAGGGTGATCCCCTTTGCCGAAGTCAAACCCACGGCTCCTGCATAACAATGCCCAAATACCGTCAGGAGAGAGACAAAATCAATAGCAATACAACATGAACGAATGTGTCATCACGATGGCATAGCAACAACAGTAAATAAATGCAACTAGGTGATCGGCTGTAAATATAGCGAAGTGAATCGCCCACAAACAGCGGATGTCGTTTCTCCTCGGGGACTAGCCGATCAGCGATGATGCTCGGCTAACACAAGTACTACAAATTGAAAACATTTATACCACAGGAACAAAGCTAACACAAGTACTACAAATTGAAATCCTTTATTCAACAAGTGCAGAACACAAGTGACAAGTGTAACTAATTACCACACATAAGAACAGAGAGTCATATGCCATGATTCAGTTCACGGATCAGCAATTTAAAACCACACATCACAAGTCTAAAACTGAACATATCATATCGTTATACAGTACTAGTTCTATTGAATTACAGAGAAAGAGATAGAGAGAGAGAGAGAGAGAGAGAGAGGGAGGGAGAGAGATAGATAGGGAGAGAGCGCAGCAGCAGCAGTAGGGGGTTCAGACTTCAGAGAAGATCAGCAGCGAGGTTAGGAGAAGAAGAAGCAAGCGTGGGGATGGAGAGATGAGTAGCAGCGAGCAGCAAGAAAGAAGTTCAGAGAAGAAGTGAAGCAGCAGGTTTAGTGGATTCAGAGAAGAGGCAAGCAGCGGGAGGGAGGTGTGGGGCACACGCGCACGCGCACTCGCGGAGCCCAGTGCTACCAACCCCGTGCAGAAATCGCCACCGCGGCGGAAGCAAATCCCAGGCTTGACGCTGGAAGTTTGACACGCAGCGCCACCGCCGTCGTCGCAAGAATCAAGCACAATATCTCTACGACTGTGACTGCACCAGAACTTCCGTCGATGAACAAGTCGATCGATTCACCACGAGGGAGGGGAGGGCATGGGCGCTGGGGTCTCACCTTGGGCAGGCGACGTCGACGGTGGCGACGGCGGCGGCCGCGAGGTGACCGTTTCCGAGGTCGACATCCCGCCGAACCCGGAGGAAGACCCGTCCTCGTCCCCGACCTCCTCCTCATCGCGGCCGCAGGACTCCTTCACCTCCACGCAGCACCGGATCCATGCCATCTGCAAAGAGAGAGTGGGGATTCAGATAGAGAAATCGAGAGAAAGAGGCAGTGGGGGAAGACAGAGAGAGGGAGAGGAAGGAGGCTAGATCCGGCGAGGTTCGATCCCACGCGGGTCAAATTTGTCAGAGAGGTCGATACGGGTTGCAGCGGCGGTTGGATCCGGATGGGGATGGCCGTGTGGCTGTGTGGCCGTGTGGCCATGTGGCTGCGGAGGCAGACGTGGCCGCGCGATGAGGCGCGCATCCAGCTCGACGGCGGCGCGAATCCAGAAGGCCCGCTGTGGCCCTGACGGATCTGGCCGCGGACAGACCCCGTCGGCTCAATCTGGCGCCATGGGAGAGAGGGAGAGGTACAGCTGGAGAGCGGCACGGAAAACTTGGAAGCGAGGGCGGAGGCGACGGTGGCGACGAGGTGGTCACGGAGAGGGTGGTCGGCGGGGAAGGAGAGGAGCGAGGCGATGAGGAGGGGAGGTGGCGTGCATGCGCGAGCTGCGGGAGCAGGTGGTCGTCGACGAAGGCGGGAGGAGCGGCTTGAGGTGGGAGTGAAGGTCGCGGCGGGATCGGCCGCCGTAGGTGGCGGTGGCGGCGGCGGTCCAATCGGGGGAGAGGGGTCCGACGGGAGGGTTAGGGTTTTGGATGCGGGTCGTGGGGGAGGAGTGGTGTGCTGGGGAGAGGGGGAGGGGGAGGAGTGGTGTGCGGTGGGTGAGTGGTGTGCGGGGGAGAGGGTGGTATTCGGCCACTGACAGGTGGGCCCGCGAGGAATTAGGCCCACATGTCAGTGCCCTCAACGGCATGTGGTGTACGTGAGGGGAGCAGCTTCCGGTTGGGTGTGGGTGGGGGAGAGGGTGAGGGGTGTGGGCCGTTGGATCTGGTAGTATCCGACGGTCTCTAATGCTTGATCCGCGTGACATGCCCATAGACTAATCAGAACAAAGTGCAGGCTTATGACCATCTAAAATAGTCGTAATTATTAACAATAGGCGCTACCAACGCAGCACCACGGCGCCCAGCGAAACTCCATTACAGTGTGAGCTCCAACGCAGCACCACGACGCCTAATGGTAAGTTTCCTTCTCTTTTTATGACAATGTTTGTTAAGTTTCCAAATAATTAGTAGTGTTATTCCTCGAATAACGAAAAATCAATTTTTCATTTTTCGAGTGCCCCAAATGAGGTTTTTTGTGAAGAACCTACCAAATAATTGTTGCAAAATTGGACCAAATCATTTTTCTAAAATACTAGGCCATATTTAATGCACAATTGACCAAATGGTTGGGTGTAAAAAGTTTTGATCCACCTCTGGTGAAAAAGACAAATTTCCGCTGATTCAGTTGGAAGCGGGTCAAATTTGAACTGCGGCTGCCTCATCGTTTGCTCTTTATTTTTTCCAAAAATCATTTCTAGGTACATAAGTATCTATTTAATTAGAGAAACATCAAAAAAATTCCAAGATTCAACCACTAGCTAGGAACGGTCAAGCCCGCTGTTTTGACCGCATTTTGAAACGGGCATAAAAAATTCAAAAAAATAAAAAAAATTGGGAAACCTTCGCATTGTGTCATTATATGTGGCCAAGTTCCCAGGAAAAATAACAAACTTGTAATACGGCAATTATTTTAAAAAAAGTGTTCTCAGAAACGAGCTATCACGTGTGGAGATCAATGGCTTTCAAGCCAAATGATCAATCTTATGGCCACATTCATGGCATAGTTTGTTCAAATGATCTCATATTGTGCACAAGGGTGCATATTGGAATGGCAAAAAAAGTTGCCTAAGGAAGTTTTCATTTTCTTTGGACGAAAAAACCATTTTCCATTTTTCGAGTGCCCAAAAGAAGGTTTTTTTGTGAAGGACCTCCCAAATAATTGTTGCAAAATTGGACCAAATCATTTTTGTAAAATACTAGGCCATATTTAATGCACAATTGACCAAATGGTTGGGTGTAAAAAGTTTTGATCCACCTCTCGTGAAAAAGACAAATTTCTGCCGATTCAGCTGGAAGCGGGTCAAATTTGAACTGTAGCTGCCTTGTAGTTTGCTCTTTATTTTTTCCAAAAATCATTTCTAGGTACATAAGTATCTATTTAATGAGTGAAACACCAAAAAAATTCCAAGATTCAACCACTAGCTAGGAACGGTCATTCCTGCCGTTTTGACCGCATTTTGAAACGGGCATAGAAAATTCAAAAAAAATCAAAAAATTGGGAAACCTTCGCATTGTGTCATTATATGTGGCCAAGTTCCCAGGAAAAATAACAAACTTGTAATACGGCAATTATTTTAAAAAAGTGTTCTTAGAAACGAGCTATCACGTGTGGAGATCAATGGCTTTCAAGCCAAATGATCAATCTTATGGCCACATTCATGGCATAGTTTGTTCAAATGATCTCATATTGTGCACAAGGGTGCATATTGGAATGGCAAACAATGTCGCCTAAGGAAGTTTTCATTTTGTTTGGACGAAAAAACCATTTTCCATTTTTCGAGTGCCCAAAAGGAGGGTTCTTTGTGAAGGACCTCCCAAATAATTGTTGCAAAATTGGACCAAATCAATTTTATAAAATACTAGGCCATATTTAATGCACAATTGACAAAATGGTTGGGTGTAAAAAGTTTTGATCCACCTCTCGTGAAAAAGACAAATTTCCGCCGATTCAGTTGGAAGTGGGTCAAATTTGAACTGTAGCTGCCTCATAGTTTGCTATTTATTTTTTCCAAAAATCGTTTCTAGGTATATAAGTATCTATTTAATCAGAGAAACATCAAAAAATTCCAAGATTCAACATCTAGCTAGGAACGGTCATTCCCGCCGTTTTGACCACATTTTGAAACGGGCATAAAAAAATCAAAAAATTGGAAAACCTTCGCATTGTTTCATTATATGTGACCAAGTTTCCAGGAAAAATAATAAACTTGTAATACGGAAATTATTTTAAAAAAGTGTTCTCAAAAATGAGCTATCATGCGTGAAGATTCATTGCTATCAAACCAAATGATCAATCTTATGGCCACATTCATGGCATAGTTTGTTCAAATGATCTCATATTGTGCACAAGGGTGCATCTTGGAATGGCAAACAATGTTGCCTAAGGGAGTTTTCACTTTCATTGCACAAAAGAGCCATTTTCCATTTTTCTGAGTGCCCCAAATGAGGTTTTTTTATGAAGGACCTACCAAATAATTATTGTAAAATTGGGCCAAATCATTTTTCTAAAATACTAGGCCATATTTAATTCACAATTGACCAAATTGTTGGGTGTAAAAAGTTTTGATCCACCTTTGGTGAAAAAGACAAATTCCCGCCGATTCAGGTGGAAGCGGGTCAAATTTGAACTGCAGCTGCCTCATAGTTTGCTATTTATTTTTTCCAAAAATCATTTCTAGGTACATAAGTATCTATTTAATAAGAGAAACAGCAAAAGTTTTCCAAGATTCAACCACTAGCTAGGAACGGTCAAGCCCGCCGTTTTGACCGCATTTTGAAACGGGCATAAAAAATTGAAAAAATTGGAAAACCTTCGCATTGTGTCATTATATGTGACCAAGTTTCCAGAAAAATAATAAACTTGTAATACAGAAATTATTTTAAAAAAAGTGTTCTAAAAAATGAGCTATCATGCGTGAAGATTTATGGCTTTCAAACCAAATGATCAATCTTATGGCCACATTCATGGCATAGTTTGTTCAAATGATCTCATATTGTGCACAAGGGTGCATCTTGGAATGGCAAACAATGTTGCCTAAGGAAGTTTTCATTTTCTTTGCACGGAAAATTCATTTTCCATTTTCTGAGTGCCTGAAATGAGTTTTTTTTTGAAGGACCTACCATATATTTGTTGCAAAATTGGACCAAATCAATTTTATAAAATACTAGGCCATATTTAATGAACAATTGACAAAATGGTTGGGTGTCAAAAGTTTTGATCCACCTCTGGTGAAAAAGAAAAATTCCCGTCGATTCAGGTGGAAGGGGGTCAAATTTGAACTACAGCTGCCTCATAGTTTGCTATTTATTTTTTCCAAAAATCATTTCTAGTTACATAAGTACCTATTTAATCATAAATACATGGTTTGGTGGCGATACGTCGAGGTTTGGACGGTGGCCGAGGGCCCCAACTCTAGAGCGCGTAAACTCGCATGTCCGCCGCGTGGTCACCGCATGACCGTGGCGTTGCCATGTGTTCCGGGCGGCCTAGGCATGTCTAGTGGGTTGGGCACTCCCCAGGTAGGTGCTAGGAAGAATATCACAACATAAGATTCTCACGAGGAGACCGATCGATGCTCAAACATGAATAAGCAGCCAAGTGTTTGATTGGCGGTACAGGAAATGCACATGGCTAATGGGCGTGAGTTTTGGTTGAGCATGATCAGTTACTAAGAAGACCGTCTTCACAAATTTTCAGCTCAAAAGGAGGAGCCTAGGTGGTACTTGCTTTGCAAAGTACCACACTGGACATAAATACGAATGTTGAAGCTGGGCTCAAAATAATGAATGGATTGAGCTGGCATTTGGTGGAGGATGGTTATTTGAGTAGAGGAAAGCACTGTAGAAAATGGATACCATTTGGACATGCCAAAGTGGTACTTCCTTCACAAAGTGTTTTTCTGAACAGAATAGGAAAATGAATATTTTTGAATTATGTTTGAACTAGGCAAGGAAGGTTTTTTACATATTTGACGAAGATATGACCCAAAGAATTTATGAGAATTTTTTGGGAATTTTGGGAATGACAGAAATATAGGTTGCTTCACAACTTAGGGCAAAAACTGCCACATGGACATGACACATAGCTAAAACTGATGAGGTGGCGCCTAGTCATAGCAACCCACCACAATTTACAAGGTTATGACCATCTATATTGGTCATGATCAGCTAGAAATAAGGTAGCGGACCAGTGCTATCTGCTTTATGACCATTTCGTGTAAGGAAATTACGACCTTTCTGACCAAAATGGTCGTTATAGTTTAGGGTTTGGAGCCCCCCGAACAGCTTTTGACCAATTGGTCTGAAATGGTCATAGATCTATGACCAATTCTTCCAGGGTCACTGACAGAAGGTCACTAGTTGACATATTTCTTGTAGTGGCAAGATCTTTGGTATTTGTTCCTGGCGGATTAGTTTTTCGTCGAAGGTACTATTTTGGTGCAAGATTGTGTGTGCTTGTCTTTCCTTGGAGTAAAGGTCGTTATTAGATTAGGTGTGATTGCAAGTTCACAGTATTTCATAATACGATCTGGTTATGGAAATATTATGTTGGTGGAGCTAATTTTCTAGCCCTTTCTGCTATACTGGATTACTATGAATGATTTGCATAAGGTTGGAGTGAAGAATTTTATGCAAGAGCTTGGCTATTGGTTGTTAGAGGATCCTGATCATACGATCTAGTTATGGATATATTTTTTTTTGTCGTTGGAGTTTCTTTACTAGACCTTTAGGCTATGTTGCATTGGTAGGAATGATTTGGATGATGTTTGATTTAGCCACTTAGATGTGGCGTACAAAGACTTGTTCTCAATACTACAGTAAAGGAGGTGTTGTTGAAGGAGTTGCTGGAATATTTAGGACTGATTTGGATGAGGTTGTTCATACCGAATTAGGAATACGAATTTTAAGAGATTAGAGCTTTTGCTGGAAATTCAGGACTCAGTTTGTCTCACACATACCACGCTATTCTATATTACGAGGTATTTAAATAGTCCTATGTTTTAGTGAGAATCGGTATATTTTGACAATCTGGATCTCATTAATTGCATTCTACTATCTGGTGTTGTAGGCACCATGGATTCACACGTGCATGGCAATAAGCGTGCGGAGTACGACAGGTTGTTGCGTGAAGCCCGCTGGGAGATCGACGCGAAGGTCCAACACGAACTTGATGAGATGGATAGGGCACTCAAACAAGAACGTGTGTATGTCAATAGGATGCTTAAGGATGAGCGTGCTGATATGTCTCAAAAGATTAAGCAGATGCGTGAAGAGATGGAAAAAAAAGTTAAAGCAGAACCGCGAGGTCATGGAAAATAAATTCCAGCTGACGTACAAGGAGATGCAGCTTAAATTGCAAAAGGACCAGAAGGTTGTCGACGGCCTTATACAGACAGAGCGTGTCAACATGGACGCGAATGTGTTGTAGGCACGTGCCAATATGGACATTAGGCTGCAACAGGAGCGCAAGGACATGGACTACAAGGCTATGGTGGAGCAGGTCATGATGGAAGGAAAGATGTTGGAAGACCGTGCGATGTTTCAATCCCACGTTCAATGCCACAGCAGTCAACCGCAAGAGCATGTCTTCAGTACTCCCCCTGTGAGTACCTTGCAACGATGCTACTCAGTCATGATCACGACCGATATTGTGTATGAATAGTTTTTCTGTGAGTAACTTTGTGTAAGCTATTCATATGCAGTCCAAGAAGCGTTACGCGGCACAATCTCCAAACACTAAAGGCCTAGTGATGTCGGTGTCACCCGTTGAATGCCACAGTTCTCCACTCGAAGAACATGTCTTCAATTCTCCCCCTGTAAGTACCTCGCACCCATGGTAAACATTCACATCCAACATTTTGTATGACCATCTTTAATTCATGTGTAACTCTATGTCGGTGATTCATACATAGGCTAAGCATCCAGTGACGGAACAATCCCGAATCCTCGCAGATGAAGATTACATCCCATATAATAATGAGGTAACTTTGTTGCGATGTTGCTACGCACATCCAAAATTATTTATGAAACTTTGGTGATTGCAATGTATTAAATTTGACGTGAGATACTCGTATGTAGGTGTTGGTAATGGAATTTTTCATTCATAGGGATTGTGAGCTTTCGCATGTCCCGACAGGATACTTTGACGAAAGACCCATTGAGATGAGATTGTTTGAACCCAGCGTATTGGACTATGATTTTCTCATGAAAGAAGTGGCTATATATGGTTATAAAAAGGATTCAGATTTGTACCACTTCTTACCTGAGTATGCGTGCAAACTACCAGAAGGAATGTTCCTGATATCAGGACCAGGTGATTTCCCGTCTGAACGGCAGCAAGACATGTCATTTGTATTTGGTGTATAATCGTCCACCGAAAGATGATTATAAGTGGTGGTCGGACATGGATTCAGAGGTTCCTATTCTTCATGTTACATCAATTTTACGGCTTCATCATCCTTAAGTTTGTCCTAATAAGTTCGTATGATTTTTGATAGGAACTGCGCATCCAAGACATGCAGCATGAGGAGGCTCTGGCTAGAGAGATTGAGGCAAAGGAACAACTGAACTCCTTAGGTTACATTGATGTGCCATGTAAAAATATGGGAGAAGGTGGGTTGTCGCCAATCCTGACGCAAACTCCAACGACCAATACGAAGAAGTCATTGGATTTTGGCACCGGAGACGAGCTTCCGTACGATGGCTAATGTTATTTGAAATGTTTTAAGCTAGAGACAACATTTTTTTGGTTTTTTTATGAATGTTTGCAGTTATGGAACAATTCATTCACGATGGAGGTCTTGTAACAACATTTTTGCTAGAATGTGATTTCCATTTCCGACACGACATACATGTGTTTATACCCAACTGTACACTCCGTCCGTTCCTAAATATATGTCTTTTAAGATATTTCAGTATGAACTACATACGGATATATATAGACGTATTTTAGAGTGTAGATTCACTCATTTTGCTCCGTACGTATTTCATGCTGAAATCTCAAAAAAGACTTATATTTACGAACGGAGGGAGTAGTTGTTAGTGAGCAGGCCTTTTGTGGAAAAAAATCTGCAGTCACTTCAGAACATTTATGTGCATTCATGCTACGTGGCCGTCGATCTATCCGCACATGTGCTAGCGATGTTTGTGTACACAGTAGAAGACCCCATGACAGGTGCTGCAGGATCATGTACAACTGCGACTGAAAAAAATTTCTTTGCAGGAAATAAACCAAACGGACATTTTATGTGGCACAACGTGACAAAAGTGCTGGCGAATCATCCTCGGGATCCGTGGAGTCAGACCTGACGAGATCTGCTCCGGGATCGGTGCGGTGTCAGGGCGCATGGAAGCGCAGGCGGATCCCCGCCAAAGCGCACGAGAAAGGACCGTCACGCGCGCGCGCGTCGTCACCCGGAGACAGCGGACTGAATTAATCGATGCGGGCCCTGTACATGTACGCCTGTTGGGTCCGGTTCAATAATCCCGCGCGATCCGCCTGCTATGGAGTTCGTTCGTGCAGGCGTGATTACCGACGCCATGCATGCACGTAGGTTTCCCACGTCCGCCATGCCTCCTCCCCCAAAGCCCGACCCATTCAAGCAATTCAGCGCGGGCCGGCCCACATCATGCCGATCTCGTGCCAGGATCACGTCTTAATATTTTTAGTCCCACCTCGCCCCCGAGCAAGTGCTGCACCGGCTTAAATACCTTCATCTATTTGCTTATTACAAGCGCGGGTCTTCCTTGCACTCTATCTGGTGGATATGCAGGATTAATATGATTCATCATCTGTATTCATCATGTATATTCTTCAATTGGAGAGCATGGATGACTGATGTATTTTTCGGATTTATAGAAAATTCAAACCAAATATCGCAAACTCATACTGTTACAAGGGTGTGGACTATTAAAAAGAAAAGAACTAACACAACTTTTATTTCATTTTTGGATTTTAAAACGGTAACAAATTAAAAAGAAAAAATATTTGATTTTAAAATATTTTAAATATATAAAAGAAAAGAAATATTGGATAAGTGAAATAACACACGATAAAGAACAGAAAATAATTGGGCCCAAGCCAGAGCGTGGGTGAGGCTGGCCTGGGTCAGCCCACCCGAATTGGGCCCAAGCCAGAGCCGTGGCGGGCACAGCCGAGTTGTGGTGGGAGTTTAGTCCCACCTCGCCAAGCGAGAGGAGCTCGCACCGGTTTAAATACGCGGCTGAGAGCTCTCTCACAAGTTCCTCTCTAAATCATGCATGACAACCTGGTCCCTCTCTGCCCTTGGGGCCTTCTAGGAAGTTCATTCATGCAACACGGGCCTGCATCCTGGCCCAAATGTTGTTGGGTTTCTAGTCGTATGCAGGCCGTGTTCAGTGAGCATACTAGTAGGCCGGCATTTTTTCATTTTCATTTTCATTTTTGCATATGTCACAAGTCAATATTTTTTACCTTCTTCAAATAACCCCCTATCTCCTATCCATTTTTATACATGCTCACTTACATGTAATACACATGAGTGTTCTGTGAGACTAGTAGTAGGCGGGCATTTTTCAACTTTTTATTTTATTTTTTGCATATGTCTCAAGTCAATATTTTTACCTTCTTCAAATAACCTCCTATAAATCACCTCTAATTTTACACACTTGATATGTTGCACAAATAACCTCCTGTAGAACAAATTTGGGGTGATTTGGATGTGGTGGAAAAAATCACATTTTCTACAAAAAACTGGCTTAAGTGAGACCAAATGGTCCCTCGTGTTTAAGCGTGATTTTTTCGACCTTCTCTTAATCACCTATAATTTTACACACTTGATATGTTGCACAAACATAGCTAGTTTTTCAAGGTTTTACAATTTTTTTAATTTTTTTGAATTTATTCTGCCCTATAGACTGACTGACCAAAACATCGGTCTACACCTTAAGGGGGACTTGTAAGATACATTTTTTCCAAATTTCTTTCATAAATATGCTTGGCACATCTATTTGAGCATTTAGAACAAATTTGGGGTGATCTGGAGGTGGTGGAAAAACCACATTTTCTACAAAAACTGGATTAAGTGAGACCAAATGGTCCCTCGTGTTTAAGCGTGATTTTTTCGACCTTCTCTAAATCACATATAATTTTGCACACTTGATATGTTGCACAAACATAGCTAGGTTTTCAAGGTTTTACAATTTTTTAATTTTTTTCAATTTATTCTGCCCTCTAGACTGACTGATCAAACCATTTGGTCTTAACTTAAGCCAGTTTTTGAACAAAGGTGATTTTTTCCACCACCTCCAAATCACCCAAAATTTCTTTTACACGGTGACCAACATGTGCCAAACATGTCTATGAAAGAAAATTTGGAAAAAAGTATTTTACAATGCCCCCTTGAGGTATAGACCGATGTTTTGATCAGTCAGTCTAGAGGGCAGTATAAATTCAAAAAAATATAAAACCTTGGAAACCTAGCTTTGTTTGTGCAAGAGATCATGTGTGCAAAAATTGAGGTGATTTGGAGGTGGTCGAAAAAATCACCGCATTTCGGAGGGACCATTTGGTCTAACTTAAGCCAGTTTTCGAACAAAAGTGATTTTTTCCACCACTTCCAAATCACCCAAATTTTCCTTTACATGGTGACCTACTTGTGCCAAACATGGCTATGAAAGAAAATTTGGAAACCATATATTTTACAATGCCCCCTTGAGGTATAGACCGATGTTTTGACCAGTCAGTTTAGAGGGCAGTATAAATAGAAAACAATTCAAAAAATAATATAAAACCTTGGAAACCTAGCTTTGTTTGTGCAATAGATCGTGTGTGCAAAAATTTAGGTGATTTGGAGGTGGTCCCTCCGGAATGCGGTGATTTGGAGGTGGTGGAAAAAATCACCTTTTCTCGTGCCAGGACTTAACATTTTTAGTCCCACCTCGCCCCCCCCCCCAGCAAGTCCTGCTCCTGCTTAAATATCTTCATCTATTTGATTATTACAAGCGTTGGTCTTCCTTGCACTCTACATGGAGGATATGTAGGATGAGTATGATTCATCATCTGTATTCATCCTGTATATTCTTCAATTGGAGAGCATGGATGACTAATGTATTTTTCAGATTTATCGGCTTTTATTTTGTTTTCGGGAGCGAAATATAATTCCTCCATTACAACTATTTCTAAATTGTACCGTGCAACATAAACAAGCTACACGCTGGCCACGAAGAAACCATGATTCTTGAGGTTGCACTTCAAAAACTCACATATAAAATGAAAAAAAATATCCCAAACTCATACTGTTACAAGGGAGTGGGCAACCAAATAGCTGAGTCATACATTATGAGGAAGTCACTAACTGACGGAATGAAGTATTTTAGAGAAAAGGTCACACGATACTAGACATAGACAACAATGCACACGCCAACATCAGGTTGATCATCGACGTACTTGTTGTCCGACCGTGCGCACAATGTTGTAGCTATCATAGTTCTGCTTTGAGATCCTACACGTAAGGATATTATTAATGCCATGGAATATATTTAGACACATTAAAACATTAAATTATGGCATATTATGTACCTCTGTCAATTTGGCGCACGTACGTCGATTGTGACCATCTGCCTCATGACAATAGCTACATCTACCCATTGTTCTTGTTTTCTTCGTATTTGCATGTAGCCTTTTCTTCGGAGCACCTCGGCCTGGCACATGCACGGGATCCAGAACCTTTTCGAAACCTTCACCATCAAGGTTAGCCGGTTGTGGCATCAACGGGCCAAACCTAATGTAGTTACCCTGAGCATTAGTTGATCCCTTGCTATCAGCTTGTTCACTTGTTGATCCCTTGCAAACATCTTGTCCTTCCAAAACCCTTTTTAGATGCTGAAACGCCTCATCAGAGTGGCATGCCTTAAAACATGATGCGGGACTAAAATTCCTTAGCTTACGGTACCTTTGTAGGGCTGCAGAGTATGCATACATCTCGCTCTTTCTGGTCGGTGCGAATGCACATTTTGCACTCATTGTCCACCTAGTGGGAACACAACACCTGGGCAGTGTTTTTCTTGTAACATTCCCAATATGTAAAATATGTGGGAACATGGTGTGCCTGCGCATTCCAATTTGCGGCAAGAACAACTGATACTGCGAAGCAGACCTTCCATCGACTCCGTGCGCACTTCGATCTTTTTATCCATTCTTTCCTTCTTAGACACAACGTATGCGGTAACTTCTGCTGCATCAAGTACCTCTCTGATCTCACATTTTTTTTGACAGCATCTATGCTCCATAAGACCAACTTAAACACAGCAGGAGTGAAAACTTTTGCGGCGTGTTTCTCAAGAACTGAAGCATTTTCCTGGCCTCGACGTCTTGGAGATCCTCGTTCAAGCGTCGCGACGCAAGGCAACGCTCATAGTGCTCTAGCATTTGAAACAACGTCATCTTAGCCTCAAAATGCGTATGTAGCACCGAGTTTAAACTCTCACTCCGCTGATTGCTGCTCAATCCTAGGAAACAACGGCCCTCAAGATATGGAGCACACCACATTTTTCTCATCTTATACATCTGATGCAGCCAGGGGTCCTCACTTTTTAATTTATTCCGTTGTAAGAAGTGTAACCATTTTCTCTCATGCTCTTCAATGGAAGATGTATCATATATGAAAGATCTGAATTCCTCCTTTACCGCGTCATCATGTAGATGGCGTACAATGTTCTGCTGAATGTGCCATATACAGAGCCTATGGTTTGAGTCAAGCCACACCACCCTGATCGCTCTCTGCATTGCAAGGTCCCCATCCGTGATCACAGATATAGGATGCTTTTGTCCCATAGCATCAGAAAAGGTCCGCAACATCCACTCGTATGCCTGGCTTGTTTCATGTGAAATGATACCACATGCAAAAATAACGGTGTTGCAGTGGTGATTCAACCTGACAAACGGCACAAATGGCAGATTGTACTTATTGGTTCTGTATGTGCTATCAAAAACAATAACGTCTCCGAAAGCCTCGTAGTCAAGTCGGGATTGACTATCACACCAGAACAGACCCTTCAGATGGCCAGCTTCATCAACCAAGTACCTGAAGAAAAAATCTGAATCTCGCTCTTGCCCCGCCACCATGTGATTGATCACCGTTTGAGCATCCCCGGAAGAAATTGTTTCCTGCTTGTTAGCATGGAAGAAATTGTAAATGTCCCTCATAATGCATCCAACCTCATCATATCCACTGTATTGCATGCACATAATATCCATAATATAGTGTTGTCTGATCCCAGATTTTTCCATGTCTGCAATGTCCGCTTTCTGCTCATCGCTAATTCTTCTGTGTGAATGCAAAATACACGACAGATCCCGTGGGCCTAGAGGATGGTTGTGTTCATCGATGAAATCCTTCACAAACCACTGACATGTTTCCTCCTGTCTTGCAATCACTAATTTAGCTTTACACCCTACACGGGTTATACTCCGTGGCCTCCTCTTTCTATCTTCCATCTTCCTCTTTATGTGCTTCTCTTCACGAACCCCTTCACGACTACACACAAATTTTCTTAAAATTATATGGCAGTTGGATCCATCCCACTCGACATAGCTTCTCCGGACACTAAAACCTTTCTCAAGACCATATTTGTTATAGAATGTATAACCTTCATCCTCACATTTAAACATCTTGTTGGCAATATGATAGTACTCCATCATTGACTCATGACTTACATCCGCCATGTCTTCCTGCATCACAGTTCAGACGAATAAAAATCTGAAAGGACAAACATAAATGTATGCAAAACCCAGTACGAAATCTTGCGTGGAATTTTAAACTTTGCTCCTTGTACATGTTATGGCAAGCGATCATAAACGTCCATAAACTGGGTCCCCCATAAACTAGTGAAGTGACCATCGATGATGAAAAATTCTAAATTGAATTCCATGCACTAGGGAAACCTAAACCGATGATGACTAAACAAATCTAAGTAGGAAGTGCAGGCTACGAAACAAAGTAAGTTTATGGCGATATCTCCCGCAGGCATTGATATCTCCTGCTGCATCAAGAAAAACAAGCCTACTTTCAGAACAAGCATTGATATCTCCCGGCGGCCTAACCGAGGGGCCAACCGCAGATTATAGATCCATCTACGAGGAAGTTGGAGTTCCTGCCAAGAGTCACTTCCAACGGGCCAATCAAACAGGGAGGAGTTGAGATTCGGGCGATTCGTACCTTAGGATGCAAACCCGAAAGCGATGTGATCGGCGGGGCGAGTTCCTATAGCGCCGCCGTCGTCGCCGCCGACACTGCCGCCGCAGATGTCGCGCCTTAATCTTCTTGCTGCCGCCGGGCACGTTGTTTATAGTGAAGGGGACGAGGTGGAGGACGAGGACGAAGCCGACGACGGTGTTGGTTCCTCTCGCCGGGCTCGTCGGACAGAAGGAAGAGGACGAGAACGAGGACTGGATCTAGACGTCGTGGACGTGATCGGTTCAAAACATAATATTTTACCCTGGACCATTATGCCCTTCTCTGATTAAACTAATTAGGTTAATTCATTTTTAATCCCCCACCAGATCGGACGGCTAATAAAAATCGAAGGGGTAAATACTCAAAAGTACTCCCGGTACTGCCACAATCGCCATAAAGGAGCTCCAAGGATGAATCCACTATTCGCCTCCACCTGCGCCTCATGAGAAGGAAGATCCGTATCTTTGTCAAAATGCTTACCGGCAAAACCACTGTCCTTGTTGTTGAAAACTTGGATACCGTCCGTTGTGTCAAGGGCAAGATTCGTGATGTATGGGGTGTTCCCGTGGGACTCCAGAGAATACTCTATCACGGAAAACTCTCCGCACCATGGATGACTATGCCATCAAGGATGATGACACGTTTCAACTCGTGCTCCGCCTCCTATGTGGGCATGTGGCATTCGATGCCCCACCATGAGTACCTAACACAAGACTGCTAATTAACCTAGTTTTCTTGATATTCTTCATTTGTTCTCGAAACCTGTTCCATATATATGGCATTTCTTGTTTTTTTTTGCGGGTCATATATCATATATGGCATTTCTTGAGTACCGTAGTTTTCTTTGTTCCTTTGATTTGAGGACGTCTAGTCCTGTGGTGCAGACCGGTGATTACCAAAGCATAAGAGTGCGTTCCAAAGTATTTACCATCACTTCTGCTTCGGTACACCCTCTATAAACACAAGGACGGCTCAGATTGTGTGGCTTTTGTCCCCGTGGGTCAGAACCGAGATATCAAGAAAGTTTTCAAGGACTTACTCTATGGCCTTGACAATGAAAAGTTCAGTGACATTCATAATACAACACGGGATGAAAATCTACTCATCAAGCAAATCAGTGATTACCTTGTGGATAAGAGGTATGCATCACGTAGGGCTTGTGTCCTTTTGTATATATTTTGGAAATGTGTGAAGTAGTGAGATGTATACTGAATTTCATATCTTCATTCCTTGTTTGTTATACTTTTATATCTGTAGTAGTTTTGTTCTTTTTTAGCAAATTCTACTTCTTTCTTTTTGCGCACACGCCTTATTTTTGTTATTCATGTATACTTTTAAGCAATTTCTGTTGCATTTTTTTAATATTTTTGCATGCATATCCTTGGTGGTTATATAAGCCTTTGGTTTGCTTTAGTACCTTACAGTTTATCCTTGTTACAAACTTCAGTTGCATATAGATGACTTGCCAATTAATGATATCAAAATATTTGGCATAGGTACCTCATCGTAATCGATGATATATGGGAAGAAGAAATATGGAGATGTATAAATTGTGCTTTGTATAAAAACAAACTCCATAGTCGGGTACTCACAACAACCCGAAATGTGAGTGTGTCTGAAGCATGTCTCTCTTCCAGTGATGACATAATTCACAAAATGAAACATCTTTCTGATGAAGACTCGCAGATACTCTTTCACTAGTAGAAAAGGGGGCTTTTGTCCCGGTTGGTAAGGGCCTTTAGTCCCGGTTTTTGAACCGGGACTAAAGGGTCGTTACTAATGCCTCCCCCTTTAGTCCCGGTTCGTGTTACACGAACCGGGACTAAAGGCCGTCCACGTGGACGGAGCCTGGAGCTCCACCTGACTAAAGGAAATTTTATGATGTTTTTTTTTTGAAAAAAAATTTTGCGAATTTTTTTTAAATTTTTTTTATTTTCAAATTTCTGAATTATTTTAACCTCTAATCTCTAATCACCACCCCTCATCACTGCTCAATTTATCCTCTAATCTCTAATCACCCCTCATCATTCCAAATCATCTAACTTCCCGGACGGTCACCCATCCTCTCACTACTTCATCCTGAGCACGCTTAACTTCCGGGTTCTATTCTCCCTCGTTTCCAAGTCTGCACTTGTTGTTTTCCTGACAATAGTAAGATGTCAATTCTATTAACCCTCAGGAATTTAGCTTGAGCATGAAGTGACACATTTCACTGTTTGAGTTTGAAACTATTGTTTTAAAAAACAATAATTATTTAGTAACACTAATATTTCTGGAATAATTAGTTTGACCACAGTTTGACCACAGTTTGACCAGATTTGACCAAAATTCAAAAAAACTGAAATAATTATTTAGTAACACTAATATTCTAGAATAATTAGTTTGACCATTGTTTGACCATAGTTTGACCACAATATGAATTTTTTTGAATTTTTTTGCCTCTCTAGATCTTAAAAGCCCCGTATCTTTTTTTCTGTTAGGTTTTTGAGGATTTTGAAAATGTTTACAAGGTTATCCAGTTAAATTCGGATGTAACTTTTCGAGTAGATGATTTTTCATATAAAAAACTTTTTCATCCGAGTTCGTATGCAAAAGTTATGCCCATTTTAAGAAATTCCAGAGAGATTTTGCAAATAAAGTCGAAATTCATATTTGTTAATTTTCCCAACAACTAGACCACATATCACATGGGGAAACTTCTTTTATTTTATTTTTTTGACATATCCATCATTTTCTTTTGTTTTTTCTAAAACTGAAAAGGCGGTCAGGGGGGTAGAGTTTGATGGGCCCTTTAGTACCGGTTCGTGCCATGAACCGGTACTAATGCCTCCAAGCCCATTAGTACCGGTTGGTGGCACCAACCGGGACTAAAGGTCCTTTAGTCCCGGTTGGTGCCACGAACCGGGACTAAAGGAATCGCATCCTTTAGTCCCGGTTCGTGGCACCAACCGGGACTAAAGGGCCCAGGTGAACCGGGACTAATGCCTTAGCCGCACATTGGTCCCGGTTCGTGACTGAACCGGGACTAATGTGAATATTGCCCTGTGACGAAAGCCCTGTTTTGTACTAGTGTTTCATAGAAGAATATTTGAAAGCGAGGAGAAATGTCCAGAAGATTTGCAAGTAGTATCAAGAGAGATATTGAAGAAATGTCGGGGTGTACCATTAGCCATCATTATAATAGCTAGCCTTCTAGTCAGTAACCAAAGGATAAAGCAGAAAGAAGAATGGATGCATGTGCATAGTTCGATGGGCCGTGGAGTTACAGAAGGTGGTATTGTGAAGGACATGAAGAGGATATTATCACTCGGCTATTATGATTTGCCTGCGCATCTAAAGACTTGTTTGTTATACCTAAGCATCTTTCCTGAAGACCTTGAGATTAAGAGAGATTGGCTGATATGGAGGTGGCTTGCCGAAGGTTTTATCCAGCGTGACAAAAAAGAAAGCGAACTCATGAATAGAAGCTTGCTCCAGCCAGCGTATATCAATAAGGAAGGGACAGTAGTAACTTTCCGTATACATGATATGGTTCTTGATCTTATATGCTCATTGTCAAGTGAAGAGAATTTTATCTCCATATTGTATAATGATGAGTGGCATGCACCTAATCTGCAAAGGAAATTCCGCAGGTTATCACTTCATAATATCAAGGCAAAGGTTCAGAACCATCAGTTTGAGAGCACTAGCCTGTCAAAAGTGAGGACCTTTGCTGTTTTCTCTCCCGTTACCTGTGATTGGTTGCCATCTCTCTCAAGCTTCCAATTTTTACGTGTGCTGGACCTTGGAAATTGTGGCGGGCATGAAAGTAGCTCTGGTATCAGCCTCAAGTATCTAGGGAATTTAATTCACCTAAGATACCTAAGGCTATATAATGCAGATGTTCGTGAACTCCCGGTGGACATAAACAAGTTGCAGCTTTTGTAGACCCTGGATATACAACGTACTAGAATAGAAGAATTACCTGCAAGTGTTGTTCAGCTAAGAAATTTGTTATGCCTATGTTTCGACTTGTCCGAGCGAGTGTTCTTCAGTTTAGGGAGCCTGACTTCCCTCGAAGTGCTGAAAACTGTTAGGTTACCCTCATATCCTCACCTTTTTAAAGAGCTGGGCCATCTGACAGAGCTTAGGACGCTCTATATTATCTGTGATGGGATGGACAAGGATCTGAGCAACATATTAGCCGAGTCTCTAGGCAACCTGCAGAAACTGCAAAATCTGAATATTGGTAATGGTGGCAGCGTGATAGATCGCATGCGTGAAATTTGGGTGCCTCCTCCACACCTCCGTAGTTTTGAGTCATGGCACGGGTTGTTCTTGAGACTTCCAAAGTGGGTCAATTCAAGGTCGCTTCCTCACCTCTCCACCCTGAGAATAGAGGTGGAAGAACTGCAAGCGGATGACTTTCAGATCATTGGGATGCTGCCTGCTCTTCGGTGTCTGGAGCTGGGTGCGCACCGCCTGATGGAAACGTTGGTTGTGAGCGCCGACGCATTCCCATATGCGACAAGCTGCAAGTTCGAAAGGTTTCTGTCGCCACCGAGCCTTTTTCCACCTGGAGCTATGTCAAGGGTTGAGCACCTTCAGTTCGAGGTCTCTGCGCCGTCGATCGCAAATGGTGAGCTTGACTGTGGCCTGGGCCATCTCCCTTCTCTCGAGTATGTCAAGGTTATTCTGCGGATTGGGAAGTCCAGTGTTGAAGACAAAGAGACAGCCAAGGCTTGGCTGAGGCGCGCAGCAGAAGCCCATCCAAACTGTCCCACCATTGAATTCGAGTTATTAATAGCGAGAGGTGATCAGCGCCTCTGAATGTCATCCGCTTAAGGTTCGGTCTACTCATCTGAGCAACAATGGATTATCTTTTCCTGAATATATGCTCGTTACCATGTTTGTCTGACTTTCCCTCTTACTTTCCCAATTTCAGGCCTTCAGTGATTTCATCAGTTGCAGTGGATGCTGCTGTTCTAGCATTTCAATAGGCAACTGGAGGTAGCAGCATCTCCTTTGATTCGTGTCCAAGTTACCAGGGCTCATTCTCTCCAACGTATGTTGGGATTCTGTCTTTTTCTAGACGGAGGCTTCCCTGTGTTGTTCATGATGAACTATTTATTTTGCCTGCATATATGCTTTCAGCAATGCAGTACTCATGTCCTTTATTCAGTCAAGACTCAGTACAAGTTAATGTTGCATTCAGTTGGCACTATTTGTAACAGTACCTCCTCTACGTTTTAGTTTCTTTATTATTTCCTTGTTCACATAGAACATTGTTTTGTTTCTATTGGCCTGTTAATGAAGAGTTGATTGAACTCGGCCTGTTGGCTTGTTTTGCTTTGCTTGGCACTAGCTTATTCAGTCAAGACTCATAAAATAAAAGAATAGTTGATTAAACTCCTGTCGAAGGTCCAGATTTACTTCGAGCTCGTGCTTGTTCCTGGGTGTTTACATGTGCATGTGTTACGCCACAGAGCATAGATTTGTGTCAACTGTTCATAGCGATGGTGCATGCATACCACCACTATTGATCTTCATGCCTCAAGGTTACTACACAAGTGCAAAACCGATGACTAAAATGTAAGAAATTTTGTAGCATTCTGTATGCAAAAGCCCACAACAGCCGACCACCGCTCACCCGCTCCTGTTTCGCATAACATCAACAGTTGCAATTGCTCCCTCTGTTTCGGTTGGTTTGGAACATATTTTCTAGATTATCAATTGGAGTGATGAAATCAATTCAATGGTATGGTTCGTGTGACATATAATAGATATTGGGAGGGTAGTACTAATTAATCAGGAGCTCAAGAATTGGGCCATCAGGCAGTGCTCACAAGAGGAGAGTGCAACCCAATGCAGAGGAATTCGAGAGCAACATATATGGCTATGCTGCTTTCGCAACCAACTGGTAGGAAGTATGTTAATTCCGATCGGAGTTGGAGCCGCTTGTCGCACAACCCGGGGGGAGGATTTGGCATTGTTTGTTGCAGAGCAGCCCAAGGCCGCCAGGGAACCAGTTTTACTTGAGTTGAGGAGAGACGTGAGAAGTAATTCTGAATCTATGCTATCACGTCACTGGTGTTCCTTTGGAGTTGGTTCAGTTTTAGGTTGCCACTTATCATAAGCAGTTACTAGTGTAGCTTCTCAACATACTTAACCAAGTTTGGATTTGTCATCCATTTGGAAGAGATTTGCTAGGAGTAGCAGCCAAGGAGTGCTCTTGTTTGGTGCTCGGAATTCAGTGGATGGTGTGGTGTGGAGCTCTCTACAGGCAACGGCCACAAGCATTTTCCCTTACCAGGGATGTCGCAGCTGTAGCGGCCTTCAATTAAGCGAGTTTTGAGGAGAGGGGAATGTTAGAAATACCGAGGAATATCACTTGGGATGCTGGCATTCGCCTCGGTTAGTGCTCCATCAGTAAACTTTTGAGCAACTTGTGCTTGCCAGCTTTTCCTAAGCACACAAAGGTTTTGCCAATATTCAAAGATACAGTAAGCCATAAGTTGTTTGCTGAAGTTTAACTGCTTGTCAGCCTGTTGCTTCCATGCCTGTATATGTTCTTCATCTCTCACGAAGAAATGTATTTGTGCTGCAGATCTACAGGAATCAGTGACACATTTTGTTGCAGACGGTTCGCAAATCAGATGTAGAGGCAGGTACCGGCACAAACTGAAAATGGAAAAAGAGAATGGGATGATATTATTCATTCAGATGATTGCCTCGATTTATGTTGGAAGCAAGGATACCACTATTGATCTTCATGCTACAGTAATATTTTAGAGAAGCCCTGCTGGAAATGTACCGCTCAAATATCTCAAGGTTATACTTGTAGACTAGTGCAAAGCTGATGAATTCCTTCGGTTCCAAATTTCCATTCCAAATTAATCGATCTTCTTGGTTTATCCTAGGTCAAACTTCTTTAAGTGGCTCAAAATTTCCGTCAGGATCCAGTTTTTGTGTGGCTGCTGTCTCTGACCGAAGGAGAAGGGGAATACCAAAACAACTTGAATGTTGCTAGTGTACTGAAACTGAATGCGCGCATCATCTTTATCTTTGAGTGCAGACTACGTAGCTGGAGTAATACTTTGTGGGACGATGTGCATTGAAAAACAGAACACCGATGTTAAGGCAGGGTATGGTCTGTATGTTGCTTAAAATGTTGACAACCTGAAGTAAGCAGCATATATACATTCATGTATGTGAATAACTGAATATGTTAGAAACCTGAAAAACATTGAAGCTTGATCATATTGAGGTTCTGCCTTTCGTGCTGATCTAACAAGAATGAACTTATGGTTTTACTGAGATTTGATGAATTCTGAAGCAATGCGATCATTCGTGTTGGTCAGGTTGCTCCATTGACCATTCCACACTGAACTTGAAGCACTGTGTGAGAAAGGACGAAGGAGCAGCACTCCAGTAGCTCACAAGCAAGGGAGTGAATACAATCTGAATTCTGAGCTAGCTGACCGCTGTGATCAGTGCAATGGCCCGGACAGAAGGGAGGACCACAGGTTTTATATATTTATAACAAGAAAAATAGTTAAGTAAGTCATATATTTAAATAAAAGAGGGAAAATCCTTTTTTTGGAAAGAAATATGCATGAGGAAAACTCTATAAAAAATCAGGACAATTATAAAACAAAAAAACATGACAATTCGGATACTAAATAGAATATTCTAGAAAGGGCTACAAACCAAAAATGACATAAATATTGTACAAATCTTTACCTAATCTCTACCTAATAATAATAAAGGGGCTATTGCTTCTGGCGGTATGTCACGGAAATTGCCCCCAGAGTTGCCTATAAATTACCCACTCTGCCACCCGTAAGTGAAGAAAAATGATTCGATTTTATTTCAAGATCACCACGGAGTACGGTTCTTATACCGTGATATCTTCATATTTCACAAGCACGAAAGCGCCCCAATGATTAAGCACTCAACCTTCCACGCTCGAGACCTGGTTTGATCCCTAGGTCTACCCACCTTTTTTCTCGCCTTTTCTCACCTCGCTGCACGAGCTCATGGGCTGGCCCATGCGCGCTGTGTGACGCCCTTTTTTCCATTTTGTAGTTTGCTTTTTCTATTCTCATTTGTTTTTTATTTTTCGTTCTTTAAATTATTTCAGGATTTTGAAAAATTCCAAATTTTTAAAAGTTGCAAGTTTTTTAAAAAAGGTCATAATATGTTCGTCAATTAAAAAAATACTCGGGGAACTGTAAAATGTTTGTCATTTTAAAAAGCTGTCCACATATTATAAAAAATCATTATTTCCAAAAAAATCTCGTGAAAAATTAAATTTTCATGATTTTCTAAAATGGTCGTGCATTCCAATCATATCCAGGAATTTGAAAAAAATGTCCATGAAATTTGAAAAATACAATCTTGAATGATTTGGAAAAAATGGTCGGGAATACAATAATGTTCATGATTTTGAAAAAAATGATCGCATATTCAAAACATATTCGTGAATCTGAAAAACTGTCCATGAAATTTTAGAAGATGTTCACAAAAAATTCAAAAACATATCACGAATTTCAAAATTTGTTCCCCTATTTTTTTAAAAGCTCATGAATTCAAAAAATGTTTGTTGAGTCAAAAACTGTTCATGAATTTGAAAACTGCTCATGCATTTCAAAAAATGTCTTCCCAACCTAACAAATGTTCGTAGTAGGCATTCATGAAGTCTTTTATGTCTAGGATTTGATTACTTTTTGGGAAGTCTTTATATGTCTAGGTGTTGGTAGTAGTTTGTGCTCGATGAATTTGCTTTTAGAGTTTTAAGCATTCCCTTGCGCAGCATGATGACAAGTGCTCCATGCAGTGGGAAGCTCATAGCCTTAGGATTTATCACGTCGAATGCATTGTCATCATGTGGACATCGGGGCCGTTATCAGCGACTGTGAGGGTGGGAAGAAAGATAAATGGCAAAACGGTGGACCACCATGCTAAATAGAGGATGCTCATATGTTAGGGTATTGAGACATACTTATTTGGCTAGGGCGTAATATTTTTGTCTCTCGTTGCAACGCACGGGCATGTTTCTATAATAAATCGGCTAACTCTTCTGGTCGTACGTCAGTGTCATTTTTGCAAAAAAAAATTCCTCTGTTTCTGAGAATTCAACCCGCGGTCCTATTTTAAGTGAGAATGAATCATTTTTCGCATTTTACACAAACCCCCTAATGTTTATCCTAATTAGCCCGACATCCATACTTGAATCACAACGAATCGTTATTTCGCAGTTTTACATACCTTATGCGTTAATCACCCCGAAGTGTATTAAGAATAAATATTTCCTTTTAAAATAACCATATATTTTAAACTGTAACTTCAATTTTAACATGTTATATACGAAGATTGATTAAAAATTGTGGAGAATATGAATATGATGTTATTTTACATGTCAATCATCTTTAAATTCGGTTTAGGGATAGATTTCAATGCTTTAAAAATATTCATATCTTTTAAATTATAATTCCAAGTTTAGCATGTTATATATGAAAAATGATTAAAAAATATGTATAATATTAATATGACGTATTTTTACCAGCTAACCATTTTAAAATATTATTTAGCTACATATTCAAATTCTTTAAAAATATATTTATATCTTTTAAATCCTAACTTTAATTTTAACATGTTATATTTTTATTTTTTATTTTTAGAAAATGAGGATTACCCATGGCCTTTGCATCTGGGCATTATTAATTATTCATAAAGACCTTACAAAGGAGTACATCAGCTAATCTGAAGCCATCATCTTAGCAGCAACTGTCGCTACTCCTATCCACTTGATTAAGGGGTGCCGATAGTCCGAGTCTAATACCAAATAGATATCACACCAAAGCGTAACATCTAAAGCCGGAGGCCTCAACCAAGCCATATACTGGGTATGGGGTACAAACCGGTCCGACGTACTCTCATGTGTCGTCGCCGCCGTCTTCTCCACCAACCATCTTCAGAGCAGAAACTAACGCACTGACCTTGTCAGGCCTCTTTGCCATTGACGCCACCACGACGTCAGACAGCATCCTCCTCCTGCACGAGTTCATCTTCGTGCATCGGATGCCGAGTCTCCACTGTGCCATGCTGCCGAAATCCGCCGCCATCAATGTGTAAGATGAAGCACCGCTCCATCAAAGAAGCCGTCCACTGGTCCCTCAAACCTGTGTACACCTCAATTGATTAGAAAATGTGTACAATCTAAATATGATGTTTGTTTCACATGTGGTTTTTTTTCTCCCGTTACAATGTATGGGCTCTTTTGCTAGTATTAGGGAAACATGATCAAGTTTGGAATATATTGTTGTACTGTGTCCAAGTTTTCTACATACTTAATTCTGAAGTTCCCTAGCTTTTTTGTCGACAATGTTGGTCTTGTACAACTCGGTTTCCTACTTATGTCCCAGTTTTGATTTGTTTACTTGATAAGAGCATCTACAATCGGGCACCTCAAACCCGCCCCATATGCTCGGGCGGGCCGCCCGGTCACGTTTTTTAACCCAGATGGCCCCCTCGAACAGCCCTCAAACGATCGGACTGACCAGCACCCCTCATATCCAACCCAAATATGGGACGGATATGGGGGCGCCCGGGCACGCCCGCCACGTCGGATCCGAGAGCCCGGCCCCACCTCAAATTGCATCAAGTTCACCCCCCAGAGCTATCGGATCCATTTGATCTCTCATCTCTTCTTCCTCCTCCGCGTTGTCCGGCTCGCAGCTCCGTCGCCACGGCACTCCACAGCCGTCCCTAGCCTCTGCGCCGGCAGCTCCGGCAGAGCAGTCCTCTCTCCCGTCTTCGCCGCGGGAGACGTCGTCTCTAGCCCGGATGCCACCGCAGTACGTCCGGCAACTCTCTGGCTCTGCCTGGCGCTTGATGTGTTTGACACATTGTCTTTTTTTTTGTAATTTTGTTAGGGAAAAGGATGGATTCTGATGCTTCCTCGGATGAGGAGTATGGACCCACAGAGCTTGACCAAATGATTGAAGATGAGTTCTTCGATTCCTCAGATTCGGATGAAGAAGTGGACATGATTATGCTCATGAGCATGCAAGAGGAAATGGACCACCAAGTGAAGCATATTCTCAACTTCAAGTACTTGGAGAACAAGTTGAAATCCCGGAAGATCAAGATGTGGCTCAGCTGATGAACTTTCTGCAAATGCATCAGAATCTTCGAGATCAGCAGGTGCACACGCAACTACTCAATGATCTTGTGAAACACATGTGGATGGCAAGCAAGAAGCCAATGCTTGAGTTTGTCACTTAAAATAAATTTTATGTAAACACTATCTATGCTTCGTACCAACATTTCATATTTACGTGCGACATTGGCTTGTATGATTCACGTGCATGTATTTACATGAATTTAAGAGTTCGGATTTAAGATACGTGAATGCCGGAATCAAAATACGAGGGCCACACACGTCGGTTGAAATAGTGATCGCAACTGTTCCAATTGAAGGCTGCTGTCTGCACAGTGCCCAATAATGTACCGATGTGCTGAGTGAATGAGATGAGCACAGCCACAGATCACTCCAGATCCACAACACCACTCCTACTCGGTGCTTCTTTCGTTCGTCTCTGGCTCTCTGCGGCGACTTTTAGCGGTGGTCTCCTCCCAATCGGCGACGGCGACGGCGCCAAAGGTACTCTTCCTCCTCTGCTGTTCAATACATTCAGTTGAGCTCTCGATCTAGTTAGTGCACAGCTCTCTTCTTTTCCTGTTCTGATTTGGATCCGTGATGTGTAGAGTTGGATCTATTGAACACTCTCGCTCAGCAGAGGGATTTGCTAACTGGAGGTGCAGAGTTGCTGTGTAGTGTTGAAGGTGCTCTTCTTCAACTTGTGCCACCTGTGTTTGTTTCCATTACAGCCATATGTGTAGATCCAGAGCAAGGAGAGGGTCAACTCTTGGCCATCTGTTCTCCCCTCCTTAATCTTTTGTTGCTATTTTCATTTAAATTTTTTATAGTGAAAAGGTTAAAATATCAAAGTAAAACGGTTAAAATATGTAGATCAGGGAATTTTTGTAAAGAATAAGAACAAAAAATAAAGCAAAGGGAAAATGGTCAATGGTCAAAGCTTAGTACCTATCCATGTTCTGAGGGGTGCTGCATTTTTTCCTTTTCACTCTGTGACCAACCAAAATCAGATCATGCTTTTCCAAAATCAGATCTCTTGTTGTTTCACTCTTTAGTTTCATTCCATCACGTGTTGTTATTCAATTTATTGGAAAGGTAATGCAATGCATATACATGAGCTCTTACTTTCACAAACCAAAATATCCAGCTTTTGCTCATCCAGTGGTTCTGTGAAAACAGTTAGCTCCTCTGTACAACTTTCTTCCTTTTTAGTCATTTTGATGATTCTGATGTGGATTTATGACGTGCAGAACTGGATCTATTCTCCACTAGTTCATCTTGGGTAGCTGTTGCAAAGGATTCTGCAAATTGGATTTGAAGGAGCTGATATTCAGGGTACACTTCTACTTCTGCTTTGGATAGCCAAAGCGGCAATGCATATGTGCACAGTTTGCTGTTACTCGCACCAACCACCAAGTTCAGGTTTTGCCCATTATGTCTTCTGAAAACCTTTATGTTTGCATTACAGAAGTTCAACCCAAGGACAGTGGTATAGTGGTGCGTAGATCGGGAGCAAAGACAAATAAAGGATTGTGATATGGAGGCTGCTGCTCGGGCATTGACCCCTGTCCTCCGTAAGCTCGGTGAGCTGCTCGCCAGAGAATACAACCTGGAGAACCGAGTAAAGAAAGGTGTACAGTCACTCCTTATAGAGTTGGAGATGATGCACGCCGTACTTCGTGAGGTTGGCAAGGTGCCGCTGTATCAGCTCCAGGAGCCGGTCCGGATTTGGGCTGGCAAGGTGAGAGACCTGTCTTGTGACATGGAAGACGCTGTTGACGACTTCCTGGTGCGTGTTGGTGAGGGTTCAGGCAGTAAGCCAACGGACATGAGGACTCGAGTCAAGAAGTTCCTCAAGAAGACCACCAAACTGTTTGTTAAGGGCAAAGCACTTCATCAAATATGTGATGCCATTGAAGAAGCTCAGGATCTTGCCAAGGAGTTGGCGGACCTACGTAAAAGGTATGAGCTTGACATGTGTAGCACTACCAGCGGTGCTACCATTGACCCTCGTGTGTTAGCTCTACACAAAAATGTAGAGGAGCTTGTTGGGGTTGACCGCACAAGGGATGAGCTTATCAAAACACTGATTTGTGAGGACGGGAGTCCCAAGGAGCAATTGAAGACGATCTCTATTGTTGGTGTTGGTGGGCTAGGCAAGACAACGCTCACCAAAGCAGTCTATGAGAAGATCAAAACCCAATTTGATTGTGTGGCTTTTGTCCTCGTGGGTCAGAACCCAGATATCAAGAAAGTTTTCAAGGACTTACTCTATGGCCTTGACACTGAAAAGTTCAGTGACATTCATAATACAACACGGGATGAAAATCTACTCATCAAGCAAATCAGTGATTACCTTGTGGATAAGAGGTATGCATCACGTAGTGCTTGTGTCCTTTTGTATATATTTCGGAAATGTGTGAAGTAGTGAGATGTATACTGAGTTTCATATCTTCATTCCTTATTTGTTATACTTTTATACTATGTTTTAAAGGCGACGCCTTGCTTTAAGGCGCTGGGGGCGCGCTTCGACGCCTAGGCGCCTAAAGCGGGCATATTTGCAAAGCGCTGGGGGGCGCCTCGACGCCTAGGCGTCGCCTTAGAGACGCCTTTAAAACATAGCTTTTATATCTGTAGTAGTTTTGTTCTTTTTTACCAAATTCTACTTCTTTCTTTTTTGCGCACACGCCTTATTTTTGTTATTCATGTATACTTTTAAGCAATTTCTGTTGCATTTCTTAATATTTTTACATGCATATCCTTAGTGGTTATATAAGCCTATGGTTTGCTTTAGTACCTTACAGTTTATCCTTGTTACAAACTTTAGTTGTATATAGATGACTTGCCAACTAATGATATCAAAATATTTGACATAGGTACCTCATCGTAATCGATGATATATGGGAAGAACAAATATGGAGATGTATAAATTGTGCTTTGTATAAAAACAAACTTCATAGTCGGGTAATCACAACAACCCGCAATATGAGTGTGTCTGAAGCATGTCTCTCTTCCAGTGATGACATGATTCACAAAATGAAACCTCTTTCCGATGAAGAGTCGCAGATACTCTTGCATAGAAGAATATTTCAAAGCGAGGAGAAATGTCCAGAAGATTTGCGAGCAGTATCAAGAGAGATACTGAAGAAATGTGGTGGAGTACCATTAGCCATCATTACAATAGCTAGCCTTCTAGTCAGTAACCAAAGGATAAAGCAGAAAGAAGAATGGATGCATGTGCACAGTTCGATGGGCCGTGGAGTTACAGAAGGTGGTATTGTGAAGGACATGAAGAGGATATTATCACTCAGCTATTATGATTTGCCTTCGCATCTGAAGGCTTGTTTGTTATACCTAAGCATCTTTCCTGAAGACTTTGAGATTAACAGAGATTTGCTGATATGGAGGTGGCTTGCTGAAGGGTTTATCCAATGTGACAAAGATGAAACCAGGCTGTTTGAGATCGGAAAGAGCTACTTCAACGAGCTTATGAACAGGAGCTTGATCCAGCCAGCGGAAACCAATTATGAAGGAACAGTAGTAACTTGCCGTATACATGATATGGTGCTTGACCTTATATGCTCGCTGTCAAGTGAGGAGAATTTTATCTCCATATTGGATAATGCGGAGTGGAATGCACCTAATCCGCAAAGAAAATTTCGCAGGTTATCACTTCATAATATCAAGGCAAAGGTTCAGAACCATCAGATTGAAAGCACTAGCCTGTCAAAAGTGAGGACCTTTGCTGTTTTTTCTCCTGTTACCTGTGATTGGTTGCCATCTCTCTCAAGCTTTCAATTTTTGCGTGTGCTGGATCTTGGAAATTGTGGCAGCCATGAAAGTAGCTCTGGCATCAGCCTCAAGTATGTAGGGAATTTAATTCACCTAAGGTACCTAGGGCTCAAGGATGCAGATGTTCGCGAACTCCCAATGGACATAGGCAAGTTGCAGCTTTTGCAGACACTGGATATAAGAGACACTAGTATAAAAGAATTACCTGCAAGTGTTGTTCAGCTCAGAAATTTGATATGCCTACGTGTCAATTATAGGGTGAGGCCGCCAAAAGGAATGGGGAGCTTGATGTCCCTTGAAGTGCTGGAACAAGTAGGCTTACCCTCATCTCCTCACATTGCGGAAGAGCTGATTCATCTGACAGAGGTTAGGACACTCAGTATTGACTGTGCTAACATGAACGAGGATTTGATTGATATATTAATCAAGTCTCTAGGCAACCTGCACAAATTGCAAAATTTGTCTATTATTTATGGTGGCGGATTGATAGATCGCATGCGTGAAAGCTGGGTGCCCCCTCCAAACCTCCGTAGTTTTTATTCATGGTGTCCCTCTTTTCCTGCGTGGTTCTCGAGACTTCCAAAGTGGGTTAATTCAAGTTCGCTTCCCCACCTCTCCACCATGAAAATAGATGTGGAAGAACTGCAAGGGGATGACATTCGGATCATTGGGATGCTGCCTGCTCTTCGGTTTCTGCGACTTGCTGCAAAACGCGTGATGGGAAGGTTGGTTGTGAGGGCCAATGCATTCCCATCTGCGAGAAGCTGCGTATTCAGAGGGTTTCTGACACCGCCGTGCCTTTTTCCACCTGGAGCTATGCCAAGGGTTCAACGCCTTGACTTCAAGGTCTCTGCGCGGTCGATCGCGAGTGGTCAGGTTGACTGCGGCATGGGCCACCTCCCTTCTCTCGAGCATGTCCGGGTTTCTCTGTGGTGTGAGAATTCCAGCGATGAAGAGATGGAGACAGCCAAGGCTTGGCTGAGGCGCGCAGCAGAAGCCCATCCAAAATGTCCCACCATTCAAATCCATGTCAGCCAAGGCTTGGAAGACCATGAATCCTCTTTCCCTGAATACGCTAGTTATCACATTGTTTAATCTATCCTTCTTACTTCCCCAATTTCAGGGCTTGAACAAAATCCTGGAGTCAGGTACTGTAATTCCATCAGTTGCTGTGAATGTTGTTCCAACATTCCGATAGGCAACAAACAATTCTCTGTGCCGTCGCCCGTCGCAGTCACCAACAATCACTGTACCACCGCAGCTCCCAATAAACGACGGCACAATCCCTCCAACGTATGTTCAGATTCTGGCCTTTGCTAGACGGAGGCCTCCGCATGATTGTTCATGACAAACTACTGTATTTGCTATTCTTTCTGCATATGCTTTCAGAAACTATTTGTCAAGACTCGTACAATAAATGGCTGCCTCTACGTTTATTTGATTGTTCACATACAGCATCGTTTTGTTTCTACTGGCTTATTAATTAAGAGTTGATTGAACTCATGCTGGCTTGTTTTGCTTTGCTTGGCACTTGCTTATTCAGTCAAGGCTCGTACAATGAAAGGCAGTTTGTTCAACTCCTGTTGTAGCTCCAGATTTGCTTCATCCTATTCGTTAAGCTTTCTCTTCTTGCTGCAACTCCTGCTTTCGAGCTCGTGAGAGATAGAGCCACAAACGCTCAGATGTTCATATTGTTCTTCATGCCTCAAGGTTACATACACAAGTGCAAAACTGATGGCTACATGAAACATAAGATAAATTATAAGTAGCATTTTGTATGCAAAAAGCCCACAAAAACAACCAACCACCGCTCACTCGCTCCTTTTTCGCATAACATCAACGGTCGCAATTATTGCCTCTCTTTCGGTTCCTGGAAAATATTTTCTTTCAAGATTATCAATTGTACTAAGAAAATCAATTCAACGGTAGATTATCAATTGGACTAGCAATATCGATTGTCTGTAACTGACAACCAATCTAATGGTATAATTGAGCGAGCCGAGCAGTGGGTTGCTAACAGGATTCCCAAGCTGAAAATCTACAGAGAAATAGACCTACAAAATCCTCACCAAGGAATGAGATCGAGAACTGCTACGAACTGCTTTAGCTTCCTCAGATATTCTTCACAGATGATTGCCTCGGCTTGTTGCAAGCAAATGTGATTAGGTTCGTGATGAACTGGAGTAGTTGTTTTCTCTGCATATGCTTTCAGCAATGCAGTGCCTTAATTCGTTCCTAATTGTACAGCTTGATTTCCTTTCGCCGCTTTAATTAGGACCCCATTTCCTTTTATTCAACGTTATTATGAGGCCCCTCTTCATTTCTGCCTCTACGTTATAATCTCTTCAGTTGCTTGCTCACATCACATGCAGCGTTGTTTTGTTATGATCAGCTTAATGAAGAGCACCTCAGTAGTTGGTTGGACTCCTCCTGTCCTAGCTTCAGATTTGCTTCATGTTGTTCGTTGAGTTTTCTCTTTTATTACTGCAAATGGGTCTATGTGCCGAGCTTCTGTCTCGAGCTTGTGATAGATCCTCCAAGGTGGTAAGGAATGCTGTTCCATCGGGGTAACAGGAAACAATTCTGTGATGGATGAGCAGGCACACAAGAGAGAGTGCAATCCAATTGGTAGGAAGTATGTCCATTCTGATCGAGTTGGACGAGTTGAGGAGCTTCAGTTTCAGGTTCTGAATCTCTGCACGTCACTGGGGTTCCTTTGGAGTTGAATTCAGTTTTTGGTTGGTACGTGTACTTACTTATCGTTGAGTTACCTCCGCCCAACCGCCGGTCGTCCGCGGCGAATCCAACGGCCGGCGGTGACAAAAACGATCAAGGGACCCCAGTTTCAGAAACGGACATACGAGTGCTACAAAAACGATTTCCAGGTGCTCTTGCTCTTGCTTGGGGACAAGCAAGTTCTTCAGAGGGAGGCAATGTGTTACCATGACGTCCGAAGCAGAAACAGAGAATACGCCTTTGACTGACAAGGGAAAGACTCCCCTGGATGCTAGTAGTATATGCCATCGAGTGGCTGAGCGTGTGTGTAGTTGGGCTTGCGGGATTATATATATAATCAGCTGTAAGGAGATTAGTAATTAAGAAACGAAATGAATTAGGTTTGGGGAATCGCTTCTGTGTGGTTCCTCTGCTTATCCACAAAGCGGTGCTTATTATCTTTCCTCACGTCTCGTCTCGGCTACCGCCGGCGGCCACGGGGTGACCAGGCATCACATAATAGATACAGCATCTCTGCATACAGAAATGGTGGTGTGTCTGAATTCTCATATGTCACTCAAATAATGTGACATTCCTTAGCAATCCTCGGCATATACAGGGACCCGGCCCATTTTTATAGTCGGTGGTGGTGTGCCAACTTCGATCACTTTGTCTGAATGAATGAATTAGATGCTCGGGGCCTATTAATTGGAGTAGTAGTCTTTCACCAAGTACATATGCATTTCGCGTGCTGGTTTAGTAAAAGTGTGCTGACACTCCTCACTGTTTTATGTTTATGCAGGATTGAACACCACAAAGTTCCATCGTGCCCACCCAATGTCCACCGGCAGGGGCTGTCCTGCATCACGTTCGTTCATGGAAGCATCCAACGGCAAGCAAGGACCAGAACATCTCATTGTCCTGGTTCATGGTATCATGGCAAGTTAGCACCCAAATAGTGATTCTAGTCCTAACACAGTATAGTTTATAAAAATAGGATGAGCTGCATCATGCAGTTACATATCAAATAACATTAACTGCACTGTTCCTCTTTCTCGAGGACTCAATTCCATTGTTACGGTTTACGTATTTCATTTTCTATGTGGCCTGAATTTTGGTTTGATAGAAATTACAATTCAGAACACCACCTTGCTCATTGATGGTACTGCTACATTATAATGTACGGATATGGGTGCTTATAGCTATTGCTGTCTGCTTCCTTTGATTTTCCTCCCGGATTTTAAGCTGCACCATAAATTTTTCAAGTGTAAATGTGAACTTTGATCAGTAAGTTACATCTGTACTTAACTGTCAAAACTAAAAATACACAACCGTATGTGTAAAAATAATAGGCAATTGTAAAAGCTCTGCGAAAAACTAAAGGTGTATGTACGTTGACCCAATTAACTTAACAATTTTTTTAGTCAAGCTGTACTTATTGACATTTTTACTGATAGCCTTTGTTCTCCTTTGAATATAGCCCCAGTGACTGGACATATGGGGAAGCAGTGTTGAAGAGATTTGTTCCTGTTCGCACATATGAAAATCAGTGCTCCCCTAATTTTTAAGGCCCCCGCGTCGCCCTTCCGCTAGGGCGGCTCGGGTGGAAACACTAGCCCCCGCCGCCGGGCACGTCCATCCTCCCCCTCCCCTCCGCCGCCGCTAGAGGAGGTCGCCGGACGAAGCCCCAGGCGGCTGATTGCGACGGCGGAGGCTCCCTTCCCTCCCACGCCAGATCAGGTGAGGCGGGTCACCCATGGCGCCGGGGCGCTTTTCTCCCCTGATCTGCATCGCGGCGGCGCAAGGTGGCGGCGTGGTGCTGGGAGGGGCTGGCGGAGCTGCTAGGCTTCGAGGAAGATCTGGTGGCACCGGTCGTTCGATGGGCTCGCGGGGTCATGGCGGCCTTGGTCGCGGTGGCCGGCGGCTCGACCCGTCGGCAGCGGCCCTGGAAGGTGGCGGCGGGTGAAGCTCGGGCTTCCCGCGGCGGCATGGTGTGGTGCTATCCCTATCCAAGGCGGATCTGCATCGCCGATCTCGTGGTGATCTCCGGGAATTTAAGAACGGTGAAAGGGCAGAATCAGGAACGCAGAAACAGAGAGAGACAGAGAGACAGATCCAATCTCGGAGGGGCTCTCGCCCCTCCCGTGCCATGGAGGCCATGGACCAGAGGGGAAACCCTTCTCCCATCTAGGGAGAAGGTCAAGGAAGAAGAAGAAGAAGAAGGGGGGCTCTCTCTCTCCCTCTCTCCCGGTGGCGCCGAACGCCGCCGGGGCCATCATCGTCACCGCAATCTACACCAACAACTTCACCGCCATCATCACCAACTCTTCCCCCCTCTATGCAGCGGTGTAACCCCTCTTTTACCCGTTGTAATCTCTACTTAAACATGGTGCTCAACGCTATATATTATTTTCCAATGATGTATGGCTATCCTATGATGTTTGAGTAGATCTGTTTTGTCCTATGGGTTAATTGATGATCGTGATTGGTTTGAGTTGCATGTTTTATTATTGGTGCTGTCCTATGGTGCTCTCCGTGTCACGCAAGCGTGAGGGATCCCCACTGTAGGGTTTGCAATATGTTCATGATTTGCTTATGGTGGGTGGCGTGAGTGACAGAAGCACAGACCCGAGTAAGTAGGTTGTTTGCGTATGGGATAAAGGGGACTTGATATGTTAATGCTATGGTTGGGTTTTACCTTAATGATCTTTAGTAGTTGCGGATGCTTGCTAGAGTTCCAATCATAAGTGCATATGATCCAAGAAGAGAAAGTATGTTAGCTTATGCCTCTCCCTCAAATAAAATTGCAATAATGATTACCGGTCTAGTTACCGATTGCCTAGGGACAAATAACTTTCTTGTGTGACAACAAGCTCTCTACTAAAACTAACTTAGTTATTTCTTTATCTAAACAGCCCCTATCTTTTATTTACATGCTCTTTATTATCTTGCAAACCTATCCAACAACACCTACAAAGTACTTCTAGTTTCATACTTGTTCTAGGTAAAGCGAACGTTAAGCGTGCGTAGAGTTGTATCGGTGGTCGATAGAACTTGAGGGAATATTTGTTCTACCTTTATCTCCTCGTTGGGTTCGACACTCTTACTTATCGAAAGAGGCTACAATTGATCCCCTATACTTGTGGGTTATCATGCGCCTTCCAGTTTTCCTCAATCATATGGTCATAATCAAAGGCTCTCATCCATATGCTGCTTCGAACTTGAAAGACTGCTGGACTGGTTCGCTGCGGACCTTTTCATCTCTTCTCGCTATTGTCACCAAAAGGGCATAATGATCTGAAGTGGTGGCGATGATGTTCTCTATTGTGCAATCATCAAAAATCTGCATAAAGTCCCCATTAGCGACAGCCCTATCCAATCTGACCCTGGTATTATGTCCACCCTCTTGTCTATTGAACCATGTAAATTTAGGACTAATGTATCCCTAATCTACTAGGCCACAATCATCAAGGCATCCGAAACATCGTCATCTGGTTATCATTTCGGTCCTTTGTCCCCATATGCTCCTCTGCACTCAATGCTTCATTGAAATCACCAGCACATATCCACGGTCCTGACCAAGTTGTTCTTAAGAATCGAAGCCGGTCCCAAAAGTTATGTCTTAATTCCTTTCTTGGTTTCCCATACACAAGAGTTGTTCTCCATTCAATGCCCTCTTCTAATGTAACAATGATGTCAATAATCTGCTTGGAGAAAGCTTTCAAGGTGACTGACAGGGCAGAGGTCCAAAAAAGAACTAGCCCCCCACTTAGTTCATCACTGCTTATCGCATGACAACCATTAAATCCCAGTGACCACATGAAATTCCGAGCTCTGGAGTCCCTCATCTTCGTCTCAGATAAGAAGAGGAGGGAGGGTCGATGTCTGTTTACAAGTCATCTTAGCTCGCCCACTATCGCGTGCGTCCCCAAGCCGCGACAGTTCCAGCATAGAAGATTCATTGCATGTGGCGGGGCTGCCCTATTGCAGCCTCCGCCTGATCCGTCGATCCTGTTGGGAGAGCACCTAGTTCCATTATCAATTTTTTGTGTGAGTCACTCAAAACATCATCCATGCTGGTTGCTAAAGATGGAGTAGGGTAGGCACTGCTTGCATCCTGCCTTGCTAAGATTGATGGCAAATTTGGTACCTCATGGATATTCTTGTCTCCCGAGGCCTGCACCTGCCTTTCGGTCTATACACCTTCACTTGTTTCCTCTTCTGCCCAGTGATCTTTGCACCACTTAGTTGTACAGACAATAACTCTTTATTTGCTTTGCCCTCCTCCATCTTTCCTTTTTGTTTGTAAATTTGCTCCTTTTGTTTCCTTGGTGATGTAACCTCATCCAGAGCACTGGCCGCCTCTAAATTCCTTTCTCCATCATTGGATTTTGGAGTGGCAATTGAATCCCCATTTTTGTCTTCATAATATGTGCTTTTGCGACCGTATGCAAGTTGTGACATGTTAGACCATTTTATCGGTCTTCTTTTACTAAGAAAACTCCAGAAAATGCAGAATTTGTCGAAAACCAAATCAACTTGGCATGGTGCCTTGAATTGCTCATAAAAGGCCATGGAAAAAAATTGGGTCCATTTCTTCTTCTTTTTTTGTTGGGGAAATTGGGGCTATTTCAAAGATATTGGAATATAACATGCGCTTAGAAGAACCGTTCTAACCTTACCGAATAATCTCCCTTGAACATGGTGTTTTTTCGACATCCTTGAAATGACGCCAACTAATAAATACAAAGGAATAAAGTTGAAAACAATAAGTGTTTCTTTAAAAGCATTTAATAAAAAAATTATAGAAAAAAGAATTTAAAATCATTAGTTTAAAAAGTTAATTAAAACTTGTATTTGGTATTAAAAAAGAGGAAAAGGAATTAACAAAACTAAGAAATGAAATGAAAAATGGAAAAGAAAATAAAATGCTTAGGCCTTGGCCTAACTAGGCAACGACATTGCTCCCGTCAGGCGCGTGTGGGCCCGGTCCAAGAGCTCACGGATTTGAAAAAAGTTCATCAATTTTTTACAAAATATTCATGGATTTGAAAATTTTCGCAAAATTTCAAAAAAAAAGAGTTCACTAAGGAAATTTGCAAAAAAAAAATCTAAGTTTTGGGAACCTCGGCTTCCCAGCCTTTTTTTTTCTGGTTTTGGGACCTTCTCGGAGGTCGTCAACCGTGTTTTTTATTTTTCTTTTTTATCTTCTCTCTTTTTTATTTTTTTGTCTTCTTCGACTTTTCATTTATTCTGTTTATTGTTTCTATTTCTCATAAATTTAATTTTGCAGAATTCAAAATTTGTCCATATTTTTCTGTTTTCCTGGAATTCCTAATTTGTTACTGTTTTTCAAAAAATGTTCGTGTTTAAAATTTTGTTCTTTTATGAAACAAATTGTTCGTGTCTTGACATTCTGAGCAAGTTTGAAAGGCATGAACTTTTTTTTTGAAATTTATGTATAATTTAAAAAAAAGAAATATTTGTATTTTATGAACAGAACAGGAAAACTAGAAACCCTAACGAAAACCATGCAAAAAAAATAAATCATAAACCAAAGAGTGAAGGTGCTGCTTTTTTTTCTTGGCGTTATGTCTCTCGAACAAGAAGAAGAAAACAAGGTTAGTAGGCAAATCAGATATGCTATCCCAAATGGTTTGTGTGGTTACACGTAGTGAGTGAGGGCTGTACTTTGAATCCAGCCAAGGACATCTATTTTTGATTATTAAAACTAAAAAACCTAAATGGGTTGAGCCCATGAGGGAGGACTGTTCGCCGGATATTATACGAACCTACAGCGTATATGTAGGAAAGTGAGTACAATTTGTGAAAAGTCTATACTACCCTTTATACGTTTTGTGAGAAGGGGGGAGGGGGTACCAAAGCCCCAGTGACTGGACATATGGGGAAGCAGTGCTGAAGAGATTTGTTCCTGTTTGCACTTTTTTTTTTGAAAAGGGGGGACTCCCCGGCCTCTGCATCAAAACGATGCATACGGCCAACTTTATTAAAAAGCAAATAGGTTCAACAAAGGTCTTAAAGTCATAAAGAAAGTAAAGAAAAGCTCACAAAGAGCCTAAAATAAGGTAACCATAGCGCCACAACCGGCCGGCATAAACAAGATAAGGAAACTAATTGCCTATCCTATTACATGACCGCCATCCAAACCGGTTGAATATATCCCGTGCTACCATCTCCCACCGAATAGATCCAGTAACCAAATGCTCCCTCGCCTCCGTCGGAGTGAGTAGCGACCACATACGGATCAAAGCAATGGCTCGGAAGATAACCTGCAAAAAATGAAAATTTGTTTTTCTGTTAAAAACCAAATCATTTCTGCAATTCCAGACTGCCCACAATAAAGCACATACTCCTACGCGAATGTGTCTCGCTGTTTCGGCCTTTATCCCGTTAAGCCACGTTCCAAATAACGTGCTGACAGAATTCGGAGGAGTAATATTAAAGGCTATTTGCACCGTCCACCATAGCACTTTTGCCATCGGGCAGTCAAGAAAAAGGTGTTTGATAGTTTCATCCCGATCACAAGAACTACACCTAGTAGGTCCTGTCCAGCTGCGCTTTGCCAAATTGTCCTTGGTTAAGATGACTTGTTTATGTACAAACCACATAAACACTTTAATTTTCAAAGGAACTTTGACTTTCCAAACATGTTTGGAACTAGGAATGGAGCTAGAGTTGATAACATCGAGATACATCGATTTAACTGTAAACTCCCCAGTCCTAGTAAGCTTCCAACGCAACTGATCAAGTTGTTGAGACAGCTGGACCTCCATCAGTCTACTCACTAAATGGAGCCAAGCTTCCTAACGATTACCAGCTAGCGTTCTCCTGAATTGAATATTAAGGGGTATGGACTGAAATACTGTAGCAACGTACGCGTCGCGTCGTTGAACAATACTATAAAGAGACGGGTATTGAAGTGCGAGGGGTGTCTCTCCTAGCCAAGTATCCTCCCAGAAACGCGTGTTGGTGCCATTTCCGATTATAAACTTTGTCCTATTAAAAAGGCTGATTTGACTCTCATCAGCCCTTTCCAAAAAGGCGAATTCGTCGGCCTTGCTGTCACCTGGGACAAAGTTTTGTAGTGAAGGTACTTACTACGGAGAATCTGCGCCCATGTGGCCTCTGTCTCTACAGATAATTTAGACAACCACTTGTTGAGAAGACATCTGTTCTTGACTTCAAGATTTTCAATGCCAAGACCCCCTTGGTCTTTTGGTCAACAAATAATGTCCTATTTGGCAAGTCTGTATTTTCTTTTTAGTTCATCACTCTGCCAGAATAAACGGGATCGATAGAAGTCCAGCCTTTTCCTAACTCCAACTGGAACCTCAAAAAAAGACAAGAGAAACATAGGCATACTCGTGAGAACCGAATTAATAAGAATTAATCGGCCTCCGTATGACATGAGCTTGCCCTTCCAGCAACTCAATTTCTTCTCAAATCGATCCTCAATGCACTTCCATTCTCTGTTTGTTAGCTTACGATGGTGGATTGGTATACCTAGACACGTAAAAGGTAAAACCCCCAATTCGCACCCAAACATTTGCCTATAAGCCTCTTGTTCCTCATTGGCTCTTCCAAAGCAGAACAATTCACTTTTATGAAAGTTAATCTTTAACCCGGTCAATTTTTCAAATAAGCATAACACCAGCTTCATATTTCTCTCCATAAAGATGATAGTATCATCGGCGTACTGTAGGATGGACACACCTCCATCCACTAGATGAGGCACCAAGCCACCCACCTGACCAGCGTCCTTAGCCCTTCCTATTAGAATTGCCAACATATCAACTACAATGTTGAACAAAATAGGAGACATCGGATCCCCTTGTCTCAGGCCCTTATGTGTCTGGAAATAACGACCTGTGTCGTCATTCACTTTAATTCCAACACTCCCCTTTTGTGTGAAGGACTCTACCTGTCGTCGCCAGGATTCATCAAAACTTTTCATACGCAAGGCCTGTTGAAGGAAGGGCCATTTGACTTTATCATATGCTTTCTCGAAATCCACCTTGAAAACAACTCCGTCTAGTTTTTTCGTGTGAATTTCGTGGAGAGTTTCATGAATGACCATAACCCCTTCTAGGATGTTTCTGTCCGGCATGAAAGCAGTTTGGGAGTGCTGCACCACAGAATGCGCAATCTGTGTGAGCCTATTAGTCCCGACCTTGGTGAAAATTTTGAAACTAACGTTAAGAAGACAGATCGGCCTGAACTGCTCAATTCTCACAGCCTCTGTTTTCTTAGGAAGCAAAGTTATCGTTCCAAAATTCAGGTGAAATAACTGAAGTTGTCTAGAGGATAAATCATGGAACATCGATAACAAATCCCCCTTAATAATATGTCAGCACTTTTTATAGAACTCCGCCGGAAATCCACACGGCCCTGGAGCCTTATTATTTTTCATCTGTGAAATGGCTTCAAACACCTCGTTCTCCGAAAATGGGCCAGTCAAAATATCATTCTCATCTGCAGCCAGTTGAGGAACATCCTCAATCCTAGACTCATCCAGGGATACACAATTATCCTCCGGAGGCCCAAACAACTGCTTGTAGTATTCGGTCATGTATAATTTTAGGTTTTCCTGTCCTAAAATCGTTCCTTCGTCTTGTTCAAGCTGAAAGATTCTTTTCTTTCTGTGCTTGCCATTAGCGATCATGTGAAAGAATTGAGTGTTCGCGTCCCCCTGGACAACTTTGCGAACCTTAGCCCGCAGCGCCCACTTCAATTCCTCTTCACGGAGAAGCTCTTTCAATCACATCTCTGCCTCAAGTTTAGCATTAAGCTCCGTAGTCTGAAGGATTGTGGACTTGACTTTTAAATCTAGGGACTGAATACGTGTAAGGAGCCTTTCCTTTTCAACCTTATAAATCCCACTAAGATGCTTAGCCCACTGATACGTCTCCAACGTATCTATAATTTTCGTTTGTTCCATGATATTATATTATCAACCTTGGATGTTTTATATGCATTTATATCCTATTTTATATGATATTTGGGACTAACCTATTAACCTAGAGCCCAGTGCCAGTTTCTGTTTTTTCCTTGTTTTTGAGTATCGCAGAAAAGGAAAACCAAACGGAGCCAATTGACCCGAAACTTCACGGAACTTATTTTTGGACCAGAAGAAGCCCACGGAGCATCGAAGATGGACCAGAAGAGTCCCGGGCTGCCCACGAGGGTGGGGGGCGCGCCCACCCCCCTGGGCGCGCCTCCCTGCCTCGTGGACAGCCTGGAGACCCCCCTGACTTGTTCCCGACTCTAACACCTCTTATATATACCCAAACTTCCAGAAAGAAACCTAGATCGGGAGTTCCGCCGCCGTAAGCCTCTGTAGCCACCGAAAACCAATCTAGACCCGTTCCGGCACCCTGCTGGAGGGCGAATCCCTCACCGGTGGCCATCTTCATCATCCCGGCACTCTCCATGACGAGGAGGGAGTAGTTCACCCTCGGGGCTGAGGGTATGTACCAGTAGCTATGTGTTTGATCTCTATCTCTCTCATGTTCTTGAGGTGGTACGATCTTGATTTATAGTGAGCTTTGCTATTATAGTTGGATCTTATGATGTTTCTCCCCCTCTACTCTCTTGTAATGGATTGAGTTTTCCCTTTGAAGTTATCTTATCGGATTGAGTCTTTAAGGATTTGAGAACACTTTATGTATGTCTTGCATGTGCTTATCTGTGGTGACAATGGGATATCACGTGATCTACTTGATGAATGTTTTGGTGATCAACTTGCGGGTTCCGTGACCTCGTGAACTTATGCATAGGGGTTGGCACACATTTTCGTCTTGACTCTCCGGTAGAAACTTTGGGGCACTCATTGAAGTTCTTTGTGTTGGTTGAATAGATGAATTTGAGATTGTGTGATGCATATCGTATAATCATACATGGATACTTCAGGTGACATTGTAGTATCTAGGTGACATTAGGGTTTTGGTTGATTTGTGTCTTAAGGTGTTATTCTAGTACAAACTCTATGATAGATCGAACGGAAAGAATAGCTTCGTGTTATTTTACTACGGACTCTTGAATAGATCGATCAGAAAGGATAACTTTGAGGTGGTTTCATACCCTACCATAATCTCTTCGTTTGTTCTCCGCTATTAGTGACTTTGGAGTGACTCTTTGTTGCATGTTGAGGGATAGTTATATGATCCAATTATGTTATATTGCTGAGAGAACTTGCACTAGTGAAAGTATGAACCCTAGGCCTTGTTTCAATGCATTGCAATACCGTTTGTGCTCACTTTTATCATTAGTTACCTTGCTGTTTTTATATTTTCAGATTACAAAAACCTATACCTACCATCCATATTGCACTTGTATCACCATCTCTTCGCCGAACTAGTGCACCTATACAATTTACCATTGTATTGGGTGTGTTGGGGACACAAGAGACTCTTTGTTATTTGGTTGCAGGGTTGCTTGAGAGAGACCATCTTCATCCTACGCCTCCCACAGATTGATAAACCTTAGGTCATCCACTTGAGAGAAATTTGCTACTGTCCTACAAACATCTGCACTTGGAGGCCCAACAACGTCTACACGAAGAAGGTTGTGTAGTAGACATCAAGCAGTTTCTGGCGCCGTTGCTGGGGAGGTGAGTGCTTGAAGGTATATATTTAGATCTTGCAATCAAATCTTTTAGTTTCTTGTTTTATCACTAGTTTAGTTTATAAAAGAAAACTACAAAAAAATGGAATTGAGGATGCCTCATATGCTTCATCTTTTTAATGTCCTTCGTGAAAATAAGGATTCTGATAATTGTGCTCAAGTGCTAGAAGAAGAATGCATTAGAATGTTTGGCACTAAATCTTTGAATGATGAGCATGATTGCAATGTTGTTAGTATGAATTCTTTGAATATCCATAGTACTAATGATGATTGCACTAGTCATGATGAAAATGTCTCTTATAAGCATGTCAACTTTTGTGGAATACATAGAGCTTGCAAGTACACACCAAATAGGGAAGATAGATTTTGCAAGAGGCATAAGTATGTGGAAACTAAATGGTTGCAAGAAAGTCTAGATGATTGTGCTGAAAGATTCAATATTTATCGCCATCCTTGTGAACTTTGCAATAAACATGGTCATTTAAAGCTCTAATGCTATTTGTTTCATGATCAAATCGTGTCCAAAAATTGTGATAACTTGATTACCCTTGAGCATCAAAAAGAGCTTAGTCTTCTTTCGGGGTATGAAGAAATGAAACGTATAACTGAGGGTATTCCAAAATTTAATCTTGATACATTTCTTGATTTTGATCTGGAAGAAATTTTTATATATTGTGCGGTGAATTGCATTGAAAATCCTTATATTGCCAATTACATAAATACAAGAAAACAAATAGAAGATGAAGAGAATACTAATGAAAGGGAAGAGACTTCCCAATATCCTCCTATTATTTCTTATGATGAATCAGGTAACGAGGAGGAGCTTTCTATCCAACCAATCTCATTAATAAGGAGCTCAAAAAAGAGGGTTAAACCCACACATGATGTGAAGAAGAAGAAAAAAAGACGGAGAAGCAAAGGTAGAAAGGTATCCCTCCCAAATGATGTTGCTCCTAGTACTCATTGTGATGATGATAATTGCTATACTATTGGTGCTATCCATACTATTAATGATGAGAGTGATTATGCTTATGATATTAAAAGGCCCAAGCTTGGGGATGCTATGTTTGATGAGAATGACAAGTTTGAAAATATATTTTCTGCAATTAATGTTTGTCCCAAGCTTGGGGATGCTATGTTTAATGAAGATGATATTTTTAGTCTCCCAAGTTTTAATATGCAAATTTATTATGATGATAGGATGCCTCCTACTTATGATGATTATATTGATGAAAGTGGGTTTGGAAGAGTGTCAACTTTAGGAAGTAATGATCCCACTATTTTGGAGGGTGTTGAATCTTATTGTGACAATTATGAAAGTGGATTTGGAGAGGTCATGACTTTATTTAGTAATAATTCCACCATCTTGGAAGAAGTTTCAATCGATTATGATGAGAACAAAGTTGCTACTTATGATGATTATTGTGATGACACTTATGCTATAAAAAGTAGTGATGATTATATTTATAAAACTTGTCATGATTATGATTACCCTTTTCTGAACATTACTCTTTTAATGTGGAAACAATTTATAGTATTCGAGTTTCTACTCCCACTATTCTGAATGAGAAGAATTTTGCTTATGTGGAGAGTAATAAAATTTCTATGCTTGTAGATCATGAATAGAATGCCTTAGGTGCTGGTTATATTGTTTAATTAATTCATGATGCTACTGAAAATTATTATGAGGGAGGAATATATGCTTGTAGGAATTGCAATAATACCAAGTTTCCTCTCTATGTGCTTAAAGTTTAAAGTTATGCTTGTTTTGCCTTCCTATGCTAGTTGATTATTGTTCCCATAAGTTGTTTGCTCACAAAATCCCTATGCATAGGAAGTGGGTTAGACTTAAATGTGCTATTCATATTCTTCATGATGCTCCCTTTATGTTTCAATTCTTATCTTTTATGAGAGCATCATTGAAATCATCATGCCTAGCTAGGGGCGTTAAACGTTAGCGCTTGTTGGGAGGCAACCCAATTTTATTTTTGTCCTTTGCTTTTGCTCCTGTTTAGTAATAAATAATCTATCTAGCCTCTGGTTAGATGTGGTTTTATGTTTAATTAGTTTTTGTGCCAAGTAGAACCTTTGGGAAGACTTGGGTGAAGTCTTTATGATCTTGCTGTAAAAATTAGAAACTTTAGCGCTCACGAGATTAGCTGCCATTTTTTACTGGAGAGTGCTTCTAGGTTGATTATTTTTTAAGATGATTAATAGAAAAATTCCTCAGGTCCACCATTTTATTTCAGAATTTTTGGAGTTAGAGAAGTATTCGAATGATACAGATTACTACAGACTGTTCTGTTTTTGACAGATTCTGTTTTCATTGTGTTGTTTGCTTATTTTGATGAATCTATGAGTAGTATCGGAGGGTATGAACCATAGAGAAGTTGGAATACAGTAGATATTAAACCAATATGAATTTAGGATGAGTTCACAACAGTACCTAAGTGGTGGTTTTATTTTCTTATACTAACGGAGCTTACGAGTTTTCTGTTGAGTTTTGTGTTGTGAAGTTTTCAAGTTTTGGGTAAAGATTCGATGGACTATGGAATAAGGAGTGGCAAGAGCCTAAGCTTGGGGATGCCCAAGGCACCCCAAGGCAATATTAAAGGATAACCAAGAGCCTAAGCTTGGGGATGCCCCGGATGGCATCCCCTCTTTCGTCTTCGTTCTTCGGTAACTTTACTTGGAGCTATATTCTTATTCACCACATGATATGTGTTTTGCTTGGAGCGTCATTTTCTTTTCTTTTGCTTTGCTTGCTGTTTGAATAAAATACCAAGATCTGAAATTCTTAAATGTTAGAGAGTCTTCACATAGTTGCATAATTATTCGACTACTCATTGATCTTCACTCATATCTTTCGGAGTAGTTTGTTGTTTCCTCTAGTGCTGCACTTATATCTTTTAAAGCACGGCGGTGGATTTATTTTGAAGAAATAGATGAACTCTCATGTTTCACTTATATTATTTTGAGAGTCCTAAACAGCATGGTAATTTGCTTTGGTTATGAATTTAGTCCTAATATGATGGGCATCCAAGAGGGATATAATAAAAACTTTCATATAAGTGCATTGAATACTATGAGAAGTTTGATTCCTTAAGATTGTTTTGAGATATGGAGATAGTGATATTAATGTTGTGCTAGTTGAGTAATTGTGAATTTGAGAAATACTTGTGTTGAAGTTTGCAAGTCCCATAGCATGCACGTATGGTAAACGTTGTGTGAAAAATTTGAAACATGAGGTGTTCTTTGATTGTCATCCTTGTGAGTGGCGGTCAAGGACGAGCGATGGTCTTTTCCTACCAATCTATCCCCCTAGGAACATGCGCGTAGTGCTTGGTTTTTGATGACTTGTAGATTTTTGCAATAAGTATGTGAGTTCTTTATGACTAATGTTGAGTCCATAGATTATACGCACTCTCAACCTTCCACCATTGCTAGCCTCTTCAGTACCATGCATTGCCCTTTCTCACCTTGAGAGTTGGTGCAAACTTCGCTGGTTCATCCAAACCCCGTGATACGATACGCTCTATCACACATAAACCTCCTTATATCTTCCTCAAAACAGCCACCATACCTACCTATTATGGCATTTCCATAGCCATTCCGAGATATATTGCCATGCAACTTTCCACCGTTCCGTTTATCATGACATGCTTCATCATTGTCATATTGCCTTGCATGATCATGTAGTTGACATCGTATTTGTGGCAAAGCCACCATGCATATTATTTCATACATGTCACTCTTGATTCATTGCCCATCCCGGTACACCGCCGGAGGCATTCATATAGAGTCATACTTTTGTTCTAGTATTGAGTTGTAATCATTGAGTTGTAAATAAATAGAGGTGTGATGATCATCATTAATAGAGCATTGTCCCAAAAAAAGGCCAAATAAAAAAAGGAAAGGCCAAATAAAAAAAGGAGAAAGGCCAAAAAAAAGAAAGCCCCCCAAAAAAGGGACAATGCTACTATCCTTTTTCCACACTTGTGCTTCAAAGTAGCACCATGATCTTTATGATAGAGAGTCTCTTGTTTTGTCACTTTCATATACTAGTGGGAATTTTTCTTTATAGAACTTGGCTTGTATATTTCAACAATGGGCTTCCTCAAATGCCCTAGGTCTTCGTGAGCAAGAAAGTTGGATGCACACCCACTTAGTTTCTTTTGTTGAGCTTTCATACATTTATAGCTCTAGTGCATCCGTTGCATGGCAATCCCTACTCCTTGCATTGACATCAATTGATGGGCATCTCCCTATCCCGTCGATTAGCCGCATCAATGTGATACTTTCTCTCTTTTTGTCTTCTCCACACAACCTCCATCATCATACTCTATTCCACCCATAGTGCTATATCCATGGCTCACGCTCATGTATTGCGTGAAAGTTGAAAAAAAGTTTGAGATTACTAAAGTATGAAACAATTGCTTGGCTTTTCATCGGGGTTGTGCATGATGAGAGCATTTTGTGCGACGAAAATGAAGCATGGCCAAACTATATGATTTTGTAGGGATAAGCTATCTTTGGCTATGTTATTTTGAGAAGACATGATTGCTTTATTAGTATGCTTGAAGTATTATTATTTTTATGTCAATATTAAACTTTTGTCTTGAATCTTATGAATCTGAATACTCTTGCCACAATAAAGGAAATTACATTAATAAATATGTCAGGTAGCATTCCACATCAAAAATTCTGTTTTTATCATTTACCTACTCGAGGACGAGCAGGAATTAAGCTTGGGGATGCTTGATACGTCTCCAACGTATCTATAATTTTTGATTGTTCCATGCTATTATATTATCAACCTTGGATGTTTTATATGCTATTTTATATGATTTTTGGGACTAACCTATTGAAAGATCGTGGATGTCGCCTAGAGGGGGGGGTGAATAGGCGCTTTAAAATAATTACGGTTGAGGCTTGAACAAATGCGGAATAAACCTAGCGGTTAATTTGTCACGCACAAAACCTACAACAACTAGGCTCACCTATGTGCACCAACAACTTATGCTAAGCAAGAAAAACTACTTAGGTGATAGCAAGATATATGACAAGAAACAATATGGCTATCACAAAGTAAAGTGCATAAGTAAAGGGCTCGGGCAAGAGATAACCGAGGCACGCGGAGGCGACGATGTATCCCGAAGTTCACACCCTTGCGGATGCTAATCTCCGTTTGGAGCGGTGTGGAGGCACAATGCTCCCCAAGAAGCCACTAGGGCCACCGTAATCTCCTCACGCCCTCGCACAATGCAAGATGTCGTGATTCCACTAAGGGACCCTTGAGGGCGGTCACCGAACCCGTACAAATGGCAACCCTTGGGGGCGGTCACCGAACCCGTACACTTTGGCAACCCTTGGGGGCGGTCACCGGAACCCGTCAAATTGCTCGGGGCGATCTCCAGAACCTAATTCAAGACCCCGACGCTTGCCCGGAGCTTTACACCACAATGATTGAGCTCCGAACACCACCAACCGTCTAGGGCGCCCAAGCACCCAAGAGGAACAAGCTCAAGGGTACCAAGCACCCAAGAGTAATAAGCTTCTCAACTTGTAACTTCCACGTATCACCGTGGAGAACTCAAACCGATGCACCAAATGCAATGGCAAGGGCACACGGAGTGCCCAAGTCCTTCTCTCTCAAATCCCACCGAAGCAACTAATCCTAGGGAGGAAAATGAGAGGAAGAACAAGAAGGAGAACACCGAGAACTCCAAGATCTAGATCCAAGGGGTTCCCCTCACATAGAGGAGAAAGTGATTGGTGGAAATGTGGATCTAGATCTCCTCTCTCTTTTCCCTCAAAAACTAGCAAGAATCCATGGAGGGATTGAGAGTTAGCAAGCTCGAAGAAGGTCAACAATGGGGGAAGAACATGAGCTCAAAGGATAAGGTTCAATGGGGAAGAAGACCCCCTTTTATAGGTGGGGAAAAATCCAACCGTTATGCTCACAGCCCGCACAGAGCGGTACTACCGCTCCAAGGAGCGGTACTACCGCTAGGGCGGTAGTACCCCTTTGAAAAACAACAGCGAGGAGGCAAAAGGCCAGTAGAACCGCCGGAGCGGTACTACCGCTCGTCCCCACGGTACTACCGCTCGACCTCACGGTACTACCGCTAGGGATAGCGGTACTACCGCAAGTGGTAGCGGTACTACTGCTTGCGAGCGGTACAAAAAAAATACTTCCGTGCCTACTTCCGCTGAGCAAAACACGAGATTTTGGTCCGGAGCGGTACTACCGCTCAGGAGCCGCGGTAGTACAGCTCTGGAGCGGTACTACCGCTCAGGAGCCGCGGTAGTACCGCTCCAAGCGGTAGTACCGCTCCCAAGAGCGGTACTGAAAAAATTACATCCGCAACAGCCCCTTTAAAGGACACCAAAACTGACACAACTTCTGCAAACGGACTCCGAATTCGACGAAACCAAGTTTGTTGGAAAGCTAGCGACAAGGGCTAACACAATCTTGATAGAAATACCAATAAGAAGCAAATGAGAAAAGGCCCAAAATAAAATGGTGAGAACCCTTCCTCGGATAAGACCGGTAAAACCTCCAACATCGAAAACATCATAGAAGACGCATGCAAACTCCGTTTTCGATGAACTCAAGCTTGTCATCAAGATGACCATAAGATCTAAGACTCACAAAGAGAACCAAACAAGAACCAAGAAACATGATGCAAGGATGCAATGGTTTGAGCTCTCGACGAACGATACGATCAAGCTACTCACTTGAGAGCCCCCCTTGATAGTACGGCTATCGATCCTATAACACGGTCTCCCAACTACCACCATGAGACCGGTAAAATAGAAAACCTATCAAGGGCAAACGTTTGCCTTGCACATGGTCCACTTGAGCTAGATGATGACGATCTTGACACCCTCAAGTTGGACCACATTTCTTGATTGCGTTGGCTCGATGAAGACTAGATGATTACTCCCCCATAGTCCACTATGGGTGAGCCACTCTTCGGCACATCTTCACAAGTCCATTGTCACCACAATGGACGACAAGCTTCAAGCACTTGATCTCTTCGTGATGCTCCACTTGAACTTGCACACGGCAATCTTGATGACGATCACCACTTGATGTCATCCTCTCCATGGGTTGAGTGATATCTTCCTCTTGACGCAAGCCCATGAACACGTACCTAACCCCACATAGAACTCTCACATAGACCATGGGTTAGTAAACAAAGCACAATGGACAATGCTTACCATACCATGGGATCACTTGATCCCTCTCGGTACATCTTCTACGCTTTGTGAGTTGATCAACTTGATTCACTCTTGACTTAGTCTTGATCAACCTAGAATCTTTCCAACTCTCTTCATTTGGATGATGTCTTGAAGGTAAAGATGAATGATCACACAATCTTCTTCTTCAAGACATGCTTGCAATAAGCTCAACTCTCGCATGACCAATCTTTGGATAATTCCTTAATAGCACCTTGGTCAACACAAACTCTCCTTGAAACCAACACATGTACTCCAAGAAAAGCCTATGGACAAAACCTTCAAATATAACTCAAGGCAACCAATAGTCCATAGAGATTGTCATCAATTACCAAAACCAAACATGGGGGCACCACATGTTCTTTCACCTATTAACCTAGAGCCCAGTGCCAGTTTCTGTTTTTTCCTTGTTTTTGAGTATCGCAGAAAAGGAAAACCAAACGGAGTCCAATTGACCTGAAACTTCACGGAACTTATTTTTGGACCAGAAGAAGCCCACGGAGCATCGGATATGGACCAGAAGAGTCCCGGGCTGCCCACGAGGGTGGGGGCGCGCCCACCCCCCTGGGCATGCCTCCCTGCCTCGTGGACAGCCCGGAGACCCCCCTGACTTGTTCCCGACTCCAACACCTCTTATATATACCCAAACTTCCAGAAAGAAACCTAGATCGGGAGTTCTGCCGCTGTAAGCCTCTGCAGCCACCGAAAACCAATCTAGACCCGTTCCGGCACCCTGCCGGAGGGGGAATCCCTCACCGGTGGCCATCTTCATCATCCCGGCGCTCTCCATGACGAGGAGGAAGTAGTTCACCCTCGGGGCTGAGGGTATGTACCAGTAGCTATGTGTTTGATCTGTCTCTCTCTCTCTCTCTCTCTCGTGTTCTTGAGGTGGTACGATCTTGATGTATCGTGAGCTTTGCTATTATAGTTGGATCTTATGATGTTTCTCCCCCTTTATGTATGTCTTGCATGTGCTTATCTGTGGTGACAATGGGATATCATGTGATCTACTTGATGTATGTTTTGGTGATCAACTTGCGGGTTCGGTGACCTCGTGAACTTATGCATAGGGGTTGGCACACGTTTTCGTCTTGACTCTTCGGTAGAAACTTCTGGGCACTCTTTGAAGCTTTGTGTTGGTTGAATAGATGAATTTGAGATTGTGTGATGCCTATCGTATAATCATACCCACAGATACTTGAGGTGACATTGGAGTATCTAGGTGACATTAGGGTTTTGGTTGATTTGTGTCTTAAGGTGTTATTCTAGTACAAACTCTATGATAGATCGAACGGAAAGAATAGCTTCGTGTTATTTTACTACGGACTCTTGAATAGATCGATCAGAAAGGATAACTTTGAGGTGGTTTCATACCCTACCATAATCTCTTCGTTTGTTCTCCGCTATTAGTGACTTTGGAGTGACTCTTTGTTGCATGTTGAGGGATAGTTATATGATCCAATTATGTTATATTGCTGAGAGAACTTGCACTAGTGAAAGTATGAACCCTAGGCCTTGTTTCAATGCATTGCAATACCGTTTGTGCTCACTTTTATCATTAGTTACCTTGCTGTTTTTATATTTTCAGATTACAAAAACCTATACCTACCATCCATATTGCACTTGTATCACCATCTCTTCGCCGAACTAGTGCACCTATACAATTTACCATTGTATTGGGTGTGTTGGGGACACAAGAGACTCTTTGTTATTTGGTTGCAGGGTTGCTTGAGAGAGACCATCTTCATCCTACGCCTCCCACAGATTGATAAACCTTAGGTCATCCACTTGAGAGAAATTTGCTACTGTCCTACAAACATCTGCACTTGGAGGCCCAACAACGTCTACACGAAGAAGGTTGTGTAGTAGACATCACCCACCCACGCAAAAAACTCCTCAAGTGCGTTATCTTATTCTGCCAGCGCTCAATCGAAGTCCTACCTCCTGCATCCTTAGCCCATTCCCTGGCTACCAGATCGAAGAAGCCTTCTCTTTCAAACCATGCCAGTTCGAACGAAAAAGAGTTTTTGTTCCCCATGTGGGTTGCCTCATTGGAGTCCACCAGTAAAGGCGTGTGGTCAGAAATTCCGCGCGAAAGCACCTGGACCGTTACCAAGGAAAATTTCTGTTCCCATTCGACGCTCGCAAGGACTCGATCCAACTTCTCAAACGTCGGGTTTGGCAAGGTATTAGCCCAGGTGAATTTTCTACCCAAAAGCTCTATCTCTCTCAGATCCAAGCTTTCAATAATGGTATTAAACATAAACGACCACCCGCCATCGAAATTATCATTGTTGTTTTCCTCTCTCCTTCTAATTATGTTAAAATCACCCCCAACCAAGATTGGAAGCTGCTCAGAACCACAAATTTGAACTAGATCTGCCAAAAACTCCGGTTTGTGTTCGGGCTGTGTGGCACCATATACCGCCACCAGTGCCCAATTGAACCCATCGGCCTTCAACCTAACCCGAAATTTAACTGCGAAATCTCCCATCACTACGCTTCGCACTTCTAGCGATTCGCATCTAACTCCAAGTAAGATCCCACCCGATCTTCCTCTTGGAGGAAGGCAGTGCCAATCAAAATCAACACCTCCCGATAAAGTACTGAGAAATTGTGGAGAAAAATTGTCTCTACCAGTTTCCGATAGAGCAATAAAATCCAACCTATACTCGATGGAAGCATCTGCAAGAAACCTTCTTTTAGCCAAGTCTTTTAGACCTCTGCTATTCCAAAATATTCCTCTCATACTTCGTCATGAAATTTTTTAGTAGTACGGATCCTAGCACTCCTGCGCACCGCCGAAGCAGGGTAAATCTTCCGCTTCCACTTGCGTTTAGGTTTGTTTTGATCCTCCACCCGGTCCTCACAACCGGGTTTCGTGGATCTAACTACTTCAGCCTCAAAAGTGTCATCCTCTTCCTCTGACTCAGGAAGGGATGGTGCAAGATCCGCACAAAAATTATCGAGCACCCTAACTCCAAATGCATCAATATCGGAGTCATTCATGGGCTTGACCGCTGCTATGTTTCGAATCATTTCTAAAGCGCGTTCCGCTTCCAAATCCAGGATATCATTTACCGAGTTAGAGATTTCACTATCATTACTACCTAGTGAAACTCCTAACTGATTTGCATTATTAATAATCTCATTATTAGAAAAATGCAAAATGGTATTAGAAGTGTTGACCGACATACCAGTAGTGACCTCAATGTCACGAAGCTTGGCCGCCCGCATGGCGCACCACTGCTGCATGTTGTCAACCTCCGGAAGATCCTGGAGGCGGCAGCTCATCCGCCGCCCCACAGATACCGGACCCGGAATCCCTCCAAACGCGATGACCTCCTCCCGAGTGGCCCCGCACGAAGTAAGGCCTCCAGCCTCACCCCGAGCACACTGCGGGGCTGCACCCCTCGAGGAGACTGCAGGAGCTGCCGTGAGCAGCGGAGGGGAACTCCAAGGCCCTGTCGACGTCGGCGTCGAACCGACGCCCTGGGGCGCAGGCCCACAAGGGGAGGGGAATACGTGGGCCGCCTGCCCGTACTCCCCGCCCGCCCCGGCCCTCTGGCTAGAGGGGGTCGCTGGCGCCACAAGTGGTGCGGCCACCCTAGCCGCTGGAGGAGAAGAAGGAGCCGAGGCCTCCTGCCCCGAACCCCCCCAGGCTCAACCACCGTCGTCGGCTCCGTCGCCTTGGATGAGACAACGGTCAGAGCGGGAGAAAGAGGGGCCTCCTGCCCAAGCTCCTCCCCCCTCCATCGACCGAGGTCATCACAGAGACAATCACCTCCGAGCCCCCGAACACGGGACCATCAACAACATCAAAATCCAGAGGAGGTAGTGTGCGCTCAAGCACGTCATCGGACTCCATCCAGTCACTCCAGAGTCTGGGAGGAGCAGAAGCTGGCTCAAACGACCCAAATCTCAGAGCGTTCATCGGCACCGAAGAGGATGGTGCCGTCCCGTCCCCGGGCGTCTGAGAGACGAACCCCGAACCGTTGGACAACTTTCGTCCAACATCATCCGCTGGCGCCTCCTTAGCACCAAAAGTATCATCTCCCTCGTGCATGTCTACACCAGTTCCAGCGATGGCCTTAGCGAAAAGCTCGGTATCCTCAAACTCAATCTCGAGGTTGAATATTTCGTCCCTATATGTCCACTTAACCACATCAGGCATAAACTCAATATCCAGAACACTCACCAACAGTCGGGCCACCCCATGAGCTCGGGTAAAGGCCATATCCACTCTCTCAGTTCTTTGTTCGACCATCCTGTTTGCACATATGAAAATCAGTTCTTTGTTCGAAAACAGAGGAGATGATTCTTGTGTTGCAGAGAGTGGGTTGGAAGAAAGTACTGTAGATGTCAACTTCCATGCGTCACTGTGGCCTCACTCTGCTCACAACAACATGCATGTATGTAGATGTGCACCCCCAGGTGTCCCCTGAGGACATACATTTTCTGCTTGAATACATCATTTTCATATTCCTGAGAATGCATGGTACGTATCGATGCAGGTTAAGACGGAGTGGCTTCACAATGCTGGTGCCGGCGTTATCGCCCACGTCGCGGACAGCATGAAACAAACATGCTTGCCTGCCAACCTGTAAGATTTGCACTTGGGATGCTGACATTCACCACGGTTACTACTCTGTCAGTGAACTTTTGAGCCTGCCAGTTTTGCCCCTAAGCAACATAGATGTTTTACCAGTCTCAGTAAGCCATAAATTGATGAGATTGCTAAAGGTTAATTGCTTGTCAGCTTGTTGCTTCGACGCCTGTATATGTTGTTCATCTCTCAGGAAGCTGTATTTGTGCTGCAGATCTACAGGAATTGGTGATACACTTTGTTGCAGACAGTTTGCAGATCAGATGTAGAGGTAGAGGTTGGCACAAACTGAAAATGAAAAAAAAAAGAGAACAGGAGGATATTTTTCATCCATATGATTGCCTCGACTTCTGTTGGAAGCAAATGCTATTAGAAGGGGAATAATGAGAAGGGGAATATCAAAACCCCTGTTCAATCTGTGCATCAACTAGCAAATACTTTATGTACATGAAAAAAGAAAAAGACCCACCTCGGTACAACCCCCTTCACAAAACGTAGAAAGGGTAATATGAACCTTTGACACACCGTATTCATTTTTGTATGTATGATGGGTCACCGTCTGAACGTATAAGCCGTATGGAGACCTCTTGTACGAGGCAAAGCGTCTGGGCCGGCCCATTAAATCACGTCCATCAGTTCTGTATGTAGAGAAATAACGCAAAAAGGAAAACAGGACCAGGAATCGAACACAGATCCTCATACTCTTTGGAACCGCTGTCCACAACCCGACCTAGCGGCTACTTTTGATTTCCTACAGCGCGCACTCTATAAGAACAAATAACACGTTTATATATAAAAACATCTGATAAAAAACGGAACTTTTCTTCAAAAAAATGTGAACGACTTGGAAATGTCGAATATTTCTTGGAAAGCAAATAATTTATAAAACTCCAAACTTTTTTGAAATTTTGAACAATTTTGTAGAATTTTCGGGGTTCCTTATGTTTCTTTAAAAAAATGTGAACTGTTTATAAAGATACAAAAAAATTACAAATTTTAAAAATATATAAAAACACGACAAGGTTTCAAAAACACGATTTGTATAAAGAACACAAATTTTTTTTTAAACTTCGACAAAAATTTGGAAAAAGCAAACATTTTCTGGATGTGTGAACTTTTTTGGATGCGGGAACATTTTTCCAAATGTAGATATTTTAATTTGTGAATACTTTTGACAATAGGACTATTTTTTTAACTTCTGATCTTTTTAAAGCACGACAAGTTTTGAAACAAATAAATATGAAAATATGAGAATTTTTTGAAATTTGAAAAGAATTTTAATAACATGTATATTTTTTGAAAATGTGAACAAATTTGTAAAATACGAGGCCTAAATGTTTTTTCCTTCTATTTTTTATTCTTCTCTTTTTACGTTAATTCATTTTTCTCCCTTTTGAAATTTATAATAGTTTTTGAAATCTAGTCAAAAAATTGAAATATTGTTTGGAATACAAAAATAACAGTTTCAAGCAAATGTTTTAAATTATGGTTCAAAATACTTTTTTCATAAATGATTTTTTTCATGAACTTATATAAGCAATTCAAGGTACCATGCCAAGCTGTTTGAGTTTTCGACAATTTCTACAATTTTTAGAGTTTTCTCGGCGAAAAATGGCCAGTAAATGGTTGGACATGAGGCAACTTGCATATTGTGTCAGAAAGTGTTCAAACCTAGCATGGATGCCTATCATGGGCATGCCCGCCTGCTAGAAAAAGTTGAGATCATTTCATGCATGTACAAAAATAGACCATGTTCGACGGAGGTGTTTGCGTATGCTAGAAGAGTCCGTTTGAGAGCGGGTCGCATCCATCAAATGATCCCAAATTTTCCTTGAGCTTATATGACCATTTCAAGGTACCATGCCAAGTTGTTTGAGTTTTCGATTATTCTTGCATTTTCTGGAGTTTTCTCGGTGAAAAATGGGAGATAAATGGCCAAACGTGACACAACTTGCATACGGTGTTGAAAATAGTTCAAATCTGGCATGAATATCTATCATCCGCATGCCCACCAACTCGCAAAACTTGGGGTCATTTTAAGAATGTCCAAAACTAGACCATGTTTAGCGGAGGGTGTACGGGAAGCCAGACTGCTTTGTCTGAGTGCACATTATTTCTCGACATCCTTGAAATGGCTCCAAATGTTTTTTCATGTCCTTGTATGATCAATTTGAGGCACCATGCAAAGTTTTTTGGTTTTTGACATTTTTTGTATTTTCTGGTGTTTTCTCTGTGAAAAATGGCCGGACGTGACGCATCTTGCGTACTGTGTCAGAAATCCTTCAAACCTGGCAGGGATGCATACCATGGGCATGCCTATATTTTGAAAAAAATTGGGTCATTTCATTTATGTCCAAAATAGACCATGTTCAACACCGGGTGTCCGAGTAGGCCAGAAGGTCTGTATGAGAGCATGTTTTTTCGGCATCATCAAATGTATCCAATTTTTTTGCATGAGCTTATATGACCCATTCAAGGCACTATGCCGGACGTGATGCAACTTGCATACCGTGTCGAAAATCATTCAAACCTGCATGGATGCCTGCCATGGACATGCCCGTCTGCTGGCAAAAGTTAGGGTCATTTCATTTATGTCCAAAGTTAGACCATGTTTCACGTTGGTTGTCCGGGTAGGCCAGGAGGGTCCGTATCCATAGTCCGGAAAAATCATCAGTTGAGAGGAGTGTGCCACACTAGGGCATACTGGTCCATTCGTGAGCATGTAATTTTCCCTAATTAGAATGCTTTTGTTATTTGCCAGTTTGTTAATCGATGAAAATTAATTTCAAGCAGTTAAGAGAAAGTTGCGGTCTGATTGGGCCATGGCCCATGCGCCATGCAGCCAATATATGCGTGTTTGGGCAGCAATGCATGCAGGAGCGTTGATGGATGCGAGGAGGTTTGACAATTAATTTACGGTAGTTAAAACCATTCAATCCTGGTCACTAAATTCGGCAGATTCAAAACAAAAAATCGGCCCTGATGTGCCTTGGTTTTGGCAATACTGTGGGTAGGCACAATAAATCCGGACAATGTAATTCTTAAGCTTGTACGTTCATAATTTTCCATAGACACTAGTCATCTCAACCGGTTAGCCACTCACCCTCATGTGCAAGAGGTCCAAGGTTCGATTCTTAGTATGTGCATGTACTTATTCTGGAAAGCTCGGGCATTTTAAGTTTTAACACTAAATGCCAGTTGATGGATGCTGAAGCAATGTAAACGTTCTTCAAGACACTTTGTTGTATATAGACTATTCCACGCTGCCGAGTGCCGACTCAACTCAAGCGTGAGAAAGGAGGGAGCAGCAGTGTAGTAGTAGTAGCTCACATGTGAGAGGCTGCTGCTGCATGTGCCGCACTGTGTGACGGCCGCTCCTATGTCAATTTAAAACTCCTAGATTCCTGTTCCCGCTCTGTCCAAGCAAGCAGGCTGTAAGTGCACACGAAACGACGAGTTGACCATAGAGCCACAAATCACTCCGGCCGGATCCACAATACTCACTCGCTGCTTCTTTCCTTCCGTCTCCGGCTCTCTGCGGTGGCGACAGCCCACTTCATTCGATCTAGGTACGTACTGCACAGCCAGCTCTCTTTCTTTTTCCGTTCGTTGTGGATTTGACGTACGTGGATCTGTGATGTGCGGAGCTAGATCTGTTCAAATTCGCTCAGCAGAGGGCATTGCAAACTGGAGGTGGAGGGCTGCTGTTCTTCAACCTGTGCTCTTGATTGACCCAAGCAAGGTAATGCTTTTGCTCATCATGAAAACGATTTTTTTTCACATCACAGCCGCGTGGGTAGATCCAGAGCAAGGAGAACACCAGCTTTTGCTCGATCTGTCCCCTCGTTAATCTCTTGTTCTGACTTGCTATTCCATTGATTGAAAAGGCCATTCCTGAGCTGTTTTCTTTCACGAGCAAATTTTTTTTTTAAATCAACTTTTGCTCAGCCGGTGGTTTTCTGAAACTGATTTGTGTCTTCCAGATGTCTTCTCTTCCTCCTGTGTACAACGTCCATTATTTTTTATGATTTCCGGTGATTCTGATGTGAATTTATGATGTGCAGAGTTGGATCTATTCTCCACTAGTTCATCTTTGGTAGCTGTTGCAAACGACTCTGCAAACTGGATTTGAAGAGCTGTTATTCAGGTTGCCCTTCTTCTACTTCCTTTAGATATGCGCCTTCTGTGTATTATTACTTTCACGAAGCAAAATCAGCTTCAGGTTTTGCTCCTTCTGTCTTCTGAAAACCATTATGTTTGTGTTGCAGAGTTTCAACCCAAGGGCAATTCTATAAAGGTGTGTTGATTGAGAGACAAGACAAATAAAGGTTGAGACGATATGGAGGTTTCTGCTGGGGAGATGGGCCCCGTAATTTGTAAGCTCGCTGAGCTCCTTGTTGGAGAATACAACCTGGAGAAGCGTGTAAAGAAAGGCGTGCAATCACTCCTAACAGAGCTCGAGATGATGCACGCCGTACTTCGCAAGGTTGGCGAGGTGCCATCCGAACAGCTCGAGGAGCCGGTCCGGATTTGGGCTGGCAAGGTGAGAGACCTCTCTTGTGACATGGAAGATGCTGTTGACGATTTCCTCGTGCGTGTGGATGAGGGTTCAAGCATCCAGCCAATGAACATGAGAAATCGAGTCAAGAAGTTCCTCAAGAAGACCACCAAACTGTTTAGTAAGGGCAAAGCACTTCATCAAATCTGTGATGCCATTGAAGAAGCTCAGGATCTTGCCAAGGAGTTGGCCGAGCTGCGTAAAAGGTACAAGCTTGACATGTTTACCCCTACCAACGGCGCTACCATTGACCCTCGTGTGTTAGCTCTGCAAAAAGATGTAGGGGAGCTTGTTGGACTTGACGGCACAAGGGACGACCTTATTAAAACACTAATTTGTGAGGACGGGAGTTGCAAGGAACAATTGAAGATAATATCTATTGTTGGTGTTGGTGGGCTGGACAAGACAACCCTCACCAAAGCATTTTTTGAGAAGATCAAAGCCCAATTTGATCGTGCAGCTTTTGTCCCAGTGGGTCAGAACCCAGATATCAGGAAAATTTTCAAAGACCTACTCTATGGCCTCGACAAAGAGAAGTTCAAAGACATTCATAAAACAACAAGAGATGAGAAACTACTAATGGAGGAAATCAGTGAATTCCTTCTGGATAAGAGGTATGCATCACATAGTGCTTGTCTTTTTGTATATATTTCTGAAATGTGTGAAGTAGTCAGATGTATGCTGAATTTCGTATTTTTATTTCCATTTTTGTTGTAGTTTTATATCTGTTGTAGTCCGTTTCTTTTAAGTAAATTCTACTTCTTACTTTTTTGTGCACACGCCTTATTTTTGTTAGTCTTAGTGTTTTAAGCAATTTCTGTGGCATTTCTTAATATTTTTGCATGCATATCATTAGTGGTTATATAATCCTATGGTCCGCTTAGTACCTTACAGTTTATCCTTTTTACAAATTCAGTTGTATATTGATGACTTGCCAACTAATGATATCAAAATAATTGGCATAGGTACCTTATCATAATTGATGATATATGGGAAGAGGAAATATGGAGATATATAAATTGTGCTTTGTATAAAAACAAACTCCACAGTCGGATAATCATAACAACCCGCAATGTGAGTGTGTCTGAAGCATGTCTCTCTTTCGGTGATGGTATGATTCAGAGAATGAAACCTCTTTCTGATGAAGACTCGCAAATACTCTTCCATAGAAGAATATTTCAAAGCAAACAGAAATGTCCGGAAGATCTGCAGGTGGTGTCAAGAGATATCTTGAAGAAATATGCTGGTGTACCATTAGCCATCGTTACAATAGCTAGCCTTCTAGTTAGTAGTCAACGGGTAAAGCCAAAACATGAGTGGATGCATGTGTATAATTCGATGGGCTGTGGAGTTACACAAAATGGTATTGCGAAGGACATGAAGAGGATATTATCACTCAGCTATTATGATTTGCCTCCTCATCTGAAGACTTGTTTATTATACCTAAGCATCTTTCCTGAAGACTTTGAGGTTGAGAGAGATTGGTTGATATGGAGGTGGCTTGCCGAAGGTTTTATCCAGTGCAACCAAAAAGAAAGCAGCCTATTTGAGATTGGGAAGAGCTACTTCAACGAACTCATGAATAGAAGCTTGCTCCAGCCAGCGTATATAGAAGCTTTCAATTTTTGCGTGTGCTGGATCTTGGAAATTCTAGCTTCCGGAAGAGGAGCTTTGGCATCAGCCTCAAGTATGTTGGGAATTTAATTCACCTAAGGTACTTGGGGCTCAGGAATGCAGACTATGATGAACTCCCAGTTGACATAGGAAGTTGCAGCTTTTGCAGACACTGGACATACAAGGAAATTGCGAGGGAGTCGGAGAATTACCTACAAGTGTTGTTCAGCTAAGAAATTTGTTATGCCTATGTTTGGACTCGTCCCTGCAAGTGTTGTTCAGTTTAGGGAGCCTGACTTCCCTTGAAGTGCTGAAAAGAGTTAGGTTACCCTCATGTCCTTACATTTTTAAAGAGCTGAGGCATCTGACAGAGCTTAGGGCGCTCTATATTATTTGTGATGAGATGGACAAGGATCTGAGCAATATATTAGCTGAGTCTCTAGGCAACCTGCGGAAACTGCAAAATCTGAAAATTGGTAATGTTGGCAGCGTGATAGATCGCATGCGTGAAATATGGGTGCCTCCTTCACACCTCCGTACTTTTGAGACATGGAGCGGGTTGTTCTTGAGACTTCCAAAGTGGGTTAATTCAACATCGCTTCCCCAACTCTCCACCCTGGAAATAGAGGTGGAAGAACTGCAAGCGGATGACATTCAGATCATTGGGATGCTGCCTGCTCTTCTGTGTCTGGTTCTGTCCGCACGTCACGTGATGGGAACGTTGGTTGTGGGCGCCGATGCATTCCCAAATGTGACATGCTGCAAGTTCGAAAGGTTTCTGACTTCGCCATGCCTTTTTCCACCTGGAGCCATGCCAAGGGTTGAGCACCTTCAGTTCGAGGTCTCTGCGCCGTCAATCACAAGTGGTGAGGTTGACTGCGGCCTGGGGCACCTCCCTTCTGTCGAACAAATCAAGGTTATTCTGCGGGTTGGGAATTTCAGCTATGAAGAGAGAGGCAGCCCAGGCATTGCTGAGGCGTGCAACAGAAGCCCATCCAAAACGTCACACCATTGAATTCGAGTTATTATTATGGAGAAGTGATCAGCCCTTCTGAATGTGTGATCTGCTTAAGGTTCGATCCAATCATCCGTGCAAAGATGAATTCTCTTTTCCTAAATATATATGCTCGTTACCATGTTGTCTTATTTTCTCTCTTTTTAATTTCCCAATTTCAGGCCTTCAGTGATATCATTAGTTGCCGCAGATGCTGTTCTAGCATCTCGTTTGATTCGTGCAGAGGCTCATTCTCTCCAACGTATGTTGGGATGCTAGACGGAGGCTTTCCCTGCCCCGCGTTGTTCACGGTGGACTATTTATTTTGTCTGCATATGCTTTCAGCAATGCAGTACTCATGTTCTTTATTCAGTCATTACTCAGTACAAGTTAATGTTGCATTCAGTTGGCAGTATGAACATTGTTCACATAGAACATTGTTTGTTTTTATTTGGCTTATTAATGAAGAGTTGATCGAACTCCTGTTGGCTTGTTTTGCTTTGCTTGGCGCTAGCTTATTCAGTCAAGACTCGTGCAATAAAAGAATAGTTGATCAAACTCCTGTTGTAGGTCCAGATTTCCTTCGTGTTGTTTGTCAACTTTTCTCTTCTTGCTGCAACTCTTGTTTCGAGCTCGTCCTTGTTCCTGGGTGTTTACATGTGCATGTGTTACGCCACAGAACATAGATTTGTTTCAACTGATACCACCACTATTGATCTTCATGCCTCACAAGTGCAAAACTGATGACTAAAATATAAGAAAATTTGTAGCATTCTGTATGCAAAAGCTTCCTCTGTTTCGGTTGGTTTGGGACATATTTTCTAGATTATCAATTGGAGTGACGATCAATTCAATGGTATGATTCGTGTGACATATAATACATATTGAGAGGGTAGTACTAATTAATCAGGAGGTCAAGAATTCGGCCATCAGGCAGTGCTCACAAGAGGAGAGTGCAATCCAGTGCAGAGGAATTCGAGAGCAACATATATGGCTATGCTGCTTTCGCATCCAACTGGTAGGAAGTATGTTAATTCCGATCGGAGTTGGAGCCGCTTGTCGCACAATCTGGGGGGAGGATTTGCCATTGTTTGTTGCAGAGCAGCCCAAGGCCCCAAGGGAACCAGTTTTACTCAAGTTGAGGAGAGATGTGAGAACTAATTCTGAATCTATGCTGTCACGTCACTGGTGTTCCTTTGGAGTTGGTGTTACTAGTGTACCTTCTCAACATAATTAACCCAGTTTGGATTTGTCATCCATTGGAAGAGGTTTGATAGGAGTAGCAGCCAAGAAGTGCTCTTGGTTGGTGGTCGGAACTCAGTTGTTGGTGCTCTTGGTTGGTGACAAGCAATGGCCACAAGCCTTTTCCCTTACCGAGGGATATCGCAACTGTAGCTGCCTTAAAGCCGAGTTTCCAGGAGGGGAATGTCAGGAATACCGAGCTATACTGAGGAATATCACTTGGGATGCTGGCATTCGCCTCGGTTAGTACTTTATCAGTGAAATTTTGAGCAACTTGTGCTTGCCGGCTTTTCCTAAGCAACACAAAGGTTTGGCCAATATTCGAAGATACAGTAAGCCATAAATTTATTGCTAAAGTTTAACTGCTTGTCAGCCTGTTGCTTCCATGCCTGTATATGTTCTTCATGTCTCTCGAAGAAATATATTTGTGCTGCAGATCTACAGGAATCAGTGATACATTTTGTTGCAGACGGTTCGCAGATCAGATGTAGAGGCAGGTACCGGCACAAACTGAAAATGAAAAAAAAGGAGAACAGGACGATATTTTTCATTCAGATGATTGCCTCGATTTCTGTTGGAAGCAAGGATACCACTATTGATCTTCATGCTAATATTTTAGAGAAGCCCTGCTGGAAAAGTACCGCTCACATATCTCAAGCTTATACCTGTTGACTAGTGCAGAACTGATGAATTCTCTCCGTTCCAAATTTCCAGTCCAAATTAATCAAACTTCTAGGTTTATTTAATTTCAAACTTCTTTAATTTTGACCGAGCCTGTGGCTCAAAATTGCCGTCAGGGTCCAGTTTTTGTGTGTCTGATCTCTCAGACCGAAGAAGGGGACTACCAAAATCACTTGAATGCAGGGCCGGCTCAAGGATTTCGAAGGCCCTGGGGCGAACTTCACCAATGGGCCCAACAGAGATTTTTTTTTGGTCGATACACGAACAAATACATATATTATAAAGTCATAAACAGTAGTATATTTTCATTAGAACCAAATACCTGATATATTTTTCTTGCCTTTGTTCGAACTCAAGTATCATAGAAGCTACAATGCAAAAACGAATATAGAAATAGCATGCTAGCAAACCTCCAGAATTCATGAGAAGCGAGATTTTCGTGCATTTTTTGACGCAAAATCATCAATGACAATGTCACGATCAATACTGTCCAACATATTCTTCTCGATGCAGCACATGGCCAAACCATTCAGTCTTTCTTGGGACATTGTTGACCTCAAATAATTTTTCAGTAATTTCAGTTTTGAGAAACTCCTTTCAGCTGATGCAACAGTGACAGGTACAGTCAAGAGGATACGATAAGCAATTGAGACATTTGGATAAAAATCCGCAGCTCTAACAAACTCAAATATCTGATCCGCTGACATGAGTGTGTTTAGCAAGAAATTTCACAGCAGCAACAATTCTAATCAAAACTTGTCTCCATCGCTTCTTCTCCCTTGCAATCTCTTCTTGCAAATCTTTATCAATTGTTTCCTTCTTACTTAGCCTCAACCTTACCTCATTCCAAGTATTCATGTTAGTGATGTGCTCAGCACCATTCTCATGTAATTTGAGCTTCTCACTAAGATGTTTCCAATCCATCAATCCCTCGGATGCTAGCAAACTTTTGCTGTTCTCAGATTTGAACAATTTGCAGCAAAAACAATAAACTTTATTCACATGTTTAGAGTACACTAACCACCTCCGATCACTGGCCTCACCATTCCTTAGCTGTCTTGAGTAGTAAGCATATGAAAAATGCCTGCCTTTCTTATCCACGGGAAACACAAGATTGTACTCCCTTGTAGGTCCTTTTTCAATGAGAATATCTCTTGATTTATTGTCAAGAATATTCCAAGTTCTAGGATAAAAAATATCAAAAGAAGAATCCTGCTCATCTATGTTTCCATGGCCACTAAATTTTCCGGTGCTCTGATTGGCATCAACATCGGCACAATTTTCCTCAACTGCATTAAAAGAAGAGAGACCACTTTAAGAAAGGCTGTCCACAAAAGAAGTTGCTCAAGCAAAGAGCTCGTAAGTCGGGCATAGAGAAAGCGACTCCTGAGATTGAGGGGATTCTCAGTCTGATCTGGTTGTTCGCCATTGGTGATATATAATTGCGCAGAATTCGTAGCAGCATCCTTCCTCAGCACGAATTTATTCATAGCCCCTTTCTGAGATCGAACTAACTTCTCTACTCGTTTCTTGTTAGTTCTTTTCTGATGACCATATAGATGCTTTTTAGGCAACATGACTACACTACCAATGGATGCAGCTGCAAGTGATGAGTGATGCAAAGAAAGAATCAGACACCGGATTGAGATTTTAGACTAAGAACATATAGCACGAGAAAATAGAGTCGCCCATCAGGGTTTCATAGAAATAGAATTTTGATCTGAGATTACCTCTTGATCTTGATCTTTCTGACAATTTCTTGCCTGAGACGGACACAACATGATCAGGGACCTAGCGATTTCAGTGATGCAGTCAGGCCATCGGCCGGTCAGGGACTCCGTGTTGGGGAACGTAGTAATTTCAAAAAATTTCCTACGCACACGCAAGATCATGGTGATGCATAGCAACGAGAGGGGAGAGTGTTGTCCACGTACCCTCATAGACCGAAAGCGGAAGCGTTAACACAACTCGGTTGATGTAGTCGTACGTCTTCACGATCCGACTGATCAAGTACCGAACGCACGGCACCTCCGAGTTCAGCACACGTTCAGCTCGATGACGTCCCTCGAACTCCAATCCAGCTGAGTGTTGAGGGAGAGTTTCGTCAGCACGACGGCATGGTGACGATGATGATGTTCTACCGACGCAGGGCTTCGCCTAAGCACCGCTACGATATTATCGAGGTGTAATATGGTGGAGGGGGGCACCGCACACGGCTAAGAGATCAATGATTAATTGTTGTGTCTATGGGGTTCCCCCTGCCCCGTATATAAAGGATCAAAGGGGGGAGGTGCGGCCAGCCTTGGGGCGCGCCAGGAGGAGTCCTACTCCCACCGGGAGTAGGACTCCCCCCCCCTTTCCTAGTTGGATTAGGACTTGGGAGGGGGGAAAGAGGAGAGGGAGAAGAAGGAAGGGGGGCGCCGCCCCCTTCTCCTTGTCGTATTCGGACTAGGGGGGAGGGGCGCGCGGCCCAGACCTAGCCGCCTCTCTTCTCTTCCACCTAGGCCCACTAAGGCCCATTATGTTGCCGAGGGGTTCCGGTAACCTCCCGGTACTTCGGTAAAATCCCGACTTCACCCGGAACACTTCCGATATCCAAACATAGGCTTCCAATATATCAATCTTTATGTCTCAACCATTTCGAGACTCCTCGTCATGTCCGTGATCACATCCGGGACTCCGAACAACCTTAGGTACATCAAAACATATAAACTCATAATATAACTGTCATCGAAACGTTAAGCGTGCGGACCCTACGGGTTCGAGAACTATGTAGACATGACCGAGACACGTCTCCGGTCAATAACCAATAGCGTAACCTGGATGCTCATATTGGCTCCCACATATTCTACGAAGATCTTTATCGGTCAGACCGCATAACAACATACGTTGTTCCCTTTGTCATCGGTATGTTACTTGCCCGAGATTCGATCATCGGTATCTCAATACCTAGTTCAATCTCGTTACCGGCAAGTCTCTTTACTCGTTCTGTAATACATCATCTCGCAACAAACTCATTAGTTGCAATGCTTGCAAGGCTTAAGTGATGTGTATTACCGAGAGGGCCCAGAGATACCTCTCCGACAATCAGAGTGACAAATCCTAATCTCGAAATACGCCAACCCAACAAGTACCTTCGGAGACACCTGTAGAGCACCTTTATAATCACCCAGTTACGTTGTGACGTTTGGTAGCACACAAAGTGTTCCTCCGGTAAACGGGAGTTGCATAATCTCATAGTCATAGGAGCATGTATAAGTCATGAAGAAAGCAATAGCAACATACTAAACGATCGAGTGCTAAGCTAACGGAATGGGTCAAGTCAATCACATCATTCTCCTAATGTTGTGATCCCGTTAATCAAATGACAACTCATGTCAATGGCTAGGAAACATAGCCATCTTTGATCAACGAGCTAGTCAAGTAGAGGCATACTAGTGACACTTTGTTTGTCTATCTATTCACACAAGTAGTATGTTTCCGGTTAATACAATTCTAGCATGAATAATAAACATTTATCATGATATAAGGAAATAAATAATAACTTTATTATTCCCTCTAGGGCATATTTCCTTCAGTCTCCCACTTGCACTAGAGTCAATAATCTAGATTACACAGTAATGATTCTTACACCCATGGAGCCTTGGTGCTGATCATGTTTTGCTCGTGGAAGAGGCTTAGTCAACGGGTTTGCAACATTCAGATCCGTATGTATCTTGCAAATTTCTATGTCTCCCACCTGGACTAAATCCCGGATGGAATTGAAGCATTTTTTGATGTGCTTGGTTCTCTTGTGAAATCTGGATTCCTTTGCTAAGGCAATTGCACCAGTATTGTCACAAAAGATTTTCATTGGACCCGATGCACTAGGTATGACACCTAGATCGGATATGAACTCCTTCATCCAGACTCCTTCATTTGCTGCTTCCGAAGCAGCTATGTACTCCGCTTCACACGTAGATCCCGCCACGACGCTTTGTTTAGAACTGCACCAACTGACAGCTCCACCGTTCAATGTAAACACGTATCCGGTTTGCGATTTAGAATCGTCCGGATCAGTGTCAAAGCTTGCATCGACGTAACCATTTACGATGAGCTCTTTGTCACCTCCATAAACAAGAAACATATCCTTAGTCCTTTTCAGGTATTTTAGGATGTTCTTGACCGCTGTCCAGTGATGCACTCCTGGATTACTTTGGTACCTTCCTGCTAGACTTATAGCAAGGCATACATCAGGTCTGGTACACAGCATTGCATACATGATAGAGCCTATGGCTGAAGCATAGGGAACATCTTTCATCTTCTCTCTATCTTCTGCAGTGGTCGGGCATTGAGTCTTACTCAACTTCACACCTTGTAACACAGGCAAGAACCCTTTCTTTGCTTGATCCATTTTGAACTGCTTCAAAACTTTGTCAAGGTATGTGCTTTGTGAAAGTCCAATTAAGCGTCTTGATCTATCTCTATAGATCTTGATGCCCAATATATACGCAGCTTCACCGAGGTCTTTCATTGAAAAACTCTTATTCAAGTATCCCTTTATGCTATCCAGAAATTCTATATCATTTCCAATCAGCAATATGTCATCCACATATAATATCAGAAATGCTACAGAGCTCCCACTCACTTTCTTGTAAATACAGGCTTCTCCAAAAGTCTGTACAAAACCAAATGCTTTGATCACACTATCAAAGCATTTATTCCAACTCCGAGAAGCTTGCACCAGTCCATAAATGGATCGCTGGAGCTTGCACACTTTGTTAGCTCCCTTTGGATCGACAAAACCTTCTGGTTGCATCATATACAATTCTTCTTCCAGAAATCCATTCAGGAATGCAGTTTTGACATCCATTTGCCAAATTTCATAATCATAAAATGCGGCAATTGCTAACATGATTCGGACAGACTTAAGCATCGCTACAGGTGAGAAGGTCTCATCGTAGTCAATCCATTGAACTTGTCGAAAACCTTTCGCAACAAGTCGAGCTTTATAGACAGTAACATTACCGTCAGCGTCAGTCTTCTTCTTGAAGATCCATTTATTTTCAATGGCTTGCCGATCATCGGGCAAGTCAACCAAAGTCCATACTTTGTTCTGATACATGGATCCCATCTCGGATTTCATGGCCTCAAGCCATTTTGCGGAATCTGGGCTCACCATCGCTTCTTCATAGTTCGTAGGTTCGTCATGATCTAGTAACATAACCTCCAGAACAGGATTACCGTACCACTCTGGTGCGGATCTTACTCTGGTTGACCTATGAGGTTCAGTAACAACTTGATCTGAAGTTCCATGATCATCATCATTAACTTCCTCACTAATTGGTGTAGGCATCACAGGAACCTGTTTCTGTGATGAACTATTTTCCAATAAGGGAGCAGGTACTGTTACCTCATCAAGTTCTACTTTCCTCCCACTCACTTCTTTCGAGAGAAACTCCTTCTCTAGAAAGGATCCATTCTTAGCAACGAATGTCTTGCCTTCGGATCTGTGATAGAAGGTGTACCCAACAGTCTCCTTTGGATATCCTATGAAGACACATTTCTCCGATTTAGGTTCGAGCTTATCAGGTTGAAGCTTCTTCACATAAGCATCGCAGCCCCAAACTTTAAGAAACGACAACTTTGGTTTCTTGCCAAACCACAGTTCATAAGGCGTCGTCTCAACCGATTTTGATGGTGCCCTATTTAACGTGAATGCAGCCGTCTCTAAAGCATAACCCCAAAACGATAGCGGTAAATCAGTAAGAGACATCATAGATCGCACCATATCTAGTAAAGTACGATTAAGACGTTCGGACACACCATTACGTTGTGGTGTTCCGGGTGGCGTGAGTTGTGAAACTATTCCGCATTGTTTCAAATGTAGACCAAACTCGTAACTCAAATATTCTCCTCCACGATCTGATCGTAGAAACTTTATTTTCTTGTTACGATGATTTTCAACTTCACTCTGAAATTCTTTGAACTTTTCAAATGTTTCAGACTTATGTTTCATTAAGTAGATATACCCATATCTGCTTAAATCATCTGTGAAGGTGAGAAAATAACGATATCCGCCACGAGCCTCAATATTCATCGGACCACATACATCTGTATGTATGATTTCCAACAAATCTGTTGCTCTCTTCATAGTTCCGGAGAACGGCGTTTTAGTCATCTTGCCCATGAGGCACGGTTCGCAAGTACCAAGTGATTCATAATCAAGTGATTCCAAAAGTCCATCAGTATGGAGTTTCTTCATGCGCTTTACACCGATATGACCTAAACGGCAGTGCCACAAATAAGTTGCACTATCATTATCAACTCTGCATCTTTTGGCTTCGACATTATGAATATGTGTATCACTACTATCGAGATTCATTAAAAATAGACCACTCTTCAAGGGTGCATGACCATAAAAGATATTACTCATATAAATAGAACAACCATTATTCTCTGATTTAAGTGAATAACCGTCTCGCATCAAACAAGATCCAGATATAATGTTCATGCTCAACGCTGGCACCAAATAACAATTATTTAGGTCTAATACTAATCCCGAAGGTAGATGTAGAGGTAGCGTGCCGACGGCGATCACATCGACTTTGGAACCGTTTCCCACGCACATCGCCACCTCGTCCTTGGCCAGTGTTCGCTTAATCCGTAGTCCCTGTTTCGAGTTGCAGATATTAGCAACAGAACCAGTATCAAATACCCAGGTGCTACTGCGAGCTCTAGTAAGGTACACATCAATAACATGTATATCACATATACCTTTGTTCACCTTGCCATCCTTCTTATCCGCCAAATACTTGGGGCAGTTCCGCTTCCAGTGACCAGTCTGCTTGCAGTAGAAGCACTCAGTCTCAGGCTTAGGTCCAGACTTGGGTTTCTTCTCCTGAACAGCAACTTGCTTGCTGTTCTTCTTGAAGTTCCCCTTCTTCTTCCCTTTGCCCTTTTTCTTGAAACTAGTGGTCTTATTGACCATCAACACTTGATGCTCCTTTTTGATTTCTACCTCCGCAGCCTTTAGCATTGCGAAGAGCTCGGGAATCGTCTTATCCATCCCTTGCATGTTATAGTTCATCACGAAGCTCTTGTAGCTTGGTGGCAGTGATTGAAGAATTCTGTCAATGACGCTATCGTCCGGAAGATTAACTCCCAGTTGAATCAAGTGATTGTTATACCCAGACATTTTGAGTATATGCTCACTGACAGAACTATTCTCTTCCATCTTGCAGCTGTAGAACTTATTGGAGACTTCATATCTCTCAATCCGGGCATTTGCTTGAAATATTAACTTCAACTCCTGGAACATCTCATATGCTCCATGACGTTCAAAACGTCGTTGAAGACCCGGTTCTAAGCCGTAAAGCATGGCACACTGAACTATCGAGTAGTCATCAGCTTTGCTCTGCCAGACGTTCATAACATCTGGTGTTGCTCCTGCAGCAGGCCTGGCACCCAACGGTGCTTCCAGGACGTAATTCTTCTGTGCAGCAATGAGGATAATCCTCAAGTTACGGACCCAGTCCGTGTAATTGCTACCATCATCTTTCAACTTTGCTTTCTCAAGGAACGCATTAAAATTCAACGGAACAACAGCACGGGCCATCTATCTACAATTAACATAGACAAGCAAGATACTATCAGGTACTAAGTTCATGATAAATTTAAGTTCAATTAATCATATTACTTAAGAACTCCCACTTAGATAGACATCCCTCTAATCATCTAAGTGATCACATGATCCAAATCAACTAAACCATAACCGATCATCACGTGAAATGGAGTAGTTTTCAATGGTGAACATCACTATGTTGATCATATCCATTATATGATTCACGCTCGACCTTTTGGTCTCAGTGTTCCGAGGCCATATCTGCATATGCTAGGCTCGTCAAGTTTAACCTGAGTATTCTGCGTGTGCAAAACTGGCTTGCACCCGTTGTAGATGGACGTAGAGCTTATCACACCCGATCATCACGTGGTGTCTGGGCACGACGAACTTTGGCAACGGTGCATACTCAGGAAGAACACTTTTATCTTGAAATTTAGTGAGAGATCATCTTATAATGCTACCGTCAATCAAAGCAAGATAAGATGCATAAAAGATAAACATCACATGCAATCAATATAAGTGATATGATATGGCCATCATCATCTTGTGCTTGTGATCTCCATCTCCGAAGCACCGTCATGATCCCCATCGGCACCGGCGCGACACCTTGATCTCCATCGTAGCATCGTTGTCGTCTCGCCAACTATTGCTTCTACGACTATCGCTACCGCTTAGTGATAAAGTAAAACAATTACATGGCGATTGCATTGCATACAATAAAGCGACAACCATATGGCTCCTGTCAGTTGCCGATAACTCGGTTACAAAACATGATCATCTCATACAATAAAATATAGCATCATGCCTTGACCATATCACATCACAACATGCCCTGCAAAAACAAGTTAGACGTCCTCTACTTTGTTGTTGCAAGTTTTACGTGGCTGCTACGGGCTGAGCAAGAACCGTTCTTACCTATGCATCAAAACCACAACGATAGTTTGTCAAGTTGGTGCTGTTTTAACCTTCGCAAGGACCGGACGTAGCCACACTCGGTTCAACTAAAGTTGGAGAAACTGACACCCGCCAGCCACCTCTGTGCAAAGCACGTCGGAAGAACCAGTCTCGCGTAAGCGTACGCGTAATGTCGGTTTGGGCCGCTTCATCCAACAATACCGCCGAACCAAAGTATGACATGCTGGTAAGCAGTATGACTTATATCGCCCACAACTCACTTGTGTTCTACTCGTGCATAGGACATCTACGCATAAAACCAGGCTCGGATGCCACTGTTGGGGAACGTAGTAATTTAAAAAAAATTCCTACGCGCACGCAAGATCATGGTGATGCATAGCAACGAGAGGGGAGAGTGTTGTCCACGTACCCTCGTAGACCGAAAGCGGAAGCGTTAACATAACGCGGTTGATGTAGTCGTACGTCTTCACGATCCGACTGATCAAGTACCGAACGCACGGCACCTCCGAGTTCAACACACGTTCAGCTCGATGATGTCCCTCGAACTCCGATCCAGCCGAGTGTTGAGGGAGAGTTTCGTCAGCACGACGGCGTGGTGACGATGATGATGTTCTACCGACGCAGGGCTTCGCCTAAGCACCGCTACGATATTATCGAGGTGTAATATGGTGGAGGGGGGCACCGCACACGGCTAAGAGATCAATGATCAATTGTTGTGTCTATGGGGTGCCCCCCTGCCCCCGTATAGAGGTGCGGCCAGCCTTGGGGCGCGCCAGGAGGAGTCCTACTCCCCCTTTTCCTAGTTGGATTAGGACTTGGGAGGGGAGAAAGAGGAGAGGGAGAAGAAGGAAGGGGGGCGCCGCCCCCTTCTCCTTGTCCTATTCGGACTAGGGGGGAGGGGCGCGCGGCCCAGCCCTAGCCGCCTCTCCTCTCTTCCACCTAGGCCCACTAAGGCCCATTATGTTGCCGGGGGGTTCCGGTAAACTCCCTGTACTCCGGTAAAATCCCGATTTCACCCGGAACACTTCCGATATCCAAACATAGGCTTCCAATATGTCAATCTTTATGTCTCGGCCATTTCGAGACTCCTCGTCATGTCCGTGATCACATCCGGGACTCCAAACAACCTTCGGTACATCAAAACATATAAACTCATAATATAACTGTCATCGAAACGTTAAGCGTGCGGACCCTACGGGTTCGAGAACTATGTAGACATGACCGAGACACGTCTCCAGTCAATAACCAATAGCGGAACCTGGATGCTCATATTGGCTCCCACATATTCTACGAAGATCTTTATCAGTCAGACCGCATAACAACATACGTTGTTCCCTTTGTCATCGGTATGTTACTTGCCCGCGATTCGATCATCGGTATCTCAATACCTAGTTCAATCTCGTTACCGGCAAGTCTCTTTACTCGTTCTGTAATACATCATCTCGCAACAAACTCATTAGTTGCAATGCTTGCAAGGCTTAAGTGATGTGTATTACCGAGAGGGCCCAGAGATACCTCTCCGACAATCAAAGTGACAAATCCTAATCTCGAAATACGCCAACCCAACAAGTACCTTCGGAGACACCTGTAGAGCACCTTTATAATCACCCAGTTACGTTGTGACGTTTGGTAGCACACGAAGTGTTCCTCCGGTAAACGGGAGTTGCATAATCTCATAGTCATAGGAGCATGTATAAGTCATGAAGAAAGCAATAGCAACATACTAAACGATCGAGTGCTAAGCTAACGGAATGGGTCAAGTCAATCACATCATTCTCCTAATGTTGTGATCCCGTTAATCAAATGACAACTCATGTCAATGGCTAGGAAACATAGCCATCATTGATCAACGAGCTAGTCAAGTAGAGGCATACTAGTGACACTTTGTTTGTCTATCTATTCACACAAGTAGTATGTTTCCGGTTAATACAATTCTAGCATGAATAATAAACATTTATCATGATATAAGGAAATAAATAATAACTTTATTATTCCCTCTAGGGCATATTTCCTTCACTCCGGACTGGATCAGGACGACCGGACGAGACGGTGACTGGGCGACGGTTCAGTGCGTGAATCATATCGAGAATCGCTAGAAAGAAAAGGAAAAGACGATTCATGACGATTCTTTTCCATGCGTGGCTGGCTACCTTCCTGGGCTTGCTGTGCGCCTTGGGCAGATGGGCCTTTTTTCTTGGGCACAAGAAGTGGAAAAGAGACATAAACTAAGGAGTGCCCAAAAAAAAAGAGACATAAACTAAAGAGTGGAGGTGCTGTGTTTTTTTCTTGGGCACAAGAAGTGGAAAACAAGCCAAGAAAGCAAATTTGATGTGCTGTCCCGGATGGTTTGTTTGGTTACACGTCTCGCGTGGGGGCTGTGGTTCGAATCCAGCCGAGGGCATCCATTTTTTTGACAATTAAAACTAAAGAAACGTAAATGGGCTGAGCCCACGAGGGAGGGCTGTTCGCCGGGTATTATACGAACCTACAGCATATATACGTTCTATGTAGGAAAGTGAATACAATTTGTGAAAAGTCCATACTACCTTTTATACGTTTTAGGAGGGGGGGTGTGTGTGTGTGTGTGTACCGAAGCACTTCTCATTTACCATAAGCACCATGTACATGTTTTCGTTCTCTGCCACCGCTGCTATTTTTACATTTGGTTGCTTTGTGTTACAGTATATGCAGCCCGAGATAAATTATATATGTTGTCACATACTCACTTACGATTGGTTTAGCTACCACATTTTCAGATATTGTTGTATTGCTTTCACGCTACCCACAACAATGGTCCATGTAAACAATGTACATGGGTACTAGAAGGATACAAGTTCACGTTCCTATGTTGGTGGGGCATGATAATTTCGATGACTTTCATGCTTACATTAAGCCACCCATGCAATACGTCTAAACACATCATAATGGAAACGTATATGCACATAGCAAGTTCAGGCACAGTTAATCAAGTCTATTTCCGCAGACAGTATTTTTGCCAAAAAAAATATTCCCCAATACAAATCCTGGCCTGGGGACAGATGTGAAAGAGCTGATATGTTTCTATTTGCAGGCCCAAGAAAGTGTGCCCAGCCAAGAACAGGATTCCGATACATGTTCCTCCACTGTTATTATCAGTGCTATTTCTCCCGGGGTCAAGCACCGTGAAAGCAAGATTCAGACTGCTGTTGATGCTGCTAACTTGAAGAGGCGCTCAAGATCCAAGAAGTCCGATGGCTTCAAGGTGAACCTTCAGTCTGAGGGCAGAATCCAGAAGCCCAAGATGAAAAAGAAAAGCACTTCCTCGGCAATTTGAGGTACCTAGAGTTAGACAGAGGAAATACCTCCTCCCCCAACTATCCAAACAATTCAGCACGTTGGAACCGTCTTGCGTGGGATACCGAAGATGGCCTCTCTACTGCGATGTAACTTGCTATTTTATACTAGAATTTGGCTTATGGCTTCTCTTAAGACATGGAATATTTTGTATTGGAATAATGTTCGTGGTTTAAATCTGGATGATAAACAAGTTGCCGTTCACAATGCTATTGATGTTAGCGGATGTGCCGTTATTTGCCTCCAAGAACCAAGAAGCAGTCCTTGGATCCTGCTTTTATTAAAAAGTGTTTCATTATTTATCAGTTTATTTACTTCTTTCACGTGGAACATGTTGCTAGGGGCATGATCATTAGTTTGAGCAGGTATAGTTGTTCATAATGATTTCCCCCGTTGAAAATTCACCCTCAGGATCGATCACATCAAAATCACACAAACGCACGCGCACAAAAATTAATAGCCAAGAGCTCGTATCGTGCCTTTTTTCCTTTTTTTTCCTTTTCTCTCTGTCACGGTGTTACAAAACTCATCGCGTGATGTGCATATATATACGCACGGACGCCTTAGCTAGCCGGACACAAATCCTATTCGAACACCAACTCCAAATACCATACGCCAAAGCTAGCTCTAACCGGACTGGCGAAGGCCCATACTTTCCTAATTACCGGCCACGCTGATCACACTTAATACTAATCCTAACAGGACTCAAATATGACTATACGTACTGGTAATCTCAAACTTACCTAATTAATACTAACTTATGTTTGGATTACCTAACAATCACCCTCTAATCTAAACATCTGACTTTTTACTCGACGACACACGCAGACAATCACCTCTTCATCTTGTCCCGTCGATTGCCTCCGGTGACGCGACTTACCGGATCATAACTTCTCTCGTCTCACAATGATGGTCACAACTTCATCACCATCTTTTTTTCATGCCGACTTGCTGACTGAAACCAACGATCATCCGGACTACCAGCCACGCTGCCACATCTTAGCGTGCTACATGCCGACTAAACGCATAGCCTCATGCAGGAACTCAACTTAACTTGTCTGCGTCCATCTTCACGTTGATCTTCATCTTCGCATCGGTTTCTTGCACACGGGGAGACACATCTTTTCACCCATCACATCTTCACTTTCTTGTTGTCATTGGTGACACAACTTACCAAACAACACTGCCTGTCCGACGACATCACTAGTCGCCATATACAGGCAACTCAACTTCACCGTATATGAACTCGCCGGAACTCCTTGATCACGAACAGGAACGCAAGGCACAATTTCCTTTTTCCATCCGCTCTCGTTCTCAGTTCTCCTCTACCAGTGGCACATCTGAACTGCAGCAGAAGACTCACACACCTGAGCTCTTGGACGCACCTTACAAGAACTCATGTGCACACCTTGACGACAGCTCGCAACTTTGTCGCCTCTTCCTCGCTCCCCCCGAACGACGATCTTGACGAGATCTTCTAGCACCGCACCTCGGCATTACCGCTCCTGTCAACCTCCTCCAGGTCATTTTGTCGAACGACAGTCACTCGTCGCCTCACTTGCGACAGTGTCCTCGCCGCCTTCTTGTCCGCGCTCCGCCGAACGACAACTGCCCGATCCTCCTTGTCGCCGCTCGAACGACAATTGCCTGCTCCTCCTCGTCGCTGCATCCCAGCGACTATATCACCCGCTCCTCGTTGTCGCTACACCAATGACTGTATCGCTCGCTCCTCGTTGTCGCTACACCAACGACTGTATCGTCCGCTCCGGTTCGTCGCTACAACTGCGACTCTATTGCCCGCCCCGAGGCGCTAGTAGGGTCGCCACCCCGGGGCAAGCGCAGCTTCACTCGAACCTTGCTCTGATACCAATTGTTGGAAATTCACCCTCAGGATCGATCACATCAAAATCACACAAACGCACGCGCACAAAAACTGATAGCCAAGGGCTCGTATCGTGCCCTTTTTCCTCTTTATTTCTTTTCTCCTTTTCTCTCTGTCACGGTGTTACAAAACTCATCCCGTGATGTGCATATATATACGCACGAACGCCTTAGCTAGCCGGACACAAATCCTATTCGAACACCAACTCCAAATACCATACGCCAAAGCTAGATCTAACCGGACTGGCGAAGGCCCATACTTTCCTAATTACCGGCCACGCTGATCGCACTTAATACTAATCCTAACAGGACTCAAATATGACTATACGTACTGGTAATCTCAAACTTACCTAATTAATCTAACTTATGTTTGGATTACCTAACACCCCCTAACTATTTTGTTCACGTCGACTCATTCGGCTCAAGATTTTAATCACCCCTCATCATTTCAAATCATCTAACTTCCCGGACGGTCACCCATCCTCTCACTACTCCAGCCTGAGCACGCTTAACTTCCGGGTTCTATTCTTCCTCGTTTCCAAGTCTGCACTTGTTGTTTTCCTGACAATAGTAAGATGGCAATCCTATTAATCCTCAGGAATTTAGCTTGAGCATGAAGTCACACATTTCACTGTTTGAGTTTGAAACTATTGTTCTAAAAAACAATAATTATTTAGTAATCTTGAATAAGTAGTTTGACCATAGTTTGACCAGATTTGACCAAAATTCAAAAAACTGAAATAATTATTTAGTAACACTAATATTTCTTGAATAATTAGTTTGACCATTGTTTGACCACAGTTTGACCAGATGTGACCAAAATTCAAAAAAACTGAAATGATTATTTAGTAACACTAATATTCTTGAATAATTATTTAGTAACACTAATATTCTTGAATAATTATTTAGTAACACTAATACTTCTTTAATAAGTAGTTTGACCATAGTTTGACCAGATTTAACAAAAAATAAAAAAACAGAAATTTGAGCATAACTTTTTTCCTTTTAGAATTTGAGGATTCTAAAAATTTGCAAACAGGCCGTAGGCGGTCAAAATCGGATGCGGATTTTCGTACTGAACATTTTGATATATTATACGTTTTTTTCTGACATCGTATGCAAAAGTTATAGCCGTTTTACATTTTCCCTACACTTTTTGCAAAACATGTCCAAATTTAAGTTTTTAAATTTTCCTAACTAGTACATGTAGTAACATAACTACATCTTGAAGGATTTTAATTTTTGAAGTTTTTATCATTTTCTTTTGCTTTTTACAAAACTGAAAAGGCGATCCACCGGGGGGGTAGAGTTTGAAAATGGGACCTTTAGTACCGGTTCGTGCCATGAACCGGTACTAATGCCTCAAACCCCATTAGTACCGTTGGTGGCTCGAACCGGGACTAAAGGTCTAACCTTTAGTACCGGTTGGTGCCACGAACCGGTACTAATGGGCATCGCACCCTTTAGTCCCGGTTCGTGGCACCAACCGGGACTAAAGGTCCCATTTGAACCGGGACTAATGCCTGTACGGTGCCCTAGCCGCTCGAACCGGGACTAATGCTCACATTAGTCCCGGTTCGTAATGCAACCGGGATTAATGCTCTTTTCTGGCCGAACCAAAGCCCTGTTTTCTACTAGTGAAGCAGTAATACATCATACATAAATTAACGTTTTAGTGTTAGTTGAGCATGTAATTTTTTTATGTAAACTAGTAATTGACATGCATGTCTAAAGTAAGCCACTTATACACATTATTGTGTATAACACATTGTAATGAAAACATATATGTAAGTTCACGACATCACCCCTCAAAAAAGATATTCGGGACATCACATAGCATAGTCAGGTATATAGTTGGACATATATATTTTCTTTGACAGGGTTGTTCTTTTTTTGGCGAAAAACAATTCACTGAAAATATGTTTGTCAAATCTAAGTTCTTCAGGAAATGATGAAAAAGTGCGTGCTGCCACGAGTATTAAATAGGTATTTGCAGGATTAATATATATATATAGTAAGAATCATTCAGGCACGCAGGTCTAACTCTATGCATAACCATTGGATGAGAATTATGAAATAAGTAGAAATGTTTTTTGGACCGCTGTCTGTGGGGCATCCAAGATGAGCTAAAGTCCCTGAAGCCTGAAGGAGGTTATTAATACTAGTGGTGGTGTAGGAAGTGCTGCCACGGATATGAATAGGTGCATTTGCTGGTGTGCAAGTTCCAGAAAAGAGAGAGAAATTCCGCTATAAGTTTTAATGGAACTTTGAACTGATGTGTTTGCTAACTTGAATTGTGGTTGCAGTGTGCCTAAGTGTAGAGCAACCAAACTCTTTATCAATCTCCATTGATGTACACAGTGACAATCTCTTGGTCTGTCTCTCATATCTATATCTACCTCTACCTACTAATAAAGCAAGGCGATTCGACAGCTAAGCCAAGGGACAACATTGCTGTGACATTTACGTGGGAAAAACTAGGCCAAGGATCATACAAACTGAACACTGACGCCTTGTTCTTTGAAAACGACGTCGGAGCAATTGCTGCGATCATCAGGAACTGTCGAGGAGAAGCAGTGGCGGGAGTGGCAGAACCGTTCACATATGCTGATAGCGCGACTACAGCAGAAGCGTTTGCTCTTCGCCGAGGTCTACAACTTGTCAATCAAATGGGCTGCTCCAGGGTGACGGTTGAGTCAGATTGTTTGGAGATTATTTCGGCATGTAGAGGCGAGGCTGACATTTTGGCACCATATTCTGCGATCTTAGCAGATTGCTTCCGGTATGCCCATGATATTGCTTCAATTCAGTTTCAGCATTGTCCGAGGGAGGCAAATGGCTTGGCACATTTCTTAGCAAGACATGCTTTTGATTCAAACCTGATGTTTAGTTGGGACGATGATCCCCCTAGTTTCCTTTTACCGCATGTTTTGAAGGATGTAATTCTCATTAACTCATAATAACGTGCCGAGCAGGTTTTCCCTTAAAAAAAAGCAAGGCGCATTTCTCCAATTTTTTCATCCGTTCACCACCGAAAAGATTATTATTCTACCCTAGGTGGTACTAATTTTTTTTGCGTCCCTCTGTTAGAAAAGAAAAACAGTTTTATCCCGAATTTTGTACATGGGCCGTGGATGCTCCGGCCCAGCAAAGCAAGCCCATTGATTTCCTGCCCATGCATCTGACAAACATTATTTACCGCATGGGGTCGCAAATAGTCAGAATTTCGCAAATGGCGCCAAACATTGGGCCGCCCCGTTTTCGTTTTTTTCTTTATCTCTTTCTATTTTTCTTTTTCTTTTTTATCCTTCTTTTTACTTTTTTATTTCCAAGTTTATTTTTCTTTTTTTCCTTTTTTCCGCAATTCTATCTTTCAACTTTTCAGAATTCCATTTTTTGTTTAAATTTTCATAAAATTAGCAGAATTTCAAAATTTCTTTCCATTTTGAAATATGTTTGAAAAATTATTTTTTCTTTTCGTTCCTAATTTTTTCCAAAACTAAAAAAAATTATTTTAGAAAATGATACAAATTTTAAAAATATCCATGTTTATTGAAATGTTCACAAATCTAAAGTATTGTTTGTGTTCCAAAAACATGTTTAAAAAAATTGTTTTCATTGTTCAAGAAATGTTTCCATTTTCACAAATTGCTTGCAAATTAAAAAAAAGATTTTTTCTTAAAAAGAGGTTCACATTTTCAAAAATTGTTTGCGAATTCAAAAAAACCATTTCATGTTTTGTTGTCTTTTCCAAGTTTAATGAAATTTTCATAAAAATTCTCATATTTTTTAGAAAAAGAATCAGGACTTCAAAAAATGTTCAAATTTCGAAGAGTATTCAGAGTTTCATGATTATTACTTTAGTTTTTGAGAAGCTAAAAAAAGGGGGAAAATGTTTCAAATGTTATGCTACATTATGTTCTTAAACATTCGTGTTGGCCATTTTTTAGCAGGAGTTGTTTGTTCGAATGGCTATCGGCACGTGGTCGAGATGTTGAGGTCATGAGTCTAATCATTCAAATCAGCGGTTGTTTTGGATTTTTATTCGTGTCTTACAAACACACGTCGTTTTGGTAACAACCAGTGGCCTAACCCAGACGCGAATTATTGTGCATCCCACATGCCATTTGACGATAAAAGAGAATGTGGTGGTTGGCTATAATTAAATGAAATTGTAGGCACATGCCAATAAAAGAGGTATGCTGGTTTGGCTCTCATTAAAAAATGTAGGCAAGTAAGCACTAAAATAATTAAAGAGAATAAACCCTGCTAAAGCAGGGACTATCTGATTATGCGCTGATTATGAAAATGAAATGGGAATTACTGAATTAGTAATCCATCCGGTTACACCATCGTAGGAGAGAGTGGTCGAAGCAACTATGCCCCGAAGGTCACCGTGCAGCCACAAAATGAGGAAGCAACCATAACGTAGACACGAAGGCGGACCCGGAGGAAAAAAATGGCACGAGTTGAGTGGTGGCCACCACCCCGACCAACGTCACCACTATCAAGATCTCGCGGGCCAAACATAACCCGTGAGAACACCGCAACTCCTTGCTGTGTGGCCCCACCGCTGCGGAGACTGTTTTGATAGACACATCAATTACCTCTTACAATGCTTCTCGCAAAAAAAAAATCTTCCGTTACAACGCACGAGCGCATATGTTCTACTCATAGAATAAACAGAGAGCCGGCATGCCTTCTGGCAGCCTTGTATTTCCATGACGTGTCGAGGTTCCGTCCAGCTTATACCCAACCCAAGCCCCAGGCGATAGCATAGTTCAGGACGAAGAGTAGAGCTGAGCAGATATTTGGTCCAGGTAGTCTGAAAAAAAAGGAAAGCGCCGATTGCAAAATCGCCTTGCGCCCACGCGCGCCTTGCCTTGGAAGGAACCAGCAGATGAATTCCGATAAACCACCCTACCCGTGGGCGTGAGCCGTGGCCAGGGACGATTTTAAGAGGGGGGGGGCAGGGGGGCTAGACCCCCCCAACGATCTCGTTATCCCTTGATAGCGATTAGTTAGGAGCGATATTTTTCCTCGTACACACACAATTTCTAGTTGTCTCGCCCCTCATGCTCTCATAGGCAGAGGCCCAGAGTCATGTACGCAGACCGCATGTACATACACGGTACACACAACATCAAAGGCCCAAATATATCAGCAAAAGGGAAAAGAAAACACAGCCCACCGTGGTCCGTGGATGGAAGACAAGGAGTTGGAAGCAATACGCACGACCTATGCAGCGCCGCAGCGGCGTGTACCAGGTCTTCTGCTTCCTTTTCAATCTGCTCGTTCTTGCGATCCGAAAAACTTGCTCGCTGCCGCCGGCCGCCTCTATAGTCTATCCTCTATGTAATCTCTCCATCCGTTCCGTTCAGAAGGGAAGGCCTCCGTCCGATCGTCCCTGAGACCCAGACGGCCACACTCCCCTGCGGCCCGGCGTATTCTGGCCGGCCACACTGATGAGCGACCAAACAAGGAAGAAAGGTTAGTTTTTTTGCAGCACCAGCATTAGAATAATTTCTGCCTTGGAATGTAATTGTAAGAATATAGACATTAAAAACTAATTAGAATTTTTTTTATTGTCCAAAATTGTGTTCTGTAGACATGAAGAGGAAGAGAGCTCAATCAATCCGTACTTATTTCAAGCCAATTGGTTCAATCTCCCAGCCATGTGAACATGGTGATGGTGCTAATACAAATGATGTGCAGCCTAGCGAAGAGAACAACCCTAGTCATGCTGAAGGTGATGCTCAAGATGTTCCAGTGCCAGAAGTTACAGAAGAAGCTACAGTCATAACCACAAAATATGATCGAGACCCAGGGAGGCGCCCTCAAATTTGGCAACTCCCTCCAGAAAAGCAAGATGATGCTAGGCGTTTTTACATATGTGAGGGGGCCTATCAGCCCGAATTGGATAATTATGAATATAATGATAGAAGTGCTGTTCGTCGGCGATTCCAAAAAGATTGGTACACAAATTTTTGGTGGTTGGAATATTCGACTGATACAAATTGTGCCTATTGCTTGCCTTGTTTTCTCTTTTCGAAGAAGCCAGTTGGGAAGTGTGGTTCGGACACATTCACTGTCAAAGGATTTGATAAGTGGAAGAAGGTTAACAATGGAAAAGAATGTGATTTTCTCAAACATATGGGCACTACTCCCAGCTCTGCTCATAACTTTGCAGTTCGGTGTTACGAAAATCTGAAAAATAATCCAATTCATATTGACAAGGTGATGAAAAAGCAAACTAAGCAAATGGTTCTTGATGCAAGACTGAGGCTTAAGACTTCTATTGATGCCATGAGGTAAGAAACATATATTTAATTTAAGACAATTTTCTTAATACATTACATCTAATAATTATTCTCTATTGATTGCATCAGGTGGTTAATGTTTCAAGCATGTCCATTTAGAGGAAATGATGAATCTGAGGATTCCAAGAATCAAGGTAATTTCAAGGAAATGATTAAGCTTTTGGCTTCTTATAATAAGGATGTACAAGAAGTTGTACAGAATGCTCCTAAAAATGCAAAGTACACCTCCTCAACTATTCAGAAGGAAATTGCTAGCATAATTTCACGAAAAGTGCAAACCTCAATTAAAGAAGAAATGGGTAACAACAAGTTTGCAATACTGGTTGATGAATGTCCGGATGAGTCTAAAAAAGAGCAGATGGCAGTAGTTGTTTGGTTTGTGAACATAGAAGGGTTGATAAGGGAGCGTTTCCTTGATCTTGTTCATGTTAGTGACACTTGTGCTTTGACTCTCAAGAATAAAATCATTGCTGTCCTAGTTGATAATGGGTTGAATGTGCAAGATATTAGAGGCCAAGGGTACGATGGAGCAAGTAATATGAGAGGGGAGTGGAATGGGCTAAAGGCTCTAATTCTCCAAGAGTGTCCTTATGCTTATTATATCCATTGTCTAGCTCATCAACTCCAATTGGCTTTGGTTGCCGCTTCAAGGGAGGTAAATGAGGTTCACAATTTTTTCCAACATGCAAATTTTGTTGTGAATACAGTTAGTGCATCTCCCAAACGTAATGATGAGTTACTAGAAAACCAGGCAGCTCAAATTGCTAGAGAGATTGAATTGGGAGAGCTTGACACTGGAAGAGGGGCTAATCAAATAGGATCTTTACAAAGGGCCGGGGACACGAGATGGAGTTCACACTATAAGTCAATCAAAAATTTGCTCAAGATGTTTGCTGCAACTATTTCAGTTCTAAGAAGTGTAGCAACTGATCGCTCAGCTACAAGGAATTCAAGAGGAGACGCTGCAGGTGCCCTGAAGATATTAAACACATTTGATTTTGTCTTCATTCTGCACCTAATGGAAAGAATTATGAAAATCACGGATATCTTGTGTGTTAAACTTCAAAATAAAAGTTTGGATATTGCTAATGCACTGGATTGTGTTTCTAACACAAAGTCATTGCTTGCAGGGACGAAGCCAGAAAATAGAGATAGGGGGGCAAGAACAAAAACATCAAAATCTTTGGATACATAGTCACATAACTTAGTAAATATTGGAAGATAAAAATAGTCAATGTACGTATGTTGCTCCATAATAAGAATAAAAATTACATATCTATTAATTTGAAGTCGGATTTACGAGCACCAGTATCAAATATCTCAATAATATCGTCGGAGCTAAACTTGGCTGCTATTTCCTTCTCAATGTAGACTATAGTGCAATGACGAAGAAAATCATCTCCCAATTTACTTCGAAGACGTGTCTTGACAAGTTTCATTGCGGAAAAGGCTCGCTCTGCTGTTGCAGTTGACACCGGAAGAGTTATTACTAATCGTAACAACCTCTCAACCATAGGATAATCAGAAGACTTGCCAGTTTTAATTACCCCTTTTGTCATATCAGCAAGTGATTTGCAATTTTTGATCTCTGGATGGTTCAATGTATCAAGCTGAAAATGTGGTAATTCACACTCCAACCGATCTCTTTCTTGACTAGTAAAATCAGCAGGATAGAATTTTTCCACTAGAGTGCATATCTTTGACTTGTCGAAGGCATCATGTCTAGGGTCCAATGATGAACAAAGATCTAGAAGCTCCGTAACTTGAGAACTGAATCGATCATTCAACTCTATCACTTGTTGATCTATTGCAACATTAAACACATCTACTTTGTAATGATGGATAAAGGTGGTGTTGTCATGCTTATTTCTTGATTTTGTTACATCAACATACCTATAATTGCAATATATATGAAAAACATGAATTAGTTGCATGATTTAGACAATAATGAGTAAGTTTGTAAGTGACTAAATCTCTACATTGGCATTTAATGAACATAGAGATAGGGAAAGAGACATACCTTTGATCCATGTCCGGGATATCATTTTGTGTGAAACATGAGATTGATATCCCGGACATCAATCTCATGTTTCACACAAAATGATATCCCGGACATGGATCAAAGGTATGTCTCTTTCCCTATCTCTATGTTCATTAAATGCCAATGTAGAGATTTAGTCACTTACAAACTTACTCATTATTGTCTAAATCATGCAACTAATTCATGTTTTTCATATATATTGCAATTATAGGTATGTTGATGTAACAAAATCAAGAAATAAGCATGACAACACCACCTTTATCCATCATTACAAAGTAGATGTGTTTAATGTTGCAATAGATCAACAAGTGATAGAGTTGAATGATCGATTCAGTTCTCAAGTTACGGAGCTTCTAGATCTTTGTTCATCATTGGACCCTAGACATGATGCCTTCGACAAGTCAAAGATATGCACTCTAGTGGAAAAATTCTATCCTGCTGATTTTACTAGTCAAGAAAGAGATCGGTTGGAGTGTGAATTACCACATTTTCAGCTTGATACATTGAACCATCCAGAGATCAAAAATTGCAAATCACTTGCTGATATGACAAAAGGGGTAATTAAAACTGGCAAGTCTTCTGATTATCCTATGGTTGAGAGGTTGTTACGATTAGTAATAACTCTTCCGGTGTCAACTGCAACAGCAGAGCGAGCCTTTTCCGCAATGAAACTTGTCAAGACACGTCTTCGAAGTAAATTGGGAGATGATTTTCTTCGTCATTGCACTATAGTCTACATTGAGAAGGAAATAGCAGCCAAGTTTAGCTCCGACGATATTATTGAGATATTTGATACTGGTGCTCGTAAATCCGACTTCAAATTAATAGATATGTAATTTTTATTCTTATTATGGAGCAACATACGTACATTGACTATTTTTATCTTCCAATATTTACTAAGTTATGTGACTATGTATCCAAAGATTTTGATGTTTTTTGTTCTTGCCCCCCCTATCTCTATTTTCTGGCTTCGTCCCTGGCCGTGGCGATACATAAACACATCGATCGATCCCCAGTTTCACGTCTGGATCGATCATATGCTTTGTGCCTCTCCGTACGCCTTCATCGATCGAGTGCACGGTCTAAGGTATGGGAGTTAGCTGCTGTTGATCCCATCTCTCTACCCTAGAGTCGAGATCCCTTGATCCTTACTAGTTTTTTTAACGAAAATGCTGATGGAGCAGCTTTTCATTGATATTGGGGGGGGGGGGGGTATATAGAGTTTAGTTACAGCAGCTTTACGTGTGCAGTCCTCCACTATGTGGACATGCCTCCTCTTTTGCCTGAACTAAGCTTTCCTAGTCTGGTTCTCTTGGTCTGTTGAGGAGGGAGATGGCCTTGCCCCGTCCCGCCCTCTGCCAGACCGCTGCTTCTTCAATCATCCGTTCCACCACCGTCGTCTGCGGCGATGGTTGGTTTCTGAAAATCCTTGCGTTGCGTTCGTTCCATATCGACCACCAAACCAGCTGCACGAGTGCGCTCCATGGCTTCTTTGCTGATGCCGTAAGGATGCCATTGGACTGCTCGATCCAAAGCACCAGGGAAGTTGTGGTGGTGGAGGGAGCGAGGCCTGGATGAAGGTTGCAGCGAGCAATGATGTCGTGCCAAATTCGAATGGAGACGGGACAGGAAGCTAGCAGGTGCACGACATCCTCCATTGGCCCATTGCAGAGAGAGCAAGACGGATTGTGAGGCCAGCCTTTCCTCGCAAGGACATCGGACGTGTTGCAGCGTCCAAGCAGAGCCAACCATGCAAAAAGCTTGCATTTGCCCGGTGCATCCGATTTCCAAAGGAACGCAGCCCACGAAGGCCGAGTGCAGCCCTCAAACCGAATTTTGTAAGCCGATCTCGCCGTGTACATGCCGTTTGCTGTCCATTTCCACTGAACTCGATCGGGCTCTTGTGTTAACTGTATATTTTGTATTTCCTCCCACAGTTTCAGGAACTCCCTCGTCGCCTGTGCAGAGAGGTTGGCTTTGAGGTGTCGGATCCATCTGTTGTTCTCCAAGGCTTGTGCAACTGTGAGGTTTTTCCTGGTGCAATGCTGGAACAGCGCTGGGAAGGCGTCGTGGAGGTTGATGCCCTTACACCACGGCTCCTTCCAAAAGAGAATGCGGTCACCCTTGCCCAACTGGAAGTGAACATATGCGTTGAACAGGGATCTGACCGTGTGGTCGATAGGCAAATCCAGCCCCTGCCATGCCTTGTTGCCGTCGTTCCATGAGAGCCACAGCCACCTCATCCGTAGGGCGCGACTCTGGGCTGTCAGGTTGATGATGCCGAGCCCTCCGAAATCCTTTGGCCGACAAACAGTACCCCAGTTGACCAGGCATTTTCCTCCGGCCGCCACTTCACTGCCCTCCCATAGGAATCCACGACGAACCTTGTCGATCAGCTTAGCCAGCCAAGCAGGTAATATCAAGGCTAGCATTTGGAAGATCGGCATCGCCGAGAGCACGGTCCTTACCAAATCCAGCCGAGCATCAAGGGAAAGAAATGCAAGCTTCCAGCCCTTCATCCTTGCAATGAGCTTGTCGCAGATCGGATGTAGGTCATTCTTCTTCAGTTTCTTGTCCGTCAGTGGCATGCCCAGATAGGTGCTGGGAAATTCATTGATGGGGCAGCCCAAGTCTTGACAAAGTTCATGGAGGTCGATCCCGTTGCAGCAGATAGTGAAGACCGAAGATTTTGCAAAATTAGTGTGCAGGCCCGTAGCTTCTCCGAACAACTTCAGAATTTTTGTCAGAGCAAGTACTTCCTTGCGGCATGGGTTGATGAACAAGATTGCGTCGTCTGCATACAGAGAAGTCCTGAAAGGCAGTTTGTGATTGCCGATCGGTCCCAAAATTCCGGCCCTTACCGCCTTGTCGATGAGCATAGCAAGGCAGTCCATGACCAGCACGAACAGGAGCGGTGACAATGGGTCTCCCTGCCTTAGTCCCTTCACCAGGTTGATCGGGTCCGATAGATCACCATTGACAAGGATCCTTGTCGAAGAGGAGCTGAGAAGTGCTGACAGACAGTTGGTGAATCCTTACTAGTTCGGTCGAGTTCATCCACTCGGCCGGTTTAATCTTAAAATTGGCTTCTTTCAATAGTTGTATCGTTCGCTAGTGATCGGAACAAGGTTCCTCGCCAAGCCCCCCAAGCCATGCTTGTTCCTGGTAATTTATTAGTCGCTCTAGTCGGATTTCTTACTCTTGTACGTGCAACATATACGTAATTTACTATCTATTCCTCCAAATTAATTACTCATGATTGGTGCTGTCATTCGATAGATGAAGCTCTTTGTTGAAACCCTCGCCGGCAAGACGATCACCGTCAAGGTCGACCCGTCGGACACCATCAACGTTGTTAAGGCCAAAATTCAGGACCAGCAGTGCCTTACCTTTGGCGAGAAGGAGCTAGAGGACAGACGCACCGTGGCCGATTACAGCATCCAGGATGAATCCACTCTTCATCTTGATCTGCGCTACCAGAGAAAGCGAAAGCAGCCAAGTGTCATGCGTGGTGAGCAGCCCAAATCTGCAAAAAAGAAGAGAATGGAGTATCAAATCTTTCTCAAAGGGCTTGTAGACAAAACCACCGCCCTTGAGGTTGCCTGCTCGGATACCGTCAGAAGTGTCAAGGAGATGATTCGGGACCGGCAGGACATTCCCGTGGATGAGCAGAGGCTGATCTATGCAGGGCAACAGCTTGAAGATGGTCGCACCATGGATGACTATGGCATCAAGAAGGAATCTACACTTCACCTCTTGCTCCGCCTCCGATCATGCGGTCCTAATAATTGCCCAAGAGTACCTATCCCAACAGTGGTAACCTAGTTTTCCTTCCTGTCTGCTTCTTTGAGAAAGTCTACACGCTAGTGATTAATCACCAGTTCCTATTTGTGCTTGGTAATAATCATGAATACTATTGTGCTTGGTAATTAATCACCAGTTCCTATTTGTGATGCCATATTTTCCTATGTCGACCGGATACAGTATAGCTAATTATGAAATTGAAATTCCTAAATTATAAAGAGAAAAAGCCCTTCCAGACACCATTAAAGTTAATTTGGTTTCTAAGCCGGTTCCTTCTGATATTGAAATTCCTCAACTATGAAGAAAAAAAACCCGCTGCCAAACACCTTTAAGATCAATTATTTTCTAAGCTGGTTGCTTCGAATTCTCAACATACTAAAATTGTTAAGGAGGCTGATGTGCAAGTTCACAATCTTGTTCTCTGTAATTATCTTTTGCACTGCAAAAAAAAAAATCTACTTCGCTTGGCCCCTCCCATACCCAAATCCTGGCTCCGCCCCTGTCTTGGTTGGCTTTGTTATATATATGCAGCCAGAGACAAATTATATATACTGTCAACATACTCACACACGGTTGTTTTAGCTATCATATTTACATATATGTAGTTCTATAGTTGCTTGAAAGATACTCTCACGAATTCGATTCCCCCGCCTTAATTAATGGTCCATGTAAGCAGTATACATATATAGGTACAATACAGACACAAATTCACGTTCCTGAGTTAGCAAGTCATGTTAATTTTGATGACTTGCCTGTCTAAATTAAGCCATCCATACACATAGTACGTCTAAATATACATCACAATGGAAACATATATAACCCGTCACTAAAGCACATAGCACCTTCAGGTGTAGTTAAGAAAATCTATTTTCTCAGACATTGTTTATTCATAAATGTATTTCTTTTCATATCAAACAAATTCTGCGACAAAAGTGTTGTGGCATCTGCTAGCAGCCCCGTCAAAGTGAGCCAGGCAAAGATCAGGATTCCCATGCTAGATCCTCCACTGTTATCACTGCTGCTTCTCCTAATGTCAAGCACCGTAAAAGAAAGATTCAGACTCCTATTGATGTTGCCAACTTGAGGAGGAGCCCAAGAAGCAACAAGTATGATGGCTTTAAGGTGAACCTTCAATCTGATAGCAGAATCCAGAAGTCCAAGGTAAAGAAGAGATCCACTCCCTTGGCAACTATCGCTACCAAGAGTGAGGCCAAGGAAATCCCTCCCCCAACTCCTATCCCAATATTTCAACACATTGGCAGTGTATTGTCTGCGATCAGGACTGTATGGGACATCGGTTTCGGAGCACTCCACAAACAAGTTGTTGGCTAATTGCCTAATATGGAGGAAGATGGAGATGGTCCTTCTACTGCCAAGTAACTTGCTAGTACTGTATTACTAGTATTTTGCTTATGGCATATCTTAAGACCTCGAATATTTTTGTGTTTGAATATTCATGGTATAAATTTGGATGACAAAAATGTTGCACGTCGTAATCTTTGTATTTATTTACTACTAATACCAATTAGAGACTCACTAGAAATTATCTCGTTAATAAGAAAAGAAAGAGAAAAAAGAATGGGACTCCCTAAAAATTCCCACATTAATAGGAAAAAAACAAAATAGAAACCACTAATCTGGTGGGATTAAATTATAACAGTGTAGATTTATCTCTTTTTTTGCGGGGAACAGTGTAGATTTATCTCTTTTTTTTGGAACAGTGTAGATTTATCGAAGATCGGTTTAGATTTATTGTAGGTCTTTGGACATTTTTTATTTTAGGGATAATTCCCCTCCGTCCGGGTTTATTGGGTATTCCCTCCGTTTTTATTTACTCCGCATATTAGCTTTGACTAACGTCAAACTTTTATACCAAGTTTGTAGAAAACAATATGAAGATTTACAGTAACAAATTTATATGTTGTGAAAATATATGCAATGATGAATCCAATGATATATATTTTTTCTGGGAATCGGCTATCCCTGACTTTATTTCTCACTCCGTTGTAAATGATATCTAGTTTTTCTTTGGCTTGCTGTTAACAACAAGATTCTAACTTAGATATAATCTCAGTAAGATCAGTCAGCCATAACCTTGCGTTTGTTGTTCTTGAGGCCAGCATATGCTCCACCAGTTCTTCATCGATGGTCCTATATAATTCTATTAGAGATTGTTTTGTCTATTTTTACAGTTGTTTTAGAGAGTGGAGTTTTAGGGAATCTACTGGAAAATGGTATAGAACACGGTAAAGTTACTAGCCGTTTTGCACTTGTGCTAGAGTACGTGCTAGAGTAGAGAGAAACAAGTAGACCCTAATCATGTGAGAACAATATAAGCTCCACCGCGCGCCTCTGCGTTCCCGGCCTCCGGGGGATCGACTTTCCCAACGAGGCAACGACTTATCGATCTACGGTTTGTGCGGCAGCAAGTGGTTGCCCACTCGCCATTGATATATTAGCTTCCACAGTTTCTCTAGGTTGGTCAATTACGCCATGGCTCGTGCATGCACAAATCTAGAGGAACGCATCATGCATGCATGCACCGTTCAATTACTGACGGACGGGTAATATATCCGGACCAGAAATCCTAATCACCAGATGCATGCATGCACGTACGAATGGAGACCGAACGGCCGGATGAAGTAAACTCTCCAAAAGTCCACTTCCCTTTCACAACTCCAAGCAACGCTCAGTGTACCCTTAGTATCCATTCGTTGGCGTCAATATGGAGCTTGATCTTGCCCCTCTTGGACAAAAATTCAGTTCTACTCGATTGACCAGGTATTTAACTTTTACCTATACCTTGGAGAAGTCGCACGTCGAGCTAGTTTTCTAGCTCTATAAATACCACTAGCCTCAACTCACACTGGCATCACAACCTACCGGCCTAATCACACACATCATCTTGTGCAAAGGTCGAACAATTAGCGATGGAGTACTGCTACTCTTCGAAGCTGGCCTGGTCCCTGGTCCTCGCCTTCGCCATGGCAGCCGCCATCACCTCGCCGTGCGCTGCCCAGAACGCCCCGGCGGACTTCGTGAGCCTCCACAACTCTTCGCGCGCGCTTGTCGGCGTCGGGCCGGTGACATGGGACACCACGGTGGCGAATTACGCGCTGAGCTACGCGAACCAGCGCAAAGCCGACTGCAGCCTGGTGCACTCCGGCGGGACGTACGGGGAGAACATCTTCTGGGGCTCCGCCGGCGGCACCTGGACGGCGTCGAGCGCCGTCACCATGTGGACCGACGAGAAGCAGTTCTACGACTACGCCACCAACACCTGCGCGACCAACAAGGTGTGCGGCCATTACACCCAGGTGGTGTGGACGTCCTCCACGTCCATCGGCTGCGCGCGCGTCGTCTGCGACAGCAACCGCGGCGTGTTCATCATCTGCAACTACAGCCTGCGGGGCAACATCGCCGGACAGAAACCCTACTAGCTACTGTACATATATACTATATGCCTTAATTTCTTCACGCATGTCATGTTGTTTGACAAAAATAATGGGGGTAACGCATGCTCATGAACCTACAATTCATGCATGTACGTACTTATGCCCCATGGAATAAGCTGTGATCTATCTATTGTTCTTATATAATACTACTACTACTCTATTCATGCATGTATAAGTATGCCCCATGGAAAATTCTGTGATCTACTATTATTGTTCTTATATATAATTCCGATGAAGTAATGATATGACGTTTATCCTCAAAAAAATATATGACATTTGTTGTATCTTAAATTCTTTTTTCAAGAGTACGTCAATTGCGTACCTTATCTTTATAGAAGGAGAGAAACAAGTTTTTACAAGATATCCACGAACGATGCGAACATCCTCGAGGACACACCCACACCAACAAAAAATTACAACACTACTCTCTCACAAAACGTAGAAGCCCTCCCACACCAACTCCGGCCTCCCTCCAGAGCTTGATTTCGTCAAGGATCTGTAAAGCAAGGCTTGCTGGGGATCTGATTTGATCGTTCCTGTTGAAAACCTTTGCGTTACTTTGCTTCCACGAGTTCCAAATTGTGGCAATGATCATGGTGTCAAGACCCCTTTTGTCCTGCCTCGCAAAGCCCATCCTGCACCCCATCCACCACTCAACCAACGTATCTGTTTCAGTAGGCAGGTTTACGTTGAATTTTTTTTTTTTTTTTTGCAGGTAACTTCGGCATGGTCTCTGATGGACAGCAAAGCAACGCCTAGGCAATGGCACTGGATATATCTATGACGAAATGACTTGACTTACAGGAGTTTTCACCAAAGATGTGCGATCGTCTATGACGAATCTTTTTTGTTTAGATGTATGTGCTTCACACTCCGTGGCGTGACGAATCTGGTTATATAGTTGTTTGCTTTATCTATAGAGCAGGGCGAAAGCCTATTTCGAGAGAGCGATAAGGCACGCTAAGGAAATTACTTCTCTCTATTCTGTACAAATGAAGCCCTCAAGCATATATACACGGCTGTTTAATTAATGTGTGACCTGCTAGTTTCAGATCATGATAGTACTAATCTCTGACAGAACCATAGATCGTTGCATATGTAAACGACTAGCTGTGTCATGCAGCTGCACAACACGATGCAGCAAAACTGAAAACGATAAAACGAAGTACAAAATTAAACTGAAAATCACTCGTCGATTTATCAAACTAATTAACCCTGCATCATGTTGATGGCGATCAGGCAAACCGAGGCCCCGTCCTCGATGCCATGGTCCGCGAGCGTCCGGGCATCCTCCAGCCCCTCATCGGCGAAGAAGAGGAGCTGCTGCTGCGGTGGGACTCCCTCCTTTTCCATGATCTTCGTCTTCACGCTGCCGTTGGTGTCCGAGCCGTCCACCTCGAGATCGTGGGCCGTGTTGTTTAGCAACCTCACGTGGATCTTTATCGATCTGTCCAACAACAAGCACTTCAAGCACCAGTAACTAAGTACGTACTTCGAACGGTAGCGATCGGTTGCTGTTTAGATCGGGACATGCTTAGCAGCTCGCGTGCGTACCTTGAGCGATTCTTATGGAGGGGGCGGCGCGCCGGCGATTGGTTCCTGGGCGGCGGCTGGGCGGTCGTCGGAGCGCGCGCGGTCGAGATCGGTCTGAGCTTGGGCTGCGTACAGGGAGGAGACCGCACGGTGAAGATTTTATAGGTATGTTATGTAGCGTCACGGGCCCACGAGCATCCGAATTAGACTCGCGCTCGTGTTGCTTTCCGGGAACGGCGCGTGTTGCCTCTAGGAGCTATCTCCACTCTACGCGGAAGAAGACGAATCTTAAAAAGAACCCAAGTAATTCTGTTCCTCAAATGATAACGCCCACACGTGTGGCATGTTTGCAGTCCACACGCCTTAATCCACGTTAATTCTGTTTTGCACGAATCCTAAAAAAAAAGTTAGAAACTGAGTGCCACGTGGGCATCATCATATGTGTGGGCGTTGGAGAGTTCGTCCATACGCCCCGCAGCACGCGGTTTGCCAGCTGCGCTGAGTGGGAGAACTAATTTATGCCCACACAGCCACCTAGCCCACGCGTGTGTGGGCGAACTGAGCGTTTGGCAACTATGATTCGTTGCTAGACGGCAATTGCAGTTGCGCGTACGTGGTAACCAGATAAACACACATGACAACTGTGATTAACCATACATGACAACTATGGTTGGACCACACGTGGCAACTAGGTAAACACACATGACAACTATTGTTTGACCATATGTGGCAAGTAGTTAATCACACACGGCAACTATGGTTTGATTACACGCGACAACTACCATAAATTAGACATGGCAACTATAGTCAAACAAAACAGAGAGAGTTGCCATGCTTTTACAGCTACATTTGCCATCGCGGATAACTACATCTGCCATCCCAGATGCCAATTAAATCGTCGTCCCGCTGGTACCTAACGTAGTTGCGCCAGGACGTGTGGGCATATTTGCTTTATGCCACACACGCGGGGTGGGGATAAGTAGTACTTGTTGGGCATGTGGCACGAAGTAGGTGCGCCCACACATGTGGGCAATTCTAATGTTCGCCCACAAACAACCCGTGTGGGCTGCCTCCTGCTCACGCCACACACGGTGTGTGGGCGGATATCTAGTATGCCACACATGTGGGCGTTATCAGGACCCTTGTAATTTTTTTCTTTACTATACAAATGCATATTATTTTTGCAAGGAAAACTTTCAATCTATTCATCAACTGTTAAGATAGTACAAAAAACACCAGAAGTAAAAATTACATATAGGTCCATAGAATACCCTAGCGACGACTATAAACATTGGAGCGAGACAAAGGCGCGCCGCTGTCATTGCCCCTTCTTCTTCAAAGACGGGCAACCCTTGTTGTAGTAGACAGTCGGGAAGTCGTCCTGCTAAGGCCACATAGAACCAGTGCACCAGAATAGCAATCGCCGTAGATGAAGAGAAGCGTATATCGAAAGTATCCAACTTGTAGACACACGAACACAGACGAACGAAGACCGGATCCACGTGGATCCACTGAAGACAAATGCCGACCGAATCCCATGAGATCCGCCGGAGAAAAACCTCCACACGCCCTCCGACGATGCTGGAAACACCACTGGAACGGGGGCTAGGCGGGAATGCATATGGTCATACATATGCACATACACTCACACTACATCCTATTTTTATGAGCACCTCCACAAGATTGAGCCAGCAAATCATTTTGAGATTAACGAAATCGCCACAGATGCGTTCGTAGTCGATGAAAACGTCTCCTACCACCGAATGCACATTGCCGAAAGGCCTGAAATAAATCTGAAAAAATGTGCACCCGTGTTTATAAGTTGGGGATACCGATGTCCTCCTAACCAAGCATTGGTCGAGCTCTAGGTATACTTATAAAGGAGAAAACATTATCTTCTACAAATATCCTTCACAAAACGTACACAGACCATTACCACCATATGATTAGGCCTACTAAACTTAATCTAACAACTAGTTTTAACCAAATCCATTCTCTGATGTGCACTTAGTCATTTAAGTTGTCTGGAGATATTCCACCACAGAGGAAAACACCGCACGCCCACCTCTTCTTCCACCCCTTCAAACAGGCACACACCATCGTCGTCTCCCAGCCGTCGTCGCCCACCTCCTCAGTGACATCCACACTCGCCCCCTTGACCCACCCCAAAATCCTAGGAGGTTCATCTTCCTCCGTCGCCTTCTCCCCGGACGTATCCCACCTCGTGTGCGCCCTTACCGTCTAGGGCATGTGCCGCCATGGTCGCGGCCCCGGCCAAGGTTGGCGCCACCATGCCGTCGCTCAACATCGACACCACCATGTTCAACAAGGAGAAGGTCTCCATCGTCGGCCACGAGGAGGTACGTTCCTCCACTCCCACTCCATCACTCTCGTTATCCCTATCGGGATTAGGTTTTGTTGTTTTGTTTTGTGCGTGTTGTACCCTGTAGTACATCGTGAGGGGCGGGCAGAACTACTTCCTGAGGTGTTCAAGGGCGTCAAGAAGATCGGAGTCATCGGACAGGGCTCCCAAGTTCAGTCCCAGCTTCACTTTGTTCCCCTCACAATACAGTTTGTTCCCTCACTCTCGAGATTTAAATGTCTCTCTACTAGAGACACTGCTTGAATATAAACATCAGTCGGTGTGTTCAAATTGAGTGACGGATTTCACACATATCCGTGTTGTTCTGCTACATGGGTTCAGAGTCTATATGTCTGTGCACTGGCTCACGGAATATTTTTGGAGTGCTTTCTCAAGGCCCAGAACCTGAAAGATTATTTGGTTCAAGCCAAGTCTGAGATCATCGTTAAAGTTTGTTATTCTCATGTATCTCCAGTTTTAGACATGGGATTGAGTTTTTATCATGTGTTGAGTGGAAATCTCTGAAGCTTTGGCATGTAGAGTGAAAACCCACAACTATTGTTTATTGTTTTCTTTGGCTTTATAACTTGCACTAGGCACTGTTTATCACTCGTTCTTGCTTAATTAAAGTGAGCATTTGATACTATCATGTTAGTTGGTCAATAAGCTGTCCTTTTGCTTTCAGATTGGTCTCAGGAAAGGTTCTAAATCTTTTGAGGAAGCACGCGCATCTGAATTCACCGAGGGGAACTGAACATTGGGAGACGGCAGCGATCTTGTGCTTCTGTTGATCTTAGATTCTGCACAGGTGCGCATCATGCTCACTAGCTTTCTGCATGATTTTAAGATTTTCTTTGTCAAGTGTTTTGTTTAGACAAGGCTCAGTTTCAGGATGATGTTTCCTTGCATCCAGTTGGTTTATTTAATTAATTGAACTTGCATGCTCTGTTTGGAGCATACTATTTACTCCCTCCGTTCCTAAATATAAGTCTTTTACTACACTCTAAAGTGTGTGTGTCTATATATATATATATATATATATATATATATATATATATATATATATATATATATATATATATATATATATATATATATATATATATATATATGGATTGACTATTCGTCACCCTGGGTGAGGAATAGTTATTCTTCACCCCCTCTATTTTACCACCAATGCACTGTAATTTTACGTTCCGTCAGTTTTGTCTTATTTCTGATGTAAAAAGAGACCGTAAGAAAATATATAATCTCCGTAAAAAATATTTTATGTTATGTAAAATTACAAACGTAAAAACATAGTGTAAAATATACGTAAACTCCAAATTTTCTTGTCTTATGACCTATATTTTTATTTTCTTATATCAAATTTTACGTAGTGAATCATTAGGAATGTAACTATTTGAATTCCAAATGTAATTTAATTATGAAGTGATCGTAAGATTACCTCGGGTGAAGAATAACTTATTCTGCACCCTGGGTGATGAATAGCATAGGGGAAATCCATTTTACCACCTGGGGTAGTTACCTCACATGTCTCATACACTACCATGTGGTAGTATATATTCTACTTTATCATTTTAAGTATGTTCATATACTATATATAAGATACTCCAAAGTGAGTTACATGAAAAAATTGAAAATTGGCTCATGGTTTTTATTTTATTTGTGAAATACGTACATATTTGTACGTAAAAGAGAGCATACTCAAAATACGATACATACTACCAAAAAAATAGTATACATACTACCTAAACATTCTTATATACCACATACTACGCGTACATACTCTTCGATTTGATAGATACTACATACAACATACAAAACTCAAGTGGTGGTAACTACCACTGCTGGTAGATAAAATTTGTCCTATATATATACACACATCCGTATGTAGTCCATATTAAAATCTCTAAAAAGACTTATATTTAGGAATGGAGGGAGTATCATTCATTGCATGATACATTTGTTGAGTCCCGCCATCATTGTATTCTATCCTTGTAACTAAAGTTCTCATTTACTTTTTACAGGCAGACAACTATGGGAAATTTGCAACCACGTGGAACCAAATAGTATTATTGTTTTATCTCATGGATTTCTTCTTGGACATTTGAAATCACATGGCCTTGATTTTCCAAAGAACATCAGTGTGGTTGTTGTATGCCCAAAAAGAATGGGCCCATCGGTTCGAAGACTGTATATTCAGGGCAAAGAAATAAATGGTGCTGGCATCAACGCTAGCTTTGTTGTTCGATCACCATGTATGGTATTTTGAACACTTCTCAACTATCGTTTTCGTGTGAAGACGTGCTCTTGGATGCTCGGTTGCACTAGGATGTTGATGGAAGGGCAACTGATGTTGCTCTTGGATGGTCGGTTGCACTAGGATCCCCGTTCACCTTTGCTACTACTCTAGAACAGGAGTGCAAGAGTGATATCTCTGGGGAAAGAGGTGAACCTATTTTCCTCTTCATGACTTCTATGTTGACTATTATTTTTTGCACTATAACTAACCAGTTTGTGTCCAGGAATTTAGCTGGGCAATGACCATGGCATTGTGGAGGCTTTGTTTAGGAGATACAGAGAGCAAGGAATTGACGAGGAGTTGAATTATTCTGAAAAACTATCTCAAAGAAGGTATGCCGCCATTAATCTTTATCGGTGCAATTTCCCCCTTTTTACGAGGGGATGCTTCCTTTGAGCGAGGAAGGCAAAAAGGAGTTCAACAAGGCATACAATATAATGCATACTTTTACCATTGCATGGACATACTCTACGAGTGCTATGAAGATGTTGCTTCTGAAAGTGAAATCAAGAGTGTTGTGTTGGCTTGTCGGAGGTTTTATGTAGGTTTCTCTACTATTAAAACTGTAACTTTTCATTCTTATTCTGTCCATAATTAAGCTGGATGCGACAATGTTGACCGCAACACGGCCCATACTAAAATGGTTGACCAAAAGTTTATGTCAGGCAAGTTGAAGGTGTCCACAACATGACCCATGTTGCTCCGTCAAAAAAAAAACATGACCCATGTTGCAGTGGGTGAGCGCAACATGACCCTTGTTGCAATTGTCCGTGACCGAGTTCGGCGCAGAGGAGCCAACAACAGAGAGGATTTATTGTGGTCACAACGTAGGCACAATTCCTTTGTAGTACTAGTAAAGGATTACACTCGTTGTAAAAAAAGATGTATTCGAGCCAGTTATTCTCATGTATCTCCAGTTTTGTTATTCTCATAACAAACATCATCGTTAAGGTTTTTTATTCTCATGTATCTCCAGTTTTAGACATGGGATTGAGTTTTTAGCGTGTGTTGAGTGAAAACCTCTGAAGCTTTGGCTTGCAGCCCTGAGTGAAAACTCATAACTATTTTTTATTCTTTTCTTTGGCTTTCCCTAGTGGAAAAAGTGCTAACCACAAATTTCGTTTTTTTGCGAGAGAACCACAAATTTCGTTGATGGCGCACCATTTTCAATATACGCCAGCACTAATTTTTTTTCAAATAGTGGTGGCTTGGCTTATTTGGTACGGCAATACTAGGGACATGGTGGTGGCGCTGGATAATCGTTGAACATCACAGGTATACGAGTCCCACAGATAGTAGAAGGCATAATATAATGCTGGCATGGCATAATAAGGAACGTCAACACAATTATGTTTAGTTGTGGCGTGTCATGGGTTGCCATGTCAGCACTATATGACGTGTGGTTCATTTTAATATTATATTGTAGTTTAGTTTTATTTTTGGAATTACTTTTATTTAAAACTATTTATTCTTAATTGATTAGAATGTGTCTAATAATATTGTTTTGTCAAGTTGAACATTATTATATTTTGAGACTTCAATTTTTCCTTTTTATTTGTTGGTAGGTGATGGTCATTTTTATATTATATTGTAGTTTTTTTATTATTTTAATTGGAAATTCTGACACTTTTGCTACTACTCTAGAACAGGAGTAAAAAGAGTGATATCTTTGGGGAAAGAGGTGAACCTATTTTCCTCTTGATGACTTCTATGGTGCCTATTATTTTTTTCACCGCAACTAACCAGTTTGTGTCCAGGAATTTTGCTGGGCGCTGTCCATGGTATTGTGGAGGCTCTTTTTAGGAGATAGCAAGGAATGGATGCAGAGTTGAATTATTCTCAAAGACCATCTCAAACAAGGCATGCCGCCATTAATCTTTTGGAACCACCTTTAATCTCTACTTATCAGTGCAACTTTCCACTTTTTATCAGGGGATGCTTCAAGTGTACAACTCCTTGAGCGAGGAAGGCAAAAAGGAGTTCAACAAGGCATAAAGTGCATCATTTTACCCTTGCATGGACATATTCTACGAATGCTATGAAGATGTTGCTTCTGAAAGTGAAATCAGGAGTGTTGTGTTGGCTGGTCAGAGGGTTTACATATGTTACTCTGCGATTAAAACTGTAACTTTTCATCCTGATTTTGTCCATGATTAAGTTGGATGCGGCAGTGTTGGTCCTGCAAGACCATGACCATGTTGACTCCGAGTTCGGTGCAAAGGGGCAACAATAGAGGAGACTTATTGCGGTCATGGTGTTGGTCACGTATCAGGATGCAAAACTAGAATGTCACGCGCGCGGCTCACCTCAAAGGAGAGGATCCGGATAGATATGCAACCGGACCAATGCGTCCACGAATCATTCCCCTGATCGCTACCCTCGCCCGCTCGCAGTCGCCGCACCCCAAATCCACAGGGCCATCCCCATCCAGATCCAGGCGTCGATGCTGCGCCGCCAGCCCACCCGCATCGACCTCCGCAGCTCCGACCGCGACGAGCTCGAGGAGCACCTCCGCTCCAAGGCCGCCGCCGCCGCCGCCGCCGAATCCACGCCCCTCTTGACCCCGCGCCCGTCCAACCCCATCTCCAACCCGCTCCTCCGCCTCCTCCACCCGCCGCCCGACGCCGCGCCCTCCAAGGCCCAGCGCATCGGCCTCCACCCCCCGCCCCCCCAGCCCTAGCCGCACCCCCACCCCCATGGAGGTCGAGATCAAGCTCCGGCTCCCGGACGCGGCCGCGCACGGGCGCCTCTCCACCTTCCTCGCGCCCCGCCTGCTCCGCACCGACGCCCAGCGCAACGTCTTCTTCGACGCCGCCGCGCGGCCCCTCGCCGCCGCCACCGCCGCGCTCCGCGTCCGCCTCTACGGCCCCGACGACCGCGCCCCCTCCCGCGCCGTGCTCGCGCTCAAGCGCCGCCCGCGCATCCACGCCGGCGTCAGCCGCGTCGAGGAGATCGAAGAGCTCCTCGACCCGGCCCTCGCCCTCGCATGCGTCGACGACCCCGCCCGCCTCGGCGCCGTCGACTCCCCCATCGTCCGGCTCGTCTCCGACGAGTACGGCGTCGGCGGGGACAAAGCGCCGTTCGTCTGCCTCGGCGGCTTCCGGAACACGCGCGGCGTGTATGAGCTCGGGGAGGGCGAGGGGCAGGGGCTCGTGCTGGAGCTCGACGAGACGCACTTCGATTTCGGGACCAACTACGAGCTCGAGTGCGAGACCGCGGAGCCAGACCAGGCCAAGGAGGTCCTCGAGCGGCTGCTCACGGTGGCTGGGGTGCCGTATGAGTACTCCCGGAGCAATAAGTTCGCGTCCTTCATGGCCGGGAAGCTGCTTCCATGACTAGGTTTGTGGTCGGTCTTTGGCATGTCTCGTATGATGATGATTAAACTTAGGTGCCAATAGCACTTTCTTTAAACAAAAAAAAAAACAAGTTTAGTTTCCTGCAACTGTAAACTTGTTCTGTGGCATGTGGTTTCAGACCTCACAAGTGCAATGTTTATTAATCTTACATTCTGGTATTTATTTTTTTGTAGTGCATCAATGAATTTGATGATGAAACCGTGACTGCTATAAAAGTTGTGTGTCGATAGCACTTCCGTTGAACAAAAGCCAGCTATCTAGCTTGCAACTATAAACTTGTCCTGTGGCATTGATTTCGAATCTCCCAAATGCAATATTTAGTTCTGTTACATTCTGGCACCTGATAACTTGCATCCAAGAATTTGGTGATTAAACCGTGACTGCTATAAAACTTGTGTGTCGATAGCACTTTCATTGCAACCATAAACTAGTTCTGTGGCATGTGACTTCAAATCTCACAAATGCAATATTTAGTTCTGTTACATTCTGGTGTATGATAGCCTGCATCCAAGAATACTATTTTGGTAGCAGCATAGCGACGCAAGGGATTGCGTTTCAGTCCTCGTAGAAAAACCAAGTCTGGAGCATGATCTGACTAAATTAGGCACTGGAAGGACAAAGCAAACACTGAATATTTTGCAGTTCTTCTTCCTTGATTAATTCATCTCTTGAGTCCATCTATATGCAAGACTCACAATCTAGGCTAGGAACAAACTAAACATCATATATCTTTGCTGCTTGGGTGGTCTTGATACCACATCTCATGCCGTCACTTCCTTGAGCAACTTCTCCTATGCCATGGGCCTGTGCTGCCACCACACCTTAGACAGAGTTACTTCCTTTTATGGGCAATGAGCACACCGCGTCGCATCTGATGTGCGTCGTTCTGTTCTACTGATTGTGGATTGGCCATCCTTATTTTCACCACCTCCCTGATGACCTGTTTCTTGTCTTGATCCTTTGCCTTCTCCCATGGCAGCATCTCTTCAACACAAAGAGACACCACTCCTTGCGTGGTTGTGCCAATGCTGATATTGAGGCTACTACCGTTTGTTGGTAGACACTTAGGTGCACTACAACTTGTGTTGCTGCCTTGACTTGTTGCGCCCCGGTGCACAAAACTTTCACATTATTATTCTGAACCATCAGTTTTATCCAACGAATATGCTGGACTTTTCCACAAACTGCACCGTCAAATTAACACATTACTTTTCTGCTATAGGTATTTTTCCATTTTATCATATGCCCTAGTCACCTTTAGTGATAACAGGTTAACAGGGCAGATGGGTATACGTCGCTGCTGAATGCAGTATTATCTGGGCAAACACATGAACAGTTTTGCTGGATATGCATAGTACCGCAAAATTGCAGGTCTAGTTCCCTCCAAAGACGAGACCCAGCTTGTCCACCGGCGTTCCATCCTTACGATGATCTTGGTTTTGACATCCCCGATGGTATCTGGGCTCTCAACCTCGAGAACGAGGGTCTCCATCTGTTGAACTAGAGCACCAAACTTCAGTAATCTCAACATATAGTATAGCACGGGATAACAGTTGTTGTTTCACTCATGCAAAACTCGTAATGCTGCCTGCTTTAGGAAAGTTTTCCCTGCTGTTCCCACTAGTGCGATTTTTGCTGTTGCTCCCTACTTATCTTTCCGGTCAAAATTTCAGAAACCAAGACTTCAAAAATGACAGTGGAGCGGAGCAAGGCTGCTCATCGAGAGGGCCACTGAGGTCTTCCATGGACGACTTGGATGGGGCCCGCTGATACTCTTGATAAATTCTTGAGCAACTTGTTGCCTCGTGGCTTGATGGCCTGGCTAGCTTCTGCTGTTATGTTTTGCGCTGTTTGTTGTTAATCCTCAGACTTGTTCTTGTTTTCCAGACTTGTTCAGGATGTCTGCTGTGATGCGTTGGCCCTTTCTATGGTGCTGAGTTGATCGACTCCTCTTCATGGTTTGATATCCTGTTTTCGTTAGCCTCTGTGCCATTTCGCCGGGTCGTGAACTGGTAGGTTGCATTTGTGTTACCAATTTCAGCAATGAAATTAGGAGCTAGGCTCTGTTTCTCAAACAAAAACAAAAAACGATCGCTGTTTGATGAGGAATTAGAACTTGTTGAGATTCAATCAAGAACTAATTACCAACAAGGGTGACTTGGTGTTGGTGAGAAATGCTGTTTTGATCAGAACAACTGTGTGATTTGCGTGCTCTTTCGTAGCTGTAATCCGATGTTGATTGCACCTAAACCCATCACATCCATTCGAGTGGTGTGCTTCATTTAGCATATCACAAGTAACTCATTCCAAGCCATCAACTTAGGATAGACTAGGCTCCTCCGAAACAAAACAAAAATAAAATTGGCGGGTGGAAACCAGTGACCTCCTTATTGGAGCCCTGTTCATCCTCGACCATATGAAAGAGACTAGGGCATTGCTCGCAGAGACTTGTGCGTTGGACCTCCTTAACTGAGTCATCTTTATTGTAAACTATGTGAAAGAGACCGTATGTTGTGTTAATTGATCTATTTGTGAGTTAAGTGTTATGCAATTGACCAGAGGGACCAATGTCTGCTATGGAGATTTTTGAGTTTGTGAGAAAAGTTAATAGTAAACCAAATATTTCTATTTCTTATCAGATCTTATTTACTATGCATGTGATTGAGTCAATCAGCTAAAATAAGCTTTTTGAAAGACAAAATTGGTGAAGACCGAAGAGATGTGATGCATCTGCAAGGATTGGTAGAAAAAATAATCAATATTGCTTTGTACTTTAAATGTTTACTGGTGGTAACATTTTAAATGCACAGATACTAATTATTATTTTGATGTTTATATTAAGAGTCATGAGTTTAGACCCTTGAAATCTCACGACCAATCCTAGGGACAATTATCTCTAAAATTCCACCTTTTTTTTCCCCGAAAATTCTTGTATTACTCAAAACTCAGAATTACAATCACGACGTACAATACCAAGGACTTCTCCGGGTCCTGACCCAAGCCATACCGCAGTACGAACTTAAACCCTACCAAAGTTGGCCATAAAATGACTAGTTAGATTTTGACTACGTCGAATATGAGTAATACAAGAACCACGTTCCTCTAGATTATCCTTGATCTCTTTGACTAAGAAAGCAAATTTAGACCTATTCGTAACAGCATTCTGCACCATCGTTACGGCTTCCAGACAATCAGATTCAACTTGGATAGGTTGATTGCTCCATTGGGAGGCCAACATTAGGCCTTCCTTTATTGCCAAAATCTCCGTCTCTAGAACATCATCACAGGAAAATAGATGCCGACATGATCTGAAAATAATGCTCCCATCATGAGCTCTGAGAATCATACTTGCTCCGGCAATTCCATTTAGAAACGACCCATCAGTGTTAAGTTTAACATGCCCAGCCGGTGGGGGAGACCATGAGTTACCAAAAGGGGTGTTGTTATTGCATGTATCAGCCATGAGTGGGTAACAAGTTGAGACGGGAGTCTTTCCTATATGCATGTTCACATTTGGGTCAATGGCAATGGATTGAAGAGATTCAAGATAGCTAGCTAATAATCTGCACGAGACTTCCACGGGTGGTGCTGGTTTTGCATGGATTATTTCGTTCCCGACATACCAGATGCGCCATAGCAACATCATTAGCCTGACCCTCATAGACTCCTCGAGACTGGCAGCCAGCTGAATGAACCATTCCTCACCGGAAGGAAGGATCGAAGAAATCTCATGGAGGTCCCAAACCGCTGCCATAGCATGCCAAAGTCGCCGAGCATTAATACAAGAACAGAATGCATGGAATGCGTCCTCATCAGCACAGCCACAAAACGGGACAAGTTGCAACCACTTCCAAGTTTCTTTCCTGTTTGTTGCACCAAGTGGGTAAACAATTAGTGGCCAAACGCCAAGCAAAGTTCAGAACTTTGGGCGGGGCAGGGCTAGACCAGACTGCATTCCACCCATGGCGTGAAGCATCAGACTGAGAGCTAGTCGAAGCAATCAGCGTGTTCTGCTGTTCATCTGCAGCAAGCCGGTATGCACTTCTTACAGTAAACAAGCCTGGCTTTTCCGGAGCCCAAGCAATGAAATCTTCTCCCAGCCTAGGTGACGGACGGATTTTTGTTATCTCGCGGATATCAATTGGGAGAAAGAATTGGTGCAGTTTTGTGAGATCCCTTGCACCATTATGATCCAAAAGTTCAGAAACCCACTTGAATCTGCAGCGCCCTTTCTAAGAAATAAGCTCGCCAGTAGGTTCAGGAACTAACCATCGATCTCGCCAAATGCGCACATTTTGTCCATTAGCAATTCTCCATACGAGTCCTTTTTTTTAACAACTCCAACCCATAACTAACAGCTTGCCACGTAGATGATGGATTAGCGGAAAATACCGTGTCCTCCAATCTACCACTCGGGTAATATTTGGCCTTCAAGAGTCGTGCGCATAAACTGTTAGGGAAAGCTATTAAGCGCCATGCTTGTCTGGCCAACAAAGCTTGATTGAACAGACGAAAAATCCCTAAATCCAAGTCCACCTCGTGCTTTTGGCCTTGTCATTTTATTCCACGCATACCAGTGTGTTTTCCTCTTTCCTTCCTCGGTGCCCCAATTACTGACCTTACGGTTAAGGTCATCACACACGCCCAGGGGAACCTTGAAGACACTCATGATGTAGGTTGGTATTGACTGTGCAACGGATTTGATCAAGAATTCCTTACCAGCCTGAGTGGGGTGCCCATCATAAGAGAACAATCTCTTTGTTATTTTCACCTGGAGATTTTGAAACTTTCCTTTTATCATCCTTCCATCAGGTCTTGGGTGAAGGAAATATGCCCTAGAGGCAATAATAAAGTTGTTATTTATATTTCCTTATATCATGATAAAAGTTTATTATTCATGCTAGAATTGTATTAACCGGAAACTTGATACATGTGCGAATACATAGACAAAACAGAGTGTCCCTAGTATGCATCTACTTGACTAGCTCGTTAATCAAAGATGGTTAAGTTTCCTAGCCATAGACATGTGTTGTCATTTGATGAACGGGATCACATCATTAGAGAATGATGTGATGGACAAGACCCATCTGTTAGCTTAGCATAATGATCGTTTAGTTTATTGCTATTGCTTTCTTCATGACTTATACATGTTCCTCTGACTATGAGATTATGCAACTCCCGAATACCGGAGGAACACTTAGTGTGCTATCAAACGTCACAAAGTAACTGGGTGATTATAAAGGTGTCTCTGATGGTGTTTGTTGAGTTGGCATAGATCGAGATTAGGATTTTTAGTCCGTGTATCGGAGAGGTATCTCTGGGCCCTCTCGGTAATGATCATCACTACAAGCCTTGCAAGCAATGTGACTAATGAGTTAGTTGCGGGATGATGCATTATGGAACGAGTAAAGAGACTTGTCGGTAACGAGATTGAACTAGGTATGATGATACCGACGATCGAATCTCAGCAAGTAACATACCGATGACAAAGGGAACAAAGTATGTTGTTATGCCGTTTGACCGATAAAAATCTTCGTAGAATATGTAGGAGCCAATATGAGCATCCAGGTTCTGCTATTGGTTATTGACCGGAGATGTGTCTCGGTCATGTCTACATAGTTCTCGAACCCGTAGGGTCCACACGCTTAACGTTCGACGACGATTTGTATTATGAGTTATGTGATTTGATGACCGAAGTTTGTTCGGACTCCTGGATGAGATCACGGACATGACGAGGAGTCTTGAAATGGCCGAGAGGTAAAGATTCATATATTGGAAGGTTGCATTCGGACATCGGAATGGTTCCGAGTGATTCGGGCATTTTTCCGGAGTACTGGGAGGTTACCGGAATCCCCCGGGGAAAGATATTGGCCTTATGGGCCATAGGACGGAGGCTAACCAGCCCACAAGGGGCTGGTGCGCCCCCACAAGGGAGGAGGCCGAATTGGACTTGGGAAGGTGGCGCCACCCCCCTTTCCTTCTCCAACTCCCACTACTAGAAAAAGGGCTATAGATGGGATTGACACTAATGGCGCACCAGACAAGCGGTGCGCCATTAGTATATACTAATGGCGCACCATCTTCTGATACGCCATTAGAGTTGAAACTACTAATGGCGCACCAGGCGCAGGGTGCGCCATTAGTATCAATTTTTTTTAACTAGTGCGCCTGTCCAAACATACTAATGGCGCATCCTGACACAGTGCGCCATTACTAGTTGTAACTAGTAATGGCGCACCTGTCCCAGGGTGCGCCATTAGTATCAATTATTTTTAACTAGTGCGCCTGTCCAAACATACTAATGGCGCATCCAGACACAGTGCGCCATTACTAGTTGTAACTAGTAATGGCGCACCTGGCCCAGGGTGCGCCATTAGTATCAATTTTTTTTAACTAGTGCTCCTGTCCAAACATACTAATGGCGCACCCTGGGACATTAGTAAGTGGGCAGCAACAAGATATTTTGGACAGCCTCTCCTACCCACACTCACTTTCTCCCCACTTCATTCTCTCCACCTCCTCCTTGTCTCGGGTGGCTCCTCTTTTTCACCTCATTCCCACCATAGATTCATTCAATTCATGGATGGCTATCGGTGGCAAGGTGATGAAGATGACTACGAAGTCGTCCATGGGGGCCGGGCAAGAAATGAGGAAGGGCAGTAAGACAACCACCGCGGCTCGGGCGGGCGAGAAGACGAAGAATCCCCAGGAGATGATCACGACGGTGATGCTGTACACAGTCATCATGTAGAAGATGCAGGACATGATGATGAGGAAGATGCCGGAGCAGACGACGGGCATGATCATGAAGATGATGATGCCAGCGGAGCAGACGACGCTGGACCATCGATGGGCTGGGTGCAGGACCCTCATATTCAAGAGCTGCTTCTCAAGCAGACGGATAACGCAAGAGCTGCCGCCCGAGAGAAAGCCAAGATGGATCAACTTGAGTTAGACGCGGTTACTCCATTGTATGAAGGATGCAGGCCCGAGGATACCCGCCTGAAAGTAACGCTCATGGCTCTGGAGATGAAGGTAAAACACAAAATGACCGACGCATGCTTCGACGAGAACATGTCATTCTGGCACGAACGTCTTCCCAAGGGGAACAAGTGCCCGACCAGTTTGGAGGAGGCGAAGAAAATCGTGTGTCCTCTGGATTTACCGCACGTGAAATACCATGTGTGCATGAACAATTGCATCATTTATCGGGATGAGCACGCGGAGTCTACCATATGTCCGGTGTGCGGCGTCACTCGATACAAGAAGAGGAAGAAAGCTCCTCGAAAAGTGGTGTGGTACTTTCCGATCACTCCTCGTCTGCAGCGGTATTTCGCGGACCCTAAGGTAGCAAAGCTCCTGCGTTGGCACGCGGATAGGGAGGAGAAGAAGCGAGAAGATGACGCAAATGATCCGGAGATAGATAAAAAAGACAAGATGCTGAGTCACCCTAAGGATGCGAGCCAGTGGCAAGCGTTGAACTTCGAAGACCTAGAATTTGGGAACGATCCAAGGAACATCGTGCTGGGCGCGAGCACCGATGGAGTCAATCCGTTTGGCAGCCAGAGAAGCACACATAGCACCTGGCCTGTGTTTGTGTGGATGTACAACCTTCCCCCCTGGTTGTGCATGAAGAGGAAGTACATTCACATGAGTATGCTAATCGAAGGACCGAAACAACCAGGGAATGACACATGAGAAGCTTCTGTCGTACCCTTTACATGAGGATTCTTCCGCGGAAGAACAACTCATATTCGCCTTGTCACAGGGCGCCGAGCACAACCTGATGACCTATGAGGCGTACGATATCAATGGCTACACATTCTACACCGAGGCCAAGGATATGAAGAGCGATGGTTATCAGAACTCCGGGGTAACGATGGAATCCTACACCGGTAACGACAAGGACAGATACTACGGAAGGATCGAGGAGATCTGGGAGCTGAGCTACGCTGGAGAGAAGGTCCCGATGTTCCGTGTCAGATGGGCCAAGAGCGTCCTAAAAGAAGACCGGTATTTCACCACCATGGTTATACCCGAAGCCAAATCCAAGACCGCAGGCGCAAACGTCACCGCGAAAAATGAGCCATGGGTACTGGCTTCCCAAGTGGACCAATGCTTCTTCATTACCGACCCGTCAAAGCCCAGTCGTGTTGTCGTGAGGAGAGGCAAAAGGAAGATCATCGGAATGGATGGAGTAGCCAATGAGCAAGACTTCGACAAGTACGGCGACCCGAGAATCGAACATGACGACGATGATGAAGTAGCAGCATACACCACAAGAAGAAGCAGGACCACCCTACCTAAAGGACGTCCGTTCCACAGAAGAACTCCATTTGCGAAAAAGAAGGGCAAGAAGATTGTGAACAGATAGCTAGCTAAGATCGATTGTATTTAAATCGTAGCCTTCATTTCTCGATTGTATTTCATGGGCACTTTTTGAACTATCATGAATATTTTTAAATTTCATGGACACTCGATCTCGATCCCCCTCCATCTCGATCGCTATCCCACCTCGCCAGATCCGGTCCCCCTCGCCACCGAGCACCCCCCGGTCCACCGGCCCCCCGCACCCCGCGCACCCTCCCTCGCTCCACCGGCATTACTGTTTGATGATATTTTTTAAATAATTATTACTGTCTTATAAAAAAATATTACTGTTATGATTTAAACAAGTTTGAACATATTTAAACACAAATAAATATCAAACAGCATTTTAAATGCATAAAAAAATTGTGGAGCCTAGGAATCGAACCCAGGACCTCCTGGTGTGAGAACTGGCTGCTGACCAGTCGAGCTAGTAGAGGGAACTTGGTGTGGATCAGGTCAGGTGGAAGATAACCTGTTGGCTCGAGCAGAAATCAAAAAAAAAATACTAATGGCGCACCAGGGTGAGGTGCGCCATTAGTATGGATGTACTTATGGCCATACTAATGGCGCACCGAGGGGTGGTGCGCCATTAGTATTGTGCCCTCGCCCTCGCCTATCCCCGGCCCAAACCTATCCCCTCTCTCTCCCTCGCCCTCGCCCTCGATCCCCTTCCCCTCTCCTCTCCCGACGCCGCTGCCCCGCCGCCTCGACGCCGCCCCGTCGTCCTCGTCTCCGCCCCGACGCCCCGACGCCGCTGCCCCTTCCCCTCTCCTCTCCCGACGCCGCTGCCCCGACCTCCTCCTCGCCCCTCGACGTCGCCCTCGATCCCCTTCCCCTCTCCTCTCCCGCCGCCGCCGCCCCGTCGTCCTCGTCCTCGCCCTCCTCCTCGTCCGCGCCACCGCCGCGCCGCTCCGACCTCCTCCTTGTCCCCTCCGGCCTCCTCCGCCTCCTCAGGTACTGCCCCACCTCTCCCTCCCCCTCCGGCCTCCTCCTTCCTCTTTGAATGCTTAATGTGGAGCACAACTTACACTATATGCTATACGAGTAGTATGTTGCTATGTCAAGAACACTAGAACGAAGAGTATGATGAATAAGACCACCAGGAAGAGGATGAGCATGATCTGCCCCTTGATACAACTGAAATCAATACAATTGTTCAGAAAATCAATACAATTGTTCAGAAAATTATCATATAATTTGCTATCATAGAATTACTTGAGCAGCAGGGCTGCAGGAGTCAGTCAGACAAACAAGCACCAGAAAGAAGAACTTGAGCAGAGTATAGGACTACCACCTTCTCACTATAAGTCTATAACACAACATGCATGTAGCAAGTGAACATTACTATGAATCATTTCTCCAATTGTTCAGAAAATCAATACAACCGAAATCTAAAGTCGACTGCACTTTCGAGGAGACAGTACCCAATTAACACCAATGGTGTTCTAAAATAACAGATTTAGTTACATAGCTACAGCTATAATTCAGTTACGTCAAAGTTGAAGTTCTAGAAAGAGCAGAGCAATAGAGATGTTTCTAAAAAATCTATAATCTAGTCAGAAGTACCCAAATAACATCCGTGGAATACTCAGACGGTAACACGTTTAGTTACAATACTACTCCAGTAGTAATCTACACACAAAAAGCAACTATGGAACAAAACAACACAGCCAGGGTAGTCAGGTTAGCTTCAAAAATGTTACGGCACTTATTCTGGCAGTCACAGGAGCTGACGGAGTAGTCCAAACAACAGTGGCAAAAAAATTAGGTATAAAAACAGTAGCAAATAAAAAAAGAGTAGCAAATATAGCTAGGGAAATTTTGTTTAGGTATAAAAACAGTAGCAAATAAAAAAAAAGCAGTAGCAAATTAAAAAAACAGTAGCAAAAAATTAGGTATAAAAACAGTAGCAAATATAGCTAGGGCAATTTTGTTTAGGTATAAAAAACAGAAGCTACAATTTGTAAAAAGCATGAGCAACTGATCTGATTCATCTCATCCTCTCTCGATCAGCAGGATACAAGTGGAACAAGGCAGGGGCGTAGGTGCTTGCTACTCAGGCACGGCGGCAGAGCCAAGCACACCCTCCTCTCCCAAGGTACCAACCCCTCTTCCTCTCCCCCTGTATATACTGCTGTACAGTACATTTTTTTTGCTCAATTTGCTGCTGTCCAGTACATCTTGTTAAAATTGCTGCTGACCAATACATCTTTGCAATATATGGTGATGTGTACCATTCTTGATAGGATGTATCAATTGTAGTAGATGGTCAAGAAGATGTATCAATTCTTGACATGCCAATGTATTTTCCATGTTGTGATGGAGGCCTTTTTTGCCTTGTCCACCCGAGAGGCCCTTGAGTTTGCCGGAATGTCGATTAACTTCCGTTCCGGCAAATTCGGGTACTCCATATGTCCTATTTTCAGCAAAGGTCATGCTGAAATTTTCCGTGAATTTTAGCATGACTTTGCTAAAAATAGGACATATGGGGGACTTCCGACTAATGCATGGGCCGGGGTATCTTAGTACTTAATTAAGTAGGATCAACTGCCTCTTGTGTTATTCATATAGAAGTGTGATATCTACTCATAGTTATTACTAATGTCAGTTGCTCGTCATCGATAAACCCTAATCTGGTAGGATGACCTACTAAAAAAGCCCATACCACATATTCTATTTGGATGGGCGTGTTTTCACCACACTGTGGATTATCTTATTGGACCCAACAGAGATGATGTAGTTTTGAATTATGAACATAGGAAATGTCGTCATCGGACGACGAAAGTCTCTCGGGGGAGTGCGACTGGTGCCACGACGGTCGAGGTCTGTGCGACAGGCCTCACCTGGACGATGATCGGCGCTTCAGCATTAAGCTCGAGGAGACCTTCGAAGTTGAAACGGTACGCAACGACGACAAGTGTTTTTTTCATAATTAAGCATGACTTCAACTATTCCAACGTGTAATTTCATCTTTTACAATTCGAGTATAGTTTATCCCATGCCATGCAAGACGCTATGTCTTGGAGAGGATGGATTTTGAAGATCATGAAAATTTTGAAACGAAGAAAATTCACCTAAGGACACATCATGATGTGGATTTTGAAGTAAATCTGTATAATGCTGAGAGCGTAACCCATTTTGGTTGCAAAAATTGGGAAGCATTTTGCAAGATGTATGGTTTTGATGAGGTTATGCTTGTCACCATGGATCTTGGTGATCCTGGCATCGACCAAGACAATATGGACATTTGGGTCCTTGTTGATATGCCTCCAGTTCTACCGCTATGTGAGTTTCTCAAACATAGTTAATTATTAACTAATCTATATTGTTTATTTCAAAATAGTTGACAACTTATTTCCATTGACAGCTTATTTTGATTGTTCAAAAAATGTGCGGAAAATGGTAGACAAAACCCACTACACCGATGGCTCCGAGTTAACTTATCAGGAGAAAAATCATCTGGTCGGATTTTGTACTGATCTTGAGAATTACAATATCTACAATCAAACTCCTCAACATTATGGTCAATACGTGCCACTAGTGCACGTGTTGAACTACGGTAACTACCATGGAGATACCCTGGTAAGATTTCTTACTATTACGACATCCGTGCATCTTTTGCATACTTCTAAAACTAGTACATCATTGCTAACTATGAAGTTATTACTATGTTTTTCAACAGAGAATCCCAGAGGATTGTGTGCCTCATTTGATGTATCAGAATGGCAGCCTTCAAGTTTTGAACTTATATCCAGGTCATCCTACAAATCTCAACTGTCCATACCGGATTTCTAGAAGAAGTGGAGACATGCTAATCAGAGAATGGAAAAAATGTATGGATAGTCGTAAGGAGGTTCTTGGAAGCAAAAGGAAGCGCCGCGCAAGAATTGGAGACAGGATGATCTCCATTCTCCATAATGGAGAGTCAGGGTCTATATTGTTTTATGCTATTTTACCTTAAATAGGGTATTTTAGGTCCTGCCTAATACTGATGATCATGTGCTAAGAACAATTAAGTAGGGTTGGTTCGATGACTATCAGGATGATGATCGTATGACTTGTTATTAATAACGAGTAGAAGTTGTATGATGATGATTAGTAGGACTTGTTAGGATTAGTATTAATTTCGACAAACTCGCTACTCGCGGTCTCGAGACTTGTAATGTTCTATCTTTGTTCGGTCTTTTGATTTCGGAGACTAATATGATGAATTGTATTCGGAGACTAAAATGATGAATTGTATTCAGAGACTAATCTTCTATTGTATTCGATGAATCTGTTGTTGATGTGTGCTGTCTATATTTTGTCCAATTATACATTTTATAACCTGTGCAAAAAACAGAAAACAAAAAAAAACCTAATATTCGTACTAATGGCGCATCACATCATAGTGCGCCATTAGTATGCCAGAGGATACTAATGGCGCATCACTAAACAGTGCGCCATTAGTATGCCGAAGTTACTAATGGCGCATCTTGTTGTAGTGCGCCATTAGTATGCCAAAGCACCTGGGTGTACATGGCCCCCTGGGAGGCATACTAATGGCGCACTGTTGTATATACTAATGGCGCATCTGGGGTGCGCCATTAGTAAAATATACTAATGGCGTGCTACTAATGGCGCACCATCAATGCGCCATTAATGGCCAGATTAGGTGCGCCATTAGTAGCCCTTTTTCTAGTAGTGTCCCTCTCCTTCCCTTTTCCCCCTCCGGTAGAAGGAAAAAAGGGTGGGGCCGAATCCTACTAGGACTGGAGTCCTAGTAGGACTCCCCTCTCCCTGGCGCGCCCCTTGTTGGCCGGCCTCCTCCTCCCCTCATTTATATAAGGGGGCAGGGGGAAACCCCAGAGGCACAACAGACAATCTCTTAGCCGTATGCGGTGCCCCCCCTCCACAGTTTTACACCTCGGTCATATCATTGTAGTGCTTAGGCGAAGCTCTGCGCCGGTAACTTCATCATCACCATCACCACGCCGTCGTGCTGACGGAACTCTCCCTCGGCCTCAACTGGATCAAGAGTTTGAGGGACGTCAACGAGCTAAACGTGTGCAGATCGCGGATGTGCCGTGCGTTCGGTACTTGATCGATTGGATCGCGAAGACGTTCGACTACATCAACCGCGTTACTAAACGCTTCCGCTTTCGGTCTACGAGGGTATGTGGACACACTCTCCCCGCTCGTTGCTATGCTTCTCCTAGATAGATCTTGCGTGATCATAGGCAATTTTTTTGAAATACTACGTTCTCCAACAGTGGCATCCGAGCTAGGTCTATGCGTAGATGTTATATGCACGAGTAGAATGCAAAGAGTTGTGGGCGATAATAGTCATACTGCTTACCAGCAGGTCATACTTTGATTCGGCGGTATTATTGGATGAAGCGGCCCAGACCGACATTACATGACCGCGTTCATGAGACTGGTTCTACCGCCGTGCTTCGCACACAGGTGGCTAGTGGGTGTCTGTTTCTCCAACTTTAGTTGAATCGAGTGTGACTACGCCCGGTCCTTGTTGAAGGTTAAAACAACACACTTGACGAAAAATTGTTGCGGTTTTGATGCATAGGTAAGAACGGTTTTTGCTAAGTGATGTCTACTACGCAACCTTCTTCTTGTAGACGTTGTTGGGCCTCCAAGTGCAGAGGTTTGTAGGACAATAGCAAATTTCCCTCAAGTGGATGATCTAAGGTTTATCAATCCGCGGGAGGCGTAGGATGAAGATGGTCTCTCTCAAGCAACCCTGCAACCAAATAACAAAGAGTCTCTTGTGTCCCCAACACACCCAATACAATGGTAAATTGTATAGGTGCACCAGTTCGGCGAAGAGATGGTGATACAAGTGCAATATGGATGGTAGATATAGGTTTTTGTAATCTGAAAATATAAAAACAGCAAGGTAACTAATAATAAAAGTGAGCAGAAACGGTATTGCAATGCGTTGAAACAAGGCCTAGGGTTCATACTTTCACTAGTGCAAGTTCTCTCAACAATAATAACATAATTGGATCATATAACTATCCCTCAACATGCAACAAAGAGTCACTCCAAAGTCACTAATAGCGGAGAACAAACGAAGAGATTATTGTAGGGTAAGAAACCACCTCAAAGTTATCCTTCCTGATCGATCTATTCAAGAGTCCGTAGTAAAATAACATGAAGCTATTCTTTCCGTTCGATCTATCATAGAGTTCGTACTAGAATAACACCTTAAGACACAAATCAACCAAAACCCTAATGTCACCTAGATACTCCAATGTCACCTCAAGTATCCGTGGGTATGATTATACGATATGCATCACACAATCTCAGATTCATCTATTCAACCAACACAAAGTACTTCAAAGAGTGTCCCAAAGTTTCTACCGGAGAGTCGAGACGAAAACGTGTGCCAACCCCTATGCATAAGTTCACAATGTTACGGAACCCGCAAGTTGATCACCAAAACATACATCAAGTAAATCACGTGAATATCCCATTGTCACCACAGATAAGCACATGCAAGACATACATCAAGTGTTCTCAAATCCTTAAAGACTCAATCCGACAAGATAACTTCAAAGGGAAAACTCAATCCAGTACAAGAGAGTAGAGGGGGAGAAACATCATAAGATCCAACTATAATAGCAAAGCTCGCGATACATCAAGATAGTGCCGAATCAAGAACACGAGAGAGAGAGATCAAACACATAGCTACTGGTACATACCCTCAGCCCCGAGGGTGAACTACTCCCTCCTCGTCATGGAGAGCGCCGGGATGATGAAGATGGCCACCGGTGAGAGATCCCGCTCCGGCAGGGTGCCAGAACAAGGTCCCGATTGGTTTTTGGTGGCTACAGAGGCTTGCGGCGGCGGAACTCCCGATCTAGGTTATGTTCTGGAGGTTTCAGTATTTATAGGAATTTTTGGCGTCGGTCTCACGTCAAGAAGGTTCCCGAGTCGTCCACGAGGTAGGCCCACGTGCCGGGGGGGGGGGGCGCCCCCCACCCTCGTGGACGGCCCGGGACTCTTCTGGCCCAACTCTTTTACTCCGGGGTCTTCTTTTGGTCCATAAAAAATCGTCAAAAATTGGCACGTCAATTGGACTCCGTTTGGTATTCCTTTTCTATAAAACTCAAAAACAAGGGAAAAACAGAAACTGGCACTGGGCTCTAGGTTAATAGGTTAGTCCCAAAAATCATATAAAACAGCATATAAATGCATATAAAACATCCTAGATGGATAATATAATAGCATGGAACAATAAAAAAATATAGATACATTGGAGACGTATCAAGCATCCCCAAGCTTAATTCCTGCTCGTCCTCGAGTAGGTAAATGATAAAAACAGAATTTTTGATGTGGAATGCTACCTTGCATAATCTTCAATGTAATTTTCTTTATTGTGGCATGAATGTTCAGATCCGAAAGATTCAAGATAAAAGTTTAATATTGACATAAAATAATAATACTTCAAGCATACTAACTAAGCAATCATGTCTTCTCAAAATAACATGGCCAAAGAAAGTTCATCCCTACAAAATCATATAGTTTGGTCATGCTCCATTTTCGTCACACAAGAATGCTCTTATCATGCACAACCCCGATGACAAGCCAAGCAATTGTTTCATACTTTAGTAATCTCAAACTTTTTTCAACTTTCACTCAATACATGAGCGTGAGCCATGGATATAGCACTATGTGTCGGTGTCAAAACCGGCGGATCTCAGGTAGGGGGTCCCAAACTGTGCATCTAAGGTCGATGGTAATAGGAGACGGGGGACACGATGTTTCCTCAGGTTCGGGCCCTCTCTATGGAGGTAATACCCTACTTCCTGCTTGATTGATTTTGATGAATATGAGTATTACAAGAGTTGATCTACCACGAGATCGAGATGGGTAAACCCTAAAAGCCTAGCCTGAATGACTATGGTAATGAGTATATCTCCCTCCGGACTAAGTCCTCTGGTTTATATAGACACCGAGAGGATCTAGGGTTACACAGGGTCGGTTACAAAGAAAGGAATCTAGATATTCGGTCGCCAAGCTTGCCTTCCACGCCAAGGAGAGTCCCATCCGGACACGAGTGCACTCTTCGGTCTTCGTATCTTCACAGCCCATCAGTCCGGCCCATGGCTAACAGGCCGGACGCCCGAGGACCCCTTAGTCCAGGCTCCATCAGTAGCCCCCGAACCAGGCTTGAATGACGAGGTGTTCGGCGCGCAGATTGTCTTCGGCATTGCAAGGCGGGTTCCTCCTCCGACGACTTCCAAGTAATGTATTTGGCTTTTAATTCAATGCTGCACCCCTCGGCTTCTGTGCATCGATGACTTCAGCTTCCACGTGTCGGGCGAATGCGGACGGTCAGGGTATTTTTTTGCAAATAACACCCCGTCCATGCAAGAAAGAGCGTCTATTTAAAGAGATCGGGTCCCAGATCCATTCGGCACCACGCGGAGAATATCCTCAGAGATTGCCAGGGAAGACCATTCCAACATGGCTAGCATTCCCAGCTCCTCCTCCCGTTCCCACCCAAAGAAAGGCGAGTGGGAGAGGTGCTCTGTGCCCCACAGTCAATTGGAGAAATTCCAAACGCAGGGATTTCTCCCCCCTGCGGATCTGGTCCCTGTTCGAGCAGGGCTAGCTTCCTTCAACGGCAAGACCCAGGCGGAGGATTTCCCCAATCCATCCGTGGGGGAACGAGTGTGCTTCGTCCCCTATCTACTGAGGGGCATGGGATTTCCAATTCACCCATTCCTCCGAGGGCTTCTAGAGTATTATGGCCTCCAACTGCACAATTTTACCCCAGCCTCCATCCTGCACATTGCGGGTTATGTCGCTTTATGCGAACTATTCCTAGGTTGTGAGGCCCATTTTGATCTGTGGAGAAAGTTGTTTTGTCTTGTCCCGCGCAACCACGAGGGATCGATATTTGAAGTGGGCGGGGCCAAAATATGGCGCATTGCTGAGACCGGATACCTATCCGGCACACCGAAGAAAGATTTCGAAGAGTGGACCTCTGAATGGTTTTACATTGAGGACATCGCACTTCCAGATCCAGTCCTGATGGGCCTCCCCGAGTTTACAAGTGTCCCTCTGAGGAAACACCACAAGTGGCGCCCTCGGAGCCTCGAGGAGGAAGTTAGTGTGGAAGTCCGCCAACTCTTGAGCAAGATCAGGACGCTTGCCCAGTCCGGATATACAATAGTCAAAGTGATGGCGACCTCCATATTGCGGGGGGTCCAGCCACTTCAATACAGAGGCTTCCCATGTGGAACTACAATGGGGAAGATGACGCCTCCCGCAACGGCAGGAAAGGTCCAGACACCCCTGCCGCCCTAGCCAAAATATTGGCCGAACTGTTCAAAGGTGAGGAAGAGGAGTTCCTGCGCATCACACACAGAGAAGGATATTCCATGTATAGTCCTCCTAGCTGGGTAAGCCCCCAGCCCTTCTGCTCTACCCATTCCACTCCCTGAGCTTCGTCCAATGAATATTAACCCGTCCATTTATAACAGCACTGGCGAAAGATTTCCGAGGGGCTTCACAGCCCTGCCCCGCAGCCCGAGGGCCACAATCGGGACCTTGACCCCGGATTCGAAGAGGATCCGGATATATTCGTGGTGCTCGAGAATGGCGTGTTTTACCAGGCGAGCTACGACGGCACCGAAGTGTTCATCATCACCGATTACCCTGGTCTTCTCGCCGCTTCGCACGTAAGTAGTCAGGAGACATCTCCCCCGAAAGGTTCCCCTCGTTCCGCCTCACCCACCGCACTGTCTCATGCTTCGAAGGGGAGGCGTTCGACATACCGTGCTACTCCAGGAGCGACTCCGAAGAGAGCGGCTCCCGCACCGGGAAGCCTTCGAAGAGGAAGGCAGACGAAGACACGCTCGGGCCCTCGTCAAAGAGGTATGGGTTTGCAAATATGTTTTTTAATAGTCGCATCCAACTGTGACTTTTCATGTTCGTCCCATATCAGGAAAAGAGTCCGCCGGACTGTGTCTGGGGGTCCGGCCAGTAATACTCCCAACAGCCGGGATCCAGCCCCAGCCGAGGGGATGGGGGCCGATATGGGAGTGACGCTGGACTGTCCTTCGGCCGAGGGCTCGGAAAATATGTCCGTCACCAACTCGGAAGTGGAGAGCGCCATGAATCATTGGCGCCGGAGGGCCATTTTACGAGACCCCCGCTTTTCGGAAGAGGCGTTTAATGCCTTCATCTCGGCTGATGCATACATCCGAGCTGCTCGAGATGGGCTTAGCAGAGCCACAAAGCAGCATTTAAAAGACGTGCAGGTAAATTTACTGTGTCTCAGTATGATAACCGTATGCCAGTAGCCCCCGAGACTTAAAGTAGTTGGAACAACTGATTTGGGGATCACTGCATAATCAGGTTCTATCGGAGAAGAACGACGTGCTAGCCCAAGAGCTAGAAAAGTGCCGGACGCAGTTAAACGCAGTGACCGCCGAACTGGAAAAATTCAAGGCGGCGTCTTCCGGTAATATTTCCCTCCATCGAGAAACAGTTATTGTATAGCGACCGTGTTAACACTGCGGCTTTATCTCATAATAGGATCATTGGATCAACTGGAGGAAAAGGAGTCGAAAAGACTGCATGCCGAAGGCGAGCGGGGTTTGACCCGTGTCAGACAGGAGAAAAACAAACTCCAAGATGCAAACACCCGGCTGGGAGAAGAGCTGAAGGATGTGCGGGCCCAGCTAGCCGACTCCGTGAAGGAGAACAAAAAGCTGTGATGCGGCATATTCAGTATGTGGCCGAATTTACCTTATAACAGTTTGGAGGTAAAAGTAGCTGATATAGCTGTGATTGCAGGTTTGTTGACGGGCCGTCCCAAAGAGGAGGTGTCCGGATCATCAAGTGATCTTCTGCAAGGGCTGTCGCAGTTGCACGAGCAAGCTCGACAGGCAATGCGGAGTGTAGCCAAGGCCTTATGGCCATCCGCCTCCCCTCCAGGGAGTATGGAGAAGCTTGTAGAGCTATTCAAGGGAGCGCGGTGGCGTATCCGACTATGGAAGATATCGGCTTGCCGAGAGGGTGCGCGAGAGGCCTGGGCCATGGTAAAAACGCGGTATACCAAGCTGGATTCGAATCACATGGCCCGGGTGAGACCGCTAGGGTCAAATGGGGAAGAAATTCCCGTTAGTTTAGTATATGACCAAGTAGAGGTGGCTGCTAGATATTCCCAACAGGATTGTAAATTAGACCGCCTGTTGGACGGTATAGAGGAGGAAGTTTGTAAGTCCTAAGTGACTATGTACTTTCCTTCTAGCTGGATTGTAAAACGATTGTCATGACCGACCTTTTCGCTTCGACCTCTCGACCCGAAGGTGCAGAGTGTTTCTGAATACTTGAGCGGCAAAATAAACCGGGGTATGCATGGAAACCAGGAGTAGGGGTCATAGTTGCTTGAACAGACAAGTTGCATCCGGCTAGTTATGTTATATTACATTAAAATTGTAAGAAACATCTTCCAGAGAGAATAGTTCCGTGAAGGGTTCCTTTCCCTGGGTGTGCATGCATCTATGTGCATGTCTGGACTATGATAAAAAAATCACAGTGTGTATAGCTTCTCGTGGTTCACAATGGAACGAGTGCAAAAACATCTTTAGTTCACCGACCGAATATTCCCTTAAGAACGCTAGCTTTCGGCTTCACCCAGTCTGAGGTACACATCCGGATGACCTGATAGTAACAATCGCAGAGGTGCTCCCTTTATGCCCTAGCCGAACTAACGGGAATGTAGGGCATAAGCACAGGAGCCAGGCAACCCAACTTGGCCAAAACTTAAGTCATATCGATGCATATAATGGCAAAATAAAGGTACATATGGGAGAAAACACATATGTGATGAGCTTGATGCTCGGAAAATAGTAATAGCAAGCTTCTGTCCAAGAAGCCCCCAGGTATAATAGACGTACATACTTGAGGATGTATGCGTCGGGGGTGCACGGTCTAACCGCACGAAAGCTTTTAAGGCTAAAGAGAAACAATGAAAAGAGAGAAAAAATGATGAAAACAATAAGGGGAAGGAGACGAACAAAGAGTTCGGCGCTAGGCATAGAATCTTCGGAGTCTGGCCGCGTTCCAGGGGTTCGGCTCTAGTCGATTGTCTAACGCATCACGCAAGCGGTACGCCCCTCCGGTGAGAACTTCGTCGATGATGAAGGGACCCTCCCACTTGGGCTTGAGTTTGTCCTTTTTCTTCTCCGGCAGGCGTAGAACGAGTTCGCCGACGTTGTAAGTTTTGGCCCGCACTTCTCTGCTTTGATACATGCGAGCCTGCTGTTGATAAAATGCGGAACGGGCTTTTGCGACGTCGCACTCCTCCTCTTCCAGGGCATCTAAGCCGTCCTGCCGATCGAGCTCGGCCTCTCTCTTCGTACATGCGCACTCGAGGTGAGTCATGAATAATGTCGCAGGGTAGTACTGCCTCTGCGCCGTACACCATGAAAAAAGGTGTGTAACCGGTAGTGCGATTGGGCGTGGTCCGCAGCCCCCAGAGTACGGAGTCGAGCTCCTCAACCCAGTGCTTGTCTGATTCCTTCAAAGACCACACTAGTCTAGGCTTAATGCCGCTCATAATGAGACCATTGGCTCTTTCGACTTGACCGTTTGTCTGTGGATGATAGACAGAGGCGTAATCGAGCTTAATGCCCAGATTGGCACACTAGGTTTTTACTTTGTCGGCTGTGAAGTTGGAGCCGTTATCGGTGATGATACTGTGCGGAACACCATAACGGTGTACGATGCTGGATATGAATTCTATCACCGGCCCGGACTCGACCGTTTTAACTGGTTTGGCTTCTATCCACTTGGTGAATTTATCCACCATGACCAGCAGATACTTTTTCTTATGGCTTCCTCCTTTAAGGGGTCCGACCATATCCAGTCCCCAGACCGCAAAAGGCCAAGTAATGGGGATTGTTTGTAAGGCAGTGGGGGGCATGTGGCTTTGGTTGGCGAAGAGTTGGCATCAGACGCAACGTTGGACAAGGTCCTGTGCATCTGCTCGGGCCGTCGGCCAATAGAATCATGTACGGAAGGCCTTGCTAACAAGGGCCCGAGCTGCGGCGTGGTGCCCGCCGAGACCGGCATGAATCTTAGCCAGGAGCTGCCGCCCCTCCTCCTCGGAGATACACCTTTGAAGGACTCCGGTAACGCTTTTCTTATAGAGGTCTCCATCGTGAACCTTGTAGGCCTTCGAACGCTGGACGATGCGGCGGGCCTCATTCTGATCCTCAGGAAGTTCCTTCCTATTAAGGTAGGCCAGGAAAGGTTCGGTCCATGGGGCAATTACTGTCATAATGAGATGGGCCGACGGTGTTATTTCGGTGGCTGAGCCGTCGATGATATATGTGTGTTCGGCATTTGGGGTTATGCTCGGATCCGGACTAGTGTTGCCGCTTTCCCCCTGCCACACCACGGATGGCTTGAAAAGCCTTTCCAGAAAGATATTAGGTGGGACGGGGTCGCGCTTGGCGCCAATACGAGCGAGAACGTCTGTCGCTTGATTACATTCACGGGCCACATGATGGAACTCGAGCCCCTCGAACCGAGCCGACATTTTTAGGACGGCATTACGACAAGCCGCCATCTTTGGGTCTTTGGCATCGAAATCTCCATTTATTTAGGATATTGCAAGGTTTGAGTCCCCGCGCACCTCTAGGCGTTGTATGCCCATGGAGACAGCCATCCGGAGACCATGCAACAAGGCATCGTATTCGCCTGCGTTGTTGGAATCTGTGTACAGTATTTGGAGTACGTATTGAACGACGTCTCCAGTAGGAGACGTTAACACGACGCCCGCTCCTAGTCCTGCCAGCATTTTGGAGACATCGAAATACATAACCCAATTGGAGTATGTGATGTACTCTTTAGGGAGTTCGGCCTCTGTCCATTCGGCGATGAAGTAAGCCAGGACTTGGGATTTAATAGCTCGACGTGGTTTGTATGTAATATCAAATGGAAGGAGCTCAATGGCCCATTTGGCGATCCGTCCTGTGGCATCGCGGTTGTTTATTATGTCATTGAGTGGTACTTCGGAAGCCACCGTGATTGAACACTCCTGGAAGTAGTGTCGTAGCTTTCGGGATGCCATGAAGACCGCGTATGCTATCTTTTGATAATGGGGGTACCGGGATTTGCATGGTGTTAGGATAGTGGATACGTAGTATACTGGCTTCTGAAGCGGGAATTTGTGTCCGTCCTGTTCTCGTTCAACGACGAGCACGACGCTCACCACCTGATGTGTTGTCGATATGTATAGTAACATGGGTTCGCCGACGTTTGGCGCAGCCAGGATTGGGTTGCTCGCTAGAAGGGTTTTTATTTCCTCCAGTCCGGCTGTTGCCGCGTCCGTCCACTCGAAGTGATCGGTTCGTCGTAGAAGGCGATAGAGTGGCAGTACCTTTTCTCCCAATCTGGAGATAAAGCGGCTTAGAGCTGCCACGCAACCCGCGAGCTTTTGGACTTGTTTAAGGTCTGTTGGCGTAGCCAGTTGTGACAGAGCTCGTATTTTGGCTGGATTTGCTTCAATTCCTTTGCTGGAAACTATGAAGCCCAGCAGTTTTCCAGTGGGGACGACGAAAACACACTTTTTCGGATTGAGCTTAACATCATACGCGCGGAGGTTGTCGAATGTGAGACGTAAATCGTCTATTAGTGTTTCGACGCGCCTAGTTTTGATGACGGCGTCGTCCACATAAGCTTCAACTGTCTTGCCGATCTGTTTTTCCAGGCATGTTTGAATCATGCGTTGGTATGTGGCGCCGGCATTCTTGAGCCCGAAGGGCATGGTGTTGAAGCAGAATGGCCCATATGGGGTAATGAATGCTGTTGCGGCATGTTTGAATCATGCGTTGGTATGTGGCACCGGCATTCTTGAGCCTGAAGGGCATGGTGTTGAAGAAGAATGGCCAATATGGGGTAATGAATGCTGTTGCAGCTTGATCGGACTCCTTCATTTTGATTTGATGGTATCCGGAATATGCATCAAGGAAACACAGTGAGTCGTGTCCTGCGGTAGCATCAATGATTTGATCAATGCGGGGGAGGGGGAAGGGATCCTTAGGGCAAGCCTTATTGAGGTCTTTGAAATCGACGCACAGGCGCCATGATTTATCCTTCTTTGGTACCATCACCAAGTTTTCCAGCCAGTCCGGATGTTTTATTTCTCTAATGAATCCGACCTCAATTAGCTTGGCTAACTCCTTGCCCATAGCTTGGCGTTTGGGTTCGGAAAAGCGCCGAAGTGCTTGTTTGACTGGTTTATATCCCTTTAATATATTGAGATTATGCTCGGCCATCTTGCGTGGGATTCCAGGCATATCAGAAGGGTGCCAGGCGAATATATCCCAGTTTTCGCGAACGAAATCCCGTAGTGCGGCGTCGACCATTGGGTCTAGTTGTGCTCCAATGGATGCTGTCTTCTTGGGGTCCATTGGGTGGACCTGGAATTTGACTATTTCTTCTGCCGGTTTGAAGGAGGTGGATTTGGGTCGTTTGTCTAAGATCACATCGTCCCTATCCACCGTGGAGCGCAGTGCGGTTAATTCTTCGGCCGCGAGGGCTTCAGATAATGCCTCAAGGGCCAGGGATGCGGTTTTGTTTTCGGCGCGGAGTGCTATATCCGGATCGCTAACAAGAGTGATTATGCCGTTTGGTCCGGGCATTTTGAGCTTCGTGCACTCGTAATGAGGTATAGCTTGGAAGGGTGTAAAAGCATCTCGCCCCAACAGGGCGTGGTATCCACTTATGAAAGGAGCCACTTGGAAGGTTATTTCTTCGGACCGATAATTCTCCGGCGTGCTGAATACCACGTCAAGTGCGATTTTTCCCGCACACCGCGCCTCCCGACTGGGAATGATTCCCCGGAAGGTTGTGCTGCTTTGCTCGATGCGGCTTCTGTCTATTTCCTTCTTGTGGAGTGTATCCTCATAGATGAGGTTTAGTCCGCTGCCGCCGTCCATGAGGACCTTGGTAAGTCGGAAGCCGTCCATGATGGGACTGAGGACTAATGCGGCTGGTGCTCGGACTGTCCTGTATTTTGGTTCGTCACCGGCATTAAAGGTTATAGCCGTGTCGTTCCAAGGGTTTATCGCGGCGATTTGACAGACTTCGACGAGGTCACGGAGTGCCCTTTTGCGCTTATTGTTCGAAGCGATTGCCTCAAAGACCGTCAATACTTTGGGGTCGTCGTCTTCTGGAGGGTGTTGCTCTGGGGTGTTTTTGGTAAGGATGTCCTCGCCGCTCTTGGCTACCTGCCGGAGTATCCAACATGCTCTAAGGCTGTGGGTTGGTACGGTGTCCGGTGTTGTGTGTATTTTGCATGGGCCATCGAGCCATCCCTCCAGAACGGTTCCGTGCCGCGTAATGGGTTTATATTTCTTGGCTATTTGACTGGGCATGTCACGGGGATGCACCCTTTTTGCCTGGACCAGCGGTTGAGTTGGGACCGATGGCTCCCAACAAGCTGCCTGATCTTTCCAGGCACTTTCCATTGTGCTGTACTTCTGTACGATAGTTGCCAAGTCTGCAGAGTGTAGTATGGGGCGGCGATTAATGGCGTTGATGATTCCTTCGTTCGTGCAATTGTTGCAGAACGCTGATATCATGTCCTCGTCGCGGCAATCTTTAACCTTGTCCTTGACAAGGAGGAATCTGGCCCAGAAGTGGTCGACCGTTTCCTGAGACTACTGTTGTATACTCGTGAGAGCACTTATGTCTGGGTGGGTGGGTGGAATTGGATCCGGACCCTGACCCGATCGATGATCCGGAGTCTGACGGTTTTCCAGACTTAACAGTCCGGGCTCCGAAGTATTTTCTGGTTGCTTATACCCACCATCCGATTCTATGTTCGGAAGGCCGGTCACCTCCTTTTGCTGGTGGGTATCCGGCTCTGCAGGATCGGTGATCCGGAGATAGTCCGTCTTCAGTATTGGGGAAGAGTCGCCGTCTTGCTCCTCGACTACCGCTATCTGGTGGGTGACCGGTGGATATTTGATTTCTCTTTGGTCGGGTTTAAGCCCGATCCAATCATAATCTGTGGCCATTCCCAGGGCGGCGATGCGATCAAGGAGCTCGTTTAAAGACGAAAACTCCGCCGGATCCATCTGCTTGGAGTGTTTGGAGTCGATACGAAGGGGATTTTCGATGGCCCAAGAGGTCATCGTCGGCTTAACGGCCGAACGGGCGGTCATGGTAAAGCCGCCCAGCCGGAGGGTTTGGCCTGGGGCCAGTTGTCCTCCGGCGGTGATATTGTCTTTAAGGACAAGGCGAGTCATCAATCCTGTCGTCGACGGCACAATGGAAAAAGCACCAATGTCGGTGTCAAAACCGGTGGATCTCGGGTAGGGGGTCCTGAACTGTGCGTCTAAGGTCGATGGTAACAGGAGACGGGGGACACGATGTTTACCCAGGTTTGGGCCCTCTCTATGGAGGTAATACCCTACTTCCTGCTTGATTGATCTTGATGAATATGAGTATTACAAGAGTTGATCTACCACGAGATCGAGATGGGTAAACCCTAAAAGCCTAGCCTGTATGACTATGGTAATGAGTATAACTCCCTCCGGACTAAGTCCTCCAGTTTATATAGACACCGAGAGGATCTAGGGTTACACAAGGTTGGTTACAAAGCAAGGAATCTACATATTCGGTCGCCAAGCTTGCCTTCCACGCCAAGGAGAGTCCCATCCGGACACGGGTGCAGTCTTCGGTCTTCGTATCTTCACAGCCCATCAGCCCGGCCCATGGCTAACAGGCCGGACGCCCGAGGACCCCTTAGTCCAGGACTCCCTCACTATGGGTGGAATAGAATATAATGATGGGGGTTATGTGGAGAAGAAAAAAAAGGAGAAAGTCTCACATTGACGCGGCTAATCAACGGGCTAGGGAGATGCCCATCAATTGATGTCAATGCAAGGAGTAGGGATTGCCATGCAACGGATGCACTAGAGCTATAAATGTATGAAAGCTCAACAAAAGAAACTAAGTGGGTGTGCATCCAACTTGCTTGCTCACGAAGACCTAGGGCATTTGAGGAAGCCCATTGTTGGAATATACAAGCCAAATTCTATAATGAAAAATTCCCACTAGTATATGAAAATCACAAAACAAGAGACTCTCTATCATAAAGATCATGGTGCTACTTTGAAGCACAAGTGTGGAAAAAGGATAGTAGCATTGTCCCTTTTTTTTTTCTTTTTTGTTCTTTTTTTGGGCCTTCCTTTTTTTATTTGGCCTTTCTCCTTTCTTTATTTGGGACAATGATCTATTAATGATGACCATCACACTTCTATTTATTTACAACTCAATGATTACAACTCGATACTAGAACAAAATATGACTCTATATGAATGCCTCCGGCGGTGTACCGGGATGGGCAATGAATCAAGAGTGACATGTATGAAATAATATGCATGGTGGCTTTGCCACAAATAGGATGTCAACTACATGATCATGCAAGGCAATATGACAATGATGAAGCGCATCATAATAAACGGAACGGTGGAAAGTTGCATGGCAATATATCTCGGAATGGCTATGGAAATGCCATAATAGGTAGGTATGATGGCTGTTTTGAGGAAGATATAAGGAGGTTTATGTGTGATAGAGCGTATCATATCATGGGGTTTGGATGCACCGGCGAAGTTTGCACCAACTCTCAAGGCGAGAAAGGGCAATGCACGGTACCGAAGAGGCTAGCAATGATGGAAGGATGAGAGTGCGTATAATCCATGGACTCAACATTAGTAATAAAGAACTCACATACTTATTGCAAAAATCTACAAGTCATCAAAAACCAAGCACTACGTGCATGCTCCTAGGGGGATAGATTGGTAGGAAAAGACCATCGCTCATCCCCGACCGCCACTCATAAGGATGACAATCAAAGAACACCTCATGTTTCAAATTTGTTACACAACGGTTACCATACGTGCATGCCACGGGACTTGCAAACTTCAACAGAAGTATTTCTCAAATTCACAACTACTCAACTATCACAACTTTAATATCACTATCTCCATATCTCAAAACAATCATCAAGTATCAAACTTCTCTTAGTATTCAATGCACTTATATGAAAGTTTTTATTATATCCCTCTTGGATGCCTATCATATTAGGACTAAATTCATAACCAAAGAAAATTACCATGCTGTTCTAAAGGACTCTCAAAATAATATAAGTGAATCATGAGAGTTCATCTATTTCTACAAAATAAAACCACCACCGTGCTCTAAAAATATATAAGTGAAGCACTAGAGCAACGACAAACTACTCCGAAAGATATAAGTGAAGATCGATGAGTAGTTGAATAATCATGCAACTATGTGAAGACTCTCTAACATTTAAGAATTTCAGATCTTGGTATTTTATTCAAACAGCAAGCAAAACAAAATAAAATAAAATGACGCTCCAAGCAAAACACATATCATGTGGTGAATAAAAATATAGCTCCAAGTAAAGTTACCGATGAACGAAGACGAAAGAGGGGATGCCATCCGGGGCATCCCCAAGCTTAGGCTCTTTGTTGTCCTTGAATATTACCTTGGGGTGCCTTGGGCATCCCCAAGCTTAGGCTCTTTCCACTCCTTATTCCATAGTCCATCGAATCTTTACCCAAAACTTGAAAACTTCACAACACAAAACTCAACAGAAAACTCGTAACCTCCGTTAGTATAAGAAAATAAATCACCACTTAGGTACTGTTGTGAACTCATTCTAAATTCATATTGGTTTAATATCTACTGTATTCCAACATCTATGGTTCATAACCTCCGATACTACTCATAGATTCATCAAAATAAGCAAACAACACATAGAAAACAGAAGCTGTCAAAAACAGAACAGTCTGTAGTAATCTGTATCAAAAAAATACTTATGGAACTCCAAAAATTCTGAAATAAATTGGTGGACGTGAGGAATTTGTCTATTAATCATCCTAAAAAAGAATCAACCTAAAATCACTCTCCAGTAAAAAATGGCAGCTAATCTCGTGAGCGCAAAAGTTTCTGTTTTCTTACAGCAAGATCGCAAAGACTTCACCCAAGTCTTCCCAAAGGTTCTACTTGGCACAAACACTAATTAAAACATAAAACCACATCTAAACAGAGGCTAGATGAATTATTTATTACTAAACAAGAGCAAAAAAGTAAAGAACAAAAATAAAAATTGGGTTGCCTCCCAACAAGCGCTATCGTTTAACGCCCCTAGCTAGGGATGGTGATTTCAATGATGCTCGCAAAAAAGATAAGAATTGAAACATAAAGAGAGCATCATGAAACATATGGCAAGCACATTTAAGTCTAACCCACTTCCTATGCATAGGTATTTTGTGAGAAAACAACTTATGTGAACAATAATCAACTAGCATAGGAAGGCAAAACAAGCATAACTTTAAAACTTTAAGCACATAGAGAGGAAACTTTATATTATTGCAATTCCTACAAGCATATATTCCTCCCTCATAATAATTTTCAGTAGCATCATGAATGAATTCAACAATATAACTATCACATAAAGCATTCTTTTCATGAGCCACAAGCATAGAATTTTTATTACTCTCCACATAAGCAAATTTCTTATGAATAGAAGTGGGAGCAAACTCAACAAAATAACTATCATGTGAGGCATAATACAATTGAAAACTAAAATCATGATGACAAGTTTCATGGTTATCATTATTCTTTATAGCATACATGTCATTACAATAATCATCATAGATAGGAACTTTATTCTCATAATCAATTGGAACCTCTTCCGAAATAGTGGATTCATCACTAAATAAAGTCACGACCTCTCCAAATCCACTTTCATAATTGTCACAATAATATTAAACATCCTCCAAAATAGTGGGATCATTACTTCCTAAAGTTGACACTCTTCCAAACCCACTTTCATCAATATAATCATCATAAATAGGGGGCATGCTATCATCATAATAAATTTGCTCATCAAAACTTGGGGAACAAAACATATTATCTTCATCTAACATAGCATCCCTAAGCTTGTGGCTTTGTATATCATTAGCATCATGGGTATTCAAAGAATTCATACTAACAACATTGCAATCATGTTCATCATTCACATATTTTATGCCAAGCATTCTATGTTATTCTTCTTCTAGTACTTCAGCACAATTTTCCTTCCCATCATTTCATGAAAGACTTTAAAAAGATGAAGCATATGAGGCAACCTTAATTCCATTTTTTGTAGTTTTATTTTATAAACTAAACTAGTGATAAAACAAGAAACAAAAAGATTTGATTGCAAGATCTAAAGATATACCTTCAAGCACTCACCTCCCGACAACGGCGCGAGAAACTGCTTGATGTCTACTATGCAACCTTCTTCTTTTAGACGTTGTTGGGCCTCCAAGTGCAGAGGTTTGTAGGACAGTAGCAAATTTCCCTCAAGTGGATGACCTAAGGTTTATCAATCCGTGGGAGGCGTAGGATGAAGATGGTCTCTCTCAAGCAACCCTGCAACCAAATAACAAAGAGTCTCTTGTGTCCCCAACGCACCCAATACAATGGTAAATTGTATAGGTGCACTAGTTCGGCGAAGAGATGGTGATACAAGTGCAATATGGATGGTAGATATAGGTTTTTGTAATCTGAAAATATAAAAACAGCAAGGTAACTAATAATAAAAGTGAGCAGAACGGTATTGCAATGCATTGAAACAAGGCCTAGGGTTCATACTTTCACTAGTGCAAGTTCTCTCAACAATAATAACATAATTGGATCATATAACTATCCCTCAACATGCAACAAAGAGTCACTCCAAAGTCACTAATAGCGGAGAACAAACGAAGGGATTATTGTAGGGTACGAAACCACCTCAAAGTTATCCTTTCTGATCGATCGATTCAAGAGTCCGTAGTAAAATAACACGAAGCTATTCTTTCCGTTTGATCTATCATAGAGTTCGTACTAGAATAACACCTTAAGACATAAATCAACCAAAACCCTAATGTCACCTAGACATTCCAATGTCACCTCAAGTATCCGTGGGTATGATTATACGATATGCATCACACAATCTCAGATTCATCTATTCAACCAACACAAAGTACTTCAAAGAGTGTCCCAAAGTTTCTACCGCAGAGTCGAGACGAAAATGTGTGCCAACCCCTATGCATAAGTTCACAATGTTACGGAACCCGCAAGTTGATCACCGAAACATACATCAAGTAGATCACGTGAATATCCCATTGTCACCACAGATAAGCACATGCAAGACATACATCAAGTGTTATCAAATCCTTAAAGACTCAATCTGACAAGATAACTTCAAAGGAAAAATTCAATCCATTACAAGAGAGTAGAGGGGGAGAAACATCATAAGATCCAACTATAATAGCAAAGATCGCGATACATCAAGATAGTGCCGAATCAAGAACACGAGAGAGAGAGATCAAACACATAACTACTGGTACATACCCTCAGCCCCGAGGGTGAACTACTCCCTCCTTGTCATGGAGAGCGTCGGGATGATGAAGATGGCCACCGGTGAGGGATCCCCTTCCGGCAGGGTGCCGGAACAGGGTCCTGATTGGTTTTTGATGGCTGAAGAGGCTTGCGGCGGTGGAACTCCCGATCTAGGATATGCTCTGGAGGTTTCAGTATTTATAGGAATTTTTGGCGTCGGTCTCACGTCAAGAAGGTGCCCGAGTCGTCCACGAGGTAGGCCCACGCGCCCGAAGGGGGGGGGGGGGTTGGGCGCGCCCCCAACCTCATGGACGGCCCGGGACTCTTCTGGCCCAACTCTTTTACTCCGGGGTCTTCTTTTGGTCCATAAAAAATCGTCAAAAATTGGCACGTCAATTGGACTCTGTTTGGTATTCCTTTTCTGTAAAACTCAAAAACAAGGAAAAAACAGAAACTAGCACTGGGCTCTAGGTTAATAGGTTAGTCCCAAAAATCATATAAAATAGCATATAAATGCATATAAAACATCCTAGATGGATAATATAATAGCATGGAACAATAAAAAATTATAGATACGTTGGAGACATATCACTAAGCCCGTAGCAGCCACGTAAAACTTGCAACAACAAAGTAGAGGATGTCTAACTTGTTTTTGCAGGGCTTGTTGTGATGTGAAATGGTCAAGACGTGATGATATATAATTTATTGTATTAGATGATCGTGTTTTGTAACAGTTTTCGGCAACTGGCTGGAGCCATATGGTTGTCGCTTTATTGTACACTACAAAAAAATACACTTCCGTGATGATACGTGTTTGTCATAGTAGGTCACGTTTTCTGTCATGCATGTACATCCATGCCAAATTTATGACAGAATCAAGATAGTCATACCTGTGCTGTCGTAGAAGTGTTCCATGAGAATACCAAAATTATCATCACGGAAGTGTCCACTTCCATGACGATAAATCCCGCGTCACAGAAGTGCTTTCGTCAAGGGTGACCGACACGTCGTTATGCTATTGGGTCTGGTTTTGGATCCGATAACCCGTTAACAGCCCCGACCAATGGGGATTTTCCATGTGTAAAATCATCATTGGCTGGAGGAAACACGTGTCGGCTCACCGTTTGGACAGATGTCATCCACTCATTGGACCCAAAGCGCCTATGATACGTCGAGATGTGGCACGGCCCAACAGAGGCCCATTCCTGTGAAAAGGCCGGCCCGTTTGACTTGGTCAAAAGGTGGCGGGCCGGCCCATGGAAAGCCTGTTAACGACCTGTTCGCATATAGCCCATTTACAGCCCGCTAACCCAGGGCCCGTTTATGGCCTATCCGAATTAGGCCCAGTAGCATCATCTGGGCCATCCAATATGATTCTAGCCTGTTTTAACTTCTGGCCCATGTATGGCCCATGAAGTCTTTTGGCCCATACGAGGCCCTTTGTAACTCTTGGCCCATTAATGACCCGAGGTGAAACTGGCCCGTAATGAACAGTGTATCACTTTATACCCATTAACGGCCCATTATACCGTTGGGCTGTTTCCAGGCCATGTTATCCTTCGGCCTTTCAGGGGCCATTTATTCTTGGGCTCATTTCCAGCATTCGGTTACTTACGGCCCGTTACTGTCACTTTTTGCTTGTGGGCCAAATTCAGCCCGTGGTTACAGTCGGCCCGTTTGTGGCCCGTTAATACGTTGGGCCGTTTTCATAGCGTCATCAAATACGGCCGATTAACGACGGCCCTTATGGTCGGCCCATGAACGGACGATTCCAACTCTAGCCTGTTTACGGCCATAATGCGGTATGTTATTGGCCCATGTTTGGGCAATCGATCATACGGCCCGTAGAAGGCCCATTGATGATACGGCCCGTAGAAGGCCCATTGTTTCTACGCCCCGTAGAAGGCCCATTGTTTCTACGGCCCGTAGAAGGCCCAGTGTCACTACAGTAAATATGTAGCCCATGGTTATTGTGGCCTAGTTTTTAAAAATAGGTTATTGCGGCCACTAGCAAACCGCGGAATAAGAACAACACTGACTACAAGCAAACAAATAAACAAGACAACAAGGAAATAAATAAGCAAGCCACTGACGCTAGGATATCACGGCTATTACACATATTACATCCACTGGGCATCAAAGTTCACCACCAGTGCAAATATAGGGAACAGAGCAGCATATCATATACACTGGTTGTCAAAGTTGGCGACCAATGCAAATAAACGCCGCAGAAAAACAAGTCCAGAACTGAAACCACTTCAGAAGATCTCAAGAAACAATATCCTGGGTACCCATAATGCTGGCAAGATGCTTAGCAAGCTTATTAATTTTCTCTTGTTTGGCGTTAAATCCTCCAACGCTTGCTGTTGCACCAGAAAGTAGGCATCTGAATTCTGCTGGGACTTCCTCAGTCCTTCAGCTTCCTGTCGCAGCACATCTGACCGGTGTCTTTCAACTTGAAGCTGAGACTCAAGAAGACGAACTGATTCAGGCAGCGAGTTCGAAGAGCTTGTGCCAGCAGTAGTGGCCAGTAACTCGAACACTACATCAAGACATGACTTTTGGGTTCTCTCACTGTCGTCAAGGTAGTTTTTATCAGCTTTCTTGGAGACCAACAGGGATGTCTCACTATCTTGAACCTTATCTGCATTACTTCCTTCATCATTGCATAACAAGGTACTGTTCTCCAATATTTTGTCCGCATTCTAAAAGAGAAACAAGCAGACACATCACAGGTTTACCATGTTGTATATGAAACTCATTTTGGTAAATCAGTTCAGTAGTAAAGTGCACAGGATAACAGCATGAAACGAACATATATCTATGTACCATGGTCACTTTATTGTCTATATCATTCTAGTTTTTGTTGCCAAATCAAGATAGAGACACAGTTCAAATAATATTTGTTCAAGACAAAGCAGAATAGACAGAATAACAACACTTGTAATGTGCATGTCATGAGAACATAACTGTTTATTCAATTGAAACTGAAATCAACATAGAGCAAGTTACAACAGAAAACACGTTAAAGAAACATGTTTAAAACATACCTGTTGCACCATTTTAGTTTCAATTGCATCCTTCAAATTTGAAATTAGTTGGTATGAGTAAATACAGTGATGCAAGAGCAAAGTAGTATGAACCATAGCTACAGAACCTGACCTGAGAACAATTCTTCTTCTGCTTTAAGCGTTGACTTGGGGTTCGGAGTGGTGGTCCTCGTGCTTTGGGCACTGCAGTTGCCTTACTAACTGCTCGTGTTTGGGTGCTCTATGGTGGAGACGGTGTTGTGTCAACGGAAACTGGGTTACTATCTGCCGGGGTTGGGGTTAGAAGGGGTGTAGCTGGTTCTCTGTACAACTGGGTAGGGGTACAATCTCCGTGAGTCTGGGTTATGTGTGGTGGGGCTGGTTCTTGGGAAAGTACAACCGCGGTTCTATCTCCATCGACAGGTAGCATGATCTTTTCTGAAGACCGTGTTTTTACTCCCACAGATACTGCCATCACCCCCTCCAATTGAAATGGCTGATAAACAAGAAAAGTAATTGAATGTATAGACATTGTAAGATAGATAGATGCAATGGATAGTAGGGAAGAAAACAGGGCATGAAATAATTCACATTTATGTGGTCTAACCAAACAGAATAGCAGGACATAATTTCACATATATGATGGCTAATTAAGCAGGATAGCATGACACAATTTCACATGTATGATGGCTAACTAAACAGGATAGAATGACATACTTCAAAATATGATGACTATGTAAACAGGATGACATGATATAACTATACGATGTGTCTATTAAAGTGGTTGGCATGCCATAAATCACAAACATGCCGTCGATGGAAACATGATGGCATGATATAATTCACGGATAGAATGACATAATTCAAAATATGATGACTATGTAAACAGGATGAGATGATATAACTATATTATGTCTTTAGAAAATGGGTTGGCATGCCATAATTCAGATACATGTTGTCTATGTAAACATCATGGCATGATATAATTCAAATATATGATTTTTATACTAAGGAAGTGAGCAGAGGGCAATCGCATATATGATGTGTCAACTAAGGAGATGGCATTCAATATCGTGTATATGATGTGAAAACTAAGCATTGCAATACAACATATGCATGATATGAGTAATATAACCCTGCCAAGTTTGAGCATACACCTCAGGGGGATAATAGGACTAGTCATCTGCCTCTGAATCCTCCTCTGAAGAGCTATCTGTAACCAACAAGATATCTGCTTTAGCAGGTAGCATTGTCTGCTCTGAAGACCTTGTTTTCACTCCAGATTTCTCCATCACCAATTCAAATGGCTGATGCACAGGAAGAGCAGTTGAATATACAAATATTGTCGACAAAAGCAATGAGAAATACAAAAAAAAGACGACATGATATAATTCACATATATGGCGCTTGGCTAAACAGCATGGCATTGCATAATTCACATATATAATGCCTTGCAACAAGATAGCATTGCATAATTCACATATATAAGGTCTTGCAACAAGATGGCATTGCATAATTCACATATATGGTAATTAGACACTAAACAGGTGGCATTCACACAAAGCATGTCTAAACTAAGAAAATGAAATAGCAATGCAAGATACCATACGCACGATATGAGCAACATAACCCTGCCAAGTTAGAGCATGCACCTCGGGGGGGGGGGGGGATAGGACTGGTCATCTGTCTCTGAATCCTCCTCTGAGGAGCTATCTGTAACCAGCAAGACATGCGCTTCATCAGATACCATTGTCTGCTCTGAAGACCTTGTTTCCACTCTAGATTTTTCCATGACTGTGTCGAATGGCTGATGCACATGAAGATTAATTGAGTGTACTAAAATTGTTGACAAATTTAACATGTAATAAAAAATGATGTCATGATATAATTCACATATAACATGACTGGCTAACCAGGGTGGCATTGCAAAATTCACATATATGATGCCTGGCTAAACAAGATGGGATTGCACGATTCACATATACGATAAAGAAAATAAACAGATGGCATTGACACAAAGCACGTCTAAACTAAGCAAATGACATATTTGATGTATACGGTAAGCAATGCAAGGCACCATATGCATGATATTACCAACATCAGCATGCCAAGTTAGAGCGAAGACCTCATGGGGTAAATAGGAGTGGTCTTCTGCTTATGAATCCCCCTCAGAACAGTTATCTTCCTCTTGATTACGATCCGAAATGCGTGGAGGGGGGCTGCCTTTGCGCCCACCATGGAGCGACGTCTGCATGAGTATTGCCACGCAAGGCTCGTCTCTTGTGTACAATAACTGACATGCATAGGAATAAAACATAGTGAGATTATGTAAGGAGTGCATGCACAAATCCAGAGTGATGGTAGCAAACTGTGGATAGACCCAAAACCAATGATAGCAGGAAGATAATAGCTTTAGTTAAAAAATACAGATAATGGCTCCTTTAATGTTTGTTTGCACCCAACATGAAACTCATAGTAGACACCCGAGATTAACCAGATAGTATTGATTGCTGCCCCAATATGTACCCCACAACCATTTAAAAACTCAAGTTTTAGCATAAGTTTGGACCTGACTCGGAGTCTAATAGGTGAACACGACGATAAAGTAGCATGTCATCATATTAAGCGATGCATAACGTAAGTAGACACGGAAGAGTGCGACCTCTCTTGCGGACCCGTGTAGTCCTCAAGGTCATCTGCTCAGTTGATGATGGTAATGCAGTTGTCGTGGCTGCCGGCGGCGGGGAAGAAGATCTGAGGCGGCGAAAGACAGTCTGGAGAGCGGATCCCTGCTGTGGTGAACCCTTTCGTCATTGGAGCAGCTGAGCTGGGGTGGAACACAGCACCGCGGGAGCAGGACAGACCACACAAGGTTTTCTTTCACACATATCTGTAACAGAAGTAATTGTGTAAGGGCTTGTTTGAATTTGAGGATTCTAACAATGCAGGGATAGGAAATAGACAGGAATAGGATAGGAATGCACGTGCAAAACAGAGAATTTAAAAACACGGGATTTCTGCCAATCTGGGTGTTTGGTTCACAAGAATTGGAAGATCACAGGATGCAAAGAAGCATGGTGAGATTAAGTCAAACCACAAGAAAATGTACGGTTATAATGCTATTATGCTACTATCTCTTAGTCTTGTGCTTCATGAATAGGAATTTGAAAAGGAGGACAATTGGAAATTAAAATTCCTACGGTTTTTCTTTCAAGGAGACACTAAAGGAACAAATCCTACAGTTTTCCTTTGCTCCATTCCTTTGCACCAAATTCATGAAAAGTAGTACCATACGACACTTTCCAATTCCTATGTTTTTCATTCACTTTTCCTTTCAAGCACTGGCGATTCTAGTAGGCAGGCTTGAGCAAGGAAAAGCCTACACTAAAAAATGTTTTTGTGCTACTTCTATTAATTTGGACCCAGGCCACTGCACTACTAGCTCAACTCCCAGGGCCATCGACAAATGCACAGCTCAAACGCGTAGAAATAAATAATGATGGCATTCAAGAGAGTCTATCACGGATAGCTAAGTTGCCTGGTACCTCACTGCTTGTCATATAGTAGGATAAAATAATCGTATTTCCTGTTACTCCGTGTGCTCAGTGGACAATATATATAACGTCTAGAGTAAAAAAGATATGCAACAAGTGTACAACCTCTTTGGCGAAGCCATGTCGATCTCAGCATGATTGGGTTGGCCGGTGAGGATGCTCCGGCTGACTTGGCTGTTGGAGGAGGGGAAGAAGATCTTAGGCGTCTGGAGATGGAGCCCGAGGTACTGCGCCGCTGCGATGGAGGGTTTCATCGTTGGAGCAGCTCCGGTGAGTTGTACGACGCCGAGGCTGAAGCAGGACAAGAGAGACAACGTTAACCTGAGTGGAATTCTAATAGCATCTCCAATAGATGACGTAAAATACATAAACACAAAGTGCTAGATGTAAAATACATCAGCCGCTCATCTCTGAACTTAACTGTCGAAACTGAACTTGACTGTCGAAACTGAATTTTGTTGTCGAAACTGAATTTTACTGTCGAAACTGAGGTGAGGCTACACGTCAGTCGACTGACTTTTTCATCTCTGGTCAGTCGATTTTGCAGCCGTTGGATACGAAATCAAGGGCCTACAGTTCATCTTCAACCTCCACCCCCCTGAGTCGCCAGCCACCACTGGCCAAACAGCCGCCTGCGGCCGGCGGTGCGCCGCCCCGCCCGCCCCGAAAACACTCACCACCGCCGCCCCGACCATCCCTCTAGGCCCCCCCGTGCCCAGCTTTTTCTCCGGCGATCCCCACGCCACCGCCCCACCACTGTCGGCGACCACCGCCCCCACCCTTAACCCTAAAATAGATAATGGGGTACCTCTCCGGCGAGCCCCCCTTCCCGCTGCGGCTGGTTCTTCCTTAACTCCGGCGAGCCCCCCACCCCCTGAAAATCGACTGACCCAAAATCGATTCAGTCGACTGAAGTGTAGCTAAATCGGAGCAGCATCGCAAGCAAGAGCAAGAGCGAGAGCAGCAGCGCGAGCAAGAGCAAGAGCAGACAAGGCAGGGGACTGAGAGCAAGAGCAGAGCAGTAGTGCGAGCGAGAGCTAAAGCAGCAGCAGCTCCTACTGATGTGGACGTCGCCGCCGAGGGAGCGACGCCGTGGAGGAAGTGGCCGGTGACGCCGCCGTGGATGGAGCCACGCCGTGTCGGCTCGGGACCGAGCGCCGGTAGCACCGTGAGATCGAATCAAGAAGAAAATGCGGCGATTAGTGTACAACCTCTTTGGGGGCGCCGATTAGGCCGCAGCTTCATCTGAGGAAATGGTGATGATGATGCTCTTCCGGTGGTGGAGGTGAAGACGGCGGTGTGGGAAGAAGGTGGCGCGAAAGACGAGGGGAACATCAGGGCAGCTCCTTGGAGGTGGAGGACGGGGTGGCTGAACCGGCGGGACGACCAGATCAACGACGAATCCTCATCCGGTACAGTGGATGAGGGATGTCGAGGTGTTGCTGTGGACGACGTTGTCGGGGAAGAGGCTCCGGCTGGGTGGCGGACGGAGGAGGGTGTGGGGCTTCGCGGGTTTTCCCGGCCTCGGTGTACGAATGGGTGGGCGGATGGGATGGGAGTGGGGAACCATGGCTTAGGGAGGCGCTTGTCCGAAATGTCGAGTAAGTTACGAATGTACCCCCACATATTTGAGGCGGTTCTTTTGGTTCAGGGGTATCACGGGCATTTCGCGTGTCGGGATTTCATAGGAGGTGGGAGTTTTCGCGCGCGTTGTAATTTTGGAATAGCAAGGCGCGGGTTGAGATGGAGGGTGTTGTCGGAGCACAACGAGACAAAGATATATCTTAAATATTTCGGGCTAACAAGGCGCGGGTTGAAATTTCCGGACAAGCCTAACGTGTACTGTACCAAATCAATTCGCACTACAAATGTCATTCAAAACTTTGAATTCATGTTATGTTGAATTAAAATATTTCGCTACGTGTATAATGCATGCAACCTACTACTCAAATGAACGTTTTAGTGCATTCCAAACGTATATACTACCGCTTCAATATGAACTAAATTTGAATTCGTTTCACTATCTGAATAAGATCTACAATAATGATTGTTGTGAAGTCAAAGCATTTGAATTCGTTTCTCTGTTTTAATAAGATCTACAATCATCATTATTGTCAAGTTAAACCATTGTTTGTGTATTATCTTCACAGCACACCACATGATTAGTCTCGAGTTACATATGAACTATGTGTACTATATGAACTCGAACTCGATTTTTTGAATCCACTTTATGTTGATTTCAAATCACAGTACATTTCAAGCTCTAGCTAGATCTTCATAATCTAAACCATGTCTCATATGTATAATGTGTTTATCACATTATGTATGGTGCCCCGCCCCCTACGCCTACAAGTATTTAGATGTGAGTTGCAAACACCACACATTACCACAAATTCAAATAAAATGTGAGAATGTTTGATATATATATAGTATTGTTTAGATTGTTCGATATTTAGTTGTAAGCTGCAAACGCCACACATTATCACAAATTCAAATAAAATGTGAGATTGTTCGATGTATAGTATGGTTTAGATTGTTAGACATTTAGCTGTGAGTTGCAAACGCCATGCATTATCACATTATGGTATAACATGTGCAAAACCACAACACGCGTATCACCACTATATTCATGCACATGCATATGTTTAAAACACTATGATCTCCTATTCAAATATATGAATCCACTTTCATATCAAATTATGATCTTTGTTAGTCTCTTAGACCCACACAATCCTCCAACCTTTGTAGCTACCACTAACTTTCTCTTGTGCATGCACACGCCCTCCTCGCCCTCCCGCTCCCACTCCCTCAGCATTCTATCCATCGCGCACATTCATTTTTTTCTTTAGGTCGTTCTCCCACAGTCTCCACAACTTTTTTCCGACACACACCGATCGATAAACCTCTCCAGCGATGTCTGCCTACAACGTACACACGCACCTTCAATCTCCTCCTTTATGTGTCCTTGCCTCGTGTCTCTCATACGGTCCCACACACGTTTAAACTCTTGCCCCTCTTTTCATCGATCTCACAACCGCACACTCCTCCCCCTATCTAGCTAGTAGCTGGGCCTCTCGCACCACCTCCTAGAACCATTCTTTCTGTCTATCCGTCTCGCCCGGCCTTATTTGCCTCTAACAAATGGACGTACACCGACCGATCTCCCCCTATACATATAGCTAGCTAGGTCCTTGTAACTCGTTTTTCCCCACGCGTCGATCGATCTACCTCATTAGTTATGTCTCTCCCTTCCTTTGACAAACAACAATTGATCTACCGATCTAGTTAGGTTTGCTTACCAAACACATGGTTCCCCTTCATCATCCATGGATGCGTCCCGACAGATCTATCACGCACAGGCACACATAGAAACACATCCCCACTCTTATTGATAATATTCCAGTTCCATCCTCAGTTTGTCTAGTAGGCCTCTCCCATCATCTTCGAGAAGCACCCCTCTCCCTCCCTCTCTCTCTCTCTCCTCTCTCTCTGTCCCATCCTATTAACCGTCCTTCAGTTATGTATGGATGTCGACCGATCTCCCTCAAGACATAGCTGGGTCTCTCCTTCTCAACACATATACGAGTCGTTCTACCTCTATAGTTAGGCCTCTGCCTACCCCTCCCCCCACCCCCTCCCATACACACACCGATACATCGAGCGCTCTAGTCATGTCTCCCTGCCACACACAAACTTGACCTGTGCTCTCTGACGTTCCGGTAGGTCAGTCGCCCTATATCTCTGACTTGCACACACACACAATTTCGATGGCTCTCTTCATCGATCTCGCACCCACCCACTTGATCCTCTCTTCGACTCTATCGATATCTATGACCCCTCCCTCTCTTCTCGTGGATCGCCCGACCCTCTATATATGATATGGATAGGCCTCCATTTCACAGACGACATTGCACGCAAAATTTTGTTTGAGATGTCATCGACACATATCCCACAAATACATTCACGAAATCAACCCCCCAAACAAAAAACACTCACGAACGCACAAGCCATTTGTCTAGGTTTGTATCTCTCACACACACCAACGTAGGTGGGGGACATGCACGAAGAGAAGAGGTGCACGCACAGCGCACGTACTCCCGTCTCTTTCCCAACCACACCCGCGCGGGTACACGGTGGAGCTCATTTCTGTACGAAAAGGCAGCCCACGTGGTAATTTGACACGTGTACTGGTTGTCCACTTGATGGAGGGAGGATCGTCTACCACGGGTGAACAAACAAATTGCGACTTAACGCGTTATGTTAATAAAGAGGCAAACCATGTGGGGCCTACCTTAGCGGCAAGGCTCTATACACTGGAGTACTTTTGATGTGTCCCGTCAACTCGCAGAACGAGGAGAAGCTTGCTTAGTACGCTGTCTCCCCCGCCCACGGGCGCGGTGGCTCGCAGGATGAGGTGAAGCTTGCTTACTAGTAGTAGTACTGTACGCCTTACACCCGCTTCCTCGCCCACGCGCGCGGTGGCTCGCAGGACAAGGAGAAAATTTTACTACTCCCTCCGTTTACTCCTCGTCCCTACTACCTTGGTTAGAGAGATTATCATATTGTTTGGAATATATATGTCCTTTAGTAGATTTCAATATGAACTACTAGTACATACTCCAAACACTAATGTATATAGACGTATTTTAGAGTGTAGATTCACTCATTTTGCTCCGTATGTAGTCCATATTGCATAAAGTTGAGACACTTATTTTGGAACGGAGGGAGTACATATTTGCTATGATCTTTTTGAGGAACCGATATTTGCTATGATCTGTCAATCATTGAGATGCAATAGCATGCATGTTAGTCTCCTTTGTATTTGATGAAATGTTGCAACGGGCAACCTTGGACGCAAGATACATGTAACAGAAGCTGGAAGCTTCATAGCATTGTACTATCTCACTGATAAATTACAGTACGTACTATACTAGTACTTCCTCCGTTCCTAAATATAAGTCTTTGTAGGGATTTCACCATGAACCACATACGGATGAATATAGATGCATTTTAAGTGTAGATTCATTCATTTTGTTCCGTATGTAGTCCACCTAGTGGAATCTCTACAAAGACTTATATTTAGGAATGGAGGGAGTACTATGTAAAGAGTTAGGTGTCCCACGGTGTCCAGAAAATATGGTGATAGTGTGAGGTGGGCCATGTAATCACTGAGCCTGCGTGTTTTCATTGCTCTTGCACTCCTCCGCCGTAAGAATGGAGAAAATTGTAATCTAGTAGTACCTCCTTTCGCCGAAAGCGTGGGACATCCAACAGTCCTACCACCTCAGTAATAATGACCAATGAGCCGTCAAATCACATAGACCCAGCAGTAAGTTGGACGGGCGAAGCAACCATCACTCTTGAATCCGCTTCTCCCTTCAACGCGGGCGCCAATGAGAGGTCGCATCCGCTCTGCCCGGGCATGAATGCGGCACCGATTCTTTGGAGCGGCGCTGACCGTTTCGGGTGGGAAGCGCGCGCGGGCGATGCAGGGGCTTTGGGTGGGCGAGGCTGGTCAGGAGCGGGCGTTGCAGCTGTCCGCCTGTCCCTATCGGACGCCCCGAAACGAGAGGATGCACCGACTCTCGCGGCTAAAATCGTACACTACACACCATCTCTCTGTAGGAGTAGGTCGACCTGTCGCTCTCTCTAACACACACATGCTGTTAAACACACACACGCACACGCACACACACACACACAGGTTCATAGAATAGGAAAATCATGCGAGTGCGAAGCCACAGGAAGTGAGATACAAATGGAGTACGTACAAGAAGAGAAGAGGTGACGAATATTCCATCAAACCTGGACTGAGGAGTAGTACTCCCTCCGTCTAGGTGTTAAGTCATCTTACGGAAATAAGATATTCCCAAAATGTTTAGGCGTCGTCCATTAACTTCGCATCTCAATCCCCTCCTGGCCTCGTTGCTAGCGAGCGTTGTTACTTAGGGAGCGTTTGGATCCTTAGCAAGAACAGCTTATAGCATAGCCGGGCAAGGTTAGGCATTTGGAACTGTTCAAATATGTTAGCTTTTGTGGGCCATCTAGCTTGGGTGGGCTAGAAAAACCTTGCTAGCTCAGGAGAGCCAGATCGGCTCGCTTCCGACGGCAAACTTCTTGTAGTAGTAACGTAGAATAGTAACATATGCATGTTACTAGTCCAAGTTACTCACCACTATGACCAGCCTAAGCAATGTAACCAAACGCTCCTTACTCTGCCTTGTTATCTCCCCCGAAAAACCAATGCATGGAGCGCAACTACGCGTTGATCAGTCAAGAAATCAAAGTTGGCTTGCATGTGAGTTAATACGTGGCCCTGCATGGTAGTTAAAACGGCATCTCTTAGTTGTTTGGATTAATTGTTGCGTTCAGGGACAGAAATCAGGGCTTTGATTGGAGGAATGACCGGTCAAGTTTCTCCTTCTCCTCCAATCTGCTTGCACCTTGGTCCCGCTGCACCTTCTAACGTGACTTATTACACCTAGACGGAGGGAGTCGTACGAGATACGGTGGCACACTGACTTAGGTCGAATACAAGTGCCCAAAATTGTGTGCATGTTATAATAAGGATTCACTTAAAATAGTACATGAGCGAACAGAGGGATCAATTGGACAGTGTTCCCGAGCAGTAGCGAGATGTGTGAGGTAAGATACACCGCTGGCGCTTTTAATTTTTCTTATTAATTTTTCTGTTTCACCCTCTGACTGGTGGGACCCAACCTACTACATGGAGAGAGGTAAGGTGACTAAGGCTGCATTATTTCTGCACCACTGTGGATAGTCTTACCACCAAAGCCACATGACACGATTATGATTTAAATCCCAATGACTCCCACACACACAAAGAAACACGGCATGCTTGTCACACGAATGCAGGAATGTATAAAAGGTTATTTTCCTCTCGTTGAACATAATGGGAGGGTTGTGTAGCTGGTTAGCCTGTTCGCTCATCAAACTTGAGGTCTCGGGTTCGATAACTACACGTGAGCATAATTTGTGCCAGCAGGATTCTTTGACTGGTCAAAATGGATGGATACGGAGCTATACGATCTCGTAGTGACCGTATAATCACCTCATCACGTATAAGCTGCAGCCTCGGCGCTTGTTTTCTAGGGTTTGAACTCTTCACACTCTCTCCAGTATATATATACATGCTGGAGCCTCAGCGCTTGTAGTTGCTCTCTTCACACTCTCTCACCCTCTCCAGATCTAAACAAGACTTCGTTGGCCTCTCTCTCTCCCCTCACTGCTGGTTTGCTTGTAGTTGCTCTCTTCACACTCTCTCACCCTCTCCAGATCTAAACAAGACTTCGTTGGCCTCTCTCTCTCCCCTCACCGCTGGTCAAAGAGCCGGCGCGATCCGTCCGCCGGGAAGGGAAGGAGGCTTAACGCTGTCGCCGTTGGCGAGGGAGGGAATCCACTACCGGCGCGACTGTTCACTTTCACCCAGCGGCAGCGCGGGAGGGCCTCCGACCCCTTCTTCTTTGCCGTCGTACATAGTGTGGGTCGAACAACCTCCGATCGCCCACCGAACCACACCCCAATAACCTTAAGGTATAACTTACTTATTCCACATGCATTGCTCTAGCTGCATGTGGGCTTTTTCCGCTTCTGCACTTGAATCTAGGTGTTGGATCAAACAGGAAAGTAGTGGGGAAAGTTGTATACCATGAATCTAGGACGTGGTTCAAAGAGGAAAGGAATGGGGGAAAGTAGTGGGAAAAGTTGTATAGCATGAATCTAGGACGTGGTTCAAAAATGAGAGGAAGGGGGAAAGTAGTGGGGAAATTTGTATCGCATGAATCTAAGACGTGGTTCAAAGAGGACAGGAATGGGGGAAAGTACTAGGGAAAGTTGTATAGCATAAATCTAGGACATGGTTCAAAGAGGAAAGGAAGTGGGGAAAGTACTAGTACAGACTGGCTATCCAGCACCTACGTTGGTCGAAAAGGGAAAACGATGACAAATGCAGTACGCACATCTGTAACAAACTGATCTTTTGTTTTGGGGGACAAGGCTGTAGAGTTTGAGTAGGACTAGATTTGCTGCGCTCACATAGGGAAAAGTGTCTAAAGATAACAAAACTGGGACCAACACAAATATGCTCCTTGGTTGTTTGTTCTTTGTTGCAACAGACTGTGCATCACCCCTATCGGGGATATACCCTGCGGTGTAACCCGGCTGGAAGTATAACCCGACCGGACTTGGCGACTCACCAGAGACCCGACTGATACTTGGCGTTTCATTTGTAAGCCGCCCGGAGATTGGCCGCTCACTGGTAATCCGGCAGGCGGGAGAGACGGATGATAAGGCCCAAGGCCCAGAAGGCCGGTTTATGTTAATGGTGGGCCAGTTTAAGAGGAAAGGCGTGAGGAATATTTACCTTACAAGGAGTTAAGACCCGGAATTGTATCTGGTTTGTATTAGAAGGTAGACTAGTCCTAATCCTAATAGGACTCCACATGTAACCCGCCCCTCTAACTTATATAAGGAGGGACATGGCTCCCCAAATAGGGACAAGCAAGAAGAAACAATCTCTAGGGCTAAACACAAAGAGCCGGTTTACCGGCGACTCCCTCATGATGATAATGAGACCTAGCCACAAACAGCATGTAGGGTTGTTACCGGATGATGTTTCCCGGGGCCCGAAGCTATCTAAACCTTTGTCTTGCGTGTTGTGTCTCTCGATTCCGATCAACCCCTTCAAGCTACCGCATAGATGCGTTGGCCTCACGACTAAGTCCTCACACTAGGGCATCTGCCATGACAAATCCACGACAGTTGGCGCCCACCGTGGGGCCTGCGCATGGTGGTGTTGAGTTCTTGGAGAGATCTCTCCTAGGGATCGAGGGACTCGCAATTTTTCAGATGAAGAAGAGCTGGTTTGAAAGGATTTACATCAGTATCAAGTTTAGCAGTCTAGATTTGAAGATTTGTGAGATTTAAGGTTTAAAAGGAATTAGGGTTGCGATCGGTTTGCTACTGCAAGTTGCCAAGAAGTCGACAGCCGGCAATGTTTCCTACGCCACCGCCGAGTTGCTACAAGCCCTGTGTTTTTTGGATCGAAGGAAAACTACGTGTGAAGAAAATTGCATCTACAGCAGCGGATCCGTTTTGACTTCTGAGGGGTTTGGTGATCCAAACTTCACGCAAGATTACCCATCCACGGTTTCCACAAGTTTGACCGGGTCTAGGTGGGGGCTTAATGCCATCCACGTGGGATGAAGATAAAGTTGTTTGCTATCCACGAGAAGATTATGGTTTGGGAATAAAAAAAAGGATGACCACGACCCGGAGGAGGATTTCATCTTCAACGCCACAACTCGCCCGGTCCGAGTCTTCCCCGGACTACCGAGTAGCCAAATCGCCTTGGCTTCGAGACGATGCCTTCATCCTCGAGCCCGCGGTTTTTAAGTCGCCTCGCCAAACCCTCGCGTTGAGCGGCTGAGCTCCGCCGTGGCTCTACCTTCGCCAGCTCGCCGCTGTCTGAGATGCTCCGTCGAGTCGCCCCGCGCCGTGAGTCGCCCGCCATTGCGCGTGGCCAGTTCTGGCCACGACCAAGCCACTGCCGTTCCGCTGAGTCGCGTACGCGGCCCGAGTCAAGCCGCATGCTCAACCCGCTGTATGGCCTCCCTCGGCGGCGTCGCGCTCGGCCCCTGCTATGTATCGCTACGATCTCAAGCTGCTGATTCCATGGGCCATGGCAGAGACAGCAGTAGGAGGTGAGAGCTGCGGGGCGAGAGGAATCGATGGAAATAGAGACAAAGACATGTCTGCCATGGAAATAGCGCTGGAAGGAGTGGCTCTCGCTGGAGCTAAGAAGATAAGGTTGCCAGCGGTTGGGCCCCACCAACGCGTGTGTCATCTAGAGCCAGCGATCGACAGGAGAGAAAAATCCCTCTTCGGGCACTACATCAGGAAAGAGCTCTGGACCCACGACAACCCCAGTACATCGGTAGATGCACATGGTGTGGGTGCGTCCACTGTCCCGTGCAACTCTTTAGCTGTTGTTAATCTAAGGCCCTGTTTGGTTAAAAACTCCCTAGTCCCTACCTGCTTGGTTCCAGGGACTAAACATGGACTAGAGGTTATTAAATGACATGCTAAAAGACCATGTTACCCCTAGTAATGAGCTAATAGAGACAAGGTGCAATGCGTGGCAGGGGCAACTGTTGGAAAAAGTCCCAAAAAGACTCCCTCGGGGTCTTCTTTCTTTAGTCCCAAATGCCCACTTTTAGATCCTAAAAGTCCCTCCTGTTTGGTTTAGATGGGACTGACACGGTGTTTTTTTAGTCCCTCCACCAAAATGTCCCTGTAAACAAACACCCTCTAATAATGCCGCTGGAAAATTGATGCAATGCCACAGTTAAAAGCAAATTACATGTTTAACGAATTTTATTGTTAATATAATCTCTCTGTTAATATAAATCAATGCCACCGTTTGAGAAATGCTACTGTCTTGCTTTCTTTCCCATTTAGATAAGGTATATGCTTCTTTTTGTTGGCTTCTGTGTCATCCATCGTTATTGACCACTAGTTGTTTCCTTTGCACCTCTGTGTAAACAGGGTTATCTACTTCACCTCGTTGCCATTGTGACCTTTTGTTGCACTGCACAAAACACTTTTGTTTTAAGTGTGTTTTGTGCAGTTCAACTAAAATGTCACACCGACAATGTTGCTTGATTGCTTGATCTTAGTGGAACTGCACAAGAGGAGATCTTACTTCCTATCCGTGTTGGCAAATTTGGTTCAGATCTTCTTCTTGTGAGTTGTTTGAATTCCGCGTCATGAGAGGTCAGTACTAGCCTTCTTTCACATGATTCTGCAGTGTGCTTTCATATGTTGTGCTACTTGTACGGTAATGTTGCTTGATTTTAGTGAACTGCACAAATGGAGACAAGACTTCCAATCTGTATGTGCACCGTAATATCCCATTGAGGTAAGATAAGGATATTTCACAACTGTTGGCCTGTATTTTACCACTTTCATCAGAAAATTAATGTCATTGTTTAGTGCTATACTTGTGCAACCTAATTGACATGCCAAATCTTACATTGAAGGCGAAGCTTGTCTGTTATTGAACCAAGTGATGAAGGGGAAGAACAAGCGGAAGAAAAACAAAAATCAACTCCCGGTGCTGTAATGAAGCACTGGAACTGTAATGACACAAGTAATGATATAGTTTTGCATCTTAATTTATTGCTATGGCTAGAACGAGCAATTGTTTTGCCACTGATTTGATGCCACTCTTAATGTAATACGTAATTATCTCTACTTGTGCAAACAAGGATCTTCTTTGAAGATACCATATATTTTAGTGGAACTGCACAAGAAGATGTTGGAAACATTAAACTAACTGAGGAGTATATAGTAAGCATGGCCACCACAGTAGATAGCAACAGATGGTTCCGGAGAAGTGCTTCATCTGTATGCTCTACACAATAAGCCTCCTGACAAAGGTTGGTACTCGCCCACTGATTTCATCCATATGATTGAGCTTTGTCATCTCTATTGGTGTTGTGCTACTGTTTAGATACTGTCATGAAAAAGTGGTATTGTCCTTGAGAAGTGCTTCATCTGTGCTGTTTTAAATATTTCCTTTCCTTTTTTTCGAGCAAACAGGGATGCTAGCATTTAGTTGTCCTCTTGTCTTTGCACAACAGGATCATCCTCCTCTGAAGAAGAATATGGAGTACGTGAAGTGACTAGTTCCGATTATGCCAGGATGAAGAAGCCCTGTCCATCTTCTCATCAGAAGGAGCAGTTGAAGGATCGTTACATTACTCCCCACAAAACCAAACTAACTTCAGCTCAGAAGGACTGACAAATCTCCATTTTCTTGCTGTGATGCGCGAGTACAATGTTGTTCTAGGATTCTTTCCGGTGAGTTCCATTTTTCTAAAAGTGTGCTTTACATGGACCATGTAGGTGCCTGTTTAAACTGTCAATTCATAGTACAGTTTGCTTTATACTAATCACTTTTTTTGTATTCGTGCAAACAGGGGTGCTCAGCTTGATTTCAATGGGAACTGCACAAAATGTTCATGAATACATCGAATCATTCATTTCCACCACAAGAAAGGAAGTGCCGATAAGTTCAAGGCGTTGCAACATATAAGGGCGAAATCATACAAGCTACCCGCGAATTTGGTTGATTTTGGTCGAACTGCACAAAAAGAACAGCTGGTTTATTTAGCACGAGGTGCCATGTCAATGTCCGAACTGATGGCAAACCCTGCCCATTCCACAATCGTAGGCATTTGATATTTTGGAATGGGACAACCTTGTCAAATTTTGCTCATTGAATTTAGCAAGAAGACATGCGTTTGATATTTTCGAATGGGACGCCCTTTGCTGTCAACAGCGTCGATCCATTTTTTCTTTATTCTTTAGTTGTGAAGTAAATATTGGCTCTGACATGTGAATCACTGAGATGCATAATCATCGATTGTTTTGAATGTTCTCTATGAATTGCCAGGCCTGTGTGTTTGATTGCAATGTACAGGAACGCTAAAAAGCTGCTCAAACTCTTTGTACTCCTTCTGTTCCTTTTTACTTCGCACATTGTGAAAGTGCATACTTTTTTCTATAAGATTGGTCAAAGTAGAGATACTTTGACTGTAGACAAAACTTGTATGCAGACTAGAAAGGACCGGAGGGAGTACATGTGAAACTGCTGCAAACGAGGTGATCACCCTGGGAATAATGCTAGTACGTATTGTTTTGCATGTTCATCCAATGCTAGTGATACAAGAATTTAAACTAATCGAAATAAATTCATTCATACACGGTCGGATTTCATATAAACATGCCGGATTTCATTACATTTCATACATTCTTCAACTAAAAAGGGGTGCGCTGGAGGTATAATTAATTAACCGAATCTACCCACCTGTGTCCGGCTGAGCCAAACAGAAGCTTCAGTGACTTAACTGCAGGTGCAGTTGCGTAACTGACATGTGGCCCAGATGCCTGTTGGGCCCATGTGTCAGTCAGCCAACTGCACCAGCAGTTAAGTAGAAGCAGCGTCCTTCTCCAACATAGCTCTCCGACTCCACGTCGCCGCCAAGAAGCTAACCGGCCGTCAGTGGTCAACCCGCCTAGCTTGGCTTCAACCGGAGGGTAGCAGTGGTGGCCTTACTTGGACCCGAGCGGCGGTGACCTACCGTGTTCCTCTTCCTCGTTTTCTGTGTGGCACGGCCTCGCTGGCAGCGGGGCGGGGCCTCGGAGGGCCGGCAATGTCCTCTCTCTCGTTGTCGGCGGGCGGCGCCTCGGTGGTGCGGGGGAAATCCTCCCCCTCGTTGCTGGCAGGGTGGAGCCTCGGCGGAGCCGGCGGTGTCCTCTGCCTCGTTGTTGGCGCCGCGGGGCCTCGACGGAGCAGGGCCTCGTCGAGGCCAGCGGAGCGGGGACTCGTCGGAGCCGGCATTGTCCTCTGCCTCATCCTCGGTCTCGCCAAACAGCGCCTCACCCGCTTCATCGCCCTCTGTGTAGGCGGCCGCAGCCTCCGCCACCCGTATGCCGTACCGCCAGCGCTCGAGGCGGCCCTCGCGGGCGGAGCGCTACGAGTCGAGCAGCGCCTCCTGCTCCGCCCGCTCCACGGCGATCTGCTCCTCTGCCTGCTGGTGCTCCTGGAGGAGATGGTGGTTGTAGGCGGCGTCGGCCTGCGCCTCCTGGAACTGCTGCTCACGCTTCTGCCTCACCGTGTCCATATATTGGGCACGGGCCTCGCCAATGGTCATGGTGCAATGCACCGGCGAGGATGGCGCGGAGGAGGGGGTTGGCACCGGATCGTCGACTACCATGTTCTCCATTGGGACGTCGTCGTCCTCCGGCTGCCTGCCGGCCAGCCAGTCGGCAGCGATGGCTGCCATCTCCTTGTTGTCTGTCGTCCGCCCGTCCCGAAGAGCGCTGGAGCGCGAAGAAGCCATGGTGGGCAGTAGTGGTGTGGACAGGAGAAAGGGAACGGATGCGGATGACTCCAGCTATGGCCGGCGCAGCAGTTTATATAGCAATGGTGGGCGGCGGAGGGATGGACGTGTGGCACCGGAGTAGCCGCCTCGGTAACCGCGTATCATTAATGTGGGCGGCAGAAGGTCGGACGAATGGCACTTGTGTCATTTGAAGGCGGAGCAATCACCTGCACCGGGAAGCGGGGCGGGCGGCGCTGACCGTTTCGGGCGAAAAGCGCGCGTGGGCGAGGGAGGCGGTCTGGGTGGGCCAGGGCAGTCAGACTCGTGCTTGGCAGCGGGTCAGTCCAGTAGACGGATATGCTGGCTCGCCAGCTAGCTCGCCGAGCTGAGCGACGACAATCAGACGATGGACTAAGCTTCCAACCTGTAGTCGGCGCCACTGTCCAAGCCAGTTCATGTCGTGTTCACCATAGAGCAGGTGCGGTCGCATTTCGACGCCCTATTGGCGGAAGAGCTACCAGCGCAGGGGGACCTGTGCTGTAACCTCCGTCTCCTCAACGAGCACCGGTGAACAAGCGAACGACAATGCCGTCGCGGACATGTGGCCCTATGATCCTGGCTTCCCGAATGAGTAGCGGGCGCTGTATCAGACCATCCGTAGGGCCCGCGAGGCCCTCTCCGTCGTCCTTCGAGTTGTTGCGCTCGTCATGGTGCCGCCGTCTCACGTTGTCAACATGGTCAACGGACATGAGGATGAGGAGATGACTTTACTTGGAGAGGATGACAGTGGGGGCCCACCAGGGCCATAGCCGCACGTGCGCAAGTGCCTCCTTATTAGTATATAAAACTATATTTTTTTGTGCTTCCTCCAGGTTTCCTGACATCACGGTCCCACACCATTGTCAACCTATGTAGTCAATAAACGAGAGAATTGCACAAGAAGCGGCCGACAGCTGGGACCACGCAACTCGAGCAGTATTTGTGTTTTTGAGGTGTGAGCACTGCAGAGTTTTTCTTGAGCGATGCTTAGCCAAGATATTAATTTTTCTCCTCTGAACAACAACGAAAACATCACTGCAGGTATTAACTGGGCGGGCTGTGGCCCGTCTAGCCCAGGCCAGATATCCAGCCCAGATATTAATTTTTTTTCAAGCTGAAAATGGCTAGCCCGGCTATACTTTTTTTAGGAATACCCAGGCAAGGTCAAGTTGTTATTCTCCGCCCCGCTGGGCTGCAAATCTTTCCTAGGAGGGATGCATTAGGCTTAACAAGAAAATGGGCTTTAAGAAATAATAAATGGGATGTAATTATAAAAACTCGGCAGTAACTATAAAAAATGCACCAAACACGTAATTACTTTATAAAATATTATTTTTGGATATTGAAAATTTTAATTTCATTAATTGTTGCGAGCGCAATGTTTCGTTGGATTTTTACATAATATAAATTATTATTGAAATTGTATTTAATCTGACTAGCCCATCAAAATGTGGGAAATTTTATTGAATTCTGTTTTGAACAGTTAGTTGAAATGGGCTGTACTTTTAAAAACTGTAAATGGGCTGTAGTAACTTCCATTAGAATTCAACAATTGGCTGCACATTCTTACAAATCTCAAATGGGCTATAAGTTCTCTGCCACACACTTGTGGCCTTACTAAGTTGGTGCGTCCCCTCAAAAAAAGAGAGTCAACGCGTATGCAAGGCTTTGTCAACTTATAGTCAACACACGGTTCTAGTAGCAGTGGCCATTGGATATCCAGCCAACGGATGCCGTGCTTCTTCAATCTCGGATATTCTAGCTTCACCCGCCCAAAAAATGATTCCTCCCCTGACATCTGGGGCGCACCGTTTCGGAAGCTGACTTGTGGGCCTACTAAGTTGACGCGTACCAAGGGCTTTGTCAACTTAGTCAATATAAACGATTCTAGCTGCAGTGACCGTACGATGTTCATCCAACGGTCGTCGTGCTTCTTCAACCTCTGGTCTTCTTGCTCCAGCCGCCCAAAGCAGCGCCCATCGTGCCGCCTGCTCCTGCCTCCCGTGGCCGGATGTGCTGCCGCGCAGGCCTCACCGCCCCCTACTACTCCCACCGCTGGCCAGGGCATCCCTCTACTCACCCACACCCCCTGTTATTCTACGGCGACCGCAGCCGAACCAGTGAACCCTCGTACTCCTCTCCGTGTGGGCATCCACTACCGCGTCTTCCCTGGCTCCGCGTCGTCCCCTTCCTAGGCCTCGCCGTCGTCTACCGCCCTGGTGCTCTCGACGCGGCGTGGTCAACATGGTCAAGGAACGGCTTCCATCGGACGTGGACTGTACATGGAGAGGCTGACAGCTGGGTCCACGGCCGCAGCAAGGAAGTGCCTCCTTATTACGCGCACAATAATTATTCCTCCACCTGATAGCGGGGACCCACCGGACGGGCCACCGTATTTCGCGACAAAAATGTTTCCCCCTGACTGCTGGGACCACCAGCTACATCTTCGCACGCAAGGAAGTGCGTCCGGGCAAAAAAAAAACATTCGCCCCCCTGACTGCTGGGACCCACCAGCTACATCTTCGCACGCAAGGAAGTGCGTTCGGGCAAAAAAAACGATTCGCCCCCTGACTGCTGGGACCCACCAGCTACATCTTCACACGGAAGGAAGTGCCTGACAGTCGGGACCCACCTGGTCGAAGCATATGTAGCGTTGTCATTCTGGTCGCGAACGTGTACGTACATACTGGTCGATGTAGAGGCGCGCACGTGTCGTAGTAGAGGCGCGCACGTAGCATGTACACGTACGTATAGCAGCCAGTGTGCAAGAAAGAAAATACGGCCACGTACGTACATACGGGCGGGGTCTCGAACGCCTACTCGCGCATACGTACGGCCAGGGCTCGTGTACATGGCTGGGTCGGAACGGAGAAACTACGTCGTCATCGTGTTCATGGGGAGCCAACCGGCTGGGTCGGAACGGAATGCGTCGTCATGTTCATTGGGAGGGCTTGGACGGAACAGCCGATGGAAATGAGGCCTGGCGTACCGCAGAACGGTGGAAACGGCCTTGTGTTTGACCGGCCACGTTCGAAACGGGATCCTGTTCATCGGGAGGGGTCTGGCGTACCGCAAAACGGACGAAACAGACCTCCTACGGTCGAAACGGGGGTCCTGTTGATCGGGAGGGGTGTGGCGTACCGCAAAATGGAGGAAACGGACTTGTGTTGGAGTGCTATGGTCGAAACAGGGGTCCTGTTCATCGGGAGGGGTGTGGCGTACCGCAAAACGGGACTCCATGGGATACTGTTCATCTCCACCATCGACCCCCTCCAGCCTCCACGGGCTACTGTTCATCCACCGTCGACCTCCTCCAGCCTCCACCTGCGACTGTTCATCCACGGGCTCCTGTTCATCCAGCCTCCACCGCGCGCTAATCCACCGGCTACTGTTCAACTAGCCCTCTCGACGGGCTCCTATTCAACCACCCCTCCACGGGCTACTATTCATCCAGCCCTCCACCGTCTACTATTCATCCAGCCTTCCACGGGGTGGTCCAGTTCATCCAGCCCTCCACGGGGTCCTGCTCAATCCAGCCCCAACCGGCTCGATCGATCGGGTCCTGTTCATCCAGAGGCAACACCACGGGGTCCTATTCATCCACCTCCACCGGGAACAGTTCATCCAAACCCCCCAGCAACGCTCACTGTTCATCCAGAGGCAGCATCAATCGGCTTCAGTTAGCAACATTAGCGAAGGAATCGCTCGATCGGGTTCAGTTAACAGCCATCGATCGATCGCTCGGGTTCAGTAACGTGTAGCCTGCAGTGCAATCACTCGGGTTCAGTTAGAGCCCAATGCCTCGCACCCACGCGCGTGCGTGTACAAGAGAAACGGGCATCCCTCGGCCCCGACCGCCCAGCTTAGCCGGGAACACCCCCATATTTTCATCGCCCTCACTTCTACCACGGTTTTTTCCGTCATGGACGGCCCAAAGAATGTCATGCAGCTGCGTCTCCGACGCGCCCAGGACGAAAAGCCCATTTTCTGTCATGATTTTTTGTCATAGAAGTAGGAGCCCACCACATCTACGATGATACCGGGTTTTGTCATAATTATCGTCATAGAAGTGTCATAAGTATGATAGAATTTTTTTTGTTCGGCCCAAAATGTCACGGATGTGTCTTTTTTTTTGTAGTGGTATGAAATGCAATCGCCATGTAATTGCTTTACTTTATCACTAAGGGTAGCGATAGCCGTAGAAGCAATAATTGGCGAGACGACAACGATGCTTCGATGGAGATCAAGGTGTCAAACCGTTGACGATGGTGATCATGAAGGTGCTTTGGAGATGGCGATCAAAGGCACAAGATGATGATGGCCATATCATATCACTTATTTTGATTGCATGTGATGTTTATCTTTTATGCATCTTATTTTTCTTAGTACGGCGGTAGCATTATAAGATGATCTCTCACTAAAATTTCAAGGTATAAGTGTTCTCCCTGAGTATACACCGTTGCGACAGTTCTTCGTGCTGAGACACCACGTGATGATCGGGTGTGATAAGCTCTACGTTCACATACAACGGGTGCAAGCCAGTTTTGCACACGCAGAATACTCGGCTTAAACTTGATGAGCCTGGCATATGTAGATATGGCCTCGGAACACTGAGACCGAAAGGTCGAGCGTGAATCATATAGTAGATAAGATCAACATAGTGATGTTCACCATTGAAAACTACTCCATCTCACGTGATGATCGGACATGGTTTAGTTGATAGGGATCATGTCATCATTTAGATGACTAGAGGGATGTCTACATAAGTGGGAGTTCTTAAGTAATATGATTAAATTGAACTTTAATTTATCATGAACTTAGTCCTGATAGTATTTGAATAACTATGTTGTAGATCAATAGCTCGTGATGTAGCTCCCCGTTTATTTTTGCTATGTTCCTAGAGAAAGATAAGTTGAAACATGATAGTAGCAATGATGCATACTTGGTCCGTGATCAGAGGTTTATCCTCATTGCTGCACAGAAGAATTATGTCCTTGATGCACCGCTAGGTGACAGACCTATTGCAGGAGCAGATACAGACGTTATGAATGTTTGACAAAGCTCGGTATGATGACTACTTGATAGTTTAGTGCACCATGCTTTACGGCTTAGAACCGGGATTTCAAAAATGTTTTGAACACCATGGAGCATATGAGATGTTCCAAGAGCTGGAATTGGTATTTCAGACTCATGCCCGAGTCGAGAGGTATGAGACCTCTGCCAAAGTACTTAGCCTACAAGATGGAGGAGAATAGCTCAACTAGTGAGCATGTGCTCAGAATGTCTGAGTACTACAATCGCTTGAATCAAGTGGGAGTTAATCTTCCAGATAAGATAGTGATTGACAGAGTTCTCTAGTCACTATCACCAAGTTACTAGAACTCCGTGATGAACTGTAATATGCAAGGGATAACGGAAACGATTCCCAAGCTTTTCGCGATGCTGAAATCGGCGAAGGTAGAAATCAAGAAAAAGCATGAAGTGTTGATGGTTGACAAAGACCACTAGTTTCAACTAAAAGGGCAAGGGAAAGAAAGGGAACTTCAAGAAAGAATGGCAAGCAAGTTGCCACTCCCATGAAGAAGCCCAAAGCTAGACCGAAGCCTAAAACTGAGTGCTTCTACTGCAAAGGAAATGGTCACTCGAAGCGGAACTGCCCCTGATACTTGGCGGATAAGAAGGGTGGCAAAGTGAACAAAAGGTATATTGGTGTGACAGTCTGGTTTTTGCCCTCTTTCCTTTGTCTGAATTTTTATTTGGTTTGGTTTTGAAATTTGGAGTTTTGAATCTTTTCATATGGACTTAAACACTTGGGTACCCCTTGGCTTTAACCCAAGTGCCTCATTTCCCTCTCTAACTATCATTTCCTCTCTGGTTCACCTGAAAATAATATTTTGAATATTTTTCTTAAATGAGAAATATTCATTTCCCTCTCTTAAACCCTAGCTAGCTCAATGTGCTCCAAAGAAACCCTAATTTTTCTTGCCCACAAAAATCTGAGGAAATTCACAAATATTCTGTGAACCCTAGGGAACCTTCCTGAGCAAAAATATTTCATCACTTTTTGGAATATTTTTGCTACAGAAAATATTTTCCGTTCTGGACAGAAATGGTAGTTTCTACAGCAACTACCATTTTACTTGATCCATTGTGGCTGATTTTTCTTGTGCATCATCACCTTAGTAGATGATTGCTAACCTCCAAAGTCCAGCTCCCAACTCCCAGTAGTTTGACCACAGTAAGCTCTCAAAGTTACTGACCAGAAACTTACCTGGCAGTTGAAATCTATTCTACTGCATCTGAGTCCAAACCAAAGCGTGGTAACCTCTAAAACTACCACGAACAACATGCCAGACATGAAGTTTAGGCTTAGGTCGGCCTGAGGTCAGAGTTCACGCGGTGACCACGCGTGTGCATGATGCCAACCTGCATGTCGCCGCGCTCTGAGTGCCGCCGAGCGCTCTGTTGCGCGCGTGCTCGCTTCCCCGATTGCCTAAGCTTGCCAAACCTTGCCACAATCATCGTCCCGATCTTCTTAACTCCCTCCTGGCGCCCGCCAACGCCGGAGCTCGCCGCAGCGAGCACGGGCGCGGTCCGGCCAACACAACAGTGCGTTGCGCACTGTGCTCGTCGCCACCCTCTCGCCACTATGCTCGTCTCCGCTCGCCCACAGTTCCTGCGTGAGCTGCGTCGCCTTCTCCCTCTCCCACTGACGCCGTTCGTCACCGGGCGCCATGTCCAGGTGTCCTCCGATGGAGCCCGAACCCCCTCGACGCTCGGCTATAAATAGAGCCCTCCCCAGCCTCCTCGAGCACCACCCACTCCTCCCACACACTCCACGGTCTCGTAGAAAGCCGAAGCCCGGCCGGGCAGGCCGCGGGCCGCCGTTCCCGAGATCGAGCTCGCCGGCAATCTCCTCGGGTCGTCTCCAGCCCATCCCAGGCCCGGGCAACCCTTCCAGGGCTCCGCCGTGCCTCGGTGGTGCCGTTTCGCACGGTTGGAGCCTCTGGTGTCGCCTCTAGCCGCCGTCGTCTTCATCTCCGACGACCTCTGCTTCCTGTCGCCACTGGAGAGGCTGTTTCCGACACCGTCCGACCACCCTAGTTAATCTACGGGTACGGGCAGGTGCGCGTCCGTCTCCTCTTTCAATCCCTCCCTCTCGTTCTGGCCAAGAAGCTCTCCTCGCCGGTGTGTGCTCCGGCAAAGCCGCGCCGTCCTCTGTTTCCCTCTCCCCCTCCCTCTCACCTGACTAGCGGGGCTCGCTAGTCAGCCACTCAGTACGCGCGCGAAGCGGTACGAGTGGTGACGCCCGCGAGGCTTTACGCCTTCGACGTCACCCTCCCCTCAGTTCTGTTTTTATTTAAATTCAAATTTCATTTTTCCAGAGAGCTTCAAACAGCCAAAACTTTTTAACCCTAAGTCCAAATGAATTGATTCTTTTTGCATTGTGTTCTTTATGAAGAAATCTAGTAGCTCACCAAAAATGAGATTTTTCTCTGCTGTCTAGATTTTCTGGTAAATGTCAGAAGGGTTCTTGATGTTTTCTTTTTGTGTTTTTAAATATTTTCAGAAAGTGAAGCTTGTCTTGAGGATCACCAGGAGGCTTGTGAACCTCATCTCCAGTATGGCAAGCCACAGCAACATTTTCATGGTGCCATTACAATATTTGTGATTTTTTTCAACTTGAATGAATGATTTAATCCATGCATTTTAATAACTATTATATTATTTATATTATGTTGGTTGCTTGCTTTAAGTTGACATGCTTAGTTTACAGAAAGTTTAAAGCTAACTAAATTGGTTAAGTAACTAGAAGTAATATTTGTTATGAAGAAGTAATATGATTATGGATATGAGTAATTATTTTGAGTTATTTTTCTTGAAGGAGAAATAATTTGCTAAGTAAAGATTCTGTTAAAAGTGATGATTAATCTTAACCAGGGAAGTGTCATGAGTTGTTGATGTTTATGCTTAGTGTGGATATAGTTGACCCAGTTATTTCCGATGCTATATGATGCATATATTTGTGTTGCACTTGCATGGCATGTTATGACACCGGTTAATTTCACGTTAAGTTGAACCTGCTAATAACTCAACTTGAATATATCGTTGACCGGGTCATGGTGCCACTGAATCGAGTTTTTTCCAGTGCAACTACATTTGCCTTTATGGGAAGGCCTTTATTCGGTCCATTGTCATGCCTCTGGTCGGTGCCTCCAACGAGGGAAGGTTATGGGCGTGCAGTACCCTGGCCCGGTAAGCAGACATAACCTTGTGTGCCTGTTGTTGAGATTATGGTACCTTGTCCTCGTGTGGGACCGTTTATGTTTTGGCCACGACGGTGGCCATTGGTGTCTTTGGTAGACACGGGGCCACCCAGGACTAGCCCAGTGGGGAGTGAGTCGGAGTGGCCGAGAGAGTGTCATGGCAACGGAGGGGTTTCGTCGGAATGTCGTTGGTCCACCCGAATGGGAGTGCGAGGCCATGGATTCCGTGGTGTGGGTACAGTGCGCTACCTCTGCAGAGTGTAATAAATCTACCGATAGCCGAGCCCACGGTTACGGACACGCTCGAGGGTAGGTCACACCATGGGTCAACGTTTAATAAATTTTGCACACTAAGTCATGAACTTTGCACTGTTGATGATGGTGGGAAGACCATCTTGATTGTTCGAGACCAAGTGTTGGTCGTGTTTGTGATCGCCGGAAGGATCACCTTTAAGACCACATGTTGGTCGTGGTTGTGATCGCCGGAAAGATCACGAGGTAACCCGAGTTAAGACCACGAGGTTGGTACGTTTGTGATCCAAGAGCGATCACCATTGGTAAGCCAGTCCGAGGGACATTTCTCACAAGAGCATAATCACAGCATGTTGGATATATTGTTGCATTATTAATAATTGGTTAATTATCATGATATTGTTTGTCATTATGTTTATGCTTGTTGTGAGCTTGTAAGTACCTTCAATGTACTGACCTGGCGTGTCATGCCAGATTTCAGGAAAGTCTCGTTGGAAAGGAGTGCTGTCCGAGTCTAGATCGTGTCCACATCGGTGTCCCTGTGCTATGGAGTTCCGCTACGACGTTGTTCTGCTGCCGCGTAGTTGTTATGATCGAGGCCCCTTTATGTTCACTGGATAATGTATATATTGTTTAGCCGCACCGTGCGTGCCGCTTGGCCTCGCCACCTATTGTAATATAAAATTTGATCCGCTAGCATCAATAAAGCGGTTGTTTTCTGTACCAAGATGTTGTGTGTTGCTAGTAGACATGGTCTCTAGGCTGGCAATGCATGGTAAACCGGTTGCTCTGAGCCGGGGTGCCACAACGCTTGGTATCAGAGCCGCGCTGACTGTAGGCCACGCTAGACTACGACGTGTTAACTGGACGTTAGATACGAGTTTAAGTTGAGTGTCGGTAGCATTTGTAGCTGGTTGTTGCATTGCATGCACTCATTTTATTTTTTTATGCTAACCTACTAATGGTTGTGAGTGTAGATGGCTCCAGTACCGTATCCGTGCCAGTTGCAGCTCATGCCGTACACGTCGCTACATCTCCTCCGTAACTGTGGCATCGGCTGTACCCCCTCGGTGACGACCCAGTCTATCGTGTGTACCGGGAGCGTCTAGCAGACTCAATGTATGAGTATCACGTCGTGGTTACTCTGCGCACCAGTTCCGATTCCAGCACTTACACTCGTACTTCTCGGAGCGGTTTCGCTTCTACCGCTTCTCAGGCTGTTCAGTTTGCTGCATTCGAGGTCCTTGTCGAGCTTCGTTATAACGAGGTCTGGATGCAGAACCACCCAGGTTTCTACTACTATCCCTCTCTGCACGACAATGGTCGTGTCCGTTTCCCTATCTTTGATCCGGAGTTCGATAGTGTTGCTAGCCATCTTTCTCGCTATACCACTGCTAGCTACCTTATGATCCACGAGCTGGCTCGAGAGCTGACTCGTGCTCGTACTGCTTTAGCCTCTACTAGATCTGTCACTGCTCCATCCTCCATGGGATTTACTCCTTATATTCCAGCCAGTTCTAGTTCCCCTATTTCACCGGTTACCCCTCCGAGTAGCTCGGGCGCCTCGATCATGAATCCTCTCAGTGCTCCTGCTGAGTGGGTTTCACTTCTCACTACTCCCGTGGCCCCGATGCTTCACCCTGCACCTGCCCCGGAGGGAGAGCCCTCGAGGTAGCGTCATCATGTTACCTTTAACCCGGAGGTTTCCGTTAACATCGTCAGTTCAGGATCCGAGTCCGCTTCAGGAGAGGACCCCGCAGCACCAGCAGAGCAGTAGAGCTTCGGAGTATCCGCAGTCGTCAGGATGATGTAGTTGTATGAGTCATGATGTTTCATTTCCTGTATTAGAGTAGTTGAACCTGGCATGATGTTTACCTTTCATGTATGAGTCTATGTATAATTATGTTGGGATTCTATTTTACTCGCTGTATTTTCTTCATTATTTTGTTTTCTCTCGGGATTTGTTGCTGGCTTTTCCCCAATTTATTTTTGGATGTTTCTCATCTAGTTGCGTTGTCTTGGGAAAAATCCACAATAGGATGTCGCGGGGAGGCAGCAGTAGCGACGCTCAGGAGGATGCTCCTGTTCGTCGTTCCGCACGACAGGCAGGACACTCCCCCGAGCCGTACGTTCCACCACCGCCTCCACCGCCAAATCCTCCCTCTACCGAGCAAATTCTGCGTATGTTTGAGGAAAGGAGGAATAATGATCTGCTTGAAATATTAAGAAGTGTGCAAGCTATGATTGGACAAAATGGAAATCAGAACGGTCATCACTCCAAGCTGTCAGATTTTCGGAGGACCAAGTCTCCCAGTTTCAGTCAGGTTATTGACCCCTTGGATGCAGACGATTGGTTGCGACCATTGAGAGGAAGCTTGAGATTGCTCGTACTGAAGAAGATGATAAAGTTCCATTTGTAACTCATTATCTTGAAGGCGCTGCTGCCACATGGTGGGAAAATGCAAAAGCCATGTGGCCTGCTGATGAGGAGATCACCTGGTCAAAATTCAAGGATCAGTTCCGGAAATATCATATTCCTACTGGAATTATGAAGGTTAAGCAGCGTGAATTTCTTGCACTCCTCCAAGGAAATCGGTATGTGGGTGAATATTTGCAAAAATCAATCATCTGGCCCGTTACTCCCTTTATCACGTGGCCACCGAAGAAAGAATGATTGACAAATTTCTTGGGGGATTAAACCCGCAACTCCGGTGTACCCTCAGTATGTTTGATTTCCCAGATTTCCAAACTCTGGTGAATAAAGCTTTCATTGCTGAAAGGGAGCACAAGCTCATATCATATAATAGGCCTGCTAATAACGATCACAAGCGTAAGTTCGAGCAAGGAAGGAAGGGCAACCAGTGCAAAAGGCTCGTACCTGGCAGCAGACTCAGGTGGAATACAAGCCCAATTGGCAACCGAATGTTAACAAGACCACCACCCAAGTCAAGAATGTCATGACCAACCCAGTGCACGAGGAGCGCCAGCGCAACAATTCTTGCTTCAGTTGTGGGCAAACCGGACATTATGCCAGACAGTGTCCCAAGAACGGCAAGGCAAGTGCACTAATCAGGCCACAAGTCAACTTTATGGAGTCATGCCCGAACCAGCAAAACATTACTGGGCACGTTCATCACCTCTCCGCAGATGAAGCCCAAGAGAACCCCGAAGTCGTCATTGGTATGTTTTCTGTTAATAACATACCTGCCGTAATTTTATTTGACTCTGGGGCTTCCCACTCTTTTATTTCTCGGAGTTTTGTTGCCCAAAACAAATTTCCTTGTTCGCTTTCGGGCAAGAATATGCTGGTACAAACCCCGGGATCCTTAATCAAGAGCAATCTGGTCTGCCGTAATCTGGAAAGCAATATCAACGGAGTCTGTCTTCCAACATCCTTGATAATCATTGAGTCTGTAAAGTTGGATGTTATCTTGGGTATGAATTGGTTGACCCAATATCAAGTATGCATAAATTGCACAACCCGAGAAGTCACTTTGACCAGTCAGAAGGGGCAGGCTACCAAATTCTATGCTTGCAGAAGCATACCCAAGAAAGAAATGGTCTTCACCGTTGTGGCTGGTGACTTGGAATTAATTCCTGTGGTCAGTGAGTTTCCTGATGTATTTCCAGAAGAACTGCTAGGCATGCCACCAGACCGAGAGCTTGAGTTTGCAATAGATCTTGTGCTCGGAACTGCACCGTTATACAAGAAGTATTACCGGATGCCCTCATCAGAATTAGTGGAGCTAAAGAAACAACTTGATGAAATGCTCCAGAAAGGATATATCCGTCCCAGCTCTTCACCATGGGGATTACCTGCTATCTTCGTGGACAAGAAGGATGGCAGCCTCCGCATGTGTGTGGATTGCCGTCAGCTGAATGATGTCACCATCAAAAATAAATATCCGCTGCCAAGGATTGATGACTTGTTTGATCAGCTCAATGGGGCCAAGGTGTTCTCCAAGATTGACTTACGGACATGATATCATCAGCTCAAGATTAAAAAGGAAGATATTCCTAAGACCGCATTCACCACTCGATACGGTCTTTATGAATATACAATCATGTCCTTTGGTCTCACCAATGCCCCTACCTTCTTCATGCATATGATGAACAAAGCATTCATGGACTTCCTCGATAAGTTCGTGGTAGTCTTCATCGATGACATACTTATTTACTCAAAAAGTGAAGAAGATCACAAAGAACACCTCCGAGCAGTGCTACAACGACTCCGCGACCATCAGCTATACGCCAAATTCAGTAAATGCGAGTTTTGGCTCAAGCAAGTTGGATTTCTTGGACATGTGCTATCTGCCGAAGGTATAGCCGTGGACCCGAGCAAAGTAAAGCATGTGCTCGATTGGTTGCCGCCCACAACCGTATCACAGATCTGGAGTTTTCTTGGATTAGCCGGATAGTACCGTCGTTTCATTGAAGGGTTTTCCAAGATTGCTAAACCCATGACGGAGCTGCTCAAAAAGGATAAGAAGTTTGAATGGACTGAGGACTATGAGAAAAGTTTCAATGAGCTAAAGATACGGCTGACGAATGCACCTGTGTTGACTCTTCCAGATATCTACCGCAGTTTTGATGTGTACTGTGACGCCTCCAGACAAGGACTTGGATGCGTACTTATGCAAGACGGCAAGGTAGTAGCATATGCATCGCGACAGCTACGACCCCATGAGGGAAATTATCCTACTCATGATCTGGAATTGGCCGCGGTGGTTCATGCTCTAAAAATTAGGAGACACTATCTCATCGGGAAGAGGTGCCAAATTTTTACCGTTCACAAAAGTCTCAAGTATATATTTACTCAGCCAGATTTAAATCTCCGTCAATGAAGATGGCTTGAGTTAGTCAAGGATTATGATCTTGGAATAAATTACAACCCGGGTAAGGCCAACATGGTAGCCGATGCACTCAGTCAAAAGCCTGTCAGCCTAAATGTCATATTGAAATCCTTGCCTCCTGAACTTCAAGAGGAAATTTCTCAGCTCAACCTGGTCATAGTTGATGCTGGCCTTGCTAATATTTTGGAAGTTGCCCCCACACTTGAGGAAGAGATCCGCAAGGCCCAGCCAGCTGACACTGTCCTGCAGAAACGTGCCAAGAGTATGGTAGCAGGACAGACTCCAGATTTCTCAAAGGACCAATTCGGTACCCTCCGATTTCGTGGAAGGATTTGTGTACCCAGTCAGACAGACTTAAAGAAGAAAATCCTGTCGGAAGCACACAAATCTTCATATTCTATTCACCCTGGAGGTACAAAAATGTATGAAGACCTTCGTCAAATATTCTGGTGGGATGGAGTGAAGAAAGACATTGCCTATTTTGTGCCTGTTGCGACATATGCAACAAGGTGAAGGCAGAGCATCAGAAGCCAGCCGGACTTCTCCAACCGCTGCCAGTGTCACAATGGAAATGGGATGATGTCTGCATGGATTTCATTACAGGGCTACCTAAGACTCAGCGAGGCAATGATGTAATCTGGGTCATAGTGGACACCTTAACCAAGGTAGATCACTTTATCCCGATCAGAACCACCTGAGCGGATCAACTTGCATAGCTGTATGTATCCAAAATAGTCAGTCTGCATGGAGTACCCTGAACCATCATTTCTGACCGAGGTTCACTTTTTACCTCCGCTTTTTGGTCACGTCTCCATCAAGCCTTGGGGACAGCGCTAATATATAGTACCTCTTATCATCCTCAGACTGATGGACATACTGAGGGGGTAAACCAAATACTCGAAGATATGCTACGAGCCTGTGTTTTGGCCCAAGGACCTAAATGGGAAGACTGCTTGCCATATGCCGAGTTCTCTTATAACAACAGCTTCAAGACCAGTCTAAAGATGTCACCGTATGAGGCTTTGTATGGCCGTAAGTGTCGCACTCCTTTCAATTGGTATCAAACTGGAGATAGCCGTATTTTCGGAATAGATCTCATGATGCAAGATGAGAAACAAGTTAAGGAAATCCGAGACAGGTTGCAATTGGCCAAATCGCGACAAAAGAGTTATTATGAGGCAAAGCATCGGCAGATCAGTTTTGAACCCGGAGAACACGTATACCTCCGAGTCAATCCTATGAAACGAGTCAAGAGATTCCAGACTCGTGGAAAGTTGGCACCTAGATTTATTGGTCCATTTCCAGTTATGTCCCGAGTGGGTACTGTTGCATATCAGTTGGAGCTACCCCCTTAATTGTCGTAAGTGCACAATGTGTTTCATGTTTCACAGTTAAGGCGATGCATATCGCCGCCTGAGAAAAAGACTGCTATGACTGAAATAGAGTTGGCAAAGGATTTAACATATCAAGAGAGGCCGGTTAGAATTTTGGATCAGATGGAAAGAGTCACTCGTAGTAAAGCAAGGAAGTTCTACAAAGTTCAATGGGAGCATCACACAGAGTCAGAATCAACTTGGGAATGGGAAGAATTTCTTAAGGCACATTATCCAGAATGGTTTTCGCAAGCAACCGAATCTCGAGGACGAGATTCATCCTAAGTGGGGGAGGTTTGTGACAGCCTGGTTTTTGCCCTCTTTCCTTTGTCTGAATTTTTATTTGATTTGGTTTTGAAATTTGGAGTTTTGAATCTTTTCATATGGACTTAAACACTTGGGTACCCCTTTACCCCTTGGCTTTCACCCAAGTGCCTCGTTTCCCTCTCTAACTATCATTTCCTCTCTGGTTCACCTCAAAATAATATTTTGAATATTTTTCTTAAATGAGAAATATTCATTTCCCTCTATTAAACCCTAGCTAGCTCAATGTGCTCCAAAGCAACCCTAATTTTTCTTGCTCACAAAAATCTGAGGAAATTCACAAATATTCTTTGAACCCTAGGGCACCTTCCTGAGCAAAAATATTTCAGCACTTTTTGGAATATTTTTGCTACAGAAAATATTTCTGTTCTGGACAGAAATGGTAGTTTCTACAGCAGCTACCATTTTACTTGATCCATTGTGGCTGATTTTTCTTGTGCATCATCACCTTAGTAGATTGCTAACCTCCAAAGCCCAGCTCCCAACTCCCAGTAGTTTGACCACAGTAAGCTCTCAAAGTTACTGACCAGAAACTTACCTGGCAATTGAAATCTATTCTACTGCGCCTGAGTCCAAACCAAAGCGTGGTAACCTCTAAAACTACCACGAACAACATGCCAGACATGAAGTTTAGGCTTAGGTCGGCCTGAGGTCAGAGTTCACGCGGTGACCATGCGTGTGCACAATGCCAACCTACATGTCGCCGCGCTCTGAGTGCCGCCGAGCGCTCTGTTGCGCGCGTGCTCGCTTCCCCGACTGCCTAAGCTTGCCAAACCTTGCCACAATCATCGTCCCGATCTTCTTAATTCCCTCCTAGCGCTCGCCGACGCCGGAGCTCGCCGCAGCGAGCACGGGCGCGGTCCGGCCAACACAACAGTGCGATGCGCACTGTGCTCGTCGCCACCCTCTCGCCCCTGTGCTCGTCTCCGCTCGCCCACAGTTCCCGCGTGAGCTGCGTCGCCTTCTCCCTCTCCCACTGACGCCGTTCGTCACCGGGTGCCGTGTCCAAGTGTCCTCCGGCGGAGCCCGACCCCCTCGACGCTCGGCTATAAATAGAGCCCTCCCCAGCCTCCTCGAGCACCACCCACTCCTCCCACACACTCCACGATCTCGTAGAAAGCCGTAGCCCGGCCGGGCAGGCCGCGGGCTGCCGTCCCCGAGATCGAGCTCGCCGGCGATCCCCTCAGGTCGTCTCCAGCCCCTCCCAGGCCCAGGCAACCCTTCCAGGGCCTCCGCTGTGCCTTGGTGGTGCCGTTCCGCACGATTGGAGCCTCTGGTGTCGCCTCTAGCCAACGTCGTCTTCATCTCCGGCGGCCTCTGCTTCCTGTCGCCGCTGGAGAGGCTGTTTCCGACACGGTCCGACCACCCCTAGCTAATCTACGAGTACGGGCATGTGCGCCTCCGTCTCCTCTTTCGATCCCTCCCTCTCATTCTGGCCAAGAAGCTCTCCTCGCCGGCATGTGCTCTGGCGAAGCCGCGCCGTCCTCTGTTTCCCTCTCCCCCTCCCTCTCACCTGACTAGCGGGGCCCGCTAGTCAGCCACTCAGTACGCGCGCGAAGCGGTACGAGTGGTGACGCCCGCGAGGCTTTACGCCTTCGCCGTCACCCTCCCCTCAGTTCTGTTTTTATTTAAATTCAAATTTCATTTTTCCAGAGAGCTTCAAACAGCCAAAACTTTTTAACCCTAAGTTCAAATGAATTGATTCTTTTTTAATTGTGTTCTTTATGAAGAAATCTAGCAGCTCACCAAAATGAGATTTTTCTCTGCTGTCTAGATTTTCTGGTAAATTTCAGAAGGGTTCTTGATGTTTTCTTTTTGTGTTTTTAAATATTTTCAGAAAGTGAAGCTTGTCTTGAGGATCACCAGGAGGCTTGTGAACCTCATCTGCAGTATGGCAAGCCACAGCAACATTTTCATGGTGCCATTACAATATTTGTGATTTTTTCAACTTGAATGAATGATTTAATCCATGCATTTTAATCACTATTATATTAGTTATATTATGTTGATTGCTTGCTTTAAGTTGACATGCTTAGTTTACAGAAAGTTTAAAGCTAACTAAATTGGTTAAGTAACTAGAAGTAATATTTGTTATGAAGAAGTAATATGATTATGGATATGAGTAATTATTTTGAGTTATTTTTCTTGAAGGAGAAAAATGATATAATTTGCTAAGTAAAGATTCTGTTAAAAGTGATGATTAATCTTAACCAGGGAAGTGTCATGAGTTGTTGATGTTTATGCTTAGTGTCGATATAGTTGACCCAGTTATTTACGATGCTATAATATGCATATATTTGTGTTGCACTTGCATGGCATGTTATGACACCGGTTACTTTCACGTTAAGTTGAACCTGCTAATAACTCAACTTTAATATATCGTTGGCCGGGTCATGGTGCCACTGAATCAAGTTTTTCCCAGTGCAACGACATTTGCCTTTATGGGAAGGCCTTTATTCGGTCCGTTGTCATGCCTCTGGTCGGTGCCTCTAACGAGGGAAGGTTATGGGCGTGCGGTACCCTGGCCCTGTAAGCAGACATAACCTTGTGTGCCCGTTGTTGAAATTATGGTACCTTGTCCTCGTGTGGGACCGTTTATGTTTTGGCCACGATGGTGGCCGTTGGTGTCTTTGGTAGACACGGGGCCACCCAGGACTAGCCCAGTGGGGAGTGAGTCGGAGTGGCCGAGAGAGTGTCATGGCAATGGAGGGGTTTCGTCGGAATGTCGTTGGTCCACCCGAATGGGAGTGCGAGGCCATGGATTCCGTGGTGTGGGTACAGTGCGCTAGCTCTGCAGAGTGTAATAAATCTATCGATAGCCGAGTCCACGGTTACGGACACGCTCGAGAGTAGGTCACACCATGGGTCAATGTTGAATAAATTTTGCACACTAAGTCATGAACTTTGCACTGTTGATGATGGTGGGAAGACCATCTTGATTGTTCGAGACCAAGTGTTAGTCGTGGTTGTGATCGCCGGAAGGATCACCGTTAAGACCACGTGTTGGTCGTGGTTGTGATCGCCGGAAAGATCACGAGGTAACCCGAGTTAAGACCACGAGGTTGGTACATTTGTGATCCAAGAGCGATCACCATTGGTAAGCCAGTCCGAGGGACATTTCTCACAAGAGCATAATCACAGCATGTTGGATATATTGTTGCATTATTAATAATTGGTTAATTATCATGATATTGTTTGTCATTATGTTTATGCTTGTTGTGAGCTTGCAAGTACATTCAATATACTGACCTGGCGTGTCATGCCAGATTTCAGGAAAGTCTCGTTGGAAAGGAGTGCTGTCTGAGTCTAGATCGTGTCCACATCGGTGTCCCTGTGCTATGGAGTTCCGCTACGACGTTGTTCCGCTGCCGCGTAGTTGTTATGATCGAGCCCTTTATGTTCACTGAATAATGTACATATTGTTCAGCCGCACCGTGCGTGCCGCTTGGCCTCGCCACCTGTTGTAATATAATGTTTGATCCGCTAGCATCAATAAAGCGGTTGTTTTCTGTACCAAGATGTTGTGTGTTGCTAGTAGACATGGTCTCTGGGCTGGCAATGCATGGTAAACCGGTTGCTCTAAGCCGGGGTGCCACAATTGGATATACATGTTATTGATGTGTACTTTGCTAATGTTTATAGCAACCCCTCGGTATTTGATACTGGTTCAGTTGCTAAGAGTAGTAACTCGAAACGGGAGTTGCAAAATAAACAGAGACTAGTTAAGGGCGAGGTGATGATGTGTGTTGGAAGTGATTCCAAAGTTGATAAGATCACTATCGCACACTCCCTTTACCTTAGGGATTAGTGTTGAACCTAAAATAAATGTTATTTGGTGTTTGTGTTGAGCATGAATATGATTGGATCATGTTTATTGCAATACGGTTATTCATTTATGTCAAAGAATAATTGTTGTTCTATTTACATGAATAAAACCTTCTATGGTCATACACTCAATATAAACGGTTTATTGAATCTCGATCGTAGTGATACACATATTCATAATATTGATGCCAAAAGATGCAAAGTTAATAATGATAGTGCAACTTATTTGTGGCACTGCCGTTTAGGTCATATTGGTGTAAAGCGCCTGAAGGAACTCCATGTTGATGGGCTTTTGAAATCACTTGATTATGAATCACTTGATGCTTGCGAACCATGCCTCATGGGCAAGATGACTAAGACTCTGTTCTCCGGAACAATGGAGCGAGCAACAGACTTATTGGAAATAATACATACTGATATATGCAGTCCGATTAGTGTTGAGGCTCGCGTCGGGTATCGTTATTTTCTAACTTCACAGATGATTTGAGCAGATATAGGTATATCTACTTGATGAAACATAGGTCAACATTTGAAAAGTTCAAAGAATTTCAGAGTAAAGTGGAAAATCATCGTAACAACAAAATAAAGTTTCTACAATCTGATCGTGGAGGTGAATATTTGAGTTATGAGTTTGTACTTCATTTGAAACAATGTGGAATAGTTTCGCAACTCACGCCACCTGGAACACCACAGCGTAATGGTGTGTCCGAACGTCGTAACTGTACTTTATTAGATATGGTGCGATCTATGATGTCTCTTACCGATTTACCACTATCGTTTTGGGGTTATGCATTAGAGACAACTACATTCACATTAAATAGGGCACCATATAAATACGTTGAGATGACACCGTATGAATTGTGGTTTGGCAAGAAACCAAAGTTGTTGTTTCTTAAAGTTTGGGCTTGCGATGCTTATGTGAAAACGTTTCAGCCTGATAAGCTCACAACCCAAATCCGAGAAGTCCGTCTTCATAGGATACCCAAAGAAGACTGTTGGGTACACCTTCTATCACAAATCCGAAGGCAAGATATTCGTTGCTGAGAATGGATCCTTTCTAGAGAAGGAGTTTCTCTCGAAAGAAGTGAGTGGGAGGAAAGTAGAACTTGATGAGGTAATTGTACCTGCTCCCGAATTGGAAAGTAGTTCATCACAGAAATCAGTTCCAGTGATTCCTACACCAATTAGTGAGGAAGCTAATGATGATGATCATGAAACTTCAGATCAAGTTACTACTGAACATTGTAGGTCAACTAGAGTAAGATCCGCACCAGAGTGGTACGGTAATCCTGTTCTGGAGGTCATGTTACTTGACCATGACGAACCTACAAACTATGAGGAAGCGATGATGAGCCCATATTCCACGAAATGACTTGAGGCCATGAAATCTGAGATGGGATCCATGTATGAGAACAAAGTGTGGACTTTGATTGACTTGCCCGATGATCGGTGAGCCATTGAGAATAAATGGATCTTCAAGAGGAAGACGGACGCTGATGGTAGTGTTACTATCTACAAAGCATGACTTGTCGCGAAAGGTTTTTGACAAGTTCAAGGTGTTGACTATGATGAGATTTTCTCACTCGTAGCAATGCTTAAGTCTGTCTGGATCGTGTTAGCAATTGCCGCATTTTGTGAAATCTGGCAAATGGATAACAAAACTGCACTCCTTAATGGATTTATTAAAGAAGAGTTGTATATGATGCAACCAGAAGGTTTTGTCAATCCTAAAGGTGCTAACAAAATGTGCAAGCTCCAGCGATCCATTTATGGACTGGTGCAAGCATCTCGGAGTTGGAATATATGCTTTGATAGTGTGATCAAAGCATATGGTTTTATACAGACCTTTGGAGAAGCCTGTATTTACAAGAAAGTGAGTGGGAGCACTACAGCCTTTCTGATAAGTATATGTGAACGACATATTGTTGATCGGAAATGATGTAGAAATTTTCTGGAAAGCATAAAGGAGTGTTTGAAAGGGTTTTTTAAAGAAAGACCTTGGTGAAGCTACTTACATATTGAATGAGTACATACCTTGACAAGATTTTTTAAATGAGTACATACCTTGACAAGATTTTGAAATAGTTCAAAATGGAACAGTCAAAGAAGGAGTTCTTGCCTGTGTTGCAACGTGTGAAGTTGAGTAAAGACTCGAAACCCGACCATGGCAGAAAATAGAAAGAGAATGAAAAGTCATTCCCTATGCCTCAGTCATAGGTTCTATAAAGTATGCCATGCTGTGTACCAGACCTATTGTATACCCTGCCCTGAGTTTGGCAAGGGAGTACAATAGTGATCTAGGAGTAGATCACTGGACAACGGTCAAAATTATCCTTGGTGGAATAAGGATATGTTTCTCGGCTATGGAGGTGACAAAAAGTTTGTCGTAAAGGGTTACGTCGATGCAAGCTTTGACACTGATCCGGATGACTCTAAGTCTTAATCTGGATACATATTGAACGTGGCAGCATTTAGCTAGAGTAGCTCTGTGCAGAGCATTGTAGACATAGAAATTTGCAAAATACATATGGATCTGAATGTGGTAGACCCATTGACTAAACCTCTCTCACAAGCAAAACATGATCACACCTTAGTACTCTTTGGGTGTTAATCACATGGCTATGTGAACTAGATTATTGACTCTAGTAAACCCTTTGGGTATTGGTCACATGGCGATGTGAACTATAGAGTGTTAAATCACATGACGATGTGAACTATTGGTGTTAAATCACATGGCGATGTGAACCAGATTATTGACTCTAGTGCAAGTGGGAGACTGAAGAAAATATGAGGCAATAATGAAGTTGTTATTTATATTTCCTTATATCATGATAAATGTTTATTATTCATGCTAGAATTGTATTAACCGGAAACTTGATACATGTGTGAATACATAGACAAAACAGAGTGTCCCTAGTATGCCTCTACTTGATTAGCTAGTTAATCAAAGATGGTTAAGTTTCCTAGCCATAAACATGTGTTGTCATTTGATGAACGGGATCACATCATTAGAGAATGATGTGATGGACAAGACCCATCCGTTAGCTTAACATAATGATCGTTTAGTTTATTGCTATTGCTTTCTTCATGACTTATACATGTTCCTCTGACTATGAGATTATGCAACTCCCGAATACCGGAGGAACACTTAGTGTTCTATCAAACGTCACAACATAACTGGGTGATTATAAAGATCCTCTACAGGTGTCTCCGATGGTGTTTGTTGAGTTGGCATAGATCGAGATTAGGATTTTTCACTCCATGTATCGGAGAGGTATCTCTGGGCCCTCTCGGTAATGATCATCATTATAAGCCTTGTAAGCAATGTGACTAATGAGTTAGTTGCGGGATGATGCATTACGAAACGAGTAAAGAGACTTGCCGGTAACGAGATTGAACTAGGTATGATGATACCTAAGATTGAATCTCGGGCAAGTAACATACTGATGACAAAGGGAACTACGTATGTTATGCGGTTTGACCGATAAAGATCTTCGTAGAATATGTAGGAGCCAATATGAGCATCCAGGTTCTGCTATTGGTTATTGACCGGAGATGTGTCTCGGTCATGTCTACATAGTTCTCAAACCCGTAGGGTCTGCACGTTTAACGTTCGATGACGATTTGTATAATGAGTTATGTGATTTGATGACCGAAGTTTGTTCGGAGTCCCGGATGAGATCACGGACATGACGAGGAGTCTCGAAATGGTCGAGAGGTAAAGATTCATATATTGGAAGGTTGCATTCGGACATCGTAATGGTTCCGAGTGATTCGGGCATTTTTTCGGAGTACCGGGAGGTTACCGGAATGTCCCGGGGAAAGATATGGGCCTTATGGGCCATAGGAGGGAGGCTAACCAGCCCACAAGGGGGGAGACCGAATTGGACTTGGGAAGGGGGCGCCACCCCTTTCCTTCTCCTACTCCCTCTCCTTCCCTTTTCCCCCTCTGGTAGAAGGAAAAAGGGTGGGGCCGAATCCTACTAGGACTGGAGTCCTAGTAGGACTCCCCTCTCCCTGGGGCTCCCCTTGTTGGCCAGCCTCCTCCTCCCCTCCTTTATATACGGGAGGAGGGGCACCCCCAAGGCACAACAGACAATCTCTTAGCCGTGTGCGGTTCCCCCCTCCACAGTTTTACACCTCGGTCATATCGTTGTAGTGCTTAGGCGAAGCTCTGCGCCGGTAAATTCATCATCACCGTCACCATGCCGTCGTGCTGACGGAACTCTCCCTCGGACTCAACTGGATCAAGAGTTCGAGGGACATCACCGAGTTGAACGTGTGCAGATCGCGGAGGTGTCGTGCGTTCGGTACTTGATCGGTTGGATCGCGAAGACGTTAGACTACATCAACCACGTTACTAAACGCTTCCACTTTTGGTCTACGAGGGTACGTGGACACACTCTCCCCGCTCGTTGCTATGCTTCTCCTAGATAGATCTTGCGTGATCGTAGGCAAATTTTTTGAAATACTACGTTCCCCAACATTGGGAGCCCCAAATATTTCTCCTCAAAACCAGAGGTAGTAACCTGTAGGTTGTTAACAGCACAAATAGCATCATGTGGATCTAGAGTCACCAAAGAGAATAGAACACTTCACAGGGTTAATCAATTGGCTCGTGGCTTGACCATATACATCCAGTATGCTCCTAACATGCGTGGCTTGTTGGAGAGTAGCCTTGAAGAATAGCAATGTGTCATCAACAAACAACAAGTGGGATATTCCTGGAGCTCTTCTAGTAATTTTTTGTGGCGAAATACTGCCTTCCCCAATTCCTTTCTAGATAATTGTAGAGAGACTATCAGTAACAACGAGGAACAAATAAGGAGAGTGGATCACCTTGCCGTAGCCCACGTGTCGGTGCAAAACGAATCCAAGATAGCTCCATTTAATTTCACGGAGTATCTCACCGAGGTTACACAAGAATAATCCAATTAACCCACCGGTGAGCGAAGCCAAGCTTTTGCATCATTGCCTAAGGTAATTCCAATCGACCCTGTCATAAGCTTTCGAGATATCAAGCTTATAGGCACAAAAACTTTTTGTAGGGTCCTTCTCTTGTTTTATGTAGTGAGTACACTCGAACGCTACTAGACCATTATCTGTGATCATCCGTCCCGGAATAAAGGCACTCTGGGTCGGTGGTATTATGTCATCAAGCACCGGCCTTAGTCTATTAACAAGACACTTTGAAACCACCTTGTAAATTACATTACAAAGGCTAATAGGGCGAAAATCAGTGAGCTTTACTGGGTTAGGAATTTTTGGGATCATAACAATAATAGTATCGTTCACCTCGGGGGGCATGGCACTGGTATGAAAAAATTCCTTGATAGAAGCGATGATACCTTCCTTTAGGGTCCCCCAATTGCGCTGAAAAAATCTCGCCGGAAAGCCGTCCGGTCCCGGCGCCTTTAAAGGACCTATCTGGAATAAAGCGTCATAGATTTCTTTTTCCGTAAACTCTTTACATAAATTTTCATTTGTTTCCACCGAGATCAGCGGATCTATCAAGTTAACAACTAAAGATGGGTCCAGTCCAGAATCCGCAGCAAAGATATTCTGAAAATAGTTTGCGGCCGCCACCCCCATCTCCTTCTGATTTGTAAATATATTACCTTGAGTGTCCTCTAGCTTTTTTATTTTATTTTTCCTTGCACACCAGACTGCTTTTGCATGAAAAAATTTGGTGCTTCTGTCACCATCTTTCAACCAGGTAACTGTTGAACGCTGCATCCACATTAGCTCTTCTCTATAGAGTAGCTCATTCACTACAAAAAAAAGACACATCCGTGACATTTTGGGCCGAACGAAAAAAAATTCTGTCATACTTATGACACTTCTATGACGCTAATTGTGACAAAACCCGGTATCATCATAGATGTGGTGGGGTCCTACTTCTATGACAAAAAATCATGACAGAAAATGGGCTTTTCGTCCTGGGCGGGCCGGAGACACAGCTGCATGACATTCTTTGGTCTGTCCATGACGAAAAAAACCGTGGTAGAAGCGATGGCGCGGAAAATATCGGGGAGTCCCCGGTTACGGTGGGTGGTCGGGGCCGAGCGATGCGCATTTCTCTCGTACGTACGCGCGTGTGTGCGAGGCGTTGGGCTCTAACTGAACTCGAGCGAGGCGTTGGGCTCTAACTGAACCCGAACGATTGCACTGCAGGCTACGCATTACTGAACCCGAGCGATCGATCGATGGCTGTTAACTGAACCCGATCGAGCGATTCCTTCGCTACTGCTGCTAACTGAAGCCGATCGATGCTGCCTCTGGATGAACAGTGAGTGTTGCGGGGGGGTTGGATGAACAGTTCCTGGTGGGGGTGGATGAACAGGACCCCATGGTGTTGCCTCTGGATGAACAGTACCCCGATCGATCAAGTCGGTTGGGGCTGGATGAACAGGACCCCGTGGAGGGCTGGATGAACAGGACCACCCCGTGGAGGGCAGGATGAACAGTAGACGGTGGAGGGCTGGATGAACAGTAGCCCGTGGAGGGGTGGTTGAACAGGAGCCCGTGGAGAGGGCTGGTTGAACAGTAGCCGGTGGAGTAGCGCGTGGTGGAGGCTGGATGAACAGGAGCCCGTGGATGAACAGTCGCAGGTGGAGGCTGGAGGAGGTCGACGGTGGATGAACAGTAGCCCGTGGAGGCTGGAGGGGGTCGACGGTGGAGATGAAAAGTATCCCGTGGAGTCCCGTTTTGCCGTACGCCACACCCGATGAACAGGACCCCCGTTTCGACCATAGCGCTCCAACACAAGTTCGTTTCCTCCGTTTTGCGGTACGCCACACCCCTCCCGATCAACAGGACCCCCGTTTCGACCGTACGAGGTCCGTTTCCTCCGTTTTGCGGTACGCCAGACCCCTCCCGATGAATAGGATCCGGTTTCGAACGAGGCCGGTCGAACACAAGGCCGTTTCCTCCGTTCTACGGTACGCCAGGCCTCGTTTCCATCGGCTGTTCCGTCCAAGCCCTCCCGATGAACACGACGGCGCATTCCGTTCCGACCCAGCCGGTTGGCTCCCCATGAACACGACGACGACGCGGTTACTCCGTTCCGACCCAGCCATGTACATGAGCCCTGGCCGTACGTATGCGCGAGTAGGCGTTCGAGACCCTACCCGTATGTACATATGTGGCCATATTTTCTTTCTTGCACACTTGCCGCTGTACGTACGTGTACATGCTATGTGCGCGCCTCTACATCGACCAGTATGTACGTACACATTCGCGACCAGAATGACAACGCTACGTACGCTTCGACCAGGTGGGTCCCGGCTGTCAGGCACTTCCTTGTGTGCGAAGATGTAGCTGGTGGGTCTCAGCAGTCAGGGGGCGAATCGTTTTTTTTTTGCCCGGACGCACTTCCTTGCGTGCGAAGATGTAGCTGGTGGGTCCCAGCAGTTAGGGGGAATGTTTTTTTCGCGAATACGGTGGCCCGTCCGGTGGGTCCCCGCTGTCAGGTGGAGGAATAATTATTTTGCACGTAATAAGGAGGCACTTCCTTGCTGCGGCCGTAGACCCAGTTGTCAGCCTCTCCACGTACAGTCCACGTCCGATGGAAGCCGTTCCTTGACCACATTGACCACGCCGCGCCGAGAGCACCAGGGCGGTGGACGACGGCGAGGCCTAGGGAGGGGACGACGCGTAGCCGGGGAAGACGCGGCAGTGGAAGCCCGCACGGAGAGGAGTACGAGGGTTCACTGGTTCGGCTGCGGTGTGAGGCTGCCGTCGCCACAGGGCCTGGCCAGCGGTGGGAATAGTAGGGGCGTTGAGGCCTCCGCGGCAGCACAGCCGGCCACAGGATGCAGGAGCATGCGGCACGACCGGCGCTGCTTTGGGCGGCTGGAGCAACAAGTCCAGAGGTTGAAGAAGCACTACAGCCGTTGGATGGACATCGTACGGTCATTGGAGCTAGAATCGTTCATATTGACTAAGTTGACAAAGCACTCCGTCCCCGTCAACTTAGTAGGCCCACAAGTCAGCCTCCCACCCCCAACCTGCAGGGGGAGTATTAATTTTTTGTGCGTAATAAGGAGGCACTTCCGGTGGGTCCGAGCTCACAGCGGGGGGAACGTTTTTTTCGCGCAATACGGTGGCCCGTCCGGTGGGTCCCAGCAGTCAGGGGGGAAACGTTTTTTTCGCAAAATACAGTGGCCCGTCCAATGGGTCCCTGCTGTCAAGTGGAGGAATCATTATTTTTTGCGTAATAAGGAGGCACTTCCTTGCTGCCATCGTGGACCCGGCTGTCAGCCTCTCCACGTACAGTCCACGTCCGATGGAAGCCGTTCCTTGACCACGTTGACCACGCCGCGCCGAGAGCACCAGGGCGGTGAACGACGGCGAGGCCTAGGAAGGGGACGACGCGGAGCCGGGGAAGACCCGGCAGTGGAAGCCCGCGCGGAGAGGAGTACGAGGGTTCACTGGTTCGGCTGCGGTGTGAGGCTGCCATCGCCGCCGAATAACAGGGGGTGTGGTTGAGTAGAGGGATGGCCTGGCCAGCGGTGGGAGTAGTAGGGGCGGTGAGGCCTCCGTGGCATCACAGCCGGCCACGGGAGGCAGGAGCACGCGGCACGACTGGCGCTGCTTTGGGCGGCTGAAGCAAGAAGACCAGAGGTTGAAGAAGCACTACGGCCGTTGGATGGACATCGTACGGTCACTGCGGCTAGAATCGTTTATATTGACTAAGTTGACAAAGCCTTTGGTATGCGTCAACTTAGTAGGTCCACAGGTCGGCCTCCGAAACGGTGCGCCCCAGATGTCAGGGGGAGGAATCATTTTTTGGGCGGCTGAAGCAAGAATATCCGAGATTGAAGAAGAAGCACGACATCCGTTGGATCGACATCCAACGGCCACAGCTGCCAGAACCGTGTGTTGTTGACAAAGCCTTGCATACGCGTCAACTTAGTTTTTTTAGGGGACGCGTCAACTTAGAAGGCCCACAAGTGTGTGGTAGAGAACATATAGCCCATTTGCGATTTGTAAGAATGTACAGCCCATTTTTTAATTCTAATGGAATTTACTACAGCCCATTTACAGTTTGTAAAAAGTACAGCCCATTTTCTAGCTAGGACAACGATTAATAATTTCAACCAACCGCTCAAAACAGAATTCAAAAAAATTCCCACATTTTTATGGGATTCGAAATATTTTTATCCGAAATTTCTAGTCAGATTAAATATAATTTCAAAATAAAGTTGTATTACGCTAAAATCCAACGAAATATTGCCCGCGCAACAATTAATGAAATTAAAATTTTCAAATTCCAAAAATAATATATTTTTTCAACTAATTACGCGTTTGGTGCATTTTGTGTAGTTACTGCCCAGTTATTATAATTACATCCCATTTATTATTTTTTAAAGTCCATTTTCTTGTTAAGCCTAATGCATACCTCCTAGGAAAGTTTGCAGCCCAGCGGGGCAGAGAATAACAAGTTGACCCGGATATTGTGTACAACTGTCGGCCCAGTTGCATTGCTGATGTTGAAAAAAAAAGGCCTATGTAGTACAGTACAACCTAACATGGCTACTCAGCCCACATTCAGCGACGCCGAAAAGGCCCAAACAAGGCTTCTATACAACTTTTTGAAGCCACTGAGCTCAATTAATAACTTATGAAAAAAGTTAGATTACAGTGGAACCTAATTAAAAGCTGTCACGAGCAAAGAAATAATTCAACGGGTCCCACTTGTGCGCATGTGTGTGTGTGAGAGAGAGAGAGAGAGAGACCCATCGGTCGATGCTCGTAAATACATCTTTCAGCCATATGCATTGCTGATGCTCAGTAAAAACTTATATAGTTGACACAATCATATAGAACATCATAGCACACTTAACTTGCATACAAAAATTTCACGCAGGCGGCACAATCAGGATGGAAGCAGTGGATCGCTACGGGTAGGGCTATGTTGAAACCAACGAACTTGTACATAACGGTTCATCTTCTTTATTAATGACAGGGAAATATCTTGAATGATGTGCAAAGAAAACAGACAGACAACACAATAAGTTCTGCTAGCACATTAAGTTGACGTACAACCCTTTCTAAAAAAAGTTTAGGTACAAAATTAGAACAGGTCACAATCAAATGTACTGGCACATCAGTGCTTCACAACCATAGCTCGGATTTAACTAGTATCTGACAAGATTCAGTTGTTACCTCAAATTAGAGCACATCCAGGCAGCCAGCCCTGCCTCTTCTCCCAAAGAAGCAGTGGCCTCCGCCGCGCGATGGAGTAGGCCCTGTGCCATCCATCGTTCCGAGCAACACGAGGAAAGTCTGACGTTGACTCCTGTAATGGACGTCGTCGACGGACCCTGGCACAAGCGGCGGCGGCAGGACTTCGATTGATGGATTGACCACTTCTTCGAAATGCACGAACACTCGATACAGGTACATCCCTAACGTGGTCCGTGGCGGCCTTGTTGGCGACGAATAGTACAACCCCGGTTTCTGCACCGTATCTCAACACCAATCACCTTCGGTATGGTGGACGGCTTCTTCATCCATGCCATAACCGTCAGAGCCCAGCTGTCTGGAGGAACAAACATACTTACAAGCTCACCTCCAAGGTCGTTGATAAGCTCATTCATGGACTCGCTATTCCAAGCACGTCGAGGCATGCCGTGGAAGGTAAGCTTTGTTAAAAACTCAAGCTCAGACGGCACCGAGCCCCATCCTGGGTGCCACCGATCAAAGCTCACCAGCGCGCCATCGCAGAACAAACGCCGGGAAGATTCGAACACACGACTGCAGTCGGAAGTTGTCCGGAACCTGACGAAGAAATCAGCCGGTGGCGGACAGACTTCGATGAGAAAGTCACTTATTTGGATGCCGTGCGCAATGCCAAGAGCTTTGACAAGGTCGCCCGGCAAGACGGGAGGCCAGTCGCCGTTGATGGTTACCATCAGCACTTTGCCGGCAAACTGGTCGTCAAGCGCCGCCATGCCACTGTTGAGCGACAGCACGCAGCGACCGAAGGCAGGACGGACCTCAGGATCTCCGGCTCGGAGATCCGCGTTTACCGGCGACATGATAGTGAGCTTGAGTACAGGGAGTACAGGAGGGGATTTGGGGGAACTGGAGTAGGAATTAAGATTCCAGAGGTGCGAGAGGGGCGGGAGATTGGGGATGAAAAGGTAGCTTGAATTTCGAACACGCGCCAATATGCTCTCGGCGCGCAAGCACACGAAAACACCGGTGGCGCCCACATGTCGGCCTAAGAATCCTTATTCTTTCTTTTTTGGAGAGCCCTGCCGTTTTTTGAGGATCTTTTGAGAGCCCGGTCTGAGAGTCATAATTGACCTGTTTGGCATTGCATTACTACTCGGCCCATATTCAACGACACCTCACTGGCCCAAACAAGTGTACATCATCGAAAAGACACTGAGCTCAAATTATATAACTTGAAAAAAGGAGATACACTCTGAACACTGGAGAATGGTGATGCCCTCATTTAGCCCACCAGTAGTTCGAGACAATAAACAGTTCGAAACTATGATATATACAACATTCAAACACTGACTAGTGACTACTACTGACATAAACAGCAAGACATGATAGTTCATAAGAAGTCTTGCTACATCACCAAAACGCACCCATCTGCAGCGCTCAGACTCTCGTGATCCAGACGAGAATGACATTCTAAACAGAGCCAACTATTACATAGTAAGAGTGACATAGACGAGGATGAACAAATGACAACGAATATGCATAACAAAAGAAAGAACTACCCATCCAGAACAAGCAGCAAAGACAACAAAGTCATTCGAAGAGATGATCCAACACCATCATAATTTGCAGCCCCGCTTCAGCGACCAATGATCCGGAGACACCAGTACTCCATCCTTTCGACGCAATAGCCCAATTACCTATCAACCTGAAGGCATGAACCACATCACTGCCAATCGTAATTGAGACATCCAAGGATCAAAGTTAATCCGGATGCCTTTGTCATTCTCACCTTCTTTTGGCTCCAGGCTGTATCCTTTGCTCCCGAACTCCTAGGGATCACCGTGTAGACACAGTTTTTCATAGCAAACAGAGCCTCTCTACCATCAAGGTCCTTGCCAACGGTGATCTCCTGGTTAATCGGATAATTGAGTCCGAGAAACAGAGAGTGTGAACCAAGGCTGTTTACCCGCCTCCAACTAAAAAATCCTGATGGCCCCAACAAGCTGGTATCCTGCTCATAGACGTAACAACCACTGTCCGGATACTCACGTATTTCATGGTGCTTGTATACAGTGGGGTTTTTGCAATATAACTTTTCTGGCTCATGTGTCCGAATGATCATCAATCTTTTGCCGTCGTCTGATCAAGCGAGGACCAGTTGTGCTTCCCTGTTTTTGGCAAAGGTGGTGTGATTACAAAGGGCAGTAACTGTAGGGACACTACATCATATCAAAAAGGACATGCATTGTTAATGTAAGATCAGCATTGTTCAGAGTATGAGTAGGATAATGCAAGAAAAAGCATTGATATGTCCCTGTTGGAACTGGGAGGAAAATACAGGGAAATGTATACTGGGTTCGAAAATATAGAAGTGACATGCATGGTTATACTCATGTTATCTCGCAATCGATTCTTCACAGGAAACTACCATGTCATGCATGTTATGGAATCATGTTTTGTCCTCACAAACAAATTCTTCAAGGTAACTAACAGACCATGCATTGTTATATACTCGTGTTCTGTGGGAAAAAAATTTGTGAGGATATTATTCTAGACATTGATTGCTGAAGGGCGAATATAGGTATGTACACATGGTAAGCATTACAGGATTTCACTACTTCCAAATATAGAGTTCTCCATATGCACATTTACTTCCCTAATGTATGGTTAGATGAAACCAATAGTGTGGTGCATGTTTCTACATCATGAAAATGAGGAAACTAACATGGCCATTGATACACACTCATATTTAGTAGTAGTATATAGATTACTGTAAAATAAGGAGAATATCCATATATTCCTAACCGTTTGATTATTCAGGGGTACAAATTGGTTGTAATGACATGATCACAATCGCATGAATTAACTCATTCCAAATATAGCTGATTTACGGCGTCTCTAATACATTGCCATAATTCTACTCAAATTCTGCTCAAACAGAGATATGCCAATCATCACAAAAAGTTCAAACAGTGTCATGGCGTCATCATTAACATGAGATGGAAAAAACTTACACACGCCGTCCCAGCAATACGTGGTGCCATCTGCTTTGTCGATCGCGTAGATGATGCCATTGTGTTCAATAGCATCACAGAAGTGTGTATCAGCATTGACGACGATCCACTGCGAGCTGAGTTGTCTCCATCTAAAGAAAGCATCGGCGTAAAGATAGGTGAGTCACTTGTCGAACAAGGCAATTAGCTTGAAGTCTGCGTAATCCGCATGTCGTGTGGGCACTTGGCAGATTACAATCTTCTGCAAAACAAGGTCCGTCCAACTGACGTGATAATCTAGATGACTAGGACAGCGATGGTAATACTCTATATAATCCAACGGAGGAAGGATAATCTCATGGGAGGTCTGGAAGTTCACGAGCACCAATTTTTTACCGTCTTCTCTGACGGCAGCCATCCAGTGGGAGTTCATGCCGACCCAGTACATACCTGCCAAGAAGTTTCGGGCGATGGTGATCGGATCGAAGTCGAGGGAAATGATGTACGGCGACCCACTACATACCTGCAAAGAAGTTTCGGCTAATGGAGATCGGATTGAAGTCGAGGGGCATCATGTATGCCTCCGTATCATGGTGAGCCAATCTCGCAAGACCAGATAGCAGCAAGCAGGGTGTCTTGAAAAGCTTAGGCCTCGCTTCAACGATGGCCGTGCGCATGCCCCTCGAGCATGCAGCCAGCCGCAGGGCGCTCAACATATCCATACACGAACAACAGAGGTCGAGGACGTCACTGGGGAGATAGCTCCAATCGCAACTCATATGGATCCTGCGCGGTTCGCGTTCGGCCATGGTGGAGTTTGGAAGGTGGGGTTTTGGGGGGCTTGATTTACGGGGGAGAAGGCTGTCGGTGAGATAATGAAGAGTGACCTCAGGATCTCCGGCGAGACAAAGATGGAGATGGAGTGGTGCTAGGGGAGAGGGAGACGAGGCGAGGCATGCTATCCAGCAGCGGTGACAGTGACTGCACAGTGCACAAGGTGAGGCTAACTTTGGTAACCTGGACACGCCGCCTGGACTGGTGTCACCTTGGGCGCAGGGTCTTGTCACTTCACTGTGAGGACCGGATGAATAATAGTATTTTGACCATCAAGTGTACCACAGTTGTACTACTACTAGTAGTAGGATTAGTAGGAACATGAGTACACTCCCGTGCTAGCATGCCTCTGGGTTCACTTCATCCTCCAGCTATCATCCATATTGCGAGCAGAACCAAATTCTCGTGCATGCGGAAGCGCGAAGAAGGACTTTTCTTTTTTGAGGATAACTGCATATTACTTAACCGTAGTAGGAACATGAGTAGTACTCCCTCCGGTCCTCTTTTGTCTGCGCATAACTTTTTTCAGTATTTCTCTAATTAGTCTGGGTATATACCCTTTTGCATGCACCCATTTCCCTCCATGCCCCGCATTCACAGCATTAATTAGCGTACGCATGAGCAGCTGCAGCCCGACTCCAGCCAATAAACTGCAGCATGCAAGTGGGCCACTCTGTGCGCGTGGGAGAGAGAAAAGGCAACCGAAGAGCCCGTCCAATCCATTGCATGCAGCAGTGAATCCACCGCACCTCTCCTCATGCATGCGCATAACTTCTCCCATTTACTTCTCCATCGGGAACCGATTTTCCTCGGCTTTTTCACTACTCCTTGATCTTCATTTGCATCCAAACCACACTGCATTCACATTGTTTTAACCTCTTCACATCCTCCTGGAGTAATTCTGAAGCCCCTATAAATAATCATCTGTTAGATTAGCCATCTAATCCTAATTCTCCAAACCATAGCCCTCCGGTCCAGTGGTTCCAAATGGCGAAAGAGATCAAGATGCAGGTTTTTAGCGTCCAACATGTCCTCGTCGAAGGCTCGTTGAGCATAGTTGCCATAGTCACCGACCACCCAAGGGTTGTTCGGAAGTGGATCAACAATGTATCCAACTCCCTCCAAAAGGTGGAGATGAATGTCATCGGTCTCGACGCATAGTAGACGGAGCGTGCCACTGGGAAGATCCAACACGCCGCTGTCCTTCAGCTGTGCCTCGAAGATGATGTTTTGGTGTACCACATCATACACGCGCCCTCCATACCAGGTGAGCTTCACGATTTCTTGTCTCGGGAGGACATATACTTCTGTGGGGCAGCCATCGCAGGGGACAAACAGAAGTTGGAGCCGTACAACCTCGATTTGAAAAGCATCGCTGACCTACAAACCAGAATAAAAATTCCTGTAGAAGATTGTGATAAACCGATACCATCCCTATTCGACGTAGCAAATTTTGTGCTAGGAACAAATCTTCAGAAGGGTGACGGACGCTGGCATTAAGGTCGTCTGTATGGGAGAATTATCCCTTGACGTACGAGCGGATAAAATATGCTGCCCTCGATGCCCGTGTGAGTTTCGAGATAGCTGCAAGGTCTAGAGAGCTTGTTGCGAAGCCGTCTCCCACAGAAAATGAGAACAAGAAGAGAAGAAGAAGATGATGCACCAGCAGCAGGGCATTATGGATGGATGAACTATTTCCTCTCTTGTAAAAAAATATCCCCTCTCTATGTATATTGATATAGATGGACTATTTCGATGGTGTGCATGTCTTTGGAACAAGTAGTAGCGTGGGTCCGCTTGTTTATAAGGAACTATTTATCCGCCTAGCTTTCTCTACTACTCCTTCTAGTGATCGGTATGCAATGCATGTGTCCGTAGACATGACAGCTTGTCCATGGAAGTTCAACTACGGCGACCATCACGTTTCATCCACTGCCACTCGCGATTCCCACGACGCCGCTCCAACCCACGGCACCACGTCCCCCGACGTGCGCCTCACCCCTCTCGGCCGCACCGCCCCTCTGCCTTTGTGTGCATGACATGTGGGCCACCTTAAATGCGGCGAGCATCAAGTTTCTACCACAGCCACACGCGATTCCCACAACGCCGCATGAACCCATGACACCACACGTCCCGCACCATCGAATTTTCATCCAGCGGCTGTGACACATTTCATCCCGGGCATCAATCCTCAGCTGGAGTACTTCTGTACTACATGTAGTACCCGCCGGTGTGGCCATCTACGCCTCGTAACGCCCCGACGCCCAGCTGTGGCACCCTCGCCACGGCCACGCCACCACCGGTCGGTTCATCTCGAACGAGTGAGTCGCGAACCACACCACCACCATGAGAATGACATGTGGGCCAGCCGCATTTAAGATCCGCATGTCATTGACTCATAGGCCGGGCACTAAGCCACTGAAGTTCGGTCCCGTGGGCCCCGAGAGGGAAATGTAACTCCTGCGGCAGGCCTTGTGGTGCTCCCGCCGTACGAGCTCGTGCTAAACCCGGAATTTGTTTCTTACTACTACCAACTACTAGTAAGGTACACGTGCATTGCACGCATGAGATTCTGGTGGTTTGTGCATTATGCTTCTACATGTGGAGTCTTCTAGATTCTACATGTGGCACAAATCTGGTGGAATGTAGGTGATATCCAACGGCCAGTAGTGCTTGGATTTGCCATCTTTGTACCGTCGGATTGGCTTCATCCAACGACCAACTTTCAAAGTTATGGTTTGGTTTGCAGCCTAAGGTTGCCATGCCTAAGCTTAGGCGTGTCGGCATGTGTTTGGTTCATTGCTACACTTGTGGCTTGCCACACTTTTCTAGCTACATGGTCCACATGCCATAGACTCAACTTCTTGCCAAATCTTGCCACACTTGTGGTGACCATTTTGTTAGCCACATTTTTGTGGCAGACACACTTTGCCTAAGCTTAGTTGTGGCAAAGTTAGTCATGAATGAAGTTCAACTATAGAGTCTTCTAGATTCTACATGTGGCAGAATCTGGTGGAATGTAGATGATATCCAATGGCCAGTAGTGCTCGGATTTGCCATCTTTGTACCGTCGGATTGGCTTCATCCAACGACCAACTTTCAAAGTTATGGTTTGGTTTGCAGCCTAAGGTTGCCACGCCTAAGCTTAGGCGTGCCACAAGTGTGTTTGGTTGCGTTCTCGTCTCAGCATAGTTGTTCCCTCTTCATGCATGCTCAACTCAACACCCCTCTTCATGTATGTTCTCTTCATGCATGCTTCTACTGTATTTGTGCTAATCTAGTGTGGACTTATGCACCCTCATACACTCTACCAAACACCCAAAAATGGGTCGAGAAGGGAACTCTTGGGATCATGCACCCTTCATACACCCTACCAAACACACCAGGCATGTGTTTGGTTCATTGCTACACTTGTGGCTTGCCACACTTTTCTAGCTACATGGTCCACATGTCATAGACTCAACTTCTTGCCAAATCTTGCCACACTTGTGGTGGCCATTTTGTTAGCCACATTTGTTTCAGACACACTTTGCCTAAGCTTAGTTGTGCAAAGTTAGTCATGAATGAAATTCAACCATGGAGTCTTCTAGATTCTACATGTGGCAGAATCTGGTGGAATGTAGATGATATCCAACGGCCAGTAGTGCTCGGATTTGCCATCTTTGTACCGTCGGATTGGCTTCATCCAACGACCAACTTTCAAAGTTATTCACACACTATATAGGGGGTATAGATATAGATGTGTCAGCCCGTTGCAATGGATCCAAAGTATATATGTTTAGTGGAGTGCACTCTAAACACATTATCTATTTATTTTTCTCTAACCTTTCGTAGCCATGCAACCAAGCCACATAAGCTTCATGGGTGCCCCCCACATCATATTATCCATACTACGTTGACAGAAAAAAAGATAAATCACCCAAAACAAGATCTTCCCGTTTTTTGTTCCTACGATGCTGTGTCGTCCACATACCTACTAGTTGTATAGTGGTAGTACTAGTTGTATAGTACAAACTTGGTACTAGTAGGAGCAGAGTAGTACGGAATGCTCCTACTCTATCAACGAGCCCCCTCTAACACCAAATTTCTTGGCTTTCGTGCTACAACTAGATCTTCCCCTCGTTTCTGTTTTCCAACCCGGAGGCGGGCGGGGTGCGGTTCGGTTTGCTCAACGGCGGTCCCACATGAAAGTGAAAATGCTAGGCAACACTCCTTCCCTAAGCCATGTGTCGTGCCGGACGGGCCGTGGAGTACTCCGGATTCCCAGGCGTGTGTGGGGGGAGTGCGACGCGAACGCGGCAGGCCTTTTCCTTTTACTAGCAATGTGCTCGTGCGTTGCTTTCAAGTTAATAAGGGGTTTTCTGCAAATTGGAGCAGAGAAGTGGGCTATTGTTGCAAAAATTCCACAACTTCCTCATAGCCGTTAGATGCAGATCTAATGGTCAGAAACGACGGATGGCAGACACGCCACCATCACCAACTGAGTCTTTTATAGGAGTAGGAGTAGAGAAACATGTATAAATTGTAACATTTTGGTTCTGCTCCTTGGCACGATCGATAGATAGAAATAACGATTGGAAACGCTAGGGCGGGGCTATTTCCGCCAGATAAGCAGGGTATGTAGTAGCTAGGTTGGCGCATCGTCGGTTTGGTCACACGCGATCCGACATGTTCTAGTGTTTCTAGCAAGATGCCCGCGCGTTGCACGAAGTTGATGGAAAAGGTAAGCACAACTTATAAATTGACGGATGGAGTACTAGTTACAGTGATGCATATAATTAAGCAAAGGGATCGCACATGTCGGTATTAACTGGAACGAGAATACAACACCACAATAAGAATTAAGGCCACGATGATGATGCGATCGCAGTGGTGGTTACAGAAGGCAAGAAGAAAGATGCATCCATCAACGTACGACCTCCTCCTCCTCAACTTAGTGCGTCGGGCCACCGACCGGCGGCTAAGGAGCGGCGGCTTTTGTGGCGAGGTCGAGGTGCTTCTCAGCAAAGGCATCCAAGGCTTCCAGCTGGTTGAGGAAGGCCAACGTTGTAGCGTCCTCACTGGCCTTGTAGATACCTATGTACATGATTTGCTCGTACACATGGATGTGTAGGTCGACGAATTCTTGCAGGGCGAGGCGCCTCGTGGCGAGTGCGACCTCCAGGTGGACATTCTTCATGGCGTCGGCGGGCAGTCGCAGGGCCACCAGTGCTTGAAAGAGGTTCCGGCCATGGAGGCGATTAGGGTGGCAGGCAATGAGGAGCCCGGGCGCGCAGGCTGGAGGAGTACGGCGATGTCGTCCGCGAGATTCTTGAGGACGATGAACTTGTTGGTGGTGGCAACGATCATCTGGTCCAACTGAGTGTCGTAGTTGGCGTCGACGACGGCCATCCACTAGCCGGTCTCCAACACCGTCTGGAGACGATCCTCGGCGCCATGCCACAGGGCGACGTCTTGGACCATCTGGCACAGCCGCTGGCCACTCGCGCGCATCGCCGCCATGGGTCTGGAGTGAGCTCTTTTGCGCTTAGTGTAGGTGCTTAGGCAAATGCTTAGGTGCGTACGATGTGGAGATGCATTGGAATGGAGGGGCGCCTTTATATGAGGGCAAACTGCGTTGCATTCACATCATGCAGCCTCTTTTCCCGGTCCTCCTCCCATTACTTCCCTCATGCATTAATTGAAGGAGGATGCATTGGCCGTACAACATTTCGGGAACCGCTACTCCCTCGCTCGTCTGCATTAAAGCCGTATCGGGAACTGCGCCGCCCGCTGTCAAATCGAATAGTACTGCACCGCCCGCTGCATGCCCGGCTGAACACGCCTCCTCGCCTCCATCAAACCCCTCCGTTTAACCCGCATGCAAACCGAGAAACCTACTCCGGCCACACGTCCGCTCATGAGTGGGCCGGAATTAAACGCAACACCGGCCGAGCTCCTCCCGTCCACCCTCAGTTTAAACGAGGCCAGACGCCGGCCAAGCTCCTACCGTCCGCCCTCTATTTACACGAGGCCAGACAGACAGCGGGCAAGAATCGCACCCCTCCGCCGCTCCCCCATCTCCGCCTTCACCATTTTCTCCACTCTTCCGATGGTTCCGAGGAGCCGTTCTCCAGCATATTACCTGGCTGGGTGGCCCACCGAGCCCTCCGGATACGGGCGAGGCCGCTCGATGCTTCACCAACCTCGCTTGGCCCGACGGAGCCAGTTGCCGCCCCAAGCAGGCGCGTGGTTCAGCAACTCGCCGCTCTAGTTCAGCTCGATGAGGAGTGGCGAGTTGCTCCACGCCGACACGGCAGCGAGCACACCGGTACGGGCGTCGTCGCTGCCGCGTCGTATCGCGCCTCCCGTGCCTGCGGCAGCGCCATGCAGGCAGACACAGAAGCCGGGTGCGTGGACAGCGACGAGTCAGTGGCCAGCTTCTCCGTGTCCGCCGCCATCATCGAGGAGAAGTAGAACACGGGAGGTCGCCGCCACTTGGGTCCCATGAAGGCCACCGTCGAGGCGACGACTGCGCATTCAGGTGGTTTCTTTGCTTCTTCGTCTCTTCCGAGGACCTTCGTCGACCCCGCAAAGTGTCTGCCGGACATGAGGAAGACAAAGGGATCCACGGGCGGCCATTTAGATTATGTACTCCCTCTCCAGCTGGCGGGAAATTTTTGTTCTAAGAATGGATAAATTGTATGTATCTATAACTAAAATAAGTCTAGATACATCCATTTCTAGGACAAGTATTACCGGTCGACGGAGAGAGTATTAATTATACCAAGATAGCCGGATTGGCACCGCTTAGTTCATGTAAATGTAATGAAATCCATCATATTTATATGAAGATCCGGCTTTTTTATACAAAATCCTTCATGCTTATATGAAATCAGTCCGTGTTTGCATGAATTTCATCTGGTTGGTTAGAGTTGTGAAAATGTATGCCGCTGGCGTTTGATGTCGTCCTCCGCGGAAGGAAATGGGAGGAAATTTGCCGGCTGCCGTTGGAGATGCTCTTATGCTGGAAATAATAGAGTGACATCCAATCCATTTGAGTTAATTGCGTGTATGATTGTCCCTCTATAAAAAGTTAATGCATGTACAGTGTACACGTGACTTGCAGGGTGGCTACAGCTTCGTACAGAAAGTTAAAAAGAAACAAGTCCATCCTTAATCTTGTATTCTAAGTACTCTGTGGGTTCCACTGTCAGTACAGTAGCGAAAGAAGTATATATTAAATAAGTAATATATAATATAAAAATCTAAAGTTAAAGACACAATTCGAACTCATGTCATCGCGTTGCGAGCATCCGGCGCTAACCAGTGCAGCACATTTTTGTTGTAGACCATGTTGCTGATATATCTCCATGTCTACTCTTATACTCCATCCGTTCCTAAATATTTGTCTTTTTCAGATTTCAAATAGACTACCACATACGGATGTGTATGTAGACATATTTTAGAGTGTAGATTCACTCATTTTGCTCCATATGTAGTCACTTGTTGAAATCTCTAAAAAGACAAATATTTAGGAACGGAGGGAGTAGAAAACAGAGTTGGTGATGATGGTGTGCGTGCCATCCTGCAATATAGGCCGTCGGATTTATATCTAACGGATAGGAAGAAAATAATGGCAATTTTGCAAAAATATACCCACACCCCTCTCGACGTTCGCAAATACGGCCTTCCCTCGTTCATCCTTTTCTCTCACAAGATAATCTACTCATACAAATGCATCTTGATGTTCCGTGCAACGCACGGGCATCTAGCTAGTTTCTTTTAAAATAGTTACTGCGATAATTGGGTTGAAGTGATATATTTTATGTCTGCCCCAAACGATTTCGGATTCACTAGTAGTAACAAAGAAAAGGTTGCCTTGTTAATTAACAAAAAATAGGGTGAAAACTATCACATGAGGCCGGTAAAAACGAGGCACACTGGGTTCGGCGTCATCGTCACTACAACTGTGCGCGCGCGAGAAGTCTACATATCGAGGGGGCTACTGAGTGAGGCACAGAGACACAATGTTCGAGAGAGAAACCAATTGACAGATTACGATCAGATTGAGTTGTCACCCTTCTGCTGTCATTGTTGGGGTGGGGGGAGGGGAGGGAGAGAAAGACGTATCGAGAGTGTGCGCGGTAGGCACAGAGGCACAACTAGCGAGTGTGTGTGTATGTGTGTGTGTGTTTGAAAGAGGGGTAGATAGATTACTATCAAGATCGAGGTGCCGCCCTACTCCTTCGGTGTCGGGTAGTGTGTGTGTGTGTGTGTGTGTGTGTGTGTGTGTGTGTGTGTGTGTTTGAGAGAGAAGCCAGTCGATAGATTAGTATCAAGATCGAGGTGTCACCCTACTCCTTCGGTGTTGGGAAGTGTGTGTGTGTGGTTGTGTGGGTGTGGGTGTGTGTGTCGGGGGGCCGGGGGGGCGGGGGGGGGGGGGGCAGTGACACTTACAATATCCCTACTCTTATAAAAAACAGAGTTGGTGATGGTGGTGTTCCTGCCATCCTGCAATATAGGCCATCCGATTTATACCCGATGGATAGGAAGGAAACTGTGGCAATTTTGCAAAAAGATACCCACACCCCTCTCCGCATTTGCAAATAAGGCATTCCCTCGTTCATCCTTTTCCCCCACAAGATAAACTACTCATACAAATGCATCTTGATGTTCGGTGCAACGCATGGGCATCTTGCTGGTAGGGAGAAGGAGTTTGTGTGACACATATCTAGCTATACTAAGGGATAGGTAGATAGCATTTGTGCGAGGCATACTTAAAGCATCACGAAGATAAACAAAATTGTGTGCATGCAAGTGCCGGAAAAAATGAAGTGAGAAACAATGTGTGGGAGAGAGGGAGAGAGAGAGCGAAATCTCAAAACAAAAGGTGCTCTGTTGGAATCCCATTGTATGTATTCATATGGTTCCGGAACTCGAGTTAACCTTAGGCATATGTGTGACAGACATTATTATACTTTGAGACATTAGTGGCTGTGGGTGGGCAGAATTAAAGGGGTGGGCGTGTTCGACAGAGAGAGTGTGTGTGTTTCTGTGTGAGAGACTTGTAGGACGGGGTAGAAAGACGAATTCTAACCTTGACAAAGGGAGAGAAATACACGAAGTGCGCGTGTGTGATTCCGGTGACCACAGGGAAATGAGATATGTATGCGTGTGAGAGAGATTGCACAATTCATTCACGTATCACTATCTAGCGATAGTGGACGTGCATCACTTGAACATAAATCAATATCTACTTCATATCGTGGCCAAAGGTACAATATCGATTCAACGCTATAAAGATTGGATACTCACATATCACATTTTTTTTCTATTTAAATAAACCTTTTCAGTTGTGCATGCCAAAGTTACAGTGATATTTCTTCAAACAACCAATGTAGCTATCATGTACATGCACCATTGTTACTCTTGCATTCAAAATCATTAGTCTTGGATGATTTAAGGTTCTATTATGAAGTAATATATGTAATATTCATATATGAATTCAACGGGTACGCAATTTATGAAATGGAGGCTATGTAATCATATGAGGTAACACTTTTAAGTAGCGGACTACAATATCCATTTTTTTGTGCGCCTCTACACTAACACGTCAATGCATTATGTTTAAATTAAATAACCAATTGCACTAAATTATCTATTTACACGAGAAATACATAGGCTGAGCGTTTGATCCCTTTTTTGTGAACGCGCCACTACACCCGTATGATTGGTCGCGCCCGTGTCAACGTCCAAGTTATCGGCGCATCATCCCGAGTTATTGTCTTTTTTTTCTGGGGTGGACACACCAGTTATTAACTGCTGACGCATGCCCTGTGTACACAGTCTCGCATGACCTTCCCGCTAGCATGGTCCAAAATTAGTTGAAACTGGATACGAACGATCCCGCGAGCGGCAAAATCTCCCGCCTCCTTCTAAAATTTCCGCCACCTTAGTCTTTAGCATGCGAAATTCCCCTTTTGTCCTTGGTGCACGGAGACCAACAGTTACAATACCGCCCTCATCTACATAATAGGTCGGGGCTGCTTTGGTAACTTCCGGTTCCCCCCACTACACGGCACCCCCATTTTCTCTCCCCCTCCTGCAAAAACGACTAACTCCACAACACTAGAGCATCTCACATCACGCCGTCCGTACTTCATCGGCCTTTCTCCCCTCCCCTCTCGAAACCCTAGACTGCTCATCCACTGGCGTACCAGAGCCCATTCACTGCCAGCGGCGTCCACCTCGCCGGATCTGCTTCTGCGGCCGCATCTACCCCTCCCACCTCCCCTAGAAACAAGTAGACTGCTCATCCACCACTGTACCACAGCCCATTCAGTGTCGGCCTTGTCTACGGTGCCGGAACTACTTCGCCGGTACTCTCATCAACCGCAGCGCATCTGCAGCGGCTCATTCATACTCCCCACCGGAGACGCTTCGTCCACACCCCCCCCCCCCGGAGCCGCCCCACCGACGCCCCCGTCGACGGCCTCTGATCCTCTTCGCCGACACCTTCCTCAACCCTACCGGAGCCGCTTCACCGACAACATCGTCAACCCCACATGAGTAGCTTCGCCTATACCATTTTCAACCCTACCGGGGCCGCTTTGCCAACTCACAAGTCCACGGCCTTAGATCCGCTTCCTCGCACCCTCATCCAACCTACCGGAGCAACTTCTGACGCCCCGTCCACGGCCGCAGATCCGCATCGTCGACACCATCCTTAACCCAACCACCGGAGCAGCTTCACCTACGCCCTCGTCCACGGCCACAGATCCGCTTCGCCCACACCGTAGTCCACCCTACCGGAGCCGCTCCACAAACACCCTACTCGATGGTTCTAGATCTCCTTACCGGACCCCGACAGCCAGCGCAGCGTCATCACCCTTGACGTTTCTAACCTGATTCCCACCGTCTGGCAAGATGCCAAGCACCCACCACGGCCTAGGTACTTGTCACCTTTAAACCCGTCCAGCATCACCTGCACGATGTACTTCAAATATACTAACAGGTCGCTGTTACCTGTTATGCAGCTGGCAAAAACTACAAGGACGATGTTTCTTCTGGATCTAACAGCTTGGCCAACCAAGATCCTGGACCGAGGCATTGCTATGATCTTGTAAGCGTGTCTCTCTCTCTTGTATTGTTCTGTGCCTGCCAGCGTGCTTTGCTAGGATTTTCGACCAGTAATCCCTTTGTGCAGACAATGATTTCTACTACTAGCTGCTAAATTAGATATGTAGATGGCATACATGATACTACCTCGTACCTCCGTTCCTAAATATAAGTCTTTCTAGAGATTCCACTATAGGCTACATACGGAGCAAAATGAGTGAATCTACACTCGAAAATGCATCTATATACATCTGTATGTGGTTCATACTGGAATCTCTACATAGACATATATTTAGGAACAGAGGCAGTACATTACACAAAATTGTAGGTGGCATGTAGGAATTCCAGTACACTACATTAGGCTCCCTTAGAGTGCCTGCTAGTCCAGCACACAGAGTCATGGCTAGTTTGTGCTACGCACACAATCATTAATTGGTGGTTTAAATATGCGCAAGGGATATGCAATGTATTATCATGTAGAGATGTCTGAAATCAGCCGTGCCAACTTGCAGATTGGGTTACACAATGAAAAGGTACAAGATATATGTGGCAATTTCATGGAACATCGCAAAAAAAGGAGAGCCAGCGGTGAGCCTATACAGTGTGCTATGGTACGTCACTCCTCCATTGCAATCATCGTGACATGTTATTTGTATGTCAGTTCTATTGGCCAAGTTTCTTAAGGACAGTTATTACGAGTTATCCTAAGAAAATAAGCACCTGTGAATATAAGCTCCATGTAATAAGCCAACCAGTTCTTTTCATTGCGTTTTCAGCTTATCTTTGGTATGATAAGCGAAAAGTCTAGATTGCATTATATTTTTTCATTTTGCTGCCCATATGGAAATTAATTTGACTTGCAAACATCACAAATTGAACCCAGTGCAGTAATTAATATGATAGGAAAACAGACCATCACTATTTGCTCAAAATGCAAATACAAAGATACCATCTACTTGGCACAATCTACTTTGGTCAATGTTTTCCATAGAGATCCCATTTCCTAATTTAAACGAAAAAAGCATGACCCACATTTAAATGAAGAACAATTATTTATTGAAATTTGATGGTCCAAGTGGTTGGTTATTATCATATAGCAGCACCACCTGAAAGCATCATATAACAGCAGCAGCTCATAGCAACTCATCATACAGCAACAGCAGCAGTGTGCAATTCATCATATACCAGCAGCAGCTCATAGCAATTCATCATATAGCAGCAGCAGGAGCAGCTCATAGCAATTCATCATATTGCAGCAGCAGGAGCAGCTCATAGCAATTCATCATATAGCAGCAGCAGGAGCAGCTCATAGCAATTCATCATATAGCATCAACAGGGGCAGCTCATAGCAATTCATCATACAGCAGCAGCAGGAGCAGCTTATAGCAACTCATCATATAGCAGCAGCAGCAGCAGCTCATAGCAATTCATCATATAGCAGCAGCAGCAGCTCATAGCAATTCATCATATAGCAGCAGCAACTCATAGCAATTCATCATATAGCAGCAGCAGGAGCAGCTCATAGCAATGCATCATATAGCAGCAGCAGAAGCAGCTCATAGCAATTCATCGTATAGTGGATCAGAATGAAAATTTGGCAAAAAATCAGAGGAGATCCTCACCTTGTTGGATGAGCTCATCCTTCAACAGCACCTCAAGGCCACGGCCTGGGAGGTGGGGACGGGGAATAAGGTGCCTTCTGCCGCAGTGTGGCATTAGCCGTAGTTGTGCAGCGCCTGCCGGAGTAGTGTGTTGGACGAATCACAGTGGAGCAGCTGCTGGAGACCATGAGAATGAGGGGTGGCACCAGAGGGAGGAGCAGCCAGGGAGAATTGCCCCTACCCGCCGGCCATGTAGCCTAGCTGGACAGAGCATCGTCGAGGACCAGGCCAGATGGACCAGTGGCGACGGCTTGCTAGAGGAACCCTAGTGCTGCAAGCAGGGGATCGAGGTAGAGGGAAAGGGGAGAGGAGATGCAAGCGGGCAGGGCAATGAACGCTTGCGTGTTTGTTTTTACTTGAGGATGAGGTGTGACGCGGGCGTCACCAGTTGCATTTTGAGTGTAATATAGGCAGACAACAGAGTCATTTCACTTTTCCCCTTCCCTTTAATTTTTAGTGAGGTTCTACCCGAAACACCCCCCCTCCAAAGAGAAATTAGTTAAGCCCAAGCCCATAACTCAAAAATAACTTCTTTACATCTTTTATGGTTTATTTTGACAATAAGCCCTGAAAAGGCGGAATAGAACTGGCCCTTAACCTGCAATTCAATTGTGCGTGCAATGATGAATCACTCCTGCCTGCTATAGTGTACATTTAGGCATCATCATACATGGCATAACCTAATACATGTGCATTCCATTGTAGAATCTGGAATATGCAATGTTTATGTTAGTTCATACGTTGCACATGATGTTTAAATACCCCTTAAATCTGGTCAGTCAAGTGATGGTCTTTAAGCCTCCTTCTTTGCTTCTTTTCTTGATATGTAAGATTTGCTCACACATCTGTTCAATTGCTTGTTTGCATCAGCCAGCCATACTAGGTTGCTTTGATTACTTGCTGTTCTTGACCTAACACTCTAACAGAGCTTGTCAACGATTTAAACACTAAGGGCTACTGTAGTGGGACCTTTTCTAACTCATAGGTGACATAAAGGTTTGGCTGCACACTAAAGTAGGCTCTCCAAGAGTACCTGGAGATCCAGTTCGAAGGTATGCCTAGTTTTTACATAGTGCAGACATAGTAAATGCTCATTTCATTGTGTGCAAGTGCAAGAGATGCGGCATGTTTCATTATGTGTTCTTGTTTTGTTATAATCTCATCCTTTTGTGTTCACCGACTGGAAAGTATGCATATTTATCTTCCAAGGAGATGAGTAACTAGTTTGTGTCACCTTGCAGAGGGGGTGCAATGAAGATAAGATTGAGGATTTCCAAGTATAAGATGTTAGGAAGGAGCCTTGCAAGAGAAGTAGGAGCTGCGCTGAGCCTCTTCAACCTGTTAAGGTAAGTCACTGTATCCAACTCAACAGTTAAATTCCTTGTTTGTTTCAGGCATAGTTAATTTGCTCTTTTCAATTGCTTTATTTGTCCTCAGTTAATGAGATGCCCAAAGAATGATGCCTGATGTTGGGTACTTGTATAACTATTAGTTGGCATAATTAAAGGCCTTACCATTTAATTACTCTGCCGAAGTGTGCCTGAAGCTTTGAAGTCTATTAACCAACTATTATTGAATGAGGCTCATAATCTAGTTTATACTAGGCTAATGATTGCATAGTTTTGCTTGTTGTAGTATGTTTGTATGAAATCCTCTGCTGTTCATTATGCTCCCTAAGACTTTAATTGAGCTACAGAATGGCCAACTGCTTCCTTACTTCTACGCAACGTGCTGTCTAAATTTGTAACTTGTCTGTGTTTTGGATTAGGCCCCAACATCATGCTCCTCTGGTGAGCTAAGAGAGATTTCTGTATGCAGGCTGCACAGACTACCTTCTTTATAATTTTTAAAATATCACCTGCTTATGCTTCATGACGTGTAACATTATTGTTAGTCCTGTTTTGCCATGTACAAAATAGTCTGTCTTGCTCGCTTCACTGTTGTAACTATATTTTTGCCCTAGTCATGTGTACTTACAAAAACATTTCAGGATGAAGTGACATCAACACAAAGATCTGCGAGCAATGCGGCATGGCCGTTACCGAATGATTATGGATTGGAATTGGAATGTACTGATGTTCTCGACCATCAACTAGAGGTGGCAAGACAACGTGTACATGATTCTGAACGTACAATCAACAAGTTGAGACTGGACATGTAGGTATTAGATGCAGGAGTCAAAAAAATGAAACAAGACACTCAGGTAACAACGAAGGAATTGGAGATTTTGCAGACTGAAATTTGTGCTATCTAAATCCAGCCAATCCTATTTTCTGAAGAGATTATAGTTCAAATGGTAAGTTATGTTGATGCGCGTCCATGATGTATGAGCTGTATTTGCCCAGTGTATGTAATTTGTTGTTTGTGTATGCTTTATTATAACTGGTGTCGAACCATAATGCCCAGTGGGTATAATCGGCTGTAATTTCTTTATTGTATAGTGTAGGATTATTCTACGTTTCTATGTCTTAGTCTCTTTGTTGTATAGTGTATGTTTTTTAGAGGTGATAGTATAGAGTAGGATAATTCTTTGAATATGCTATATCATTCAAACGGGGGCCAACTCGCCCAAACGTTGTAGTGACCATGGCCCTCCACAGGCCGTACGTTCCATGGGCCATCTACGGGGCGGACGATCCCTGGCCTTCTATGTTGTCGGATTCGTGGGCCTTCTATGGGCTGTCGGATCCGTGGGCCTTCTATCGGCTGTCGGATCCATGGGCCTTGCATGGGCCAGCGGATCCATGGGCCTTCTATGGGCTGTCAGATCAATGGGCCTTCTATGGGCCGTCGGGTCAATGGGCCTTCTACGGGCCGTCTCATCTATGGGCCTTGTACAGGCCGTATAAGGGGCCGTAAACGAGCTAGAGTGGAAATCATACATTTTATGGGCTGACCATAACGGGCCGTTAATCGGCCGTATTTGATGATGCTATGAAAATGGCCCAACAGATTAACGGGCCACAAACGGGCCGACTGTATCCACGGGCTGAATTTGGCCCACAAGCAGAAAAGGCCTGTAACGGGCCGTAAGTAAACGAATGCTGGAAATGAGCCCAAGAATAAATGGGCCCTGAGAAGGCCAAAAGATAACATGGGCTGGAAACGGCCCAACGGTATAATGGGCCGTTAATGGGTATAACATGATACACTGTTCATTACGGGCCAGTTTTACCACGGGTAGTTAATGGGCTGAGGGTTACTAAGGGCCTCATATGGGCCGAAAGACGTCCTGGGCCATACATGGGCCGGAAGTTAAAACGGGCTGGAATTATATTGGACGGCCCAGATGACGCTACTGGGCCTAATTCGGATAGGCCGTAAACGGGCCCTGGGTTAGCGGGCTGTAAATGGGTTATATGCGAACAGACCGTTAACAGGCTTGCCGTGGGCCGGCCCGCCACCTTTTGACCAAGTCAAACGGGCCGACCTTTTCATAGGAATGGGCCTCTGTTGGGCCGTGCCACGTCGACGTATCATAGGCGCTTTGGGTCCAATGAGTGGATGACATCTGTCCCAATGGCGAGCCAACACGTGTTCCCTCCAGCCAATGATGATTTTACACGTGGAAAATCTCCATTGGTCGGGGTTGTTAACGGGTTATCGGATCCAAAACCGGACCCGATAGCTTAATGACGTTCCGTTACGGTGGATGCCACGTGTCGGTCACCCTACGAAAGCACTTCTGTGACGCGCGATTTATCGTCAGGGAAGTGGACACTTCCGTGATGATAATTTTGGTAATGTCATGGAACACTTCTACGACGGCACAGGTATGACTATCTTGATTCTGTCATAATTTTGTCATGGATGTACATGCATGACAGAAAACGTGACCTACTGTGACAAACACGTATCATCACGGAAGTATATTTTTTTGTAGTGATTCATGTGATCTGTTACCCTACGAATTTCCATTCTATCCGCGCGTTCATCAACATAAGCTCCTCAAGCTGTGTACATCTCTAAAATTCTACCGTCTCATAGGAGAACATTTTAAGAGGTCAAGCTTAACATAGACGATTGCGTAAATTAGCCAGACGTAAAAATATAATGGTGTACCTTTTTTTGCGAGGAATATATAATGGTGTATCTAACCAATCCAAGAAACCATTTGGACCCATCCAAAATAGCATTTTTTAAGGATAGCTTAGCACATCTCCACGTGGTTGGACTCAACAAGTAGTTACATTAGCATAGGTTACATGCTTATTTTTATTTTGGGACTCGTTAGAGTGTTTTCAAAAATTCCTGAAGAAAATTTGTAAGAGGATCACTTATGCAATATCACATATTGGTGGGATGACGGAGAGGATCAACATAAGATGCATTGGTTTGTTTGGTGGAAGATGTGTGTCCCTAGAAAAAGAGGTGGCATGAGATTCTGTGATATACAGAGTTTCAATCTAGCTATGCTTGCTAAGCAATGTTGGAGACTTGTTGAAAATTTTGACACTTTACGTGCCAGAGTGCTTTGTTCAAGATACTATCCAAGCGGTGATCTACTTAATTGCGATCTGAAGAAAGGCTTGTCATGTGTGTGGCAAAGTATATGGGGGAGGAGTACAAACTTTCAAAAAAGGACCTATGCATTTGGAATGATTGTTGGATCCCAAACAGTCCATTGACAAAGATTACCCCCATAATACTGCTTTGTGCCGTTCATTTACGATCCAACGGCCATGTTGCGCCGTTAGCATGTCACATCGTCACCGTCCATATCAGCCTATCATCATTCATTCATACGGAAGTTCCGCACCGCATGCTATGGAGAAACAATGAATTTTTTATATCACCACTTGGATTTTTTAGGGATTAATTAGTCGATACTCCAGCAGTATATCCCAGATTGACAAGATTCACCTTACATATATACTACGTAGGACAGCCGGATTATTCCAGTCTTTATTTCCTTTCATCGAGGAGATCACTCTTACCTTGCCTATAGCATGCAACCACGTACAACTGGCCGCTTACTACGCGCCCTAAATGCCTAACAAAAATAAACAGGACGCCACGATCGAGGTCCATGGAACCTGGACACAAGAACACGTAGAGCTAGCCAGGAGACGCTCCCCAGCCTCTGCTCATATAAACACGCACGCTCCCAAACTACCACGGAGTAGGCACGACCAGTACATATAGACCTAGCTAGGCAGGCCTGGATCGATCGGCCATTGGGCGCAATGAGCGAGATATCATCGTCGGCGGCGGCGGACGAGCGCGGGCTGGCGGGCGGCGGCAAGGGGCCGTCGACGGGGCCGGCGGCGTGGGAGACGTCCCCGGTGGAGGAGGTGCGGCTGACGGTGCCCGACGGCGACGACCCGACGCTGCCGGTGTGGACGTTCCGGATGTGGGCCATCGGGCTGCTGTCCTGCGCGCTCATGAGCTTCCTCAACCAGTTCTTCTCCTACCGGACGGAGCCGCTGGTGGTGACCCAGATCACGGTGCAGGTGGCGTCGCTGCCCGTGGGCCACTTCCTGGCCCGCGCGCTGCCCCGCCGCAAGTTCCACGTCGCCGGCCGGGAGTGGAGCCTCAACCCGGGGCCCTTCAGCATGAAGGAGCACGTGCTCATCTCCATCTTCGCCAACGCCGGCTTCGCCTTCGGCAACGGCAACGCCTACTCGGTGATGATCGTGGACATCATCCGCGCCTTCTACCGCCGCTCCATCTCCTTCCTCGCCGCATGGATCCTCATCATCACCACCCAGGTATGTATATCTGGATTCTCTCCGATGATGATTCCCATTGATTCATTAGCTAGCTAGCTGCTCCATTCGGATCCTGTGAGATGGATCAAATGAATCAAATGTTGGATGTGACGTCGTAGGTTCTTGGGTACGGGTGGGCGGGGCTGATGCGCAAGTACGTGGTGGAGCCGGCGCACATGTGGTGGCCCAGCACGCTCGTCCAGGTCTCGCTCTTCAGGTGAGCATGCACCGCCCTACCCTACTCCCTTCCATTTGGTTCATCATGGCTGTGTGCGTCGCTCGATGCAGAGACCGGGTTTATCCTCTTTTTTGAAAATGAAAGAAAACTCTCTTTGGTTTGTAATTTTTTTTCTTTTCTCTAAATCATCGTCGTCTAATTCTTGACGCTCCGATGAGTTTGTCCAAGAGGTGGTTGCAACTTCCCACATGGCGCCTAGGTAGAAATAGCACCAGGACGTTGCAACTTTACGTTTTATGGCACTGCGTCCCGGTTTCTCGATTTCTCGATCGGTGAAGTGGATAGAAGAGGTAGTGCCAGGAATAGGCTGCGCACATGGTATTGTCAGTCGTCACCAAGGTGCATAATTATTTGCTCCGGATTGGAGAATCTCACCCAACTTATTAGTATACACGGCCATCTCAATTGTCCATGAAATAACTACGGGCGACCGTATATATACCTCGTGTAGGCCTGCCACTCTTCCTTCTGGCAGCCATTTATTCTCATTTAGACTAGATGATTGCAACGGGGGGCATTCACATCCTAGTAGGGTAACATGTGAGCCTCTGCCTATATTAATATGTTTCTGTAAAAGAAGAAGATTCTACTCCGATTTGCTAAGCACTTATTTGGTAAACACTCCTTGACAAGTCAATCAGGGCCGGCCCTGTGTTTCGGGAGGCCCTAGGCGAACTCGGACCCCTGTGTTCTAAGTCCTAAGACCATATATGTATGCGTGTGCGTTATATATATAACTTATTAAGAGTAACTTTCAATCACACATCTTTACTTTAAAATTTGAGTACAATAATTCAATGATCCCATCAAGAACAATAGTAACCAAATTCGAAATGACTCTATCAACAACAATAATACTAAAAAGATCGCAAAATGAAACCCTAGACATGTACATAGAATGACAAAAAATTAATAGATTGGATTAGAAAATTTTAAAATTTTGTGCATACTGAAACTAGAGGATGGATCATGGAGGTATAGTTGAATACGTACATACTAAATAAAGAATAAATAAACTACTGGAATTGTCAAATTAGGGTTTGGGGATGGACAAGAACTGAGAAGCATGGATGGAAACGTTCAAACGTACTCACTTGTAGAATTTCAGCGATTGGAGACGGCCGCGTTGTAGACTTCAAGACTTGCAGTCGGGTGTATACTTGTATAGGTATTGTCGTGGTGCCGCCTTGCCGGATGCCGGATGGCCGGGCTGCCGGACTGCCATGCGGCGTCGGCGCTCGCAGCTCCAGCGGGCAGCGGCGGCTGAGGCGAGGGCGACGCGGCAAGGCACCGAGCGAGGAAGGCGACGGGCGTCACGGGCGACGAAAAACGAGCAGTCGTGTGCCTGGCAACTGGCGTGTGTCACCGCGCATGACGCTTCGTGTTTGCTAATCGATCAAGGGTAGCTAGCTAGCTATCTGATGGGCCTCTTTTTTCTTTTCTTTAATTATTATTTTATATTTTTTACATGTTTTTTGCTGGGCTATAGTATATATAAATACTCCATCATGGGCCCCTCCCTCGCCTGGGCCCTGGGCCGTCGCCCCGTCGGCCATACCCCAGGGCCGGCCCTGAAGTCAATAGGAGGTGGTGCAGTTGAGACAGTTTTAGGAAAAACGGATGGAAAAAAATCCACAGATAAGATGAAAAGACACTCGTTTTCAAATCTACTACTCTTATAAAAAGCAGAATTGATGATAATGGCGTGCCTGCCATGCTGCAATATAGGTCGTCCGATTTATATCTGATGGATAAGAAGCAAACTATGGCAATTTTGAAAAAAGATACCCACACCCATCTTCACATTGCAACCAAGGCCTTCCCTCGTTCATCATTTTCTTCCACAAAATAAACTACTCATACAAATGCATCTTGATATTCCGTGCAACGCACACTCCTTTTCCAACTCAAAATATTTTTATAAATAAAAACACTTTTTTTAGAACCTAAATAAAAAACTGACACTCGTTTGCTTCTTTAAACCAACCTGCAACTTTAGCTTGGCTGACCTGGGCCCTGGGCGCCCTGGAAGTTTTTCTTACGCCACATAGGCTTTAGTTTCGGCCCGGGACACAGCCCAACTCTAGCCCACTAAGCACAAGGCACGAGGGCCCAAAACCGACAGGCGCTCGCTCCCACGCCCACGCGACCTAGCTCTCGTCCGCCCCCGCACCCAGGAGCCCCCGCCGGCGGCCACCGCCTCTGCTGCGCCGCCGGCCCGTCGCCCTCCCCTGCTCCTCGTGCCTGCTCGCTGCTCCGCCTCCGCCCCTTCCCTGCCACCCCCATCCCGGGCGGCACCGGGGTAGTGCACCCCGCCCCTCTCTGGCCTCTGCCCCTGCCGCCGGACTGCGCCGCGAAGCCGAGGGGGAGCGCCGACTGGTGGTCTCGCGCAAGCGCAGGAGCTTCTTAAGGTTTCTCATACAGCTCGCCTGCAGCTCTGGACATGGGCATGGTAATCTCTAAACTGATGCATAATTGAGCTGAAACTGAATCAGGGGACTGAACTGAACTGAAATGTAGCATGCTTATATGTCTAGAATTTAACTCAAATTGATCCTCACACATGGCTGCGACCCTGCTGCTTTTACTGAACTAGAGCACTGCGTATCCTGGCGACTAGCTAGTAAACAATCGTCGTGGCAACCTAACCAATTGTTCTCTGGTCCTAGGCTCGTAGCTAGTGTTTCATACAGAGGATGGCTTATTAACATGGTAAACAGCCGGGCCATGTGACCAAGGGTTTTCACTTTCGAAACCAATTTTTTTTCGCTCACCCTCGAAAGCACCGAAATTTCGGAAATTTCGAAAACCATTTTGAGCAAATTAACGAAATTTTTAATTAAATTTGAACAAATTCAAACACAAAGTATTGAATAAGTAGCTTTTTAGCACGAATTTTTCACCAGAACCCGTCTATACGAATGGTGCGATCACTACTTCAGCAGTAACATAATTTTTGTAGATCCAGGTTCGAATCCCAGTGACATAATTTTTTTGTCAAATTTTCGTATAGCAGGAATAGTAAAGTAGTACAAATAAAATATGCGCCGCTGGGATTCGAACCGAGGCCCTAAAGTGTGCAATAACACCAGCCTACCACTCTGCTAAGCATTTGAATACAACTAAGTTAGATTCCAGCTCTCTCTTATACGTTTAATTTTAAAATACCGAAATAATTTAAACGAAACGTATATGTTTCGAGGACCCTCGAAATGAGCGAAATTTCGAGAAATTTCGTCGAAAGTGAAAACTATGGCCCTTGATAGAATGGTAACATGGTGACGTGCTTCTATGATTCGCTGTTTATGTATATTTATAATAGTGCCATCAATTGTTCAAGAAATTCAAGATCCAGAACATTCAACTTGTGTTGTAGAGGTAGAATGGCATGCTAATCTAATGTTTCTACTTATATTTGTATGTGCTCAGTTTTTCCAAAACTTCTAGATGAATGATGATCGGTGAATCATTTTGTTTACATGGCAACCTTTCGCATCAATATGTCATTTTGGTAGTCACTCTGTATGACGTAGCAATGACACTAACAGAACCTTTGGATGTACCAGGACACTGCACGAGAAGGAGGAATTTACCGGGGGCTCACGGCAGATGTCCCGCTCCAAGTTCTTCCTGGTGGTGCTCATCTGCAGCTTCGTGTGGGCCTTTGTGCCGGGCTACCTCTTCCAGTCACTCACCTCCATCTCGTGGGTGTGCTGGGTCTTCTCCAAGTCCGTCACGGCGCAGCAGCTTGGCTCAGGCATGAAGGGCCTGGGTCTCGGGGCTTTCACGCTCGACTGGACCGCCGTCTCCTCCTTCCTCTTCAGCCCGCTCATCTCGCCCTTCTTCGCCACCGTCAACGTCCTCGTTGGCTACGTCTTGTTCATTTATGTGGTGATGCCCACGGCGTATTGGGGGATGAACCTGTACAACGCCAAGACGTTCCCCATATTCTCCTCTCACCTCTTCGCCTCCAATGGGTCGCCCTATAAGATCGCCGACATTGTGAACCAGCAGTTCCAGCTTGACACGGAGGCGTACGACAAGCTCGGACGCATAAACCTCAGCATCTTTTTTGCAATCTCATATGGCTTCAACTTTGCCACCATTGCCGCAACCATCACGCACGTCGGCTTCTTCTACGGCAAGTAAGTGAAGCTTCTTTTTTCTTTTATTCTGTCTGTCTGTACATTAATAAACCGAGACAAGTCAGAGGTGAATGATTACATGAGGTTTCTGAACTGAAAGGTACACGTGTGCAAATTTTGTGCAGGGAGATCTACCACCGGTTCCGAGCTTCACAGCAGGAGGAGCCTGACGTCCACACAAAGCTAATGAGGAAGTACGAGGACATACCAGCGTGGTGGTTCTACTCTGTGACGGCATTGTCGATGATAGTGTCCCTCATCCTCTGCACCGTCCTCAAGGACCAGGTTCAGCTCCCATGGTGGGGCTTCCTCTTTGCCTGTGCCATGGCCTTCACCTTCACGCTACCCGTAAGCATCATTTCTGCAACCACTAACCAGGCAAGTCTATTTCAACAATTTTAATGCCTCTTCTTCATTTATCCCGCATGTCCTCTCATGATTAATTTCTGCAACAAAAGAAAAAAAACTGACAAAAGCCTTGGAAACTTGATGCGCAGACGCCTGGTCTGAATGTCATCACTGAGTATGTCATGGGGCTAATAATGCCTGGATACCCCATCGCCAACGTCTGCTTCAAGGTGTACGGCTACATCAGCATGTCGCAGGCAATCTCCTTCCTCGCAGACTTCAAGCTTGGACACTATATGAAGATACCTCCCAAATCAATGTTCATTGTTCAGGTAATTAATTGATCTTCCTTCTCACCTTTGTAAAGCCAATGAGTGATGTATAGAAACATAGAGTTTACTGACATCCCTGTAATTTATGCATGCAGTTTGTCGGTACAGTGGTGGCCGGGACTGTCAACCTCATCGTCGGATGGTGGCTACTTGGCTCGGTTGAGAACATCTGCCAGGACCAACTGCTCCCACCAAACAGCCCATGGACATGCCCCAACGACCGTGTCTTCTTCGACGCATCGGTCATCTGGGGCCTTGTTGGCCCGAATCGCATTTTCGGGTCAAATGGCAACTACATAGCCCTCAACTGGTTCTTCCTCTTTGGCGCGGCAGGCCCTGTCATCGTGTACATCCTCCACAGGATATTCCCCACTCACAAGTGGATACTACTCATCAACATTCCGGTGCTCACTGGCGCTACGGCCTTAATGCCGCCAGCGTCGACCCTAAACTTCAACTCGTGGCTGCTCTACGGCATCATCTTCAACTTCTTTGTGTTCCGGTACCGCAAGAAGTGGTGGCAGAGGTACAACTACATCCTCTCTGCTGGGCTCGATGCGGGCGCCGCGTTCATGGGGGTGCTGCTCTACTTCACGCTGACCATGGAGAACCGGACAATCAAGTGGTGGGGCACGGGCGGCGAGCACTGCCCTCTGGCCTCATGCCCCACTGCTAAAGGGGTAGACCTGGGACCAGACAGTGTCTGCCCTGTGTTCTAAGCTGGAGTAAATATCTTTCATGCCTCAAGGCAGAGAGCTGCAAGATTAGTCATTATCCACTCCGGTTGTCTTAATGTCATACTATTACAGATTTCTATATATGTGTAAAGATCGTAGCCAAGTGCACAAAAGGCAAAAAACTATCAGCAGCTTTGGTGCGGTAATCAGTCATTTGGGCAATGCGTGCTAGACTCGTAATGTTATAACTTGGCACATGTTGCAAGTTGCAACACTACCTTTTATAGATCTCAATGAATTGTCGAACTGTAACACAAACTGTTCATCATCAGCATTCGATCAGTGGTTGCAAGTCGAACGCACAATTTAAAGTCACCATGACAGTTTGTTTCCGCTGGTTTTGCGGTATATTTATGCTTTCTACTGTATATATGAAGAAACAGCTTGGCAACAAATGGTTTTACTTGAAAAGATAGCACCAAAGTAATGCTGTAAGTAGCTCGGCAACTGCTGGGCTTGAGGGGTGGTGGCTATGGTTTGTTTAAGCGAAGCTGGCTTTGTTTGGTTAAAAGAAATTGGACTTCGGATTTTCATGCAGTAGTTAACGCGTGTTAGAGTAAAACAGATTAAAATGAAGCGAATGGACGATCAAACCTGAGTTCTATTGATTCCCAAGTGTATATGCATCCAAGATAGATGGGAAGAAGAGTTGCATGCTAGGAGGTATCCCTCCACTATAGGTGCCTTTTGACAATAGAGAAAATGCCTCCTTGATAACTCGTACGAGGAAAAACTTTAAAGAAGGATAAAACTCATTGGTGAATTTAGAGAACAATAAATATGCTTTGTATATTTTTCTTTAAAAACTCTAGTGGGGAAAATTGAAAGTATGGCATATATCGCCCCACTAAAACCTTTTATGAGCAACTCCGAGAGAATACTCATAAGGGAAAAGGAGAAAACTCATAAGGGAAAAGGGTACGGTCTGATATGCCATTGAAAACTCGTTTAAATTTTAGTGGTTGGTTGTCAGAATCGTGATTCTGAATCGGATCGGACCTCCGATGGCAGGATCGCAAATCATAGAATCTTCACTATTAGGATCGTAAAAACGTAGAATCAAATGTGTTAGTTTGGATCGTAAAGTCATAAAATCGTACAACAGAATCGCGATTTTGACAACCTACTGGAACAAATATAAGAAGAAAGGACAGGGCATATGATGGTAATTGTCTCTTTGGTAACTTATTTGAGAAAACCTTGAAAGGATAAAACTCATTGGTAACTTTAGAGGACAATTAATATGCCTCGTATACATCCGCTAAAAAACCCCAATGAGGAAAATAGGAGGTATTTCATATATTTTTGTGTTGATAACCTTGATCTCATTAAAAACCTTGATGATAACCTTCAGAGTAAACTCATAACTGAAAACATGGTGTTATATAATGTTCAAATATGTTATAGTTCAGAAAGAACGCCCCTGATCGTTGTAATTTTGGGGCAATATGCTTAGTGATATTGCTTCTTCTATGACCTGTTTGCATGTGGGCAACACAAGCGACATTACATTTGTTCAACGGAAGCAATGCCACATGATCATTGTATGTGGATCATCATCTTGAGAAACTACAAGAATACAAGTAATGTATCATACATCAGAATAGTTACAGTTAAAAGTGCGTACAACCTGACAAATTGTATGTAACACAAATGTTCTAGTGTTCATGGTCACTTCATTAGCATTCAGTGATAGCAAGTTGAACACACAATTTTAAGTCGTGACGACAGTTTGTTTCCGATGGTTTCACGGTATATTTATGCTTTGTAGATACTAGCAAAAGGGCCCGTGCGTTGCAACGGGGTTCAAATCAAGGTACTAAGATCATATAATGTATAGCCCACCTTGTTTATTCAAAATCAAATAAAACTGACCACTGGTTGCACTTAACAGTTATTCATGCTAATATAATACATTTACTTGATGGCTTACATGAGACAAGCTTTAGAGGCAACAGTTTATTCCAAAAATCTTGGTTTAAATTTAGCATTTGAAACTTTCATTATTCGTCGCATAAATACAAATTGTGACTCTGTTTTTGTTTGGGATTTTCATTTTAGACAAACAATACATTAACCATTAAATTAGAAATTGTTCTTCTGAAATTAGTATGACATGTGACTGCTCCAGCAGAATACATAAACCAATTTAATTTAAATAACACAACAAACAATTACAAAAAACAGGTGGGCTGCTTAGCCATGTAATCTACGATCTGCCTTGAGTTGTACTGCAAATATCTTGTATGCATATCCTGAAACAAAGCATTATCAATAAACTTTAGTATCTTGGATGAAAAATTATGGAGGTATATACAATAAAGTAAGTTCAGTACTGACTTGAGAGCCATTTTCTATAACTGGTAGGCTTAGTAGTTGGTAAGAAACTCCTTTTTTTAGTTAGAGAAAAGGTATGTAAAACTCCTAAAGTTAGCGAGTGTTGTCAGCTAGCATCATGGCCATCTTTGCTTGCATCCATCCCTCGAACATGCTACTGTGTAGTACGAAATAAATAAATTTTGATGAACGGAGAGTAAATAATGTGAACAAATGTGTTAGGCATAATATATAATCAATCAAAAGCATCATGGTCAATGTAAATGTATGAAATTCTGTCTACACACTTCGCATACCATTCTCTTTGTACACATTTTGCATACCATTCTCTGTGTCATCCCGTCTCACCTACACTGTTTTGTATCCTGCCAAAATCTTATCCATCAAAATTTATCCCATAGCAATATCTAGCCCTTTGTTGTTAAATTGCTAAAAAAACAACTTGGCTAAGCCCTCAACGGTGCTGGTCTGCGTACCAAGAAGATGATGGTGCTTGACAACATTCAAAGTCGGTTATTGGGCCGCACAATTGCCTCTGACTCAGAACACAGCGAAGATAAGGAGGCCAGCCACGAAGTTTGCGATGGTGGAACCGTGAGCGTGGTGCTCGGGTTGCCCATGGTGAACATACCTCAACATGCAGATATAGAACTATAAATATCCTGATTTGCTCATCGCTATCTTCAACAGTGTCATCGATTATGTGCCAAAGCTAGCAGGTCTCATCTACCACTGCTACAACGGCGACCGCGAGTCCGTGGCTACATGCATACTGCATGGCCAGTAGTCCCGCACTACAATCCATCATGCAGTGCTGACCAACAGCAGCACATGTGTGAATCGATTAGAGTAGGATCTGGGAGGCGTGATTTACATCCAGAAAAAACTCGCCGCCACTTAGATCGAAGTTAGTGGTTGGAGTTTGGAGATATTTGTTGTTGTGTAGCTGAGGGGAGGAGGATTGCTAGTTGTGTGGAACGAACAGGAATCAGATTTTTTGATGTTAATTGTGCAGCCCAAAATCCACGGACGTTGAAGTCATGCATGAGCAGCAGAAGCACCTTACAGGAAACTACTTGTGAGCACCGTGCTGTCATGGGCCATCGGCTAGGGCCATGCCCCGCACTCCTCCGGCTTGGGATCTCCTTCCCCAAAGAGAAGGTCCGCCAGATCAGAAACCACTCCTCAAAAGAACCGGCGTCTAGTTGTCGGTCCAGACCAAGGCTTAGGCAGCCAATGACGCTATAAATCCTTTACAAAAATCCATAATCTCGTCGACGACTCCAAAGAAATAGCCACCAAGGATGTTGTGGCCGTCTTCGCCGGCCCATCGCCTCGAGGGGCTGGAGCAGCCATCCGTGGCTCGAAGCTTGCCGCCACCGCTCGCTGTCGTCTGTGCACCACCGCTCTGCCCCCTGCGCCGTGTCTTCATCTGAGGCCCTCCGAGCACCGCCGCCAAAGTACCCGACCCCCGCATGTCCGCGGCGATTCCGTGCCCAAGACCCACCTCCTATCTTCTTCCTCATGCACGGCAACAGGCCCTCCCAAATATTTCCTCCATCTGGCCGACGAGCTGGGCACTTCCTCGTCCCTTACCTCTGGCCGCCGCCTCCCCTCCTGTTTTTATATGTAGGCATGGTAGGTTGATCTCGATGGATGTCAACTCGGTCCCGTCTCGTGTCCTTGACCAACAGCTTTTTCCTGTTCCCTCTTGATTAATAACAGGAACAATGGAAAACCGGATTATAGTAAACGTACGTACCAAAAACTTATGGGTGGCATTGCTCCGGACGGAACAGTCGTGCGTGGCGGGCCACATGATCACATGAATAGTACCACCTCGGATGTAGAAAATAATATAGGTGAAAAAAACTGAAAGCGTAAATTCACGGAAAGAAGCGTATTGTGACGGTGAACCCACGGAGTCAATTCGTGCTTTATTATTAGGGATAGATACATGAAGAAGCAGCGGCCAATGGTTTCAGATAGCACCAAAGTAATGCCATAAGGACAATATGTAAGTAGTAGTAACGCCATAAGGAGGACATTTACTTTGTAAGTAGTTGTCGACTAAAACCACAACGCCGTAGAGGTGGTGGCTAGGGTTTGTGCAAGGGATCGACAATGTATGCCAAATTCACTTTGAGGCTATCGAAATAGTTCCCGCATATTGTGTGATTGTGGCCAATTTATGGGAACCGAAGTATGTAGCTGCCTTGATGCCAAATCAACGAATGAAGTAAAAGAACATGAGTTAGAGTGAGCTTGGTGTGTGTGCCCTTGTGAGCAAGAGAGGTTGAGAGAGATGAGAAATTCTGGTGCGACACCTTTATGCACCATTCATACAACATTTGCCACCATACACATAGTGTATGTCAACTTACTAGTGCCATCTTTTGGCACCACATTGTGAAGGCAGTGTCAAATTTGAGAAAATAGAGAACCGGAGCATCCTCTGGCTCTGATGCCAAACTCTTAACGCACTAGATTAATACTCCCTCCTTCCATCTATATAGGGCCTAATGCATTTTTCGAGGCTAACTTTGATCAAATATTAGAGCAATAATATATGACATGCAACTTACACAAAGCACACCGTTAAATTCGTGTGTGAAAGGAGCTTTCAATGATATAATTTTCACATTGTGCATGTCATGTAGTATTAATTTTGTCAATAGTCAAAGGCGGTCTTAAAAAACGCATTAGGCCCTATATAGATGGAAGGAGGGAGTAGTTTTAATTCAACTATCTACGGCAAACTGCCATCACATAATGTCACTTTATTCCATGGTGGGCCCTATAGGTAAAATAATACAAGAATGTTGACGCTCTCACGTAATAGTGCTTGCACGACGCGCCATCGGTAGTCTGATCGCCACGTGAATCTCCACACACGGATGACATTCACTCATGAGCTTCACCAGCGCGACGCAAATCTCATCCGTTCAATCAGGTGAACGGTCGCCACATCGTCGCGTCCTCACGTAAGCGCAAGGGAAAGGACCGATGACTCCTCATCATAGCGACCGCTTCCTCCCCTCATGCAACAATGATGAAGGCGATGCCTCCTCGCCGTTGCCGCTGCTCCCTGCACCCAGTCAACAGCTAGTAGTTGTTCATGATTTTTTTTTAAATGTGTCGACAAATTAAAGAAATCCATGTAATTTTAATAGGTGCTTGCACATGTTAGAAAATATTGATGGAATTTTAAATATTATTCACCCATTTTTTCTAAATATTCATGTAATTTTCACAAGTGTTTACACATTAAAAATTATTCATGTAAATTAAAAACGTTCTTGCATTTTGAAAATACTCATGTAATAAAACCTAATTATTTATGTGTTTTTAAGATAATATCCGTGTAATTTTACAAGGTGTTCATGATTTTTTCCCTTTTTTAAAATGTTCAAGAATTTTTAAAAATAAATTTACTATTAAATAAATCCATGTCATTTGAAGAATATTCATGCAATTTTAAATAATGTTCACACTTAAAAAAATATTCATTTAATTTGAACAGGTGTTCACGCATTTAAAAAGTATTGTTGTACTTTAACAAGTGTTCACACATTTGAATAAAATGCTCATGTAACCAAAATAAGGTTTTATGTATTTTAAATAATATCCTTGTAATTTCAAAAGGTGTTCATGTCTATTTAAAAATGTTAATATAACTGTAAAAGTCCTCACACATTATTATCCCTCCGATCATACTAAAGTAGCGTCAATTAATTTAGATCGAAGGGAGTAGTACATTTTTCATTTTTTTATGCGTACTATAATCCGACGGTGCTCCAAGATATTTTGTGATGCATCTCACACGGTTGGTGATAATAAACTGTGTGGGATCTACTTGATTTTTCGTCTTGATTTGTATTACATAATGGGATCACAACGGCAATGTACGCTGTTTGAATTGCTAGACCTTTTATCTGTAGTGAACATGCAACTATATGTGTGTCGTAAAAAAAATTGGAATTATTCAGGGTTCGTTTCGAAATTTTATACATTAAATTGGTTTTCTAGCCATTTCAGGTGCACAATTCAAAATTAAAGCACATGCACATGGTCCGGTGCACCAACATGGGTTGTAAAATCATATATGTGTCCATGGGTTTATGCTTACGTCTCATGCAAGAAATGGGGATGAATTTCAAACACCACGGCACCGTGGCTCTCCGGCAAATGTTGAGGTACTTGCTTTTGTAATTCTAGTAAATCCAAAACCCGTCTGAAATTCATGAACCTTGGCATGCTATCATGGAATGGCATTAACATGCTGGGGTAAAAAATATTGTATCATTTGGCGCAGGTTGTGGTATAAGCTTCTCACAAACAAGAGCTTCTCACAAGAAAGCCTCATGGTTCCGTTAGGGAAACGTGTCACTTTTGTGGACAAAACGATATTCGTTGCCTCTTCTTCATTTCAATTTTTTTCCTAGTGTCAACATAGAACAACAGGAGTGTTGTGTTAAATTTTGGATTTTTTCGGGGATCATTTGGACATTTCTATACGTTAATTGAGTTTTCGAGACATTTATGTGCATAACTCAAAATTGAACTACATGCACGTGCTCCATCCATAAAAAACGGGTTGCAAAATCAAATGTTTGTCCTTGGTTGCAAGATTAGGTCACATGCAAGAAATGAGAACGAATGTCAAACAGCTTGACACTGTCGCTCGGCCGGTAACATTGAGATACATGGTTTTAAAATTCTAGTAAATCAAAAACTCGTATTAAATTCATGAAACTTGACATGATATGATGGAACGGCAGCTACATTGCCGTGGTAAAAATATCGTCCCATTTGGGGCTAGTGTGGGTATAAGCTTCTCGCAAACCAGAGCTTCTTTCACAACAAGCCTGATGGTTTCGGTAGGGTACGTGCCACCTTGGGGGACGAAACGATATCTGTTGCCTCTTATTGCTTTCAAAAAATTTCTCGTGTCAACATAGAACAACAGGAGTGTTGTGTCAATTTTTGGGATTTTTCGGGGTTCGTTTGAACATTTTTATGCATTAATTTAGTTTTCAATGCATTTATGTGCATAATTCAAATTTGAACTATATGCACATGCTCTAATGCATATAAATTGGTTAAAAATTCAAATTGCCCTTGGTTGCATGCTTAGGTCCAATGCAAAATATGGGAATGAATGTCAAACACCCTGCCACGGTCACTCGGTCGTAAACATTGAGATACCTGGTTTTAAATTCTACTAAATTCAAAGCTCGTCTGAAATTCATGAAACTTCGCATGCTATCATGGAGCGGCATCAACATGCCTTGGTAATTTTTTTGTCACATTTGGGGCAGGTTTAGGGATATGCTTCTCACAAACCAGAGCTTCTCACAACAAGCCTAATGGTTTCAGTAGGGAACGTCCCATCTTTGGGGACGAAACGATATCCATTGCCTCTTATTGCTTTCAAATTTTTCTCGTGTCAACATAGAACAACAGGAGTGTCGTGTCAATTTTTGGGATTTTTGGGGGTTCGTTTGGACATTTTTATGCATCAATTGAGTCTTCAATGCATTTATGTGCATAATTCAAATTTAAATTACATGCACATGCTCTAATGCATATAAATTGGATGAAAATTCAAATTTGTGCCCTTGGTTGCATGCTTAGGTCCCATGCAAGAAATGGGAACGAATGTCAAACACCCTGCCACGGTCACTCGGCCGCAAACATTGAGATACCTGGTTTTTAAATTCTAGTAATCGAAAGCTCGTCTAAAATTCATGAAACTTGGCATGCTATCATGGAGCGGCATCAACATGCCGTGGTAAAAAATATCGTCCCATTTGGGGCAGGTGTGGGGATATGCTTCTCACAACAAGTCTGATGGTTTCGGTAGGGAACGTCGACCTTTGGGGGCGAAACGATATCCATTGCCTCTTATTGCTTTCAAAAAATTTCTCGTGTCAACATAGAACAACAGGAGTGTTGTGTCAATGTTTGGGATTTTTCGGGGTTCGTTTGGACATTTTTATGCATTAACTTAGTTTTCAATGCATTTATGTGCATAATTCAAATTTGAACTACATGCACATGCTCTAATGCATATAAATTGGTTGGAAATTCAAATTTGTGCCCTTGGTTGCATGTTTAGGTCCCATGCAAGAAATGGGAATGAATGTCAAACACCCTGCCACGGTCACTCGGCCGCAAACATTGAGATAGCTTGTTTTTAAATTCTACTAAATCCAAAGCTCGTCTGAAATTCATGAAACTTGGCATGCTATCATGGAGCGGCATCAACATGCTGTGGTAAATTTTCTGTCCCATTTGGGGGAGGTTTGGGGATATGCTTCTCACAAACCGGAGTTTCTCACAACAAGCCTGATGGTTTCGGTAGGGAACATCCCACCTTTGGGGATGAAACGATATCCATTGCCTCTTATTGCTTTCAATTTTTTTTCTCGTGTCAACATAGAACAACATGAGTGTTGTGTCAATTTTTGGGATTTTTCGGGGTTCGTTTGGCCATTTTTATGCATTAATTGAGTTTTCAATGCATTTATGTGCATAATTCAAATTTGAAATACATGCACATGCTCTAATGCATATAAATTTGTTAAAAATTTAAATTTGTGCCCTTGGTTGCATGCTTAGGTCCCATGCAAGAAATGGGTATGAATGTCAAACACCCTGCCACGGTCACTCGGCCGCAAACATTGAGATAGCTGGTTTTTAAATTCTAGTAAATCCAAAGCTCGTCTGAAATTCATGAAACTTGGCATGCTATCATGGAGCGGCATCAACATGTCGTGGTAAATTTTTTGTCCCATTTAGGACAGGTTTGGGGATATGCTTCTCACAAACCAGAGCTTCTCACAACAAGCCCGATGGTTTCAATAGGGAACGTCCACCTTTGGGGACGAAACGACATCCATTGCCTCTTATTGCTTTCAAAAAAATTCTCGTGTCAACATAGAACAACAGGAGTGTTGTGTCAATTTTTGGGATTTTTCGGTGTTCGTTTGGACATTTTTATGCATTAATTGAGTTTTTAATGCATTTATGTGCATAATTCAAATTTGAACTACATGCACATGCTCTAATGCATATAAATTGGTTGAAAAATCAAATCTGTGTCCTTGGGTGCATGCCTAGGTCCCATGCAAGAAATGTTAATTAATTTCAAGCACCAGGCACCGTTGATTGCCGGGAAAATGTTGAGATACTTTGTTTTTAAATTCTAGTAAATCCAAAACTCGTATGAAATTCATGAAACTTGGCATGCTATCATGGAATGGCACCCGACATGTTGTGGTATTTTTCGTGTCTATTTTGAGAGAAGGCGCACTCGAATAACAGCCAACAAAGGCATTTTGAAAAAATAGCTGCCACTTTAATATCTCAAACGTTTGTATAATTCAAATCCCGTGCGTTCTATTAACCATTCACGTGACGCCACATGTCTTCATTTTAATGGCTATAGGAGGTGTCGTGCGGACAGCTGCTTGACCTTGACTGAACGAGAGGCGTGCGAGCGGATTCCGGTGCGCAGGCTGACCGAGAGGCGTGCAAGCTGTCCTCCAATGCGCAGGCTCTCCGGGAAGCATGCAAGCTGTACCCTGCGCAGCCTCACTGGGAAGCGAGCCCTTTGACTTCCATGGATGCCCGCCTTCCTCTTCATTAATGGCGCCTGAGCCGTTGTTTAATACGGGCGGCCTTACTATTCGCCTCCCATTCCCCTCCCTCCCGCAGACCTCCACCAACGCCATGGCGCAGAATGATCATCTGCCACTAGTCTTCAATTTGGTGAAGTCAACTCCGAGCATTGACGGGCTGGTCGCCGAGCACTATCGCAGAGCTGGAAGCCGCGGGCGTCAGCGAGGTCTCCGCGGACCCGCGCGAGCTCGTGTACATGCCAGCGCCAGCGCCCGTGCCCGTGCGCGCCCCTCCACCCACCGTGGCGCCGGCCCCCGTGCGTTTGGCTGCACCCGCCGCGCCCGTGCCCGTGCCCCTGCCCGTGCACGCCCCGCCACCGGTCCCCGTGCGTTTGGCTGCACCCGCCACGCCCGTGCCCGTGCGCACTCCCCCCTCAGCGGCATGGGACGTTGTCGTCGACCGCTACCTCTCAGCGCGCCAGTTGCCGTCCTCCCGTGCCCCGCCCGCGATCGCGCAACGACATGATGTTTTATTTACAAGTGAAGATCATTTTGTGCTGCTTTGAAGACTTCAACAACGGCGTCCCGGAGGACGACAACGACAACGACGGTGCGTCACGCCGCCTCCGCCGCCGCCGGAAATAGTTTTTTTGGGGTTTAATATTGTATCTCGAATTCTCGATCATATGAATATAAATTCGCAGTGTGACCGAATGAAAGATATGGTTTGAACGAACTTGCGTTTTTCTCTCTTAATGTACAGACTTATCAAACAATTTTCTTTTGAAAAAAACGCCAATGGTTTTTAAATATAAAACACTCATAAAAAACATTTTAAGTTAGAACACCCGTATGCAAACCGACAGTTTTCCCAGGAAGCCAAGGGAAAATGTGCCGAGCAGGATTTGTGCAGCTCTTGATCGCAAACGTTTTAGATAGAACACCCGTATGCAAAGTGAGAGCTATGGTCTTCCCCCTTAAGTCAAGGGAAAATTTGCAGTGCAGGATTTGTGCATCCCTTCAACGCAAACGGTTGTTTTGGATGACCCGTGTGCAACCACGTAGAAACAATTGGGTAAGATTTGCATCTGTCATATTGGGTATGTTGCCATTTGTCAAACTGGAAAGATTGACATTTGTTTATCTAGTAACATTGCCATTTGTCAACCTTGTAACACTGCGATTTGTCAAAATATGTAGCTAAAAGTCACTAGCACTATCTAATTTTTGCAACTAAAATCACTAGCACTGTTCATATGGACACCACTAGCAGGCGTGAGTTGATGGATGCATATGCAAATGTACCATTGATTACATACAACAAGTCATCAACCCACAACGACAACGAGGATACATGTTGGATTATAGATCATTTCCAACAAAACATTCTAGTAAAGTAAAGTTTTTCTCACACAGCAAATAAGAAAGCGATGAAATGAACTTCAGCTCAACCACTCGTCAGCGTTGGAAACGCTTGCTTTGAACCAGAAGTGATTCTCTGGGAAGGGCCAGCTACTGTCAATCTCGAGACCAACGCAGGACTAATCATCCAGGCTGAAGCGGCCTATTTCAATACTCATATTGTGATAGCCACGTTAGGGAAGCATAGCAATGTCCGAGGTATAGACACAGTTGCTTCTCATAAATGGTAGTAACGTTGTGTCAACAGCAGCTGGATCGCCTTTCACCATCATTGGATAGTTTTGTCCAAGGAAGAGCGAGTTTTCTCCAAGTATCAATTCTGAACCAGGGAGAAAGTGTTGGCGCTAGCACACTAGTATTCATCTCGAATACCCTGCAACGGAAGTTGGAATAGGTCCGGAGAGTGCGACCATGCGAGACAACACCCGCTTCCTTACTAACATCAGCAGTGCCCTGTATACAGACAAGAAGAGGTGATCCATCAGAATAAGTTGCCAGGCGCCACTGAGTATAGGGGTCCTGCTCGTCCTCATGCTCGTGATCATCACCATCGTCATCTCCCCCTTGGTTATAAAAAATTTCAAGTATAGGTGGTGGAATGTTCACGGGACCTTGGAAACACAAGAAGGTTAATTAGTAAAGGGAAACTAGCTAGCTAACCCGCATGCATGTGGATGAAACAATTATAATTACGCTGGAAGACAAACATACCGAAACCATAAGGATTCCATGCAAAAACAGTGCCACGAGTGGTGGCAGCAAACACAAGACCCTCGTATTGAATTGCATCACAGTACTCGTCCGTGTACAAAAATTAATTTTTGAGCAATATCCATCGAGTCGTGGAAGCAAGGACGGCAACAAGCTTGTCGAAGAGCAACAACTTCATAGGTCTTGTAATTCCAAGAGCGGTTGGAAACTCGACAAATTGCTATCTTCCGTAGAAGACAGTCACCATGATCGTATTTGAACGTACGTAGAATACCGGTGTGCTCAACTTCAGGGCAGTCTAAGATTTTTGGAAGTGGAACCCGGTGACGAGTGTACACATTCACAAATTACCACTCGCAGTTGTACCCAATATAAATAACTCAATCTCCATTTGCGCCTGCCCAAGCCTTACGCTCAAGCGATGGCATCTTAACATCACATGTATCATTATAAGGCGGCATCAACTTGCACAAGGCGAGGCTTTCGTCGTCCCCGCGCTAGTGATCAGGGTCACAACAAAGAAGATAGGGGAGATCAAATCGCTCCTGGACCCTTGGGTTGCTTGTAATGATGTTATTAGTTGAGTCGAGAATGATCTTGAACGAACCTGCCTTGCTAGCCGAGGTGATGACGTCGCACCGATCAATGAGTTCCTCCACCACGTCATCTTTCAGATCGGGGCAAGAATAACGGGGTCATTTCCGGCCTGTTCCCTCCATGGAGAAGACGATCGAACAATGGCCGAAGGAAAGGGTGAAGGCAAATGGAGGGAGGAAGAGCGTGCGACAGGAGTTCTAAATCGAGAGGGAAAGGCGAAGAGGCGGTGGACGGTTTCCACGGTACAAGGAGAGGCTAGTTGGGAGCGAACGGTTGCCACAGAGGTCACACACTGACGACAAGGCCGAGTGAACCGCATGCCGTATATCGCACACACCTTGATCTGGCTGCCCGTTTCTTTTGTGTTGCCTAATCACAAACAGTTCATCCGAGTGAACTGTATGCTGTATATCGCACACGCCTTCATCTGGCTGCCCGTTTCTTTTGTGTTGCCTCATTGAAACAGTTAATTGAACTGAACCGTATGCCCTGCATCGCACACGCAACTAAAATCTAAACCGTGTTTGATGTATCCGTCATCGCAAACGTTTTGCACCTTTTTTGACGGGTTTTTTACACCACCGTTTGCGATTATTGCATCGCACACAGTTTCATCGAAGGGTCTCTGATCGTAGTGTCGCGTTAGTAGCATCCTGCAGTAGTGGGTATCTATGGCCCACTCGGTAATGCATCATCATACTGAGCTCAATGTGACTAAGGAGTTAGCCACGGGATCATGTGTTACGGAACGAGTAAAGAGACTTGCCGGTAACGGGATTGAACAAGGTATAGGGATACCGACGACCGAATCTCGGGCAAGTAACATACCGATGGACAAAGGGAATTGCATACGGGATTGATTGAATCCTCGACATCGTGGTTCATCCGATGAGATCATCGTGGAACATGTGGGAGCCAATATGAGTATCCAGATCCCGCTATTGGTTATTGGCCGGAGAGGTGTCTCGGTCATGTCTGCATGGTTCCCGAACCCGTAGGGTCTACACACTTAAGGTTTGGTGACGCTAGAGTTGTTATGGGAAATTGTATGTGGTTACCGAAAGTTGTTCGGAGTCCCGGATGAGATCCCGGACGTCACGAGGAGTTCCGGAATGGTCTGGAGGTGAATATTTATGTATGGGAAGTCCAGTTTCAGTTGCCAGAATAGTTTCGGGGTTTATCGGTATTGTACCGGGACCACCAAAAGGTGTCCGGGGGTCCACCGGGTGGGCCCACCTACTCTGGAGGACTTAGTGGGCTGAATACGGGTGGGGACCAGCCCCTTAGTGGGCTGGTGCGCCCCCCCCCCAAGGGACCAAGGCGCCTAGGGTTGGAAACCCTAGGGGAGGGGGCGCCTCCCACCTACTTGGGGGGCAAGTCTCCCCCTCCTGGCCGCCGCCCCCCTCTAGATGCATTTAGGGGGGCCGGCCCCCTCTCCCCTTCACCCTATAAATAGAGGGGGGTGGGAGGGCTGCCACACCCTTCCCCTGGCGCAGCCCTCCCCCCTCCTACACCTCCTCCTCCTCTCGAACCCTGCCGGAGAACTACGAGCTCCACCACCACCACGTCGTCGTGCTGCCGGAGTTCTCCCTCAACTTCTCCTCCCCCTTGCTGGATCAAGAAGGAGGAGACGTACCCGGGCTGTACGTGTGTTGAACGTGGAGGCGTCGTCCGTTCGACGCTTGGATCGGATCTTTCGCGATTTGAATCGCCGTGAGTACGACTCCATCAACCACGTTCTTGTAACGCTTCCGCTTAGCGATCTTTAAGGGTACGAAGATGCACTCCCTCTCTCTCGTTGCTAGCATCTCCTAGATTGATCTTGGTGACACGTAGAATTTTTTTGAATTATTACTACGTTCCCAATACTGCTGCCGCCGCGCGAGGAGCATAGGAAGTTGCCAGCGGATTCGAATTGCGGGTCCGGCTGTGCGCAGCAAGGCGACGGCAGCCCGAGGAGGTCGGGAGGTGAACTATTAAAGGCAAGCTGCCATCACATAATGTCACTTTATTTCATGGTGGGTCCTATAGGTAAACTAATGCAAGGCAGTCCAATCGCCACGTGAATCTCCACACACCGATGACATTCGCTCACGAGCTTCACCAGCGCGTGACGCAATCTCATTCGTTGAATCTGCCCAACGATTCGCCACGTCGTTGCGTCCTTACGCCAGCGCAGGGGAAAGGACCGATGACTCCTCACCATTGCGACTGCTCCCTCCCCTCATGCAACAATGATGAAGGCACTCACAAAAAAAAAAACAATGATGAAGGCGATGCCTCCTCGCTACTGTGGCTGCTCCTTGCACCGTCAACAGCTAGTCGTTATTCATGATTTTTTTTTAAAGGTGATTACAAATTAAAGAAATCCATGTAATTTTAATAGGTGTTCACACATTTAAAAATTGTTCACCCTAGAAAATATTCATGGAATTCACCCATGTTTTCTAAATTTTCATGTAATTTTAACAAGTGTTCACACATTTAAAAATTATTCATGTGATTTAAAAAACGTTTTGAATTTTGAAAATATTCATGTAATAAAACATAAGTTTTTATGCATTTTTTAGAGACCATGCGCGTTATTTTACAAGGTGTTCATGTCTTTTTTTCATTTTCAAATTGTTCATGAATTTTTAAAATGTGTTTCCAAATTAAAAAATCCATGTCATTCTAAAAAGTGTTCAGCATGTTAGAATATATTAATGTAATTTTAAATAATGTACACACTTTTTTTTCAAAAATATTCATGTAATTTTAACATGTTTTCACGCATTTACAAATTATTTTAAAAAATGTTCATGTAACCAAAATAAGGTTATAAGTATTTTAAATAATGACCTTGTAATTTTAAAAGGTGTTCATATCTTTTCAAAAATGCTAATATAACTGTAAAAGTCCTTGCACATTATTCAAACTGTTATCCCTCCGATCATACTAAAACAGCGTCAATTAATTTAGATCGAAGGGAATAGTACATTTTTGTATATTTTAAATATTTTAAATGTAAATGAAATTAAAAATACAGAAAAGGAGAAAAAGAAAACCTAATCCTGATAAAATAAAATGAAAACCACATGAAAGCAGATCCCAGAAAACCAGCGAAAGCACGGTCGACAAAGTGCTGGCGTATGGGCCAGCGCACGAGCTGCCGCTAGTGGGCGAGCACTATGTATTGCTCGCAGTAAGTGGTATACAGTGTTTGTGCTGTTGGTTCATGGTTCGGTGGACAAACATTACAAACTGAGAAAATTTTGAATAAAGCCATAGATGAAAGATGCGCTTCTTCTAAGGTCGAAATGAAAAACAAGCTTGTCCATCTCAGATGCATTTCAACATTTCCCCCACACATATCCAATTAATTCCTTCTTTGTGCGGCTACTCTACCAACCACAACACACCTACCTACCTCAAAGAAAGAACTCCAACTTGTTGGTAATCATTTTTTTTCTTTCTTCTCTTTCTCGAAAAGGAAAGTATATCGTATATTTCCTCTCACTGACACTGTCTACAAGTTTACAGCAACTCCATCGCATACAACGACGAACCAACAGAACAATAGCTTCTTCCTCCAACTTACAGAGGGTGGATTTGCAATGCGTTTTGACACGGATTAGCATCCTCCTCCTTTGGATGGGCAGATCGAGGGTGAGAGTGGATTCATCCTGGATGTCATAATCAGCCAGAGTACGCTCATCTTCAAGCTGCCCCCCATTGAAAACAAGGCGCTGCTGATCTTGGATCTTTGCCTTGACCACGTAGATGGTGTCAGATGGATCAACCTTGATGGTGATCGTCTTGCCGGCGAGGGTCTTGACGAAGATCTCCATCTGTTGAATGAGAGCAAAATTTTGACATAGTGTAGAACAACGGAGCTATAATTTTAACTAGTAAGAAATATTTTTCAGACTAATTAGAGGGATTAATTATTACTAATTAACAACAGGGATGAGACATTTGGTTCAGATCAGAACAATCAGAACGACCAGAGCATGTCATGAATATCTTAACATGAATTCGTCTTTCAGATACGACCCAACAGATTATCACTGCGAGCACCAGCAGAGATTAATAAATTAGCAAGATGTTAGACTGAAGTGAATGTACCTTGATGCTAGCTCGAGGAAGCGGAGGGTCATCGAGCATTCTTGCTTCGTCTGAAGCACGAGTAGAGAGAGATAAGTCGCTGAACTTACGCCCAGCCAATTTATAGCGGGTTTTTCCATCTACTTTTTGAAACATGTGTGGCGAAATGATTTCAAGCGACGCTTCGGGCTGGCAATTCAGACGACTCTTCGGTTCACTGTGTTAGGTAATAATCTTGACTCGTCTACTTTGAGTCAAGATGCAAAGTAAGTTAGGTTGATTAGTTGTCCGGCTGGCTGCACGCCCGTGGCTAGTCCGGTTCGTATTCCACTGTATGTCTTTCAGTCCAAGTAGCACACGTGCTAGGTTGCATGTACGTGTCCAGTTGAGATTGAGTCCTAGCAGCTTAGGAGGTCTAGTACGAGTAGGTTTAGGTTATTTGGGTCGTGGTTTGTGTCCATATGTAAGCACAGCTAGGGCGGCAGTTCATTGTAACACCGTGGTGAGAAAATCGGAAAAGAAAGATCGCACTAGTGGGAACAGCAGGGAAAACTTTCCTAAAGCAGGCATCACTACAGGTTTTGCACGAGTGAAACAACAACTGTTATCCCGTGCTATACTATCTGTTGAAATTATTGATACATGGTCTTCTCGTTCAACAGATGGGGATCTTTGTCGAGACCCTGATACGCAGGACAGTCATCGTTATGGCCGATCCGTCAGATACCGTCTACGATGTCAAGGCAAAGATCGAGGATCAACAACGGACTCACTCTAGCTGACTACGACATCAAAGGGATGCATCGACTCTCCACCTCGTTCTGCACATCCAGAGAATCTTCATCAAGAAGTTGACTGGTGAGACCCTTGTTCTCGAGGTTGAGAGCCCAGATACCATCGGGGATGTCAAAACAAAGATCCATGGTAAGGATGGTACCCTGGTGGACAAGCAGCGTCCTATCTTTCAAGGAAACTAGACCTGGAATTTTGCTGCACTGTATATGTCCAGCAAAACTGTTCATGTGTTTCCCAGATATACTGCAGTCAGCAGACAGTATACCTGTCTGCCCTGTTATCACTAAAGTCTAGCATCTTTATGGGTTAAAACTGATGGTTCAGATTAATACTGTGAAAGTTTTGTGCACCCAGGTGCAACAAGAGGAGGCAGCAACGCAAGTTGCAGTTTACCTAAGCGTCTACCAGGAAACAGTGGCAGCCTCACTATCAGCATTGGCACGACCGCGCAAGCAGTGGTGTCTTTTTGTGTTGAAGAGACCATCAAGGGAGAAGGCGAAGGATCGTGTCCGCACTACCCCAACAGCCCAGCTGCCTCCATGCTGTATCAGAACAAGAGAACGGCTGGTCTCCCATAGGTGGGTCAAGACAAGAAGCAGCTCATCAGGGAGGTGATGAAACTAAGGATGCGCCATTTGCAATCCGGAGAGCAGAATGACGCACATCAGACATTCAGTTTGTTCCTAGCCTAGATTGTTAGTCATGTACTCCCTCCGTAACTTAATATAAAACATTTTTTGATAGTCAAAAAACGTCTTATATTAAGTTACAGAGGGATAAGTGGACAGAAGAGATGAAATTTAGTCCTCTCCACAACCAGCCATACCAGCCCCACCTTCTTTCCAGCGGTTGTCCGATCATGCTCCAGGACAAGTTTATTTACGAGGATTGAAATGCAAACCCTTGTGTCGCTATGCTGCCACCCAAGATAGTATTCTTGGATGCAAGTTATCAAATACCAGAATGTAACAGAAGTAAACATTACATTTGTGAGATATGAAGTGCTAATGAAACACAAGTTTTATAGCAGCCACGGTTTAATCATCATTTGGGACATGGTAAAGACCAACAACAAACCTAGTCATGGAAGCAGCTTCCCGGCCATGAAGCACGCGAACTTATTGCTCCGGGAGTACTCATACGGCACCCCAGCCACCGTGAGCAGCCGCTCGAGGACCTCCTTGGCCTGGTCGGGCTCCGCGGTCTCGCACTCCAGCTCGTAGTTGGTGCCGAAATCGAAGTGCGTCTCGTCGAGCTCCAGCACGAGCCCCTGCCCCTCGCCCTCCCCGAGCTCATACACGCCGCGGGTGTTCCGGAACCCGCCGAGGCAGACGAACGGCGCTCCGTCCCCGCCGACGCCGTACTCGTCGGAGACGAGCCGGACGATGGGGGAGTCGACGGCGGCGAGGCGGGCGGGGTCGTCGAGGCAGGCGAGGGCGAGGGCGGGGTCGAGGGGCTCCTCGACCTCCTCGACGCGGCTGACGCCGGCGTGGATGCGCGGGCGGCGCTTGAGCGCGAGGACGGCGCGGGAGGGGGCGCGGTCGTCGGGGCCGTAGAGGCGGACGCGGAGCGCGGCGGTGGCGGCGGCGAGGGGCCGCGCGGGGGCGTCGAAGAAGACGTTGCGCTGGGCGTCGGTGCGGAGCAGGCGGGGCGCGAGGAAGGTGGAGAGGCGCCCGTGCGCGGCCGCGTCCGGGAGCCGGAGCTTGATCTCGACCTCCATGGGGGTGGGGGTGCGGCTAGGGCTGGGGGGGCGGGGGGTGGAGGCCGATGCGCTGGGCCTTGGAGGGCGCGGCGTCGGGCGGCGGGTGGAGGAGGCGGAGGAGCGGGTTGGAGATGGGGTTGGACGGGCGCGGGGTCGAGAGGGGCGTGGATTCGGCGGCGGCGGCGGCGGCGGCCTTGGAGCGGAGGTGCTCCTCGAGCTCGTCGCGGTCGGAGCTGCGGAGGTCGATGCGGGTGGGCTGGCGGCGCAGCATCGACGCCTGGATCTGGATGGGGATGGCCCTGTGGATTTGGGGTGCGGCGACTGCGAGCGGGCGAGGGTAGCGATCAGGGGAACGATGCGTGGACGCATTGGTGTGGTTGCATATCTATCCGGATCCTCTCCTTTGAGGTGAGCCGCGCGCGTGACATTCTAGTTTTGCATCCTGATACGTGACCAACACCATGACCGCAATAAGTCTCCTCTATTGTTGCCCCTTTGCACCGAACTCGGACAATTGCAACATGGGTCATATTGCGCTTACCCATTGCAATATGGGTCATGTTGCAGTCAACATGGTCATGGTCTTGCAGGACCAACACTGCCGCATCCAACTTAATCATGGACAAAATCAGGATGAAAAGTTACAGTTTTAATCGCAGAGTAACATATGTAAACCCTCTGACCAGCCAACACAACACTCCTGATTTCACTTTTAGAGGCAACATCTTCATAGCATTCGTAGAGTATGCCCATGCAAGGATAAAATGATGCATTGTACGCCTTGTTGAACTCATCTTTGCCTTCCCCGCTCAATTACTTGTTCACTTCAAGCATCCCCTGGTAAAAAGAGGGAAATTACACTGATAAGTAAAGATGAAAGGTGCCTGCAAAAAGAAAATTAATGGCGGCATACCTTCTTTGAGATGGCCATTGAGAATAATCCAACTCGTCATCCATTCCTTGCTCTATGTATCTCCTAAACAGAGCCTCCACAATGCTATGGACAGCGCCCAACAAAATTCATGGACACAAACGGGTTAGTTATAGTGCAAAATATAGTAGGCACCATAGAAGTCATGAAGAGGAAAATAGGTTCACCTTTTTCCCAAAGATATCACTCTTGTATTCCTTGTTCTAGAGTAGTAGCAAAGGAGAACGGGGATCCTAGTGCAACTGACCATCCAAGAGCAACAATTGTTGCCCTTCCATCAACGACCCAGTGCACCGACCATCCAAAAAGCAAATGCATGCAGGTGCTTAGTGCATAGCTGCATGTCTTCACACCAAATCGATAGTTGAGAAGTGTTCAAAATACCATACCAGGTGAACAGTAAAGCTAGCGTTGGTTCCAGCACCATTTACTTCTTTGCCCTGAACATACGGTCTCCAGACCGATGGGCCCCCTCCCTTTGGACATACAACAACCACACTGATGTTCTTTTGGAAATCATGGCCATGTGATTGTAAATGTCCAAGAAGAAATTCATGAGATAAACAAAAAATACTGTTTGGTTTCATGTGAGAGAAGATTTTCTCATAGTTGTCTGCTTGCAAAAGGTAAATGAGAATTTTAGTTACAAGGATAGAATGAAGTGATGGCGGGACTCGACAAATGTATCATACAGTGAATGATCAATACTCCCTCCGTATTAAAATATAAGATGTTTCTGTAGGCTAGTTTAGCCTACAAAAACATCTTATATTTTGGTACAGAGGTTGTAGTATGCTCTAGACAGAGCATACAAGTTAAATTATTTAATTCAACCAACAGGATGCAAGGAAACATCATCCTGAACCTTAGCCTGATCTAAACAAACACTTGACAAAGGAAATCTTAAAATCATGCAGAAAGCCAGTGAGCATGATGCGCACCTTTGCAGAATCTGAGATCAACAGAAACACAAGATCACTGCCCTAAACTGTCTCCAATATGTCTCCCGATGCCCCGTTCTCCTTAGTGAATCTAGCTGCACGTGCTTCCTCAAGAGATTTAGATCCTTTCCTGAGACCAATCTGAAAGGGAAAAGACAGCTTATTGACCAACTGACATGATAGTCCAAAGTACATACCAAATGGAACAGAATATCATCTGTCACATACTTTTCATATTCCAAGTTGTACAATATCAAATGCGCACTTTAAGCAAGAACGTGTGATAAACAGTACCCAATGCAAGTTATAAAGCCAAAGAAAACAATAAACAATAATTGTGGGTTTTCACTCAGGGCTGCAAGCCAAAGCTTCAAAGATTTTCACTCAACACACGGTAAAAACTCAATCCCATGTCTAAAACTGGAGATACATGAGAATAACAAACCTTAACGATGATGTCAGACTTGGCTTGAACTGAATAATCTTTCATGTTCTGGCCTTGAAAAAGCACTCCGAACATATTCTCCGTGAGCCAGTGCACAAATTTACAGACTCTGAACCCAAGTAGCAGAACGGAACAAGTGTGAAATTCGTCACTCAATTCGAACACACCGACTGATGTTTATATTCAAGTGTGTCTCGAGTAGATAGACATTTAAATCTCGAGAGTGAGGGAAGAAAGTGTACTGCAAGGGGAACAAAGTGAAGCTGGGATGAACTTGGGAGCCCCATCCGATGACTCCGATCTTCTTGACGCCCTTGAACACCTCGGGAAACAATGGTAAGAGGTTTCGCCCGCCCCTCACGATGTACTACAGGGTACAACACACACAGAACAAAAACGTCCAAACCTAATCCCGGGAGGGATAACGAGAGTGATGGAGTGGGAGCAGGGGTGCTTACCTCCTTGTGGCCGGCGAGGGAGACCTGATGCAACGAAAATGAAAAAACAGAAACAACGAACTTTTTTTTTTTGAGGGGTAAAAAGCCAACGAAATAGGAGCGCGAGACCACACATTCCTGATTCGTCTCATGGGCTGCGCTCTGTTACATCGGCCATGACCCGCGTCTCCTTCCAGGCTCTCGGCCCAGCCTCTCGCTGAGGACTGAGGCTGCGCTGCGCTCCATGCCTTCTCTACTTAATTAGTCCCAGCTCGCTAGTTTAGACGCAGGAGTGGTTTATAATGCGGGGCGCGGCTGTTTGTAGCACGACCTTACTTGAACAGGATCTGTTCTATAGGCTTGTACCGCTGCATCCTTTACCAATAAGGAGGTAAGCACTTCAGTCTGGTTGATGCATTCTGACCACTGGGGCAGAGCCTGATTAACGGCCAGGATTCTCCTGATGGCTGTAGAGGATCGTTCCTGGATTGGCTTCTGTCTCTACAGGTTGGCTGACAGACAAAAACATTTTTTTGCATTTTTTCCCAGCTCCTTTTGGCAATATGATATACATCATCTGCAAAATAGATTCAGTTAGTGTTAGTTACCATATTTTTTGCCTTTCATCCGAACTCCTTTTGGCAATGTGATCTGTACATCATCTGCAAATTTGATTCAGTTTGTGTTAGTTACCAGATTTTTTGCCTGTCATCCGAACTCCTTTTGGGAATGTGATCTGTACATCATCTGCAAATTTGATTCAGTTCGTGTTACCTACCAATCTTTTTGCCTTTTCTCGGATTCCTTTGGGCAGTGCGATCTGTACCATCATCTGCAAAGTAGATTCAGTTGGTGTTAATTACCCTAGGCAGCTTCAAGTTCAGAGTGAAATCCATGAATGGATGATATGAGACACGGAGGTGAACCCTTGTTTCACTTAGTAGGATGACTTTGCAAGCTGCCAATTGAAACAGAGGTGAACCCTTGTTTCAACTGTCTGAAGATCACATAAGGCACATGAGTAAGATTGCTCTTGTATTCAGTCAGTCTCTTAGTGGTGGCACCAAAAATTGATGCTTCCTTTGACAGCAAAATTGACCGCGCGTGCAAAGTAACCACGATTCAGCCAGCGATTCTCTTACTACAAGTCCAGTGGATGATCGTCTGAAATTTGCCACCGCTGAGAGTGAGAGTAGTGGTGAGATGTTTCACTACTGAACAGGGAGAGAAAATTGACCAAGATGTCAAGGAACTAGTGGCTGAACAAGTATGCTCAGGAACGAAAAGGTGTACAGAGACTGATTTCTGCAGAACCTGAATACCTATTTCTTCCCCCGCAAAAAAAAAGAGTATACCTATTTCTTCACACACAAATTATTTTACATACATCTGTGTTACATCAAGTTGGTAAGCCAAATGCTCTATGGAAGACTAAGTAGAGCTCACCTTTCAACACTTTCCTGCACCTGCAGATTAATCCTTTGAAGAAGAGTTTGAAACATTATCCACAAAATCATGTCGCAGATTAATGCTAGAGGAGTGCTAGGAGCACTTAGCAAACTGCCAGCTGAAACAGAGGTGATCCCTTGCTTCTACTGTGTGAAGACCACACATGACACATGAGTAAGATGGGAGAAAGGAGTCTTTCCTATGCAACATGGCGCTTGTAGTAGCCAGATAAATAAATTTGACCGGAACGCTGAATCTTTGATTTTGAGAAGGAACTCTGCACCATTGATTTTGAGAAAACATTAGGTGGTTTTCCTACTGCAAGTAGTATGTTGAGAAAGAAAGGGAAATTTGTGTAGAGAATCCCGGCAGAGTAGTGTTACCTGAATAGCGACAACCGCAGCGGAGAATATGATCGTTATTAAAGTTCCATCGATCGAAAATTCAGCAAAGCACCAGTGGTCTAGTGGTAGAATAGTACCCTGCCACGGTACAGAACCGGGTTCGATTCCAATTGTGACTGAATCTTCTTCTAGCCAAAACTCGGGAAAAGTTGTGATTTCCCAATGTGTTTGTGCAAGGGTACTGAGCCTGATTGTCTTGTGTGTGCCATTTTTCACTGCCATATGTATCCTGTTTTTCAGGTATAACTAGAAGCTAGCACACCCTGCAGAAGAAGAATAGAGCCCAGCCCCTTGTCGACCGACGGATTGACGCCTGTCGTGTCAGCTGTGTTTCAGGTTGTATAGATACTCACACTAGCCTGTTTCAGAGGTGTTGAGAAATTATTCCTTGATGTTTTTTCTAAAAATAAACTATTCCTTACTGCAGATCAGACGTGGGCGCAGCATTTGCCATATATTTAAACTAGTTCAAAATCTCCACAGCTGAACATTTCTCTAATGGGCTGGGCTTTGCTCATTCTCGTGCCCTTGTACATGGGCCACTAACCTCCTTCAGTCCAAGCTCTGCCTAAGGAGGCGCTGCTGCATGTGGTTTATAAGGCCCACCTCGCTAGTTTAAGGGACACTCGAGTGGTTTATAAGGCGAGACACGGCTGTTTGTACCACGACCTTACTTGAACAGGATCTGTTCTATAGGCTCGTACCGCTGCATCCTTTACCAATAAGGATGCAAGCACTTCAGTCTGGTTGATGCATTCTCACCTCTGGGCTAGAGCGTGATTAACGGCCTGGATACTCCTGATGGGAGCTATACAACGGCTGTAGAGGATCGTTCCTGCCTGGCTCAGAGGTTGTCTGACAGACTACAACAATTCTTTTTTGCTTTTGCAACTCTAAGAAAACCATTTCTCCTTGATCAGACTACAAAAATTTGTTTGCTTTTGCAACTCTCTTTCTTATCTTGTGGCACCCAATTTTATTGGGAACTATGCATGATTCAGTTCTACTACAATGGATCTGGAATGCAGATACATTTTTCTTTTCAAACTTGTTTAACCGACAAATCTCCCTCCTTGATCATATTGGGAGAGGAAATTCTTCGTAGTGGTTTGGTTCTGATTGAGGCCGATTCAACGCCTTCATCCGACACGGCGTGCCATACTGCATCCATGTGTGTGAAGTAATCTAGATCCAGTTAGTCTCTACTGCCCAAGGTAATTGACTACAAGACCAGTAGATGAATCATCTGACAGTGAGGGTAGCAGTGAGATAATTTTACTATTGACCTGGGAGAGGAAATTGACCCAGATGGCATAAAACTCGCGGCTGGATAAATATGAAGAGACTGATTTCTGCAGGACTCATCTTCATAGGACCTGAATAAAAATTTCTCCACGCATAAATTATTTTACATAGATCTGTGTAACATGAAGCTAGCAACCCAAATGCTCTATGGAAGTCTGAGTTCAGCTCATCTTTCAACACTTTCCTGCATCCGTAAAGTAATCCTCTGAAGATGTGGTAACTCCTGGTAAAGCATGTTCCAGGAGACAAGAGTGGGTGTTGGTTTCCAAGAAAAAGAAGTTTTAGTGATTGCTTCCGTGAGTGTTTGAAACATATTAAAACAATCATATCCAATATTAATGCCAGGGCATAATTAGGAGTACTTAGCAAACTGGCAGCTGAAACAGAGGTGATCCCTTGCTTCTACTGTCTGAACTCTGAAGACCACACATGGCACATGAGCAAGATGGGAGGAAGAAGTTCTTCCTTAGCAACATGACGCGCGCGTGTATTCAGTCTGTCTCTAAGTAGTAGCCAGATAAAAAAAATGATGGGGACTCTGCACCTTTGACTTTGAGAAAACAGTAGGTTGTTTGCCTGCTGCAAGTATGTTCAGCAAGGAAATGTTGTGTAGAGAGTCGGCAATCTAGCTGTGGAATTCAGAACTAGACTTTCCTTTGATTGTGGAAGACTAAGTTCAGCTTATCTTTCCAACACTTTCATGCATCTGTACCTGATGCTTCAGGAGGTAAGAATGATTGTTGCTCTCCCAAAAAAATGGCTTGTTGATTGCTTGCTTAAGATTAATGGATGGTTCACGTTTTCTGGCCTGCCCATGCTATGCATCTCCTGCCATTCTTTTGTTGTACCGGAACATGAACATTCTTATGTATTCAGTTAGCCAGCGAGAGTATTAACCACATGACCAAGGAACAATACGGCTCCTGTCCTCTCCTCAACCACGGCAAATAAGAAGGGCCGATCCACCACAAAATCCACAAAATGCGGTGGTTCGTTTCCCTCAAACGCACTACCATTCAGTAGTACGACCGTGGCAGCAGAGGCCATGGTGCCTTGCTCGTCCACCTCGATGGTGGCCTTATGGTACACCCCGGCGATGGAGAGCCACCCATGCCCGTGCCCGCCGCTGACCATGCCTGAGAAATCGGCAAGTCGCCACCTTCGAAAGCCCTGGTGCCACCATGTTCAGGCTGGCAGTTTTTGCATGCCTCGGAGCTTCGGCTTGCCTGAGCGTCGCCGAATGGAGGTTGCAACAAGTAGTGTTCAAACAGAAAGATACTGTATATGCCACCAAAGTACTATACCAAACAAGTGTATGTTCTGTCTGTGTGTGATGTCTCCAATCTGGCAGTGTGTAGTCTTGCTACTTCTAATGGCCAACAGCAATTTAATTTGGAAAAGAAAAAAAGAGTAGGTGTCACTGAAAAAAGGTAAGAATTTACTATTTTACATAAATGTAAATGAAAAGTATAGGCCATGCAGCAGTAGATATTAAACCGCTTCAATACCTCCAGACTCCACAGCTGATGCAACGAAAATGGAAAGAGGACAACGAGATCATAAATAATTCAAATTCGCAAAAAAAGATCATAAATAATTCCTCACATGGGCTGGGCTTTGATCATGGGCCATGATCCGGGTACCCTTCCAGCCGTTCCATGCTCTGGCTGAGTAGGCGCTGCTGCATGGCTGCTTTCTAATTAGCCCCACCTCGCTAGTTTAGGCAACTGTAAACCAGTTTATAAGGCGAGACACGACTTAACATAGCACGACCTTACTTGAACAGGATCTGTTCTATAGGCTCGTACCGCTGCATCCTTTACCAATATATAAGGAGGCAAGCACTTTAGTCTGGTGGATGCAATCTGACCTCTGGGCCAGAGCGTGATTAATGGCCTGGAATTCACCTGATGGGCAGCTTCAGGTTCAGGGTGAAATCCATGGATTAATCATCTGAATTAGCTAACTTTCAGGAACCTATGAAGGCTGGGCTGCAGTAATCCTTTGAAGATGCTCCAGTGTGTGATGATGTTCACAAAAGAAGATTAACGGCTTGCTTAAGAGTTTGAATTATTATCCAAAAGATCAAGTCCCAGACTAATGCCAGGGCTTTGCAAACTGGCAACTGAAACAGAGGTGACGGGTGGAACAAATGCCAGGCAGAACCTGATATACCTGTCCAGGTGAGTTCGCCATCGATATGTGCAGAGATCACTGAATTGGCAGTACGCCTGCTCAGGCAGAAGCAAGTGGAACAAATCTCTCCAGCACTGTCTTTGTAGAATAAGCAGTACATGAGGATCCAACAGTACAAAGTACAACAGTCGATCAGTAATCAGCAAACCCTCTTGGGGATGCAGAGGTTCTCTCGTTCCCCGGTCACGGTGGACGTACGCCGCGGTGTGCGCCTCCATGCTTGTTTCAGCGAATGTAGAGTCCAGCACTCATACCTGATGGATGTTGGCTTGGCTGCAAAAGGATGTCGAGGCTTCCATTCATGATCTCTACAATCACCCACTTGGCTACAAAATTCTTCTTAAACCTGTTCTCTTTTTGAATTTTTTTAACCACACAAACTCTCTTAACCACACATCTGAAACTATATATGATGTAGGACTCATCTTCATATATAGGACCTGAATAAATATTTCTCCACACAGAAACTATTTTACACCGCAGACGACATCTGTGTTACATGAAGCTGGTAACCCAAATGCTCTATGGAAGACTAAGTTCAGCTATCTTTCAACACTTTCCTGCATCTGTAAACTAATCCTTTGAAGAAAATCATGTCCCAGATTAATGCCGGAGTACTTGGCAAACGGAGGTGATCCTTCTACTGAACACACCAGTAAGTTGAGAAAACAGTAGGTGGTTTGCCTATACATGTTCAGGAAGGAAAATGTGTATAGAGACAGAGAGTCCCAGCAATGTATTGCTACATCATATATAGCGAGTGTTGCACTCCCAAAAAAAGGCTTGTTGATTGCTTGCTTAAGATCAATGCCAGGGCATAATTAGTAGTTTTCTGAACTGCACATGATTTGCTTCTTTGGTTGGGTTTCTGAGTTCCTGGACATGAATCCGGTTCACAAGGCTGAACCAAACAAACCATTTAACTACTACTCCTTCCGCTCGGTTCAAATTTGAACTAAAACCACACCACTTGGTTCCACATGTTCAATTATCCATTGCACAATCAAAGGTTTATACATGTATTACAGAATCATTATGTATATTCAGTTAGCCCGCGAGAGGATTGACCACATGACCAAGGAACAATACGGCTCCTGTCCCCTCCTCAACCACGGCAAATAAGAAGGGCCGATCCGCCACAAAGTCCACCAAATGCGGTGGTTCCCTTTCCTCAAGCGCACTACCTTCCATGAGTACGACGACCGTGGCAGCAGCGGCCGTGGTGCCTTGCTCGTCCACCTCGATGGTGGCCTTATGATACACCCCGGTGATGGAGAGCCCATCCCCGCCGCTCACCATGCCTGAGAAGTCACCGCCTTTGAAAGCCCTGGTGACACCAAGCTTTTGCATGTCGGACGACGCCTCGAACTCGAACGTGAACTTAAACTTGGGCACCATGAACCGCCCGACTGGAACCTCCTCCACCGGCGTGTGCCTTGTTGTAGAGATCGGCGAGACTGAGAGTGCCGCTGTCCGGGAGAAGAATAAGCATGTAGAATGCATCAGCTTGACGCGACACGTCGTTCTTGTAGGGAAGCTTGAGGGCCCTGAAGCCCGGGTAGAGCGCGATGTACTGTGACCGGCCTGTCGTCATGGACGGCGCGCCCACGGTGGTGCCGCCTGGGACGTGGAACGGCGCGGTGAAGAGGTCGAACGGGTGAGACCACGCTCCTTTGAAGTAGAGCGCGTTGGCGAGCACGACCGCCGTGGACGAGTCGACGGAGCCGGGAGGGAGGATGTCGCGTATGAGTTGTTTCGTCGCGTCCGCCACGTAGGCGTTCACGCGCAGCCTCGCCTGCTCGGCCCCCGACACGAAGTCCACGGATTCCGCAGTGGCGGCGTACCGCGACGCGCCGGTGGCCGTGAACTCCGGCCTGAGCGTCAGCCTCCGGTCGACCCACACGCCGCAGGCGAAGGACGTCTGCGCTAGGCCGTTGAGCCTGCCAACGAGCTCGTTCGCCGGCGCGTGGTGCAGCTCGTGGAGCGACGCTGCCCCGAGGAACCGCAGGAGCTCCCTACGCGTGTCGCCCCGCGCGCCGGCGGCCACCATGGCGAGCGCCGCGTGGATGGACAGCGGCGAGAAGACCAAGTTGCTCCCCGTGCCGGCTGCCGCACGAACGCCGACCTCCCTGGCGAGAGGCAGGCACGACGCGTGGCTGCCTTCCGCATGGTCGGCTCCAGGACCAGGAGGCGCCGCGGCGAACAGGGCCGAGCAGAGGTGCCATGCGGCGAACAGGGCCGAGCAGAGGAGGACGGCCTTCCCGAAGCGCGAAATGGGAATGGCTGCACTTCGCCGTGGGTTCGCGCCGTCGCGGTGCGATTCAGACAGCATCCTGCTGGTGTCCATCGATCGATCAGATGTTGAAGACGATGGGGGAGGAGGACAAGAGCCGGCGGCGGCGGCGGCTTGTCCGTGCGGGTTAGGGTTAGCGGGACAATTGACGAATGGGCTACTGGACAACCGGGACTTGGAGTTGGGCTGTATTTTAAATTAAATGGCCCGCGTAAATGCATGCAACATTCTAAGAAGTTTCTCAAAAAAAAAATTCTAAAAAGTTTTTATAAGTAAATAGTGCCTATATTAGCCACCTAAATTCCATGATTGAGTTCTGCTTTGCACCTGCATAATTGACAATGGGGACGGAGCTAAATTTCTGCAACACCAATCTATGCACTATATTAAGCTATGCATTAATAAATTTAAATATTATTTAAGTTTACATGTACTTCATTTTACTTGATTTATGAAATTCACAAATGGTCTTTGTTTATACGTAAATGTTTAGGGTTGGCTCTAAATGTAAATTGGAACAGACCACTTGAATCCGGTCACTTGTTAATTGGTACCTTGCACTAGTAAAAGAAAAAGAGCATCGGAATGATGCCCTCGGAAGCCGTTGTGACCAAGCAGAATGATGCCCGATTATGTACTAGTTTTGAGATTTTAAGGTTTATGAATTCATTATTTAGAAAGGAAAAAAATACTACTTTACATAATGTATAGGGAAATCCATAATTTAATTTGAATCATGGTCATTGTTTGATTATCTTCATCGGGGTGCTTTCAAGCTTGCAAGCCTCCGAGCTCCACCACACCGTTGTGCGTCGGCGGCAGCCGAAGGACACAGCCATCAATGTCGTGCCGGTCCAGATCTAAACCATGCCGGCGGCAGGGACCATGTCCACGCGGCTGGATGTTGTGGCCGAACTCCGCTTAGATCGGGGAAGAGCTGCGGGAAGGAGGCCCAGCCAGGACGGTGGCGACTTTGCAAGGCACACACGAGCGGCGAGATCCAATTGAGAGATGACTATGGGAGTAGACGTGCGAGTTGGAGAGCTCCCGCCACCGCCGACCACCGCGATGGGCTTTGCCCCGGCAGCCTCGGCCAACGGCGTCGAGTGGGAGAGGGTGTAGAGGAAGGCTAGAATGGCGACGGCGGTTGTGCCGCCCAAGTCGCCCGCATGACAACGTGGGGGCCTTTCGCGAGTTGGGTTGGGACGATGCTCCTCACTCGGGCTCTATGCATGAATATCAATGTCCAGCACACATACTTTGCTACAACAGTGTGATGAAGTGAGCAGCTAGTATGTAGGAACGATGCAGTAGGAAGCATGTAAATCGATTGACAAAATGTTTTGTTAGCCGACTGGCCCAAATAGAAAAACCAATCAACCTGTTGCTTTGGTCCTCTACTGGTATTGATTCTTTACACTATTGCATCTTTTGGAAATCTGGACTAGCTCATTCCCAATCTCCCGTTTCATAACCAGGACGGGGCCTGACTGCTGGAATTTTATCTATTTATGGGCCAGCCCAATAACAATTTTAGAAATTCCTAATAAATCCTAGAGGCCCACTTAGCCCATCCGTGCAAGGCAAAGGGCACTACTAAAGTTTAGTCCCACATTACTAGTTTAGAGGGAGTTGGACCTCTTTATAAGGGAGGTTCTTTCCCCACATGTATGAGCATGAGAACAAGAGGGACATCCACGCGCGCTCCTCCTCCGCCGCGCCGCGCCGCGGTTCTTTCTGTCTACAGTTCTTGGCTCTAGTTTCTGCCCTACATATGTTAGATTCTATGTCGTATAAGCAACTTCATCTAGTGTCTGTTCTAGATGTGTTTAGCTCAAATTCATATATGCAGACGCTGTTTACCTTCTCTCTGTCAGATTGCATGACTTGCTTTATATTTGCTATGTTAGTCATGCTTTATCTAGTATTTCCGTTAGCAAAATTATTTGGTAAATTGCTCATATTTCCAACAATCCAAAAACCTTATTATAGGCAATTTACCCCAAGTGGTTTTGCTGCTTCCATGAGACCTCCTATGTTTGAGGGTATCCACTATAAGAGGTGGCGCGTGAGAACAGTCTTATGGTTTCAAACCATGAGTTGCTATGACGCCACTCTTGGCAAACCTGAAGGGGAGCTTGATGCTCAACAGGCACAAGCTTTTCAGAAAATGGATACTCTGTTTAAGGCTGCTCTCTTGAGTGTTCTTGGTGAGAACATAGTTGATGCTTATGCGTCAATTGATAATGGAAAAGATATGTGGGATGCACTCGAGGCCAAGTTTGGGGTCTCGGATGCTGGCACTGGGCTGTACATCATGGAGCAATTCTATGATTATAGGATGACTGAAGAGCGCTCCATGGTTGAGCAAGCTTATGAGATACAGTCATTTGCTAGAGAACTTGAGCACTTCAGTTGTATGCTACCGGACAAGTTTGTTGCCGGAGGTATCATCAATAAGCTTCCTCCTTCATGGAGGAACTTTTCTACTTTACTGAAGCATAAGAGGCAAGAGCTTTCCATTCTGGATCTCATTGACACTCTTGATGTGGAAGAAAAGGCGAGAGCAAAGGACACACGTGCTCGAGGTATTGAGGGAGGATCTAGTGCCAATCTGGTACAGAAGAAGAACTTCCAGCCCCACAAGTTCAAGAACAAGGGCAAGTTTGATGGTAAAGAAAAGTTTGATGGGAAGAACAAGGCTGTGCAACACACGAACTTCAAGAAGAAGAATGACAAGAAGAAAGGTGCTTGTCATGTGTGTGGAGATCCTGATCATTGGGCTCCTAGTTGCCCTAATCGCTATGACAAGCGTCATCCTGGGAAAGGCGGCAAGACCGCTAATGTTGTCATTGGAGACACTGACATGAAGGATGCTGGGTATGGTATATTTCCCACTATTCTTTCAGTATGCCATTCTCCTGATTGGCTGATTGACACGGGTGCTAATTTGCATGTATGCGGTGATATTTCCACGTTTTCGTCTTATCAGACCGCAGGGACTTCAACCATGCTGATGGGCAACGGTTCAAGTGCTTCTGTTCATGGTGTTGGCATGGTCGATCTGAAGTTTACTTCGGGGAAGATCGTGTGGCTGAAGAACGTGCATTATGTCCCCTCCGTCAATAAAAATCTGGTTAGCGGATCTCTTCTGTGTAGAGATGGCTACAAGCTTGTCTTTGAGTCGAATAAATTTATAATATCCAAGTATGGAACCTTTGTTGGTAAAGGCTATGAGTCAGGAGGCTTGTTTCGTTTATCCTTATCAGACGTTTGCAATAAAGTTGTTAATCATATTTGCAACAATAGTGAATCAAATGTGTGGCATTCACGTCTTTGTCATGTTAACTTTGGTTGCATGTCGCGACTAGCGAAGTTGAACTTAATCCCTAGTTTCACCACTGTCAAGGGATCCAAGTGTCAAGTGTGTGTGCAAGCTAAGCAACCTCATAAGTCTCATGTGACTGCGGAAACGAGAAATCTTGCACCACTAGAACTCATACATTCAGATCTATGTGAAATGAATGGTGTTTTGACAAAAGGTGGAAAGAAATATTTCATGACGTTAATTGATGACTCCACTAGATACTGCCGTGTGTATCTTCTGAAATCTAAGGATGAGGCTTTGAATTTTTTCAAGATCTATAAACCTGAAGTGGAAAACCAAATTGATCGGAAAATCAAGAGGCTTAGGTCCGACCGTGGTGGAGAGTATTTTTCCAATGAATTTGATGCTTTTTGTGCGGAACATGGTATAATCCATGAGAGGACGCCTCCCTATTCACCTCAGTCAAATGGGGTAGCCGAAAGAAAGAACCGTACTCTAACTGATTTGGTTAACGCCATGTTAGACACATCGGGTCTCTCCAAGGCATGGTGGGGGGAGGCGATATTGACTGCATGTCATGTCCTAAACCGAGTTCCCACAAATAATAAAGAAATAACTCCATTCGAGGAATGGGAGAAGAAAAGATTAAAACTCTCTTATCTACGAACATGGGGTTGTTTGGCGAAATTCAATGTGCCAATTCCAAAGAAGCGGAAGCTTGGACAAAAAACCATGGATTGTGTTTTCCTGGGATATGCTTTTCATAGCATTAGTTATAGATTCTTGGTTGTAAAATCTGAGGTACCTGACATGCATGTCGGTACGATCATGGAGTCGAATGATGCGACTTTCTTTGAAGATATCTTTTCCATGAAGGATATGGCTACCTCATCTAATCAGGAGATACCTAGTTCATCGAATCAGGAACCAGTTACAATTACTGAACCTGCCATTTCGATGGAACACTTTGAAAAGCCTGTGGAGGAGAACAATGAAGTTCCTACTAGGAGCAAGAGACAGAGGACTGCAAAGTCCTTTGGTGATGATTTTCTTGCGTATCTCATAGATGACACTCCCAGTTCTATTTCAGAGGCCTATGCATCTGAAGATGCTGACTACTGGAAGGAAGCAGTCCGTAGTGAGATGGATTCCATCTTGGCAAATGAAACTTGGGAGATAACTGAGCGTCCTTATGGGTGCAAACCTATAGGGTGCAAATGGGTATTCAAGAAGAAGCTTAGGCCTGATGGTACTATCGAATAGTACAAGGCACGGCTCGTGGCCAAGGGTTATACCCAAAAGGAAGGTGAAGACTTCTTTGATACCTACTCACCTGTGGCTCGACTGACCACTATACGAGTTCTACTTTCACTAGCTGCCTCGCATGGTCTTCTCGTTCATCAAATGGATGTTAAGACTGCTTTCCTAAATGGAGAGTTGGACGAGGAAATTTATATGGAACAACCAGATGGGTTTGTACTAGATGGTCAGGAAAGAAAAGTGTGCAACTTGCTGAAGTCTTTGTATGGACTTAAGCAAGCACCCAAACAGTGGCATGAGAAGTTTGAAAGAACTTTAACAACTGCAGGCTTTGTTGTAAACGAAGCTGACAAATGTGTGTACTATCGCCATGGTGGGGGCGAGGGAGTTATCCTTTGCTTGTATGTTGACGACATACTGATTTTCCGAACAAATCTGAATGTTATTAAGGAGGTCAAGGATTTTCTATCTCGTTGTGTTGAGATGAAAGATTTAGGAGTGGCTGATGTCATTCTGAACATCAAGTTGTTGAGACGATGATGGTGGGATCACATTGCTTCAATCTCACTATGTGGAAAAGATCTTGAGTCGCTTTGGCTACAGTGACTGCAAGCCCTCTCCAACACCATATGATGCTAGTGTGTTGCTTCGAAAGAATCGAAGAATTGCTAGAGACCAATTAAAGTATTCTCAGATTATTGGCTCGCTTATGTACTTAGCCAGTGCTACAAGACCTGACATCTTTTTTGCTGTTAGCAAACTGAGTCGGTTTGTCTCAAAACCAGGAGATGTGCATTGGAAAGCTCTAGAGAGAGTTTTGCGTTATTTGAAAGGCACTGCGAATTATAGAATTCACTACACCGGGCACCCAAAGGTGCTTGAAGGGTATAGTGACTCAAACTGGATCTCAGATGCTGATGAGATAAAGGCCACGAGCGGTTATGTATTCACTCATGGAGGTGGCGCTGTTTCTTGGAAGTCTTGCAAGCAGACCATCTTAATAAGGTCAACAATGGAAGCAGAACTCACAGCACTAGATATAGCTACAGTCGAAGCAGATTGACTTCGTCGGCTCTTGAATGACTTGCCGGTTGTTGAGAAACCTGTACAGGGTATTCTTATGAACTGCGGCAATCAAACTGTGATCACGAAAGTGAGCAGCTCAAAGGATAACATGAAGTCGTCAAGACACGTTCAGAGAAGGTTAAAGTCTGTCAGAAAAAATGAGAAACTCCGGAGTTATTGCATTGGATTATATCCAAACGTCTAAAAATCTGGCAGATCCTTTTACTAAGGGTCTATCACGTAATGTGATAGACAATGCATCGAGGGAGACGGGTATGAGACCCACAATATGAGTTGTTCACAGTGGTAACCTATTCTTTGTGATTGGAGACCCGTGAATTAGATGTGGAAGACAAGCTATTGATCAACTGAGAGGGGAGTATCCTTACTATTAACAATACCACTCCATGAAGATGCAATACTCCCCTAAAACTGCATGGCAGGTTGATGTATATCTTAATGTGTTCTAAGTGGCTCATTTAAGCAGAGATGTTGTCCTGTAGAACATCTTTTGAAGAACACACCTATATGAGTCTGATTGTTAAACGTCACAATCTATGAGAGTAGGGTTCTCTCTAGTAAACTCATGAAAGGTCTCGGAGTATGACGCATAAGCTCCACCCGCGGGGAAGACCCACGGTAGCCACGTATCGGTCAAGGCTTTATGTGAAGCTAGATTCGCAGAAAACTTGCAGTTCAAGGCCCAGTCCACTGTTCAAGTTGCTTACTAGTGTAGCATAGAGTTCTAGGTGGAAGTTCAACTTAACAGTCTCCACTTCAGCACCGGTATATAAAACAGTGTTTTGGAACTAAAGGCAAATTCTATGTGCCTCTAGGATCTGGTGGGGGATTGCTGGAATTTTATCTATTTATGGGCCAGCCCAATAACAATTTCAGAAATTCCTAATAAATCCTAGAGGCCCACTTAGCCCATCCGTGCAAGGCAAGGGACAATACTAAAGTTTAGTCCCAGATTGCTAGTTTAGAGGGTGTTCTTTCCCCACATGTATGAGCATGAGAACAAGAGGGACATCCACGCGCGCTCCTCCTCCGCCGCCCGCCTCGCCACGCCTCGTCACGATGCGCTGCGGGTTGCGGGAATGAGCCGAGCCGATGTCTAAATTTTTGCCACGCACTACGGGTATACGAAAGGTCACTCGGGAGCTGGAAAGTTTTTGCTGTAGTGGATATTGAATACGAACGCTGCACCCTTCGGCTGCTGCCTGTTCGTTTCATCTTCCTCGTTCCCTTCAGCTCCCGGCGCAGCCTCTCGCCTCCTTCTCTTGCGCCTATAAAAGGGAGGTCGCTCCTCTCAGAGAGACGCACCAGAACTTCTTCTTCCTCTCGCCACCGGTTCCATTCTCTGAGCTGTTGCAGTCTTCCTCATCCCGGCTTGCGGCGTGCACCGCGAGTCGGGACAGTAGGCCTCCGAAACCGCACCACTCTGAGTCCTGTACGGGAGAAGGGTGATAAGGTTTTTGGGGAGCGCTCCACGCGACTACTGACTTCTTCATCACGGACGCCGACGACTACTTCCCCGACGACGACTTCTTCCCCGACGTCGACAACCTCATCGACGACATGGCTGGAGAGGATGTCGACCCCAAGTCCAGTGCTTCTGCTGCTGCTGTCCCGTACATGTTCTTGTTCTTTCTGTTAGGAGTCCTGCTACAGTTCTTGGCTCTAGTTTCTGCCCTACATATGTTAGGTTCTATGTCGTATAAGCAACTTCATCTAGTGTCTGTTCTAGATGTGTTTAGCTCAAGTTCATATATGCAGACGCTGTTTACCTTCTCTCTGTCAGATTGCATGATTTGCTTTATATTTGCTATGTTAGTCATGCTTTATCTAGTATTTCCATTAGCAAAATTATTTGCTAAATTGCTCATATTTCCAACACTGACTAGATAATGAGGACGGGTAAGTTTGATCTTGCGGAGGGCAAGAAGGCAGATGGATGGAGCTTGTGGGCCTGCTGGATGTGGTCGCAATTGGGTTGCTGCTGTTTTGTATTCAGCACTAGTGTTTGTTGATGAATTCAGCCAGACTCGAGAAGATGTTGCTTCCTTGCTGAAGAACAGAAGAGATGGAGATGGAGATGGGATGACGTAGTTGTTCGGTCGTTCATCAGCTTGGCTAGATAGATTCTTGTTTTTCGGAATTGTGCTGAACAGGAACAACCAACTTGCTTGCCGCAAGTGTTTGATTTTTGTTGTTGCTTGATTTGGAATCTTTATCTAGTGAATTTGCGAATTCATTCCCAACATTTCTTCCCCATATGCTGCCAAAATTTTGCGCAAATTTTCTCCCGACTTGTCTAAATTTTGTCCTTCTTTGCATCAAAACCAAAACCTTAAGGTGCTCACTGCGAAATGCTAGGGTCTTCACTGCAAAATGTTAGGGAATATTTCTTGATGGATGGCTTTTACCAAAAGATCATCAAATGATTCTTGGTCCATAGGTGATTGTATACGTTTCAAAGATTCTAGTTGCTACCAGCGTTTATTTATTTAGTAACCTTCCGACTTGAGACAACGAATGCAAAGACTTTCTCAAAATTTGGCTATCTAAAGAAGCTACGCTATGAAGTCGAATTTGTATGATCAAATTCATTGATGGAGGGGATTCTCAAAACGTACATGAATGCTCATGTGCTCTCTATGGCAGTATTGAATTACATAAAAGCATCCAACCACATTGTTGTCGCGCCACGTGGTATCCAGTGGTGTTCCTATTTATGCATGAGAAAACTGATGGTCCATTATCATAATTCACAAAGAAGAAATCATGCGAGCCTGAGTCGAGTGTGGAGTAGGGATCACTCATTGTTAGATTCGCATGATCATATGTACTCGCAATGTACATAAGTTTTGCACTTGACAAGAATTGCTTTTGCATTACCACCAAAACCCACGCATAAGTAGGACTTGGAAGCATCAGGATTTGTGATTGTATTGACCTAGATTCCAACATGAAGCCACATCACCATTAGGAAACCATTTATTTGTAGCAGACTTTCATAAGTACTTGTAGCCACTAGCACAGGGCAGCTTGCATGATATGGGACGCCCAATCTTCTCAACAGAATTATGCATAACCGTGTTTGAGATTATTATAAACACTAGCTGGCAGAAGGCGTGGCTGCACGCCGCACCCGTGCTGAAGCCCGTGCGTGCATGCGAGCTCACCTAAGTCAATATGTTTCATGCAATCCCTGCTGAAATTTGATGGAAACTGTCACCCTTTAATCAAGGGTTTTGCCAAGCAAAGGAATTTATAGATGCAACAGTTTTGCATCCTAGAAAGAACTCGAGCTTCAGAAATGAATATTGCTAATATAGTGCAGAACAAATGTATTGTTTCCACACAAAAAAATTGAATAACGTCTATAGAACAGGAGCTCTGCAAACTGTGTTATCAAAAATTGTAAAATCTACCTGGTAATTGGGGCCATCAAGACCTCGAGCCGCTCGTGATTGAAAGCGGTAGAGAGGCTTGACGCGACTTCCTTCCCCCTGGAGCATGTGGACGCTGCCGGCCCATTCAAACCACGCAGCCCAGAGCCGCCTCCTTGATCTGTGCCTGGACTGCGTACACCACGCCTAGGCCGCCATGAAATTTGAATGGCTAGCAAATGAGCGAGGCCTCGGTGGTGACTACGCCGTCGCTGCCGATGGGTGCCTTCTGTTGACATCAGATTTTGGCATGGCATAAAAGAAAATGAGATGGCTTCGAGTGAAAGGGTTTTCAGCATGGAGAGTTTCACATCGCCGAGTGGAACAACTTTGATGTTTAGGTTATCATCATCCGAACCCATCTTAGGGATCGAAATTGTACTCCGAGTGGCAGAATTCAATGTTCCGAGTGGTTTTCGGCCGATCACGCCTTCAAGGCGACCTCGGATGAAGGAGCACTTTAAAGGAATTGTCTTCGTCTCGTCGAGGCAATCGATTTTGATATATAAATCATTTCAATCCGAATTCGTATGCAAAAGGTACAGTCAATACAGTCCAGCCCTACCAGAGACCAAAATATTACGCTCGACACGAGACACATGTTGATGAGTGTCTGATGCTATGCGTGAGCCATTCGGCCCTCAAAAAGACTTGAATCGAAAAACCTTCAACACGGGAAAGTTTCGTCTCGTCGAGCCGATCGATTTTCATATATAATTCGTCTCAATCCAAGGTCGTATGAGACCCGGAGAGACAAATTAAGATAAGGCTATGTTTTCAGTCGGAAAATCCAAGTGAAAAGCTTACCATCCGAGTGAAAACTTACCGATCGAGTGAAAATTTGCCGTCCGAGTGGACTTATTATTATCCGAGTGAAAATATAGTAATCCGAGTGAAATTGTCCTCCAGGTGAAAATATTCCGAGTGAAAAGATTACCGTCGGAATGAAAACTTGCCGATCGAGTAAGATATTGCCTTCCGAGTGAAAATATAGTCATCCGAGTGAAAGATTGTCTTCCGAGTGAAAATATAGTCATCCGAGTGAAAGATTGTCTTCCAAGTGAAAAAGCCCAGTCGGACGATCCGAGTGAAAGACTCTAATATCCGAGTGCATGAGCTCGAATCCGAGTGAAAATGAACATGTGCCTGAAAGTTTGTCAAGATGACCTCAGATGGAGAAGTATTCAATACGGAAGTTGTGCGTATCGACAAAACAGTAAACTTTGGTTTTGGAGTCATCATCATCAGAGATAGTATATGGCCTATGATAACCCACAAGTATAGGGGATCAATTGTAGCCTCTTTCGATAAGTAAGAGTGTCGAACCCAACGAGGAGCTAAAGGTAGAACAAATATTCCCTCAAGTTCTATCGACCACCGATACAACTCTACGCACGCTTGACGTTCTCTTTACCTAGAACAAGTATGAAACCAGAAGTACTTTGTAGGTGTTGTTGGATAAGTTTGCAAGAAGATAAAGAGCGCGAAAGTAAAAAGTAGGGGCTGTTAAGATAAAGACACAATAAAGTTAGTATAGCGAGTGTGGAAAAGTGATGGTAGGAGTTGCGAAATTGTCCCTAAGAAATTGACTATTTTACTAGACCGATAGCAAGTTTTATGTGGGAGAGGCCACTGCTAGCATGTCATCCCTGACTTGGAATTCTATGCACTTATGATTGGAACTATTAGCAAGCATCCGCAACTACTAACGTTCATTAAGGTAAAACCCAACCATAGCATTAAGATATATTGGTCCCCCTTCAATCCCGTATGCATCAATTTCTATGCTAGGTAGAAACTTCTGTCAACTACTGGAATCAGGAACTTTGCCGTCAGCCAGTTCTTTGTCGTCTGCTAGCTGACGGCAAAGAAGGTCTTTGCTATCAGCTTACAGAAAGCTGACGGCAAAGAAAGAGCAGATGGCAAAGAGGGTGTTTGCGGTCAGCGTGCTCTTTGCCGTCAGCTAGCTGACAGCATAAAATCTTTGCCAGCAGACGGCAAAGAGGATGGGTGGCCCATTAACAAGAACGACCTAACGGCCACTTTCTTTGCCTTCTGCTAGCAGACGGCAAAGAGCCCGAAAGCAGACGACAAAGAAAATAACGTAACGTATCTAACGGCCGCCCCCGGCACACACCCACCCACGACCCACACAGCCCTGGGCCCCACCCACGATGCACACACGCCCAACCCACGTGCACACACACCCACGTTGGATCCCATCTCTCTCGTCTTCCTCGATCCCCTTTCTCCACCCCACGCCGCCGCCAGATTTCGGCGATCCCCGCCGTTCCCCACCGCCCAGCTCTCCTCCCCGAGGTCACCTCTCCCCGGTCACCATCTCCACCGACCGGTTTCTCTCCTCGCCTAGGAGAGTCCCGCCTCCTTGCCGCCAAGGCCGCCGCCGCCCGCCGCCTCGAGCGGCACCGCCTCCTCCTCGAGCGCCGCGCCGCAGACCTCGCCTCCCACGCCCTCGCTGACATCGACGCCACCCACGCGCGCCGCCTTGCCGTCGCCCGCGACATCAGCTCGACCAACGGCGAGATTGAGGACGCGCAGCGGAAGGCGGAGGAGTGGGGCCGCTTCTACGAGTCCAAGAGGATGGAGATGGAGGAGTTCCGGCCGTCGTCTCCACAGCCTCCATCCACCACGGCCGCAGCCACTTCTCAACCCCACGAGTAGCCTCCTGGCCTAGTTCCTCGTCACCGTCCTCCTCCCGGTCCCTGTCCACCTCCGCCTCCACCTGGTGGTCCCAAAAGCGACGACTCCCCGTCGCCTTGGCCACCGTAGAGCTCTGCGAGGCCGCCGCGGGTGGTGGAGACTCCGTCATGACGCCGCAGCCCAACTCAAGTGTTAGCCCCGACTTTGCTCAATTAACTGCCTCTCTGGTTGTATATGAGTTGGAGAGTCGCGTAATTCTGTAATGTGGGATGTTGTCTCAGTTTCTGTGCGATGAGTAGACTAGATTAGGGGATAAGCTGATGAATTGATGCTTGATTCTGATGGTCATGGTGTGCTGCTTTGCAGGTTAAGTTCAGCGTGGAGGCAGCCCTGCAGGAGCTGCAGAGCAGCGGGTTGCACTCGGACGACGCCGGGATCGGGGCTGCGGAAGCCTGGAAGGCCTACCTCATGGCTAAGAAGGCCAAGCTGGATGAGACCCTTGCTGCAGCCCGCCAGTTCAGAGCACTGCTTCGGCAGCAGCTCCAGAAAGCCTTCGCGTCACAGGTTAGGGATCAAAAGGCAGCACAAAACTGACTAGTTATGTGGTACAAGCAAACCGACATTCATTAGCTAGCTCATCAATCGCTTCAGATTAAGGATGCAATGCAAGTGTGGCGGGCTAGTGGACAGTAACATAGTAGTACAAATGTAGTGTTACTTTTAGGCAAATGTTGAGCAAATTTTGAACTAATGGATGAGTTTTGTGGGACGAAGCGGGCTGCCACTTGCACTCCTCCTACTGATGAAACGAACTTCAAATGTCTCTACATGCAGATACATGCTTTTTATTCCAGTCTTGTTTAGAGGAGGCCCCGGCGGCGTCGAGCTGCTGTTGCTGCGGGCACAGCGACGTCGGCGTTGTCGGGATGGTCGCGGCCCTTCAAGATTCTCAACGGCGGCGTCTCGGCGCTGATGGCGGAGTTGATGGCGAGCATCGGCGGGTACAGGTTCAGATCATCCATGAATTGGTAGTTATTGGTCATATTTAGTTGCATTTTGGTTAGTCCGGTTGTGGCTATGGAGCACTTCTTTTGGTCATGTGCTAGATCTGTCATGTAGGAGTATTTGGCAATGGATATTTGCTCATACAGAATTTTGATAATCAACTAGGAATTACAATTAGAATCAAAGCAATGCTACTTGTACTCCTTTCATGAAAAAAGGCTACTCGTAGGACCCTTGTAGGAGACCATCCTCAAGATGGACGAGAAGATGAGGTCTGGACCCTTGTAGGAGACCATCCTCAAGCAGCACTAGATGTAAGTTGACTGCTTCAAACCCAATCCGTGCTTGCTCCTCTTAATCAACTATATTATATTAATTAATACTAGCTACTGAACTTCTTGGACCATGTTACCAATTTTGATGATGGGCGTCCAGCTATTATATTAGTAATTTGATTTTGGTAGTACCGTCGAATTTGGTTGCTGCTATTCATTTATGTATGTGAAGGAGTTGGATAATGTGCTCTTTTTTTGTTTGCAAAATGAAGGACGCTGCATCCAGGTGGTGGGAATAATTAGTCCTTGCTATCAATTGTAGTAGCATTATTCACTGTTGAGTGTGAGGGAATTCGATGATCATCTACTTTTGCCTATCATCTACTTCTGATGTTTTCCATGAAAGTGACACGTGATCTTCCTTTGCTTTTCTTTAGCTGATAGTATGATAACTGCTTGCTTGGCAGAAGTTATGGTTGTGCTGTTTCTTAGGTAAATAAAGAAACTGAGATTTAGTTTGATTTGGAGCGCCTCTTGTTGTACCACGGTTCCTTCTCTTAGAGCTGTACTTGTACAGCAGGTTTTGGATTGGGAGGGGAAAATGCTCTTCCTTCAGTCTCTGTTGAAGTCAAACCCATCCATGCAAAATCTGTATTGTAGTACAATTAATGTAGATGAATATATATGCCTTGCAGTTTTATCGTGCATGCCATTCAACTAACTTGCTCTTGTCCATGCAGATGGAGTAGGAGGACGAGCAGCAGCAGCAAATCAGACTGATGATGACGGGTGCGGAAGGCAATGGTGATCATGCTGATGGCATGAAGAAGGCTGATGACCACAACCTGGACATGTTGGCATTTAGAGATGGCAAACACAGGCGGCGTGGAGACAACAACCTGGACCACCCACCTCGCTTGCCTTTTTAATTTTGGTTGTGGTGGTTGCATCACCGTCGCGGTCGCAAATAAGTATGTAGTGTGCTTGTGGAGTTGGGTCTGGACTGCAGTGTCCATCTAGTAGGTTAGGTGTTGTTGCTGCTAGATCCCATGATGCTCACCTAAGTTTTGTGTTATATGGAGGCCAACCTTTGTGACCTTATTTGTCGACACTTGTGTGATCTCGTCTTACTTTGTGCTACAGGTTGTATGATATATATGTTTTTATGGATGATCTTATGATGTTCTTTTTTTCCTGTGGTCTGTGTTAGATACTTGTGATATATGCATGGCTATACATATGAATATGAATTGCTGAACATTTGTCTACAACAGCAGACGGCAAAGGTTTGTCCGCAGTGATGTCCAGCCGATGTCATTCGGCGGACGGAAAGGCCGGATGCTCTTTGCCGTCAGCGGCGGACGGCAAAGGCTGCCGTTAGCCGCCTAACGGACTAACAACGCATTTATTGCCTTCGGCTTTCTTTGTCGTCAGCCGCTGATAGCAAAGGCCCCTTTGCCGTCCGTTTCAAAAAGCAGACGGCAAAGAAGCTCTTTACCGATCCCTACTTTGCCGGAGCCTTTTGCCGTCCGCGGCAGACGGCAAAGGCCTTTGCCGTCCGCCATCCTTGCCTTTGCCGTCTGCCGTGGCAGACGACAAAGTAGCTGATTCCTATAGTGCTATCAACATACAACTAACCCTATGGTGTGATCCACGCGCGCGCTCATATGATGGGCACCAAAGGACAGCAACATAACCACAAGCAAATTAAATCAATCATAGTAATTCACCAATCACCGATAGGACAACGAAAATCTACTCAGACATCATAGGATGGCAACACATCATTGGATAATAATATGAAGCATAAAGCACCATGTTCAAGTAGAGGATACAACGGGTTGTGGGAGAGTGGACCGCTGTAGATAGATGGGGGAAGGTGATGGATATGTTGGTGAAGATGGTGGAGGTATTGATGTAGATTGCGGTGATGATGATGGCCCCCGGTGGCACTCCGGCGCCACCGGAAGCGAGGGGGAGAGAGCCCCCCTTCTTCTTCTTCTTCCTTGACCTTCTCCGTAGATGGGAGGAGCGTTTCCCCTCTGGTCCTTGGTCTCCATGGCGTGGGAGGGGCGAGAGCCCCTCCGAGATTGGATCCGTCTCTCTGTCTCTCTCTGTTTCTGCGTTTTGGGATTCTGCCCTTTCACCGTTTCTTATATATCCGAGATCTGTAACTCTGATTGGATTGAAACCTTCGCCTAGATTTTCTCCGAAAATTAGCTTTCTTGCGGCCAAAGAAGAGCAGTAACCGCTTTATGGGGGGCCCACGAGGGTCAGGGGCGCGCCCAGGGGGGCAGGCACGCCCCCTGCCTCGTGGCCACCTCGGGCATCGTCCCGCGTTGATTCTTCTTCCCATATTTCCCAAATATTTCAAAAATATTCTCCGTCCGTTTTTATCCCGTTTGGACTCCGTTTGATATGGGGTTTCTGCGAAACATAAAACATGCAACAAACAGGAACTGGCACTGGGCACTGGATCAATATGTTAGTCCCAAAAATAGTATAAAAAGTTGCCAAAAGTATATGAAAGTTGTATAATATTGGCATGGAACAATCAAAAATTATAGATACGACGGAGACGTATCAGCATCCCCAAGCTTAATTCCTGCTCGTCCTCGAGTAGGTAAATGATAAAAAAGATAATTTTTGATGTGGAATGCTACCTAGCATGATCTTGATCATGTATCTAATCATGGCATGAATATTAAAACACGAGTGATTCAAAGCAATAGTCTATCATTTGACATTAAGACAATAATACTTCAAGCATACTAATAAAGCAATCATGTCTTTTCAAAATAACATGGCCAAAGAAAGTTATCCCTACAAAATCATATAGTCTGACTACGCTCCATCTTCACCACACAAAGCATTCAAATCATGCACACCCCCGGTGACAAGCCGAGCAATTGGTTCATACTTTTTAACGCGCTTCAGCCTTTTCAACCCTCACGCAATACATGAGCGCAAGCCATGGATATAGCACTATGGGTGGAATAGAATATGATGGTGGAGGTTGTGTGGAGAAGACAAAAAAGGAGAAAGTCTCACATCGACGCGGCTAATCAACGGGCTATGGAGATGCCCATCAATTGATATTAATGTGAGGAGTAGGGATTGCCATGCAACGGATGCACTAGAGCTATAAGTGTATGAAAGCTCAAACTGGAAACTAAGTGGGTGTACATCCAACTTGCTTGCTCATGAAGACCTCGGGCATTTGTGGAAGCCCATCATCGGAATATACAAGCCAAGTTCTATAATAAAAATTCCCACTAGTATATAAAAGTGATAACTCAAGAGACTCTCTATATGAAGAACATGGTGCTACTTTGAAGCACAAGTGTGGTAAAAGGATAGTAACATTGCCCCTCTTTTTTTTGGCGGGCTTCTTTGGCCCCCTTTTTTTATTTAGGCTTCTTTGGCCTCTTTTTTTTTTCTTGGGGCAATGCTCTAATAATGATGATCATCACACTTTTATTTACTTACAACTCGATACTAGAGCAAAGATATGACTCTATATGAATGCCTCCGGCGGTGTACCGGGATGTGCAATGATCTAGCGTAGCAATGACATCAAAAAATGGACAAGCCATGAAAACAGCATGCTAGCTATCTTACGATCATGCAAAGCAATATGACAATAAATGCTCAAGTCATGTATATGATGATGATGGAAGTTGCATGGCAATATATCTTGGAATGGCTATGAAAATGCGATGATAGGTAGGTATGGTGGCTGTTTTAAGGAAGATATAATGAGGCTTATGTGTGATAGAGCGTATCGTATCACATGGTTTGGATGCACCGGCGAAGTTTGCACCAACTCTCGAGGTGAGAAAGGGCAATGCACGGTACCGAAGAGGCTAGCAATGATGGATGGGTGAGAGTGCGTATAATCCATGGACTCACATTAGTCATAAAGAACTCATATACTTATTGCAAAAGTTTATTAGCCCTCGAAGCAAAGTACTACTACGCATGCCCCTAGGGGGATAGATTGGTAGGAAAAGACCATCGCTCGTCCCCGACCGCCACTCATAAGGAAGGCAATCAATAAATACCTCATGCTCCAACTTCGTTACATAACGGTTCACCATACGTGCATGCTACGGGAATCACAAACTTCAACACAAGTATTTCTACAATCCACAACTACCCACTAGCATGACTCTAATATCACCATCTTTATATCGCAAAACTATTGCAAGGAATCAAACACATCATATTCAGTGATCTACAAGTTTTATGTAGGATTTTATGACTAACCATGTGAATTCCTGTCATCTCTCTAAATAGATATAAGTGAAGCAAGAGAGTTTAATTCTTTCTACAAAAGATATGCCCACGCTCTAACAAATATAAGTGAAGCAAAAGAGCATTCTACAAATGGCGGTTTTCTATGTGAAGAGAAACAGGCAATCCAAACTTCAAATGATATAAGTGAAACACATGAAGCATTCTATAAAGCCATACTCAAAAGATATAAGTGAAGTGCAAAGAGCATTCTATAAATCAACCATGGACTATCTCATACCAGCATGGTGCATAAAATAAAAGTGAAAACTAAATGCAAAAGACGCTCCAAGATTTGCACATATCGCATGAACGTAACGAATCCGAAAACATACCGATACATGTTGAAGAAAGATGGGATGCCTTCCGGGGCATCCCCAAGCTTAGACGCTTGAGTTTCCTTGAATATTTACTTGGGGTGCCTTGGGCATCCCCAAGCTTGAGCTCTTGCCTCTCCTCATTATCCTCATATCGAGACATCCTCGATCTTCGAACACTTCATCCACACAAAACTCAACAGAAAACTCGGTAAGATCCGTTAGTATAATAAAGCAAATCGCTACTCTAAGTACTGTTGCAAACCAATTCATATTTTGTTTTTGCATTGTAGCTACTGTAATATAAATTTTCCATGGCTTAATCCACTGATAGAATTTGATAGTTTCATCAAACAAGCAAACTATGCATCAAAAACAGAATCTGTCTAAAACAGAACAGTCTGTAATAATCTGAACATTCACCATACCTCTGGTACTTTAAAAAATCTACCAAAATTAGGAAAACTAAACAATTTGTATAGAAAGACAGTGCAAAAAGTTTCAGAACCATTTGACGTTCCAGTAAAAAATGTAAAATCGCGCACTACAGCCAAAGTTTCTGTCCTGCACCGTACAAACCAACAAGCATTGTAAACATCCTAAAGCAAACCTTGGCACATTATTTTTATAATACAATGGAATTGTACAAGGGGATAATTATTTTTGTTGAAAAGTTTATGTAATCAAGATTCACAAAGTTTCCGCGAGCATGAACAAAGTTCAAGGAGCTCCCCCACTTCAACAATGCTTGTCTCTCTCACTTTCACTTTCCTTTTTGAAAAAGTTTTGGGTTCCCCTCTTTATTTTATTGTTTTTAAACTTTATGAAAGCACTCAACAGAAATAAATGACTCTCTAAAACTTCCGGGTTGTCTCCCTGGCAGCGCTTTCTTTAAAGCCATTAAGCTAGGCATATAGTGCTCAAGTAATGGATCCACCCGGATCCCAAGGTATATCAAAGCCAATTTTAATTAAAAATGATTTGTAATTTAGTAGTGAGCACAAAGTAACATATATAATGTAATGACGAAGTCTAACTCTCTTCCTATGCATCGGCATGTCATAAAAGAACAATTCATGCACATATAGTAAAGGCTAATGCATAGTATAAACAGTTTCTTGCAATTTTTTCGTGTTGGAAACATGAAGAGGCGGAGATGTAGTTCCTCTCTCATAATAATTGCAAGTTGGAGCAGCAAGCACATGCATATTATATTCATCAAAATCATCATGTGCAACGGTAAAAGGCAACCCATCAATATAATCCTTAATAAAGGCAAACTTCTCCGATATAGTGTAGTCGGGAGAATTCAAAAAGATAATAGGACTATCATGCGTGGGTGCAATAGCAACAATCCATGTTTAACATAAGGAACTATAGCAAGTTCATCTCCATAAGCATAATTCATATTGGCATCTTGGCCACAAGCATAGCAAGCATCATTAAAAAGGGATATTTCAAGAGAATTAATGGGATCATAACAATCATCATAGCATTCATCCTTCGGTAAGCACGAAGGGAAATTAAACAATGTATGAGTTAAAGAGTTACTCTCATTAGAAGGTGGGCACGGGTGATCAATCCGCTCTTCCTCCTTTTGTTCTTCGCTCTCCTCCTCATCTTTTTCATCCAATGAGCTCACAATGTCATTAATTTCTTCTTCCATAGACTCCTGCAAAATATTAGTCTCTTCTTGGACAGCGGAGACTTTTTCAATAAATTCATCAATATCGGAATTGAATTCATAATTCTTATAGCAATATTTAAGGATAGCTAAATTTTCAAGTCTATAAACAGCATCATAAAGATTTTCACACTCTTTGAACAAATATTCAATTTCATAAGCACACATAAAAGCAACAAATTCTTCTATTTGTTCCACATCATAGTAATCATATATACCATTAGCATAAGAAGCCAAGGTTTTATTATCATTAAATTTGCATAAAAAGGGAAGGTGTGGAGCCTTCATCCTAGAGCAACAAGTATAATCATAACTCAAGCATACTTGCCGAGCATACCACTTCAACATATAAATTTGATCCCATAATAGTTTCCCTTTTTGAGTCAAGCGATAATCCCTAAAGTATTCACGTTGATCCAGCGTGTCTCCCATTACCAGATTGAATGGGGTTTTCTCAGGATTATCAAAGTAGTACATAATATCTGTCACATAACGAGCATCGAGGGTTTTAGGAGGTTCCCCATCTCCATGAGTAGCAAGTACACCTAATTTTTTTGGTATTTCGTGTTCCATATCCATAACTAAAGATAAAGGATAACTAAGAACATCAAATAAAAATTACTTAGTGATAAAGCAAACAAGCACACACGAGAATATTCACCCCACGTTATAACTCCCTGGCAACGGCGCCAGAAAAAGGTCTTGATAACCCACAATTATAGGGGATCAATTGTAGCCTCTTTCGATATGTAAGAGTGTCAAACCCAACGAGGAGCTAAAGGTAGAACAAATATCCCCTCAAGTTCTATCGACCACCGATACAACTCTACGCACGCTTGACGTTCGCTTTACCTAGAACAAGTATGAAACTAGAAGTACTTTGTAGGTGTTGTTGGATAGGTTTGCAAGAAGATAAAGAGCGCGAAAGTAAAAAGTAGGGGCTGTTAAGATAAAGACACAATAAAGTTAGTATAGCGAGTGTGGAAAAGTGGTGGTAGGAGTTGCGAAATTGTCCCTAAGCAATTGACTGCTTTACTAGACCGATAGCAAGTTTTATGTGGGAGAGGCCACTGCTAGCATGTCATCCCTGACTTGGAATTCTATGCACTTATGATTGGAACTATTAGCAAGCATCCGCAACTACTAACATCCATTAAGGTAAAACCCAACCATAGCATTAAGATATATTGGTCCCCCTTCAATCCTGTATGCATCAATTTCTATGCTAGGTAGAAGCTTCTGTCACTCTTGCCCTCCAATACATTGTCCTATCAACATACAACTAACCCTATGGTGTGATCCACGCGCGCGCTCATATGATGGGCACCAAAGGACAGCAACATAACCACAAGCAAATTAAATCAATCATAGTAATTCACCAATCACCGATACGACAACGAAAATCTACTCAGACATCATAGGATGGCAACACATCATTGGATAATAATACGAAGCATAAAGCACCATGTTCAAGTAGAGGGTACATCGGGTTGCGGGAGAGTGGACCGCTGTAGATAGATGGGAGAAGGTGATGGAGATGTTGGTGAAGATGGTGGAGGTATTGATGTAGATTGCGGTGATGATGATGACCCCTGGTGGCACTCCGGCGCCACCGGAAGCGAGGGGGAGAGAGTCCCCCTTCTTCTTCTTCTTCCTTGACCTTCTCCCTAGATGGGAGGAGCGTTTCCCCTCTGGTCCTTGGTCTCCATGGCGTGGGAGGGCGAGAGCCCCTCCGAGATTGGATCTGTCTCTCTGTCTCTCTCTGTTTCTGCGTTCTGGGATTCTGCCCTTTCACCGTTTCTTATATATCCGGAGATCCGTAACTCCGATTGGATTGAAACCTTCGCCCAGATTTTTCTCTAAAAATTAGCTTTCTTGCGGCCAAAGAAGAGCAGTAACCGCCTTACGGGGGGCCCACGAGGGTCAGGGGTGCGCCCAGGGGGGCAAGCGCGCCCCCTGCCTCGTGGCCACCTCGGGCACCGTCTCGCGTTGATTCTTCTTCCCATATTTCCCAAATATTCCAAAAATATTCTCCATCTGTTTTTATCCTGTTTGGACTCCGTTTGATATGGGGTTTCTGCGAAATATAAAACATGCAACAAACAGGAACTGGCACTGGGCACTGGATCAATATGTTAGTCCCAAAAATAGTATAAAAAGTTGCCAAAAGTATATGAAAGTTGTATAGTATTGGCATGGAACAATAAAAAATTATAGATACGACGGAGACGTACCAGCCTGCAAATTCACTACGAGACTCGGATAATCCAGTCCGCTGCAAGACCGAGTCCGACTGGAATGTAAAGATGACCTCGAAAAGTACTCAAGATGACCTTATTTGAAAAAGTGATCAACATGAGAGTTGTTCGTCTTGTCGAGGCGCACAAGTTTGATATTTGGGCCGTCTTGATCGGAGATCATATGCAAGCTTGATGGCCCGCGCAAGGAGGAAGACAGAAGTTGGGCCAGATTTAGACTGAATCCGAGTTGGAATAGAACTAGGACCCTAGGATGTGAATTGATGCAATTTTTTGTAAGGAAAGCCCAGATGAATCCTTTACTTGTACGGGAAGTCCAGCCGCCTCTTATATATGTTGGGGGTGATGGCCGATTGAAGAACACACAATCGAACAAATCAATATACTACTTTTCCAGTCTATGTTTTATCTCTCCACCGTTTTCTCTCTCGTTCTTTGCTGTTCTTCGTGTTTGAGAGCTGCGAATCCCGAGGCTCTAGGGGCGAGCGAATCGACCTAGGGAAGCCCATAGCCGCCGCACTCCCTGACGGGGTCCCTCCAGGGGGTGTGGGTTTTTGGGTCTGCAAAAGCGCCCGTCGACTGTCTTGCGTATCGCGCTGTCGGTCGGGTCTCCTTCGACGTGAGCTGCGGTGCATCACCCCCGGCGTCGAGGGTACACGTGACGTGTTCGTGTGTCAACACACTTTTTGGCGACTCCGCTGGGGACTGAAGATCAATCGTCATCATCCACCATGTCCGATCTTCCCAAGCCATCTGAGGTAGACTCCGATAACATCATCAAGCCCAGTCTATGAGGAGTACAAGAAGGCGCGCGAGGAGAAGGACTTGCATGAGTTCCTTGCAAAGTTCAAGAAGGATCGCCAAGGCAACATCACTCCGATTGAAGAAATCAAGTTCCCTCCTCTTCAAGCCGAGCATGTTAAACCCTTTGTGAGTACTACCTTTCCTCCTGAGCAGTGGGCTGAGACTGAGAGTCGTATTGCTGATGGTAACAATCTAGTCTATCAAACTTTCGTAGAAAATACTAATGCTCAGAAGAATATATCTCAATCGTCTAGTGGTAATGATAGTGGAGCTGCTAGTGTGCAAAACCCTAATCTGGCTTTACCTATCTCATCGGCGCCTCCCATGCCGATGACTTATTATCCTAACCAAACAAATCAGATTATGGCTGCACCCATTAATCCTATTATGAGCATGACAGGTTCGGTGGCAACGCCGAACCAAACCCTACCTACAACTACATCCACTCGACCACTACCAAATTATGGGTCGACGTACATGCCACAATTCCTACCTACAGCTAGTAAGCCTACTCCTTCTATGCCACTGCCACAAGCTGCATCGTCCACTATGGATGATGGTCTAGCTAATCTTAGAGAGAAGATGGCTAAGATGCTTCGAGATAATTTTGGAGTTGAGTTACCTCAGAATCGGATTTACCAAAAGCCGTACCCCGAGTACTTTGATGCCATCCAGTGCCCTCCAGGATATAAAATTCTAGATTTTGTTAAGTTTAATGGAGAAGGCACAAAAACCACATGGGAGCATGTTAGTCAATATTTAGCACAATTGGGTGAGGCAGGCTCATTGAATGAATTAAAAGTGCGTTTATTTCCTTTATCATTAACTGGTACCGCGTTTTCATGGTTTTCTTCTTTACCACATGGTTCCATTCGAGTTTGGTCGCAGCTAGAGCAGAAATTTCATGATCACTTTTATAGCGGCGACAATGAACTGAAGTTGTCACATCTAACATCGGTTAAACAGAAGCATGATGAATCGGTCTCCGATTATGTCAAGAGATTCAGAGAAACAAAAAACCGGTGTTTTAGTTTGGTGATAACCGAGAGAGACTTGGTAGACCTAGTGTTGAGTGGTTTGAGAACTCCCATTGAACATATAAAGATTGCTAGAGTACCCGCCATTCCAGCGCCCTACGCGTCTCAGATTCATCCTGCCCGCTCGATTCGCCTCGCTGGCCATGGTAAATGTACTTTCCGTCGCGTTGGTAAAGATCGGGTCGCTCGTTATTTTGTACGCCGCGTGATCGAGGTAGGAGCAGCTGATGAGTGGGCCAGGCTTGCGCACGGGCTAGGCTCATAGCGATAGGGTCGATGCGCGCTTCTTCTGTCGATGAAAAGGAGAGGCGGGTCGCTCGTGGGCTGGGCCTGATAACCCACAAGTATAGGGGATCACAACAGTTTTCGAGGGTAGAGTATTCAACCCAAATTTATTGATTCGACACAAGGGGAGCCAAAGAATATTCTCAAGTATTAGCAGTTGAGTTGTCAATTCAACCATACCTGGATAACTTAATATCTGCAGCAACGTATTTAGTAGCAAAGTAGTATGGAAGTAACGGTAACAGTAGCAAAAGTAATATTTTTGGGTTTTATAGTGATTGTAACAGTAGCAACGGAAAAGTAAATAAGCGGAGGACAATATGTGAAAAGCTCGTAGGCATTGGATCGGTGATGGATAATTATGCCGGATGTGGTTCATCATGTAACAATCATAACATAGGGTGACACAGAACTAGCTCCAATTCATCAATGTAATATAGACATGTATTTCGAATATAGTCATACGTGCTTATGGAAAAGAACTTGCATGACATCTTTTGTCCTACCCTCCCGTGGCAGCGGGGTCCTAATGGAAACTAAGAGATATTAAGGCCTCCTTTTAATAGAGTACCGGAGCAAAGCATTAACACATAGTGAATACATGAACTCCTCAAACTACGGTCATCACCAGGAGTGGTATTGATTATTGTCACTTCGGGGTTGCCGGATCATAACACATAGTAGGTGACTATAGACTTGCAAGATAGGATCAAGAACTCACATATATTCATGAAAACATAATAGGTTCAGATCTGAAATCATGACACTCGGGCCCTAGTGACAAGCATTAAGCATAGCAAAGTCATAGCAACATCAATCTCAGAACATAGTGGATACTAGGGATCAAACCCTAACAAAACTAACTCGATTACATGATAAATCTCATCCAACCCATCACCGTCCAGCAAGCCTACGATGGAATTACTCACGCACGGCGGTGAGCATCATGAAATTGGTGATGGAGGATCGTTGATGATGACGACGGCGACGGATTCCCCTCTCCGGAGCCCCGAACGGACTCCAGATCAGCCCTCCCGAGAGAGTTTAGGGCTTAGCGGCGGCTCCGTATCGTAAAACACGATGAATCTTTCTCTCTGATTTTTTTTCTCCCCGAACACGAAAATATGGAGTTGGAGTTGAGGTCGATGGAGCTCCAGGGGGCCCACGAGGCAGGGGCGTGCCCGGGGCGGGGGGGGGGGGGGGGCAGGCGCGCCCCCCACCCTCGTGGAGAGGGTGTGGCCCTCTGGCCTTGATTCTTTCGCCAGTATTTTTTATATTTTCCAAAAATAATCTCCGTGAAGTTTCAGGTCATTTCGAGAATTTTTGTTTCTACAAAAAATAACACCATGGCAATTCTGCTGAAAACAACGTCAGTCCGGGTTAGTTCCATTCAAATCATGGAAATTAAAGTCCAAGGCAAAAATGTTTCGAGCTGCGAGGTGAAAACGCCACCAATCCCGTGCGTCTTCGAGCAGCCAATCCAGCCCCACTCCCCCTCCCTCTCCATGGCGCAGCCGCCTCCTCCCCTTCTGCCCTGCTCTCCACCGCGCCGTCTCTTCCTCCCCTTCACTGTTCTCTGCAGCGGCGGCAAAGATCTGGCGGCAAAGGGAGACGACGAGGGCGCTCGATCCGATCTGCTGAAGAGAAAAGATGAGAGGGAGAGAGACAAGGAAGGAGAGGAGGGAGAAAGAGAGAGGAAAGAGGAGAGGGAGGTGTGGCGGCGGATGAGAGAGGGTCACCGGAAGGAGCGTGATGACCTGCAGGCAAAGGGCGGCGGCGGCGCCGCTCGGTTTGATCTTTGGGAGAGAGAAGATGAGAGGGAGAGGGAGAGAGAGAAGGAAGAAGAGGAGAGATAAAGAGAGAGGAGAGAGGAGGGGGGGGGGGGGGGGGGGGGGTGGGGCGACGGCGGTCGGGAGAGGATCACCGGAAGGAGTGCCGCCGGCTCGTCGTCTTTCATACCTACGCACGCAGGTTCGTCCTCCTTCCTTTCTGTACTCCCCTCTTTTGATTAGTGAAGCTGCAACTACATGTCCCTCTATCTATCCCCCTGTCCTCACTCGCTTCTTTTCATCCCTTTGTCTCATGGATGAAGCTGCCAGCTGCAGGGGTGTTGCGAGGAGTTAGAGGTTGTGCGCCGGCCGGAGCAGCAGGAGCAAGGATATGGCCGCCTCTCTTCTCTGCCACGGTTCCCTCCTCTTCCTTCAGCTCTCGAGATGTCGACCTGCAGGTTTAGGTGCTTGTGTCTCAACCATCTTCCTCCCTGTATCCTCACATTTTTAATTTCTGATTCGTGTGTCACCATAAGGCTAGAGTTTGTCCGTGTGTAGACGGCCCACACTACTTTAGAAGGAACTGCTGCTGTCCAGTTTAGAGTTATGTTTTCTAGCTCAAGCATTGTTTGAATTTCTATGGCCCAGGCTCCAAGTGAGATTAATTCTTTCATTTTGTTTGTGCTAATGTGAGTGATTTATTTCTCATAGAAACAAAATTCCGATTGATGTACTAACAAATGTGTATGGCATACTATTTTTAGGCAAACCATTGTTTGACAACAAATATGCGGAGGCGTTTTTATGGATGTGCGTTTCACCTGAATCTGGAGAGCTATTCAATCTGTCGCGGACATTTTTGGTGGAATTCAATGCTTCAGCAGGTATTCTTGACCTCTATATTCCCTATCATGTGTATTTAACAAGTATTCAGTGATTCTCGACTTTTCCTTTTTAATCTATGAATGTAATCCTTAATGTGATGGTAAATGTATTATACATTTTTTGTCGAGCAAATATTGATTCATGCCATGCATGTTATGGGCGGGTTTAAAAAAAGCCATCCTGATTGTAGTGTGACAGCTTTAATCAAAGTTGTTTTAGTTACCCAGCCTTCTATTTTGATTGCTTTTGTATGATTCTTGAAAACAGAGTGTGGGTTGTGTTTATCAATAATATGCTTCAGATGTCAGTTCTGTTGCCAAATGATCTAAACTTGATTTACCCACTTCTAGAACAGAAAAGAATATGGCATTTACCTTCCGTGGATTTACTTGAACGACTGTACAAGTATCTTGGCTTGGTTTATTTCCCATCTCTAATTATTAATTGTTTGCCAAGATATTTTTATGGTGTTCTTACTCCTGATTTACTGACATGTTTGATTTGTAGTCTCTTATTATATAATCAAGTAGTTGTAGCTAAACAAACGTATATCTTGCCATGCTTTGGTGAAAGTATTAAAGTTTGTCCCTGGTTTTACTTTCCATGTGCTATCCATACCTATGCTTTATGTAGTTAATTAATAAACTCTCTTTAAATATGATGATCCCAAGAGATCAGAAGGTTCATGGGGTGATCTTGTAGCTGAGTTGAAAGTCAGAGGGTTTGTGCTATGGGTGATAAGGAATGGTCATAACCTTATTTGTTGGAATATTGCCGAAAATGATCCAAGCTAATTATTTTAGGCACTTGATCTGTTATATTGCCATAAACTGATTTTGTACTACTCGAACATGAGGATCTTTTAGCATTTAGCCATGTCAAAAACGGCATATATGTCTAACATCTAATTTGAGATGAAGTTGTCCTGCTCAATTAATTTATAGTTTTCTGGATGTTCTGGTTTTCAGCTTGGGAGCAAGTAGAAATACCTGATTTGATGCTCATGCTTCCAAAATTTTCACATTTCGCGAGAGCTAGGCGTACTTCTCGATGACCTTGCCGTCTCCAACCCATCCGTGGGTATTTCAACTCCCCTTCTGTTTTTTTTTATTTTTCTGCGCACATTTGCTCTACTCTCACTTTGCCTGGTATGCTCTCATTTTCTTAGCTTTAGATTTGCTTGTTCTATCTCCTCCCATTTTCTATTTGTTGTTCTTTTCTCTGTTTTTAATTTGGTTTTTTACATCCTATTTTATTTATTCTTTTTGGCTACGACATAATGAATGGATTATTGCTTTATTTGGCCTTTATTATATTGTTTCCCATCTACTATATGGTTCACTTTGCTAGCTATAAAAAAAGCATTATGGGTTACTGCCTGGTGGACCTCTGAATATTTTTTCACCTCAGCTTGATTGACAAGCTCACCGGCAGGAAATGTAGTATGAGATGATTTTTTTAATTTCTCTACCTTTTCTTATTGGTATGTACAGAAAGGATAAAGTCTTGTATACTTAATATCGAGTCTTATTCATCTGCATTTTTGGAATACCATTGAAAATCTTGAATTACTTTTGCTTTGATGGGTAATCTATCACTAAACAGAATATAGCTTCCAGCCTTCACACATAGAGACTAATTTAGTACTTCGGTTGGGCTGTCCTATTTTCTGTGTGGTCGAACAGGAAAGCTAAATGTACAGTTTATTTGCTCGGCACCATTTATTGTGCCACATAGAAGTACATCTTTTTCTTATTTTTTCTAATGCAATCATCAATACCGTAGCTTAGTTAACCTTCCCAATTTTTGTTCTCTTTTTGGTCATACATTAGGATTATTATGGATTTTCTGAAGGTGGTGGTGGGGGTTGCACGGCATGCTCTGTCTGGTTTCAGGAGTGTGTGCTGCACCTGAAAAAATTTCTCGGGTTGTCTCTCTTCGTATTTCCACCTTAGTTGTGATATTTTATTTATTGCTAATCATTTGAGTTAGTGTACAATCATATATTTGTCACCCATGGCTCCTTAGAGAGCTGGACATGCTTGGTTGGAGTCGTCGTCGTCGTCCTGGTTGGGGAGATGAGCATGCTTATGCTTATATTACAAAGATTAGTGTGTAGTCCTTCTATGCCTTCTAATTAGATAGTTTGGCTTGATTTTAGATGCTTACAATCTCTTGTCATAGAATTTTATAATTGCTTCTCATGGAAAGCAGCCCTCTCCCAAGCTGACGGACTTGGTTTGTTTTTCAATGTAGGCATCAGGTCTCCGAGTCGTTTAAATCTGAACGCAACACCAAGGTATCACTCTTGTAAAATCTCAGTGCAAGAGTTGTCCGTTCAAATAAGATTTTGATTGTGTTTTTCCCTTTTGCCTAGCAAAACATATATGATGCCTCTAATTTGTAGGCTGCTAGCCTGAGCATTGCCGAACAATACATCAAAGCATAGCTAAACATGGAAGCCCTCCCTAATTCATCAATTTACAAAGGTCATAGGTGATTCTCTTGCAGACCAGTTAATTAGATTATGAATTTTGTTTATGTTATTGCTGATCTCAAATGCTTAGTTTCTAAGTTTATCTCAAAACTACACGCTTCCTCCTTGCTTATTGGAGAAGATGTTCGTATGCTTTCTCTCGTGGGCATGCTTGTGTAGTGTCATCATTTTTCAGTGCACTGCACTACCTGTTTGGGTTAGTTCTTTGGGTGTTCTGTGTGCACATGTGGTGCTTCCTGCTTCCTAGCTAGGGGGTCTAACAGTGATTGTGTAGACTACCAAACAATGGTTGCTGCTTACTGATTGTAGCCTTGTAGGCATGGTCACTGTAGCCATAGAAACGATATTCCTTTTGGATTGGTCGAGCATAGAACATGTTCATACAGATTTTGAAGAGCTGCTCCGCCTCCCCGCCTCATCTCATTTTCCTCTCTTCCTCACGGCGCCAGGAGCATGGCCTCGATCTGGAGAAGGGGAGCAGCCACCAGCCGATTCCAGCCCACTCCGGCGGTCCCGGCGGCCATCCAGCACCTTCATGTGCTCTCTACCATCTCCATTGCGCTAACTCGACCTGCAGGTCCTCAACATCATCCGCGACTAACCCTAGCCGCTCGGACTGCTGGTGTGCGGTGTCGCCATGGACGCCGGCGCGGCGCCTGCACCTCTGACTGTTTCCTCCGACACCGTCCGCGTTGCCTACGGGGCATCCACCTCCTCATACGCCCCTCTCACCCAGGCGCACCTCTTGGGGTCGTTGGCGCTTGTGATTTCCCCGTGCGAGTATGTAAAAAGTTGCAGGATCTTTCGATCCAATAGTCGATTGTAGAATAGCTTATCTACAGACGTGTGAGGGATTAGAAATTTTGCACAGGCTTGAGAATCCCTGACTATCTCGATCTAACTGAGAGTAATTTCATAGGATGGTGGCAACAGAGGGACTCTTTGGTGCCGGAGAGCTCGGGATTCATCACCCCTAACTGAATCAACCCTGCTATCACAGGTTCCCTCCTCCTGGTCCTTCATTGCCACAAAATTTCCCATTGCCTTGCAATTTGTTAGATTCGTTGATTTTGCTATCCTATAGTCCTGGATGGGTCCCCAGCCCCAGGCAAACCAATCTCAGTGGAATCATGGAGATCAAAAGATTTTGCTATGTCGATATACTTCTATGAATTACATATTTTCTTCCTTGAGAGTAATCAGTGTAATCTTTGAAAAGTAGCCTCTGCATGTTTATGGCCTCTCAGCTTCGTGCTTATGGTGTGGCTGCGTGGAAGCCGACGACAAGTACGGCCGCTCTCTACTTGCCTCTAATATGTATGTCTTAACTCCCTCGAGAAAAGGAGTCTTTGCAAGGTCAGCCAGTACTCCACTTCACATTCAATCATATGCAGAAATATATGCCATGTTTTTCAGTAGTCTGCTCGCCTCTTCTACATAAAAAGGTGCTGTGTTCTAATTTTCTTTCACTGTTTATGTTGATTGACGACAGAGCAAACTATGTGATTTAAATAATCATCAAGAACATGTCAATCATTTCAAATAAACATTCTTTTTATTGTACTGAAGATGTGAAATGGCTGCTTGGTGGAGGTGCCAGGATTTATGAATTAAGCTATCTGATGATGACAGTGCTTATATTTTATAGTTTTACATTTTTTATTCCCTTTAGAATTAACATGTATCAATGAAAAAAAAATGAATTTCTGACGTTTACAATTTGGTTTGTGTACGTGCCTTATTTAGACTACCCGCATATCTGGAGGCATCGCGTGCGCCCGCCGTTTATGACCGCCGGATCGATTCACCACAGACGGCGGTGATGCAGACCAGGAACGCATCGGACATGGACGCTGTGCGGAAACTCGGCGCTGCCAGCGCCACCTCGGTGAGGAGGAAGACGCTCTGCGACATCACCAACCTAAGGCGGCCGCTGGTGGCGGCAGGACGGGTTGAGGTACGCGGACGGCGTGGATGGGATCGCGTGGTTGGTCAAGGCAAGATTTGCTGACCCGACTCCACCGCCGTCTCTTTCTTGGTTATGAGTATGATGTGTCGCGGTCGCTAGCGCTGCTCTTTTTTTCTTGAATCTATGTGTGTGTAAATGCAAGAGAATTCGGATCTTGTGAAGCTCCTGGAGGAGAGAGTATTTTCCTTCATCGATTGTTCTCTTTTGTCTAGGATGGATAGGGCTTCTTGATGTGTGGTTGTTCTGGTGTTGAATCTATTTGGTTTGATTTGCATAGTATACATCACGGCTCCATAGTAGACATCCATGTTTAAAACTAAGATCAGATATTTGAATTGTCAGACTCTTTTGCTCATTGTCAGACCATGACTACGGCTTCCTATTAAAGTTGTGTGGAATGCTACTAAAAAGTGGACAAAATTATGCTTCAAATGTATTCTTTATTCTCGTAGCCCCTTCAAGGCTTCTGGTTAATGTTCACTGATGTGCTCCTGAAAGTTGCAAGATGGCACTATATGGGGACAACCATCAGTATCGCTCAGTCTCAAGATCGCCATGACACCTGAACTGTTCTGCTGAATAATATCTTGCATAGTTTATATTGTCTTGTTTCCATCTACATATAGGAATACATATGTGGCAAGCACAAATCATTCGTTTCAAAAAACAGTACATAGACTACCATATTCTGTCCAGTCCTGATACACTTGCAATTTCTTACTAATGGCCTGTGAAGTTATGTCCTATAATAACAGTCTCACTATATTAAGACACATGCATCACTGCTAAACATCCCAAGTGAAACCACAGGCAGATAAGCCAGCTTAATTATTCTACTACTTTCTAGATGACAGCAGTTAAACAAGAGGAGGCAGACACAGCCAGTGATATCAACAACGGTGGCCAAATTACCCATGGTGATGCTCAAAACATACTTATGATGACTATTGACTTAGATTTCAAATCATAGAGATTATTTTACCTTACCATGATTTCCTTATCTATTCATCACGGACGGACCACTGTGTCGGAAGCACAACAAGCCATTCGAGTATATTCATCGCCCACGCAAAGCAAGCTCAATCCAAAAGTTCAAAGGCAAGAAAATCCATATAAAGCCTGGAAAGTACATTCTCTGTGGTAAGAGCTACATTGCTCTACCCATTCCAACAACTCTCACATCAACTGCTAAATGGTATAACTTTGTATAATTTAACATAGGTAAGCTTGGCATCCACCACTTAGATGAGTTTAGTCACCACATTGTGTGGGGCAACACCGTTAAGCTCTACAACCATAATGTTCATAGACTACGAAAGATAATCCACAGGACCACCACGCCTGATCGCTACTATGTGTGCCACATGACAGAAACATTTGCAACAGACGGCAAAAGAATGGTAATCCTTTGCAATTGCTATGTTCTGTTTCATACAATGGCATGGTATAAAATGATATACTAACTAACCTTTACTATTATTTTCAGTACTTTAGGGTTTCCTTTTCTACGGGTTCCCTTTTCCCACACATGAATGCTGAACATGGTGAACTCTGACGGAACTACCGCTGTTACAGCCCGCTTTATCAAGGGTGTTGGCAAAAAGGCCACCATCACTAGAGGCTGGAGCCACTTCTTCCGTCAGGCACAGATGAACAAAGGGCAAGCATATGTTTTCGCCTTCAAATGCACTTCCAAGGGACTGCGCCTGATCGTCTACTCAATATAAGCAAGTTGCAAGAGCCCTTTGTTATATAACTTAGCATTAGTATAGATGCCTACCAAGAATTCTATGTTTATCATCCTTTTGAATCTTATGTAATCCCCTAAGACCATCATGTGCATTTAACTGTCGGTTATTTGCTGCTTAGACTGCTGTGTGGTATGCTTTTGAAATAGCCACCATTTATTTATCATCAATCCGTACTCGTTTCCATACGTTTCATTTTGTTTTTACATATTTTAATGCACACTCTTTCAATACTTGGCTTGCACTCGGCCTTTGCGCCATGGGCGCAACGGGTCATCTAGTTAGAGAAAAGCTAGAAGGTTATGAGTTCTTAAATATCAACCAAGTCTTACAAAGGGCTTTGGCTCAGGAAAGCCGAAGCAAAGATCTCAAAGAAGTGCACAGATACAAAGCCGCGCTTATTGCAAGTATCATAATTCTTTTTTCTCATGCTACTAACGATTGCAATGTTTTTCGACAACAGATACAATCGGCCATTAATGACGGACGATTGAACTTTTCTGAGATGCAAGTTGATAAACAACCCTTTCCAATGAACACCATGGACTTGGAGGGGAAAAAGATGCTCATTCGGCCGGAGGTAGCCGAATCAGCTAATAAAGCTAATGTCATTGTTGGTGAGCCCAGGAAAGACAAGGAGGGCGACAAGGTCTTGGGGAGACAGGTTGTGCTTGATAAGCAACCCGATGGCAAGGAAGTGATCAAGATCACCATCGAGAATCCGACACTCGGGGGGCAACTACAAGTGCAAGAAAATGCTCGTGTGAGATTTGTCAAGCCCAAGAGTCTAGAAGTTGGCAAGTGGAAAAGGAATGAAGTTAAAGTGGAAGCTATCCGAGTTAAAGTGCAAGCGGATCAAACCAACTTTTGATATGTTTCTGTCCAAATATGCCAATCAGTCGGCTGGTTCCAGCTCTAACCGACCATCATACTTGAAGCGACCAAGGTCACCATCAGATGATATGTTCAGTCAGTATATGAAACCGAGTGGACCAAAGGCGCTGTTTCCAGAAGAGTAGAGGCAAACTGTTTGGGACCGACTTGAATACTCATATAATGGCCGACTGAACATCGGTAACTATCGGTCGGCTGGTCAAAATATGCGACCGGATGGAAATCCGAGTGTAAGAATGCACCAAGGTGGAAGCTATCCGAGTGAAAAAATGTGGCCAAGTAGATTCCATCCGAGTGAATTCCATCCGAGTGGATTCCATCCGAGTGACATCCATCCGAGTGGATTCCATCAGAGTAAAAAGGTGCGCCTGAGTGGAAATTTCATGCATATGGAAAGTCGAAAAGAATGGTGTGTTAAGTCACCAAGTGTTGCAGCAATTGAGTCAGGAAAAGGCAAGGAGAAAATGGATGCCGACTCACTCATCTTGGGCACCAAAACATTCACCATACAACAGCCAATTGTGCACAGCAATCCGACTGAGCCGATACTTGCTATCATGCCAAAGCACTCGGCTAATGACCATAAAGCAAGCACCAGCCAAATAAAGACGAGAGATCCTAAATACACTCAGCCAAAGTGGTGTCCTCCAGGGCTAACAAAGACACAGAAGAGGAAACTACAGAGGTTAAGGAGTCAAGAGATGGCAGAATAGGAGGCCGAGAAGCAAAGGGATAAGTTGTTCAATGACACTCGGCCCATGGTTCCAGCAAAACAAGTGTGGAGGCCTAAACAAATACAAGATACATTAGCTTCTACATCTATCACAACAGCACCTGCGCCACCAAAAGAGGACGATGCAGTTATTACATCGTCTACATCACCTAGTACTTCTCCTTCACTCGGACAGATTTCAGAATCGGTAGATATACTTGAAGAAAAGGATGATATGTTGGACTATCAGTCTAGACCGGTTCATGAAGGTATGGCTATCAATATGGTTTATTACTTACCTGCCGAGTTTCGCGCTGTAGATGAAGAAGGAGAGGTGGCCCAACTGGATTTTGGCCCTAAAAATGCAATATTTGAGAAGCCAAAAGAGCCAGTAACACATCTGAAACCGTTGTATCTTAGAGGTCATATCAACGGATCACCACTCAGTCGAATGCTTGTTGATGGTGGTGCTGTGGTAAATCTTATGCCCTATTCGGTCTTCAAGAAATTGGGTTTGCCTGATGAAGAGCTGATAAAGACGAATATGGTGCTCAATGGATTTGAAGGCAAAGAGAAAACTGAAGCCAAAGGTGTGATGTATGTGGAGCTTACAGTCGGAAGCAAAACTTTGGCTACTGCATTCTTTGTCGTTGAGGTGCAAGGTAACTACAACGTCATACTAGGCCGCGATTGGGTTCATGCAAACCAGTGCGTGCCATCCACTATGCACCAGTTTTTGATTCAGTGGGTTGATGATGAAGTGGAAGTCATTCATGCAGATAACTCGGCCTGTGTTGCTTTGGCCGATGCATCGGTGGATTGGCAACATCCCAATGCTACTTGCTTGACAGGACGTGACTTATCAGAGTTTGATTTTCTCAGCGCGACCAAGAATGGTTTTGTGCCCGTCTCTTTAAAGCCAACTGAATGCAATCGGCTCCAAGGTATGATATGTTTAAATGGATTCTAGCTCCGAGTGGTTACAAAAACTTCTTGTAAAATATCGGTCCAGCGAGAACGATATGTATGAGTCTATAGAGGAGTTGGATGACATGGATTAACTTGGACAAGGTTTTACATCGGCCGATCCATTAGAAGAGATAGATATTAGAGATGGTTCAGTCACTCGACCGACGTTTGTAAAAAAAAATTTGAAAGCCGATTGTAAAGCTAAGTTAATCGAGCTATTGAAAGAATATGTTTGTTGCTTTGCATGGGAATATCATGAGATGCCAGGGTTAAGCCGAGAGCTAGTGGAGCATCGGTTACATATAAAGGCTGGTTTTAGACCATATAAACAATCGGCCAGAAAGTTTAGCCCAAAAACATATGACCGGATCAAGGAGGAGATCGGCCAGTTGCTTAAAGCTAATTTTATCAGACCTTGCAGGTATGCCGAGTGGATTTCTAACATTGTCCCAGTGGAGAAGAAATGATCCGGCAAATTGAGGGTGTGCATTGACTTCGGAGATTTGAATAGGGCTACACCCAAAGATGAGTATCCCATGCCAATAGCCAATATGCTTATTAATGATGCTTCTGGACATAAGGTTATTAGCTTTCTAGATGGTAATGCCGGATACAATCAAATTTTTATGGCCGAAGAGGACATGTCCAAGACAGCTTTTCGATGCCCTGGTTTCCTTGGTTTATTCGAGTGGACATTGATGACATTTGGATTAAAAAATGCTGGAGCCACATATTAAAGGGCTATGAATTTGTTTTTTCATGATTTACTCGGTGTCATACTTGAAGTCTATATTGATGATATTGTTGTCAAATCGGATGCTTTTGAATTTCACTTGGCCGATTTGCGTTTAGCTTTTGAAAGAATGAAAAAGTATGGACCGAAGATGAATCCTTTGAAGTGTGCATTCGGCGTGTCAGCTGGCAAGTTTTTGGGTTTCATTATTCATGAAGATGGCATAGAGATTGATCCCAAAAAGATAGAGGCCATACAGAAAGTGGAGGCTCCAACATGCAAGCGAGATATGCAAAAATTCCTTGGCAAGGTCAATTATTTGAGGAGATTCATAGCTAATCTGCCAGGGAAGGTTGATGCGTTTACTCCTATCATTCGGTTAAAGAATGATGCTGATTTCACTTGGGGGGCAAAATAGTAAGAAGCATTTGGTATGATCAAGAATTATTTGTGCACTCCTTCTCCTTGTTGAACATGGCGGTGTCGATGTCGAGCGACGGCATGGTGGCGCTAACCTTGGCCGGGGCCGCGACCATGGCGGCACGCACCCTGGACGGCAAGGGCGCATGCGAGGTGGGATACGGTCGGGGAGAAGGCGATGGAGGAGGATGAGCCTCCTAGGATTTTGGGGTGGGTCAAGGGGGCGAGTGTGGGTGTCACTGAGGAGGTGGGCGAGGACGTTTGGGAGACGGCGATGGTGTGTGGCTGTTTGAAGGGGTGGAAGAAGAGGTGGCGTGCGGTGTTTTCCTCTGTGGTGGAATATGTTCAGTCAACTTAAATTAGTAAGTGCACATCAGAGAATGGATTTGGTTAAAATTACTCCTTCCGTCCCAAAATATAAGAGCGTTTTTCACACCGGAGTCAAAACATGGAGTGTTGTTAGATTGAGTTTAGTAGGCCTAATCATATGGGGTAATGGGTCTGTGTACGTTTTGTGAGGGATATTTAGAGAAGATAATGTTTGCTCTTTTATAAGTATATGTAGAGCTCGGCCAATGCTTGGTTAGAAGGACAGCGGTATCCCCATCCCACTAGGATTCAAGTTATAAAACTGGTGCTCCCATTTTTCTGGATTTATTTCAGGTCTTTCGGCCATGTGCGTTCAGTGGAAGGAGATGTTCCCATTGACTACGAACACGTATGTGGCGATTTCGTTAATCTCAAAATGATTTGCTGGCTCATTCTTGTGGAGGTGCTCATAAAAATAGGTTGTATGTGTGAGTATATGTGCATATGTATGAACGTATGCGTCTGTACATGTACAGTAAAGAAAAACTTACTGCTAGTGAAGGAAAGGTCTCCTAGTGATAAGAAACATAGAGCTAAAGAGAGAGCAAAAAAAGAATCTTTGGTGTATAATGCTGCATAATCTTCAATGTTATCAGAACTGTAACCGTTCGTATTGATGGTTCGGTTACATATCCTCCAGACGAGGTTCCCATGGTCAAAGTGCGGTTGGAACATAGGAACCCGTTCTGATTTGCTAGTACTTGGGTTCCTTCTATGATTCGTCTTCTTCCGCGTAGAGTGGAGATAGCTCGTAGAGGCAACACGCGCCGTTCCCGGAAAGCAACACGAGCGCGAGTCTAATTCGGATGCTCGTGGGCCCGTGACGCTACATAGTACCTATAAAATCTTCACCGCACGGTCTCCTCCCTGTACGCAGCCCAACCTAGCGCTCAACCTCAGACCTATCTCGACCTCGCTCCGACGACCGCCAAGCCGCCGCCCAGGAACCAATCGCCGTCGCGCCGCCCCCTCCATAAGAATCGATCAAGGTACGCACGCGAGCTTCTAAGCATGTCCCGATCTAAACGGGCAACTGATCGCTACCGCTCGAAGTACTTAATTACTGATGCTTGAAGTTGAAGTGCTTGTTGTTGGACAGATCGATGAAGATCCACGTTAGGTTGCTAAACAACACGGCCCACGATCTCGAGGTGGAGGGCTCGGACACCATCGGCAGCGTGAAGGCGAAGATCATGGAAAAGGAGGGGGTTCCACCGCAGCAGCAGCTCCTCTTCTTCGCCGATGAGGGGCTGGAGGATGCCCGGACGCTCGCGGACCATGGCATCGAGGACGGGGCCTCGGTTTGCCTGATCGCCATCAACATGCAGGGTTAACTCGTTTGGTAGATCGATGAGTGTTTTTCAGTTTTTGTAGTTTGTTTAGCGTTTTCGGTTTGGTTGCATCGTTGTTGTGTGCAGCCAGACACAGCTAGTCTTCGTTTACATATGTGCAATGGTCTATGGTTGGGTCAGAGATTAGGTACGATCTGAAACTAGCAGGTCACACATTAATTAGGCAGCCGTGTATATATGCTTGAGGTCTTTTCACTTCTCCCGCAGAGAAGTAATTTGTTCAATGTGTGCTTAAACTTATACTGTTTTTTCAATCTGAGCTTAAACATAGTTAATGAATCTTGATCTTTTTACTCTGAGGAGTCGGGTAGCCTTTTTCTTCTGCTTTCTGGCATGTGGCATGTTTGTATTGTTGCCCCAGCAAATCTCTTATTTACTTTCTCGCACTTGAACTACTTCTATGGACATGGTAATTGCCTTATTTATAACAGTTTTGCTAAAGCACATCTAGATGTGCTATAAGTATTGCACATCTAAGTCCTATATCATTGATTTTACACTAAGATTTATGCAAGCATGGGACAAAAGCCTATTTCAAGTTAAAGAAGCTTGATTTTCCTTTTTTTATCTGTGCTTAAAAGGAATCAACACAGTGAAATAGCAGTGTATACTCTACTTTTGGCCGTAACAAGTTGAATATTTACAATACTACGAAACGGGACCCATGGAGGCATAGGTCCCGGTTCGTGAGGCCAGAGGGCCGGCCGGGTCTCGTGGGGCATTGGTCCCGGTTCGTCTGGCCCCTTTGGTCCCGGTTCCAGACACGAATCGGGACCAATGGGCCTCGCTCTTGGCGCACAACCATTGGTCCCGGTTCGTGGCTGGAACCGAGACTAAAGGGTCCCGGTTCGTGGCTGGAACCAGGACCAAAGAGGGGCCTTTAGTCCCAGTTCCAGCCACGAACCGGTACCAATGAGATGCCTATATATACCCCCTCGCCCGCGAGCAGAGCACTTCACTGCTCTGTTTTTTTGGCCGGTGAGGGGAGAGCTTTGTGGTGCTCTACCTCACCTCCTATGCACATGAGGTGTTCGATGAAATGCCCGAGCCACACTTCAGCTTTCTCCTCTCGAAGCTCTTGTCCAAACTCCATTTTCTTCGAGATTTGTCTAGGTTTGGCGGTCTGTCCTGTCCCGTCCTCACCGCCGTCGATCGCTCGCACCGATCTCGTTGCCGACACCACCGTGGCGAGCCTCTTGATCTCACTACTAGGGAAAAGCCTAGCAGCAACGCGGGTTTTAGGTATAGCAGTAGCGCGGGGTGCCGCGCTACTGATAATGCGCTACAGCTAACCTGTAGCAGCAGCGCGTGCACGCCCGCGCTACTGCTATACAAGCGTAGCAGCAGCGAGCGCTGTGAAAGCGCGCTACTGATAATATCTCTAGCGCGCTTTATTAGGACGCGCTACTGCTAGTGGCACGTTGCTGCTAACTTTTCTCCACTCGCTACTGCTAATTTTATTAGTTTTTGTTTTTTTCCTGCATATTTGTTTTGTATTTGAACAGGCTTTATACAAGAATCTTTAGCACATACAAATGTCATCATCATACACATATAAATGGCTGCGAGACCACAAATGTAATCATAGCATATGCATACAAATAGTCTCATCATAATCATCATCCAACACAAAGTGGTCTCTCGTCATCATCTTGAAAATAGCGATACATGCAAGTCTCGAATACTTGCAACTATAACGTCATCCATCTAAACAAAGATATACGCGAGAAGTGCTATCACTATGAGTGATAGCGGAGCTATGCAGTACATGAGGCGGCGGTTATGAGGCATCTCTCGCGCTAGCGTGTACCTCAAGTAACTAGCTTGTGCTTCTTGTCTGCTTTTGAAGCCTTTATGGCTGGCGCCCGAGACCCCCTCCACTTGCGCCTGACACTCATACCACTCGTCGTACACTCCCGGAACCTTACCTTCGTACACAACATAGCACTCCTTCGCCATCAAGAATCTAGGTACCTATTAGAGATGCATCTTCATCAAGAGAATGTACGATCATATGCAACAAAATACTAGAGCAATACGAAAAAGAAAGGGTTAGCAACTAGATGCAACATATAGTACGCAAACTAATTAACTAGATGTACGCATGTCATCGTATCCAAACTAACAAAGTAGCGTTACACAAGTTCGGCAGGGACCATGGACATCACAAAGTTTAATCGCTACAGAAAGTATACAAGTTCAACCCACACATATCATCATCATCGGCATCGTAAATCATTAGAAGTTCCATCCTTCCATATCATCAAGGATGGACCCTAGCTTCTTGAACGGCATGAGGTCATGACGTTGCATGCCTATGCGAGTTCGGACGTCAGCTTGCGATATAGGGCCGTGGTGGAACATCCCCTTCTCATCGACGACTTCTTTCACGATGATCGTCGCAATGTCCCTTTGGATGCGAAAGAAGTCATCTCTAAGTTTATAATCCACTTCTCCATGAGATTCTACCCACTTGCGGATATGATCATCGTTTTTGGTTGTCATACGAAGCTTTTGGTGATCCGTGTTGAACTCAATCATGAGATGGAGGAGGTAGAATCCATCTTTCTTGCTTGGTTTTGGGACATGGATGCAGCAGAAGTTAGTTTTATGCGAGAAGCCCAACTTCTTGTTCCTTTGTTTCCTGATCTCCAGGTGGCCACCCCTAATGCTGAAGCCTTGGAGAGCATGAATATTCATTATGTGGGTGTAGTCCTTCTTCTCGTAGTCTCTGGTGGGGTCGAAATACACGGCGTGGGAGACTCGCGGGTAAAGAACGATAAGGATGGCGCGCCCGTTGCTGCAGGGAAAAGACACCTCAAATTATTCTCCATATGAGCGAGAAGGAATGATTGAAATGTACGAAAGTTTTGTCCGGAACTGACTTACTTTGGATGATAAGGCAGGAGGACAATTTCCTGGTCCTTATTCTGTACCATGAAGTTTTGGAGGTAGTCCCTAGAAGTTTCACGCTCAAAGTCCCCGAGACTCAAGAAAGACTCGTGCATGTAGTACGGATCCGCCACATAGATTTGCGAGACTTCTTCTCTCTTCATGACAGAGCTCATATGTAGCGCAAGAAGGCGGATGATTGTAAAATCGAGCCGCCTTGTCAGAAACATCTCAAAGATATGGTCAAACCGCAGGAAGAACACCTCTGCGGGCCGTGTGTCGACATAGCACTTCTCCTCAGGCACATGAGTCGCGTATGTCGGATATCCTGGATCCTTCGAGGCTAGTAGGCTTTTCTCAGTCGACAGCACATGGTCGTGCAGTCTCCTGAGATCCCCTGATAGTGCGTCTAGCGGTTTCGGCGGTAGCATCGGCTCGCCCGTGAGATGGAACATGGCCGCACCTTTCACGGGTACACGCTCTTCAGAATCCACTGTCTGGCTGCTATGTGCTCTGGCTTGTTTGGAGGCAGCTATCTTCCCCGGTCTCTTCCTCTCCTTTTTCTTGGGCACACCTTCCAGACCCTTCCTTAACCCCTGCTCCAGTGTTGCCGGGCTAAGCACTGTATGACCCCCGGCTAGTTGAGCCTGTGTTGAGGCGGCATCTTCAGGCGTGTCCTGTGAGGATATCATGAAGAGAGACTTCTTGCAACCCCTGCTACGATGTTCCTGCCCGGGCAGATCATCCATATCCTCATTAGCATGCTGATAGCCCGATTCGTCATATGGTTGACTCATCATATCTAAGTCACCCTCATACGCATTTGTATTGAGGAAACCCATTGGGTCCTTCGTCTCCTCCGTCTCATCATCCATTCTCTGTTCTACGGGACCGATCACATCAGCTAGTACTATTGCACACCTTCATCACGTCGTCCGCCGCTCTCACCCGACACTACAGGAGCTGGTAATTGCGTAGGTGGGGTGGTGGTCTCCATACATGCTTGTTGATGTGTGATTATTGGTGTGCTCTCAGCCGGCTCCAGACGAAGAAGATTCTTCGGCCATAGCAGGACCCAACCCTTGCAGCTTCCAATCCACAGCGGGGTCTCGTCGTCCTCTCCCCCATGCCGTACTGGAGGAGGCAAATCCTTGTGCCCCGATGTCACACTCGACAAGGTAACCCTGAAGTGCCCAGCGGGCATCGGCTGGTTGTGGAACGTGAGATCCAAGGGCTTTGTTATCACCCGCTTTCCCACATCCACCTTCTGGCCTTTATCAAGTAGAGTACGATGCACGGGGTTTCGTCGTCCTGCAAACACATGTCTGCGGCGTAAAACATCCGAAAGGCAACGGAAATAGAATATTCTAGATATATATGTTCATGCGACATGTAATTACCGTGAGGGCGTCGAGCTCAGCCAAAGACGAAGGCCCGCCTAGCGCGCCAGAGACTGAGGACGGTGATACGTCTCCAACGTATCTATAATTTTTGATTGTTCCATGCTATTATATATTCTGTTTGGATGTTTAATGGGCTTATTTATATACTTTTATATTATTTTTGGGACTAACCTATTAACCGGAGGCCCAGCCCAAATTGCTGTTTTTTTGCCTCAGTGTTTCGCAGAAAAAGAATATCAAACGGAGTCCAAACGGAATGAAACCTTCGGGAACGTGATTTTTGGAACAAACGTGATCCAGAGGACTTGGAGTGGACGTCAAGCAACAGACGAGGAGGCCACGAGGTAGGGGGCGCGCCTACCCCCCAGGCGTGCCCTCTACCCTCGTGGCTCCACCGACCTACTTCTTCCTCCTATATATACCTACGTACCCCCAAACCATCAGAACGAACCACGAAAACCTAATTCCACCGCCGCAACCTTATGTACCCGTGAGATCCCATCTTGGCGCCTTTTCCGGCGTCCTGCCAGAGGGGGCATTGATCACGGAGGGCTTCTACATCAACACCATAGCCTCTTCGATGATGTGTGAGTAGTTTACCTCAGACCTTCGGGTCCATAGTTATTAGCTAGATGGCTTCTTCTCTCTCTTTGGATCTCAATACAAAGTTCTCCTCGATTCTCTTGGAGATCTATTCGATGTAATCTTCTTTTGCGGTGTGTTTGTCGAGACCGATGAATTGTGGGTTTATGATCAAGATTATCTATGAACAATATTTGAATCTTCTCTGAATTCTTTTATGTATTATTGGTTATCTTTGCAAGTCTCTTCGAATTATCAGTTTGGTTTGGCCTACTAGATTGATCTTTCTTGCAATGGGAGAAGTGCTTAGCTTTGGGTTCAATCTTGCGGTGTCCTTTCCCAGTGACAGCAGGGGCAGCAAGGCACGTATTGTATTGTTGCCATCGAGGATAAAAAGATGGGGTTTATATCATATTGCATGAGTTTATCCCTCTACATCATGTCATCTTGCTTAAAGCGTTACTCTGTTCTTATGAACTTAATACTCTAGATGCATGCTGGATAGCGGTCGATGTGTGGAGTAATAGTAGTAGATGCAGAATCGTTTCGGTCTACTTGTCACGGACGTGATGCCTATATACATGATCATACCTAGAGATTATCATAACTATGCTCAATTCTATCAATTGCTCGACAGTAATTTGTTCACCCACCGTAATACTTATGCTCTTGAGAGAAGCCACTAGTGAAACCTATGGCCCCCGGGTCTATTTTCCATCATATTAATCTCTCGTTATTTCCATTACTGTTTACTTGCTTTCTTTACTTTTACTCTTTATCATAAAAAATACCAAAAATACTTATCATCCCTATCAGATCTCACTCTCGTAAGTGACCGTGAAGGGATTGACAACCCCTTTATCGCGTTGGTTGCGAGGTTCTTATTTGTTTGTGTAGGTGCAAGGGACTTGAGCGTGACCTCCTACTGGATTGATACCTTGGTTCTCAAAAACTGAGGGAAATACTTACGCTACTTTACTGCATCACCCTTTCCTCTTCAAGGGAAAACCAACGCAGTGCTCAAGAGGTAGCAAGAAGGATTTCTAGCGCCGTTGCCGGGGAGGTGTGCGCCAAGTCAAGTCAAGATATACCAAGTACCCATCACAAACTCTTATCCCTCGCATTACATTATTTGCCATTTGCCTCTCGTTTTCCTCTCCCCCACTTCACCCTTGCCGTTTTATTCGCCCTCTCTTTCCGTTCGCCCTCTTCTTCGCTTGCTTCTTGTTCGCTCGTGTGTTGGATTCCTTGCTTGTCACGATGGCTCAAGATAATACTAAATTGTGTGACTTTGCCAATACCAACAACAATGATTTTCTTAGCACCCCGATTGCTCCTCTCACTGAAGCCGAATCTTGTGAAATTAATGCTGCTTTGTTGAATCTTGTCATGAAAGATCAATTCGCCGGCCTTCCTAGTGAAGATGCCGCTACCCATCTAAATAGCTTTGTTGATTTGTGTGATATGCAAAAGAAGAAAGATGTGGACAATGATATTGTTAAATTGAAGCTATTTCCGTTTTCTCTTAGAGATCGTGCTAAAACCTGGTTTTCGTCTTTGCCTAAAAATAGTATTGATTCATGGAATAAGTGCAAAGATGCTTTTATCTCTAAGTATTTTCCTCCCGCTAAGATCATCTCTCTTAGAAATGATATTATGAATTTGAAGCAACTTGATCATGAACATGTTGCACCAGCTTGGGAGAGGATGAAATTAATGATACGTAATTGCCCTACTCATGGTTTGAACTTATGGATGGTTATACAAATTTTTTATGCCGGATTGAATTTTGCTTCTAGAAATCTTTTAGATTCGGCCGCGGGAGGCACTTTTATGGAAATCACTTTAGGAGAAGCTACTAAACTCCTAGATAATATTATGGTTAATTATTCTCAATGGCACACTGAAAGATCTACTAGTAAAAAAGTGCATGCGATAGAAGAAATTAATGTTTTGAGTGGAAAGATGGATGAACTCATGAAATTGTTTGCTAATGAGAGTGTTTATTCTGATCCTAATGATATGCCTTTGTCTACCTTGATTGAGAATAATAATGAATCTATGGATGTGAATTTTGGTTGTAGGAATAATTTCGGTAACAACGCTTATAGAGGAAACTTTAACCCTAGGCCGTATCCTAGTAATTCCTCTAATAATTATGGTAATTCCTACAACAACTCTTATGGAAATTTTGATAAGATGCCCTCTGATTTTGAGACTAGTGTTAAAGAATTTATGATTTCTCAAAAGAATTTCAATGCCTTGCTTGAAGAAAAATTGCCTAAGATTGATGAATTGGCTAGGAACGTGGATAGAATTTCTCTTGATGTTGATTCTTTGAAACTTAGATCTATTCCACTTAAGCATGATATCAATGAGTCTCTCAAAGCCATGAGAATTTCCATTGATGAGTGCCAAGAAAGAACTGCTAGGATGCGTGCTAAGAAAGATTGCTTTGTAAAGGCGTGTTCTTCTAATTTTTATGAGAATAAAGATGAAGATCTAAAAGTTATTGATGTGTCCCCTATTAAATCTTTGTTTTGCAATATGAATCTTGATAATGATGGGACTGGAGATGAGTCAACTTTAGTTAGAAGGCGTCCCAAAAATTCGGAGTTTTTAGATCTTGATGCAAAAATTGGTAAAAGTGGGATTGAAGAGGTTAAAACTTTAGATAGCAATGAACCCACTATTTTGGATTTCAAGGAATTTCGTCGTCCTGCAAACACATGTCTGCGGCGTAAAACATCCGAAAGGCAACGGAAATAGAATATTCTAGATATATATGTTCGTGCGACATGTAATTACCGTGAGGGCGTCGAGCTCAGCCAAAGACTAAGGCCCGCCTAGCGCGCCAGAGACTGAGGACGGGTGATACGTCTCCAACGTATCTATAATTTTTGATTGTTCCATGCTATTATATATTCTGTTTGGATGTTTAATGGGCTTATTTATATACTTCTATATTATTTTTGGGACTAACCTATTAACCGGAGGCCCAGCCCAAATTGTTGTTTTTTTGCCTCAGTGTTTCGCAGAAAAAGAATATCAAACGGAGTCCAAACGGAATGAAACCTTCGGGAACGTGATTTTTGGAACAAACATGATCTAGAGGACTTGGAGTGGACGTCAAGCAACAGACGAGGAGTCCACGAGGTAGGGGGCGCGCCTACCCCCCCAGGCGTGCCCTCCACCCTCATGGGCCCCTCGTGGCTCCACCGACCTACTTCTTCCTCCTATATATACCTACGTACCCCCAAACCATCAGAACGAACCACGAAAACCTAATTCCACCGCCGCAACCTTCTGTACCCGTGAGATCCCATCTTGGCGCCTTTTCCGGCGTCCTGCCAGAGGGGGCATTGATCACGGAGGGCTTCTACATCAACACCATAGCCTCTTCGATGATGTGTGAGTAGTTTACCTCAGACCTTCGGGTCCATAGTTATTAGCTAGATGGCTTCTTCTCTCTCTTTGGATCTCAATACAAAGTTCTCCTCGATTCTCTTGGAGATCTATTCGATGTAATCTTCTTTTGCGGTGTGTTTGTCGAGACCGATGAATTGTGGGTTTATGATCAAGATTATCTATGAACAATATTTGAATCTTCTCTGAATTCTTTTATGCATGATTGGTTATCTTTGCAAGTCGCTTCGAATTATCAGTTTGGTTTGGCCTAGTAGATTGATCTTTCTTGCAATGGGAGAAGTGCTTAGCTTTGGGTTCAATCTTGCGGTGTCCTTTCCCAGTGACAGCAGGGGCAGCAAGGCACGTATTGTATTGTTGCCATCGAGGATAAAAAGATGGGGTTTATATCATATTGCATGAGTTTATCCCTCTACATCATGTCATCTTGCTTAAAGCGTTACTCTGTTCTTATGAACTTAATACTCTAGATGCATGCTGGATAGCGGTCGATGTGTGGAGTAATAGTAGTAGATGCAGAATCGTTTCGGTCTACTTGTCACGGACGTGATACCTATATACATGATCATACCTAGATATTATCATAACTATGCTCAATTCTATCAATTGCTCGACAGTAATTTGTTCACCCACCGTAATACTTATGCTCTTGAGAGAAGCCACTAGTGAAACCTATGGCCCCCGGGTCTATTTTCCATCATACTAATCTCTCGTTATTTCCATTACTGTTTACTTGCTTTCTTTACTTTTACTCTTTATCATAAAAAATACCAAAAATACTTATCATCTCTATCAGATCTCACTCTCGTAAGTGACCGCGAAGGGATTGACAACCCCTTTATCGCGTTGGTTGCGAGGTTCTTATTTGTTTGTGTAGGTGCAAGGTACTTGAGCATGACCTCCTACTGGATTGATACCCTGGTTCTCAAAAACTGAGGGAAATACTTACGCTACTTTACTGCATCACCCTTTCCTCTTCAAGGGAAAACCAACCCAGTGCTCAAGAGGTAGCAACGGGCTGCTATGAGCGGGTGCGGGTGCGAGACGAGGCCCGCTTGCGTGAGCAAGTGATGGTGCGGTGGTGTTGTTGTTCACAGAGTTGCTCGCGACGAAACTGGGCAACAGGAAATCATGTACCGTCTTGTCTGGATTTTTCTTCGTCCAGTTGATGATAGCCGGGACCAAGTTAGTAGCGAAGTCATTTCTGCAGGCAGTTACAGCGACATTGACTGCTGCTACCTCTTGCGCACTGCGTTGGTTTTCCCTTGAAGAGGAAAGGGTGATGCAGTAAAGCAGCATAAGTATTTCCCTCAGTTTTTGAGAACCAAGGTATCAATCCAGTAGGAGGCCACGCACGAGTCCCTCGCACCTACACAAACAAATAAAATCCTCGCAACCAACACAATAAAGGGGTTGTCAATCCCTTCACGGTCACTTACAAAAGTGAGATCTGATAGATATGATAAGATAATATTTTTGGTATTTTTATGATAAAGATGAAAAGTAAAGAAAGCAAAATAAAAACGGCGCCAGAAATAGCTTGTTGTCGGGAGATTAAATATGATGGAAAATAGACCCGGGGGCCATAGGTTTCACTAGTGGCTTCTCTCGAGAGCATAAGTATTACGGTGGGTAAACAAATTACTATTGAGCAATTGACAGAATTGAGCATAGTCATGAGAATATCTAGGTATGATCATGTATATAGGCATTACGTCCGCGACAAGTAGACCGACTCCTGCCTGCATCTACTACTATTACTCCACACATCGACTGCTATCCAGCATGCATCTAGAGTATTAATTTCAAAAGAACAGAGTAACGCTTTAAGTAAGATGACATGATGTAGAGGGATAAACTCATGCAATATGATATAAACCCCATCTTGTTATCCTCGATGGCAACAATACAATACGTTCCTTGCTGCCCCTACTCTCACTGGGAAAGGACACCGCAAGATTGAACCCAAAGCTAAACACTTCTCCCATTGCAAGAAAGATCAATCTAGTAGGCCAAACCAAACTGATAATTCGAAGAGACTTGCAAAGATAACCAATCATACATAAAAGAATTCAGAGAAGATTCAAATATTGTTCATAGATAAACTTGATCATAAACCCACAATTCATCGGTCTCAACAAACACACCGCAAAAGAAGATTACATCGAATAGATCTCCATGAGAATCATGGAGAACTTTGTATTGAGATCCAAAGAGAGAGAAGAAGCCATCTAGGTAATAACTGTGGACCCGAAGGTCTGAGGTAAACTACTCACACATCAATGGAGAGGCTATGGTGTTGAAGTAGAAGCCCTCCGTGATCAATGCCCCCTCCAGCGGAGCGCCGGAAAAGGCCCCAAGATGGGATCTCATGGGTACAGAAGGTTGCGGCGGTGGAATTAGGTTTTTGGCTCCGTATCTGGTAGTTTGGGGGTAATCAGGTATATATAGGAGGAAGAAGTACATCGATAGAGCAACGTGGACCCCATGAAGGTGGAGGGTGCGCCCAGGGGGGTAGGCGCGCCCCCCTACCTCGTGCCCTCCTGGTTGCTTTCTTGACGTAGGGTCCAAGTCCTCTGGATCACGTTCGTTCCAAAAATCACGTTCCCGAAGGTTTCATTCCGTTTGGACTCCGTTTGATATTCTTTTTCTGCGAAACTCTGAAATAGGCAAAAAACATCAATTCTGGGCTGGGCCTCCGGTTAATAGGTTAGTCCCAAAAATAATATAAAAGTGTATAATAAATCCCATTAATGTCCAAAACAGAATATAATATAGCATGGAACAATCAAAAATTATAGATACGTTGGAGACGTATCAAGCATCCCCAAGCTTAATTCCTGCTCGTCGTCGAGTAGGTAAATGATAAAAATAGATTTTTTTATGTGGAATGCTTCTTAGCATAATTTCAATGTAATTCTGTTAATTGTGGTATGAATATTCAGATCCGAAAGATTCAAGACAAAAGTTTAATATTGACATGAAAATAATAATACTTCAAGCATACTAACTAAGCAATTATGTCTTCTCAAAATAACATGGCCAAAGAAAGTTATCCCTACAAAATCATATAGTATGGCTATGCTCAATCTTCACCACACAAAGTATTTGAATCATGCACTACCCCGATGACAAGCCAAGCAATTGTTTCATACTTTTGATGTTCTCAAACTTTTTCAATCTTCATGCAATACATGAGCGTGAGCCATGGACATAGCACTATATGTGGAATAGAATGGTGGTTGTGGAGAAGACAAGAAGGAGAAGATAGTCTCACATCAACTAGGCGTATCAACGGGCTATGGAGATGCCCATTAATAGATATCAATGTGAGTGAGTAGGGATTGCCATGCAACGGATGCACTAGAGCTATAAGTATATATGAAAGCTCAACAAAAGAAACTAAGTGGGTGTGCATCCAACTCGCTTGCTCACGAAGACCTAGGGCATTTTGAGGAAGCCCATCATTGGAATATACAAGCCAAGTTCTATAATGAAAAATTTCCCACTAGTATATGAAAGTGATATTATAGGAGACTCTCTATCATGAAGATCATGGTGCTACTTTGAAGCACAAGTGTGGTAAAAGGATAGTAACATTGTCCCTTCTCTCTTTTTCTCTCATTTTTTTATTTGGGCCTTTTCTCTTTTTTTTATGACCTCTTTTTTTTATTTAGTCCGGAGTCTCATCCCGACTTGTGGGGGAATCATAGTCTCCATCATCCTTTCCTCACTTGGGACAATGCTCTAAAAAATGATGATCATCACACTTTTATTTACTTACAACTCAACAATTACAACTCAATACTTAGAACAAAATATGACTCTATGTGTATGCCTCCGGCGGTATACCGGGATATGCAATGAATCAAGAGTGACATGTATGAAAGAATTATGAACGGCGGCTTTGCCACAAATACAATGTCAACTACATGATCATGCAAAGCAATATGACAATGATGGAGCGTGTCTTAATAAATGGAACGGTGGTAAGTTGCATGGCAATATATCTCGGAATGGCTATGGAAATGCCATGGTAGGTATGTATGGTGGCTGTTTTGAGGAAGGTATATGGTGGGTGTATGATACCGGCGAAAAGTGTGCGGTATTAGAGAGGCTAGCAATGGTGGAAGAAAGAAAGTGCGTATAATCCATGGACTCAACATTAGTCATAAAGAACTCATATACTTATTGCAAAAATCTACAAGTTATCGAAGCAAAGTATTACGCGCATGCTCCTAGGGGGATAGATTGGTAGGAAAAGACCATCGCTCGTCCCCGACCGCCACTCATAAGGAAGACAATCAATAAATAAATCATGCTCCGACTTCATCACATATCGGTTCACCATACGTGCATGCTACGGGAATCACAAACTTTAACAGAAGTATTTCTCAAATTCAAAACTACTCAACTAGCATGACTCTAATATCACCATCTCCATATCTAAAAACAATTATCAAGTATCGAACTTCTCATAGTATTCAACACACTCATAAGAATTTTTTTACTAATCATGAATGCCTATCATAATTAAAGCAAATTACCACGCTGTTTTGTAGGACTCTCAAAATAATCTAAGTGAAGCATGAGAGAAAAATAGTTTCTATAAAAAAATCCACCACCATGCTCTAAAAGATATAAGTGAAGCACTAGAGCAAAAACTATATAACTCAAAAGTATAAGTGAAGCACATAGAGTATTCTAACAATTTCCGAATCATGTTTCTCTCTCTCAAAAGGTGTGTACAACAAGGATGATTGTGGCAAACTAAAAAATAAAGACTCAAATAATACAAGACGCTCCAAGCAAAACACATATCATGTGGTGAATAAAAATATAGCTCCAAGTAAAGTTACCGATGGAAGTAGACGAAAGAGGGGATGCCTTCCGGGGCATGTCCAAGCTTTGGCTTTTTGGTGTCCTTAGATTATCTTGGGGTGCCATGGGCATCCCCAGGCTTAGGCTCTTGCCACTCCTTGTTCCATAATCCATCAAATCTTTCACCCAAAACTTGAAAACTTCACAACACAAAACTCAGCAAATAATCTCGTGAGCTCCGTTAGCGAAAGAAAACAAAACACCACTTCAAGGTACTGTAATGAACTCATTCTTTATTTATATTGGTGTTAAACCTAATGTATTCCAACTTCTCTATGGTTTATAAACTATTTTACTAGCCATAGATTCATCAAAATAAGCAAACAACACATGAAAAACAGAATCTGTCAAAAACAGAACAGTCTGTAGTAATCTGTAACTAACGCAAACTTCTGGAACTCCAAAAATTCAGCCAAAATAGGACGACCTAGAAAATTTGTTTATTGATCAGAAGAAATTGGAATAAATATTTTATCACGTTCTGGTGATTTTTAACAATTATTTTCGTGAACAGAAAGTTTCTGGAATTTTCAGCAAGATCAAATAACTATCATCCAAGAAGATCCTATAGGTTAAACATGGCACAAACACTAATTAAAACATAAAAACACATCTAACCAGAGGCTAGATCAAATATTTATTCCTAAACAGAAGCAAAAAGCAAAAAACTAAAATAAAATTGGGTTGCCTCCCAACAAGCGCTATCGTTTAACGCCCCTAGCTAGGCATAATAGCAAGGATAGATCTAGGTATTGCCATCTTTGGTAGGCAATCCATAAGTGGATCTCATAATAGATTCATAAGGTAATTTTATTTTCTTTCTAGGGAAGTATTCCATGCCTTTCCTTAACGGAAATTGGAATCTAATATTCCCTTACTTCATATCAATAATTGCACCAATCGTTCTAAGGAAAGATCTACCAAGAATAATAGGACATGAAGGATTGCAATCTATATCAAGAACGATAAAATCCACGGGCACATAATTACTATTTGCAACAATAAGAACATCATTAATCCTTCCCATAGGTTTATTAATAGTGGAATCCGCAAGGTGCAAGTTTAAAGAGCAATCATCAAATTCGCGGAAACCTAACAAATCGCACAAAGTTTTTGGAATCGTGGAAACACTAGCACCCAAATCACACAAAGCATAGCATTCATGATCTTTAATTTTAATTTTAATAGTAGGTTCCCACTCAGCATAAAGTTTTCTAGGGATAGAAACTTCCAACTCAAGTTTTTCTTCATAAGATTGCATCAAAGCATCAACGATATGTTTGGTAAAGGCTTTATTTTGACTATAAGCATGTGGAGAATTTAGCACAGATTGCAACAAGGAAATACAATCTATCAAAGAGCAATTATCATAATTAAATTCCTTGAAATCCAAAATAGTGGGTTCATTAATATCTAGAGTTTTGAGCTCTTCAATCCCACTTTTACCAATTTTTGCATCAAGATCTAAAAACTCCGAATATTTGGAACGCCTTCTAGGTAAAGGTGGATCATATTCAGTTCCATATTTATCAAGATTCGTATTGCAAAACAAAGATTTAATAGGGGACACATCAATAACTTTTAGATCTTCATCTTTATTTTCATAGAAACTAGAAGAACACGCTTTCACAAAACAATCTTTCTTAGCACGCATCCTAGTGGTTCTTTCTTTGCACTCATCAATGGAAATTCTCATGAACTTGAGAGACTAATTGATATCATGCTTAGGTGGAATAGATCTAAGTTTCAAAGAATCAACATCAAGAGAAATTCTATCAACGTTCCTAGCAAATTCATCAACCTTAAGCAATTTTTCTTTAAGCAAAGCATTGAAATTCTTTTCCGAATTCGTAAACTCCTTAACACTAGTCTCAAATTCAGAAGGCATCTTATTAAAATTTCCATAAGAATTGTTGTAGGAATTACCATAATTATTAGAGGAATTACTAGGATAAGGCCTAGGATTATAGTTTCCTCTATACGCGTTGTTAGCAAAATTATTCCTACCAACAAAATTCAGATCCATAAATTCATTATTATTCTCAATCAAAGTAGACAAAGGCATATCATTAGGATCAGAAGAAACACTTTTATTAGCAAATAATTTCATAAGTTCATCCGTCTTTCCACTCAAAATGTTAATTTCTTCTATCGCATGCACCTTTTTATTAGTGGATCTTTCAGTGTGCCATTGAGAATAATTAACCATAATATTATCTAGGAGTTTAGTAGCTTCTCCTAAAGTGATTTCCATAAAAGTGCCTCCCGAGGCCGAATCTAAAAGATTTCTAGAAGCAAAATTCAATCCGGCATAAATTTTTGGTATAATCATCCACAAATTCAAACCATGTGTAGGGCAATTACGTATCATTAATTTCATCCTCTCCCAAGCTTATGCAACATGTTCATGATCAAGTTGCTTAAAATTCATAATATCGTTTCTAAGAGAGATGATCTTAGCGGGAGGAAAATACTTAGAGATAAAAGCATCTTTGCACTTATTCCAAGAATCAATACTATTTTTAGGCAAAGACGAAAACCAAGCTTTAGCACGATCTCTTAGCGAAAAAGGAAATAGCTTCAATTTAACAATATCATTGTCCACATCTTTTTTCTTTTGCATATCACACAAATCAACGAAGCTATTTAGATGGGTAGCGGCATCTTCACTAGGAAGGCCGGCGAATTGATCTTTCATGACAACATTCAACGAAGCAACATTAATTTCACAAGATTCAGTATCAGTAAGAGGAGCAATCAGAGTGCTAAGAAAATCATTGTTGTTGGTATTGGTAAAGTCATACAATTTAGTATTATCTTGAGCCATCGTGACAAGCAAGCAATCCAACAGACGAGCAAACAAGAAGCGAGCGAAAATGAGGCGAACGGAAAAGAGAGAGGGCGAATAAAACGACAAAGGTGAAGTGGGGGAGAGGAAAACGAGAGGCAAATGGCAAATAATGTAATGCGGGAGATAAGGGTTTGTAATGGGTACTTGGTATGTTGACTTTTGCGTAGACTCCCCGGCAACGGCGCCAGAAATCCTTCTTGCTACCTCTTGAGCACTGCGTTGGTTTTCCCTTGAAGAGGAAAGGGTGATGCAGTAAAGGAGCGTAAGTATTTCCCTCAGTTTTTGAGAACCAAGGTATCAATCCAGTAGGAGGCCACGCACGAGTCCCTCGCACCTACACAAACAAATAAAATCCTCGCAACCAACGCAATAAAGGGGTTGTCAATCCCTTCACGGTCACTTACGAAAGTGAGATCTGATAGATATGATAAGATAATATTTTTGGTATTTTTATGATAAAGATGCAAAGTAGAGAAAGCAAAATAAAAACGGCGCCAGAAATAGCTTGTTGTCGGGAGATTAAATATGATGGAAAATAGACCCGGGGGCCATAGGTTTCACTAGTGGCTTCTCTCGAGAGCGTAAGTACTACGGTGGGTAAAAAATTACTATTGAGCAATTGACAGAATTGAGCATAGTTATGAGAATATCTAGGTATGATCATGTATATAGGCATCACGTCCGCGACAAGTAGACCGACTCCTGCCTGCATCTACTACTATTACTCCACACATCAACCGCTATCCAGCATGCATCTAGAGTATTAAGTTCAAAAGAACAGAGTAACGCTTTAAGTAAGATGACATAATGTAGAGGGATAAACTCATGCAATATGATATAAACCCCATCTTTTTATCCTCGATGGCAACAATACAATACGTGCCTTGCTGCCCCTGCCGTCATTGGGAAAGGACACCGCAAGATTGAACCCAAAGCTAAACACTTCTCCCATTGCAAGAAAGATCAATCTAGTAGGCCAAACCAAACTGATAATTCGAAGAGACTTGCAAAGATAACCAATCATACATAAAACAATTCAGAGAAGATTCAAATATTGTTCATAGATAAACTTGATCATAAACCCACAATTCATCGCTCTCAACAAACACACCGCAAAAGAAGATTACATCGAATAGATCTCCAAGAGAATCATGGAGAACTTTGTATTGAGATCTAAAGAGAGAGAAGAAGCCATCTAGCTAGTAACTATGGACCCGAAGGTCTGAGGTAAACTACTCACACATCATCGGAGAGGCTATGGTGTTGATGTAGAAGCCGTCCGTGATCAATGCCCCCTCCGGCGGAGCGCCGGAAAAGGCCCCAAGATGGGATCTCACGGGTACAGAAGGTTGCGGTGGTGGAATTAGGTTTTTGGCTCCGTATCTGGTAGTTCTGGGGTACGTAGGTATATATAGGAGGAAGAAGTACGTCGGTGGAGCAACGTGGGCCCCACGAGGGTGGAGGGCACACCCAGGGGGGTAGGCGCGCCCCCTACCTCGTGCCCTCCTGGTTGCTTTATTGAGGTAGGGTCCAAGTCCCCCGGATCACGTTCGTTCCAAAAATCATGTTGCCGAAGGTTTCATTCCGTTTGGACTCCGTTTGATATTCTTTTTCTGCGAAACTCTGAAATAGGCAAAAAAACAACAATTCTGGGCTGGGCCTCCGGTTAATAGGTTAGTCCCAAAAATAATATAAAAGTGTATAAGAAAGCCCATTAATGTCTAAAACAGAATATAATATAGCATGGAACAATAAAAAATTATAGATACGTTGGAGACGTATCAACTGCCTGCTGTAGCAACTCATTTTTCTCCTCGGCTGTTTTTTTCGCGCCCTCAGCTGATTTTTTTCTCAAACGCAAGCTTCACCTTCTCGTCGATGTCCGCCTGACTAAACTTCTTTTTCTGCTTCTTGGTCTCCGGGCCCTCGTTGTAAAACACCTTCCACGTGGCGCCGTCTCCGGCGCCGTGTACACGACCATATTGCGGCCGCTGGCCCAAAGGGAGTCCCTTAAGGTCATTCAAGGCCCGGTTGAGAGGGGTGTCCCACTTGGGCCTCATCAGAGAAGTAGGGCTTTCGGCTGCAAGCTGGTGTTGCTTCTCCTGCAGATGGAACGTGAACCGTTTGTAGTCGACTAGATCTGAAGCTAAATGTAAGGTGGTAAAAGAATAATTACCGGTAGTCTAATCAATCTCCTCGTGATCTGGTCCATGTAAAAAACCTTCTTTTCCTTGTCCCACTTATAGCGGCCCCTGATGAAGTCACGCTCCAAGGGGTTGGTGAACTTTGCGAAGGGGTCTGGGAGACCCGCGGCTTCACGTTCTGCGTCCTCCTTATCGCATATGGGCCTTTTACCGAGGTAGCCACGGCTTCTGAGGCGATGCTTCCCCATGTTCCTTTGCTGAAGGCTCTTGAATTTCGCAGCCTTAGCCTTGGTTGCCTTGGTAGCGCAAGTGTCCTTGAACTTTTCGAACTCCTCTTCCGTAAGTGTCGGATTTTCCTCTAGAATCTTGGACAGGGGTTCCTCAGCCTCAATAGCTCGTTTCATCCTCCCTTTCCAGGAGGCCAAATCATTGCTGAACATGCCCATGGCGTGATTGTTAATCTTTTTCATCTTCGGATCATCCCACGGTTGTTCTATGTTATCATCCCGGGCGGGGAACTTGAAACTCTTGTGCAACTTTGTCGGGAGCAACTACGTCAAATGTTCTTTACTCCTTAAGTCATCGTCGTTGATGCTCGCGCATTCCCATAGGATGCATCGTACTTGGTTCCCATAGCACTTGCGAGGTTCTTCCGGCTCTAATGGCTCAAACTTGCCAGGTGCCATCTTTGTGATCACCAGTCATCCAATGCCTAGTTTGTTAGGTTTTCGTATCCTCTGCTTCTTCTGCTTCTTCTTTTCGGTAGCGGCATCGGCGCCAGTACCTTCCCCGCCGGTATATTCCCCGCCGGTACCTTCCCCGCCGGTCTCGGCGCCGCCATCGGTGCCAGCACCGTCGGTGTCGATGTCGGCGTCAGTACCATCATCGAGGCCGACCTGCAAACCTTGATGTTGCTTAGAAGACAAAAAGTCGAGGTACTCTTGTTCACCCTTATAATCCATCTCGTCTGCATCTTGGTCAGAAGGCCCGGTTTCTTCGTTGTTCAACATGTTTCCTTTGATTAAGTCTCCTTGTTTAATTCTAAAACTATGAAAAAATGAGAAATGACATAAACAAAGATCTATGTTTGCCGGAAAGTCGTTTCCCAGCTACTCCCGGCACTTGATATGCCTACTATCTAGCACAAGTCATGCCAAAATTCATGGAAAATTTCGGCATGACCTTTGCTAAAAAATGGACATATCGAGCGCCTGAAATTCACCGGAACGGAAATGAATCAACATTCCGGCGTAACATAGGCCACTCAGACCATTTACCCTGCACATAATCATCATGTCCAAATTCCAAATATGACATGTCCAAAACATCACATGTCCACATATCACATGTCCACTTCAAATTTGCATATAAAATGAAGAAAAATAAAGAACTTGAAGAAAAATGCAAGAAGTCATAACAATAGTTGAAAGTAAAATTCAGCCTACCTAAATTTGCTTTAATAAGGGATGTTGATTTGGACAATTGCTTAAACTAATTCTATTTTTAAATACTAATTCTGATTAACTAACTAGCACTATAAAATTTAAATAGCAACAATTACTTAAACTACAAAACCTAGCTAAATTCATAACTAAATAGATAACCTAATTAACCTACTGCCCTAACTAAAACCTAAGTAAATTAACCAAATAACCCTAGCTAGCAGAGAGGGGGAGCGGTGGGCGGCTTACAGAGGGTGCAGGCCCGACGACGGCCGAGGTGGGGAGCGGTCGGGGTCGGGGTCGGGGCCGGGGTCGGGGTCCGGGTCAGGGCCGTGGGCGAGCGCCGGGGCCGGTGTCGGAGTCGGGGTCGGGGCCGTGGGCGAGCGCCGGGGTCGGGGTCGGGGCCGGGGCCGTGGGCGAGTGCAGGGGCGCGGCGAGGGCAGGGCTCCGACGGCGCGAGGGGGGAAGAGAGAGTGGGGATTTAGGGGAAAAGTGGCGGGATGAAGAGAGAGTGGGGATTTTGGGGGGTTAAGTGGACATAGCAGTAGCGCGTTTAAACTGTACGCGCTATAGCTAAGTTAGCTATAGCGGTTTTACGCAGAGAGCGCTACTCCTATTACAGGTAGCTATAGCGGTTTTATGAGGAAACCGCTACTGCTATCTTGACTAGCTGTAGCTCTTTTTTCAGAAAAGCGCTACTGCTATAACCAGTACCTATAGCAGTTTTCCTGTTTGTTTCCTTCTATTTTCTTTTCCTTTATTTTCTCTCACGTTTCTTTTTTTTTCTGAGAGCAGTGAACGAAGGGAAGGCGATATATATTGCATCATTTGACGGTTAAGTATGTATACAAAATAGGAACATATATATTACTTCATTGGACCCATGCATAATGCCTAAGTGTGTATACAAAATAGGAACATATATATTACATCATTTGACCGATAACACACGGTTCCTCAGCGTTGACGTTTTCATTTTTGAGTGAGCTTCTTTCCCTTCTTGTTTGTTGAATAATAATTGAGCCCCTCATTGTGACTTTTCCTTTTCCATGGAGTACGATTTTTCTTAGGTAATGTAGTATTGATTCTTCTTTTGACGTATACTTCATCGTCATCGTCATCTTCCCTCATTGGGTTGCCGTAGTGGTTGTAGTATTCCTCGTTGGCGACTCCATCCATTCCAATGATGCCCCTTTTGCCTCTCCTCACGACAACATGGCTCGGATTGCACGGGTCGGTTATGAAGAAGCATTGTGTCACGTGCTTAGCGTGTACCCATGGCTCATTTTTTGTGATAGCGTTCACGGTAGTGCTCTTGGTGTCGGGTATAGTCATGGTAGTGAAATACCCGTTTTCTCTTTCCACATTCTTAGCCCATCTGACATGGAACATCATCATGTTGTGAAGTCCAGAGTAGTCAAGCTCCCAGATCTCCTTGACCCTTCCGTAAAATCTCTCAGTTGCGCCGTTGTCGCTGCCGGTCATGCATTCCATCGTCACCCCTGAGTTCTGATCATCACTGTCCATATCTTTGGCCTCCGTGTAGAACTTGTATCCGTTGATATTGTATGCCTGATAGGTGACGAGGTTGGGCGAGGGGCCATGTGCTAAGGCTTATATGAGCAATCCGTCCTTAGAGCCCTCCTCCGGGGGATTAGCAATAATATGCTCTTTGAACCAATGCAGGAACGTGGAGTTGTGCTCTCTAGTAACTTCGGCGTCCGTCCTGCATACCCCCCGGTCACGATACTTCTTTGCGATAATTTATTTGTGTAGTGCCACGAAAGGATCTACCTCGTCTAGGTGTTGTAGCACTACCAAGTTTGCTTTGTCAAAGTTGTTGCGGCGATCTGAGTATGCCACGTGCAGTTCCCTGCGACCGTTGGAGCGACCTTCTCCTTCGAGCCTCCCATCATGCTTGTTAACGGGAAAACCAACACCAACACCAGGCGGCTGGTCTGCGCCATATAGAAAATTCTCGCAGAAAGATATGCACTCTTGTGTCAGATAGCCCTGGACGATGCTTCCATCCGGACGGGACATGTTACGAACGAATCCTTTCATGATCCCATTCATCCTCTCAAACGGCATCATGTTGTGCAGGAATGACGGCCCCAGGTCTATTATGTCCTCCACAATCACTACAAAAAAAGACACATCCGTGACATTTTGGGACGAACATTTTTTTTCTGTCATACTTATGACACTTCTATGACGATAATTGTGACAAAACCCGGTATCATCATAGATGTGGTGGGGTCCTACTTCTATGACAAAAATCATGACAAAAAATGGGCTTTTCGTCCTGGGCGGGCCAGAGATGCAGCTGCATGACATTCTTTGGGCCGTCCATGACGGAAAAAACCGTGGTAGAAGCAAGGGCGAGGAAAATATCGGGGTGTTCCCGGTTACGGTGGGTGGTCGGGGCCGAGCGATGCGCGTTTCTCTCATACACGCACGCGCGTGGGTGCGAGGCGTTGGGCTCTAACTGAACCCGAGCGATTGCACTGCAGGCTACGCGTTACTGAACCCGAGCGATTGATCGATGGCTGTTAACTGAACCCGATCGAGCGATTCCTTCGCTACTGCTGCTAACTGAAGCTGATCGATGCTGCCTCTGGATGAACAGTGAGTGTTGCTGGGGGGGTTTGGATGAACAGTTCCCGGTGGGGGTGGATGAACAGGACCCCGTGGTGTTGCCTCTGGATGAATAGGACCCCGATCGATCGAGCCGGTTGGGGCTGGATGAACAGGACCCCGTGGAGGGCTGGATGAACAGGACCACCCCGTGGAGGGCTGGATGAACAGTAAATGGTGGAGGGCTGGATGAACAGTAGCCCGTGGAGGGGTGGTTGAACAGGAGCCCGTGGAAAGGGCTGGTTGAACAGTAGCCGGTGGAGTAGCGCGCGGTGGAGGCTGGATGAATAGGAGCCCGTGGATGAACAGTCGCAGGTGGAGGCTGGAGGAGGTCGACGGTGGATGAGCAGTAGCCCATGGAGGCTGGAGGGGGTCGACAGTGGAGATGAACAGTATCCCTTGGAGTCCTGTTTTGCGGTACGCCACACCCCTCCCGATGAACAGGACCCCCGTTTCGACCGTAGCGCTCCAACACAAGTCCGTTTCCTCCGTTTTGCGGTACGCCACACCCCTCCCGATCAACAGGACCCCCGTTTCGACCGTAGGAGGTCCGTTTCCTCCATTTTGCGGTACGCCAGACCCCTCCCGATGAACATGATCCTGCTTCGAACGTGGCCGGTCGAACACAAGGCCGTTTCCTCTGTTCTGCGGTACGCCAGGCCTCGTTTCCATCGGCTGCTCCGTCCAAGGCCTCCCGATGAACACGACGACGCATTCCGTTCCGACCCAGCCGGTTGGCTCCCCATGAACACGACAACGACGCAGTTTCTCTGTTCCGACCCAGCCCTGGCCGTACGTATGCGCGAGTAGGCGTTCGAGACCCTGCCCGTATGTACGTACGTGGCCGTATTTTCTTTCTTGCACACTGGCCGCTGTACGTACGTGTACATGCTATGTGCGCGCCTCTACTACGACACGTGCACGCCTCTACATCGACCAGTATGTACGTACACGTTCGCGACCAGAATGACAACGCTACGTACGCTTCGACCAGATGGGTCCCGACTGTCAGGCACTTCCTTGCCTGCGAAGATGTAGCTGGTGGGTCCCAGCAGTCAGGGGGCGAATCATTTTTTTGCCCGGACGCACTTCCTTGCGTGCGAAGATGTAGCTGGTCGTGAAATATGGTGGCCCATCCGGTGGGTCCCCGCTGTCAGGTGGAGGAATAATTATTTTGCGCGTAATAAGGAGGCACTTCCTTGCTGCGGCGGTGGACCCAGCTGTCAGCCTCTCCACGTACAGTCCACGTCCGATGGAAGCCGTTCCTTAACCACGTTGACCACGCTGCGCCGAGAGCACCAGGGCGGTGGACGACGGCGAGGCCTAGGAAAGGGACGACGCGGAGCTGGGGAAGACGCGGCAGTGGATGCACACGCGTAGAGGAGTATAAGAGTTCACTGGTTTGGTGCGGTGTGAGGCTGCCGTCGCCGCAGAATAACAGGGGGTGTGGGTGAGTAGAGGGATGGCCTGGCCAGCGGTGGGAGTAGTAGGGGGCGGTGAGGCCTCCACTGCATCGCAGCCGGCCACGGGTGGCAGGAGCACGAGGTACGACCGGCGCTGGTTTGGGCGGCTGGAGCAAGAAGACCAGAGGTTGAAGAAGCACTACGGCCGTTGGATGGACATCGTACGGTCACTGGAGCTAGAATCGTGCATATTGACTAAGTTGACAAAGCCCTCCGTCCCCGTCAACTTAGTAGGCCCACAAGTCAGCCTGCTATTATACTGGGTCCCAGCTAGCAGGGGGAGTTTTCATTTTTTGTGCGTAATAAGCAGGCACTTCCTTGCGTGCGAAGATATAGCTGGTGGGTCCAAGCTGTCAGCGGCGGTATTGTTTTTTCGCGAAATACAGAGGCCCTTTCGGTGGGTCCCAGATGTCATGTGGAGGAATCATTATTTTGCGCGTAATAAAGAGGCATTTCCTTGCGTGCGGCCGTGGACCCAGCTGTCAGCCTCTCCACGTATAGTCCACTTCAGATGCATGTCGGTCGTTGACCACGTTGACCAGACCACGCCGAGAGCACCAGGGCGGTGGATGACGGTGAGGCCTAGGAAGGGAATGACACGGAGGCAGGGAAGACTCGGCAGTTGTTTCCCGCGCGAAGGGGAGTACGACTGTACGAGGGTTTACTGGTTCGTCTGCCGTCGCCGGAGAATAACAGCAGGTGTGGGTGAGTAGAGGGATGGCTAGGCCAGCGATGGGAGTACGGTGGGGCGGTGAGGCCTGCGCGGCAGTACAGCCGGCCGCGGGGAGGAGAGAGCAGGAAGTCCCGCCGGCGCTTGTTTGAGCGGCTGGAGCAGGAAGAGCAGAGATTGAAGAAGCACGACGGCCATTGGATGGACACCCAACAGTCATTGCTTGTGCGTCAACCTTTTTTTAGGAAAGCCTCAAATCTATGGAAAACATCATACAACCCATCTGCCATTATTTCTAATAATTTACAGCCCATTTGCTAATTCCTAATGGTTTTTTGGAGCCCATATTCTTTTTGTTAGCATTACAGCCCATATTGTGGCCACGGTTAAAAAATTATACGAAATTTTGCATATTTCGGCGCGGTCCGAACTGTTTTAATCCCGAAATTTCGAGTCACATTCAAACTAATTTTCAAAATAAATGTATATCAATATAAAATCCAACAAATTGTCCACGCATAAAAATCAATGCAATTTAAAATCTCAAAATAAAAAAAAGAAATTTGAATATAATTGCCGGTTTGATGTGTTTTAAAAATGTACAGCCCATTTCTCATTACTGATAGGCCATTTTCTCGGCCAGCCGAATGAAGCTCTCCTCGTCTTGAAAGATTTGCAGCCCAACAGGCCTAACAAAGAGACTTGGCAAATCACCAAAAAAACTAGGCTATGGCCGTGGACCCAGCTGCGGCCATGGACCCAGCTGTCAGCCTCTCCACGTACAGTACTCTTCCGATGGAAGTCGGTCGTTGACCACATTGACCACGTGACGCCGCGAGCACCAAGGCGGTGGACGACGGCGAGGCCTAGGAAGGGGACGACGCGGAGCCGGGGAAGACGTGACAGTGGATGCCTACGCGGAGAGGAGTACAAGGGTTCACTGGTTCGACTGCGTTGTGAGGCTGCCGTCGCGGCAGAATAACAGGGGGTGTGGGTGAGTGGGGGGATGGCCTGACCAGCGGTGGGAGTAGTATGGGGGCGGTGAGGCCTCCACGGTAGCACAGCCGGCCATGGGAGGCAGGAGCAGGCGGCACGACCGGCGCTGCTTTGGGCGGCTGGAGCAAGAAGACCAGAGGTTGAAGAAGCACTAAGGCCGTTGGATGGACATCGTACGGTCACTGAAGCTAGAATCGTTCATATTGACTAAGTTAACAAAGCCCTCCATCCCCGTCAACTTAGTAGGCCCACAAGTCAGCCTCCCATTGTGGTGGGTCCCAGCTGGCAGGGGGGTATTCATTTTTTGTGCGCAATAAGGAGGCACTTCCTTGTGTGCGAAGATATAGTTGGTGGGCCCGACCTGTCAGCGGAGGGAACTTTTTTTCGCGAAATACAGAGGCCCTTCCGGCGGGTCCCAGATGTCAAGTGGAGGAATCATTATTTTGCGCGTAATAAGGAGGCATTTCCTTGTGTGCAGCCGTGGACCCAGCTGTCAGCCTCTCCACGTACTGTCTACTTCCGATGGATGTCGTTCGTTGACCACGCCGCGCCGAGAGCACCAGGGCGGTGGACGACGGTGAGGCCTATGAAGGGAACGACACGGAGCCGGGGAAGAAACGGCAGTGGCTGCCCACGCGGTGGAGAGTACGAGGGTTGACTGGTTCGGCTGCCGTTGCCGGAAAATAACAGGAGGTGTGGGTGAGTAGAGGGATAGGCATGCCAAGGATGCGAGTATATGATGGGGCCATGAGGCCTGCCCGGCAGCACAGCCGGCCATGGGAGGCGGGAGCAGGCGGTTCCGACGGCGCTGGTTTGGGCGGCTGGGGCAGGAAGATCAGATACTGAAGAAGCACGATTGCCGTTAGATTGACATCTAACGGTCTGACGCTGGTAGAGTCGATTGTTGACTAAGTTTCTTTTTTGATAAACCTTGTGTACGCATGAACTTAGTAGGCCCACAAGTCAGCCTCCAAATCTGTGGCAGACAACATAGAGCCCATTTGCTATTTTCTAATAATTTGCAGCCCATTTGCTAATTCTTAAGTGATTTATTACAGCCCATTTTCTGCCCAGGACCACGGTCAAAAAGTTCAACCTTATTTTGCATATTTCGGTGGAGTTAAAACGGATGTAGGACATGCATTTCAAGAGGAAAATAGAATTGGGCTGTGTGTTTGATTCAGTAAAAAAACCGCCTGCGGATGTTATAAGAAAAATATAACTAACGCTTGCGGGCCAGAGGCCAGTAGATACCTGCTGGATCTTTGTGCCCCGTTGTCATCATGGGCTGGGCCTGTTAAAAACAAAACGAAGCCTGGGCAGTCTACAACCCAGTTGAAACTTGCTCGACCTGAAAAAACAATATACGTGCTCAATAAACGAGAGAATTCTGCAAGTGCAGACTGATAACTGGGATGCAGCAGGGATATTGTTTTTTCATTGTGATAATAAGAGCATGCACTTGTTTCGAAAATTTTGGAGAATTGGATATTCGAACGGCAGGTGCTTATGCTACCCATCAAATAAAAATCAGGTGCCTGAAAATTCGTTTCAAAACAAATGATTCAGCTTTATATCCACGTCGACCCTCGGCATGATGGTTGGAAGCAAATGCCAAGTTCATACCAAAAGATCGTTAACAACAATACCAACTGGCGGACGACAAGGTAGTACAAGTACCAATACCAAACTAATAATCTTTTTACTCCTGGCCCTAGTGTTCGTCTGGTAGAAAATCTTGCAGAGGACTAGCTCCCGCTCCTTCTCTTGCTCCAGGTCCCCGAGGTGGTACTGGTGCATCACCTAGTTGGTCCTCTGCTGGTCGAAGTTCTTTTTGCTGTGCAGCACCAGAACCTTTTTGCTGCCCGTCTGCCGGCCGTTGACCATCATCGGCAAGGTATTGCCGGTGTTGTGCCACATCGCGTGCATGCCGCACTGTATGTTGCGACGCATCCACGTGCCCCTTTTGAACGCCCTGGAATTGCGCTGGAAGAAATGCTTGCTTAGGCCACTCAGTGTGATACCTGCAGTATTGTCGAATACAGGTTTTAGTATACGTAGTTGGCATTTTCATAACATCTTTGGCATGTTGTACTCACTTGTTTCACTTTTATTAACTGTCAAATTGTAATTGCTTCACCAGGTCTGCATCTAAAAACAAAGTAATATGTTTGCGCAAGTAGACGGCCGATCGGTGTCTTACCTGGAAGTTTCTCAGTATGGGTGTAGCATATGCCGTGCTCGCTGTCGATGGTTGGTATGAACAAATTGATGAGAGGGTGAGATCTCGCGCTGTCAGCACTCACTTTGGCCTCAAGGTGCTCGATCAGCTCCTGATCCGTGGGATCGAACTTGACGCCAGCCGGCAGCACCGGCCAATCCTTCTTCGACTTTCATGGGTTAATTCCAGTTATATGGTACTCAATGTATGATCAATCGACTGTTATAAGTGAATGATGAAAGATTTCGACAGATAAGTGGTACTCCAAATCTGAAGTCCAGAATACCCGAACACGCCTCCGGGATTCTTGTGTCACCTCACGCGCAGCGTGTTGTCACGTCAATTCAATGTGTGGACATGATGAATAATTTGACCCACGTATACTAGTACTGCTACTGTACTACTTACTAGTCATATTTAGTGTCACATTTTAACCATAGGTTTAACTAACAAGTACGCACTTGAAGCCTAAGTGATATATATATATATATATATATATATATATATATACTGCACAGCATCTCCATCATCATTATTAGTACATCCTGCGCAGGTGTTAGGATGCACTTGATCACAGAAAGGTATCTATCCTTCAAACCAGAGGAGTGCTTCAAACTAACAACAGTACATAATATCCAACAAAAGAGGGTCGTGCTACAGCAGCAGAATACATGGCTCAGTCTACATATCAGTACGAATCAAGTTGTGCATATTTGCTGTTGGCATGAACCACATCGCCGCATGTCGGGTTTGCAAAAGCCATCCATCGCATGGAAGCTTGATGCCTTTCACACACTGAAGATTATCTGGCAACAAGCTGTGTCGACGAATCTCTGGATATGGTGATTCATGAAACCCATGGTATGATGTGTAGACACAGTCCCCCCCTGGCGAATGGAAGTTGCATAGCACGGTAATCATCGCCGGTCATATGATCGATGATTGGTTGGATGATCGGATAACTGAGCCTGAGGAACATGGAGTGGTTGCCGAGGCTGTTAACCCGCCTCCGGTTGAATACGCCTGGCCCAACGGAGCTGGGATCTTTCTCAAACATGAAGCAGCCATAGCCATCAATGTCATGAACGCCCCAGGCATTGTACTGCATGTGGTTTGATGAAATGGTTTGGTCAATTTGGTACGTGCAAATGAGCATCAAATGACCACCGTCAGCTGAACGAGTGATAAACCACCACCCATCGGCTGGTATGATTCTAGGTCCTGGAATCATGAAGGCCAGCGCATTTGCATCTGTTGTAACAATTCAAATTGGAGACCAAAAGGACAAAAATAAACAATCATGTTCAGAGTATGTGTGGAATTAAGATTATTATAACAGTGACACGTATCATAGACATAGAATTGCAATGCCGTGGTCATAATCATACCCCAAGTTAAAAAAAATAAGCCAATGGCTTTCATATTTTAGCAATATATCATGGCCAAACATCATGTAACAATGAGAGGAAAACAGATATGACAGGGCCTACTCATATTCTACCATAAAACTTACTACAGTTATCATATCAACTCTAAGCAATAACATGCGTTGTTATAAAAATCCTGGAAATGAGAATAACATATAGCAATCATGAGGTTATACTCATAATATCTATTCTAACAATCATTAGATACCAATTGTTCTCATATCAACTCCAACAATAACATGTGTGGTCATAAAAATCTAGGAAATGAGAGGAACATATAGCAATGATGTGGTTATAGACATACTATATATTCTAAATTTGTAACAATGAACAGGCAGTCGTATTCTTAAGGTAAAGATGAGATGAGATAGAACAATTACACGATGATAGATTCCACCAGTATAGGCAGCCATTCTGTGCGTCGACCGCATAAACGATGCCATAGTGCACTATAGCATCAGACAAAAGTGTTGGGTAAAGAGGATCGACGATGAGCCATAACCATGTATGGCGACCGGATTCCAGATAGACTAATCCCATGTTGAACACGGCAATGAGCTTGTAATCCATGTAGTCTTCTGATGGTGTGGGCACTTCGCAGATTACAACCTTCAGCAAACAGAGGTTGAGCCAAAAGCTCGACGCGTCTCGTGCATAGTAGGCAGGAGTGTCCGGCGGGCCGCGAGGCTCGATGGCGGCGGTATCCAAATATGGAAGGGTGATCTCTCGCTGGGTGTAGATATCCACGAGACGCCACGGACTACCAGATTGGTGGATGAGGACGATCTAGTTGGCCTTCATGCTCGCCCAGTAGTGGCCGCGCATGAAGAAAAAGTGGACGGGTAGTGGTAGCATGTCGAGGGGCACCACGGCAACCTCCGTAGGATCGTCAAGTCGGTGTCTGGGCCACCTGCGAGGATCGGGCATCAGCAAGCAGGGTGTCTTGAAAAGAGCCGGCCGGTTGCAGACGAGTAGACGGTACAAAGATACCGAGCATGCGTCCAGACGGACGGTGCTGAGTAGGTCCATACGATTACAGATCTGCTCCAAGAGAACATCGGGGAGGGAATTCCAATCGCGGCTCTGCGTGTCAGTCGGTTCTGCCATTGGGGTTTTCGGTGCCTGCGAGCCAGCGGGGAAGTGGATTCGGGCGGGCGAGCGAAGAAGCTTCTCCTCATGTGGCCGAGCAGTGAGCGGGGGGATATGGTACGCGCGAGCTACCAAGGAAGATAGCGCCGGCGGGCGAGCAGTGAGCGGGGGGGGGGGGGGGGGAATGGTGTGCGACCGACGATGGGGAAGAGAGGAGGAAGAAGAAGAGAGGAGGAAGAAGAAGAGAGGAGGAAGAAGAGTGAAAGACGGGGAAGAAAGTGCATTAAATATCAATTCTACTACTACTACCAGGATATACCGTCCTTCGGAGTGTAAATAGTTACACCGATGACATGTGGGTCTACCACAAGAGGGCCCATATGTCAGTTAATGGAGGACAGAAGCATGCTCTACTGGCAAACATGATGGCAGTACTGGGTAAGGCTGATTTAGTAACACCAACACGTTGGTTCAGCTTATTAATTAAGTGTCTCATCTGCTGCAGCGTGTATTGTCACATAACTGCGAAGACTAGTTGAATAGTTCTCTCTGACCGAGATGGGGAATAATGGATCGCAAAGACTTCCTTTCTACATTATCCCTATGCCTCTACGCTCACTTCACTCATTTTGCTCCGTACGTAGTCACTTGTTGAAATCTCTAGAAAGACAAATACTCCGTATTTGGGAACAGAGGGAGGATTTTACTCCGTATTTGGGAACAGAGGGAGTATCACCATATGGAGGGAACAAAGGAAGCTTGAAATATGAACATGTCAATGGGAGGGAGTAAGCCCCATGCATGCATGCATGCATGCATGCAACATGCAACACTCACACGTACACATGGATGCACGCAACACTCACGCACCCATGCGGCACACAGCACACGACGCAACACACATGCTCACGCTCAAGTGCTCAACCTACTCCCTACGTCTATGAAAGACTGTACATTTAGAGATTTACACATTGACCAGGGCATAATTAACGCCCAAAAGTAACCGACTTATGTGTGCATGCGACCATTGAGAGAAGAAGATTAAATGAAGGTTGTTGCATGCTGTAATTAAGGATAGACATGTAGCCTATACCTAGAGCACAAGTTGGTGCATTAGTCAATCAATATCGATTTAGATTAAAGGCTAAATGCATTGGAAGTGTAGATGTACTACACTCTTTGTTTTTAGCTGATTTCTTTGCTCTGCCAACTGACATGTGGGACTCAGAAACCAGGTGACAATTTAACCAGTCAACAAAGTGCCACGTCGACTATGTGGCCGGTCAGTAGGGTGCAATACGGTGCTCTATGATGAGCTAGTGACCGTATAATCACCGCAAAACTATATATAGTGATCGTAAAGAGCGTATTGTTCGTAGGACGAGGAGAGGGTTTTGACTACAACGCCCTCTCCCTCTCCCTCTCCCTCGCCCTCGCCCTCGTGGTGGACGTGCAACCGTTCAATTGGTGTCAGATTGCCAGAAGCATAATGTGTACTGTAGTATCATCATTGTTGGACCTTCCAAAGATGCGAAGAGCCAAGTGCAAGGTTCACACGAGTACAAACTGTTGAACCTCCCGAAGAGGCAAAGAGCCAAGCACAAGGTTTTATAGTAGTTGTTGTCCTAGTAGGAGCGTACTACAACTATAGCGAACGATGCTACTGTATGATGCCGCCACGTCACGTATATCCAAAGCTGTGCCACCTTTTTTTTCTCAAAGAGCGTGTTGGAGCCCGTGCAACAACCACACAAGTTGCACGTACACATAACACATTTACTAGTAATAAATTCTAAAGGACAAATACCAGTATGCCACACAAGTTCATCTCCAATTCATGTGATAAATTTGTGCACGACTAGTCTACATATATTCACAGTGCTACCGTTCACAATTTACCATACTCCACTTACACGTTATAGATGGGCTACATGTCCTCCTCCAGGTTCCAGTCCCAGGTGTTCTTCATGGATGGCACGATCCATAGCGGTGGGCAACAGGAATCATTGTCGCAGCTTTCTAGTCCAGTTCCACACGATGGAGACTCATCCAAGCTGAAGCGGCATAAATCAGGCATAGCGTGTCCCAACATGTCGTTCATCCGGCGGTGCGCACTGAAGACACAACCATGCTTCATGAATGGCAGGCCTTCCGTGTCATGCACGGAAGGTGGCATCCGCTTCACAATGGGGTAGCTATCCCCAATGAAAAGCGAGTACTCTCCAAGAGTGTTCCTCGGCACCCACGTAGCATCACGGGGGTCGAACTCGGCGCCGTTCATCTGGTACACGCGGCATTCAGATTTGGACACATGGTGACGTACATAGTCAAGGTCCATGCAAAATAATGTTGTGCTCAAATATCGCGGTCAGTAATACTGTGCAGCAAATAGTACTACTCCGGTATAGAGGAAGTAAAATAACCGGCTTATTATATATAGCCACAGTAAGACATGGAAAAACAAAAATGGTGGCAGCTAGTGGGTTCAAGTCTTCAAGGGCCTAGCTAGCTATACGCATCCTCCAAGGTAAAAAGTACTCCTACTAGTACGTAAGTAGAGTACTAGTACAACAATGAAAGAGAAGGCGAGAGGGTTCAAAAATGGAATACCTGGGTAGATGGTGACGGCCCGATCATGGTAGATTGTGTGACCATGTTGCACATCAGTGGTACCATGGGTAACGACTACTAAGATAGTTGATCCCAATATGCCAAAGTCAGCTACAAGGTTCCAGGTTAGACCGAATCGCGGATGCAAATGCACATCCAAGATCGGCGATCTTATTTTGATCGCGGGATGTCTGGTTCCTGCAAAATAATTGAGTACCGTTAGGGATGCAAATGATGGTTTGTGCATTCCGTTTGTAATCTCCCGTACCGTCGGATGGCAACCAGATGAAACAAGTCCCCTGGCTTGTCACCGCGAAGATGCAGCCTAGATGGCGCATGGCGTCTTCGAATGTGTAGGGGTACAAATCTGCCGCCGCCAACATGCGCCAGCCTCTGCCGTTACTGCCTCTTGCATTGATGGCAATCCTTATGTCGAACACCGCGATGAGATAGTAATCATCGTAGCCGCGTCACTTTGTCGGCGGGTCCGCAATTGCTATCTTCTTCAATCTCATGTAGGCATCATCATACGTATTCAAGCCCAGCCAGTCCGGAAGGCCGATCCCAATGGTGGAGAAGGGGTCTACCGGAACGGCCGCACTGCTGTGGATGTTGTGCAAAATGATGGTGGTATCCGGCCGGAGGTATGCAAGCCAATCTTCGTTGGTACCGACCCAGACCTATATATAAGACGGTGGGCAGCGGAGAAATTACGGGATGGAAATGGAATAACTAAGTACTACATGATCAAACTCCATTACTGACCTGCTCATCGGACAAAATCCGACTACCTCTCAACGTCGGCAACTCTAGCGGAGTCAACATGCAACCATGGCCAGGGAGCGGTGGACTGTTCGAAGGATTGTCCCATAGAAGAACCTTCTCCTCAAGGACGCATGGAAGACCAACAAGCATGGCCTTTTCCCAAGCCATTTTAAGCACCGTCTTGAAAAAGTTGGTGCAGGAAGCACCGAGTCTTGCGGTGGTGAGGACGTCGGAGCGGCGTGCGATTTCTCCCAGAGGATCATCGTCCAAGGTCTCCCAGCCCCGACGAGGAGGAGAACCGCCTGGCAAATCCATGGGAGCAGCGACGAACTGCCTTCTCTTCGGGGGGAGGGGAACTGGCGAGGAGGAGATAAGAGCGTAGTAACCGCAGGGCCTCGTCCCTTCCAACTATAGATCATTCCTTAGCGAAGGGGTGAGGCTATTAATTACTACTAGTACTAGCATTATGGGACGTTATGGGATTGCATTATACTGTAAATAATAGCACTAGTAAGAAATTTTTGGCACTAGCTAGTAGTTTTTGGCGTGGATTAAGAAATTTTGGGTATGTTTTTGCTATTTTTTGTACATGCCAACTAGTGTCAAAAAACGTCTTACATTATGTGATGGAGGAGTACGTACTCGTACTGTAGCAGTACTAGTACTATTTTCTCAACTAGTAGTGCGATGTACTGTACTCCTAGTATAGTGCACCAGTTTTGAACTCTTGAATCTCAGGGCCAAGGAGCTACAGTTGGAAGTGGAGGGTACTACTGTTTTCTAGAACCATCGCTGTACTATCAATGCAGGGAAAGTACACATGCGTAGTGGCCTAGTGGGTACTCTCGGAGCTCTATTCAGCTGCTCCTCTCACATAGCTGGCCTACTCAGCCGCTCCTCTCACGCACACACTAGCAGCCTATTTATCAGCGACGGTTACTACGGGGGCAGAACATTTGAGTTATTTGATACAGCGAGACTAGGCTTTTCGCTTCCATTTATGGAGGTGTAATGGATCTCGTCGAACTTTGTTAGTAGTTCCTTCTTTATGAATGAGATGAAGCAAAGCTTTTGCTTCCGTTTCAAAAAAAACACGTCAAGAGGAATTTCTTTTATACTAGAGCCAATAATGGAGTGAAGTCCATGCGTGCAACGCCACAGGCTACCGAGTAGTAGTAGAGCACTTTACGTACAGAGCCATATTGCACAGTTCCCAATGCCCGCCAGGCTTTTCCGGCTCCTCGGGCTTAATTGGGAGGCGCTAGTTTAAATATGCTACTAGCTGATGAGGAAGCTGCAAGCGAGGTGCGGCTAGGGCGAGCACGCGAGCCACGAGATGCTGGGAAGGAAAACCCGTTCACGTGGCTAGGCTATCCAGTGCACCCAGATTGTGGTGCCGCACGTCCGTTTGACTTCAAAACTCAAACTACCCGTGTAAAATATTGGCTCGCAGCGAAGTTACTATTTAAAAAAAGGCCGCCGTGCATTCGCCCGGGATCGAATCCACAAAACGAGGTATACACTCCCGCGACCACTAGTAGTACTCGTTGGAGTACAACGCAACCTAGAATCGCCTTTTGTCGCTAGTAGTACATTGTTCCTTACAAGAAACCCCTAATAATGCAAGAAACCACTAATAATGCCAAGAAACTACTACCACTTGCATACGTGGCAGACTTAAGATAAGACTACCTTATCAACCATTGTACATGCTCTTACCAACCAGCCCTACCAAGAAACGACTACTCTACAAAGTGTTGTTATAGGCACGTTTCAACCCATGGCCCTGTTTGGATACATTTGTTGTCAATCTAACCCTGCCATCCAAACACCACTTTGGTTAGAGTTAGTTCAGGGTTAGAATCTAACCTCTGACTTAGAGTATCCAAACAGGGCCCATGTCGCCCATTAAGTCAACGCCTTCTATTCGACCGGGCGTTATGACTTGTGGGACCTACATGTCAGTCTGCACAAAAATCCCCGAGTGACCTCCTACCTCCGGCCCGTCCACCTAGTCATCCTCGGCCATGGGACGCAGCTACCGCCGCCGGCAGAAGGTGAGATCAAAACCGCCGGCGGTGCGGAGCCCATCTTGCGGCAGCCTGGATGCCAGCTCCGTCCGGCGCTCGCGGCTGCTAGCTAGCCAAGATAGCTCCGTCCAGCTGCTTTTCTGCAAGGTTTGCTAGCTAGATTCGCACGGCGGCGCGCGGCTTGCTCGCGCGCGCCACGCTAAGGCCAGCCATCTGGCTAGAGCGAAGGCCAGCGCGGTGGCTTGCTCGCTCGTGAGTCACGCTCGGGCCAGCCTGCCAACCCGTGCGGAGGCCAGCGCAGCGTCCGGCCCGTCCGGCGGAGCAGAGGCCAACTCGCTCATCACCGGCGCCACCGACGAACCCGCATCAGTACTGTTTGAAGTAATGTTCAAGGAAAATAATGATTTGAGGGGGAATAACAGGATAGAAGGTCAGATGTGGGTCCCTCGTGTCAACGGTCAAACAAAATGTGTTGGTTTAAGCTGCCTCGTCAGCACGGACGTGTGGGCCAACCCTGTCATAAATGGGTTTAAACTAACCTAGTCGGTAGGTAGTAGTTTTTGGCGTGGATTAAGAAATTTTGGGTATGTTTTTGCTATTTTTTGTACAATAGATTCTTCCTAGGGCTGGTTGAAAGTGGTAGTTTTTTGTTAAATACTCTACATATTGTAAGTAGGAGTGAAAGTTAAGCTTTGGAACCCAATAAGCAAGGCTAGTTACATAGTGCATATGTGTACATGATTGAAAGTAAATATCAACCATGAGTGACTAATATCTTGATGGAAAACTCGAAACTATGGAATACTAGGGAAAAAATTGCATGGTTGGAAATACTAGCAATGTTCATGTGCGTTGCAACGAATCATAATTAGAATAATACTTATTCACAAACTTGATACAAAACACTCTAATTTTGATATACATATATCACCAGAGATATATTATGTTTCAATTAGAATATATTCCTTGGGCTGTTTTGGTGAGGTCAGGGAGGGATGTGGTTGGTCTTAAGATACTAATTATGGGTTTTTCTGCAAATTGGTAGACAAGTGGGATGTTTGTGAGAAAAGGCAACAACTTACCTCACAGTCGTTAGATGTAGATCTAATGGTCACAAACGATGGATGGCAGACACACCATCATCATCAACTTAGTCTTCTGTAGGAGTACTAGCAAGATCCGTGCATTGCACGGAACATCAAGATGCATTTTTATTATAAAAACACTCATTGTGATTGACCCATGTGGGAGTAATCCCATGTGTAAAAACTAATGATATCTCGAGAAATAGGAGATAAGGTGAAGAGGAGTGGGGCGTGGTGGTGATTGGTGGTCGGACTGAGCGGAGGCATGGGGATTGACGACGCCGGCAGCGGCCACCAGGCCAGTTTGTTCCAGAGGCTTCCTTTCTTAATTGCTCAACAATGAGGTTGTTGGAGATAAGGATGAACGAGGGAAGGCCTTGTCGATACTTGTTTCCGTAAACTAGCATCTACATTCTATTTAACGCCTCAGCATCTGAGGCCTTAGCACAATGACTTCTCGACTGTGTAAAACAAAGGTTTTCCCGTCGCCGATAAGGAGGGGGTGACGGCGGCGCGCTTTTTGGCTTGCTCTAGTCCTAGTAGTCATACTAGGTGGTCTAAGCACGTGTAGATTTATTCTTTTTCACGTCTCGATTCGCCGTACTGCCACGACTGTTGATGAATAGACGGTAAGTTATTCACGGGGAAACCCTTGTTGAGCGTGTTTGCGAGAGAGAGACAGTGTGCGTGTGTGATATGTCTAGAGACTGAGGCAATGATAACAGATTCTTTGTGTCTATGTGTGTGGAGGATAGAGAGAGACATGTACACGGGGCTTTGTGTTGTGTAACATGGAGACACATATACATAATTAGAGAGTGAGTGTGCGAGATACACATGCGGAAATGGGGAGAGATGAGGATCCAGTTTAATGGGTGTTTGTGCGTGTCTGTGTGTGTTTGTGTGCGCGTTTGTGTGTGAGAGGGAGTGTGTGTATGTGGAGTAGAGAGACCACTAATGATGTAAACCTAGTATAAGGGAAGGGGGAATGGTGTGACATGTGTAGTAGCGGGATAGCATGGGTGCGGGCGGGGGGAGCAGACTATTTGGAAGAGACATCGAGTGTGTGTGGGAGAGGGGTGTGAGAGCGAGCGAGAGAGAGAGAGAGAGAGAGAGAGAGCTAGCAACGGAGAGAGAGAGAGAGAGAGAGAGAGAGAGAGAGAGAGAGAGAGAGGAAGAGAGGGGGCGAGAGAGGGGGCGTTTTGTCCATAAATGGCATATAGATAGGGGGACAATGTTGATGTTGTTTGAAATTGGCCTATGTACGGAGACGCAAGGGAAGCGAGTCATCGTGTGTGTGATAGGGACTTCATGAGATATCTAGAATAGATGGTGTAGAGAACAATGTGCGAGATCGAGAACGATGATACATTAGGGAGCTATGGAAAGAGTCATGACATATATGTATACAGGGAGGAGCTGGGGCGGGTCCGCATGTGGGAGAGATAGAAAGAGGAGAGTGGTGCACAAGGAGACAAAGTGTGCTTGTTTTGCAATGGGGGTGGTGTGTGAGGTGAGTGTGCGAGAACCACATAACTAGGGAGATAGACGTTTGGGGGCGACATTTTGTGTGTATGGGAAAGATACACTCTACATAGTGCGTGTGCTTGGGAAAGAGAGATGCCGGGAGACCTAGCTAGAGAGTGGGGGAAGAGATGTGTGCATGCCCAAGAGCCAACGTGATAGAGACCTATATTGGGGTCCGGACTTTAGAAGAGAGAGGGGTGTTAATGTGCTCGTGTGTTGGTGTTTGGGGGAGAGAACGACTTCTCTCTGTGTGTGTGTGGGGGGGATGAGGGGTGGGGGGGCGACGAGGGGGGGGGGGGGTTGGCTTCAGATAAAGAGTGAGGTGTCTATATTTGAGGGACTTTAGCGTAATTGAGATATACATGGTCAATAGTGTGTGCACTCAAGCTTGATCAATTTGTTTCACAGCTTGGACTATGAGATAACGATACTTTTGAACATGCGTGATATACTTTGATGTACCAGAATTACAAACCTAATATTGGAATTTTGGAATTCGACTCCATCATTAGCTTTTGTAATTCATTTAAACGGAGGTACATTTTTAGCCGGGATTTCATGATTTCAAATTCATATATCAAACCTGGAGATATACACATACGAGCATGTTCAAACTTTATAATCACCCACTTTATTCATACACATACACATTTTTTCTTTTGTCATCATATTTAGGATAAACACATTTGGAATTTCATTTGAATTGGACCATATGATGGTATTTGCTTGTAGTAGCTCAATGATCCATATTTGAATTGAATGGACAATCTAAGCTTCGAGTTGTAGACATTGATTTTCAAAACATGCACTTTTTTGGCGTGCAAAACAAACAAATTCTCGGCCATGATATCATAGTCGGCCGTACAAGAGCAAAATATAATTTCAGGCGCCAAAAGCTTTCAAACTTGCCGCTCACATCGAAATATCCCGCGCCCGAAAGTTTAGCCCTGCGATATTCCTGTTTTACCCCTGCCACATGAACAGAAAAGGGCTGCTTTGGTAACTCCATTGTTTTCCCCTCTTTGCCCCCAACATTCTTCCCCAGAGCCCCTCCCCTTCCCCTCCCCGACCCCCCCCCCCCGCCCAACCACGGCAAGCCGCCGAATCTAGTCCTCCGCCGCAGCGGTGGACCTCACACCCAGACGGATCTACCTTCCGCACCTTGGAACCCCCAACTGCCAACTCACCACTTCACCGGAGCCGCTTTAGCGACTGGCTTGTACACCGCTCCAGATCTCCTTGACCGCCATCATGGTCCACCGCACTAGATCTGCTTAACCAGCACCCTCGTCCACCACAGTGTAGGCCCTTCACTAACTCCCTCGTCCGTCCCTTCGCTGGCCCTTCATACAAGCCCTCGTCCGCCGCAACATATCCGCCTCACCGAAAGCACTGTACAACGCGCCCGCCGAAGCCTTCGTCCACTGCACCGGACCCGCTCCACGGACGCCATATTCAACTCCACCGGCCCTGCATTAACGACGCCACAGCCTCATCAGGTTATTTCGATCTGTACTCCTTCGGTTTTTCTCTTTATCGTGCAATTGTTCACTTACCACAGATGAGCTTTCTTGTGTGTCGACAGGCGCCGCAACCGTAGCACCGGAGCCGCTTCAGCGACGGCGACAGCCGGCCCAAACTCAACCGCAACACGAGCACCATCGACGATCCTTAGCTATCAAGTATGCCAACGATACCCATACGCCGCCGAGAATCAGGTACTATTTTCCAACGGCCGGCGCCTACGTTGACTTTCTTAGCATAAGCACCACCCCTTTGAATTTGTTCAGGGCATCATTTAGTTTTTCATGAGACGCGTTATTCTGCTTGCACCTGTAGGGCCATACTTCTGGCAGTGAACATGTTACATGTGCTAAATTACATACCAGTGCACATATAGTTAATATGTTTTAGTTTTGTCCTAAGTGTTACTGTACTTCCTAGATATCACTGCCTACTATTTTACTTCTTGCATGCTATATTTATGATAATGGTGTTGTTCTGATGCCACCTGTTGGTTCGATCAGACTGATTCATGTTCTCTATGCTTAATTACACATCAGCAAACTAGCATGTGGTTCCGCTGGTTTTTGTTCGTTTTACCCTACATTTTGTGATGCTAGCTATTACATCACTGCTACGAGCCTCTGTTCATTACTTTTTTGTGTGTTCTTGATCTTCCCAAGTTGCATGACTAATTTGATGCTTCTATTAATTATGGAGTTGCCAACCCCATCAAGCAAAATATTTGTTCTTTTGGGGCTGGCACCTCGAACAAGCATAAAAATAGGGGGAAGCAGATATATGTCGTGTATGCACACACCCTTCTTTCATTAGTTTAGATGAACCATTTGTGATCAATTCGAACCAGTGCATGCGATTAAAATTAATTTTACCGAAATAGAGGGTGCAGAATAAACTACAACAAGTAGATTTGCAACCACGGGATGCTGACGATATCTTCAAAGAACATTGCAACAGCAGCGAGGCTTCACAGCAACATATGGTAAGCCAGTGTGCTTTAGTACATGTGAAATGTAATGCGTCTGGGCTGCTTTCTTGGCTTGTGCCCTCAACCTGTAATCCTACAGAATAACAAATAGTTCATTTGTCTGCTTTGCTGTATTGCTTGATTCGAATGCTTGTTTGTTACTTGTTACGCTATACCTGAGTTGACCAATATGTCAGCAGTGCCTGCTGTACCATCGTAAAGAAATGCATGCCTAGTTCATTTGAGTCCTTAACTTTTCGTCTGAACTTCATCACAAGACTGTCTTCGTAGTTTATAAGAGGCCACACTGTTAAGTGCTTTCTCAGATTATTTCAACTGCTTAGAAGCCTTGGCAACTTAAATATAGCGGTGGCACACTCCCTTTCAACTAGGGATGTCAACTGGGTCCTGTTTGATCCCGATTAAAGTCCACTAGTGGTATGGTAGTTCAAAAGAGTTTTTGTTTTTTGAGGAAAATGAACCAGGGAGCTAGCAAAAACTAACTAGATGGGACTGGCGGATGTCGTTTATTTGCCACTCACATCCCCAGTTTCATCTTACCATTTTAATTTCTTTTCGGCTGTTGCTGCTTCGAACCATTTAAATATAGCTTGCCATGCTCGGCAATAATTTGTATGTCGTTTACCATGTAAGCTTACTGCCTAGATCATGCGATACCTATCTCTTACTTATGTCCAGCGGAAACCTTTCAGGATGCCGTTCACACCAGGACACAATGTACAACCCTAGAATCTATTTGTGGAAGCAGTGCGCCATCCATGTTACCAGATGGTAGCAGTTCAGAGGCAACACTGCCGGAGAGCAGTCTAAGCACAGATATTATAGTTCTTGAGGCTCTACTAGAGGCAGAAAGAGATGGTGTGGCTGCCATGAATGAGGTAATCTCGATCTTGAAGCCGGAAATTATGCAATTAGCTGCACGCATTATGCAAGCAACCCAAGAATTGGAGGAAGTAAGAATGTTGCATTTGAAGACGGAGGAGGTCCTGCTGCTTCTGCTATCTGAAGCCCAGGGTAATCCCAGTTCTTTTTTAGATAGCAGTTGAAATTGTCATTAGATTATTGTACTTGCATGTTGTGTCATGTCTCTAAATGGATTATGTTGTAAGACCCCCTATGTTGTTCATGTGTTGTAATGATCCGAATTTTTTAGGCGAGGTAATCCTCAATACTTGTATGATTGACATAAGGTGAACTGTTTTTCGTGTGAGCATATCGTATTGGATGAAATAACTGTTTGACTCAAAGTGTATCCAACCTGAATTCGAAGATCACGACATTTCTAAATCATAATCATATATAAAGGTGGAATAAATCTTTGTTGTGGTTTTGAAGAAATAAATAACAACACGTAGAATTATCTGTGGATATTCATAATCGAATAAAAATTGGATTTGGATTTAGTTGCCAGGGCCCAGGGCAAACGTGAATGCTAATTCTCCCAAGTTTTGAACGAAGCGGCTAAACACCCACTATCATTTGTGGGCTGCCCGAAGCAAGTGTTTGCGAGATGGAAATTACTGTCTACCCCTGACACTTGTCGTCCTTATCGACCGGATTTACACTGCTGTCGATAGGGGTAGACTAGTAACTTCAATCAGACGTGACACGACGGCCTCTGAGCCCATTCAGACACGGTGGGCGCCAAACATGGGCGGCAAAACACATTTGATTCAAGCTCGTCCGAAAGACATGTGTCTCTCCCTCCATTTCCCCATTCATCCACGGTGGGCGGCAAAACAAACTCTCCTCGTCCGAAATCGATGTAGGCTAATATTTTAAATAGGGGCAGATGTGTAACTTCCCTCAGACGTGACACAACCGCCCTACCTGTCAGCCCCGTTCATACACCGTGGGCGCCAACTGTGGGCGGCAAAACACCCTCTCCTCACCCGAAATCGTTACCGGCAAATATTTGGGAGATGCGAGATTACCGTCCTATCCCCAACCGACGTGATGTCCGAAATTTTAAACGAGGGATAAGTTCGTAACTTTCCCACATTTCAGACAAGCACGTCCCAAAGTTTGAGATCCCCCGTCCCCCTCCATTTCCCCATTCAAACACCGTCGGCGCCACGACAACCTCCCCACTACGGCTAGCCTCCTCCGTCCGCCACCCCAGCCTCCACCTTGCCGAAGCCGCTACCCCTACCCCGTCATCCACTGCAAGAGATGGACGTCTCTCATCCACTGCGCCGGACTAGGATCCTTTCATCGCGTCGTCTCGCTTCATCGGCGCCGTCGTCCACTTTGCCGTTGCCGCTCCTACGACCGCCTCGTCCACGGCAACAGGATTTATCCCCCGACCCGGCCATCTGCCATCTAATGTCTTCTTCCCCGCCGCCGACAGCCATCGCACCCGCAGCACCCTCAACGTATCAGCAGGGGCCTACACGGCGTCGCAAGAGAGGGGGTACTCTTCCATATATTCTTAAGTTATTGATCTCACCCGGAAAATAGATGTTAAATTGTTTACTGTACTTTTCTTGTCCGTACCAAATCGTAGTGGCTAGTTGAATGCAAACATTGGTTGCAAAGTAGCTTTGTCCGGTTTGCACCTTCAGATCCGCCATGTCACGGTCACTATACTCGTAAAGCTTATGGTTTGCCCCCTTTATATTCACTACCATCATCGTAGGTGCTTCACTGCTTCGTGTCATGCTAGCACTGCTCCTCAAGACCTCAACCAATCAAGCGAAACAACATGCCACTCATAATTCCAAAGCTTACGTGTTGAAATACGAATCTGATATGATGCTCATATTACTAAAACAGAGAACGTTTAATTAGTCACCTAATGTTCCTATATTCGTTTCGAAAAGCATGTGCGCCACCCACTGGTCCAGCTAGTTCCACTTTCCTGATTTTACTCTTGATGCTTAGGGTTTTCCCCTTTTATCTACTCTACTATGATCTGTGTAGGTGCTTTCTGTCATACTAGCATTACTCCACCCTTCAAGCTAAACAACACAACACTCAAAATTCCAAAGCTTAGTTGTTCAAATATGATTGTGATATGATACTGATATTAGTTAACAGACACATTTAATTGGTTAGCTAAAGGTCCCACTTGAGTTTCCAAATGCATGTCGCGACATATAGAGAGACAACAGAATTGCATTTCTTTGTCACTTGTTGACTGTACTTTCTTGTCCATACCAAATCTTAGTTGTTATTTCAAAGCAAATATCGGTTGCTAACTACCCTTTGCGCGGTTTGCAGCTTCAGATCTGCCATCCCACTGCCACGGTCAACACTATACTCATCATGCTTACGGTTTCCCCATTTTATGATGACCACGATCAGCCTACGTGGTTCGTGTCATAATAGCACTGCTCCACCCATCGAGCTAAACAAGCTTAGTTGTACAAATTCAAATCTGATATTATGCTGATATTAGTAAAACTGAGAGATGTTTAATTGGTCAGCTAAATGTTCCTACTTCAGTTTCGAAATGCATGTGAGCCACATATGGAGAGACCAGAAGGAATAGTATTTCTCTGTGCGCTCTGGTTCATCATGGGTGGCCAACCGACATTGTATAGAAAGACTTGTAATATCTTCAATTTTCTTGCTCTTCTGCACTTCCTTAAGATGATCCTCTTCTCTTGCGGTCGACTGGTCAGGTCGAGTTATTCTCCCTTAGTATATTTTGAATCTGTCAGGTCAGGTCGACTTGTTCTTCTTTACTATATGTTGAAGCTGTCATCTGCAAAGTATCATCACTTCTGGAGCTCTCATATTTTGAGTAGTAGGCCACATTTTATTAATGCACACACCAAATTACAGCATGCATGGCACCTCTTAGAAGAATTGCAGAGATAGCACAAAGGGGTTTACAGGGAGAAAGTATTGGATTAGAATCACTTCTGCATTACAAATATAATCTCACTTGTTTTTATGTTTTCATGTATGTCAGGTATTGAACATTATCACAATGAATATGAGAATGGGCGCACGAGAGGAATATTACGGAACAATCCACTGGCTAACAAACTTGGCATGGTGGAGGATGGCCTATCTTATTCACCCATCAAGGTGCATGTTCTAACTTGGCAAGGTTGTATTGGTCGCACATATTTTGCATCTGACCTCTTGCATTACTTCTACTTTGTTACACCATCTGCTTAGTTTAAGCATCATATATGAGTATATGCCATACCTATCCATTTTCTGTACCTATTCCATGTGTCGTCATACTATGTTTTTCCAGTCAAATGTTGTTCTTTCGTAATAGATGTCCAAAAGGAAGAGGGTGATTGCAGATCCTCAAGGAGTACAAACTAGGTATAAGGAAAAGGTAGTGATACATGTTAAATCAGATAGATCAGCAGCCACAGAAAACACAGGCCCAACTGTGATAGACTTTACCCCTACTCCAGTGGCCAAACCCCTATTAGAACTGCTGACAGCCCAGCGTCAGGTACTGTCTATGATATCAATTCAAAAATTGAACTCCTAAATTTCTACATGTGCCTTACCTTCTCTCTTGTATGAAAACTAATTTCAGATGAATCTCCTTGCTCAAAGGCTCATAGGATCTCACGACAATACTGGGCTCTGCATTGCTCTTGTCAGTACCTCTTGCCCTTTGTCAGCATACTTACACTCATTGCTGTTTGATTATGTAGCATCACTGTAAATGTTCGCTTCTTTATCCTCCCTTTGCTTGAAATTATAAGATCTATATTTACTCTTAGATAAATGTAGAATTAACACAATGGTTATGAAGTTTTGGATTTCTCATGTAAGTACCTGTTGTCATGTACTCCCTCTGTATCGAATTAATTGTTGATCAATTGGATGTATTTAGAACTTAATAGTGCTAGATACATCCATTTGAGCGACAACTAATAACGGACGGTGGTGGTATTACTGTACAAGCATCGCGAGATAGTTGATTGTCTAGCATTACTCTGCATCTTATCTGCCCTGCCCTCCACTTTCTCCAAATTATCATATCTACGTTTACTCTTACCAAAATGTTGAATAAAGCCAATGCCACTGCACACGTTGATGTCTGCATTCCTCTTGTCAGTACCTTTTGCCTTGTAATGCTGTACTTAATTAATTGCTATTTGATTATGTATCATCAGTCTGCACCTGAGCTTCAATATCCTCTATTTCTTCCAATATTATTTGATCTATATTTACTCTTTACAAAATGTAGAATAATGGCAACGCTTATAAAGAATTTTCTTTGAGGAATTTATTGAATTATCTTTCCATCAACATGGAGAAGGGCTTTGTCCAGCCCGTGTTAACATGTAATGTAAGTTCATCCTTCTCAAGCCTTCAAACTTTATTCTAGTATAGATTTGGATAGGCATCATTTCCTCCACTGCTGTTTACATCTGATTGGATGTTTGCAACAACTACCAGTTTTAAATTGTAGTTGTAAAAACATGTTCCTTATGCAGAACAGATCCATTTATTCGCTTATATAATTGTGAAACCTGTTACGTGTCTCCTTGTTTCTCTTTCAGAGTCGTATCTGTTATGCCAGGCAGAACTTCAGGAAAGATAGTGAGCCAAACCATCTTGAGGACAGCGAGATGACCCCAAGGTCCTGTCTTGATGAAGACAGTGAGTTGAAGCTACTCACCAGCAGGTGTGAGACAACCTCTGTGCAGTCGTTTCCTCAATCAGTTCGACTTCTTCAGTCTCAACTTAAAGCGGAAAGGCTTGCTTCAGCTCAGCTCCGACTTGAAGTCAAAGATGTAATGAAGATGTCAGGGGACTGCCTTGCGCACTATGGTGCCATACAACTAGGGATGAAGCATCTATCGTTGACACAACTGAGGTCTCATCAGCTTGTTCGGCTGCTTGCGGGGCCCGAGCTTGCCAGGTCTAGTGCCTTATGAAGTGCTCTCAGTTTTGTATATTCTTTTGTCGACGCGTTTATATGCACTGGTGGTGACCTTTGATGCCCAGTGTATGTAATTCGCGGTCATGGTGCGCTTTATTATCACCGGAAGCGAACTTTGATTCCCAGTGGATGTAATATGCCGTAATTTCTTTATTGTATAGTCTAGGTTTATTCTTTGGTCGGTATGCTGTAATTTAGGCCGGAAGGTTCAGTGGATCTCAGTGTTGTCGGTCTTCTGGCCGGCCTGTTACTCATATGGGCCAAAACGTGGGCCTATAATCATCTTGGGCCATTAGCAGGTCTAAACCTATAGTAGTTTCCCGCCTTTAATAGGCCATGGGCTACATATTTACTGTAGTGACACTGGGCTTCCTATGGGCCGTAGAAACAATGGGCCTTCTACGGTCCGTAGAAACAATGGGCCTTCTACGGGCCGTAGAAACAATGGGCCTTCTACGGGCCATATCATCAATGGGCCTTAGACGGGCCGTATGATCGATTGGCCAAACATGGGCCAAAAACAGATCGCATTATGGCCGTAAAACGGGCTAGAGTTGGAGTCGTCCATTCATGGGCCGACCATAACGGGCCGTCGTTAATAGGCCGTATTTGATGACGCTATGAAAATGGCCCAACGTATTAACGGGCCACAAACGGGCCGACTGTAACCACGGGCTGAATTTGGCCCACAAGCAGAAAACGGCAGTAACGGGACGTAAGTAACCGAATGCTGGAAATGAGCCCAAGAATAAATGGGCCCTGAGAAGGCCGAAAGATAACATGGGCTGCAAACGGCCCAATGGATTAATGGGCCGTTAATGGGTATACAGTGATACACTATTCATTATGGACCATTTTCACCATGGGCCTTTAATGGGCCAAGAGTTACAAAGGGCCTCATATGGGCCAAAAGACGTCATGGGCCATACCTGGGCCGGAACTTCAAATGGGCTGGACTCATATTGGACGGCCCAGATGACGCTACTGGGCCTAATTCGGATAGTTCGTAACGGGCCCTGGGTTAGCGGGCTGTAAATGGGCTATATGCGAACAGGCCGTTAACAGGATTTCCGTGGGCCGGCCCGCCACCTTTTGACCAAGTCAAACGGGCCGGCCTTTTCATAGGAATGGGCCTCTGTTCGGTCATGCCATGTGTCGACGTATCATAGGCGCCTTCGGTCCAATGAGTGGATGACATCTGTCCCAACGATGAGCCGACACGTGTTTCCTCCAGTCAATGATGATTTTACACGTGGAAAATCCCCATTGGTCGGGGCTGTTAGCGGGTTATCGGATCCAAAACCGGACCAGATAGCGTAATGGCGTTCCGTTACGGTGGATGCCACGTGTCGATCACCCTTGACGAAAGCACTTCTGTGACGCGCGAGTTATCATCATGGAAGTGGACACTTCCGTGATGATAATTTTGGTAATGTCATGGAACACTTCTACGACAGCACAGGTATGACTATCTTGATTCTGTCATAAAATTTTCATGGATGTACATGCATGACAAAAAACGCGACCTACTGTGACAAACACGTATCATCACAGAAGTGTATTTTTTTGTAGTGAATATGGACACACAGATGCACCATGACGTCAAAGAACGCGGGCGGGAAGTACATCTCAAGCTCATTCAGTATCACAATGATCTCTTCCTGTAGGCTTCGGAGCTGCTTCACACTGATCGACTTTCGAGAGATGACGTCGAAAAAGTTGCAGAGACCAATAAGCGTGTCACGGACGTGCTTGTCCAATATCCCTCTAAGGGCAACAGGTAGTATCTGCGTCATCATCACATGACAGTCATGGGACTTCATCCCACTGAACCTTTTCTTGTCCGTGTCTAGATATCTGCTTATCTTGCCACAGTAACCGGAACTAACTTTGACTCCGGTAAGGCACTTAAAGAATTGATCAATCTCAGCCTGACTTAAGGTGAAGCAAGAAGGGGGGCAATAATCCTCTTCCTTTACTTTCTTGCCCTTCTTCTCCCGCGCCTCTGTCTCCGTCTCTGTCTCGTCTGACTTTTATGGGGCGGCATGTGCAGATCTTCCGTGATATTCAAATCTTGCAAGTCTTTTCTTGCCTTCGGCCCATCCTTGGTCTTATCTGGCATGTTCATCAGTGTCGCGAGCAAGCTCTCAAGAACATTCTTATAGATATGCATTTGATCAAGGCAATGAGGTGTATCGAGTTTGTGCCAGTACTCCAAGTCCCAGAACACAGACCTCGTCTTCCATACCTTCAGCAGCGGCTCCGGCGCCTTTTTCATCATCTTTCCTGGCGCGGGGCACTGTTCCTAGTTTTTCAACAGCTCATCAATTTTGGCGCTGCTCTGCTTACATGGAGGGCCTCGATGCTTAGTGTGACCATTGAATAGATCTCCACGGTTTCTCCACGGGTCGTCCAGTTCGAGCCATCTTCGATGCCCCACGTACACGATTTTGCCAGACCCGCCATCTTTCCTTGACGTTAGCTGCTGAGACGTTGTATCATCCATGCACCGCGTGCATCCGCAATATCCATGGCACACCTGGCCTGCGACATATCCGTAACTGAGATAGTCATGCACCGTCGTGATCAGTGCGGCTCTCATGTAGAAATACTCACCTTCATTGGCGTCCCATGTCTTGGCCGGTGTTTTCCATAACGTGTCTAACTCCTCTTGAAATAGCCCCAGATACAGATTAATATTATTTCCTGGTTGTTTCGGCCCTTTAATCAGCATGCTCATGTGAATGTACTTAGACTTCATGCACAACCAGGGTGGAGGTTGTACATACATACAAACACAGTCCATGCTCTATGGTTGGTGTTCTGGTTGCCAAACGGATTCATGCCATCGGTACACGCGCCGAGCATGATGTTCCTTGCATCACATTCGAAATACCGATAGAAGCCGTTCAACGCTCTCCACTGGCTTCCATCCTTGACGTGTGTCAGCTTCGGATCATCTCCATCGTCGGGCTTATTCCTCTCCGCGTGCCAGCGCACGAGCTTTGCTTCCTTGGGATCTACGAAATACCGCTGGAGACGAGGAGTGAGCGGTAAGTACTATACAACTTTCTGGGGACATTTCTTCCCGGCCTTCTTGTATCGAGAAGCATTGCACACTTGACAGCTTGTTTTTTCCGCGTGCTCCTTCCGATAAATTATGCAATCGTTGATGCATGCATGGTATCTAACGTGCGGCAGATCAAGAGGGCACACGATCTTCTTGGCCTCATCCACACTAGTAGGACATAGATTCCCCGCGGGAAGAAGATCCTTTAGGTACTTGAGATGCTCATCGAGGCTAGTGTCAGTCCATTTGTTTTTAGCCTTCGTCTTCAAGAGTTGGAGCGTGAAACTCAAGCGGGTCACCTCAGGATTGCAACCATCATACAATGGAGTGTTCGAGTCTACCACAAGTTGCTGCAGCTTAGCCTCCTCTCTAGAAGCAGCTCTCTTAGTACTCGTCTCCTTGCGAAGCAGTGCTTGAACATGAGGGTCCCGCACGATTGAACTTAGTACCGACGAACTCTGCAGCGTGGAGTCCACGTTCTCTCCGCCGCCATGCCCGGCCCCTTCTCCTCCGCTATGTCCGGCCCCTTCTCCGCCGCCACGTCCGGCCTCTTCCCTGCCGCCATTATCGATCATCTCTTCATCTTGCCCCGTGTCGTCATTGCCTGCCCCGTCGGCGTCCTCAACATCATCATCCTCATCTTCAATTATCCACCGAGTATAGCCATCCATGAAACCAGTCATGAGCAGGTGCGCTTTGACACGACCATCGTCATAGGGGTCGAGCCAAACTATTCCTTTGCATTTTCGACACGGACATAAAACCTCTGTCAGGTTATTTTCTTTCATGTCCTGCACCGCCGACCGCAACCACCTGTCCACCATCGTTCCACTGACCATCATGAACGTCTACACAGTAATAATAAACAAATTGATTATAAAAATGTGTGCATGCATCAAAGCATATAAAATTCGGCATGACCTTCCTTCAAAATAGGACATATAGATCTAGAATTTGCCCGGAATTCGCCGAAACGGAAATAAATCGACATTTCGGCAAAACATAGGCAACTCAAAAGCACAATTCGGCGTCAAATCATGCCACACACACAATTTCCATCATATCGCCCACTTATCATATCGCACACACATACACATATTTCCATTCTTGCAAAAGCATGAACTTTTAATCACCTATCGTCTCGGGATCGAGAACACGGTGGAGATGATGATGTTGGGAGATCAAAAGTGGACAAAGCTCTTCTTGACAAAGCTAGATCTAGTTAGTGGCGCATAGGTCACTTCACTAAATGCTACATCTACCTAGCTAGCTAATTTGGGAGGAGACAACTTCAACTAGTGGAGGGGGAAGGAAAAAGAGAAAGGAGATGCATTAATGGAGGTGGTGGAGTTAGCTAGGAGTAATAAAGAGAGAGAAAGGTAGGTAGAAGAGGGAGAGTAATGGAGGGAGAAGTATTGAGGAAGAAGAAAAGTGAGGGAGAGAGGAGGTGGGAGGTAGGGGAAAGTGAGGAAGAGAGGAGATGGGGGAGAGGGGAGGAGGGGGAGGGGAAAAAGGTGGCAATATGCTGCGTCTTAGCAGTAGCGCGGGCTGCAAAGCGCGCTACTGCTAAGAGAGTAGCAGCAGGGAGCTTTCTGCACACGCGCTACTGATAAGCGGGGCCCGCAATGTGGCCAGTTTCAAAATTAGCAGCAGCAACCGGAGAAAAAAGCGCGCTACTACTATTACGTTAGCAGTAGCATAGGTCGCGTCAGCGTGCTACTGCTAAACTTAGGTTGGTGGGTACTGTCGGTCGATTTTACTAGCAGCACGGTTCCACTAGGCCGCACTACTGCTAACATTGTAGCAGTAGCGCCTGTCTTGAACACGTGCTACTAAAAATTAGCAGTAGCGCCTATTTTTGTAACGCGCTGCTGCTAAGATTCTGTGTATAAGGTTTTCCCTAGTAGTGTCTTATCTTCTTTCTAAAAGAAAAAAGTTCTTACTTGTATGATTTAGATAGATACTTGTGTAATTTTCTTACTTTTATTATTGTTTGTTATTATATAGTGCGATGGTTTTGGTATCCGCCTCCGTCGGCCCTCGTCCTATCTATGATTCAGATGTGGTATATATTATCTTTTATAACTATTTGGTTCATTTAGTGTTTATGACAATTATGCCGACCAACGTGACACATATTTTTTTCCAGGAGGTATGTGAACTGGAAATTCCAACCGACCCTATTGTCGAGAGGTTAAATTTAGTTGAAGAAGAAAACAATTACGTGAAGGAAAATTGAAAAAAATTGAGGAGGAGAAGATGATATTGGAGTTGCATGTTGCGGATGTCGTCGATGATCACAAGATCAAGATGGATGCAATGCGCTTGAAGAATAGAAAGATTAGAAAATATACCATTCATACCGAGGCTTGGTATCATTATGCTGTTGGATCAATTATTACCTTAGTTGCGATTATGATCGCATTGAAATGTTTTACATAGTTTTAATGTATGGTTTAATTAGATGCTCTGGAGAGCTATATGTTGTTCAATGAGAACTATGTATGTACTTTGGTTTTAATGTGATGATGAACATCTATTATTTTGGTCACTTATCTATTCATGATGTTCTGTAATGGTTTTTGACACACTCAATTATATATAATGCACGCAGATGAATGATAACCCACAAGTATAGGGGATCAATTGTAGGCTCTTTCGATAAGTAAGAGTGTCGAACCCAACGAGGAGCTAAAGGTAGAACAAATATTCCCTCGAGTTCTATCGATCACCGATACAACTCTACGCACGCTTAACGTTTGCTTTACCTAGAACAAGTATGAAACTAGAAGTACTTTGTAGGTGTTGTTGGATAGGTTTGCAAGAATATAAAGAGCACGTAAATAAAAAGTAGGGGCTGTTTAGATAAAGACACAATAAAGTAAATATAGCGAGTGTGGAAAAGTGGTGGTAGGAGTTGCGAAATTGTCCATAAGCAATTAACTACTTTACTAGACCGATAGCAAGTTTTATGTGGGAGAGGCCACTGCTAGCATGTCATCCCTAACTTGGAATTCTACGCACTTATGATTGGAACTATTAGCAAGCGTCCGCAACTACTAACGTTCATTAAGGTAAAACCCAACCATAGCATTAAGATATATTGGTCCCCCTTCAATCCCGCATGCATCAATTTCTATGCTAGGTTGAAGCTTCTGTCACTCTTGCCCTCCAATACATAGTCCTATCAACATACAACTAACCCTATGGTGTGATCCAAGCGCGCGCTCATACGATGGGCACCAAAGTACAACAACATAACCACAGGCAAATTAAATCAATCATAGCAATTCATCAACCATCGATAGGACAACGAAAATGTACTCAGACATCATAGGATGGCAACACATCATTGGATAATAATATGAAGCATAAAGCACCATGTTCAAGTAGAGGGTACAGTGGGTTGCGGGAGAGTGGACCGCTGTAGATAGAGGGGGGAAGGTGATGGAGATGTTGGTGAAGATGACGTGGTGTTGGTGAAGATCGCGGTGATGATGATGGCCCCCGGTGGCACTCCGGCGCCACCGGAAGCGAGGGGGAGAGAGCCCCCCTCCTTCTTCTTCTTCCTTGACCTTCTCCCTAGATGGGAGAAGGGTTTCCCCTCTGGTCCATGGTCTCCATGGCGTGGGAGGGGCGAGAGCCCCTCCGAGATTGGATCTATCTCTCTGTCTCTCTCTGTTTCTGCGCTCTGGTATTCTGCCCTTTCACCATTTCGTATATATATGGAGATCCGTAACTCCCATTGGATTGAAACCTTCACCCCGATTTTTCCCAAAAATTAGCTTTCTTGCGGCCAAAGAAGAGCAGCAACCGCCTTACGGGGGGCCCACGAGGGGGGTAGGCGCGCCTAGGGGGGGCAGGCGCGCCTAGGGGGGGCAGGCGCGCCCCTGCCTCGTGCCCCCCTCGGGCACTGTCTCGCGTTGATTCTTCTTCCCATATTCTCCAAATATTCCAAAAATATTCTCCATCTGTTTTTATCCCATTTGGATTCCGTTTGATATGGGGTTTCTGCGAAACATAAAACATGCAACAAACATGAACTGGCACTGGGCACTGGATCAATATGTTAGTCCCAAAAATAGTATAAAAAGTTGCCAAAAACGTATGAAAGTTGAATAATATTGGCATGGAACAATCAAAAATTATATATACGACGGAGACGTATCAGCATCCCCAAGCTTAATTCCTGCTCGTCCTCGAGTAGGAAAATGATAAAAAAGATAATTTTTGATGTGGAATGCTACCTAGCGTAATCTTGATCATGTATCTAATCATGGCATGAATATTAAGACACGAGTGATTCAAGGCAATAGTCTATCATTTGACATTAAGACAATAATACTTCAAGCCTACTAATAAAGCAATCATGTCTTTTCAAAATAACAAGGCCAAAGAAAGTTATCCCTACAAAATCATATAGTCTGGCTATGCTCCATCTTCACCACACAAAATATTCAAATCATGCACAACCCCGATGACAAGCCGAGCAATTGGTTCATACTTTTTAACGAGCTTCAGCCTTTTCAACCCTCACGCAATACATGAGCGTGAGCCATGGATATAGCACTATAGGTGGAATAGAATATGATGATGGGGGTTATGTGAAGAAGACAAAAAAGGAGAAAGTCTCACATGGACACGGCTAATCAACGGGCTATGGAGATGCCCATCAATTGATGTCAATGTGAGGAGTAGGGATTGCCATGCAATGGATGCACTAGAGCTATAGTATATGAAAGCTCAAACTGAAACTAAGTGGGTGTGCATCCAACTTGCTTGCTCATGAAGACCTAGGGCATTTGAGGAAGCCCATCGTTGGAATATACAAGCCAAGTTCTATAATGAAAATTCCCACTAGTATATGAAAGTGATAACTCAAGAGACTCTCTATATGAAGAACCTGGTGCTACTTTGAAGCACAAGTGTGGTAAAAGGATAGTAACATTGCCCCTTTTTTTGCGGGCTTCTTTGGCCCCCTTTTTTTATTTAGGCTTCTTTGGCCTCTCTTTTTTTATTGGGGCAATGCTCTAATAATGATGATCATCACACTTATATTTACTTACAACTCGATATTACAACTCGATACTAGAACAAAGATATGACTCTATACGAATGCCTCCGGCTATGTACCGGGATGTGCAACGATCTAGCGTAGCAATGACATCAAAAAAGGACAAGACATGAAAACATCATGCTAGCTATCTTACGATCATGCAAAGCAATATGACAATAAATGCTCAAGTCATGTATATGATGATGATGGAAGTTGCATGGCAATATATCTCGGAATGGCTATGGAAATGCCATAATAGGTAGGTATGGTGGCTGTTTTGAGGAAGATATAATGAGGCTTATGTGTGATGGAGCGTATCGTATCACGGGGTTTGGATACACCGGCGAAGTTTGCACCAACTCTCAATATGAGAAAGGGCAATGCACGGTACCGAAGAGGCTAGCAATGATGGAAGGGTGAGAGTGCGTATAATCCATGGACTCACATTAGTCATAAAGAACTCATATACTTATTGCAAAAGTTTATTAGCCCTCGAAGCAAAGTACTACTACGCATGCCCCTAGGGGGATAGATTGGTAGGAAAAGACCATCGCTCGTCCCCGACTGCCACTCATAAGGAAGACAATCAATAAATACCTCATGCTCCGACTTCGTTACATAACGGTTCACCATACGTGCATGCTACGGGAATCACAAACCTCAACACAAGTATTTCTACTAATCCACAACTACCCACTAGCATGACTCTAATATCACCATCTTTATATCGCAAAACTATTGCAAGGAATCAAACATATCATATTCAGTGATCTACAAGTTTTATGTAGGATTTTATGACTAACCATGTGAATGACCAGTTCCTGTCATCTCTCTAAAAAGATATAAGTGAAGCAAGAGAGTTTAATTCTTTCTACAAAAGATATGCCCATGCTCTAACAGATATAAGTGAAGCAAAAGAGCATTCTACAAATGGCGGTTTTCTATGTGAAGAGAAACAGGCAATCCAAACTTCAAATGATATAAGTGAAGCACATGAAGCATTCTATAAAGCCATACTCAAAAGATATAAGTGAAGTGCAATGAGCATTCTATAAATCAACCAAGGACTATCTCATACCAGCATGGTGCATAAAAGAAAAATGAAAACTAAATGCAAAAGACGCTCCAAGATTTGCACATATCGCCTTAGCAAAGGAATCCAGATTTCACAAGAGAACCAAGCACATCAAAAGATGCTTCAATTCCATCCGGGATTTAGTCCAGGTGGGAGACATAGAAATTTGCAAGATACATACGGATCTGAATGTTGCATACCCGTTGACTAAGCCTCTTCCACGAGCAAAACATGATCAACACCAAGACTCCATGGGTGTAAGAATCATTACTGTGTAATCTAGATTATTGACTCTAGTGCAAGTGGGAGACTGAAGGAAATATGCCCTAGAGGCAATAATAAAGTTATTATTTATTTCCTTATATCATGATAAATGTTTATTATTCATGCTAGAATTGTATTAACCGGAAACATAATACATGTGTGAATACATAGACAAACAGAGTGTCACTAGTATGCCTCTACTTGACTAGCTCGTTAATCAAAGATGGTTATGTTTCCTAGCCATAGACATGAGTTGTCATTTGATTAACGGGATCATATCATTAGGAGAATGATGTGATTGACTTGACCCATTCCGTTAGCTTAGCACTCGATCGTTTAGTATGTTGCTATTGCTTTCTTCATGACTTATACATGTTCCTATAACTATGAGATTATGCAACTCCCGTTTACCGGAGGAACACTTTGTGTGCTACCAAACGTCACAACGTAACTGGGTGATTATAAAGGTGCTCTACAGGTGTCTCCAAAGGTACTTGTTGGGTTGGCGTATTTCGAGATTAGGATTTGTCACTCCGATTGTCGAAGAGGTATCTCTTGGCCCACTCAGTAATACACATCATTATAAGCCTTGCAAGCATTGTGACTAATGAGTTAGTTGCGGGATGATGTATTACGGAATGAGTAAAGAGACTTGCCGGTAACGAGATTGAACTAGGTATCGGGATACCGACGATCGAATCTCGGGCAAGTAACATACCGATGACAAAGGGAACAACGTATGTTGTTATGCGGTCTGACCGATAAAGATCTTCGTAGAATATGTAGGAACCAATATGAGCATCCAGGTTCCGCTATTGGTTATTGACCGGAGAGGTGTCTCGGTCATGTCTACATAGTTCTCGAACCCGTAGGGTCCGCACGCTTAACGTTACGATAACAGTTATATTATGAGTTTATATGTTTTGATGTGCCGAAGGTTGTTCGGAGTCCCGGATGTGATCACGGACATGACGAGGAGTCTCGAAATGGTCGAGACATAAAGATTGATATATTGGAAGCCTATGTTTGGACATCGGAAGTGTTCCGGGTGAAATCGGGATTTTTCCGGAGTACCGGGAGGTTACCGGAACCCCCCGGTAACTTAATGGGCCTTAGTGGGCCTAGGTGGAAGAGAGGAGAGGAGGCCAGGGCAGGGCCGCGCGCCCCTCCCCCCCAGTCCGAATAGGACAAGGAGAGGGGGGCGGCGCCCCCCTTCCTTCCTCCCCTCCACCTCTTCCCCCTTCCTCTCCCAGTCGTACATGGAAAAGGGGGGGGAGTCCTACTCCCGGTAGGAGTAGGACTCCTCCTGGCGCGCCTCTCCTCTCTTGGCCGGCGGCCTCCCCCTTGCTCCTTTATATACGGGGGCAGGGGGCACCTCTTCACACACAATTGATCAACGATCTTTTAGCCGTGTGCGGTGCCCCCCTCCACCATATTACACCTCGATAATATCGCAGCGGTGCTCAGGCGAAGCCCTGTGTCGGTAGAACATCATCATCGTCACCACGCCGTCGTGCTGACGAAACTCTCCCTCAACACTCGGCTGGATCGGAGTTCGAGGGACGTCATCGAGCTGAACGTGTGCTGAACTCGGAGGTGCCGTGCGTTCGGTACTTGATCGGTCGGATCGTGAAGACGTACGACTACATCAACCGTGTTGTGTTAACGCTTCCGCTTTCGGTCTACGAGGGTACGTGGACAACACTCTCCCCTCTCGTTGCTATGCATCACCATGATCTTGCGTGTGCGTAGGAATTTTTTTGAAATTACTACGTTCCCCAACAGTTGGATGCTCACCCACTTAGTTTCTTTTGTTGAGTTTTCATACACTTATAGCTCTAGTGCATCCGTTGCATGGCAATCCCTACTCACTCACATTGATATCTATTAATGGGCATCTCCATAGGCCGTTGATACGCCTAGTTGATGTGAGACTATCTTCTCCTTTTTGTCTTCTCCACAACCACCATTCTATTCCACCTATAGTGCTATGTCCATGGCTCACGCTCATGTGTTGCGTGAAGATTGAAAAAGTTTGAGAACATCAAAAGTATGAAACAATTGCTTGGCTTGTCATCGGGGTTGTGCATGATTTAAATACTTTGTGTGATGAAGATAGAGCATAGCCAGACTATATGATTTTGTAGGGACAGCTTGCTTTGGCCATGTTATTTTGAGAAGACGTGATTGCTTGGTTAGTATGCTTGAAGTATTATTGTTTTCATGTCAATATTAAACTTTTGTTTTGAATCTTATGGATCTGAATATTCTTGCCACAATAAAGAAGATTACATTGATAAATATGTTAGGTAGCATTCCACATCAAAAATTCTGTTTTTATCATCTACCTACTCGAGGACGAGTAGGAATTAAGCTTGGGGATGCTGATACGTCTCCAACGTATCTATAATGTTTGATTGTTCCATGCTATTATATTATCTGTTTTGGATGTTTACGGGATTTATTAAACACTTTTATATTATTTTTGGGACTAACCTATTAACCCAGAGCCCAGTGCCAGTTTCTGTTTTTCCCCTTGTTTCAGTGTTTCGCAGAAAAGGAATATCAAATGGAGTCCAAATGGAATGAAACCTTCGGGAGAGTTATTTTTGGAACGGAAGAAATTCATTAGACTTGGAGCGTACGTAAGGGAAGCAACGAGGAAGGCACGAGGCAGGGGGCGCCCACCCCCTGGGCGCGCCCTCCACCGTCGTGGGCCCCTCGTGGCTCCCCTGACGTATTTCTTCCTCCTATATATACCAATATACCCTAGAACCATCGGGGAACGGAATAGATCGGGAGTTCCGCCGCCGCAAGCCTCTGTAGCCACCAAAAACCAATCGGGACCCTGTTCCGGCACCCTGCCGGAGGGGGGATCCCTCACCGATGGCCATCTTCATCATCCAGGCGCTCTCCATGATGAGGAGGGAGTAGTTCACCCTCGGGGCTGAGGGTATGTACCAGTAGCTATGTGTTTGATCTCTCTCTCGTGTTCTTGATTTGGCACGATCTTGATGTATCGCGAGCTTTGCTATTATAGTTGGATCTTATGATGTTTCACCCCCTCTACTCTCTTGTAATGGATTGAGTTTTCGCTTTGAAGTTATCTTATCGGATTGAGTCTTTAATGATTTGAGAACACTTGATGTATGTCTTGCGTGGGATAACCGTGGTGACAATGGGTTATTCTATTGATTCACTTGATGTATGTTTTGGTGATCAACTTGCGGGTTTCACCCATGAACCTATGCATAGGGGTTGGCACAAGTTTTCGTCTTGACTCTCTGGTAGAAACTTTGGGGCACTCTTTGAAGTACTTTGTGTTGGTTGAATAGATGAATCTGAGATTGTGTGATGCATATCGTATAATCATACCCACGGATAGTTGAGGTGACATTGGAGTATCTAGGTGACATTAGGGTTTTGGTTGATTTGTATCTTAAGGTGTTATTCTAGTATGAACTCTTGAATAGATCGATCCGAACGAATAACTTTGAGGTGGTTTCGTACCCTACCATAATCTCTTTGTTTGTTCTCCACTATTAGTTACTTTGGAGTGACTCTTTGTTGCATGTTGAGGGATAGTTATGTGATCCAATTATGTTATTATTGTTGAGAGAACTTGCACTAGTGAAAGTATGAACCCTAGGCCTTGTTTCCTAGCATTGCAATACCGTTTACGCTCACTTTTATCATTAGTTACCTTGCTGTTTTTATATTTTCAGATTACAAAAACCTATATCTACTATCCATATTGCACTTGTATCACCATCTCTTCGCCGAACTAGTGCACCTATACAATTTGCCATTGTATTGGGTGTGTTGGGGACACAAGAGACTCTTTGTTATTTGGTTGCAGGGTTGTTTGAGAGAGACCATCTTCATCCTACGCCTCCCACGGATTGATAAACCTTAGGTCATCCACTTGAGGGAAATTTTCTACTGTCCTACAAACCTCTGCACTTGGAGGCCAAACAACGTCTACAAGAAGAAGGTTGTGTAGTAGACATCACCCGGTCCTTGTTGAAGGTTAAAACAGCACACTTGACGAAAAATCGTTGTGGTTTTGATGCGTAGGTAAGAACGGTTCTTGCTAAGCCCGTAGCAGCCACGTAAAACTTGCAAAAACAAAGTAGAGGACGTCTAACTTGTTTTTGCAGGGCATGTTGTGATGTGATATGGTCAAGACGTGATGATATATAATTTGTTGTATGAGATGATCATGTTTTGTAGAAGTTATCGGCAACTGGCAGGAGCCTTATGGTTGTCGCTTTATTGTATGAAATGCAATGAAATGCAATCGCCATGTAATTGCTTTACTTTATCACTAAGCGGTAGCGATAGTCGTAGAAGCAATAGTTGGCGAGACGACAACGATGCTTCGATGGGGATCAAGGTGTCAAGCCGATGACGATGGTGATCATGACGATGCTTTGGAGATGGAGATCAAAGGCACAAGATGATGATGGCCATATCATATCAATTATATTGATTGCATGTGATGTGTATCCTTTATGCATCTTATTTTGCTTAGTACGGCGGTAGCATTATAAGATGATCCCTTACTAAATTTCAAGGTACAAGTGTTCTCCCTGAGTATGCACCGTTGCGACAGTTCGTCGTGCCGAGACACCACGTGATGATCATGTGTGATAAGCTCTACGTTCACATACAACGGGTGCAAGCCAGTTTTGCACATGCAGAATACTCAGGTTAAACTTGACAAGCCTAGCATATGCAGATATGGCCTCGGAACACTGAGACCGAAAGGTCGAGCGTGAATCATATAGTAGATATGATCAACATAATGATGTTCACCATTGAAAACTACTCCATCTCACGTGATGACCGGACATGGTTTAGTTGATTTGGATCATGTGATCATTTAGATGACTAGAGGGATGTCTATCTAAGTGGGAGTTCTTAAGTAATATGATTAATTGAACTTTAATTTATCATGAACTTAGTCCTGATAGTATTTGCATATCTATGGTGTAGATCAATAGCTCGCGTATAGCTCCCCTATCTTATTTTTTATATGTTCCTAGAGAATACTACGTTGAAAGATGATAGTAGCAATGATGCGGACTAGATCCATGATCTGAGGATTATCCTCATTGCTGCACACAAGAATTATGTCCTTGATGCACCGCTAGGTGACAGGCCTATTGCAGGAGTATATGCAAACGTTATGAATGTTTGGCAAGCTCGATATGATGATTACTTGATAGTTTAGTGCACCATGCTTTACGGCTTAAAACCGGGATTTCAAAACGTTTTGAACGTCATGGAGCATATAAGATGTTCCAAGAGTTGAAATCAGTATTTCAGACTCATGCCCGTGTCGAGAGGTATGAGACCTCTAACAGTACTTTGCCTACAAGATGGAGGAGAATAGCTCAACCAGTGAGCACGTGCTCAGATTGTCTAGGTACTACAATCGCTTGAATCAAGTGGGAGTTAATCTTCCAGATAAAATAGTGATTGATAGTGTTCTCTAGTCACTATCACCAAGCTAATAGAACTTCGTGATGAACTATAATATGCAAGGGATGACGAAAACAATTCCTGAGCTCTTCGCAATGCTGAAATCGATGAAGATAGAAATCAAGAAAAAGCATCAAGTGTTGATGGTTGACAAGACCACTAGTTTCAAGTAAAAGGGCAAAGGGGTAGAAAGGGAACTTCAAGAAGAATGGCAAGCAAGTAGCCACTCCCATGAAGAAGCTCAAAGCTGGACCTAAGCCTGAAACTGAGTGCTTCTACTGCAAAGGGAATGGTCACTAGAAGCGGAACTACCCCAAATATTTGGCGGATAAGAAGGATGGCAAAGTGAACAAAGGTATATTTGATATACAGATTATTGATGTGTACTTTACTAGTGTTCATAGCAACCCCTGGGTATTTGATACCGGTTCAGTTGCTAAGATTAGTAACTCGAAATGGGAGTTGCAGAATGAACTGAGACTAGTTAAGCGTGAAGTGACGATGTGTGTTGGAAGTGGTTCCAAGATTGATATGATCATCATCGCACACTCCCTATACTTTCGGGATTAGTGTTGAAACCTAAATAAATGTTATTTGGTGTTTCCGTTGAGCATGAATATGATTTGATCATGTTTATTGCAATACAGTTATTCATTTAAAGTCAGAGAATAATTGTTGTTCTATTTACATGAATAAAACCTTCGATGGTCATACACCCAATGAAAATAGTTTGTTGGATCTCGGTCGTAGTGATACACATATTCATAATATTGAAGCCAAAAGATGCACAGTTAATAATGATAGTGCAACTTATTTGTGGCAATGCAGTTTAGGTCATATCGGTATGAAGAAACTCCATGCTGATGGGCTTTTGGAATCACTTGATTATGAATCACTTGGTGCTTGCGAACCGTGCCTCATGGGCAAGATGACTAAAACTCCATTCTCCGGAACAATGGAACGAGCTACTAACTTATTAGAAATAATACATACCGATGTATGTGGTCCAATGAGTATTGAGACTCGTGGCGGGTATCGTTATTTTCTTACCTTCACAGATGATTTGAGCAGATATGGTTATATCTACTTAATCAGGCATAAGTCTGAAACATTTGAAAAGTTCAAAGAATTTCAGAGTGAAGTGGAAAATCATCATAACAAGAAAATAAATTTTCTACGATCTGATCGTGGAGGTGAATATTTGAGTTACGAGTTTGGTCTACATTTGAAACAATGTGGAATAGTTTCACAACTCACGCCACCTGGAACACCACAGCATGATGGTGTGTCCGAATGTCGTAACCGTACTTTATTGGATATGGTGCAATCTATGATGTCTCTTATCGATATACCATCATCGTTTTGGGGTTATGCATTAAAGACAGCTACATTCACGTTAAAAAGGGCACCATCTAAATCCGTTGAGGCGACACCGTATGAACTGTGGTTTAGCAAAAACCTAAACTGTCGTTTCTTAAAGTTTGGGGCTACGATGCTTATGTGAAAAAGCTTCAACCTGATAAGCTCAAACCCAAGTCGAAAAAATGTGTCTTCATAGGATACCCAAAGGAGACTGTTGGGTACACCTTCTATCACATATCCGAAGGCAAGATATTCGTTGCTGAGAATGGATCCTTTCTAGAGAAGGAGTTTCTCTCGAAAGAAGTGAGTGGGAGAAAAGTAGAACTTGATGAGGTGATTGTACCTTCTCTCGAATTGGAAAGTAACTCATCACTGAAATCAGTTCCAGTGATGCCTACACGAATTATTGAGGAAGTTAATGATGATGATCATGAAACTTCAGATCAATTTACTACCAAACCTCGTAGGTCAACCAGAGTACGATCCGCACCAGAGTGGTACGGTAATCCTGTTCTGGAAGTCATGTTAATAGACCATGATGAACCTACGAACTATGAGGAAGCGATGATGAGCCCAGATTCCGTGAAATGGCTTGAGGCCATAAAATCTGAGATGGGATCCATGTATGAGAACAAATTATGGACTTTGATTGACTTGCCCGATGATCGGCGAGCCAGTAAGAATAAATGGATCTTCAAGAGGAAGACGGACGCTGATAGTAGTGTTACTATCTACAAAGCTCGAATTATCGCAAAAAGTTTTCGACAAGTTCAAGGTGTTGACTACGATGAGATTTTCTCACTCGTAGCGATGCTTAAGTCTGTCCGAATCATGTTAGCAATTCCCACATTTGATGAAATCTGGCAAATGGATGTCAAAACTACATTCCTTAATGGATTTCTTACAGAAGAGTTGTATATGATACAACAAGAAGGTTTTGTCAATTCTAAAGGTGCTAACAAAGTGTGCAAGCTCCAGCGATCCATCTATGGACTGGTGCAAGCATCTCGGAGTTGGAATATACGCTTTGATGAGTTGATCAAAGCATATATATTTATACAGACTTGTGGTAAGCCTGTATTTACAAGAAAGTGAGTGGGAGCACTACAGTTTTCTGATAAGTATATGCGAAGGACATATTGTTGATCGGAAATGATGTCGAATTTTTATGGAAAGCATAAAGGAGTGTTCAAAAGGAGTTTTTCAAAGAAATACCTCGGTAAAGCTGCTTACATATTGAGCATCAAGATCTATAGAGATAGATCAAAACGCTTGATAAGTTTTTTCAATGAGTAGATACCTTGACAAGATTTTGAAGTAGTTAAAAATGGAATAGTCAAAGAATGAGTTCTTGCATGTATTGCAAGGTGTGAAGTTGAGTAAAACTCAAAGCCCGACCACGACAGAAGATAGAGAGAGAATGAAAGTCATTCCCTATGCCTCAGCCATAGGTTCTATAAAGTATGCCATATTGTGTACCAGACCTATTGTATACCCTACCCTGAGTTTGGCAAGGGAGTACAATAGTGATCTAGGAGTAGATCACTGGACATCGGTCAAAATTATCCTTAGAGAACTAAGGAAATATTTCTCGGTTATGGAGGTAATAAAGAGTTCGTCGTCAAGAGTTACGTCGATGCAAGCTTTGACACCGATCCGGATGACTCTGAGTCTCCATCTAGATACATATTGAAATTGGGAGCAATTAGCTAGAGTAGCTCCGTGCAGAGCATTGTAGACATAGAAATTTGCAAAATACATAAGAATCTGAATGTTGCAGACTCGTAGACTAAAATTTATCTCACAAGCAAAACATGACCACACCTTAGTGCTCTTGGGTGTTAATCACATAGCGATGTGAACTAGATTATTGACTCTAGTAAACCCTTTGAGTATTGGTCACATGGCAATGTGAACTATGGGTGTTAATCACATGGTGATGTGAACTATTGGTGTTAAATCACATGGCGATGTGAATTAGATTATTGACTCTAGTGCAAGTGGGAGACTGAAGGAAATATGCCCTAGAGGCAATAATAAAGTTATTATTTATTTCCTTATTTCATGATAAATGTTTATTATTCATGCTAGAATTGTATTAACCGGAAACTTAGTACATGTGTGAATACATAGACAAAACATAAATGTCCCTAGTATGCCTCTACTCGACTATCTCGTTTATCAGAGATGGTTATGTTTCCTAACCATAGACATGTGTTGTCATTTGATGAACGGGGCCACATCATTAGGAGAATGATGTGATGGACAAGACCCATCCGTTAGCTTAGCATTATGATCATTAAGTTGTATTGTTATTGCTTTCTTTATGACTTATACATGTTCCTCTGACTATGAGATTATGCAACTCCCGAATACCGGAGGAACACCTTGTGTGCTATCGAACGTCACAACATAACTGGGTGATTATAAAGATGCTCTACAGGTGTCTCTGAAGTTGTTTGTTGGGTTGGCATAGATCGAGATTAGGATTTGTCACTCCCTGTATCGGAGAGGTATCTCTGGGCCCTCTAGGTAAGGCACATCACTATAAGCCTTGCAAGCAATGTGACTAATGGGTTAGTTGCGGGATGACGCATTACGGAATGAGTAAAGAGACTTGCCGGTAACGAGATTGAACTAGGTATGAGGATACCGACGATCGAATCTTGGGCAAGTAACATACCGATGACAAAGGGAACAACATATGTTGTTATGCGGTTTGACCGATAAAAATCTTCGTAGAATATGTAGGAGCCAATATGAGCATCTAGGTTCCGCTATTGGTTATTGACCGGAGATGTGTCTCGGTCATGTCTAGATAGTTCTCGAACCCGTAGGGTCCGCACGCTTAACGTTCGATGACGATTTGTATTATGAGTTATGTGATTTCATGACCGAAGTTTGTTCGGGGTCCCGGATGAGATCACGGACATGACGAGGAGTCTCGAAATGGTTGAGAGGTAAACATTCATATATTGGAAGGCTATATTCGGACACCGGAAGTGTTTCGGGTGATACCGGGTCACCGGAAGGGGTTCCAGGCAAACCCCAACAAAGATATGGGCTTTATGGGCCAAGTAAGGGAACACACCAGCCCACAAGGGGCTGGTGCCCCCCCTATAGGGCCAGCCACCTGGGGAGAAAGAGAAAGGAGAGGAGGAAAAGGAAAGTATGAAGTAGGACTCCTACTTCCTTCCCCTCCCCCCTCCTTCCTTTCCCCCTTGTCCAAATATGGTAAGGGGGGGGGGGCAAATTGGACTAGGGGCCCAAGTAGGATTCCTTCTACTTGGCCGCGCCCTAGGCTGCCTCCCTCTCTCTCCCTCCTTTATATACGTGGAGAGGGCACCCCTAGAACACACATTAATTGTTCCTAGCCGTGTGCGGCGCCCCCTCCGCAGTTAACACCTCGGTCATAGCGTTGTAGTGCTTAGGCCAAGCCCTGCGCCGGTAATTTCATCATCACCGTCACTACGCCGTCGTGCTGACAGAACTCTCCCTCGGCCTCAGCTGGATCTAGAGTTCGAGGGACGTCACCGAGCTGAATGTGTGTAGATCGCGGAGGTGCCGTGCATTCGGTACTTGATCGGTTGGATCGCGAAGACATTCGACTACATCAACCGCGTTACTTAACGCTTCCGCTTTCAGTCTACGAGGGTGCGTGGACACACTCTCCCCTCTCGTTGTTATGCTCTTCTAGATAGATCTTGCGTGATCATAGGAAATTTTTGAAATTACTGAGTTCCCCAACACTTTTCACAACATAGTCGCGTGCGTTTTATGTTATACGGTTAACCCGAAATCTGTTTTCTAAGAGGGTCATCCTACTACTTTGTATTGTTTAAAGGTGTACTTTGATTTGTGGTTTATCTAAAGAGGGTGCAAGCCTGTTTAGGTGAGAGATGGGATTATATTATGATATGGGCATGGCACCATTGCTCGATAATCCTACTAAAGCTGAGCCATTTAATGAGTCAAGTCATGAAAAAAGTGCGGAAAATAATGTCAAGCATGCGACCAAATTACATCGAGGAAACGATGGTCGTGTGCGTCAGCTTTGTGGACCAAAAATTGCTCCTATATTTGAGAAGGAATTAGTACATGTTGGTTCTCATCATACCGTGCATATACCAATACATAGAAGAATATACAACAAAAGGCTCAGATCAGATGCTAATCTGGAACCGAAGCTAGAAGATGTAATTCCAATGTTCCGTACACCTCCGAGGAAAATAATGATCGGCAGTTTCCTGTTTGCAATTGAAAGGTGCTGCCACGGATAAGTCACCATATTTTATTTAATCACAAGTATATTTATCTGTAGAGGTTGGTCACGTGAATTCCATAGACTTATAGTTTTCCTTGTACGTGGCAGACGTGAAAGTCAAGTTGTACTACTAGTTATGTACACGTTTTGAGTCAAGGTTAGTTGCAAGGTAATCAATGTGGCCGGATAATTAATTAGTTAAATCCTTAGTTAGTTTGCTATAGAAGAGTCCGTTTCACAAGTTTGCATCGCCTATAAAAAGGGCTCGGCCACGGCCGATGTATGGTTCAGTTTTAAGTTTTATTTCGAGTATGAGATATACAGAAAAACGTCCGATTTACGGGCAGCCATATCTTTTTTCTTTTCGAAACGGAGGCAAAGATTGTCTCATCTATTAATTAAGCAGAAGAGAATTGCCCAGTTAATTACGGAAAACTGGGCAAAAACCGGAACAACAAGGGCCAAGCCCACTCTCAAAGACTGACACACAAGGCAAAGCCCACCCTCATCGACAACATGTCGACCTGCAGCCAGACAACACAGCTCCAACTCTGACGGAGAACTCAAAAGAACACCAGGCGAAAGCTGGCGCCCCGGAAGATCGCCGAACGGGCCACTTGCAGCCAGTCATCGTATGCCACAGGGCCCTGCCACCGCAGCTTCGACTCCATAGCAACAGACAAACCGAGGCAATACCGTGAACACGCCGGAGAAGAGCCGACTACCGCAACCATTGCCACGTCGCCGACATCGCTCCCAACAATCATCGTTGCCACAGAAGCCTGGTCGCCACAGTGATCCTCTCGGGGCCGCCGCCCCGACATCCACCGCTCCGTCGCGCCCAGCGCACTCCACCGGCACCACCTTACGGGGCCGCCGCCCCGACATACCACCGCTCCCCTCGAGCAGCAATGCCGCACAGCCCAGCTGCCCGCAGCCCACGCTGCTCAGGGCAACCGCTCGCAGACCACGAACGTCGCAACACATCCGGGGCCGCCGCCCCGACATAAAGTCAGACCGCCCCCTCTAGGGCGCATCGACCGAGCCGACACCCAAACCGCCCAAGAGGAACAAGGATGCCACCCAACCAATGTCGAGATAGAGCCCCACCTCATAGAGCTGCCACTCGCATTGTTCCCGAGATCGCCATCTCGGCGCACAATCAGAAACCACCCGGACCCGCTGCCCCGACGTCCACTGTCCCCGCCGGCGAAGGGATCCGTGCAAACCGCAATATGCTAACTCTCCAAGGCGATGCCTCAAAGAAGGAAACGACGTAGCCGCCGTCATCGCCCGCTTCGACCATCCGAAGCTAGAGATTTCTCCTGGAGAGTCGTGTAATGGAGCTCCACGGCAACGCCTTCAAGAAGGGGAACGACACCATGGCACCGCCGTTGCCGGCACCGACCCGAAGTCAGTGCTAGACTTTCGCCCGGAGCTTCTCCACACATCCAAATCAGAGCAGATCCGGAGCACTGCATATCACACAATCCCCATGGTCCGACGTCCACCAGCCCACCTCATGGTGCAGCTGCCGCCGCATCTCCCCCCGGCCTGCCCGCGAGCAAGCCCACGCGCCACCGCCCGAGCGCTGTACAGGCCACCCGAGCCACTCCACCACGTGATGGAGCAGGCCACCGGGCCGCAGATCCTCACTGCCCAGGCCACCTGCGCACAGACCACCCGCGCCGCCCACAGCCGCCAGTCACTCGATCCAGATCTAGGCGGACCTCGATCCGCAGTCACCGGCGCCGAGGGCACGCCCCACCTCAGCGCAGCCAGCCACGCCACCAGAGGTCTCGAAGCAGCACCGCCGGAGGGCCCTCCGTCGCGCCACGGCGACTCGCAAGCACGCGGCGCCCCAGACCAGCGGCCTCGGCCCGCGCCAGGACCCTGCATTCGAGGGGCGAGTGTTGGAAATATGCCCTAGAGGCAATAATAAATGGTTATTATTATATTTCTTTGTTCATGGTAATTGTCTATTGTTCATGCTATAATTGTGTTATCCGGAAATCGTAATGCATGTGTGAATACATAGACCACAACGTGTCCCTAGTAAGCCTCTAGTTGACTAGCTCGTTGATCAACAGATAGTCATGGTTTCCTGACTATGGACATTGGATGTCATTGATAACGGGATCACATCATTAGGAGAATGATGTGATGGACAAGACCCAATCCTAAGCATAGCTCAAAGATCGTGTAGTTCGTTTGCTAGAGCTTTTCCAATGTCAAGTATCTTCTCCTTAGACCATGAGATCGTGCAACTCCCGGATACCGTAAGAGTACTTTGGGTGTGCCAAACGTCACAGCGTAACTGGGTGACTATAAAGGTACACTACGGGTATCTCCGAAAGTGTCTGTTGGGTTGGCACGGATCGAGACTGGGATTTGTCACTACGTATGACGGAGAGGTATCTCTGGGCCCACTCGGTAATGCATCATCATAATGAGCTCAATGTGACTAAGGAGTTAGTCACGGGATCATGCATTGCCGTACGAGTAAAGAGACTTGCCGGTAACGAGATTGAACAAGGTATTGGGATACCGACGATCGAATCTCGGGCAAGTAACATACCGATTGACAAAGGGAATTGTATACGGGATTGATTGAATCCTCGACATCGTGGTTCATCCGATGAGATCATCGTGGAACATGTGGGAGCCAACATGGGTATCCAGATCCCGCTGTTGGTTATTGACCGGAGAGGCGTCTCGGTCATGTCTGCATTTCTCCCGAACCCGTAGGGTCTACACACTTAAGGTTCGGTGACGCTAGGGATGTAGAGATATGAGTATGCGGAAACCCAAAAGTTGTTCGGAGTCCCGGATGAGATCCCGGACGTCACGAGGAGTTCCGGAATGGTCCGGAGGTGAAGAATTATATATAGGAAGTCCAGTTTTGGCCACCGGGAAAGTTTCGGGGGTTAACGGTATTGTACCGGGACCACCGGAAGGGTCCCGGGGGTCCATCGGGTGGGGCCACCTATCCCGGAGGGCCCTGAAGTGGGAAGGGAACCAGCCCTTAGTGGGCTGGGGCGCCCCCCATGGGCCTCCCCCCTGCGCCTAGGGTTGGAAACCCTAGGGTGGGGGGGCGCCCCACTTGTCTTGGGGGGGAAGCCACCCCCCTTTCCCCTTGGCCGCCCCCCCCCATGTAGATGGTTCTAGGCCGGCGCCCCCCCCCCCTCCCAGGGGGCCTATATAAAGGGGGGAGGGAGGGCAGCAGCATAACAGCCCTTGGCGCCTCCCTCCTCCCCTGCAACACCTCTCCCTCTCGCAGAAGCTTGGCGAAGCCCTGCCGAGATCCCGCTACATCCACCACCATGCCGTCGTGCTGCTGGATCTCCATCAACCTCTCCTTCCCCTTGCTGGATCAAGAAGGAGGAGACGTCGCTGCTCCGTACGTGTGTTCAACGCGGAGGTGCCGTCCGTTCGGCACTCGGTCATCGGTGATTTGGATCACGGCGAGTATGACTCCATCAACCTCGTTCATTGGAACGCTTCCGCTCGCGATCTACAAGGGTATGTAGATGCACTCCATTCCCCTCGTTGCTAGTATACTCCATAGATGGATCTTGGTGATGCGTAGAAAATTTTAAAATTCTGCTACAAACCCCAACAGTGGCATCATGAGCCAGGCCTATGCGTAGTTACTATGCACGAGTAGAACACAAAGCAGTTGTGGGCGTAGATGTTGCCAATTCTTCTTGCCGCTACTAGTCTTATCTTGTTTCGGCGGTATTGTGGGATGAAGCGGCCCGGACCGACCTTACACGTACGCTTACGTGAGACAGGTTCCACCGACTGACATGCACTAGTTGCATAAGGTGGCTAGCGGGTGTCTGTCTCTCCCACTTTAGTCAGAACGGATTCGATGAAAAGGGTCCTTATGAAGGGTAAATAGAAATTGGCATATCACGTTGTGGTTTAACGTAGGTAAGAAACGTTCTTGCTAGAAACCTATACAAGCCACGTAAAAACTTGCAACAACAATTAGAGGACGTCTAACTTGTTTTTGCAGCATGTGCTATGTGATGTGATATGGCCAGAAGATGTGATGAATGATATATGTGATGTATGAGATTGATCATATTCTTGTAATAGGAATCACGACTTGCATGTCGATGAGTATGACAACCGGCAGGAGCCATAGGAGTTGTCTTTATTTTTTGTATGACCTGCGTGTCATTGAATAACGCCATGTAAATTACTTTACTTTATTGCTAAACGCGTTAGCCATAGAAGTAGAAGTAATCGTTGGCGTGACAACTTCATGAAGACACAATGATGGAGATCATGATGATGGAGATCATGGTGTCATGCCAGTGACGAAGATGATCATGGTGCCCCGAAGATGGAGATCAAAGGAGCAAAATGATATTGGCCATATCATGTCACTATTTGATTGCATGTGATGTTTATCATGTTTTGCATCTTATTTGCTTAGAACGACGGTAGTAAGTAAGATGATCCCTTATAATAATTTCAAGAAAGTGTTCCCCCTTACTGTGCACCGTTGCGAAGGTTCGTTGTTTCGAAGCACCACGTGATGATCGGGTGTGATAGATTCTAACGTTCGCATACAACGGGTGTTGACGAGCCTAGCATGTACGGACATGGCCTCGGGACACACGCAATACACTTAGGTTGACTTGACGAGCCTAGCATGTACAGACATGGCCTCGGAACACGGAGGACCGAAAGGTCGAGCATGAGTCGTATAGAAGATACGATCAACATGGAGATGTTCACCGATCTTGACTAGTCCGTCTCACGTGATGACCGAACACGGCCTAGTTAACGCGGATCATGTTTCACTTAGATGACTACAGGGATGTCTATCTGAGTGGGAGTTCATTGAATAATTTGATTAGATGAACTTAATTATCATGAACTTAGTCTAAAATCTTTACAATATGTCTTGTAGATCAAATGGCCCACGTTGTCCTCAACTTCAATGCGTTCCTAGAGAAAACCAAGCTGAAAGATGATGGCAGCAACTATACGGACTGGGTCCGGAACCTGAGGATCATCCTCATAGCTGCCAAGAAAGATTATGTCTCAGAAGCACCGCTATGTGAAGCACCCATCCCAGAGAACCAAGACGTTATGAACGCTTGGCAATCACGTGCGGATGATTACTCCCTCGTTCAGTGCGGCATGCTTTACAGCTTAGAACCGGGGCTCCAAAAGTGTTTTGAGAAGCATGGAGCATATGCGATGTTCGAAGAGCTGAAAATGGTTTTCCAAGCTCATGCCCGGGTCGAGAGATATGAAGTCTCCGACAAGTTCTTCAGCTGTAAAATGGAGGAGAATAGTTCTGTTAGTGAGCACATACTCAGAATGTCTGGGTTGCACAACCGCTTGTCTCAGCTGGGAGTTAATCTCCCGGATGACGCGGTCATTGACAGAATCCTTCAGTCACTTCCACCAAGCTACAAGATCTTTGTGATGAACTTCAATATGCAGGGGATGGAAAAGACCATTCCTGAGGTATATTCGATGCTGAAATCAGCGGAGGTGGAGATCAGAAAAGAACATCAAGTGTTGATGGTGAATAAAACCACTAAGTTCAAGAAGGGCAAGGGTAAGAAGAACTTCAAGAAGGACGGCAAGGGAGTTGCCGCGCCCGGTAAGCCAGTTGCCGGGAAGAAGTCAAGGAATGGACCCAAGCCTGAGACTGAGTGCTTTTATTGCAAGGGAAGTGGTCACTGGAAGCGGAACTGCCCCAAATACTTAGCGGACAAGAAGGCCGGCAACACCAAAGGTATATGTGATATACATGTAATTGATGTGTACCTTACCAGTACTCGTAGTAGCTCCTGGGTATTTGATATCGGTGCGGTTGCTCATATTTGTAACTCAAAACAGGAACTGCGGAATAAACGGAGACTGGCAAAGGACGAGGTGACGATGCGCGTCGGGAATGGTTCCAAGGTCGATGTGATCGCCGTCGGCACGCTACCTCTGCATTTACCTACGGGATTAGTTTTAAACCTCAATAATTGTTATTTAGTGCCAGCTTTGAGCATGAACATTGTATCTGGATCTCGTTTAATTCGAGATGGCTACTCATTTAAATCCGAGAATAATGGTTGTTCTATTTATATGAGAGATATGTTTTATGGTCATGCCCCGTTGGTCAATGGTTTATTCTTGATGAATCTCGAACGTGATGTTACACATATTCATAGTGTGAATACCAAAAGATGTAAAGTTGATAACGATAGTCCCACATACTTGTGGCACTACCGCCTTGGTCACATTGGTGTCAAGCGCATGAAGAAGCTCCATGCAGATGGACTTTTGGAGTCTCTTGATTACGAATCATTTGACACGTGCGAACCATGCCTCATGGGTAAGATGACCAAGACTCCGTTCTCCGGAACAATGGAGCGAGCAACCAACTTATTGGAAATTATACATACCGATGTGTGCGGTCCAATGAGTGTTGAGGCTCGCGGAGGATATCATTATGTTCTCACTCTCACTGATGACTTAAGTAGATATGGGTATGTGTACCTAATGAAACACAAGTCTGAAACCTTTGAAAAGTTCAAGGAATTTCAGAGTGAGGTTGAGAATCAACGTGACAGGAAAATAAAATTCTTACGATCAGATCGTGGTGGAGAATATTTAAGTCACGAATTTGGTGCGCACTTAAGGAAATGTGGAATCGTTTCACAACTCACGCCGCCTGGAACACCTCAGCGAAACGGTGTGTCCGAACGTCGTAATCGCACTCTATTGGATATGGTGCGATCTATGATGTCTCTTACCGATTTACCGCTCTCATTTTGGGGCTATGCTTTAGAGACTGCCGCCTTCACTTTAAATAGGGCTCCGTCGAAATCCGTTGAGACGACACCATATGAATTATGGTTTGGGAAGAAACCTAAGCTGTCGTTTCTAAAAGTTTGGGGATGCGATGCTTATGTCAAGAAACTTCAACCTGAAAAGCTCGAACCCAAGTCGGAAAAATGCGTCTTCATAGGATACCCTAAGGAAACTATTGGGTATACCTTTTACCTCAGATCCGAAGGCAAGATCCTTGTTGCCAAGAACGGGTCCTTTCTGGAGAAAGAGTTTCTCTCGAAAGAATTAAGTGGGAGGAAAGTGGAACTTGATGAGGTGACAGTCACCCCTTCCGAACCGGAAAGTAGCGCAGCGCGGGAAGATGTTCCTGTGGTGCCTACACCGACTAGCGAGGAAGTTAATGATGATGATCATGAAGCTTCGGATCAAGTTACTGCTGAACTTCGTAGGTCCACAAGGACACGTTCCGCACCAGAGTGGTACGGCAACCCTGTCCTGGAAATCATGTTGTTAGACAACTGTGAACCTTCGAACTATGAAGAAGCGATGGCGGGCCCGGATTCCGACAAATGGTTGGAAGCCATGAAATCCGAGATAGGATCCATGTATGAAAACGAAGTATGGACTTTGACTGACTTGCCCGATGATCGGCGAGCCATAGAAAATAAATGGATCTTTAAGAAGAAGACAGACGCGGATGGTAATGTGACCATCTATAAGGCTCGACTTGTCGCTAAGGGTTATCGACAAGTTCAAGGGGTTGACTACGATGAGACTTTCTCACCCGTAGCGAAGCTGAAGTCCGTCCGAATCATGTTAGCAATTGCCGCATACTATGATTATGAGATATGGCAGATGGACGTCAAAATGGCATTCCTTAACGGCTTCCTTAAGGAGGAATTGTATATGATGCAGCCGAAAGGTTTTGTCGATCCTAAGAATGCTAACAAAGTATGCAAGCTCCAGCGCTCAATCTATGGGCTGGTGCAAGCATCTCGGAGTTGGAACATTCGCTTTGATGAGATGATCAAAGCGTTTGGGTTTACGCGGACTTATGGAGAAGCCTGTGTTTACAAGAAAGCGAGTGGGAGCTCTGTAGCATTTCTCTTATTGTATGTGGATGACATACTATTGATGGGAAATGATATAGAATTCTTGGAAAGTATAAAGGCCTATTTGAATAAGTGTTTTTCAATGAAGGACCTTGGAGAAGCTGCTTATATATTAGGCATCAAGATCTATAGAGATAGATCAAGACGCCTCATTGGTCTTTCACAGAGTACGTACCTTGACAAGATATTGAAGAAGTTCAATATGGATCAGTCCAAGAAGGGGTTCTTGCCTGTATTGCAAGGTGTGCAATTGAGCACGGCTCAATGCCCGACCACGGCAGAAGATAGAGAAAAGATGAGTGTCATCCCCTATGCCTCGGCCATAGGGTCTATTATGTATGCCATGCTGTGTACCAGACCTGATGTAAACCTTGCCGTAAGTTTGGTAGGAAGGTACCAAAGTAATCCCGGCATGGAACACTGGACAGCGGTCAAGAATATCCTGAAGTACCTGAAGAGGACTAAGGATATGTTTCTTGTTTATGGAGGTGACGAAGAGCTCGTCGTAAAGGGTTACGTCGACGCTAGCTTCGACACAGATCTGGATGACTCGAAGTCACAAACCGGATACGTGTATATTTTGAATGGAGGAGCAGTAAGCTGGTGCAGTTGCAAGCAAAGCGTCGTGGCGGGATCTACATGTGAAGCGGAGTACATGGCAGCCTCGGAGGCAGCACAGGAAGCAGTCTGGATGAAGGAGTTCATTACCGACCTAGGGGTGATTCCCAATGCGTCGGGCGCGATGACTCTCTTCTGTGACAACACTGGAGCTATTGCCCTTGCGAAGGAGCCCAGGTTTCACAGGAAGACCAGGCATATCAAGCGTCGCTTCAACTCCATTCGTGAAAGTGTTCAAAATGGAGACATAGATATTTGTAAAGTACATACGGACCTGAATGTAGCAGATCCGTTGACTAAACCTCTCCCTAGAGCAAAACATGATCAACACCAGGACGCAATGGGTGTTCGATTCATCACAATGTAACTAGATTATTGACTCTAGTGCAAGTGGGAGACTGTTGGAAATATGCCCTAGAGGCAATAATAAATGGTTATTATTATATTTCTTTGTTCATGGTAATTGTCTATTGTTCATGCTATAATTGTGTTATCCGGAAATCGTAATGCATGTGTGAATACATAGACCACAACGTGTCCCTAGTAAGCCTCTAGTTGACTAGCTCGTTGATCAACAGATAGTCATGGTTTCCTGACTATGGACATTGGATGTCATTGATAACGGGATCACATCATTAGGAGAATGATGTGATGGACAAGACCCAATCCTAAGCATAGCTCAAAGATCGTGTAGTTCGTTTGCTAGAGCTTTTTCAATGTCAAGTATCTTCTCCTTAGACCATGAGATCGTGCAACTCCCGGATACCGTAAGAGTACTTTGGGTGTGCCAAACGTCACAACGTAACTGGGTGACTATAAAGGTACACTACGGGTATCTCCGAAAGTGTCTGTTGGGTTGGCACGGATCGAGACTGGGATTTGTCACTCCGTATGACGGAGAGGTATCTCTGGGCCCACTCGGTAATGCATCATCATAATGAGCTCAATGTGACTAAGGAGTTAGTCACGGGATCATGCATTGCGGTACGAGTAAAGAGACTTGCCGGTAACGAGATTGAACAAGGTATTGGGATACCGACGATCGAATCTCGGCCAAGTAACATACCGATTGACAAAGGGAATTGTATACGGGATTGATTGAATCCTCGACATCGTGGTTCATCCGATGAGATCATCGTGGAACATGTGGGAGCCAACATGGGTATCCAGATCCCGCTGTTGGTTATTGACCGGATAGGCGTCTCGGTCATGTCTGCATGTCTCCCGAACCCGTAGGGTCTACACACTTAAGGTTCGGTGACGCTAGGGTTGTAGAGATATGAGTATGCGGAAACCCGAAAGTTGTTTGGAGTCCCGGATGAGATCCCGGACGTCACGAGGAGTTCCGGAATGGTCCGGAGGTGAAGAATTATATATAGGAAGTCCAGTTTTGGCCACCGGGAAAGTTTCGGGGGTTATCGGTATTGTACCGGGACCACCGGAAGGGTCCCCGGGGGTCCACCGGGTGGGGCCACCTATCCCGGAGGGCCCCATGGGCTGAAGTGGGAAGGGAACCAGCCCTTAGTGGGCTGGGGCGCCCCCCATGGGCCTCCCCCTGCGCCTAGGGTTGGAAACCCTAGGGTGGGGGGGGGGGGGGGCGCCCCACTTGTCTTGGGGGGAAGCCACCCCCCTTTCCCCTTGGCCGCCGCCCCCCCCCCCCCCCATGTAGATGGGTTCTAGGCCGGAGCCCCCCCCTCCCTGGGGGCCTATATAAAGGGGGGAGGGAGGGCGGCAGCATAACAGCCCTTGGCGCCTCCCTCCTCCCCTGCAACACCTCTCCCTCCCGCAGAAGCTTGGCGAAGCCATGCCGAGATCCCGCTACATCCACCACCACGCTGTCGTGCTGCTGGATCTCCATCAACCTCTCCTTCCCCCTTGCTGGATCAAGGAGGAGGAGACATCGCTGCTCCGTACGTGTGTTGAACGCGGAGGTGCCGTCCGTCGGCACTCGGTCATCGGTGATTTGGATCACGGCGAGTACGACTCCATCAACCTCGTTCATTGGAACGCTTCCGCTCGCGATCTACAAGGGTATGTAGATGCACTCCTTTCCCCTCGTTGCTAGTATACTCCATAGATGGATCTTGGTGATGCGTACAAAATTTTAAAATTCTGCTACGAACCCCAACAGCGAGAAGACCCGCCGCCGCCGACGACGGCAGGGCTTCGCCCGACCGCGTCCTGTGGCGGCGGCGGGGGAGGAGGGAGTTCTCGGAGGGGACTTGGGGCGGCGGCTAGGTTCCTCCCCGCTTGTGTATTATCTGTAATTTTTCCATCGTGGAAATTTACTAGTGATGCAGGGTTGATCATCACATCGACGCCTACGTGCTGATCCGAGGGGGCATTATTTTTGTTTGTGTAATTTCGTACACAGGTGAAAATTATCTTGAAGGTAGCAAGGAGGAACAAGGGGGCGAACTGTTGATCAAGTATCGTCGTGAAAGATCGGGCCATCTACACGCGCGAATTAACATCTCGCTAGTTTATGCCTCATCAGATTAGATGTATGCATCATGTAGACATAGTTTTAAAAACTGCACCAAACCGGCAGTCCGACCGAAAAAATTGAAAACAGGCGTCTTGAAAAGTCGTTTAAGAAATCGAAAAAATAATAGGGCATCAACGAGAAATCAAAGACCTGACCTGCTTGAGGTAAGGCATGCTAAAGGCCCAGTAATCAACTAGGCTAGTAATACTTTCGAAAACACTAACGCCCACACGTGTGGGCGGCTGGCAACTCGCCCACACGCATGGATCCTCGTCCAACCAATTCTGCACGAATCTTGATGCGTTCTAGCAGTTTTTGTGTGCCACGTAGGACTAAGCTGGTGTGTGGGCATTCATCCGGTCGCCCACACGTCCTTTTTCACCACACAGGGGGCTGGTGTGTGGGCGTTTAGCAATTCGCCCACACATCAATTTTCACGCAGGCAGAGGGTGCTGATGTGTGGACGTTTATCACTTCGCCCACACGCCCGTCTCCTCGCCCACACCCAAAGCTGGCAGTTGCCATGTGTTTCTGCAGGGTACATGGCAACTGCCCTAGCTTTACTTGTAAGCAGATGACAACTCTCTTTTACCCAAGTTGCCATGTGTTTTTGCATGGTACATGGCAACTGTCCTAGTGTGCACGTACGCATATGGCAACTCTTTCTCTTTACATGGCAACTGCCCTAGCGTGCTTGTGAGCACATGGCAACTCTCTCTTTTACCCGAACATGTCTTTTTGCCATGCCTTTTTGTAGTGCTACATGGCAACTGCCTAGTGTTAGTGGGTGGCAACTCCTAAAGTTTTGAAATCATGGCAACTGCAGTAGACCAGACCATACATGGCAACTGCAGTTGAGCAACCATGGGAACTGTAGTTGTCCAACATGGCAACCGAAGTTCAGCGACATGGCAACTACAGTTAAACGAACCTGGACCATGGCAACTGCGGGACGCGCGGTGACTGTCACGCGGGGCGTGCGGGACCACGAGGTATGAGGCCTGACGTACGGGGCGTGTGGGCGTTATCTATTTCGCCCACACGCACGCGTCTGAGAGGGATCGGGAGGGGAAAAAAGAGGTGTGTGAGCATTACTTGTTTTGCCCACACGTAGGTGTGTGGGCTGTTCCTCTTATACACCACACAAAATGTGTGGGCAGACCCCCTAACGCCCACACGTGTGGCACTTATCGGTGTCCAATACTTTTGATTTATTAATGGTTTTGATCCAATTTCATCTGTATTCATTTGATGTGAGGTCAAAAATTGAAAATACACATTAAACATTTTTGTTCTTTTTTTGGCAAATGGACCGATGAACTGGAGGTTCGATCAGAACAATCTCATCCGACGACGGCCTCACCAGTTTGGTTTTTCAAACTATGACTATCGTGGCAAAATGGACACATTTGACCTCGAGACGAAAGTATCTCACAAACTGAACTGTTGGTGAAAATACAGTGGCAAAATGGACTGACCAGCCCCAGTTTGCTCTCTGTACTGGCTGGGGCTTGCTCCTGACATAGGGGCGCTGCAGTACACTGTGTAACGCCTGAATGTTAGGCGTTTCACTAATTAATTATAGTGCCCGCCGTCACGAAGCTGTCATGTGGTTGACGGTGACCACGTGGCAGTTAGTTCGCCGAGTCTTGCATGTAAGCCGAGTGTTTTCCATGAAATAAACGGTGTGTTTTTTGGGCGGGAGTCGGCTTATACTTGGATAAGCCGAGTGCCCTATGTAAGCTGAGTGTAGTTTTGTTGATATTTGGCTTACACTTGCATAAGCCGAGTACATAATAATGTACACTCGGCTTATAGACGGCAACATGTTATTTTACACTGGGCGTGTACATGGATACATTTGCATATGCTTATTGTGATTGTTTCTGCATGCTTGAGTCTACTTAGATGACCACAAACTATGTATTTAAATTGTAGCACTAAACTCCAGGCGACCAAGTTCTTGTTTATTCGATGAAGCAGCGCATGCCGCTTTGACTCCTCGTGCCATCATCAAGGAAGCACTTGTGCAGCTGTGCGCCCACTCGATTGGTCATCATGGAAGTTGCAAGGTGCGACCATTGGTGCATGCAGGTCGCATCTAATGCTCCTACTCGATTGGCCAGCATGAACGGTGCCAAGATGCGACCATTGGTGCATGGCAGGTCGCATCTACCAATGCTCCTAGATCCCCTCAATCTCCCGTGCCGCTAGCTCCATATAACTCTCCTCCGCCTCCGACGCTCCGAGCACCTACACCTCGCCATCGCCATTCTGCGCCATTGAGAATTTGAGATGGCAACCAACGGCCGTACCAGCCGCAAGCGCAAGCGCGATGCAGAGCCCACCTCCCTCATGTCTCTCGGCGACGACATGCTCGGCGAGATCCTCATCCGCCTCCCGTCGCTGCCCTCGCTCGCCAGCGCCGCCCTCGCCAGCCCTCGGCTGTGCAGCGTTGCCTCCTCCCCTGCCATCTCCGACCGCTTCCTTTCCCGGGCTCCCTTACTGGGCTACTTCGTGTCGGCCCCCCGCCCCCGCGGCGCCGTCCTCGCCTTCCACCGCGCGCTCCTCCGCCGCGACCGCCACCTCGCTGCCGTCGTCCGCCGCGGGGACTTCCATCTCACGGATTTCGAGGAGTACAAGTGGCGCATCATGGACTGCCGCCACGGCCTCCTACTCCTCAGCAGCGACCCTTACTTGGTCGTGTTCGACCCGATCTCCCACTCGCGACTGCGCATAACCCACAACCACAAGAGCATCACCAGCAACTCGTCCCAGTTCCACTGCTTCCTCCCGGCCTGCAGCGTCAGTCCGACCTCATTCCGCGTGCTCTCGCTGGAGAACCGGAGCGGCCGGGTGCTCGCACACGTCTACAGCTCCCGGACAGGCGAGTGGTGCTCCCACACGCGGGCGCCCGAAGGCATTACTGCACCGAGGAGTGACGACCACAGGTGGCCCGTGCACAGCGGTGGGAGCATCTATTGGAGGGGGTCTAGACTACTTCGGCTCACCTCCCTCCATGTTGGCTCCATGGGGTTCTGCCACGTCGCTCTCCCGAAGAACCTAGACTCCGATCCGTCCTTGTGCGTCGTCGGGGAAACGGAGGACGGCACAACCTGCCTCGTGGCCATGGTACACAGTCTCCTGCGGGTGTGGTTCCGGAAGGAGGACAAGTCCTGGGAGCAGCAGTGGGAGGTGGATGCTTCGAAATGGTATCCGCTTCTAAGCCATGTAAAGAAGGTTTGCGGTGTGACCGCCGGCGTCGTGCTGATCTCCATGGGCATCGAGAATGGCGCCCTCCACTATTGTGCCTTTCGCCTCATCAAGAACGCCCTCCAGCCTAAGTTGCAATTGGAGGCAGACTTCTTCACATCCAGTGGATGGGTGCGCCCCTATTTCATGGCATGGCCACGCCCCACCCTCAAGGTGCGCCAAAATTGTTTCTCCTCTCATTTTCTTGCTTCACTGCACTTTTATCTCTTGCAAAACATCTTTTTTTCTAGAAGTGGTACTGTTTATTAGAACATTTTGCTAACAATCACTTGTTCGTGGATTGGTCTGCTCTTTTTTATTTAGCCATACTCCATTTCTTAGTTGTTGATCCAGTGACTAATCTAAATTTCAGAAAAGTGGCTAGAACCCTTTCTTAACTAACCAAGCTAATGTTACCCGGCCGGGTCATTTCAAAATTGCCCAATCATATAAACTACTCATCACCGACTAGTACGGTCATTGGTGTTTTCCACTTCTCTTCACATGTTCTCTCCAAATTGGCTGACAAAACTTTACAAAATTCTCAAGTTGTTTTACAGCAGCCCATACCATAAGTGTGACCCGCGCAGCTTGGCTGACTGAGCTAGAGTGGCAACTTGGGCATCAACTCTGAGTCGTTGATTTGAAATCAGATGGCTCACAAGTGGCCAAGTCAGTGACACCATACACTTGAAGTTAGCGGATCCCCAACAAACTGCAACCACAGTCAAACACGAAATGGTTGCATGAAATGATATATTGGCAGTTTTGAATCGCGTGTTGGAGTCTCCTATTCAGTACCTCCATCTTACAACTTATTTGATTTTGTCTTTGATATTTGCCGTTTTCAGGCTGGTAGCTCCAACACGAAGAAAACAAGTCTGGAGGATCAAGAAGCTGGTGGCTCGAAGAAGAAAACAAGCCTGAAACATCAAGAAGCTGGCAGCTCCAAGAAGAATTAACAAGTCTAAAGCGCTAAGGATCTGAATGCTTATGCATTGGAATCTTCAGATAGTACTAGTTGTGTTTAGCGGGTGTACTTTTGGTTCTGGCCTCCTGGGTTTGCACTGCTAAGTTAGTTGATCCAATTTAGCCATCTACTAGCATGAATAAGAACTAGTTAAGTTCCACCCGCTTATGTTAATCCATATTATGGTTTCTAGTGGTAAAGTTATGTGAGCATTCTGAACAAAACTTGTGCCAAATTCTGTCTTACTTTTCCCAAGCTGAAGTGGTTTCATATTTTTGCGGTCTTCCATGCACGTACACTAGTAGAAAACAGGGCTTTGGTCACAGGGCAGTATTCACATTAGTCCCGGTTTAGTCACGAACCGAGACTAATGTCAGCATTTGTCCCGGTTCGTGCGGCTAAGGCATTAGTCCCGGTTCACCTGGGCCCTTTAGTCCCGGTTGGTGCTACGAACCAGGACTAAAGGGTGCGATGCCCATTAGTATCGGTTGGTGGCACCAACCGGTACTAATGGGCTTTGAGGCATTAGTACCGGTTCATGGCACGAACCGGTACTAAAGGTCCCATTTTCAAACCCTACCCCCGGACCGCCTTTTCAGTTTTACAAAAAACAAAAGAAAATGATGGAAATGTCAAAAAAATCAAATAAAATAAGTTTCCCATGTGATATGTGGTCTAGTTGTTGGGAAAATTTACAAATATGAATTTCGACTTTATTTGCAAAATCTCTCTAGAATTTGTAAACTGGGCATAACTTTTGCATACGAACTCGGATTAAAAAGTTTTTTATATGAAAAATCATCTACTCGAAAAGTTACATCCGAATTTAACTGGGGGTACCCCGTTAAACATTTTCAAAATCCTCAAAAACCTAACAGAAAAAAGTTACGGGGCTTTTAAGATCTAGAGTGGAAAAAAATCGAAAAATTTTCAAACTTACTAGTGGCACACCATTTGCTAGGTGCGCCACTAGTAACAGAAAAAAATATAGTTTCAATTTTTTTTTGGCAAAAATGTGGTCAAATCTGGTCAAACTGTGGTCAAACTAATTATTCTAGAATATTAGTGTTACTAAATAATTATTTCAGTTTTTTTGAATTTTGGTCAAATCTGGTCAAACTGTGGTCAAACAATGGTCAAACTAATTATTCTAGAATATTAGTGTTACTAAATAATTATTTCAGTTTTTTTGAATTTTGGTCAAATCTGGTCAAACTGTGGTCAAACAATGGTCAAACTAATTATTCTAGAATATTAGTGTTACTAAATAATTATTTCAGTTTTTTTGAATTTTTGGTCAAATCTGGTCAAACTGTGGTCAAACTAATTATTCAAGATATTAGTGTTACTAAATAATTATTGTTTTTTAAACAATGGTTTCAAACTCAAACAGTGAAATGTGTCACTTCATGCTCAAGCTAAATTCCTAAGGGTTAATAGGATTGACAACTTCCTATTGTCAGGAAAACAACAAGTGTAGACTTGGAAACGAGGGAGAACAGAACCCGGAAGTTAAGCGTGCTCAGGCTTGAGTAGTGAGAGGATGGGTGACTGTCCGGAAAGTTAGATGATTTGGAATGATGATGGGTGATTAGAGATTAGAGGATAAATTGAGCGGTGATGAGGGTGGTGATTAGAGATTAGAGGTTAAAATAATTCAGAAATTTGAAAATAAAAAAAAATTCAATTTTTTTAAGAAAAAGTTTCAAAAAAATCATAAAATTTCTTTAGTCCCGGTTGGTAACACCAAAAGCCCCTTTTTCTACTAGTGGTATGTGGCAAATTGGTCACGGACAACAAGATTCCATCGTGACATTCTAGTTCTGTAACGAAACTACTTGACGAACGATAGTCTTTGCACGATCCTTGCACGAGCGATGATCCAAAGGTGCAAATCCACGCATCAGATGTGATGAATGGCTCAACTGGCTCTATCGTCCATAAATCGTGCAAGGACCGTCCTTTGTGTAGCAATGCTCATTCTGTAATTCCATACTCCCTCCATTCAAAATTTCAAATATACAGTGCTTATAATACGTTTTTTGTGATGACAGCAGCTCTCAGTTCAGACGAGAAGACCTATCACGAACAGTAATGTATCTGACTCCTGCACTTAGGGCATCTCTAACCAATCCCTTAAAATAATTCAGAGGTTAAAATAATTCAGAAATTTGAAAATAAAAAAAAATTCAATTTTTTTTAAGAAGAAGTTTCAAAAAAATCATAAAATTTTCTTTAGTCCCGGTTGGTAACACCAAAAGCCCCTTTTTCTACTAGTGGTATGTGGCAAATTGGTCACGGACAACAAGATTCCATCGTGACATTCTAGTTCTGTAACGAAACTACTTGACGAACGATAGTCTTTGCACGATCCTTGCACGAGCGATGATCCAAAGGTGCAAATCCACGCATCAGATGTGATGAATGGCTCAACTGGCTCTATCGTCCATAAATCGTGCAAGGACCGTCCTTTGTGTAGCAATGCTCATTCTGTAATTCCATACTCCCTCCATTCAAAATTTCAAATATACAGTGCTTATAATACGTTTTTTGTGATGACAGCAGCTCTCAGTTCAGACGAGAAGACCTATCACGAACAGTAATGTATCTGACTCCTGCACTTAGGGCATCTCTAACCAATCCCTTAAAATTTAAAGAAGTAAACGTCCCAGTATCCTTTCGTGGGGTATTTCTATTCCTAAATTTTGGTCGTTTCTAGCGATCCCCTAAACTGTGCGGCGAGCAGCGATGATGCTGACCACGCCGGCAACACTGGGGAGCACGTCGGACACGAGTGAGCCGGTTGCCACACCGCCATGCTCCCAAATTGACAGACCCCTCTAAATAAACACACACAATTAATTCATGTTGGCAATAAGCCACGGCGACCGCATCGGGTGTGCGTGTGTGCGCGCGGTGGACGCATCGGATGCGTGGCGTGCGTGCGTGTGTGAGTGTCTGGCCAATGTGTGGCCATTGTCTGGCCATGTTCCGACAAGTCCATACTCTGGCCATAGTCTGACCTGTATCCGACCAGTGTACGGGGCAGGTCTGGGTTGCATGTGTGCGTGCGTAGGTAGAGCAGGGGGTGCGAATGCGCGTGTGTGCGCCCGAGGCACCAGACCAGGTCCAGGCCGTTGGCGAGCTGGACGGGGTGATTGGCACTGATCCGCTGCGGCCTCGGCGCGATCCCCGCGCGTGCGTGCGCGTCGTGGGAACGGCCAGAGCGGGCCGAATCAAGTGCGTGGACTGGGTGGGAGCGTGGGTCGTGCCCACTACTGGCCCTGGGTATAAGACCCATGTGGAGCTCGTTGTAATGGGTGTGGTGTCGAGTACGTGCTCGTGAAATTGGCGTTGTTGCACTGGGCGTTGTTGAGCCGGAAAAACCACCGTGTCCCATGTGTCCTTCTTCTTCCTCCGGTCTTCTTCTTCCTTGTGTCATTCGAGTGCACCAGAGAGAGGAGAGAGTGCTACGGTGAGAGAGAGAGAGCTAGGGTTTAGGGTTAGACAACAACAATTGGCATCAGAGCTACGGTTCGAGGCGATCACCGGCGGCCATGTTGCTCGTCCCTCACGGTGGTGGTGGCGGGGCGATGTCGTTGCAGCTGCCGCCGTTGAGTCGTTGACAATGACGAGCTACACCTCCTGGGCGATCATGGCGGAGGCTATCCTTGACGCCCAAGGGCTGTGGAATGTGGTGGCTCCGGCGGAGGACGCGGCGGTCGACGCCGGAAAGAGCAAGACGGCGCGCGCGGCGATGCTGGGCGCGTTACCGGAGGACCTGCTGATGCAGGTGGCGACGAAGACCACGGCGAAGGAGGTATGGGACTCTCTCAAAGTGCGCTTCGTCGGCGCCGATCGTGTGCAGGCGATGCGGCGTGCGACGCTGCGGGGGGAGTTCGACCGCCTGCGCATGGACGATAGAGACGACCTGGACGCGCACGCCAGCAAGATCAGCAGCATGGCGGCGAGGTACGCGGGGCTGGGAGCGGCGCTCGATGACGCGACCATGATGAAGAAGCTGCTCGACACCGTGCCGGACCGGCTGTACGCCGCGGTCGCCAGCATCGAGCAGTTCTGTAATGTCGAGGAGATGGCGTTCGAGGAGGCGCTCGGCCGTCTGAAGGCATTCGAGGAGCGTACGCGGCGGCGTGCACAGGCCAACGACGATCGGGTGGACGGCCAATTGATGTTCGCGGTGGCACAGTGGCAGGCGCGGCAGCAACGTCAGGGCGGTAGCGGCTTCAACGACCACGATGATGACGGCGCGGCGAGCACGGCTTTGGGCGGCGGGTGCAAGCGGCGCGGACGATGCTACAAATGTCACTTAGTGGTGTTCGACCCCGTCTCCAGCTCACGACTGCGCATAATCCACAAGAGCATCTCCAGCAACTGGTTCCACTGCTTCCTCCCGGCCTGCAGCGGCGGTCCGACCTCATTCCGTGTGCTCTCCCTGGAGTTCTCCCACGTCGACCTCCCGGAGAAGGTGTCCTCTGATCCGCGGTCGTACGCCGTAGGGGACGCGGAGTGTGATTTGGAGAAAATGAATGGCTATCGCACCTTAGGTGCTGCCGCTGTATTGCACTTGCTTATATAGGTACATGTACAGAGAGCGCATGAGAGCGCGGGCGACGTGCATGGAGATCGTGTGATCATGCATGACGTGCGAGAGAGAGAGGGAGAGAGTGGGCTAACTACAGACTACTAACACCCCGCCGCAGTTGGAGCGTCCGGTGGACGGACGCATAAACTGGACCGGAATTCTTCGAACGCCGCCGTAGGCAACCCCTTGGTGAGCACGTCCGCGAACTGCTGGGTCGTAGGGACATGCAACACGCGCAGCTGCCCGAGAGCCACCTTCTCACGGATGAAATGTATGGACGGGTGGGGGCGGGTGGTGGAGGACGTCGTGGAGGGGAGGCAACGACCTGGTGTGCGGGGCTCGGTTGCTGGGGGGGCGAGACGATCGTGGGGGAGCAGATCTCGCCGGTAGGGGACGGTGCAGACCTCGCAGGAGAGGAATCGGTGGTCACAGCAGTGTTTTGGGTGGAAGGGGAGGCGGGAGGCGTTTGGTCTGCCATGGCAGCTGGTGTAGCTGTGGTGACAAGAGGAGTTGGGCGGAGGTGTGGCTGTGGGAGAATGGGTGGTAGGTCGTCAGCGAGATCGTCGATGGGAGGTGTGGCTTGTTTGTCGTTGCGAAAGGGGAAGGTTTGCTCGTCGAAGATGACATGCCGTGAGATAATGACACGGCCCGTGGTGCGGTTTAAACAACGGTATCCTTTGTGGTCAGTAGAATACCCGAGAAAAACACACTGCGCAGACCTGGGCGCTAGTTTGTGAGGGGCTGTTGCGGCGAGGTTGGGAAAGCATGAGCAGCCGAAGACGCGCAACGCTGCATAGCTAGGGTGCACGCCGTGGAGTAGGAGGAAGGGGGTCCGATCGTGGCGAGGACCACAGGGCCTGCGGTTCAGCAGGAAGGTAGCTGTTTGGAGAGCCTCAACCCAATATGGAAGAGGCATATGGGCATGGATGAGAAGTGAGCGCGAGATGTCATTCAGTGTGCGGAGCACACGTTCGGCGCGCCCGTTCTGGGGTGAAGTGTATGGGCAGGACATGCGCAAGGTGATGCCAAGGGACGCGAAGAACTGCCTCGAGGCATTGTTGTCAAATTCTCTACCGTTGTCAGATTGGATAGTTAGGATGGGGAGGTGAAAGTGATTCTGCACAAAGGCAGAGAACGTGCGCAGTGTAGGCAAAACCTCGGATTTGTGACGTAGTGGGAATGTCCAAGTAAAATGGCTATAATCATCAAGCAACACAAGGTAGTACTGATAACCTGAAATGCTAGCGATCGGAGATGTCCATACATCACAGTGAACAAGCTGAAATGGAAAGTACGATACATGTTCGGACGAGCTAAAGGGTAGACGAACACTTTTGCCTAACTGACACGACGAACAGAAACTGGAAGATGCGCTGGTGTGGGCGAGCGAGGACGACCGGAGTGTGCGTTCCAGAGCTTCGTCGCCGAGGTGACCAAGGCGTTGATGCCACAGATCGCGAGAGGCCGCTGCGGTGAGGGCATGATGAGTGTGTGGGGGACGACGGGGACAGCGGGAAGAGCTCGTCGTCCTCGGAGTTACATCGGAGGATCACCCTCCTCGTTCTTCGATCCTTGACAGAAAAGCCAAAGTCATCAAACTCCACATTTACAGGGTTATCACGTGCAAGCTTTTTGACGGAAATGAGGTTTTTGATGAGGTGAGGGGAGACGAGTACGTTGTTGAGGGAGAGAGATGATGTGGTGGTCGGAATGCTGGTGTGGCCAGTGTGTGTGGCAGGGAGCGAGGAGCCATCGCCTACTACAATGTTAGTGAAATGACAGGGGCGGGAGGAGGAGAGCATACCGGAAGAGGACGCCATGTGCGAGGTGGCACCACTGTCGAGGTACCAGGTGGAGCTCGGCGCCGTGGGCTGCTGCTGCTGCTGCAGGGTCATGGCATTGAGAGCGTGCACAAGCGCACTCTGGTCCCATGCCGGCGTGATGGAGCTGGGGCCGCCAACGGGAGGTGCCTCGTAGAGAGGATGGGGCGGCACGACGCCGGGCTGCCAGACGGTGGGCGGCCCGTAGGGGTGCGGGTGAGGTGCGCCAGCGTGGTGAGTGGCCACCCCGGCGAATGGTGATGGCGCGCCGGGGCGGGTGCCGAGGATGCCGGCGCCGGGGGCATGTGGGTGCCACGGCATAGGCCATGCATGCACCATGCCCGTCCACGGGGCCGGCGCAGGAGCGGGTGGACGGGGCGCGGCCACCCCGCCGGTGTGCGACGAGCTCCCCCCGCCGTTGTGCCAGGTCTGTCCGCCACTGCCACCAGAAGCCTTGCCCTTGCCCTTGTTGCGCCCGCCCCCGCGGGAGTTGCGGTCGCCACCGCCGTTGTTGGAGTTGGCAGGCACGCGGTTGACGTGGAGTGCTGTCTCGGTGGAGCGCTCATCGGATTGCCGGCTCTCCTCGATCAAGAGAAAAGCGCAACAACGGAGGAACGAGGGAAATGGAGTCTGCATGGTGAGGATGGGCACAGCATAGCGATAGCGTGGATGAAGACCATGGAGCATGTTGAGAACCTGATCGCGGTCGCCGACCGGTGCGTCGAGGTCGGCAAGGCGATCGGCACACTCCTTGAGGCGGGCGAAGTAGGCGATGATCGAGGAAGAGCCCTGCTCGATCCGGCGAAACTCCGTGGAGAGAAGCACCTGCTGGTGCTCGCGATTCTCTAGGAACAGCGAGCAGATGGACGCCCAGACGTCGGCGGCGGTGGCGCCGCGCTGATGGATGAGGCCGAAGATCTCCGCGTTGACGCGGTTGTAGAGCCAACTGATGACGTGCGCATCATCTTGGAGCCAGACGGGATCAGCTGGGCGAGGTGATCCGGCAAGGTGGTCGGTGACGGCGTACTTCTGAAACATCACCTCAAACAGAGTGCGCCACTGGGAGAAGTTTGGTGGGTTGAGGGAGAGAACCAGGGGCACATGCTGGTTGATGAAAACGCCGGAGAGAGGTGAGAAAGTGGGAGCCGCCGAGGACGAGGTGCTGAAGTCCGGGAGGAGGAGAGGACTAGTGCAAGCGAAGGCGGAGGGCGTGAGCAGCGACTGTGTCTGCTGAGGGCGGGCCGGCGTCGCCGGTGAGCCAGTGCCGGGGCCGTCAGGGTTGGGAGGTGGAGGGGGTGGAGGAGGTGGGGGTGGAGGGGGTTGAGGTGCAGCTATGGCGAGGTGGGGAGAGGGAGGAGTGCAGCGGAAGGGAGGGTCACAGACGGGGAAGGTAACCGGCGTCTGATACCATGTGATTTGGGGAAAATGAATGGCTATCGCACCTTAGGTGCTGCCGCTGTATTGCACTTGCTTATATAGGTACATGTACAGAGAGCGCATGAGAGCGCGGGCGACGTGCATGGAGATCGTGTGATCATGCATGACGTGCGAGAGAGAGAGGGGGAGAGAGTGGGCTAACTACAGACTACTAACACGGAGGACGGCACAACCTGCCTCGTGGACATCTCATCAATTTCCAATGAACTCATCCTGGGGGTATGGTTCCTCAAGGAGGACAACTCCTGGGAGCTACAGTGGGAGGTGGATGCCTCGAAATGGAGTCTACATGGCGGCAGTGTGAAAAAGGATTGCAATGTGACCGCCGGCGGGCGTCGTGCTGCTCTGCATGGGCTTTGAGAATCGCGGCCTCCACTACATTGCCTTCCGCCTCAAGAACGCCGGCCGTTTAGAGTTGGAGGCTTACCTCTTCACATCTGATGGATGGGTGCATCCCTATTTCATGACATGGCCACGCCCCAAGGTGCGCCAAATTAGTTTCTCCTCTCATTTTCTTTGCACATTTTTTTCCTGCAAAGCATCTTTTTCTAGGGGCAGTAGTACTGTTTATTAATACATTAGAACATTTTGCTAATAATCACTTGTTTGTGGATTGGTCGGCTCTTTTTTTGTTAGCTAATACTCCATTTATTGGTTGTTGATCTAGTGACTAATGTATATTTCAGAGTTGTGGCTAGAGCCCTTTCTTAAGAGCAAGTATAATAGAGCTGAGTCAGCGGGCTATATGGAATAAACTAATATATTTCTGTTTAGTTGGAGGAAAGAGAAGATGAGAGAAGGTAAGCGGGCTCTTCGTGAAGAGCCAGCTCTAGCACGTGCTCTTAGACACTTTGTGAGAATGAAAGGTGGGCCACATAATAAAAAATTAGTACACTCTTTTCATCTATTATTATACATGTTGGCTATAAGATGGGCTGTAGATGACATGGCACTGACTTATAGCCAGCAGCTAGCTATACTATTAACCATGCTCTAACTAAGCCAAGATAATGCTACTCGGCTGGGCCATCAATGTTGAGAATTGTATACAATGTAGTTTTTGTTGCCTATGATCGAGGCTATGTGGTTGATTTTTGGACGCGACATCCTGCCCCGCACCTGGCGTCCCCCGCGCGTCACCTCTGGCGCACGGGGGTAACCCTAACCACGCCGCCAGCCGCCCCTCCCCGCTCCTCCCCCGCTTCGCCGCCGCCGGAGGGGACACCGGCGAAGCCCGCGTCGTCCCCAGGGAAGGTGGCGGCAGGGCGTCCTCGTCGTTCTCGCGCAGATCTCGCGGCGGCCGGTGGCGATCTCGCGGTGGCCGGTGGCGCGCGGCGGTGTTTTGCCGGTGGCTGGCGCCTGCTGCCCGTGAGGCGGCGTCCCTGACGACGGCAGGGGCTGCCCCTTAACGGCGCTTGGTGGTGGCCACGTGGCGGCGCGTGGGTGGGCCAGATCTGTGCTTCCGGTCTGCGTCCTCGTCGTGGTCCGGGATGGGCCGAGCGCCGATGGTGCTGGCCAGGACGCATGCTGGCAGCGCCCTACTTCATCTCGCGTCGTCTCGCTGGCCAATGGTGGTGGTCATCTTCCTCGTCAGAGATGGCCGGCCAGAGGCTTGGTGATCGGATCTCGAGATCCATCATCTAGTCTCAGCTGCGAGTTGGGGAGACATGGTTGCCGGTGAAAACCGAGCCGTTGGCAGGCGATGGCGGCGTTCTACGCCGTTACCTTCATGGAGACATCGTCGTGTAACTACTGTCGACCCACTCGTGCTGCTCTGGGGGAAACCCTAGGATCTGGTGTTCCAGATCGGACGATGGCGACACTGCGGTGTCGTTTGTCTCTTGGGAGCATCGTTTGTAGAGCAGCGCTTGAAGTCAGAGGCAGGAGGTGGAGCGGCTTCGTCTTGCACGGAGCTTCAGTGGAGATGTCAAGTCATGCCTGACCGACAGGTGCTACGCACGACAGATGTTCCAAAGACATCAAGCTGTGTGGGCTGGTGGTACTTGGCAGCATGGTGCTGAGGTGTATCAGTGGCGACCGCGACGTGCACAACTGTTTGCACGCAGGGAGGAGGTGCCGTTGGGCACCGTGGTGGCGTCGATGATAGCTAGACCGAGTAAGGTTGATGCATCAGTACAGTTCTGAAGATGGAGCGATGGCAGTTGGCGGCGGCGGCCTCTGAGAGCACGCCGGACTGGCGAGACCCATGCCCGGCAGGCGTCCTGGATGGGTTCTCAGGTCTTAGATGTTAGGTTTGGCTGCGATGTCTGTTTAGTATTAGGCCCAGGCTATCTGCGCCCCTTTATCAACTGGATAGGTGTGGCGACAGTTTGTTGCTTAGACGGCGGCTTTATTCTTACTGTGGTATTACTTTGTAAAGTCTTGTGAGAATAATTAATAAAATGACCGTATGCATCATCCAGATGCAGAGGCCGGGGGTCATCCTCCTTTTCTAAAAAAAAAAATGATCGAGGCTATGACCATGTCAATGACGAAAATTTCTTCCCAATCGTAAAAACTACTCATTGGTGTTTTCCCATCGATACGATGTTTTATTTTGTGAGTGCGATACAATATTTTTACCCCTTCTCTTCACAGCTTCTCTCCAAATTGGCTGACAAAAGTAAAAAATTCTCAGTTGTTTTAGCTACTGTCAAGGTATAGCAGCCCATACCATAACTGTGACCAGAGCAGTTTTGCTGACTTAGAGCGGCCAAGTAACAGCTTGCAGTACCTGACTTGGCCACTCTGAACCGCCGGATCATAGGTGAGTGGTCCAAATCGTTTCACTGTACGTGAGCATGAAATCTGAGTCGTTGATCTGAAATCAGTTGGCTCACAAGTGACCAAGTCAGCGACACCTTACACTTCAAGTCAGTGGATCCCCGGCAAACTGCAACCACGCAGTCAGAGAAACACGAAATGGTTGCAATGAAATGATATACTGGCAGTTTTAACTTGAATCGCATTTGGGAGTCTCTGATTTAGTACCTCCATCTTACTAGAACTTGTGCGATTTTGTCTTTTGATATTTGCCGTTTTCAGGCTGGTAGATCCAAGAGAAAGAAAAAAAGTCTAAAGGATCAAGAAGCTGGTGGCTCGACGAAGAAGAAGAAAACAAGCCTGAAAGTTCAAGAAGCTGGCAGCTCCAAGAAGATTTAACAAGTCTAAAGTGCTAAGGATCTGAATGCATTGCTTATGCATTCGAGTCTTCTGATAGTACTAGTTGTTTAGCGGGTGTACTTTTGGTTCTGGCCTCCTGGGTTTGCACTGCTAAGTTATTTGATCCAGTTAGCCATCTCCTGGCATGAACAAGAACTTGTGGTCCTGTTAGTTAAGTTCCACCCACTTGTGTTAATCCATATCATGGTTTCTAGTGGTAATGTTATGTGAGAATTCTGAAGAAAACTTGTGCCAAATTCTGTCCTACGTTTCTCAAGCTAAAGTGGTTTCATATTTTGTTGTCTTCCATGCATGTTTCTGGCAAATCGGTCACGACAGCAAGACTGCATCATGACATTCTAGTTCTGCTACAAATATGCTGATGTGTTGCAACAGGAGAACAAACTCTTGTGCACCTGTAATGAGTTGCCACTTTTCCTCTTTATACCATCGTCGATAATGGTCACGTGTCCATTTATTTACGACAGATGTGATAAGTCTCAAGGAGGTGTGTTTGCTCATCATATTTTACCATGGTCAAATTATATAATATAAATATGGGTTCAAAAGGAACAAAGTTCAGTCTTACCCTACTAGGCAAAACCTTATACACAGAACTTTAGCAGTAGCGCTGGACAAAACAGGGCGCTACTGCTAATTAGTAGTAGCGTTTTTAAATAGACCGCGCTACTGCTACTACTTTAGCAGTAGCGCGTTCTTCCAAAGCGCGCTGCTGCTATATTTGTACTGGGCGCAGATGGCTAGCCCCACTTAGCAGTAGCGCGTACCACTGACAAGCGCTACTGCTACGGACCGTAGCAGTAGCGCGTTTCTGTGAACGCGCTACTACTTACTTACCTTATCCTGGAGCGGTTCACCCTCTCAAACCCACTCCCTCTCACTCGCTCTCGCCCGCGCCGAACCCGTACGCCGTCCGCCGCCACCGCGCTGCTCCTCGCCGAGGTACTCCCTCCTCCCCCCTCCTCTTTCGGCCGCCCTCCTCCCACCGCCCCTCTCCCTCCTCCTCCTCCGGCCGCCCCATCCCTCCTCCTCCTCCGGCCGCCCCTCCCCCTCCACCCCGGCCCCCTCCCTCCTCCTCCTCTGGCCGCCCCCTCCCTCTCTTTTTTTTTCTGTTTTTCACTGTAGTTTTTTACTATTGTATAATGTAGTTCTTTTACTGTTTTTAGTAAGTGTTTAAAATAATTAGTAAGTAAATTAATAAACTAGTTGAACTAGTTTAGTTTTAGTAAGAACTAGCTGAATTAATAGAACTAATGTATTTTTAGTAAGAAAATTAATATAACTAGTTGAACTAGTTTATTTTTAGAAAGAACTAATTTATTTCTATTTATAGTAAGTTTATATTTAGTAAGAACTAGTTGAATTAATAGAACTAGTTGAACATGTCACATTTGTTGTTATTTTTTAGCTTAAGCAATTATTCCCGCATCGACGTCGACGATGCCTATCCCGCATCCTCGTCGTCGATACCCGTCGTTGGCTAGGGTTTTAGTTGTATTAGTGATGTTATATGTATGATACTATTTGGGATGTATTAGTGATAACTTATAGGGTTTTTGTTTTTGCAGAAATCAAGGAGCCCCTCCATCATCCCCGCCGTCGTCCCCGCCACTGACCCCTTCCGACCTCGAGGTGAGACCAGCCAAATCTCCATGTCAATATGAGTCCTATAAGATATGATGTAGATAAACTTGTGTTGCTCAAATAGGATATGTGGTTGCCCAAATGGCCGGTCATGTTCAGGTTACACCTCCGAGTGGCCTATGTTTTGCCGGAGTGTTAATTAATTTCCGTTCTGGCAAATTTCAGGCGCTCGATATGTCCTGTTTTAGCAAAGGTCATGCCGGAATTTTCAGTGAATTTTGGCATGACTTGTGCTAGAATATGTAGGAAATATCGAGTGGCCTGGATTTTCTAGAAAGATAATTAAACGATACTTCGCGTTGATTTTAAGTCTGTCGAGTCTCCACCATATATGAGAGGACGAAGAATCCCGACTGTTGTCATGGGGGTAGCTTCTCCTTCGTTCCCGTGTGCTAGACAATTTGCTGTAATGCACTCGGGAACGAAAGGAGGAGATACCATCACCGACCGTCGAACCTATACACCACGTGAGCTGAGAGTTTTCAAGAAAAGACTCGACGGACCGGTAGTCAACCCGTGATGAATAATGAACAAGCTGAGAGTTTTAATTGTACAAGTTTAATCTTTGAATTATGAACATAGGAAATGTCGTCGGACGAAGAAGGTCCCAGGGAGTGCTCCTGGTGCAGCGACAACCGGGGTTTCTGCGATAGGCCTCACCTGGACGAAGGTCGGCGCTTCAGCATTAAGCTCGAGGAGGCCTTCGATCGTGATACGGTAAGCTACGACACAAAGTGTTTTTTTGTTAATTAAGCTCGACTTCTACTACTTCAACATGTAATTTTTGTCTTTTACAATTCGACTAGCTTATCCCATGCCATGCAAGACGCTATGTCTTGTAGAGGATGGGTTTTGAAGATCATGAGAGGAATGAAACAAAGAAAATTAACCTAAGGACCCATCATGGTATGGATTTTGAGGTAAATCTATACAATTCTGAGAGCGTATCCCATTTTGGTTGCCCGGGTTGGGAAGCACTTTGCAAGATGTATGATTTTCAAGAGGGTATGTTTGTCACCATGGATCTTGGTGATCTTGACATCGACCAAGACAATTTGGACATTTGGGTCCTTGTTGATACGCTTCCAATTCTACCGCTATGTGAGTTCCTCAAACATAGTTATTAAGTAATTTATATTGTTTATTTCAAAATAGTTGACAGCTTATTTCCATTGATAGCTTACTTTCATTCTTCAAAAAATGTGCGGAACATGGTAGACAGAACCAACTACAGCGATGGCTCTGAGTTAACTTATCAGGAGAAAAGTCATCTGGTCGCATATTGTACTTATCTTGAGAATTACAATGCCTTTTATCGAACTCCTCCAAATTATGGTCAATACGTGCCACTAGTGCACGTGTTGAACCACGATAACTTCCATGGAGATATCCTGGTAAGATTTTTTACTATTACGACATCTGTGCATCTTTTGCATACTTCTAAAACTAGTACATCATTGCTAACTACGAAGTTATTACTATGTTTTTCAACAGAGAATCCTGATGGATTGTGTGCCTCATTTGATGTATCAGAATGGTTGCCTTGATGTTTTGAACATACAACCAGGTCATCCTACGAATCTCACCTGTCCATACCGGATTTCTAAAACCGGTGAACACATGCTAATCTTAGAATTGAAAAAATGTATGGACAGTCGTAAGAAGGTTCTTGGAAGCAACATTGTGTGAAAGGCAAGAATTGGAGACAGGATAATCTCCATTCTCCATAATGGAGAGTCAGGGGCTATCTTGTTTTATGCTATTTTACCTCAGATAATATAGTAGGTCCTAAGAGAATGTAGTAGGTCCTATGAGGTACAATATGTTTATAAGAGTTGATGATGATGAATAGTTGTGATTATGTCTAGTGACCAACTTGTATGTGATGTCTCATTGATGAAAATGATGATCATGAGGAGGTGTTATATGACAATGATGTATTATGATGATAAGTTGTTAATGATGATGATGATGATGATGATATATTATATCATTGGGTGAAAGAACCGCGGATTAGTTTCAAGTGGATGTCCATCCACTTGAAACTAGTCCACGGTTCTTTCTCCGAGTGATGTAATAACTCATTATGATGTAAAATCATTCTCTAAATTGCTGCGGTCTGAAAACTTATATAAAGGTGTATGAATACAACATGAAATAAAAAAGAAATACAGAATAATAGTAGTAGCGCGTGCTAGGAGAAGCGCTACTACTAATTACCAGTAGCGCTCATAGTATAAAGCGTTGCTACTAAGTCGATATAGCAGTAGCGTGGTCCAACCCACGCTACTGCTAACCTTTAGCTGTAGCGCCTTACTAGTAGTGCCGCACCCCGCGCTACTGATAGGCTTTAAACACGCGCTACTGCTAGGGTTTTCCCTAGTAGTGTTAAGGCGGTGGGTTTGGTCAGTTGTCAAGCGCCTCTTTCGAATGTGTATCCAAAGGTAATACATTTCTACTGGTAACATTTCTTTTTTTCGAGAAAACTTCCGATCTATTTGTAATGTCATGGCAGTACAAAGAACAGAGAATTAATAAACATTACATGCATGTTTGTAGATCACCTAGCAATGACTACAAGTACTGGAGTGAGCCGAATGTGCGCCGTCGTCATCACCCCTCCCTCACCGGAGTCGGACCAAGCATGCTATAGTAGACAGTCAAGAAGTCCTCGTGCTAAGGCCCCATAGAACCAGCGCACAAGAACAACAACCATCGTCGGTGAAGAGAAGTATAGATCGAGAGGATCCAACCCGCAGACACACGAATAAAGACGAACAAAGGTCGGATCCACCGAAGACCAGCACCGACCGAATCCCACGAGATATGTCGGAGACACACCTCCGCGTGCCCTCTGATGATTCTAGAAACATCATCGAAACAGGGATCAGGCGGGGAGAACCTTATTCAATCTTCAAGGAGCCACCGCCGTTCGTCTTTCTGAGTAGGACACAAACCCTATAGGATCTCACAAAAACAACAAGAAAAATAGCAAGATCCCTCCCTCCGTCAAGAGCCCGGGTCCACCACGACTCCATGGCCCTAGGGCCACTGGAGACGAGGCGGACTGGAGATGGCGCAGGTGGGGTGGGCTGTGAGGAATCCTAAGTCCTTTCTTGAAAAGGGAGGCGACGACCACGCCTCGTTTTCTAGTGGTAAAGTTATGTGAGAATTCTAAAGAAAACTTGTGCCAAATGATCTCTAACGTTTCCCAAGCTCAAGTGATTTCATATTTTGTTGTTTTCCTTGCATGTTTGTGGCAAATCGGTCATGAACAACAAATTGCATCATGACATTCTAGCTTTGTAACTCTAACAAGGCATACTAATGCGGGTCATTACTCCTATAAAGGATGTTGGAGTACCCGTGATGTGGAGCATCCTATGGTCATCCCCATGGACCTACCATCGTCTCACCAAGTGCTAAGAGGGCCTATGACACGAGCACGAGCTAGATCTCTCGAGAGCGAGGTGACTTCTTTCCTTAGTGATATCACATATGATCCACTCAAGACGTGGCTACTACCTAAGTCCGGAATGTTGTGCATGATTAGATACCAAGAGAACACACCTGAATATGCACGTGAAGACGGACAAGTCCCCAAGTGCATGGATGAAGAGAACCAATGGAAAGATTCAAGAAACAACTCCCAGGACCTGGACATCCAGCCCCTGGAACATCACCCACAGCAGCCGCCCAGCCGCCAAGTACCTACAGGCCCCGGATATCCGGCCCAGCCCCGAAATCCGGCCAGAAGCCCGCAAATCCGGCGCCCCTTATCCAGAGAGCACCAAGGCTGACCTCGCCAGCCCGGACATCCGGCCCCCCAGCTCGGACATCCAGCCCGACGCCCGGACATCCGGCCCCGTTTGTCTGCGCAGAGTAAAGGGCCGAGGCCCGTGTACCCCTTTTCCCACCTAGACTATATATACTCCTTCTCCTCCCTCTTTCTAGGGTTAGCAAAGGATTAGCTCAATTTAGAGATAGAGCTTTGCTCATCCCCTTGGTTACTTCTCCACCGGAGTTCACGACCTCTACGGAGAAGATCCCCCAAGCGGAGTCAAGACACCTAACGGGAAGACCTCAAGACCTCCTCACGGAGAAGAATGTGCTACTTGTATCGTCCCTTGTTGATCGTGGATCTTGTATCTCTTTGTATTTCGAGGATCTAGCATATGTGTGACCGAATCTTGTTGGTTTGAGTGATTCTCTCGTGTTTCCCCTCGTGATTTCTCCTCGTGTTCTTCGTGTTCATCGCGGTATCTGCTCCTTTCGTGAAAGATCGGCCATCTAGGGTTGCACCCTACATCATCTTGGTATCTTGAGCCACGTTGATCACAATTTCGGAGCCTCCCCATCTTCGTTTTATAGCCTTGTTTTTGTTGATTTTGTCCCAAATTCAAAAATTCCCCACAAAAATAGCCCCCCAATTTTTTTTTGATTTGTTGCTGTGATGAAGTTTTGTTGGATTTGATCCGCGGATTTCGTGTGTTGCAAGCAGATCTAGCTTTCCCCCATCCTTTTCCCAATTTCCATCCATAAAATCTCTCGAATTTTTCCCCAGAATTTCGATTTCCCAACGAGTTCATCAAGTTCATCCACGGATCCAGAGCCCAGACATCCGGCCCCTGACAACATCACTTCCTTCCACCGCACCGTTTACCGCCCAACTCTCACCAAATTTTGATCTGGTGCCCACTTACACTTCCGCATACCACCATCACTTCCGCATATCAGCACCGCTTTCTGCAAATACCACCATCGCTTAACCGCTACCAACTCCGACAATTTTGACACGTTTTGCTTTGAGAATTTGAGTTGCGGTTTCTGTTTCCTAACGTGTTTCGGCTACTTAGGGACGGTTCGACATCAACATCACCGCCGCTCATCTTCACCACGGACTCGTCGTCGACAACAACCGCTCAACAATTTTGACACCCTCAACCGTAAGCAAGGACGGTAATCTCGACGACATCTTGGTCTATGCCTTGCCATTACATTGATAACCACCATAGCCCAATTTTGCGTATCTTGCCTATCGAGGCTAGCCTTTGAGTATTGCCAGCACCGTCACTTGTGCACATTAGTGCATACTTCCCATTGCATACTTACCATATCATCTTGGTATATATATCTTGGTATCATCTTTTGTGTCACAAAGTTGTCATCGCATACGCAATTGCTATCTTGGTTCGTGAAGTTTTGCATGAGAAAAGAGTTCCAAAGACAAAGAGCCAAACAAACTTTTAAGCAAAAAAGAAAAGTTAAGCAAAGATCTTTTAAGCAAGAACCATAGCATCATACTACATTAAGATTGTCATACTCGATCATCTTGGATCATATCATCGCAATACCATACATATAGCAACGGGAAGACCTAAAGACCTCCTCACGGAGAAGAATGTGCTACTTGTATCGTCCCTTGTTGATCATGGATCTTGTATCTCTTTGTATTTCGAGGATCTAGCATATGTGTGACCGAATCTTGTTGGTTTGAGTGATTCTCTCGTGTTTCCCCTCGTGATTTCTCCTCGTGTTCTTCGTGTTCATCGCGGTATCCGCTCCTTTCGTGAAAGATCGACCATCTAGGGTTGCACCCTACATCATCTTGGTATCTTGAGCCACGTTGATCACAATTTCGGAGCCTCCCCATCTTCGTTTTATAGCCTTGTTTTTGTTGATTTTGTCCCAAATTCAAAAATTCCCCACAAAAATAGCCCCCCAATTTTTTTTGATTTGTTGCTGTGATGAAGTTTTGTTGGATTTGATCCGCCGATTTAGATTGTTGCAAGCAGATCTAGCTTTCCCCCATCCTTTTCCCAATTTCCATCCATAAAATCTCTCGAATTTTGCCCCAGAATTTCGATTTCCCGACGAGTTCATCAAGTTCATCCACGGATCCAGAGCCCAGACATCCGGCCCCTGACAACATCACTTCCTTCCACCGCACCGTTTACCGCCCAACTCTCACCAAATTTTGATCTGGTGCCCACTTACACTTCCGGATACCACCATCACTTCCGCATATCAGCACCGCTTTCTGCAAATACCACCATCGCTTAACCGCTACCAACTCCGACAATTTTGACACGTTTTGCTTTGAGAATTTGAGTTGCGGTTTCTGTTTCCTAACGTGTTTCGGCTACTTAGGGACGGTTCGACATCAACATCACCGCCGCTCATCTTCGCCACGGACTCGTCGTCGACAACAACCGCTCAACAATTTTGACACCCTCAACCGTAAGCAAGGACGGTAATCTCACCGACATCTTGGTCTATGCCTTGCCATTACATTGATAACCACCATAGCCCAATTTTGCGTATCTTGCCTATCGAGGCTAGCCTTTGAGTATTGCCAGCACCGTCACTTGTGCACATTAGTGCATACTTCCCATTGCATACTTACCATATCATCTTGGTATATATATATCTTGGTATCATCTTTTGTGTCACAAAGTTGTCATCGCATACGCAATTGCTATCTTGGTTCGTGAAGTTTTGCATGAGAAAAGAGTTCCAAAGACAAAGAGCCAAACAAACTTTTAAGCAAAAAAGAAAAGTTAAGCAAAGATCTTTTAAGCAAGAACCATAGCATCATACTACATTAAGATTGTCATACTCGATCATCTTGGATCATATCATCGCAATACCATACATATAGCAACGGGAAGACCTCAAGACCTCCTCACGGAGAAGAATGTGCTACTTGTATCGTCCCTTGTTGATCATGGATCTTGTATCTCTTTGTATTTCGAGGATCTAGCATATGTGTGACCGAATCTTGTTGGTTTGAGTGATTCTCTCGTGTTTCCCCTCGTGATTTCTCCTCGTGTTCTTCGTGCTCATCGCGGTATCCGCTCCTTTCGTGAAAGATCGGCCATCTAGGGTTGCACCCTACATCATCTTGGTATCTCGAGCCACGTTGATCACAATTTCGGAGCCTCCCCATCTTCGTTTTATAGCCTTGTTTTTGTTGATTTTGTCCCAAATTCAAAAATTCCCCACAAAAATAGCCCCCCAATTTTTTTTGATTTGTTGCTGTGATGAAGTTTTGTTGGATTTGATCCGCGGATTTCATGTGTTGCAAGCAGATCTAGCTTTCCCCCATCCTTTTCCCAATTTCCATCCATAAAATCTCTCGAATTTTGCCCCAGAATTTCGATTTCCCAACGAGTTCATCAAGTTCATCCACGGATCCAGAGCCCAGACATCCGGCCCCTGACAACATCACTTCCTTCCACCGCACCGTTTACCGCCCAACTCTCACCAAATTTTGATCTGGTGCCCACTTACACTTCCGCATACCACCATCACTTCCGCATATCAGCACCGCTTTCTGCAAATACCACCATCGCTTAACCGCTACCAACTCCGACAATTTTGACACGTTTTGCTTTGAGAATTTGAGTTGCGGTTTCTGTTTCCTAACGTGTTTCGGCTACTTAGGGACGGTTCGACATCAACATCACCGCCGCTCATCTTCGCCACGGACTCGTCGTCGACAACAACCGCTCAACAATTTTGACACCCTCAACCGTAAGCAAGGACGGTAATCTCGACGACATCTTGGTCTATGCCTTGCCATTACATTGATAACCACCATAGCCCAATTTTGCGTATCTTGCCTATCGAGGCTAGCCTTTGAGTATTGCCAGCACCGTCACTTGTGCACATTAGTGCATACTTCCCATTGCATACTTACCATATCATCTTGGTATATATATCTTGGTATCATCTTTTGTGTCACAAAGTTGTCATCGCATACGCAATTGCTATCTTGGTTCGTGAAGTTTTGCATGAGAACAGAGTTCCAAAGACAAAGAGCCAAACAAACTTTTAAGCAAAAAAGAAAAGTTAAGCAAAGATCTTTTAAGCAAGAACCATAGCATCATACTACATTAAGATTGTCATACTCGATCATCTTGGATCATATCATCGCAATACCATACATATAGCAACGGGAAGACCTCAAGACCTCCTCACGGAGAAGAATGTGCTACTTGTATCGTCCCTTGTTGATCATGGATCTTGTATCTCTTTGTATTTCGAGGATCTAGCATATGTGTGACCGAATCTTGTTGGTTTGAGTGATTCTCTCGTGTTTCCCCTCGTGATTTCTCCTCGTGTTCTTCGTGTTCATCGCGGTATCCGCTCCTTTCGTGAAAGATCGACCATCTAGGGTTGCACCCTACATCATCTTGGTATCTTGAGCCACGTTGATCACAATTTCGGAGCCTCCCCATCTTTGTTTTATAGCCTTGTTTTTGTTGATTTTGTCCCAAATTCAAAAATTCCCCACAAAAATAGCCCCCCAATTTTTTTTGATTTGTTGCTGTGATGAAGTTTTGTTGGATTTGATCCGCGGATTTCATGTGTTGCAAGCAGATCTAGCTTTCCCCCATCCTTTTCCCAATTTCCATCCATAAAATCTCTCGAATTTTTCCCCAGAATTTCGATTTCCCAACGAGTTCATCAAGTTCATCCACGGATCCAGAGCCCAGACATCCGACCCCTGACAACATCACTTCCTTCCACCGCACCGTTTACCGCCCAACTCTCACCAAATTTTGATCTGGTGCCCACTTACACTTCCGCATACCACCATCACTTCCGCATATCAGCACCGCTTTCTGCAAATACCACCATCGCTTAACCGCTACCAACTCCGACAATTTTGACACGTTTTGCTTTGAGAATTTGAGTTGCGGTTTCTGTTTCCTAACGTGTTTCGGCTACTTAGGGACGGTTCGACATCAACATCACCGCCGCTCATCTTCGCCACGGACTCGTCGTCGACAACAACCGCTCAACAATTTTGACACCCTCAACCGTAAGCAAGGACGGTAATCTCGACGACATCTTGGTCTATGCCTTGCCATTACATTGATAACCACCATAGCCCAATTTTGCGTATCTTGCCTATCGAGGCTAGCCTTTGAGTATTGCCAGCACCGTCACTTGTGCACATTAGTGCATACTTCCCATTGCATACTTACCATATCATCTTGGTATATATATCTTGGTATCATCTTTTGTGTCACAAAGTTGTCATCGCATACGCAATTGCTATCTTGGTTCGTGAAGTTTTGCATGAGAAAAGAGTTCCAAAGACAAAGAGCCAAACAAACTTTTAAGCAAAAAAGAAAAGTTAAGCAAAGATCTTTTAAGCAAGAACCATAGCATCATACTACATTAAGATTGTCATACTCGATCATCTTGGTTCATATCATCGCAATACCATACATATAGCAACGGGAAGACCTCAAGACCTCCTCACGGAGAAGAATGTGCTACTTGTATCGTCCCTTGTTGATCATGGATCTTGTGTCTCTTTGTATTTCGAGGATCTAGCATATGTGTGACCGAATCTTGTTGGTTTGAGTGATTCTCTCGTGTTTCCCCTCGTGATTTCTCCTCGTGTTCTTCGTGTTCATCGCGGTATCCGCTCCTTTCGTGAAAGATCGGCCATCTAGGGTTGCACCCTACATCATCTTGGTATCTTGAGCCACGTTGATCACAATTTCGGAGCCTCCCCATCTTCGTTTTATAGCCTTGTTTTTGTTGATTTTGTCCCAAATTCAAAAATTCCCCACAAAAATAGCCCCCCAATTTTTTTTGATTTGTTGCTGTGATGAAGTTTTGTTGGATTTGATCCGCGGATTTCATGTGTTGCAAGCAGATCTAGCTTTCCCCCATCCTTTTCCCAATTTCCATCCATAAAATCTCTCGAATTTTGCCCCAGAATTTCGATTTCCCAACGAGTTCATCAAGTTCATCCACGGATCCAGAGCCCAGACATCCGGCCCCTGACAACATCACTTCCTTCCACCGCACCGTTTACCGCCCAACTCTCACCAAATTTTGATCTGGTGCCCACTTACACTTCCGCATACCACCATCACTTCCGCATATCAGCACCGCTTTCTGCAAATACCACCATCGCTTAACCGCTACCAACTCCGACAATTTTGACACGTTTTGCTTTGAGAATTTGAGTTGCGGTTTCTGTTTCCTAACGTGTTTCGGCTACTTAGGGACGGTTCGACATCAACATCACCGCCGCTCATCTTCGCCACGGACTCGTCGTCGACAACAACCGCTCAACAATTTTGACACCCTCAACCGTAAGCAAGGACGGTAATCTCGACGACATCTTGGTCTATGCCTTGCCATTACATTGATAACCACCATAGCCCAATTTTGCGTATCTTGCCTATCGAGGCTAGCCTTTGAGTATTGCCAGCACCGTCACTTGTGCACATTAGTGCATACTTCCCATTGCATACTTACCATATCATCTTGGTATATATATCTTGGTATCATCTTTTGTGTCACAAAGTTGTCATCGCATACGCAATTGCTATCTTGGTTCGTGAAGTTTTGCATGAGAAAAGAGTTCCAAAGACAAAGAGCCAAACAAACTTTTAAGCAAAAAAGAAACGTTAAGCAAAGATCTTTTAAGCAAGAACCATAGCATCATAATACATTAAGATTGTCATACTCGATCATCTTGGATCATATCATCGCAATACCATACATATAGCAACGGGAAGACCTCAAGACCTCCTCACGGAGAAGAATGTGCTACTTGTATCGTCCCTTGTTGATCATGGATCTTGTGTCTCTTTGTATTTCGAGGATCTAGCATATGTGTGACCGAATCTTGTTGGTTTGAGTGATTCTCTCGTGTTTCCCCTCGTGATTTCTCCTCGTGTTCTTCGTGTTCATCGCGGTATCCGCTCCTTTCGTGAAAGATCGGCCATCTAGGGTTGCACCCTACATCATCTTGGTATCTTGAGCCACGTTGATCACAATTTCGGAGCCTCCCCATCTTCGTTTTATAGCCTTGTTTTTGTTGATTTTGTCCCAAATTCAAAAATTCCCCACAAAAATAGCCCCCCAATTTTTTTTGATTTGTTGCTGTGATGAAGTTTTGTTGGATTTGATCCGCGGATTTCATGTGTTGCAAGCAGATCTAGCTTTCCCCCATCCTTTCCCAATTTCCATCCATAAAATCTCTCGAATTTTGCCCCAGAATTTCGATTTCCCAACGAGTTCATCAAGTTCATCCACGGATCCAGAGCCCAGACATCCGGCCCCTGACAACATCACTTCCTTCCACCGCACCGTTTACCGCCCAACTCTCACCAAATTTTGATCTGGTGCCCACTTACACTTCCGCATACCACCATCACTTCCGCATATCAGCACCGCTTTCTGCAAATACCACCATCGCTTAACCGCTACCAACTCCGACAATTTTGACACGTTTTGCTTTGAGAATTTGAGTTGCGGTTTCTGTTTCCTAACGTGTTTCGGCTACTTAGGGACGGTTCGACATCAACATCACCGCCGCTCATCTTCGCCACGGACTCGTCGTCGACAACAACCGCTCAACAATTTTGACACCCTCAACCGTAAGCAAGGACGGTAATCTCGACGACATCTTGGTCTATGCCTTGCCATTACATTGATAACCACCATAGCCCAATTTTGCGTATCTTGCCTATCGAGGCTAGCCTTTGAGTATTGCCAGCACCGTCACTTGTGCACATTAGTGCATACTTCCCATTGCATACTTACCACATCATCTTGGTATATATATCTTGGTATCATCTTTTGTGTCACAAAGTTGTCATCGCATACGCAATTGCTATCTTGGTTCGTGAAGTTTTGCATGAGAAAAGAGTTCCAAAGACAAAGAGCCAAACAAACTTTTAAGCAAAAAAGAAAAGTTAAGCAAAGATCTTTTAAGCAAGAACCATAGCATCATAATACATTAAGATTGTCATACTCGATCATCTTGGATCATATCATCGCAATACCATACATATAGCAACGGGAAGACCTCAAGACCTCCTCACGGAGAAGAATGTGCTACTTGTATCGTCCCTTGTTGATCATGGATCTTGTGTCTCTTTGTATTTCGAGGATCTAGCATATGTGTGACCGAATCTTGTTGGTTTGAGTGATTCTCTCGTGTTTCCCCTCGTGATTTCTCCTCGTGTTCTTCGTGTTCATCGCGGTATCCGCTCCTTTCGTGAAAGATCGGCCATCTAGGGTTGCACCCTACATCATCTTGGTATCTTGAGCCACGTTGATCACAATTTCGGAGCCTCCCCATCTTCGTTTTATAGCCTTGTTTTTGTTGATTTTGTCCCAAATTCAAAAATTCCCCACAAAAATAGCCCCCCAATTTTTTTTGATTTGTTGCTGTGATGAAGTTTTGTTGGATTTGATCCGCGGATTTCATGTGTTGCAAGCAGATCTAGCTTTCCCCCATCCTTTTCCCAATTTCCATCCATAAAATCTCTCGAATTTTGCCCCAGAATTTCGATTTCCCAACGAGTTCATCAAGTTCATCCACGGATCCAGAGCCCAGACATCCGGCCCCTGACAACATCACTTCCTTCCACCGCACCGTTTACCGCCCAACTCTCACCAAATTTTGATCTGGTGCCCACTTACACTTCCGCATACCACCATCACTTCCGCATATCAGCACCGCTTTCTGCAAATACCACCATCGCTTAACCGCTACCAACTCCGACAATTTTGACACGTTTTGCTTTGAGAATTTGAGTTGCGGTTTCTGTTTCCTAACGTGTTTCGGCTACTTAGGGACGGTTCGACATCAACATCACCGCCGCTCATCTTCGCCACGGACTCGTCGTCGACAACAACCGCTCAACAATTTTGACACCCTCAACCGTAAGCAAGGACGGTAATCTCGACGACATCTTGGTCTATGCCTTGCCATTACATTGATAACCACCATAGCCCAATTTTGCGTATCTTGCCTATCGAGGCTAGCCTTTGAGTATTGCCAGCACCTTCACTTGTGCACATTAGTGCATACTTCCCATTCCATACTTACCATATCATCTTGGTATATATATCTTGGTATCATCTTTTGTGTCACAAAGTTGTCATCGCATACGCAATTGCTATCTTGGTTCGTGAAGTTTTGCATGAGAAAAGAGTTCCAAAGACAAAGAGCCAAACAAACTTTTAAGCAAAAAAGAAAAGTTAAGCAAAGATCTTTTAAGCAAGAACCATATCATCATACTACATTAAGATTGTCATACTCGATCATCTTGGATCATATCATCGCAATACCATACATATAGCATACTTGGCATAGAAGTTGTTGCATTTTTTGCTTAGTAGGTTGTGCACAAGTTTGATATCCGCCTATTGTGCAATCGTGCTAGCGTCTCTCTAGTGTTGTGCAACAAGAGCATTTTCGTGGATTCCACATTTTGGCTCAATCCTTGGTTGCGACCCCATTTATCTATCCGTGTGTGTGTTTCCGTGTACCATATCTTGCTATTGGTCTACTTGTTGCATTTGCAAATTTGTGAATCTTTTCCAACATTATGGAAGCTTACTAAAAATTGCATCAAATTTTGTGCCACCATCCTAACCGAGCTCCACTATAAGCTTTTACTTGTGTAGGTGTGAGAACCGACAAGAATTGGTACCAATTGTGGTATTTCCTTGTTACACATTTGAGTGATCATTGATCCATATTCAACATCGGTCAAGGTACATTTGATATAAGTTCTTCTCTTTCTCCCACTCGCATATTTGCTTGGAATGATGGATAGGCCAAGTTCTTCTACCAACCCACTCTTCATCGAGCAAGACGACGACATGATCTCCTACGTCACCAAGAGCCACCTCTTTGGTGCACAATGAGCTTTACATCAAGAACAACAAGCAATGAGCGACCACATCGACCATCTCGCCACCGACTTACGCCTCTCCGAGCAACGTACAAGAGACTACTTCGACAACAAGCTTGACGAACAAAAACAAGAGAGCAATGCAAGAATGGAATAGATTCGTGCCTTGTTGGTCAACCGCTCTTCTACCTCTTCATCCTACTCAAGACGGAGCCGCTCGAGTCGACACTCCGACGACACTATCTCCGGCTCAAGTACTCCAACATCGAACACTCTTCGATGAGCTGCGCGCCAAGATCGTCAAGCAAATCGCAATCCTCTACACGACACCGATCATCAAGAGCAACTTCAAGCGCAAGAACATCGACATCGTCAAAACCAAGCTACATTCGCGCAAGCACACAAACGGCAACATCTGCGCCAACAAGAGGAAGAACGAGCGATACTACACCAAGACGAGCAAGATGCCGAGGCGCAACGTCAAGAACAACTACGACGAGAAGCGTAAGCACTTGAGGCGCAACGTGCACTCCACGACACAAGCCGCGTCGTTGCCGCACGCAACCACCATAGGCGCGGATAAGAAGAAACACATAGGGATGAAGTTCAAGAGAGTATTTATCAATCACGAGTGCATCGTCAAGTTCCTCAAGCTCCTCCACAAGCTCGACGAGCTCCTCCACAAGCTCGACAAGAACCTCAAGTTCACCAAGAGCAAGAAGACAATGGAAATCCTCCACGACAAGAGCAAGTTGAGGGAGACAATCCTCCTTGTCAAGGACGTCATCACCCTCGACCCCAACACAATGAAGAGCAACACTACGGCAAGCTAAAGTTCACCATGCCCAAGTTCTTCGGAAGCAGTGATCCCGAAGATTACCTTTCATGGGCATTGAAGGTTGACAAGATCTTCCGCTTGCACAACTATGATCAAGAGAAGAAGATCGCTATGGCATCCCTTGAGTTCCAAGATTACGTCCTCATTTGGTGGGAACAAGTCATTGAGCGCCAAGAGGCAAGACGTGAACCACCCATCACAACTTGGGCGCAAATGAAGGATGTCATGAGAGCATGTTTCGTGCCTACCTACTACAACCGCGACCTCTTCAAGAAACTCTAACTCCTCAAGCAAGGAACCAAGAGCGTTGAAGAGTACTACAAGGAAATGGAGATTGCCATGATACGAGCCAATGTCACGGAAGATGATGAGCAAACTATGGCACGTTTCTTGAATGGAGTCAATCATCCCATCAAGAGGATCGCCGACTTTGAACCATACTCGAACCCCATTGAGCTAGTGCACCAAGCTACCAAAGCGGAACGTCAAGTGCAAGATGACTTCAAGTATGCCAAGTTCTCATCCAAGTCCTATGGTTTCTCCAACAACCAAGCGTCAACGACTCCAACACCTTCTACCTCAACCAAGCCATCTACAAGCAACGGAGACAAGTCAAGTTACAAGAAAACTTCGACAACCTCAAGTCGTCTTCCTAGCACATGCAACCTCATGCCAAGAGCTTCATCATCACCTACTCCAACCGATGAGACCATCAAGACAAGTTCCTTCAAATGCTTCACATGCGGCGGCCGAGGCCACAAGTCCTTTGAGTGTACCAACAAGTGCACCATGATCTTCAACGACGATGGTACATACGACTCCATGAGTGAAGGAGAAATGGAAGCCCTTGAGCAAGTGGCCATTCACCGACAAGTGAACGAGGATGAAGATGATCAAGTCTTTTGTGACGAAGATTCGAGCCCACTCTTGTTGTCTCCAAGGTCTTGACACTTCAACATCAACAAGATGAAGACCAAAGATGCCATATCTTCCATACCAAGGCCGGCATTAATGGAAAGTCCGTGAAGGTCATCATCGATGGAGGGAGTTGTCATAACTTGGCAAGTGAAGAGCTATGCTCCAAGCTCCAATTGGTCAAGATGAAGCACCCGCATCCTTACAAAGTCCAATGACTAAGCGACTCCGGCACTATCCAAGTCGAGCATATGGTGCAAGTTTCCTTCAAGATCGGAGCTTACGAAGACACTTTGGAGTGTAATGTTGTTCCGATGTCCGTTTGCCACCTCCTTCTTGGACGACATTTGACCAAGGCGTCATCCACAATGGACGGACCAATCAATATAGCTTCAAGATGAAAGGAAATGAGTATTTGCTACGACCTATGTCTCCAAGTCAAGTGATAGTCGACAAGAAAGCCACCCATGCTGGAGAGAGTAGTGAGAGAGCGAACCACCACAAAGAGAGTGAGCGCCACAAGCCCAAATTGAGTGCCTCCACGATGAGCGACAAGAAAAATCTAGTCCTATTTGCCACCAAAAGTGAGATGAAAGAAGTGTGTGAGAACCCATCAAGTGTCATGCACTATGTCCTTTTGTGCAAGGACGAGGCACCAAAAACTAACAATTCTCACAATCTACCTTTAGTGTTATCTTCTCTATTGCAGGAATTCCAAGACGTTTTCCCTAATGAGCTACCTCCGGGTCTACCTCCACTACGAGGCATCGAACACCGCATCGACCTCATCCCCGGAGCACCCCTTCCTAACAAGGCTCCCTACTGCGTCAACCCCGAGGAAACTAAGGAGATCCAACGGCAAGTACAACAACTCATCGAAACGACCATGTACGAGAAATTTTGAGCCCTTGTGACGTCCCGGTAATCCTTGTTCCCAAGAAAGATGGTACATATTGCATGTGTTCCGATTGTCGTCCTATCAATGCTATTACCGTGCATTATCGTTACCCCATTCCACACCTAGATGATATGCTTGATGAGCTTAGCGGAGCCACAATTTTTTCTAAAATTGATCTTTAAAGTGGATACTAGCAAATACGCATCCAAGAAGGTGATGAATGGGAAACCGCATTTAAGAACAAATTTGGCTTATATGAATGGCTTGTTATGCCTATGGGTTTATCCGAAGCACCCGGCACTTTCATGTGAGTCATGCATTTTGTTCTTCGGCCTTATATTGGTGTATTTGTTGTGGTCTATTTTGACGATATTCTTGTGTTTAGAAAATCTCTCAAAGATCATGTCACCCAACTTAGAACCGTGTTGCAAATTCTTAGAAAAGAGCGCCTTTATGCTAATATGGAAAAATGCCTTTTTGGTGTTGATAAGCTTGTTTTCTTGGGTTTTGTTGTGTCTTCTAAGGGTGTTCATGTTGATGAATCTAAGATCAATGCTATTAAAACTTGGCCCCAACCAACCAACTTGCAACAAGTGCGTAGCTTCCTTGGTTTAGCCGGTTTCTACCGTAGATTTGTTAAGGACTTTAGCAGCATTGCATCTCCTTCACATGCTTTGATTAAGAAAAATGCACCCTTTGTTTGGGGACCATCTCAAGATAGCGCATTCAATGAGCTTAAGAATTTGCTTACTCATGCTCCCGTGCTTGCATTACCCAACTTTGACAAGCCCTTTAAAATTCATTGCAATGCTAGCGGTAATGGTATAGGAGGTGTGTTAACGCAAGAGAAGCGCCCAATTGCTTACTTTACCGAAAAACTTTCTGGAGCGCAACTCAATTACCCCATCTATGACAAAGGGCTATATGCTTTAGTGCAAGTTTTACATGAATGGGAACATTATCTTCGCCCTCATGAATTTGTCATTCATACCGACCATGAAACACTTAAATACCTTAAGGGTCAAACTAAGTTGAACAAGCGTCATTCTAAGTAGAGTGAGTCCATTGAGTCATTTCCTTATGTCATCAAATATATCAAAGGTAAGGAAAATGTTGTGGCGGATGCTCTTTCCCGCATATGCATGCTTGTCACCAAACTTGAATTGAATTTGTTTTGAGCACATTAAAGACTTGTATGCGCATGATCCTACTTTTGCTATTCCATATGCCAAATGTTTGACGCATACATCTTGGGAACGCTATTAAATCAAAGATGATTATCTTATGAGAGCTAACAAACTTTGCATCCCTGAGTATTCTCTTCGTTTGTTACTTTTGCAAGAATCTCATGGAGGATGACTAATGCGACACTTTGGACGCGACAAGTCATTCTCTACACTCTCCAAGAACTATTTTTGGCCCAAGAATTTTCGCGACGTCTCACGCTTCACCAACCGATGCTCTACATGTCGCAAAGCTAAGTCTAAAGCTCAATCTCATGGCCTTTATATGCCCCTTACAATGCCATATCACCCATGGGAAGACATTAGCATGGATTTTGTCCTTGGGTTGCCTAGAACTAGAAATGGTAAAGATTCCGTGTTTGTTGTTGTGGACCGATTCTCTAAGATGGCTCACTTCATTCCATGCAACAAGATAGACGATGCCTCACATGTTGCAAATCTCTTTTGTAGGGAAATACTACGTCTCCATGGAGTACGCAAGATGATTGTCTCGGGACGCGGCGTCAAGTTCTTGAGTTACTTTTGGAAGACCTTATGCGCCAAGCTCGGAATCAAGCTATTGTTCTCTTCGGCATACCACCCTCAAACCGACGGCCAAACAGAGGTGACCAACCGTACGCTCTCCACTCTCCTACGCGTGTTGATCAAGAAGAACATCAAGGAGTGGGAGGAGTTCCTACCCATCGCCAAGTACGCCTACAACCGAGCAAGACATTCGACTACCGGCAAGTCCCCCTTCGAGGTCGTCTACGGTTTCGTTGTCCCCATTGGACATTCTTCCTCTACCACTACAAGAGCGCATCAACATGGATGCGAGTGCCCGAGTGAACTACCTCAAGAAGATCCATGAAGATACAAGGCACACCATCGAGCGCCAAGTACAACGACTCACGGCCAAGCTCAACTTCAACAAGCAACCCACGGTATTCAACATTGGAGATCTTGTGTGGCAACACCTTCGCATGGACCGCTTCCCCAACGAACGCAAGTCCAAACTTCTACCACGAGCCGATGGACCCTTCAAGGTGCTTGAACGCTGCAACAACAACGCATACAAGATCGACATCCCACATGACAAGTACTCTAGAGTGACATCTTCAACGTCAAAGATCTCTCTCCCTACCATGGTGATGAAGATTTCGATCCGAGGTCGGATCTTTCCCAAGGGAGGGGAGATGATGCGGAGCATCCTATGGTCATCCCCATGGACCTACCATCGTCTCACAAAGTGCCAAGAGGACCTATGACACAAGCACGAGCTAGAGCTCTCGAGAGCGAGGTGACTTCTTTCCTTATTGATATCACATATGATCCACTTGAGACATGGCTACTACCTAAGTCCAGAATGTTGTGCATGATTAGGTACCAAGAGAACCCTCCCGAAGATGCACGTGAAGACGGACAAGTCCCCAAGTTCATGGATGAAGAGAACCAACGGAAGGAGTCAAGAACAGTTCCCAGGACCCGGACATCCAGAAATGACCCCGGACATCCGGCCCCTGGAACATCACCCATAGCAGCCGCCCAGCCGCCAAGTACCTACAAACCCCGGACATCCGGCCCCAACCCGGAAATCCGGCCAGAAGCCCGGAAATCCGGCGCCCCCTATCGAGAGAGCACCGAGGCCGACCTCGCCCGCCCGGACATCCGGCCCCCCAGCCCGGGCATCCGGCCCCTGAGGAAGGCCCGGACGTCCGGCTCCGTCTGTCTGCGCACAGTAAAGGGCCGAGGCCCGTGTACCCCTTCGCCCACCTATACTATATATACTCGTTCTCCCTCTTTCTAGGGTTAGCAAAGGATTAGCTCAATTTAGAGATAGAGATTTTGCTCATCCCCTTGGTTACTTCTCCACCAGAGTTCACGACCTCTACGGAGAAGATCCCCCAAGCGGATTCAAGACCCATAACGGGAAGACCTCAAGACCTCCTCACGGAGAAGAACATGCTACTTGTATCGTCCCTTGTTGATCATGGATCTTGTATCTCTTTCTGTTTCGAGGATCTAGCATATGTGTGACCGAATCTTGTTGGTTTGAGTGATTCTCTCGTGTTTCCCCTCGTGATTTCTCCTCGTGTTCTTCGTGTTCATCACGGGATCCGCTCCTTTCATGAAAGATCGGCCATCTAGGGTTCCACCCTACATCAACCTGCCTCCTAGGTGCTTCCACAGGTGAGATTGACCTTCACACTATGTGTTTCCTGATGGCGTGCTGCCAGGGCCTCTCGGATGCTCTCCGTGCTGTCCGATCTGTCTGGACAATGAGCACCCGGGCGACCCACTTCGGGAGCCCATGCCGGGAGAACCACAGGTGCACAAATGGCCTCCGTCATGTTGTGAATTTCGTCGCGCTCACGTGTGCCCTTTCGAGTGCTCGCCCACATGCAACGGGGAGGTCGGCCCACCTGTCAACATATTTGGCACCCGCCAGACACCCTCCCACTACAAAAAAATACACTTCCGTGATGATACGTGTTTGTTACAGTAGGTCACTTTTTCTGTCATGCATGTACATCCATGAGAAATTTATGACAGAATCAAGATAGTTGTACTTGTGCTGTCGTAGAAGTGTTCCATGACATTACCAAAATTATCATCACAGAAGTGTCCACTTCCATGACGATAAATCGCGCGTCACAGAAGTGCTTTCGTCAAGGGTGACCGGCCCGTGGCATCCACCGTAACGGAACGCCGTTAAGCTATCGGGTCCGATTTTGGATCCGATAACCCGTTAACAACCCGGACCAGTGGGGATTTTCCACGTGTAAAATCATCATTGGCTGTAAGAAACACGTGTCAACTCCCTGTTGGCACAGGTGTCACTCATCCAATGGGCGAGATGTGCCTATGATATGTTAACACATGGACCGGCCCAAAAGTGGCCCATAAAGTTTAAATGGGCCGGCCCAACTAAAGGCCCACAAGATTTTGCGGACCATAATGGGCCGGACCAGCTAAAGGCCCACAAGATTTTGCGGACCATAATGGGCCGGACCAGCTAAAGGCCCACAAGATTTTGCGGGCCATAATGGGCCGGCCCAGGTAAAGGCCCACAAGATTTTTGCGGGCCATAATGGGCCGGCCCAGGTGAAGGCCCACAAGATTTATGTGGACCATAATGGGCCGGCCCAGCTAAAGGCCCACGAGATTTCACCGACATTAATGGGCCGACCCAGCTTTAGGCCCACAAGATTTTGAGGACCCTAGTAGGCCGACCCATTAACTGGATGCCATGTTTTGGGCCAAATGCCGGCCCATATTTGATCCGGTCCATTAATGGCCTGCCACGTTCTGGGCCTAATAATGGCCCATATGAGATCCGGCCCGTTAAAGGCCTACCACGTTCTGGGCCAAATTACGGCCCAGATCAGGGCCGGTCCTTTAAGAGGCTTTGGGCTAAATTATGGCCCATATAAGATTCGGCCCGTCAACTGGACGCTATGCTTTTGGGCCCATTTGCTAAAGGCCCATTTTGTAATTCGGCCTGATATTAGTTTTGGCCTGTTAAGGGCCCGTTTAACATTTCAGCCCTATATTAATTTCGGCCTGTTAAAAGCCCGTCATATAGTTGGGCCTAACTACAGCCCGGTTTGCATCCGGCCTGCTCGCAGCCGATAATCTGATTGGGCCAAACAAGGACCGAGACAATTTTGGCCTGTTATAAGCCCATGATTTGATTGGCACATTCATGGGCCGGGGTCTATTTCGGCCTGCTGCCGGCCCGTGAGCTGTTCGGCATGTTTCAGGCCCAACCTACTTTTCACCCTCGTAAAGGCCCATTGAGTTTTCTTGGGAAAATAGGGCCGGCGGTTTACTCGGCCTATTAAAGGACCGAATCTACTAGTGGGCCAGTTTACATTTAGGCCTATTAACGGACCAAGATGACGGGGCCCATGATGCGGATCATACATGGTGATTTGCATGACGGCCCGATTATGTACCGTAATTTTACGGTTTGGCCGGTTTACTGCGAAGACAGGATATATATACAGTAAAATAACTGCAGCATCGTGAATAAGAAAAAAACCTAGACTATACAATAAAGAAATTACAGCATATTACATCCACTGGGCATCAAAGTTCGCCACTATGATAATAAAGCACAAGAAGACAGCAGATTACATACACTGGGCATCAAAGATCGCCACCAGTGCAACTAAACACGCCGGCAAAATAATATACAAAACCGACAGCACTTTAATAGAGTTCAAGAAAGGTTAGCCCTGCTCGGGAGCTGCGGCGCAAGCAGCTGAGCAAGCTAGTGAGACTGCACTTGTTTGACACTTATATCCTCCTCACTCTGAAAGATAAACAAGCAGACAGATGGCATGTTTTGCACATATAAGTATCAGTGCTGGCAATTCATCACATTTCTTACTAACGAATGAAGTGACACAGTTTAAAATAGCATTAACACAATATGGTATTGTTCAGGTCAAGACATGGCAGGAAATGACATTGTGAAGGAGTTGGCAGCTTCACAACACCACTGGATTACATATCAAGAACTCATAAGTATCAATGGTTAGTGTGCTGTCAATTTATCCCATTTCAGATTGGCAAAATATGATCACTTGCTCTGTACAGTTTAATTTACATGGTATGAAGAAGGAACTTGGTTGTACAACTGAAAACTTAAATTGAGAAGGACAAACTTTTGTTTATGAACTGGAGTACATAATAAACTCTAAACATGCAATTTGATGCAAACACCAAAAATAAACAGCTGTTGCAGTCATGCCTAACCAAATATACACAACAAAGTTTGGAGGCTTGAGAAGGACAAACTTACATTATTGGTGAAGGAAGGATCTATAAAGCCCTTGTCCATGCTGATGGGGGGGGGCAATTCAAGAAGTTTACCACATAATCTTCATCATAAGCATTGACTTTATTCTACATTTTGTTAAGAGTAAATATAGATGTGACAATATAAGAAAAAATGGAGAATATTTAAGATAAGATGAAGAGCGATGCTACATAACCAAGTAGCTATAAATGTACGTACAGCGATACAGGCAAAAGGTACAGCCAAGAGCAATGCAGAGCTAAACTTCTTCAGTACCATCGGTGTTAGCCAACCTTATGGTAAGAGTAAATATATATCTTATGTGTAGAAAATGGAGGACAAAGGAAAATAAGCTGCAGAGTGATGGTACATGAACAACTACCTGTCAATATAAGTACACTGATAAAGGACAACAGGTACTTACAAGAACAATGCAGAGCTAAAAAATTTCATTGGCATTGGATATATTCTACACTAATGTAACCATTCATACAGATCAGATAATTTGGAGCGAACAATTGATAAGCAAGCTATCATGCATACTGCTGTCACATAATGAACCAGGTATGTATGCAAGTACAGTGATACATGGCAACAGGTACTAACAAGAGCAAAGCAGCGGGCAGCATATTTGCCATATCCTGTCGTTCTTTTCAAACCAGAATTCTTTTTCGAGCAGATTTCCTGCAAAAAAGATCCGTAAGGCACATGCGGAAAAGTAGAAGTTCAAATTGTCATGCGATATCATAGACAGTACCTCATCCTTGGAACGAGACCAGTGCATAACAAGGTTTTTCCATTCAATGTCTTCTAAATTTAGCACAAGAGACTTCACCAGAAATTCGTTTATAGACTTGCCATCAAAGTGTGATTTCCTCGGGTAACACCAATACTGCTGCAATGCTTCCTTGAAAAGTGCAAGCAAGCTTTGCTCGCCATGACTATCCAGATTGACCCTCGCCTAGTTACAACAATGTAATGTAAATATTGATGTGTTCAATCAGCAGAAAACAGGAAAATAATCACCATGAATAATAGCACTTACACATAAGTGGGATAGGAAGATGTGAAAATGGTGTTTGTCTTCACTATAATCTTCCAATGATGGGAATATATGCACGTAGTCCCTAACAACATTGAAAGCATTGTCTTTTAAACTGGGAATAACTGGAATGGGGTTCCAATCTGCAGGAATTGGCCGTCTCTGCAGTTGGGATAGGTCTTCGGCCGGTGGACTTGCTGTACTTTTTGCTGGAGTGGGATTTTTCTGTGGTACAGCTGGTGCTATGGCAACTGAAATCGGCATACCTTTTGCTGGAGTGCAGGTCCTGTGTGGTGGGGCTAGTGGTGTGGCCAGTGAAGTATGGGTACAGTCTGCTGGAGTCGGTCCTACATTTTGTGTCACTGGTTGCACAGCCAATATAAGTGGGGTGCTGTCTGATTTCTCCGGCACAACCACGTTTTTAAAGGACTTTGCTGGTGCTGACGGTGTCCTGGACTAGGGGGTACTCATCATGTCGTCTCCCGATCAGTTGGATTGGGCCGAGGACCCCCATGGCCGTATACTCGTGGGCCAGTTCGGACAGCTGCCGCATACAAGGAAGATTCCACAAGACTTGGTGATCAAGACAAGGACTCCTCCCCACCGGCGTATTCGACTAGGACTCTTGTTATCCTAGGCCTCTGGTGCATTATATAAACCGAGGCCAGGCTAGTCGATAGATATACACAATCATATTCATAGGCTAGCTTCTAGGATTTAGCCTCTACGATCTCGTGGTAGATCAACTCTTGTAATACTCATATCATCAAGATCAATCAAGTAGGAAGTAGGGTATTACCTCCATCGAGAGGGCCCGAACCTGGGTAAACATCGTGTCCCCCGCCTCCTGTTAACATTGGCCTTAGATGCACAGTTCGGGACCCCCTACCCGAGATCCGCCGGTTTTGACACCGACATTGGTGCTTTCATTGAGAGTTCCGCTGTGTGATCGGCAAAAGGATCAATGGCTCGCCCGCAGGTCAACTGCGACGCCGGCTTCTTCGTCGCTGGCTCGACTGGTCACCTTGGCTGGACCGAGGACTGCGCCCTACCTCCGATCGTCATGTTCGGAGGAGGGCCTTCATCAACATCAACTCCGATCTCTATCAAGATCATGGAGGAATCATCCAGGGAGCTCGGGGGCTCAACGTCAACATTGCCCTCGGGCAACCGTGCTGTTTTTCTGGACAGCAAACTTGTATCCGCCGCCACCGCCTCCTCAAGTGTCGTTTTAACGATTGCTTCGCTGGAATTGTGCGGAATTGAGTCTACAACAACCCTGGAAAATTTCGTCAAGTTCCGATGAAGGAATCTCTGGCAATCCACGATATACCGGAGCCCTGTCAAATCTGGACGGGAATCTGGACGAGTTTAGGGTGTGGTGTCCAGCTTCTAGATCGGACGTCCTTTGGGAGATCCAACCGTTGATCGGCTGCGGAATTCCTATATCTACCACCCCTCACAATTTCAGCTTGATCGGACCGTCCAAACTCCGGGAACCTTCCGATTAGTGCATCACTTTTCGGATCTGTTTTCTGCGCGAGAACGAATCCGACCCGAATTCAACTTTTTTATGAACGGGATTTCGGACATGCTTTTTGAAGGAAGTTTTGTATGGGGTATTGTGTTTTGTTCCCAAACACATCCCACTAATTCTGAAGTCTTTTCCAATATGATCTTCACCATCACGCTGGTGTCAAACCAGCCCGACAACGTTGCTCTACGGCTGCCGACCTGCGCTAGACACATCGTCGCTTTGCTGAGCCGAGCTCAACTTCTTCGGATCATCATCTCGGCAAGCCGAACAAGAGTTCGGCATCACGAAGGATAAATTATCACCAACATCGCCGCCCCACGGACTACACGGAGCGGGCACACCGGCATCGCCGTACGGTCACTTCATCAAGCCGACATTGACCACGTCACGACCTGCAACGGCAGGGCCGCACTGTTGCTCCTTCAAGCCGGTGTCCATCACGCCGACCTACTTCGACTCATCGGCTGACATCAAGGCTTCGACATCTCGGCTGGACCGGGGGCTTCGCCATCTCTTCATCAACCTACTCCGGAGACTTCAGCGTCACTGGCCGACCAGCTTCGTCACGTTAGCTGGACCGAGGGCTTTGCCTCGGCAAGCCAACCTTTGCCAGCATCGCCATGCCGTCACTTTATCACCCATCAGGCAATGGGTGTGCGCATCGAGTCCCAATTTTGGGAGTCACCTTTCTTCGGATTGCTATAAATAATAAACCAGGTTCCGTACATAGTCCGGCGCACGCCGCATCCGGAACTCGGACCGATCTGTGAATTCAGGCTTTGCCACGCCTTTACCGCATCACGCCGACGCCCTGCATCGACGTTCACTTCAGCGCGCAGGCCATATTTTCTTTTATTACTCACTTTACATAAATTATTTATTATGAAACGATTTTTTAATAATTATTATTACTATTATCTCCGGTTTGCACTGTTTTTTGTGCACATGAAAATGATCCGGGTCGGGCAGTATCGTCAACTCGGTGTACTGACATACCACGTCACCTCCGCTGGACGGGGGGCTTCGTCAACATTTCATTACCCCACGCCGGGGACTTCGGCGTCACTCTGCCGGCCTGCATTGGTCGTGCTATGTCACCACTTCGGAGTGCCGAGCTCTTCGCTCCGCCACCTCGGGGCCGGCTTGGGGGATGGAACCTTGTCCCGCGTCAAGCTCGGACCGCGTCATCAATGCCGAACACATTAACCAGCTAAGTCACTTTGACGCTCAAAAACTCCCATTTTTAAATTTTTTTCAATTCGACCAGGCATTATACCTTTTTGGTAAAAAGTGGCATGTGAAAAACTTCCTTGTCGAAACTTTGTTTGTGACACACAAATTCAAATACCCCGTTTACTTGGGGGCTTCCTTTATGAAGCTTTTCCTCTCTCATATGATTATACTTGTACGGCTTCATTCCTTGTTCATGTATTATGCCACAATATGCACCATATTGACTTAAGCGATTTGCAAGCTGGGTTGCCTCGCTCCTGTGTTTACCCCTACGTTCCCGATTGTTCGGCTAGGGAGTAAAGGGAGCACCTCTGCGATTGTCACGATCGGGTCATCCGAGCCGGACCTCAGACTGGGTGAAGCCGAAAGCTAGCTCTCTTATTGTTTTCAATTATGGTCGGCACACAACGGAACTCATGAGTACAAAAAATCTATTGCACAAGTCTCATAGTAACAATGAGCACCGAAGAAAGGTATCGGTGGGGGTACTATTTTCTTCGAAGATGCTTCTTATACTTCGTCGGTAATATAGCATAAGTTCCCTGAGCGCGCTTTGTCTGTTACAGCCTTATGGCCTGATTGCCTGGTTATCGGAAACACCGTTGATATTCTCGACAGGTGGAGTACATAACACTTTTCGGCCCTTGACCGAAGAGCGAGAAGCCGATGGTCGGTTAAGACGCGTTCAAAGTTCGGGTGAACACAGATATGATATAAGTACTTTGGTACATTCAATCATTATACATAAAATTCTTTTACCCAAGTCACTTGGGGGCTCTTAAATTTATATGAGCCATTTTATAATAAGTGTTCTTCTTCTTAGTCGTTGCAAAGTTTTATTATTATTATTATTATTTATCACTCCTTTTTTCGACACGAGTGCGTGGTCACTAGACGGGGAGCCTAATTTCTCTCTCAAAGCCGCTAGAGTTTAGTTTGCTAAGCTGGCCTAATGAGAAGTACTCCGCCTTCGGGATAGGAGGTTGAAGCCGTAGGCTGACCCGCTTGAGGTCTTGAGATAAGATGTGTCATGATAAAGCACGACAGAAGCACCTTTTTTTCTAAGACCAATTTTCGATTTGGCACCGAACACTTGATCTAGTTCGGGCGTCCAGTTTTTACTGAAGTTTTCAGTTTCAAAGCTTATGGCACTTTTAAACTATTTGTGTGTTTCTAGCATTAGTCTCGTAGTGCGGCGCCAGATACCTTTAGGGATTCGGCAAAAACATTCTCGGACATTGTTGTATATGCATCGGTTTCGAATTGCGTCTTTGGTCAATAGTTGGGTTGCCCGGCTCCTGTGCTTGCCTCCTACGTTCCGCTTTGTTCGGCTAGGTGCGCAACGGGAGAACCACTGCGATTGTGCTTCCAGCTAGCATGGTTAAGCGCCTCAGTGGAGAAAGCCGAAAACTGACTGTCACAATAAGCGTAAACTAGTCAGCGATCCGATGACTGTGTTAAATGACGGGCCGTTCATAATATTGGCCGAAGTGTTTACGGCTTGACCTAGACTATCGCCGAACACTAACCGGAGGCTAGTAACTGGCCTTCCAACTTTGAGCTCCTATGACTAAGTGAAAGTTATAAAGCCCGCATATCAGATTGCCTCGTTTCTGCTAACACAACCGCCTCCGGGCACCGAGACGTCGGCTAAGGGTTGTTTTGTTAGTGCGGAAACACCCTGCGTAGTATCATTAACTGATAAACGGTCGCAATGGAGTCAAAATAATGATGTAAAGTACTTGGATACATAGAATCATTACACATAATCTGTGATTTTACTCTGGATATCGATCCTTAATTCGGCCACCCGTTCCCACATTAAGGCTCTGGGGCCACTGGGCTTCGTGCTCATTATTTATAAATATTAAAGGGGCACATCGATCCCCTGATCTAGTGTTGCCACCCGACCAGTGTCTCGGGGGCTACTGCATTGCCTATTCAATGCAAAAAATCCAAAGGGCTCAGTGTTCGGCTTGATCGAACTATGGGAAAGCGCGTCCTTGGACAACAATAAGTACCATCTGGACCTATCTGGCATCAAGCTAATATATCACGGCGACTTCTCACGACCCTCTCTTAGGGGCCCGTCCGCTGATCTTCATTATATATTACACTGCGTTTCTATTCCTACGTATGCTCCCGAGCTAAGAGTTGATCCTCAGGCCGATTTCGCAAATCGACCTGAGTCTCAGGGGCTACTAGGATCAGCAGTTTTATGTTTTCCTTCAAGTGCATCTTGGGTTTTAGACCGACACACACCTTGAGGGCTACTGGATATACATATACTGGCTATATATCTCGGCAGAGAATAAATTGCACCAATCAAAAATATTCGCAAAAAGTCAGCCTGCGGTCGGGGTGGTGCACCACCTCGGAAGCAGTCCGGCATAAAGCTCAGGCGCCAGTGGCCAGCTCCATAGAGGGCATTTCCGGCGCTGGAGCTCGGACATAGTCCGGCGTTGGAGATTGGATATAGTCCGGCGTTGGAGATTGGATATAGTCCGACGTTGGAGCTCGGATACAGCCCGACGTTGGTACCCGGTTGCAAAAGATACCTCAAATACAGTCCGGCGTTGGGGCTTGGACGCAAGAGGACATTGCCGCCCGGGAACAACTTCAAACCCGAGGTGTGGCATAAAAATAACAAGGCATTGATAAAGGCCGGAAACTTAAAGGGGCTCCTCGGATACCCAACGTGTAAACTTGTCGGATGCACTTCGGCGATCCTCAAGATCGAAGATGAGAAGATTTGTTAAACCAGTTTTCAAGACCGACAACCGAAGATGAAGAACAGTTCGGAAGAATCGAGGAGCGTCCCCAACTTGAAGACCGGTTCAGGGGGCTACTGACGGTGTCCTGGACGGGGGGGGGGGGGGGGGGTACTCATCACGTCGTCTCCCGATCAGTTGGATTGGGCCGAGGACCCCCATGGCCGTATACTCGTGGGCCAGTTCGGACAGCTGCCGCATACAAGGAAGATTCCACAAGACTTGGTGATCAAGACAAGGACTCCTCCCCACCAGCGTATTCGGCTAGGACTCTTGTTATCCTAGGCCTCTGGTGCATTATATAAACCGAGGCCAGGCTAGTCGATAGACATACACAATCATATTCATAGGCTAGCTTCTAGGGTTTAGCCTCTACGATCTCGTGGTAGATCAACTCTTGTAATACTCATATCATCAAGATCAATCAAGCAGGAAGTAGGGTATTACCTCCATCGAGAGGGCCCGAACCTAGGTAAACATCGTGTCCCCCGCCTCATGTTACCATTGGCCTTAGACGTACAGTTCGGGACCCCCTACCCGAGATCCGCTGGTTTTGACACCGACAGGTGCTCCTTCAGGTTCGGCAATCACCCTCTTCCTTTTTGATGTCTGATGCACAAGAACAACATTTGAGTGGAAAAACATGGTATGATGACAGATGGAATATGTATTGATAATGGATGGGCATGGCATCTCGACATATATGATGAGTAAACTAAGCAGATGGCGGTGCAACAAAGTAGAAGAAATGCAAGACAACATATGCAAGATACGCGCAATCAATAAAACCTTGCCAAATTATAGCAGGCACCTTGATGGGTGAACATGACAGGCCATCTGCCTTTGATTCCTCGAGGTTAGAATAGTGATTAGGATCATATTCTGAACAAGAATCTACAGGTGGGGAGCATATGAGTTTCATTGCATCCAGAATGGCACTCAATGCCTTGGTGCCAATTTTATAAGTCATTGCAGTGTTCCACAATATTCTTCTGATGCGCAGATTCTGATATTCACTGTAATTACGTATAATATCTGAGAACCATGAAAACATAAATAGTTGTGAGATTATCTTTCTAATGCAAAGGATATTCTAATATAGGGGTGCCCCTGTAAACACTTGTGTGCTATCACTGGATTCTGATGAGAGAGCTCATGTGTGCTGTAATATAGTGCGTGCATTTATATAATCTGGCACAAGTACACAAAAAAATAGGCTCCAGAAGTAAGGATAGTTGGCAGATGGTAGGTTCAAAATATACTGTATAGAGAGTTTATTGCCAAACCATGATAACAAGAGCCCACAGCAACTAGGCAGATCATAGTGTACATAAAAGGGGTACACGATAACCACGATATATAAATCGGGAAAGTGGAACTGGCTTGAAAATACGGTGTTGTATTGCCGCTAGTAATTGAAAGCCTATCGATCAAGTACATGCCAGCTCTATCAGCTGTTGACTGCAGATGTCCCTGCTCCCCTTCCTGACAAGGAACATACTGTACGTACTAAATACAGAATAACAAAAGAGGAACATGTTAAAGAACAGAAGAGGAAGCATATTCTTGAGGTTCCGCTTAATTGCATACAATGTTGGTTGCCACTCATGATGAATCACAGAGCCCAAAGAAATGCAATTCCATGTTGTCTCTCTATATGTGGCAAGTTTGAACAAGAGTCATTAGGATCATATTCTGAACAAGAGTCAACAGGTGGGGAGCGTATGAGTTTCATTGCATCCAGAATGGCACTCAATGCCTTGGTGCCAATTTTGTAAGTCATTGCAGTGTTTAGCTTCAAGAGTGGATTGCTGCTAGTGCGACACAAAGCAGCTACACAAATCATAGTGTAGATATAACGGGAAAACCGTAAGCATCGGAGTAAAATCAGCAAAGTGGAACTTGCTGGAATATGTGTGCTAGTATTGCCGGTACGGCTAGAAAGGCTTCGGATACCAGCTCTCTTCAACTGAAGGTGCGATACTGTTAATATCAGTGTAACTCTCAAAGGCGACATAGCTCCCCGCATTTCCTTGCTATTCTTATAGGATTCAAGTAGGCAGGCCACTACAAATCCTATTCCCATGTTTACAAAATCCTACGAATCAAAGAGGCCCGAAGAGTTCAAAGTGTCCATACCAACCGACCGTATAGACCTCTACACTGCAAATGTCCCTGCTCATCTTCACTACAAGGAACATACTGTACTACTATCATACTCCCTCCATTCCAAAATATAAGTCTTGGTAGAGATTTCCACTATGGATCACATACAGATGTATCCAGATACATTTTAGAGTGTAGATTCACTCATTTTGCTCCATATGTAGTCCATGGTGGAATCTATACAAAGACTTGTATTTAGGAATGGAGAGAGTACTTATTAAAGAAGAACGGAAGAGGAACATGCTAAAGAAGAGCAAGCAGATTTTGGATAATAAAATGTTTGCTGCGCAGTGCCCACACATGATGAACCAGAGCGCATTAAGAAAGCAACTCCCTGATGTCTCTCTATATGTGGTGCACGTGCTTTTTCGAAAGTAAAGTAGGAACATTAGCTGACCAATTAAATGTTATCTGTTTTAGTAATATCAGCATCATATCAGATTCGTACTTGAGCAACAAGTTTGGAATTATGAGTGGCACATTGTTTAGCTTGATGGATTCACGGGTAGTGCTAAGAAGGTACGATGATGGTACTGAATATAAAGGCATGTCTGCATGCAACTCGCGTGACTTTTGTCATTTGGGTCAGTCGACCATATCAGGCGGTTGGATGAAGATCCTACGTCTCCTAACCCTTCTTCTTCCTCATCTCTGATTCTTCCCATATAGAACACCGCACGGGCCGCCGGCCGGACCATCGGCCCCCACCGCCTGTGTTCTTCCGCAACCCCCACCCCCGCCCCCACCGGCAACGAGTTTTCTTCGTTCGGGGCGAGGCCCCACCACCCCCCACAACCAAAGTCCCCACCTGAGCCCCTTCGTTCGCACCGGCGAACTCCGGCGAGCTCTGAAAAATTGACTGACCCAATTTTGAAATCTAGTCTACTGTGATTTAACTAGTGTGGAATATAAAAGGGGAAAACCATAAGCATTGGGAGTATAGTGTTGAGCGTGCCATGGCGGATCTGAAGGTGCAAACCAGACAAAGGCAACTTCGCAACCAATGTTTGCTCTCAACTAGCAAGTAAGTGATGGACAAGAAATCAGAGTAAAGCAGTGGCGATCTATTTTCTTGCTGCGATAAATAAGTTTAGCAGATACGAAAGAGTACCGCCTCTGGTGCGGCGCCGTGTATGCATCTGCTGAGAATTTGATGGTGCTACGGTAGCGATGGCTGTCAACGGCGTGGAAGTAGATCTAGGAGGGTAGACGATGGCGGCGGGGCGCGGTGGGCGAGACGGTCGTAAGAGCGACGCCAGCAAGGTGGACGACGGCGGGGATGAAGCGAGAGGACTGGATGCAAGGATCCCGGTCCGAAGCCGTGGATGAGAGAGGTCGATCTCTTGTAATGGACGGCGGCGTCGGGGTATCAGCTCCGGCATGGTGGAGGAGGACGGCGGTGGATGGGGTGGCGGACGGAGGAGGCTGGGGTGGAGAGGGTGTTTTGGCGCCCACGGAGTACGAATGGGGAAATGGAGGTGGAGAGGAAGGGGGGAACCATGTCTTCAGGGCGCGCTTGTCTCAAATGCGAGGAAATTTACAAACTTAGCCCCCGTTTCAAATTTCCTACATCACAGCAATATTAGTCGGTTGGGGATAGGACGGTAATCTCGCATACACCGAATATTTGTCGACAAGAGTTTGTTTTTGGTGCCCACCGTGTATGAATCGGGGAGGGAGTCGATTTTGGCCGAGGACACACTGTGTTTTGGCGCCCACCGTGTATGAATCCGGGTGAGAGGCGGTTATGTCATGTTTGAGTGAAATTACAAACCTACCCCTATCGAAACATATAGAAACATATAGAAACATATAGAAATCGAGCAGCTAGGCTTTGCATGGCAGGGATAGGCTGTAGTAATTTCCATCTCGCAGATTTTGGTTTCGGGCGGTTACTGCGACTTCCCCGCTTCATTCAAATTTTGCAGACTGCATGTTTACCGTGCCAAGTCAATTCGAATCCCATTTGTATTCTATTTTTTTGGGCGGGATCCATTTTCGATTGGAATAAAATTCTATATACATCATTTTTTATATATACTTTCAAAAGAACAACACCCTTTATACATAAATATGGTTTACGAATGGCATGATCTCAAATTCGTAAGGTTGCATCCATCAATTTGTATTTTCAAATATTTGAAACCACTTTATATTGAAATCCAATGTATGCATTCCTCGCTAACTGTCTCCAATTAATGTGTGTTTCATGCGGTGTTTTTTACTTCTCAAACATGTATAATGTGTTTCACACACGCAACATATAGTGTAATCCCGTTTAGACATTAATTGCATATAAACCATGCATTGTTTCTAATTAAAGAATCTATGGATCACCAATATTGATAAACTATATAACATTACACGTGTCCCCTAATTCAAATGAATATGCATGTTTGATACACCAATTTGCGTTATGATATTATCGATGTCGTGATCTCCAGTTTAAATATTTGAATCCCATTTAATCCAGATATTCGTCTCATATAACTATCACTCATGCTTATATAGGACTATCTCTCTAGACCTATACGCGTTCATCGTCTCTCGGGTATCTCTCGTGCTACCTGTATGTCGACAATGATCTTTTATCTTCGTAACACACTGACGGTACTCTCTCCCTCGACCTTCATCACTCTATCTCTCTCTAAGTATATCTCGCTCCCTGCTATGTGTCTCTAACTATGATTCTCCATGTGGAATCTCTTTCTCTCACACAAACACAAAACTTTGTCTTCCGGGGTCTCATTTCTCTCTACTATTCCCCTGTGTGCCACTCGCACACCCCTCATATAGAGATGTCTTTCGCTTCTTAGGTATGAGAACCTACGACTCTTCCTCTTAAATATCTCTTTCTCACACACAAACACAAACTCTGTCTCCCAGGGTCTCATATTTCTCCACTGTTCTCTTGTATGTCGCTCACACACACTCTCTCTCCCTAGAGATATCTTGCGTTCCCTCATATGTTTCTCTAGCTATCACTCTCGTTTTGAAATATCTTTCTCTCTCGCAGACACAAAACTCCGTCTCTCAGGATCTCATTTCTCTCCGATATTTGTTTGTATGTGAGTCACATGCACCCTTTCTTCATCTCTCTCACACCCACACCCATAACTCAGCCTTCCGATCCACTCGACTCATATCTCTAACGCACACTAGCTAGCATCTTTACCTTTCTATTTATCTATTTCTCCATCAACCTTCTTTCATTGATAGGTTGATCTCTTTTGCACAATCGTTGTGCCTCACTCCCTCTGCTCGCCATAGATGCATGCTCCAGCCCACACCACTATCTCTTAAAGACAAAAACACATGCTCAATTGCCGGGCCTTCTTCCCTGGATTCTCGCATGAATGCATATTGTCATACCGATCCGTCTCTCCCATGTCGTTGATCTTAGCTTATGACTTATGTCTTCTTTCTTTTATCTCGATCATGCGCACGCACACACACATACATCCCAGGTATACATGTATACCTCTCACACATGCACGTTGAAGGTCTCTTCTTGTGTGCACATAACTTCCGCCTGGATGGGTAAAACACACTCACACTTAACAATCTCCTTGCAGCTACCCCCCTCTCACTCTTCCCCTATGTCCCCGAAACCAATAAGACCATCCCTTCGTTTAATTCCCGCCTACATGCACCATCTATATATAGTAGTCTTCCTCGGTGTCTCTCGAACAAACACGTTCTCTTGATGTCGACTACTCTCACGCGCACACACCTTATCTTCCCTCTCTACGGGCATTTTCTCTCTCGCACCCCATCGTTGGTGGCCTCTGCCATACACATCACCTCTCTATGATGAAGCCATGCACACCTAAATTACATTCGCCACCGAGGACCCCGCGACACATACACACACACACAAACAAACACACACACACACGCACCCACCCACCCACACACACAAACACACACACACAGAGTAAGACTCCATCACACACACACGCACACACAAACACACACACACACACACACACACCGAGACTCCATCTCACACAGACATGCTCTAGGCGAAGCATTTGTTCCTACCACCCTTCATCCACCCTTACCCGTATTGTCGGGGATATACCCCGCGGTATGAACCGGCCGGAAATATGACCCGGACGGACTTGGCGGTTTACTTGAGACCCGATTGACACTTGGCAATTCACTGACGACCTGCCCTGACTAAACGGTTTACAAGCAACCTGCCTGGACATTATAACTCACCGGTAACCCGGCGGGCGGGACAGACGGATGACAAGGCCCAAGGCCCAAAGTCTTGGAAATATGCCCTAGAGGCAATAATAAAATGGTTATTATTATATTTCCTTGTTCATGATAATTGTCTGTTGTTCATGCTTTAATTGTGTTATCCGGAAATCGTAATACATGTGTGAATACATAGACCATATCATGTCCCTAGTGAGCCTCTAGTTGACTAGCTCGTTGATCAATAGATGGTTACGGTTTCCTGACCATGGACATTGGATGTCATTGATAACGGGATCACATCATTAGGAGAATGATGTGATGGACAAGACCCAATCCTAAGCATAGCACTAGATCGTGTAGTTCGTTTGCTAAACCTTTTATAATGTCAAGTATCATTTCCTTAGACCATGAGATCGTGCAACTCCCGGATACCGTAGGAATGCTTTGGGTGTACCAAACGTCACAACGTAACTGGGTGGCTATAAAGGTGCACTACAGGTATCTCCGAAAGTGTCTGTTGGGTTGGCTCGGATCGAGACTGGGATTTGTCCCTCCGTATGACGGAGAGGTATCTCTGGGCCCACTCGGTATTGCATCATCATAATGAGCTCAATGTGACTAAGTAGTTAGTCACGGGATCATGCATTGCGGAACGAGTAAAGTGACTTGCCGGTAACGAGATTGAACGAGGTATTGGGATACCGACGATCGAATCTCGGGCAAGTAACGTATCGATTGATAAAGGGAATTGTATACGGGATTGCTTGAATCCTTGACATCGTGGTTCATCCGATGAGATCATCGTGGAACATGTGGGAGCCAACATGGGTATCCATATCCCGTTGTTGGTTATTGGCTAGAGAAGTGTCTCGGTCATGTCTGCATGATTCCCGAACTCGTAGGGTCTACACACTTAAGGTTCGATGACGCTAGGGTTATAAGGAAGGTTTGTATGTGATTACCGAATGTTGTTCGGAGTCCCGGATGAGATCCCGGACGTCACGAGGAGTTCCAGAATGGTCCGGAGGTAAAGATTTATATATGGGAAGTCACCATACGGTCACCGGAAGTGTTCGAGGGTATGCCGGTATTGTGCCGGGACCACCGAAGGGGTTCCGGGGTTCCACCGGGAGGGTCCACCTGCCCCGGAGGGCCTTATGGGCTGTAGGTGGAAGGGAACCAGCCCTAAGTGGGCTGGGCGCCAAACCCCCCTAGGGCCCATGCGCCTAGGGTTTGGGGGGGACCCTAAAGGGGGGCGCCCCCCCCCTTGCTTGGGGGGCAAGCCACCTCCCCCTGGCCGCCGCCCCTCCCACCAGATGGGATCTGAGGGGGCCGGCCCCCCTCTCCCTTGCCCCTATATATACTGGAGGGGTGGGAGGGCAGCCACACCTTTCCCAAGGTGCAGCCCCTCCCCTCCCCAACACCTCTCCTCCTCCGCGTGTGCTTGGCGAAGCCCTGCCGGAGAACTGTCACTCCACCACCACCACGCCGTCGTGCTGCTGTTGGAGCCTTCTTCCTCAACCTCTCACTCCTCCTTGCTGTATCAAGGCGTGGGAGACGTCACCGCTCCGTACGTGTGTTGAACGCGGAGGTGCCGTCCGTTCGGCCCTTGGATCATCGGTGATTTGGATCACGACGAGTACGACTCCATCAACCCCGTTCTCTTGAACGCTTTCGCTCGAGATCTACAAGGGTATGTAGATGCACTCCTCCCCTCTCATTGCTAGTAAACTCCATAGATTGATCTTGGTGATGCGTAGAAAATTTTAATTTCTGCTACGATCCCCAACAGTGGCATCATGAGCTAGGTCTATGCGTAGTTTCTGTGCACGAGTAGAACACAAGTTGTTGTGGGCGTCGATTTTGTCAATTTACTTGCCGTTACTAGTCTTATCTTGATTCGGCGGCATCATGGGATGAAGCGGCCCGGACCGACCTTACACGTACGCTTACGTTAGACAGGTTCCACCGACTGACATGCACTAGTTGCATAAGGTGGCTAGCGGGTGTCTGTCTCTCCCACTTTAGTCGGATCGGATTCGATGAAAAGGGTCCTTATGAAGGGTAAATAGAAATTGGCATATCACGTTGTGGTTTTGGCCTAGGTAAGAATCGTTCTTGCTAGAAACCTATAGCAGCCACGTAAAAGTTTGCAACAACAATTAGAGGACGTCTAACTTGTTTTTGCAGCAAGTGTCATGTGATGTGATATGGCCAGAAGGATGTGATGAATGATATATGTGATGTATGAGATTGATCATGTTCTTGTAATAGGAATCACGACTTGCATGTCGATGAGTATGACAACCGGCAGGAGCCATAGGAGTTGTCTTAATTTATTTATGACCTGCGTGTCAACTGGAACATCATGTAATTACTTTACTTTATTGCTAACCGTTAGCCATAGTAGTAGAAGTAATAGTTGGCGAGACAACTTCATGAAGATATGATGATGGAGATCACGATGATGGAGATCATGGTGTCATGCCGGTGACGATGATGATCATGGCGCCCCGAAGATGGAGATCAAAAGGAGCAAAATGATATTGGCCATATCATGTCACTATTTGATTGCATGTGATGTTTATCATGTTTTACATCTTATTTGCTTAGAACGACGGTAGCATAAATAAGATGATCCCTCGCTAAAATTTCAAGAAAGTGTTCCCCCTAACTGTGCACCGTTGCGAAGGTTCGTTGTTCCGAAGCACCACGTGATGATCGGGTGTGATAGGTTCTAACGTTCGCATACAACGGGTGTAAGCCAGATTTACACACGCAATACACTTAGGTTGACTTGACGAGCCTAGCATGTACAGACATGGCCTCGGAACACAAGAGACCGAAAGGTCGAACATGAGTCGTATAGCAGATACGATCAACATGAAGATGTTCACCGATGATGACTAGTCCGTCTCACGTGATGATCGGACACGGCCTAGTTGACTCGGATCATGTATCACTTAGATGACTAGAGCGATGTCTGTCTGAGTGGGAGTTTGTTAATAATTTGATTAGATGAACTTTATTATCATGAACTTAGTCTAAAAACCTTTACAATATGTCTTGTAGATCAAATGGCCCACGCTAATGTTGCCCTCAACTTCAACGCGTTCCTAGAGAAAACCAAGCTGAAAGACGATGGTGGCAACTACATGGACTGGGTCCGTAACCTGAGGATTATCCTCATAGCTGCCAAGAAAGCATATGTCCTTGAAGCACCGCTAGGTGATGCACCTGTTTTCCCAGCAACTCAAGACGTTCTGAACGCCTGGCAGTCACGTAGTGATGATTACTCCCTGGTTCAGTGCGGCATGCTTTACAGCTTAGAACCGGGGCTCCAAAAGCATTTTGAGCAGCACGGAGCATATGAGATGTTCCAAGAGCTGAAAATGGTTTTCCAAGCTCATGCCCAGGTCGAGAGATATGAAGTCTCCGACAAGTTCTACAGTTGTAAGATGGAGGAGAATAGTTCCGTCAGCGAACACATACTCAAAATGTCTGGGTTGCACAACCGCTTGTCTCAGCTGGGAGTTAATCTCCCGGATGACGCGGCCGTTGACAGAATCCCTCAGTCGCTCCCACCTAGCTACAAGAGCTTTGTGATGAACTTCAATATGCAGGGGATGGAAAAGACCATTCCTGAGGTATATTCAATGCTGAAATCAGCGGAGGTGGAGATCAAAAAGGAACATCAAGTGTTGATTGTGAATAAAACCACTAAGTTCAAGAAAGGCAAGGGTAAGAAGAACTTCAAGAAAGACGGCAAGGGAGTTGCCGCGCCCGGTAAGCAAGCTACCGGGAAGAAGACAAAGAATGGACCCAAGCCCGAGACTGAGTGCTTTTGTTGCAAGGGAAACGGTCACTGGAAGCGGAACTGCCCCAGGTACTTAGCGGATAAGAAGGCCGGCAATACCAAAGGTATATGTGATATACATGTTATAGATGTGTACCTAACCAGCGCTCGTAGTAGCTCCTGGGTATTTGATACCGGTGCGGTTGCTCATATTTGTAACTCAAAGCAGGAGCTGCAGAATAAGCGGAGACTGGCGAAGGATGAGGTGACGATGCGCGTCGGGAATGGTTCCAAGGTCGATGTGATCGCCGTCGGCACGCTACCTCTACATTTACCTACGGGACTAGTTTTAAACCTCAATAATTGTTATTTAGTGCCAGCTTTGAGCATGAACATTGTATCTGGATCTCGTTTAATGCGAGATGGCTACTCATTTAAATCCAAGAATAATAGTTGTTCTATTTATACGAGAGATATGTTTTATGGTCATGCCTCGCTGGTCAATGGTTTATTATTAATGAATCTCGAACGTGATGTTACACATATTCATAGTGTGAATGCCAAGAAATGTAAGGTTGATAATGATAGTCCCACATACTTGTGGCACTGCCGCCTTGGTCACATTGGTGTCAAACGCATGAAGAAACTCCATGCAGATGGACTTTTGGAGTCTTTTGATTATGAATCATTTGACACGTGCGAACCATGCCTCATGGGCAAAATGACCAAGACTCCGTTCTCCGGAACAGTGGAGCGAGCAACCAACTTATTGGAAATCATACATACTGATGTGTGCGGTCCAATGAGCGTTGAGGCTCGCGGTGGCTATCGTTATGTTCTCACCCTCACTAATGACTTGAGTAGATATGGGTATGTCTATTTAATGAAACACAAGTCTGAGACCTTTGAAAAGTTCAAGGAATTTCAGAGTGAGGTTGAGAATCAACGTGACAGGAAAATAAAGTTCTTACGATCAGATCGTGGAGGGGAATATTTGAGTCATGAATTTGGCACACACTTAAGGAAATGTGGAATTGTTTCACAACTCACGCCGCCTGGAACACCTCAGCATAATGGTGTGTCCGAACGTCGTAATCGCACTCTATTGGATATGGTGCGATCTATGATGTCTCTTATCGATCTACCGCTATCATTCTGGGGTTATGCTTTAGAGTCTGCCGCATTCACTTTAAATAGGGCTCCGTCAAAATCCGTTGAGATGACACCGTATGAATTATGGTTTGGAAAGAAACCTAAGCTGTCGTTTCTTAAAGTTTGGGGATGCGATGCTTATGTCAAGAAACTTCAACCTGAAAAGCTCGAACCCAAGTCGGAAAAATGCGTCTTCATAGGATACCCTAAGGAAACCATTGGGTATACCTTCTACCTCAGATCCGAAGGCAAGATCTTCGTTGCCAAGAATGGGTCCTTTCTGGAGAAAGAGTTTCTCTCGAAAGAGGTAAGTGGGAGGAAAGAGGAACTTGATTAGATGACCCCTCTCGAACCAGAAAGTAGCGCAGCACAAGAAAATGTTTCTGTGGTGCCTGCACCGACTAGAGAGGAAGTTAATGATGACGATCATGATCAAGTTACCACTGAACTTCGTAGGTCCACAAGGACACGCTCCGCACCAGAGTGGTACGGCAACCCTGTCCTGGAAATCATGTTGTTGGACAATGGTGAACCTTCGAACTATGAAGAAGCGATGGCGGGCCCAGATTCCAACAAATGGCTTGAAGCCATGCAATCCGAGATAGGATCCATGTATGAAAACAAAGTATGGACTTTAACAGACTTACCCGATGATCGGCGAGCGATAGAAAATAAATGGATCTTTAAGAAGAAGACGGACGCGGATGGAAATGTTACCATCTATAAAGCTCGACTTGTCGCTAAGGGTTATCGACAAGTTCAAGGAGTTGACTACGATGAGACCTTCTCACCCGTAGTGAAGATGAAGTCCGTCCGAATCATGTTAGCAATTGCCGCATTCTACGATTATGAAATATGGCAAATGGACGTCAAAACGGCATTCCTTAACGGCTTCCTTAAGGAAGAATTATATATGATGCAGCCGGAAGGTTTTGCCAATCCTAAGAATGCTGAAAAAGTATGCAAGCTCCAGCGCTCAATTTATGGGCTGGTGCAGGCATCTCGGAGTTGGAACATTCGCTTTGATGAGATGATCAAAGCGTTTGGGTTTACGCAAACTTATGGAGAAGCCTGTGTTTACAAGAAAGTGAGTGGGAGCTCTGTAGCATTTCTCTTATTATATGTGGATGACATACTATTGATGGGAAATGATATAGAATTCTTGGAAAGTATAAAGGCCTACTTGAATAAGTGTTTTTCAATGAAGGACCTTGGAGAAGCTACCTACATATTAGGCATCAAGATCTATAGAGATAGATCGAGACGCCTCATAGGTCTTTCACAAAGCACATACCTTGACAAGATATTGAAGAAGTTCAATATGGAGCAGTCCAAGAAGGGGTTCTTGCCTGTATTGCAAGGTGTGAGATTGAGCACGGCTCAATGCCCGACCACGGAAGAAGATAGAGAAAAGATGAGTGTCATCCCCTATGCCTTGGCCATAGGGTCTATTATGTATGCCATGCTGTGTACCAGACCTGATGTAAACCTTGCCGTAAGTTTGGTAGGAAGGTACCAAAGTAATCCCGGCATGGAACACTGGACAGCGGTCAAGAACATCCTGAAGTACCTGAAAAGGACTAAGGATATGTTTCTCGTTTATGGAGGTGACGAAGAGCTCGTCGTAAAGGGTTATGTCGATGCTAGCTTCGACACAGATCTGGATGACTCTAAGTCACAAACCGGATACGTGTATGTTTTGAATGGTGGGGCAGTCAGCTGGTGCAGTTGCAAGCAAAGCGTCGTGGCGGGATCTACATGTGAAGCGGAGTACATGGCAGCCTCGGAGGCAGCACATGAAGCAATCTGGATGAAGGAGTTCATTGCCGACCTAGGAGTTATTCCCAATGCATCGGGGCCGATGACTCTCTTCTGTGACAACACTGGAGCTATTGCCCTTGCCAAGGAGCCCAGGTTTCACAAGAAGACCAGGCATATCAAGCGTCGCTTCAACTCCATTCGTGAAAATGTTCAAAATGGAGACATAGATATTTGTAAAGTGCATACGGATTTGAATGTCGCAGATCCATTGACTAAACCTCTTCCACGAGTGAAACATGATCAACACCAGAACTCTATGGGTGTACAATTCATCACAATGTAACTAGATTATTGACTCTAGTGCAAGTGGGAGACTATTGGAAATATGCCCTAGAGGCAATAATATAATGGTTATTATTATATTTCCTTGTTCATGATAATTGTCTGTTGTTCATTCTTTAATTGTGTTATCCGGAAATCGTAATACATGTGTGAATACATAGACCATAACATGTCCCTAGTGAGCCTCTAGTTGACTAGCTCGTTGATCAATAGATGGTTACGATTTCCTGACCATGCACATTGGATGTCATTGATAACGGGATCACATCATTAGGAGAATGATGTGATGGACAAGACCCAATCCTAAGCATAGCACTAGATCGTGTAGTTCGTTTGCTAAAGCTTTTCTAATGTCAAGTATCATTTCCTTAGACCATGAGATCATGCAACTCCCGGACACCGTAGGAATGCTTTGGGTGTACCAAACGTCACAACGTAACTGGGTGGCTATAAAGGTGCACTACAGGTATCTCCGAAAGTGTCTGTTGGGTTGGCTCGGATCGAGACTGGGATTTGTCACTCCGTATGACGGAGAGGTATCTCTGGGCCCACTCGGTATTGCATCATCATAATGAGCTCAATGTGACTAAGTAGTTAGTCACGGGATCATGCATTACGGAATGAGTAAAGTGTCTTGCCGGTAATGAGATTGAACGAGGTATTGGGATACCGACGATCGAATCTCGGGCAAGTAACGTACCGATTGATAAAGGGAATTGTATACGGGATTGCTTGAATCCTCGACATCGCGGTTCATCCGATGAGATCATCGTGGAACATGTGGGAGCCAACATGGGTATCCAGATCCCGCTGTTGGTTATTGGCTAGAGAAGTGTCTCGGTCATGTGTGCATGATTGCCGAACCCGTAGGGTCTACACACATAAGGTTCAATGACGCTAGGGTTATAAGGAAGGTTTGTATGTGATTACCGAATGTTGTTCGGAGTCCCGGATGAGATCCCGGACGTCACGAGGAGTTCGGAATGGTCCGGAGGTAAAGATTTATATATGGGAAGTCACCATACGGTCACCGGAAGTGTTCGGGGGTATGCTGGTATTGTGTCGGGACCACCGAAGGGGTTCCGGGGGTCCACCGGGAGGGTCCACCTGCCCCGTAGGGCCTTATGGGCTGTAGGTGGAAGGGAACCAGCCCTAAGTGGGCTGGGAGCCAAACCCCCCTAGGGTCCATGCGCCTAGGGTTTGGGGGGAACCCTAAAGGGGGGCGCCCCCCTTGCTTGGGGGGCAAGCCACCTCCCCCTGGCCGCCGCCGCTCCCACCAGATGGGATCTGAGGGGGTCGGCCCCCCTCTCCCTTGCCCCTATATATAGTGTAGGGGTGGGAGGGCAGCCACACCTTTCCCAAGGCGCAGCCCCTCCCCTCCCCAACACCTCTCCTCCTCCGCGTGTGCTTAGCGAAGCCCTGTCGGAGAACTGTCACTCCACCACCACCACGTCGTCGTGCTGCTGTTGGAGCCTTCTTCCTCAACCTCTCCCTCCTCCTTGCTGGATCAAGGCGTGGGAGACGTCACCGCTCCGTACGTGTGTTGAACGCGGAGGTGCCGTCCGTTCGGCGCTTGGATTATCGGTGATTTGGATCACAACGAGTACGACTCCATCAACCCCGTTCTCTTGAACGCTTCCGCTCGCGATCTACAAGGGTATGTAGATGCACTCCTCCCCTCTCGTTGCTAGTAAACTCCATAGATTGATCTTGGTGATGCGTAGAAAATTTTAATTTTTGCTACGATTCCCAACACAAAGGTCCGGTGTATATTAATGGCGGGCTGGTTTAAGAGGAAAGGTGTGAAGAATATTACCTTACAAGGAGTTAAAGACCCGTACTTGTATCCGGTTTGTATTAGAAGGTAGACTAGTCCTAATCCTAATAGGACTCCACATGTAACCCGCCCCTTCAACTTATATAAGGAGGGTCAGGGCTCCCCAAAGAGGGACATGAAAGAAGAAACAATCTCTGGGCTAGACATAAAGAGCCGGTTTACCGGCCACTCCCTCGTGATGATAATAAGACCTAGCCACAAACAGCATGTAGGGTTGTTACCGGATGATGTTTTCCGGGGCCCGAAGCTGTCTAAACCCTTGTCTTGTGTTGCGTTTCTCGATTCCGCTCAACCCCTCTCAATCTACCACATAGATGCGTTGGCCTCACGACTAAGTCCTCACCCTAGGACATCTGTCGTGACAATTCCACGACAATTGGCGCCCACCGTGGGGCCTGCGCACGATGGTGTTGAGTTCTTGAAGTGCTTACCCATGGATCGAGAAGTTCATAATTTTTCCGATGGAGAAGATGCCTACCGCATCCGCAGCGTCAGCAAAAGCAAAAGAAAAATCGAGAAAAACAAGGGTCATGTCTGTGCGCGCAGCCGCCGTTCGACGATCTGACAAGGCACGGATCTCGCTAGACCGACAGAAGTTCGAAGCAATAGATAGGTTGTTTCCATCATGGTCGGATCAATGCCTCAATATGGCAGTCGTTCTGTGAAGTTTCTGGAGTTACTTTTAAGACAAGTCCCGAGAAGATTCGTCGGGGCGATGCAAATCGAACTGGCAAATCCAGCGGACGTCAACTAGTACTCCCACGATCGTAACCATCGATTCCCAAAAGTGGCTAAAGGCACGCAGGCTGGTCAAAGCATCGCTCCTAAAAAAACAAAAAGTGTAACGCCCACACGTGTGGGGGTTAGCCAACTCACCCACACGCCTCCATCCCTGTCCAGTAACTTCTGCACGAATCTTGGCACGAATTAGCTGATTTTGTATGCCACGTAGGACAACTCGCGTGTGTGGTGTGTGAGAAAGGTCGCCCACACATCCGTTTTACCACACGGAGGGTCCGGTGTGTGGGCGTTTAGCAGTTCGCCCACACACCAGTTTTCAGTCACGCACAAGGGCTGGTGTGTGGGCGTTTGCCATCTCTCCCACACGCCCGCCTCCTCTCCCACACCCAAGCTGCCAGTTGCCATGCGTTTTGCAGTGTACCTGGCAACTGCCCTAGTGTGATTGCAAGCAGATGGCAACTCTCTTTTTTTTACTCGAACATGTCAGTTGCCATATGTTTTGCATGGTACATGGCAAACTTCCCTAGCGTGGACGTAAGGAGATGGCAACTCTTTCTTTTTACATGGCAACTGCCCTAGGGTGCTTGTGAGCACATGGCAACTCTCTCTTTTACCCGAACATGTTTTTTTGCCATGCCTTTTTTGTAGTGCTACATGGCAACTGCCTAGTGTTAGTAGGGGGCAACTCCTAAAGTTTTGAAATCATGGCAACTGTAGTAGACCAGACCACACATGTCAACAGCTGTAGTTGTCCAAAAAATGGCAATCTGGAACTTTGACCTGAGATGGCAACTGCAGTTGAGAAAACATGGCAACTGTAGTTCTCCGACATGGCAACCGTAGTTCAGCGACATGGCAACTGCACTTAAATGAACATGGACGAGGGTCCGGCCCATGGCAACTGCGGGCGCGCGGTAAAGTGTCACGTGGGGCGTGCGGGACCACGAGGTACGAGGCCTGATGTACCGGGCGTGTGGGCGTTATCTATATCGCCCACACGCACGCGTGTAAGAGGGACCGGGAGGGGAAAAAAGAGGCGTATGGGCGCTAGTTGTTTTGCCAACACACATGCGTGTGGGCTGGTCCTCTTAGGCACCACACAGAACGTGTGGGCAGATCCCTTAACGCCCACACGTGTGGCAGTAATCGGCGTAAAAAAAAGGGCCCACGATCCGGAGGACACGGATGTGAATCCATCCAAAACCAACCACGACCTGTGGCTGGCTTCGTTCCACCTCCGGCTCGAATCCGCCTCCGCTGCTACCATACCACTCCGAGCCGTCACTGTTAAATCGCCGGCCTCAAGATGCTAACCGGCGCGCCTGGTTGCTCCTCCACCGCGCTTGTGTTGCGCGCGGTTCCTTCCACGGCGCCTCCAAGTCGCCTCGCCAGTCCGCCGCCCGTCGCCTCTGCCGGCTCGAGCCGCCATCTCCGCCGCTCGTTTCGGCCCCCGTCGCCATCATCAGCTTCTGCTGCTTCCAAGTCGTCGTATCTCTGTGTCGTGCCCCTCGAGCCGCTATCTCCACGACCCTGCTGTCGAATCGCCCGCGCCGGGTCGCTGGCCTCGCTTCAGGACACCAGCCACCAGCGCCGGCTCACCTCGCCGGGTCGCTGTCCTTGCGCGGCGGCTCAAGCCGCGCCCTGCTTCCTTGACCCGCTGGTGCCTCGGCCTCTTGCTACCGCTCCACTGCGAACACTGCCTTTCCCTGCTGTCTTCACTATCATGGCCCCGTTGCTGCTGTGTTCCGAGCCGCTGAGCTCTACTTCATGTGCTACCTTGAGTCGCTGCTGCTGTTTCAAGTCGCCGGGTCGCCTTCACACACGGCCGGTGTCGGCACCGCCCGGCGGACGCGACCACTACCTCGTTTCTGCTCTAGGCCACCAACCGCGTCTCGGGTTTCCTCGCCCTTGCGCACTCTGCCTTGCCAGATTGCCCGCGCGCCTAACTTCATCAACCGGCCCGCCGGGTCTGCCCCGCCGGCTCACTGCTTATCCAACATGGCCTCACCTCGGACGGACCTCGAGCAGCCGGCTCGCGCCACTATGCGGCCCGTCTGCGCGCAAGACATCCGTGGCTACATCCTAATCTGCTGAGTTCCACTACTGCTCCATGTCCACAAAGTCCCGAGGCGAATCCGTAAAGTAATCTGCGAAGATAGAGAGAGGAAAGAACACTACTTGGAGGAAAACACGGATTTGAGTCAGCAGAGCCGTCTACAACCCGGAAAAACGAACGTGGGCACGGCCTCCGCCGGTGCGCCGCCGCGGCCGCGGCCACGGCGACGGCCTCGCATCCAGCCACCTGTCTCCGACGCCTCGTCGGTCCACCCCAACAATCGCGGCCTCGCTCCGCCTCTGCCGCGACCGAGTCGCCGCTGCGATCTCCGCCTGTGCGTCACAGCCGCCCCACAAACCGGCCACAGATTAGCTTCGCTCTCGAGTCGCCGTCGCAGTCCTCGCTTCTGCCGAGGCTGAGCCCTTATCCGATCCGAACCGGTTTCCAAAACCGTTGCGGTCTTGCCTCATTTCGCCCGCGCGGCCTCTGAGCCGATCCTCGTCTTCATCACCGGTGAGCCTTGCAAGTCTGTGTTGTGGCTTCACCCCTGTCGACGCTACCGGCCATGACCCGCTGCCGCACCTTTAGGCCACAACCTTGCCTTCACCGCCGGCGGTTCCACACCTTGCGTCGTCTCACGCCGCCGGCACAGCGTCCCGCCTGGCCTCCTTCCCGCGCCGGTTCGCCTTCGTTGACCTACCGCCCACCGCTTCTACTCGAGTCGCTGAGCCAACGCCTCCAGGGTTGGCCTCGCCTCCGCTGTCGCTTGCCGCCAAACCGCCCGGTCTCGCACGTAAACTGCCGCTGTACTCCAGCCTGGCCGAGTCGCCTTCACCGGTTCACCTCTGCTCGAGCCGCCGCCGGGTCGCCACGGACTTGCCCTGCTGCCTGTGGGTCGGTTCGCCACCACCAAATCACCTCCAGCTGCCGCTTTGCTTTGCCTCTCCACCGCCAAGTGGTGTCACCGAACCGGCCTCGCCACCTCCGTCTCCAACCGGGCCGCGCCTCCGCTTCGTCAGACCCGCCGCGGCCCTACGCCGCCTCAAGTTCCTTGCCTCCGCCTTGCATGGCCTCCGCTGCAACAATGGCCACGCCCGTGGCCTCGTGTTAAACCGCCTGCCTCCAACTCTACCGCAGCGGCCCCGGATTCCACCTCCATCTCGGTCGCCGAGACGCCGTTGTCTCCAAGCTCGGCTTGAGCCGCTGCGCGGTTTACGCCATGGCCACCTCGAAGTTCCATGCACGCCAAGCCAATCATGTTGCTCCTGCTGTCTTAAGTAGCAGGGTTGAGTCGCTGCGTAAACTGCTCCTGCTACGGCTCACCTTCAAATCGCCGGCCACCGTCGAGCGTGATTGGCTCGCTTCTGCCGCAAAGCTGCTGCTGTACCCGCATGTGGCCTCGTCAAACCGGTTGCGCTCGAACCGCCCTCGTCGGCGTGTCAGGCCGCTGCCAACTTCCGCAGCCGTCTCCACGAGCAGTTTTTAAGTCAGTTGCTGCTAAATCAGTGTATATGCGGTTTCAGCCTGCAAGCGATTTCAGCCCGCCTTACTCTGTGGCCATGACCACGCCGAATCTGTACTAGTACAGCGTTGAGCAAAAGCAAGTGAGCAACAAGTCAAAGTTACAGCCGAAAGATCTATATACGGCAGTGCCTCGCGGGCGCAGAGTGCTATATGCCTTGCAAATCCATGGCGTGAGAATAAACAAGAAGAAAAAAGAGGGCCACGTGGGTGCTACTGCTTTATCAGACTTACATCTACGCGGTCGTCTGCGCTGACAGCGTCAGTGTTCATCTGACGAAATATACCAGGTGATATCCATCCAAGTCTATTTTTAGTACGCATTATTTTTGTTAAAGAATAATTACTTTGGTTTGTATATTCTTATATACAGGACTATTATTCATTACAAATGTGGTTTATACCACGGATATGGAGCACAGATTGATAATATTCCGCCTGGGGATAATCCGGGACATATCACATGATGAATGGACGCACACAAGCTGCTACCCTGGCGGTCCGGCCCACATCGGCTTGCTGGGATCCCGACTTCTCGATGTTAATGGACGTGAGAAAATCGCCACCCCCGAGGCCTGGTCTACATCAACACACCGGGCCGCACCTGTCTGCAGGAGCTGTTTATTGACTATGAGCAAGTCACAGCTTGGGTTGCCCGGTTTTCTTTCAACAAATTGGAGGCAAATTATCATATACTATCAACCGCCGTCTGCACTAGATGGCTCAATGGACAGGCACACAAGTCTCCGCCACTACAGTTTGGTTAACCTCAAATCACCAGTTGAAAAGAACCATTGGCCGAGTTGCTGACACGGCTCATACGGGATCATTTATAACCCGCCGTAGTCACCTCAACCTTCTGTGGATTCACATCGTGCTATCAACACCAATGATATACAAGTTATGCTGGCTTATATCACGGTCAAATATGGAGAGTCTCAAGCCAACTCCTCGAGTCACCTTTGAGACTCGGGGGCTACAATGACATGACTCAGCAAATCTTGCCAGTTTCAGCAAATTTAGGAACCCCAGGACGATGGAGGGAAAGATAACCCGGTCCCGGAGGCTACTGTTATATTGATGAAAATTTAAAGGCCGTCAGAAAATTTCCGGCTTAGAAAGTATATGACAGTTACAAAATCCCGGCTCAGTGAAGAAGATCCAGGTCATCACAAAGGATTCCAGTTTCAAATCTGGCTCAAGGGAAGTCAGTCTCACTGAAGCTCTCAAATATCCGGTTTACAATCCGGTTCAAGGGAAATCTGTTCTCCCACAAATCTCTGAAGCTCTCCAATCTGGTTTAAGAATTTCTGGTTCAAAAAAGAACTTACTTCTCGCAAGTTCGAGTTTAAAGGCCGTCAGAAAATTTCTGGCTGAAAATGAAGATTCCGGTTTAAAATCCGGTTCAAGAGAAAGATGTCTCCCACAAAGCTTTGAAACTCTCAATATCCGGTTTAACATATAGTTCAAGAAGAATATATCTCTTGCAAAAAGTTAAAGGTTGCCGAAGAGGACCTGCTGCCATGATGCGCGGTTCAAACATGGCTTATCATATTATTGATCACGTGGGGGCTTCTATTTATAAAGCGGAGTTCTGCTTACCCATTGATCCGGCTTATAAAGCCATATATAAAAATCACTTGGGGGCTTGGTCGTATTCGAACCATAGCTACACCTCTTGATCGGCGCAAGGCCACTAGAAAAGTCACTTGGGGGCTTGGTCGTGTTCGAACCATAGCTACACCAGAAAACTACTTCGGGGCCAAAGAGAGTGTTGCAAAAGAACAACTCAAATATAGGCACCCACTGAGCACAGCTCAAAATGTTACTTGGGGATTCTTTGCTGTCGCAATGAACAAAGAATCTACACTTGTAATAGGCTATCAAGCCATGGCTTGGAAGCCTGGTGTATACACCTAAAACCCCGGGTTAGCCTGCCTTTTTAAGTAAGTCACTCCGCCCAGGTAAACCTGGTATGACCCGTCGAACTTTGACAAGTTACTCTGATAAGACCCTGAACTTGTCAAGTTAAAACGACGATTGGTTAAGGATTGAGGACCATCTTAAAAGGCTTTGCAAAATGGTTTAACTTAGCGGCCTGGCAGCCCATGAAAAGCCTCGAATTTGGGGCCTGACAGCCCGTGAAAAGCCTCGACTACAAGTTTTCATATGCTTTTATTTGCCAAGTTTTTTCTCCTTTGATGAGATTTATGATGTTTTTGGTAAACCGGCGTTCATTAACCCGGCTCAGCTTTCAACTACAAGTTGTCAGTACATGATCAGTTATAATCCGGCGCTTATTAACCCGGTCTGGTTTTTACTATAAGTCACCAGCATTATATATGGTTAATCCGGTGTTTATCACAACCCGGTACGGTTTTATCATAAACCGGCAAAATATGGGAGGAGTTATCAGTACTCAAGATTTGGTTTATCACCCTTACTACAAAAAGTTGGTAAACCAACGATGTGATTCAATGTCACAGGTATGATATATTTCATATTTGATTATTCTTAAGTGCATCCCTGGTTATAAACCCGGGTTATATGTTGGGCATTATGACCTGTCCGGCGGTAAACCGCCAGGACACTTTAAACTTGTTGTATGCAGAAACAGGTTGAATAAAGCATGATTATAAATCACCGGCGTTTATTAACCCGGCCTGGCTTTCGACTATAAGTCGCCAGTATGATGATAAATTAACCAGTGTTTATTAACCCGGACTGGCTTGGGATTGTAAATCGCCAGTATATATTTGGATTGCGCCATTGGAATCATGCGCTCATAAATCATTGCATTATATTATTCAAATCTTCAAATAGCCAACATGGCTGGATTTTATTATGGTTATCAATAACCAGTATTATGATTGAGGTTTTCAAAGTCGCTTTAGCGCAATGGTTATTATTTTATCAATGGATGTGATTTATTCTACAACTGAAGGAATAGTCCCGAGTCGCTGCCGGCTTACGACCCGGCACTTGGGGGCTACATTATTCAAAGTTGAGATTATATCAAATATGCAAGTCTCATGTCGCTACAAGCATGCACCATGACACTTGGGGGCTAATGCAAAGTCATTTTTATTGGCCTTATTGAAGACCCGACTCATCACATCATAATGAGCCGACCCTTGGGGGCTACCAATTTCTACTATCAATGATTGAAGGTACATAAGTCTTAATCCATCATATTCAAGGGTCCACTGCTCAGTTGGTAAAGCACAAAGCTCTTAACCTTGTGGACGTGGGTTCAAGCCTCATGGTGGAGTTACATCATATGATGTTATTTTCAGTGAAGCATGATCATATTTATAAAGTCCCTGCTCATTATTGCATAATGACCTGGCCCTTGGGGGCTATACTCGTTGAAGTTTTATGAGTATAAGGCAATTACAAGTCCCAGGTTGCTGCAAGCATGACAACCCGGCACTTGGGGGCTACATATATGGAGTATTCAGTCTTTACTAGTGACTGAGGTGAACAACATGGATTTCTTCAAAGTGACAGTAATTATATGGAAACAAGTCTCAAACCATCACTTTGTTCTGTTCAAGACTTGGGGGCTACAGGTAATATGGATATAAGGGAGAAATATCTTCCAATTTTATCTTTTGAGCTAACCAGATTGATCCGGCGTCACCAACAATTATTGACCCTTCGTCACCAATCATTATGATCCGGTATCTGCAACAATCATAACCCGGTGTCATCAATAATCATGAACCGACGTCAGCAATAATCATGAACCGCCGTTGGCAACAATCATGAACCGGCGTTGGCAACAATCATGAACCGGCATTGGCAACAATCATGACCCGGAATTATCAGTTTTTATAACCCGGCGATGTTGGAAATAATAGATCGGCAAGTTCTATATTTTCAAGCCGACTGAATATCAGTTGAATATTTGAAGACCAATATTTTTGTCAAGTCAGAGCATTGAAGGCCGAGTCAAATGGATTCTTTATTTACAATATTTTTTCTACAAGCAAATTGATTATGAAGCTGGTCTACTGACCCGGATTTTCTAGAAGGAGGAAATGACAGGGACTTAAGGATGATCAGGTGCCGGCTAACAAAATATTTAACCCGGAGCACAACCTGTCAAATTTGTTCTTGTGTTTGTTTTACAGGATCAGTTTAACATGGATAAATCCAAATTAAACTGGGGGCTAATGTCGGGGATATACCCCGCGGTATGAACCGGCCGGAAATATGACCCGGCCGGACTTGGCGGTTTACTTGAGACCCGATTGACATTTGGCGATTCACTGGCGACCTGCCCTGACCAGACGGTTTACAAGCAACCTGCCTGGACATTATAACTCACTGGTAACCCGGCAGGCGGGACAGACAGATGACAAGGCCCAAGGCCTAGAGGGCCGGTTTATATTGATGGTGGGCCGATTTAAGAGGAAAGGTGTGAAGAATATTACCTTACAAGGAGTTAAAGACCCAGACTTGTATCCGGTTTGTATTAGAAGGTAGACTAGTCCTAATCCTAATAGGACTCCACATGTAACCCGCCCCTTCAACTTATATAAGGAGGGGCAGGGCTCCCCAAAGAGGGACAGGCAAGAAGAAACAATCTCTAGGGCTAGACACAAAGAGCCGGTTTCCCGGCGACTCCCTCGTGATGATAATAAGACCTAGCCACAAACAGCATGTAGGGTTGTTACCGGATGATGTTTCCCGGGGCCCAAAGCTGTCTAAACCCTTGTCTTGTGTTGCGTCTCTCGTTCCGCTCAACCCCTCTCAAGCTACCACATAGATGTGTTGGCCTCACGACTAAGTCCTCACCCTAGGACATCTGCCATGACAATTCCACGACACGTATGATAAACAATCACCTTAATTTACTTGTATAACATGGACAAATTCCACTTTACTTTAGTAGTTAGCAAACTTATCATCTGTACCCTTATAAAAAACCGAGTTGGCGATTATGGTGTGCCTGCCATCTTGTAATATAGACCGTCGGATCTATATCTGACGAATAGAAAGCAAACTATGATAATTTTACAAAAGATAGCCGCACCTCTCTCCACATCCTTATCTCCCACACCTCATTGCCGAGCAATTAAAAAAGAATGTCTCCGGAACAATCTAGCATGGTGGCCGCAGCCGCCTGCCGGCGTCGTCCATCCCCATGCCTCCGCCCATTTCGACCACCAGTCACCACCACGCTCCACTCCTCCTCACCTTATCTCTCATCTTTCATTTTTTTCGATGACATTCTCGAGATACCAGTTTTCCGATAAAATTCTTGAAATATCATTAGTTTTTACACATGGGATTACTCCTGCATGGGTAAATCACAACATGTGTTTTGTAAAAAAATGCATATTGATGTTCCGTGCAATGCACGAGCATCTTGCTTGTAATTATATAACGCAAATCACGAGCAGGAAGTGACATTTTTTTTACACAACCACGTTAACATGGCCACGTAAATCACTAGCTAAAGTAAATACCGTTATACTTATATCCCGATGCAAAAGGTTGAGTACATGTCCGAAGAGTAGAGTCGCACACACGCACTCTATCTCTCAGAATCTCACACACACACACACACCAGTTACGTGACGCCCACTTAAGCAAACACGTATGTTACAATTTGTGCACCCGCGGGTACACGTGATGCTGCGCATTTATTTAAGCTGGACGGCAAACCCAAAAAGTAGCTGCATTCATTCCCCTCCCGCCGCCTCTTCTCTGGTCGCCGTCGCCCGGATGAGGATCCCTTGACGTGAACAATCCTACCATTCTATCACTGACATGTGGGACACCCAAGCGTGGGTCCCACCAGTCAGCGAAGGAAAGGCAGGGTAAGGCAGTGATAGCCACGTCAGAGGATCCATGTCCCGCCCGGTAGCCATGGCCCGGCCGAAGGTAACAACATATGCCATACTCCCGCCGAAGCGGCTCTTTAATCTGGAAATTTTAGTGGTCATGCATGCTTCTTTTTGTGCTAGCACTCCTATATAAGGGTTGACCGGTCGATTCCCGCGGACGTGCGTGGGCGGTGGAAGAGGAAGGAGAAGCGAAGCAGGCTATGGAGTAACGTTTCTTACCACAATTTCTTAGGAAACTGAGTGCAATAATTGGGTAGTTTTGCAAACTACCAGTACTACACCTGAAACGGTTCAAAACCTATACTCCCTTTCCAGCGCGCGCTTCCCGCGTGAAACGGTCAGCGTCGCCCTGGAGCGTCAGTGCCGCATTAATGCCCGGCCAGAGCGGAGGCGACCTCTCACTGGCGCCGGCTTTGAAGCGGCGCGACGGCCGAGAAAGCGCCGCTTCCCGGTGCACCGACTACTCCGCGTCGAGGCTGGCCATAGGCCCTGTTTGGATCCATGGGTTAGAGTTAGTTTGAGCTAGTTGGGGCTCAAATAGCCCTAAAGTATCCAAGCATGAGGATTTAAATTGGAGCAAGTTGCACCGAACCCACCAAAAAAAAAACTATCCCACCCAAGAGGTGCTAACTGGAGATAGTTCTCATTGGGACCACTGAAAAATCACGTCTCTCTCTCTCCATCAAGTGCATTTATTGTCAATCTAACCCTGTCACCCAAACACCTCTTTGGCTACAGTTAGTTCAGGGTTAGTCATGAGTTAGTCTAACCTCTAGCTAAGTTAGAGTATCCAAATAGGAGCAGTATAGGACATGCAAGTTGCTCAAAGCATACAGTCAAATTCGTACGTGAAAGGATTTTTTATTTTTGAAAATGGAATGTGAAAGGAATTTTTTTAGAATGCTCTATGCATGTCGCTAACTTGTGATGAGTTAACCGACCTCAATAGACGGCAAAAACGCCAGCCCGCCGCACTTTGAGAGAGACGAGGAGGGAGAAGCGATACGGGCTGCTGGATTACTAGAGATAGGTGTCGCACGGAAGCTAGGAAATATGGTGATAGCGTTGGTTAGCCATGTACTAGTATGATGTAACTACACTGGGCTGCCGTGTTTCGTACTCTTCCAGTCCACTGTGGAGATGATTGGTTGATTTTATATCGCTGAATAATATAAAATATTATGAGTGCAGACGCTCCACCCCGAGGTTCCTTGCTCCTTCTCGGTCGTCGGGAATCTATGTTCTTCCACTCTTTTTTTACATGAGCTTTGTTCATCCTTTTGCCAGCACGCAACACATCTAGCATCAAGGTGCATGTGTCATGCAAGGATCGTTCCATCTATATGAAGAACACATGGGACTGGAACTACAAGAAGGACATGTACCCAGGAGTGGACGTGCGAACCTGTGTAATGTAGCGCAGTAAGTGAAGTAGAAAGGCACAAATAGTATGAACATGCGTGGCATATAGGCATGCATTTGTATCTTATTACCACTAAATGTTGTACGTGCAATGCCCGGTGATGTTATGGAGTACGTGACTAAGTACTCTACTACTACTATATTAATTGGAGCACTACTAGGAAAAGGCCTACTAGTGGCGCACCAGTTTTGCCTACTAATGGCGCACTACTGGTGCGCCACTAGTACCACGACACTAGTATTTTTTACTAATGGCGCACCAGGCAGTGCGCCATTAGTATAGGCCACGGTGCGCCATTAGTATGCCTCCCAGGGGGCCATATTTACTCATGTGCTTTGCCATACTAATGGCGCACTGCGGGGTGATGCGCCATTAGTATCCTTTGGCATACTAATGGCGCACGTTGGGGTGATGCGCCATTAGTATGTATATTAGGGATTTTTTTTTGTTTTCTGATATTTGCACAGATTACAAAATATATTATTGGACAGAATATAAACAGCACCACACAGCAACAGCAGATTCATCGAATACAATAGAAGATTAGTCTCCGAATACAATTCATCATATTAGTCTCCGAATTCAAAAGACCGAACAAAGATAGAACATTACAAGTCTCGAGACCGCGAGTAGCGAGTTTGTCGAAAGTAATACTAATCCTAACAAGTCCTACTAATCATCATCATACAACTTCTACTCGTTATTAATAACAAGTCATACGATCATCATCCTGATAGTCATCGAACCAACCCTACTTAATTGTTCTTAGCACATGATCATCGGTATTAGGCAGGACCTAAATACCCTATTTAAGGTAAAATAGCATAAAACAATATAGACCCTGACTCTCCATTATGGAGAATGGAGATCATCCTATCTCCAATTCTTGCGCGGCGCTTCCTTTTGCTTCCAAAAACCTCCTTACGACTATCCATACATTTTTTCCATTCTCTAATTAGCATGTCTCCACTTCTTCTAGAAATCCGGTATGGACAGTTGAGATTCGTAGGATGACCTGGATATAAGTTCAAAACACGAAGGCTGCCGTTCTGATACATCAAATGAGGCACACAATCCTCTGGGATTCTTTGTTGAAAAACATAGTAATAACTTCATAGTTAGCAATGATGTACTAGTTTTAGAAGTATGCAAAAGATGCACGGATGTCGTAATAGTAAAAACTCTTACCAGGGTATCTCCATGGTAGTTACCGTAGTTCAACATGTGCACTAGTGGCACGTATTGACCATAATGTTGAGGAGTTTGATTGTAGATATTGTAATTCTCAAGATCAGTACAAAATCCGACCAGATGATTTTTCTCCTGATAAGTTAACACGGAGCCATCGGTGTAGTGGGTTTTGTCTACCATGTTCCGCACATTTTTTGAACAATCAAAATAAGCTGTCAATGGAAATAAGTTCTCAACTATTTTGAAATAAACAATATAAATTAGTTAATAATTAACTATGTTTGAGAAACTCACATAGCGGTAGAACTGGAGGCGTATCAACAAGGACCCAAATGTCCATATTGTCTTGGTCGATGTCAGGATCACCAAGATCCATGGTGACAGGCATACCCTCATAAAAACCATACATCTTGCAAAATGCTTCCCAATTTTTGCAACCAAAATGGGTTACGCTCTCAGCATTATACAGATTTACTTCAAAATCCACATCATGATGTGTCCTTAGGTGAATTTTCTTCGTTTCAAAATTTTCATGATCTTCAAAATCCATCCTCTCCAAGACATAGCGTCTTGGATGGCATGGGATAACTATACTCGAATTGTAAAAGATGAAATTACACGTTGAAATAGTTGAAGTCATGCTTAATTATGAAAAAAATACTTGTCGTCGTTGCGTACCATTTCAACTTCGAAGGTCTCCTCGAGCTTAATGCTCAAGCGCCGATCATCGTCCAGGTGAGGCCTGTCGCACAGGCCTCGACCGTCGTGGCACCAGTCGCACTCCCCCGGGAGAATTTCGTCGTCCGATGACGACATTTCCTATGTTCATAATTCAAAACTACGTCATCTCTGTTGGGTCCAATAAGATAATCCATAGTGTGGTGAAAACACGCCCTTCGAACTGGTTTGAGCAATTGGTGAATGGAGATGGTCTAAGATTTTCAGTAGTAAGAAGTGAAGTGGTAATTTTGAGAGCAAATGGTTAGGATGGGTGGTTCCTCTTTCCTGTTTAGATTTACAATAAAATATTGTTAGTCATGCACACTTGTGCATTTTCAGCCAGGCCCAGTGGAGTTGGCCTAAAAACATTTCTTTCTTTAAGCCTGCTACATCCATCTCAAGTATTTATGGTCAAGGGTTAGCAGGGCCATCCAAATAGAATATGTGGTATGGGCTTTTTTAGTAGGTCATCCTACCAGATTAGGGTTTATCGATGACGAGCAACTGACATTAGTAATAACTATGAGTAGATATCACACTTCTATATGTATAACACAAGAGGCAGTTGATCCTACTTAATTAAGTACTAAGACCCCGACCCATGCATTAGTCACAAGTACCCCATATGTCCTATTTTTAGCAAAGTCATGCTAAAATTCATGGAAAATTTCAGCATGACCTTTGCTGAAAATAGGACATATGGAGTACCCGAATTTGCCGGAACGGAAGTTAATCGACATTCCAGCAAACTCAAGGGCCTCTCGGGGTACAGCCGCAGCATCACAAGTTAACAAAATTCCCAAGTAGTACAGTAGCAGCATCACAAGTAGTACCAATGAACATATAGTCCAGCACATTCTGAATTTCGATAAATGACAGCAAGTTAACTCATGTTGACAGCAACAAACTTATAACAACATAAATGAAATTGCAGTTGTACGATCATAAACTTATAACAACATAAACTCATGCTGACAGCAACAAATTGCAATGATCAAGCTATCTGAAAATAGAGTACTTGTTGATTAACTATCAAGCTATCTGAAAATAGAGTACTTGTTTATTAACTGGCAGGGTAGATAAGAGACTGCAAATTAAATAGCCATATATCCATCTTCTGAGCTATGAGCCATGGACCATCCTCCCCATGAACTAGGAGTGTCATGCAGCATAAAAACTGCCAGTGGCCAGAAGAACTGCACCAAAGCAACTGGAGTTTTGCAACTATGTGATAGTGAACAACACAAGAGGTGTTGCTGCTCAGGGCTTCAATTTGAAATACTACTGGAAGATAACTAACTAAAAATATGTGGAAGTGGAGCATTACTACTCTACAGAAAGATAACGCAATGTAACAAAAAGTGGACATGTGCAATAGGCTAGGCAAAGCAGGATGGGGAACTGGCAAAAGCCTCTCTACCGAGCAGGGTTACTTTATTAGGTGAGAACCTGCAGATTGTGTATTGGTCCTTGTTTGCTGACCTCTTGTTTGTTTCCTCTGTGCCAAAACTTACTGTCTGGTTCTGAAACTGATACAATGACAAGGGAAAAAGAAAATGGGCATCAAAACCAAACAATGTGCTAATAGTAGTAGGAGTACTAACATGACTAAAGTCACTTCTGCAAAAAAAAGGGAAAGGAGCTCTTGCCCACATTGCCAAGAATCTTTGGTGCTTGAGAGGGAAGCTTGGTCACTTTACAAAACTGAACCCCCCACACCACCAGTAGAACACAGCCATTCTTAAAGCTAAAGTTTTTATGCTTAAAACCTTCTTAAATAGCAGTGCTTAGAACAAGATAGTCCCAAGTCCAGGCCACCTCCCCCTCCCTAGTTACACCACAACATCCATCCAGACTCAAGTATTCGGACAAAGCAAAATGTGATTTCAAGGTAGGGTAGAAGTAGGAGCGTGAGAGTAACTGTTTTCAATTTCTTCCTTTTTCGTGTTTGTTGTGTGTTGACACTTATCACAGTACCCAAGTGTGTATCAAAGAAGAGAATGCAGCTTGTGGAAAGGATGCCACTGCTTTCTTCAGTTTCAGTTCAGAAGGTTGGTGTCTATCTGAATCTATGTGTTTCTTTTGCAGGCTCCCAACGCAATGGTGGATCAGATGGGGATAACAGTGGTGCCATCGGCATATGATTCGTGCAGGGGAAAATGAGCAGGGATTTTGATAAGCAAAGAGAAGTGAATTTGGGTGGAGGGGTGAGACCTGGAACACTGGAGGCCGGAGGGGGTCGAAGTAGAGGTTGAGTACGCGAAGCTTCGTCAGTAACCGGCCAGAGGTGCGCCATTAGAATGTTTTTTTAGATAGCAATGGCGCACCCACGATCGGTGCGTCATTAGTAATCTTTTTTTATATAGCAATGGCGCACCGGCCAGAGGTGCGCCATTAGTAATCTTTTTTTATATAGCAATGGCGCACCAGCCAGATGTGCGCCTTAAGTAATTTTTTTATTATTATTTTTTGTTGCATCTAATAATTTTTTAGAAAATGAATATGAATATGAAACAGTAATAATTTTTTATAAAAACAGTAATAATTTTTTGTGACGGTGGAGCGGGCCGGGGAGGGTGCAGGGGGTCGTCGGCGGCGGTGGAGTGGGCCGGGGAGGGTGCGGTGGGTCGTCGGCGGCGGTGGAGCAGGGGAGGGTGCGTGGGTCGTCGGCGGCGGTGGAGCAGGGGAGGGTGCGGTGGGTCGGTGGCGGCGGTGGAGCGGGGGAGGGTGCGGGGGGTCGGCGGCGGCGGCCGGTGGAGCGGGGTAGAGGGTGCGGGGGGTGCTCGGCGGCGAGGGGGACCGGATCTGGCGAGGTGGGATAGCGATCGAGATGGATGGGGATCGAGATCGATCAAGTGTCCATAAATATACACTAATGGCGCACCGGGTAACAGTGCGCCATTACTAGTTTAAACTAGTAATGACGCACTATACACTGGTGCGCCATTAGTAGTTTTGCAAAAAAAATTAAAAAAATATAGTAGTGGCCCACTATCGGGCCGGTGCGCCATTACTAGTTAGAACTAGTAATGGCGCACTGTGCCCTGATGCGCCATTAGTATGTTCGAAAAAAAATTGTTACTAGTGGCGCACCGTGTGTCTGGTGCGCCATTAGTGTCTTTCACACTAATGGCGCACCAGCACATGGTGCGCCACTGCTATATAGTAGTGGTGCACCACATGTCTGGTGCGCCATTAGTGGCCATTCCATCTATAGCCCTTTTCCTAGTAATGGAGGCACATATTAGGTTTTATATTTGTTTACGTGTATGCCCCAAGACCTTCCAACTAGACGTGTCTTTCTCTCCGGGTCGCACTTTGTATCGTTCATACCACTAGTATAGTAGTAGTACTACGTGTGGTCTCCGACCCAGAAGTGGAGACGCTCTACCACGCTGTTCATGAACCACTCCTTTCGCTGATGCGTGCGACATCCAGCACGTGCCGTGTGTTTGGCACTCCTTCGTCGTAAGAATTGAAATGCTAGCATTCATTAGAAATAAAAAATAAATATAAATCACTAGTGATACTATACCACGCGGTTTCCTTGCTCCTCGATATCAGAAAGAATACTTCCGCTAGCCGACATGTGGGACGTCGACCATCCTGGTCCACTTGCCATGCCCGTAGAACTACAAGGGAGAGTCACCCCGGTCGTCGCGCCGCAGTAATTACTAATGAGCCGTCAAATCACACGCCCAACATTACCCACAGTGAAGTTGCTCGGACGAAGGAACCATCATGACTTCGTTGAATTCTGCTTCTTGAAGAAAACTACTGTACCAGCAGTACTGCTAGCTACAGTAGTTACTCCAGCAGAGGCCTCCTTTGGTTCATATGATAGGAATTTTATAGGAATCTGAAAATCATAGGAAGTGAGATGACATGCATCTCAATTCCTATAGAGAAAGAGATGCCATTTGATGCATAGGATAGGAATTTTTCCATTGAGTCTAGGCTAATGTACTGGTAATTTGCTCTAAAAACTACAGTAGTAACTAGTAGTACTGTTACATGCTCGTAATTAACTAAACAAACGTACGGGCGACACAGACACACACACACTAACTACTAGTACTACTATTTCTCACATGCTGGTCAGACGCCGTCATTCTCCTTCCCGGCTTTGTTGGCGACACCCCACCGTGCTTGGATCTCCGCCGACCTCTCCGCAGCAGCACGTGCGTCCTGTTCTTTCTTGCGGCGGCGAGCCTCTCTTTTCTTGAGTGCTTTCTGACTTTTCCGCTCCCTCTGTGTGGCTTTGGCCGCCTCTTGCTCTACCGCCCATTCGGCCTTGGCAGCTTCAAATTCCGCTCACATAGGTGTGAGGTCGCGAGCGGCGATGAACTCGGCACGGCGGGATGCCACCGCTTGCCTACCATCCTATGTGCGGTCGTGGGCGGCGAGGAACTCGGCGCGGCGGGATGCCATCGCTTCCTTACCGGTTAGTGTGCGGCGCGGTGGCGTGAACGACGCTTGGTGACAGCTCTGGGGTGGAGTGGCCGGACAACCGTAAAGTGCATTGGTTTGTCAAGAGCTCAAGGACAGAAGACGAAGGAAATTTGGATTCCCCTTCAATCTTGGTCATTTATTACCGAGTAAAATGCATTGGCGGTCATTGAACTTGTCTTGATGGCTCACTTTGATCATTGTATACGAGATATGGTGATTATACGGTCACTGGCTCAGCGTATAGCTCCGTATTTGTCTAGTTGACCAGTCAAACAGTCCGCATGCGCCTCATCAGCTCGTGTTCTTTATCTATCTATCTATGCGGGCCTACCTGTCAGTGGAGAAAGAAATAAAAACCAAAATTATGCGTATCTGACATTACTGTTTAGACGTTTGCTGGAGGCCTCCGCGAACACCGAGCATGTATTCACCTGGCTCAACACCAACGGTCATACTTGTGACTCGGCGCCTTGCTCATGTATATCGTCCATCACAACGACAATCTATAAAACAGCCTAGCTAGAGAGGGTACTATGGTGCGGAGTTTGTACTATCGTGAGCAACCGATCATAGTGCCACTGCACACGAATGTGTGTCTGATCGATTCATCCATTATTCGTAAGTTATGTATGGTTGTGTGGTGTCTAATGGTGGTCGTCGAATGCTAGCTGGCGACAAGAGCAGTTGCATGGACACCTGGTCGTCAATACGTGCCGCATACGCTTCAAAGGCTCGTCATCCATGAGTTCACATTTTACCACCACGCCAGCGTCTGACCGCCCTGGCCTACCGAAACCCCTTCCATCGCTAGCGCGTGCTTCCCGCCTGAAACGATCACCGTCTCTCCAGAAAGTCAATGCCGCATTCACCGGCCTTAACTGCAGGTGCAGTTGGTGTGTCACTGACATGCGGGCCTGATGCTCGTTGGGCCCACATGTCAGTGGGACAACGCACCTGCGGTTAAGTCACTGAAGCAGCGTCCACATTCACGCCCGACGCGACCTCTCACTGGCGCCGGCATTGCAGCAGCGTGACGGCCGAGAGAGCGCCACCCGCGCGGCATCCCAGTGCAAGCGACTGCTCCGCGTTAATGACACCACGGCTGCCGACGAACCTACTCCGGTGCCAGCCGTCCATCCATCGGCCGCGGCTCATTGCCATTCTCCCGCTATATTAACTTGAGCCCCAGCTCCCAGCCATAGCCAAAGACCCACACTCATTCTCCTCCGGTCCCTTCCTTCTGTTGGCACCACTCCAACCATGGCCTCCGGGCGCTCCAAAGCTCTCTTGGACATACTGTCGCAGGAGCAGACGAAGGACATCGGTGGCTCCGCTCCGGGCGCGCTCCAAAGCTCTCTTGGACGTACTCTCGCCGGAGCAGACGAAGGAGATCGCCGGCTCCCCCCGGTCACCCTCCGCCGCGACGACAACGAAGCCGGCGCGCATGCGTGGGCGCTGCCGGCAGCGAGGAAGAGTAATACATGGTAGGTCGCCACCGCTCTGGTCCCAGGAAGGCCACCGCTCCTCCACTCAGTCAACGCCAAGCTTGGTGGGATAAAAATCGGCGGCCGATTAGCCGCTTGACGGCGACGTGGAGGCGGAAATCTTCATAACATTGTGCTCCGGAGGAGGAGGTTATCAAGGCGGATAAGGAGGAGGCAAAGGCAATGGCCGGCTTTCTCGGGTTCATGGCCGGACATGGTGGTTGGGGCCCAGCGATCATTTAGATTAGGTTTACAGTAGGTTTTAGTACGGTTTGTGCGAAATATGTAATGAATTTTGTCCAGTTTATAGGGAAAGTTCTCGAAATGTAATGAATTTCATCCAGTAAATTTGAAATTTGCTTTGTTTGCACGAATTTCGTCCGGTTAGTTCATATAGTTGTCGAAAGGTATGCGGGCAGCATTGGATGGCATCCATTAGTGTCCTCGGACAGATGACGGCGTAAATTTGAGGGCCAGCCACTACTAGGAAAAGGGCTATAGCTAATATGAACATTAATGGCGCACCATGTATGTGGTGCGCCACTGCTATATAGCAGTGGCGCACCAGATAGAGGTGCGTCATTGGTGTCCTCATTACTAATGGCGCACCACACACACGGTGCGCCATTACTAACATTTTTTTTTTCCAAAACTAGTAATGGCGCCACACACTCTGTGCGCCACTACTAACAATTTTTTTAACTTTTTTTCAAAACTAGTAATAGGGGATAGTGCGCCATTACTAGTTTTAACTAGTAATGGCGCACTGTTCCCTGGTGCGCTGCTACTAACATTTACACATCATCAAATGCACCCCCCTGGACCGCCTTTTCAGTTTCAAAAAAATAAATGAAAATGATAGAAATGTCAAAGAAATAAAAGAAAATAAGATTCCCATGTGATATGTGGTCTAGTTGTTAGCAAAATTTACAAACATGAATTTTCGACTTTTTTGCAAAATCTCTCGAGAATTTGTAAAATGGGCATAACTTTTGCATACGAACTCCGATGAAAAAGTTTTTATATGAAAAAGTTTTTTATATGAAAAATCATCTACTCGAAAAGTTACATCCGAATTCAACTGGGGAAACCCCATTGAACATTTTCAAAATCCCCAAAAACGTAACAGAAAAAAAGTTACGGGGCTTTCAAGATCTGGAGAGGCAAAAAAAATCAAAAAAAATCAAACTCAGTAATGGCGCACCTACCCATGGTGCGCCATTACTATCTTCCCGCCTTCAAAATTCAAACTATATAAAAAATAAAAATAAATTAGTAATGGCGCACCTGCCAAAGGTGCGCCATTACTATCTTCCCGCCTTCAAAATTCAAAATAAATCAAAAAAAGTTAGTAATGGCGCACCTTCCCACGGTGCGCCATTACTATGCCGTATATATGGCTGGGCGGGGTCCTCTCCTCCTTACCTCTTCATTGTTCTCCTCCACTCCACCTCTCCTCCACTCCATCTCCTCCTCTCCTCCACTCCATCTCCCCTCCTCTCCTCCACCATACCCCCCTCATCCTCTCCGGCGACCTCCTCCTCCTCCTCCTCTCCGGTGACCTCATCCTCCCTCCTCTCCTCCCCTCCCCTCACGGTTTCTCCTCCCTCCTCTCCGGTGAGCTCCTCCTTCCTCCTCTCCGGTGATCTCCTCCTCCCTCTCCTCTCCGATGAGCTCCTCCTCCCTCCTCTCCGGTGATCTCCTCCTCCCTCTCCTCTCCGGTGAGCTCCTCCTCCCTCCTCTCCGGTGAGCTCCTCCTCCCTCCTCTCCTCCCCTCCCCTCACGGTTTCTCCTCCCTCCTCTCCGGTGAACTCCTCTGCGGCGACCTCCTCCTCCTCTCCGGCGATGTAGGCGACCTCCTCTCTGGTGACCTCCTCCTCCTCCTCCTCTCCGGTGACCTCGGCCCTCCTCTCCGGTGAACTCCTCCGGCAAAAGAACGTACAAGATCCAAAAACGAGAACAAAATTTGAAAAAATATCGTGCAAAAAAATGAGCAAAAAAAACGAGCAGAAAAAGGGCAAAAAAATCACGATCCAGATCCAAATTCAAAATTCAAAAATAGCAATAGCGCACGGTGGGGGTTAGACGGTGCACCAATACTATTTTTCCGCCTTCAAAATTCAGAAAAATATCAAAAAAATTCAAAAAAAAAGTTACCAGTGGCGCACCTGTAGCAATAGTAATGGCGCACTACAAGGTGCGCCACTGTTACCTGCAATACTAATGGCGCACCAGAGGTGCGCCATTAGTATTTGTTACTAGTGGCGTGGTAATAGTGGCACACCTATAGTGCGCCATTAATGGCCAAAACAGGTGCGCCACTAATTAGCCTTTCCCTAGTAGTGAGCGCTGGAGATGCCCTAACTATCATGCTATAATCGCTAACAGTGCTCCATTATTTCGTAGGGAACAGTTATCCCTCGATCAAAATCAGATCCGCCGTGTTTCGCACTCCTCCCACGTAAGAGTGTAGACTCTTGCTTACATAAAATTGGAGCAAGTGGACGGCACTGTAGCACGTCATATCACTCAAACTAGCCCACCTAACGCGCGGGAAAGCACCGCCTCGTCATTTTGTTCTGGATTTCTACCAATCGATCGCACGAAAATGTTACGCTTTGCAAGTTCAAAAGGAAAAGGCGGCACACTTACAACTCGTACGCGTCGAGTTCACGTCGCACCCCCGACAGTCCGGCTCGCACGCCGCTCACTAGAGGGGACACGCGTTGTCTTGCATTTTCATTGACATGTGGGACTGCAATTGAATAAACCGTCAATAGCCGAAATCTAATCGCTCGGCGGGCGTCGGCTGAGAGGAGAGAGACGGGGGAGGGAGAAGAGATCGCCCGCCCGCCATGCACAGACTGCAAGAAATATGTGGTGATATTGTGAGGTGGGCCATGCGGGAATCCGCACCGCTTCCAAGCCCGCTTCTTACCGCCCTAGCCCACCAGAACCCCTCCCCCACCCCACCACCTCCCCACGCGCGCTCCCCCCTCAGAGGCCAGCTGCCCGCATTCATAGCAAGTAGTACCAGTAAAATTCTGGGCTATAAAGGGCATGTACAATGGTTGATAAGATAGTCTTATCATAAGTCTTGCATGTAATTTAGAGATGACAAAAAAACATGTGTACAATGGATCATCTCTTAGCCTTATCTTTAATAACTAGTTATTCCTAAAAACATGGTAAAAATATTGTGCTAAGATATCATCTCTTGTCTTCTCGACAAGCCCGCTTATGTGGAGGAGAGAGAGGCATTGACAAAGTCAAGGAGTGGGATCTGCAGGAGCCCGTCTCTACACGTGCTCCTACGTATAAAAAACTAATTCTAAAAAAAGAGGCATAAAAATAATTGTGTCTAAAAAAAGAAAGGTAAAAAACATTTGAGAGGAAATAGATAGAGAGAGAGTGAGAAAAAGTTGTAACCTTATAGTCAACACTACGGTAGTATTACATGCGGAAGGAGGGAGTGGTGCACATGCCAAGTTCACTGGGCTACCGTGTTTCACACTCCTCCGTCGTAACAGTGGAGACAATAGGTTTCATCAAAAATAAACAATGAGTACTCGTTGCTCGTCCACTATATCGGAAAGAATACTTTCATTCGCCGATATGTGGGACGTCGACCATCCTGGTCCACCTTCCATGCACAAAATTATCCTGGTCCACCTGCCATGCACAAAGTTAGTCGGACGAAGGAACCATCATGACTTCATTGAATTCCGCTTCTTCATGAAAACTTACTCTACCCGCAGTACTGCTACCACACGCGAAGACTGGACGGCACTGTACCACGTCATATCACTAAACCCACTAGGCCAAACTAGCCCGCCTAGGATTTGTACTCCCTCCGTTTCAAAGCTAGTAGTACAAAGTTGACTCATCTATTTTGGAACGGAGGGACGTCTCTATACTACTATGATTTTGTGTTGTACGTCTCTGTACTTTTGCTATGATTTTCCTACCCTATGAACCAAATGAGGCCTGAATGTATCCGTGTCGACTATTGTCTGATCGATCGCTAAGCCTACAATTTTAGGAGCTTGGGCTATTGGCCGATCGACGACGGATCAGTATAAGCGTACCACGAGCTCATCAGCCCCAACATTTCTCTTCAGTGAGTGTTTTGCAAGTACTATAGCTCGTACAGTAGCTAGCCTACTAACACCAAGAATCATCAAATAAGCCCTACTGATATGATAAACAGTTCAAACTTACATCTAAGCATGCCATATATTACATCAAAAGATGGTGAGGATACATCTGTTTCCATAACTCGGAGAGGGTTCGCATGATTTACTATCAAACAAAAGTAGAAAGTACCACCCACACAAGACAGTGCACTAGCCCTAAGATGGTTTGATAACACGCATCGTTCTGGTAATTAAACACAGGGCAATGCAAACTACCCTGAAGGATTAGCGCGACCAACTATTTCTTGTCATCGATCTCTCGGGCAATGACCACAGCACGGACAGTGGCATGGGAATCGATCTCTGGGGCGATGTCCACAGTACTGACCGCGACATCGGAATCGATCTCTGGGGCGATGTCCATAGGATGGACATCGGCATCGGAATCGATCTCCGGGGCGATGCCAACAGGACGGACCGCGACATCAAAAACGATCTCTGGGGCGTTGTCCACGGGATGGGCCGCGACATCGGAATCATCAAGGACGTCCACCGGCACCTACACAACCCTAACATATTAGCAAGCACATTGCAAATAATCAAAAACCACAACTTTCGGTAGTAAGCCATTATTTTTTAGCTTGTGCAGCTCACCGGGGGGATCCCATCCCTCCGGGGGCCATCTCCTCGTCCTCGATGGGGGCCATCACCTTGCCAGGGGAATACTACTTCTCAACGGCGACTATCTCCTCAAACTCGGCCTTGAGCCTCGGATAGGTGGCCACCAGAGTTTCTGGGGTAGGCACGGTGGGGCCCTTGCTGTTCTTCCAACTTTCTTTGAGGAGTTCGTCCGCCAACGTCGTCAACTCTTTGGCCAGTGCTTGTTTCTTGGAGTTCTTCGTCTCCATGGGTTGGCCCACCAACAAGGTCAACTCGTTGGTCGGTGCTCGCTTCCTGAAGATCGCTGTCTCCAGTGGGTTATCCGCCGGCAACTCTTTGCCTAGTGCTCCAGGATCCATCAATGAACTGACAAACAAAAAGCAATCGAAAGGAAACCACAATCGCAATGAAAACGGGAAAAGAATAGGCTGTGAGAATCGGTCGGTGCTTCGCAAAAAGAAGATTCTTGGAATGAAAATATAGCAGCATCACTGATTCTCCCACCTTTCCTTCGTCGGTACAGAAGAAAAACGGCAGAAGTGAGTAGCCTGGAGTGAGGTTTTCTTCAAGAAAGGGGAGAAAGGGCTTCAACGAGCGTTTCAGTGAAATGATGGTTGCTTCGTCCAGTCCAACTTCGAGGCCACTTTACCACTACTGGTAAAGGTGTGGGTTTTGTGATATGACGGGTCATGACGGCCACACCGGGGTGACCGGTGAGTTTCGACTGTAGCACCTCGCTGTGATTTGGTGGATGGCACGCGGACCCGGATGCTTTGATGTCCCGCATGTAGATAGAGCGGCTAGTCATATACAGTAGGAGTGGTCAATATTGTGCACTGGGACCAAGGCGGAGAGGAAAATGAGAGAACTACGTAATTAATGCATGAGTTTAATTAGGGTAGTTTTGTAAAGTACGAGATACATTCCTTCAATCGCCAAATGCCTTGGTTGATGAGATTTGAGATTTGAGCCCTATAAACCGGAAGGGAGATTTGAGATTTGAGATACTACACGCGGTGTAGTCTAGTCACTTGTTGGAATCTCTAGACACTACAACAAGAACCCCCCTTTAGCAACGCATCAATGCGTTGTCGTTTGTCCATATAACCGTTGGTAAGGTCTACACCAACGGATTCATATGTGTTGTCGTTGGTGGCGTTGCTAACGTCTTCAACAACATATATAGATCTGTTGGTAACCTGCAAAATAATGCCTTGCAAGGCAACAACAGATTCATACAACGTTTCTATGCGTTGGTGCTTGAGAAATAGAATAACCAGCATATATATTCCATTTATATATGCATGTAGTTCCAATGGCAGTACAAGGTACACCCTTCCTGATACACCCTCTGTTCTTAAATATAAGACACCCTCTATTCTTAAATATAAGACGTTTTGGCAGTTTAAACTGCCAAAACATCCTACATTTAGAACAGAGGTAGTACAACTTTATTAAAAATCGATGGAGTAGAAATGAAACTGATATATTGATTTAATGGAACAATCTGTTACATTACATTGCAAGTATCATCAATTAGGAGTACATCACTTAGAAAAAAAAATAGAATACATATTTCTAAACAGTGATATAACTGTCTTCTTTCTCCTCCAAGTACCAAGAATCAGCATATATTCTTCAAAGGATCCAGGTAATCATCTAGTATTGAAATTCTCAACCTACAAAGAAAAATCATAATGCTATTAGGCATAAATTCAAAATTACCAAGTGTGCAAGAAAAGATCATTGGGGGGCGGGGGGCATAAGCTATGTATAACTGATAAATAACTTAATAGGCGTACATATTAGAACACCGATCATGTTTGACCAATCGGATGTGCCTGCACAATGTGAACAAGCATCAACATGCATTCACTACTAACAGTTATCCAAAGCTTATATTATATCAACGATGAGAAGAATTCAGCTAAATGAACAATTATTTGTCAATACATACCCAGTTTTAAGAAACACTACCCATGCGCCTTCACTGCCAATGTGGCATATCATATAATCAATTGAATTTCATCTTTGGTCACTACTCAGCTCCCTAATCATGTACTCCCTCCGTACCAAAATACTTGTCGTGGTTTAAGTTCAAATTTTTGAACTAAAAAAACCACGACAAGTATTCCGGAACGGAGGGAGTATCATTTGTCATGTCATTTAATAACTAAATACCAATATAAATCTATAAAATATGGGACTGGACAAAAGTGAAGACCGGAAAATATAGACATATATGGGCACACTTAACTAAAAAAGACTCGTTGGACCAGTTAGTGTAAAAATTGAAGATATGGAATAAATAAGAGTGGTACAACATGAGAAGATGTGGAAACGGACACCTTAGTGGCCTGAACCAGGGGACGGTATTCAAGGAAGCGACTGGGTTGCCCCACATTCTGCGATGAGGTAGTAAGCCATACATATCCATCTGCCCCTGAAGCTGCACGACATTAAAGCAAGTTAATTCCTTACACAATCCGCCAAAAAAATAAAGATTTCAACATAATCTTATCTATTTACGCGTCTATTGTCAACAGTTTGAAACCTGACCTGCAATGTAGGACAGTTTCTTGTAAACATCACGGTTGCATAAACTAAGAATAAAGCATGCAAGACTGGGTATCTCCATTAATATTGTCAGTCTGCTCCACATTGGTCAGCTCTTGTCTCTATATCGACTACAAGTCTACAACCCTACTTTTTTAAACTTATTCATGGCTCCCACTTAAATTGAACCTGTTTACACGATGAGGCATCATTCTTGAACACCACGAATTCCAGTTGGATCAAACTAAAAACATAGTACAAATCACATAGTTAGTACCTACCAGTAATTCATACAAGATTGTCAAACAATAATACAATAGCAAAAGTCCATGCTCGGAGTTACATCAGCAAGGGAGTGTGCCACTTCAAGGATATTCATGATATGATCATATAAAATCTAGTACTCATGTTATACGATGGCGTACCTCAGGTGTGGAGCACGGGCGCATAGCGTTGAAATCCTACTTTCCTTTTCTGAAAAATATTTTCTCTGCAATTGGAAGCGAGACACATAAAGGAAACAATTGTAAGGAAAAGGGACCATGGAATCAATAAGGAGCTAGATTTTTCCATGAGTTTTACTGAACACATTAATTATATGTGTATTGAGTAATTTTTGCAGCACAAAAGAGAATCTGATCAAGAGAAAGTTTAGAGAAGAGATAACAAGTAGTTGGCTCAGTTCACAATTTTCAAACATACAGATTATCTTCTATTTATTTTCTTTGGGAATGCAGATCATCTTCTATCTACTGTATTAGTACTAAATAGCAGAAAAATGAGCAGAAGTAGCAATAGCAGTCAGCGACAAAAGCAATAGCAGACAACGGTGGTAGCAAACAATCAGCGTCACGAAGGGTTGTAATATCCATCAGCACGCGCACACATCACGGGCACATGCACGCGAGCCAGGAATCGGAGCAGGACCAGGACGGGCACCAAAATAAATACAAAAGGAGCGACATCGCCGCCGAAGGCTTTGCGAGCCGCAAGAACCACCAACACAGGCGGGATCCCATTGGTAATTGAGGAATTAGGACGGGGCTCCAGCCCGAGCTCCTCCTACCTCGAACCTGTCTCCACTGCCAGCCAGCACCGAGAGAAGGGAGCAGCACCCTACACCGCAAATTGTTTCAGATCCAACCTGCAATCCTGATTGACCGTCGACACAAGGTAGCCGAGGCGGAGCAGCACCGTCATGCCCAAGCCGGCAGCAGCGCATGCTGAGACGCTGGGTGGTGGCCCTCCAAACCAGAGGCGTGGGAGCTGTGCCGGGCGCCGGCAACGCGTGGCGACTACGGTTGCCATAGAGACGCGTGCAGGGACGCAGAGGGCGTCGCCACGGCGGAATATATGAGGAGAGTACTGGGAGGTTTGGGGGGGGGGGGGGGGGGGGGTGTGCTGGCCTATGACCTACGACGCGAGACATCGCCGGATCTAGCCGGAGTCGGAGGTGGCGGCCGCTGGTCATGGAAGTCGGGAGAGAGAGAGAGAGAGGAATCTTGGGAGACAGATGGCGGATAAAAATGTTTTGTTGCGTGATATTTGGGTGGAGGAGGCATCTATGGAGGTACCGGTTAGCTCGAAGTGCGGGAGGTGGGATGTGGCCATGTGGGAGGTGGGACAAAAAACACATCTTTTAAAATCGTTGGTACACATCCGTTGGTATAGGGAGGTTTTTGTTCTAGTGAGAAAGACTTATACCGCACGATGCTTTGCTTCTTCTTACTACTACGTACTACTTCGCCGACATGTGGGACAGCCAGCAGCATCCGGGTCGACGTAATACGTGTCATGCACCAGATTAGAGTGCGGAACGGAAGGGGGGCATCACCCCGGTCGTACCGCCTGGCCCTGTTTGGATACTCTAACTCAGTTAAAGTTAGAGTTAGATTCTAATCCTGAACTAACCCTGAAGTAACTATAGCGAAAGAGGTGTCTGGATGACAGTATTAGATGGAGCGCGGATACGGCGAGGTGCCTTCATGGGCGGTGCTAGAGGGAGAGGACGAGAAGCTTCGAGGAGGTGGGGAGGGATCTGCTGCGGGGAGAGCGAGAGAAAAATGTGTTTTTTAGTGTCCCGAGAAGAACTAACCCAAATAAGCACCTCTTGGGTGGGTTAGATTTTTTTTGGGTTAGTTGAGTTCAAACTAACCCAAACTAACTCTACTACATGGATCCAAACAGTAACCCAAACTAACCCTCCTGTTTGGATATTTTTGGGTTAGTTGAGTTCAAACTAACCCAAACTAACTCTAACACATGGATCCAAACAGTAACGCGCCGTCAAATCGCACAGCCCGACCTTTCCAGCAGTAAGTAAGTTGAATCCGCTACTCCCTCACTCTCCTCGCCTCTCTGTCAAACTGCCTACGCGAAAACTGCCGCGCGTACTGCCCGGGAAAAGCCCCGCCCTCAACTTTTAACTACGCATAAATAGTTCGAGCTTGTTCGTTCTATATAAATACTAGTACTGTATGTTTATTCACCCATGGGGTTGTTCAATGAATGGAGGGCCGGGGAGCACAAGTGAACAATACTACTACTAGTAGTAGTAAGTAGGAGTCGTACAGGTAGTCACCTTAAATAGAGAGTTTCTTTTCTTTAATGCCACATACACAAATTGAAACGCTTGTTGTGGAGAGAAAAAGATAATCACTCCACTATATATGTGCGCAGGGGCCTGAGCGTTTGCTTTACTAGGGTTGCTCTCTTCATTCTCTCATCCTCTCCAGATATAAACAAGACAGCGGTAGCGACATTTTCACTCTGCTCACCGCTGGTCACAGATCCGGCCGGATCCCTTCGGCTGGTGTGTGTAGAGGACTAGGTGCATCGTTCACGCAGTCATCGCCGGCGAGGGAGGAAACCCACAGCTGCCAGAGGGGCCCGATCCTCTGCCCGTGCCGTTCTCTCCGACACAGCGCCGGCTCGGGAGGTCCTCCGACCCTTCTTCCTCCCTGCCGTATTGTCCGCAGACCCGACCTGCCGCCGCAGACATCCCGACGACCCTCAGGTATAAGTTCTTCGAAAGCGGCCTTGCTCTACTGCCCCAGCTCCCCACGTGTCTGCATGTGCATCTTTTTCTACTCCCATCAGCTCTTCCAAAGCCACCTAAATTTTTAGTATTATTAGAGGTAAAGCTACTTCATGCATTCTAATCTAGGGCTTTGTTCAAACAACGAAGAAAGGGGGAAAGTTATGGCATGAATCTAGGACTTGATTCAAAGAGGAAATAATATGGTGAAAGTAGTAAAGACCGGTACCCAACAGGTCTCTTGGTTGAAAAGGGAAATAATGGGAAAACGCAGTACAAACTGGATAAGGAACAGATCTATTATTGGTTAAAAAAAGGATAGAAAGTGGCGGCTGGTGGACAAGTCAACAGAGTATGTCCAGGATTAGATTTGTTGCCCTCACATAGTAAAAGGTCTCCAGAATTAGATTTGCTGCCCTCACATAGTAAAAGGTCTCCAGGATTAGATTTGCTGCCCTCACATAGTAAAAGGTCTCCAGGATTAGATTTGCTGCCCTCACATAGTACAAGGTCTCCAGGATTAGGTTTGCTGCCCTCACATAGTCAAAGGTCTCCAGGATTAGATTTGATGCCCTCACATAGCATGAACAAACTCGGCATCACCACTTTATGCCTCCTTGTAGGTACATTGTGCTGATGCGTTCACTGTCGCATGTCCTTATACCAACCTTTTGTTGTTATTAATGTAAGGGCGCATGTAAAATGAAGCGATCACACTGTTACCTTAGGGACATGTCTAACCAGTGTTATTGTTAATCTAATGCCTCCAGTGATAAGATGCAATTAAACTGTGTTACAAATGGCACTCCTGATGTTTTCCCCAGTATGATAAGTAAGTTGCTCCTTTACGCTGTTGAGTGTCCTGGTATCCCCACGGTCCCATGCCCTTAAACCAACTCTTTAGCTGTTGTTGATTTACTGTACCTGGTAAACAAGCAATGCCACCATATTTGAGGAATCTCATTGTTGATCGTAATGCTTTTGGTAACATGAAGCATTGCTGACGTTTAAATTTCTACTGTCCTTGCGTGATTGCCATGAACATAATTAAGATGCTTCTTTTCATTTCGTATATGTTTCGTATATTCTTATTGACCAGCAACTGTTTACTTTCTATCTTTTTGTGCAGATAGGGATATCCATTTCACCTTGTTGCTATTGTGACCTTTTGGTGAACTGCACAAAACACTCTTTTTTGGAATGAGTGTCTTGTGCAGATCAACTAAAATGTCACGTGGGCAACATCTCTCAATTTTGGTGGAACTGCACAAAATGGTGATTTGAGTTTCCAAAATCTCCGTCAAGTTCTGCTGGTAATCTCGTGCAACATTTTATTAGCCTTTGCAAGATGAGCCGTCACTGTCACCACAATGGCACTTTATTTTAGTGGAACTGCACAAAATGATAAGAAAATTATAGTTGCACCTTACATGAGCCGGACAGCCAACCTTAATGTTCATCAATTTTAGTGCAACTACTAAAGAAGAACCAGCTAGCTCACGAGAGCAAGTACTTCTTGCTAGCTGAATGATGCAATCTTTGCTTCATTTCAGGTGAACTACAGAAAAGGCGCAAGAATTGAATCATGGAACTCCAGGCAGGCCTCATCCGAGTGGAGCTGCAGGTTGAGTTCAAGGAGGCCACTATTAAAGTGAAATCATGCTTTTCTTGTTTGTGCTGTGCAAACAGGAATACTCAACTACAGATGTTGCGACGGTCAAGAGTATTCGCCAAGTTCTTCGATTGTATGACATGGCTAGCCAAGATGGATTTAATCCCGATATTCACTTTATCAAAAAGCTCTAATGGGTTGGTTCTGAATCTTGCAAGCTGGGAATCAATGAGATGTGTAGGCATCTTTGTTGTACTTATTATTTGAATCTTATTTGTTGGTTCTGAATCTTGCAAGCTGGGAATCAATGAGATGTGTAGGAATCTTTGTTGTAATTATTATTTGGATCTTATTTGTTGGTTCTGAATCTTGCAAGCTGGGAATCAATGAGATGTGTAGGTATCTTTGTTGTACTTATTATTTGGATCTTATTTGTTGGTTCTGGATCTTGCAAGCTAGGAAACACGGCATGCTGATGCAGAGGACAACAACCATAACAAACAGTTCAAACTTGGTAGTATTATCTTTGTGAAGGTGCGACAAATGTGCTGATCGTGTGCGTCCTGAGAATAATAATTCTAGTTGTTGTGCATGTTGATCCTGTGGCACTGATAGAACGAGCCAATGCATTGCTTGTTTTAAGTATAAATTTCTATTAAAGCTAATTAAATTTAAGTACAGTGACCACTAACTCCTGTTATTACAGTACCAATACAGACCCGCTCGTGAACCGACGTGTGGCCGGAATAGGTTTCTTAATGGAGGGGTTTGAATGCGCCGAGGGTGCATCTTCTGCCGGGCGTGCAGCGGACGAGGGAGGGGTAGTAACTGTTGTCGCCTGTACACACTCAGTTTACTGTTGAATCCAGTTCCCCAAGAGCTGAAAAACGAACTCCTGCCGCCGCCTACACACTTGTTCACTTGAAGAGACTCCAATGGCGATCCGAGGGGTGAGCCTGCTGGATATGGACTTCGGCAAGGAGTTCCCCTTTGAGTTCGCCGTTCAGTCCTATGGCTGCACCAACTTGAATTTGATGTACACCAACGATCCAGACTCGGTGAAGCTCTGCCTCGCCGAGTTCAAGCAGTACCTACAGGACGAGAAAGCACAAAGTTGCAGGACTATACCTTGTGCCCATCCATTCGTCTCCATCCATCGCCGTCGCCCAGGTATGTGTGCGGGACGAGGTTCTCATCTACCACTTCTGTAGGGCCATCAAAGGTTCTGGAGCATTCGCCCGTTTCATCGGCAGCGCCGACTGCACCTTCGCTACGGTGGAGAGAAGGAAGAAGCGACGATTCGTCCATCTGGTGCAACAAGCTTGTCGACATCCAGAAGCAATACAAGATCATCAGCAACGGGCAGGAGAAGGACTCCGTGGTTGACCTTGCCGAGACCATCATCGACCCCTGATACGCCGACATGAAAAAAGACAACGATACCAAGGACCTGAACACGTGGGAGGTACCTCTGAATCTAGCCTACATAACCTACGCGGCCAAGGACGCATACGCATGCTACGACATGTATAGGCAGATCTTGGACATGAGGGCGTGTCTGCTTCCCGTAACCGACGAGTACACGGACAGCCGCAGCGTCATGATCAAGCGTGCCAGGAAGGTCTAGATGTTGTACTTTGTCTGTTTATAAGCACCTTTATCATCTGAGTGTTTCATGCATTAGCCTATGTGTCGTAATTATCTGTTTTGTCCGAAATATTTCTTTTAAGAACCCATTAACCTGTTTGCTTTTTTTAGTGGCTATTTGCTTATGTATGTAACTAGTTCACTTGTCCGTTAGAAAAAACTAGTTCACTCGGCTGCCGTGCTTTGAATCTCCTTCCTCCCAACATATTCCCCTCCTCAGGTGGACCCAGCAGGTCTCGTACACAGACATATGGGACCAACCACCTATCCATTTGTATTTCTTTATTTTGTTCAATCTTTCGTCCTCTTCCTATACAATGGCTGGCCATCATAGCCTATGGCGTTGGTCAGGCCATCCCTCTACTACCACACATTGTCCGGCGGCGGCAGCTCCACCGGCCCACCCTGCACCCGAACAAGTCAACCCTCGTAGTCCCCTCCGCCTGCGTCTTCCCCCGCTCTGGTTCGTTCGGTCCGAGGTCTCGACGTCGTCCTCCGCCTTGGTGCTCGAGCCGCGGCGCCGCCGTCTGTCGTTCCCAACATGGTCATCAAAACAAGAGGAATCGGGAGACAATTGTTCGTCGAGAGGCTGACCGTCCCGGGCCTACCAGGTCCATGGCCTAGGTTTTGTTGTTTAACATGGACAGCCCATGACATGTTTCAACATTTTTTGGATCCAGCAGGTATCAAGCGGCCTCTGGGCCTCCCAACCTAACTTGTCTATAACATCAGCAGCCCAAGTTATGTTTGTTTTTTCAAGACGACCCACAACTCAGTTCTATTTTTCTATAAGAATGCAAAACTGAACCTATATTTATATCTTATTTTATTACACACACACACACACATATATATATATATTAGAAACAACATAAGTTTCTGTTAAACCTGTCGTTCGTCCAACCATTTTATAGACCTTCCCACTTCCTTTATTTTTCGTTTTCATTAATCCTATATCTGAATTTTCTCCCACTTACTTTTTTTATGTAAACTGAGTTTTCTCCCAGTACTTTTCCCTAGAACCAACTCAACTGTCCCATGTCTAGCCTAATGCAGTAATAGACGTGCAATCATGTGTTTTTGTTTTTATAACATTTCTCCGTCTAGCCCAACATTATATTTTCACCCAGCCCAGCAAGTCCCCTTCCTAGGCCTCGCCGTCGTCCACCGCCTTGGTCCTCTCAGCCCGGCATGGTCAATGTGGTCAATGACCGACTTCCATCGGAAGAGTACTGTACGTGGAGGGGTTGACAGATGGGTCCACGGTCACAGCCTAGTTTTTTGTGATTTGCCAAGTAAGTCGCTTTGTCAGGCCTGTTGGGCTGCAAATCTTTCAAGACGAGGAGAGCTTCATTCGGCTGGCCGAGAAAATGGCCTATCAGTCATGAGAAATTGGCTGTACATTTTTAAAACACATCAAACCGGCAATTAGTTTCAAATTTCTTTTTTTCATTTCGAGATTTTAAATTGCATTGATTTTTATGCGTGGACTATTTGTTGGATTTTATATTGATATACATTTATTTTTAAAATCAGTTTGAATGTGACTCGAAATTTCGGGATTAAAAACAGTTCGGACCACACCGAAATATGCAAAATTTCGTATAATTTTTTAACCGTGGCCACAATATGGGCTGTAATGCTAACAAAAAGAATATGGGCTCCAAAAAACCTTAAGAACTAGCAAATGGGCTGTAAATTATTAGAAATAATGGCAGATAGGCTCTATGATCTTTTCCACAGATTTGAGACTTTCCTAAAAAAAGGTTGACGCACAAGCAGTGACTGTTGGATTTCCATCCAACGGCCGTCGTGCTTCTTAAATCTCTGCTCTTACTGCTCCAGCTGCTCAAACAACCGCCGGCAGGACTGCCTGCTCCCTCCTCCCCGCGGCCGGCTATGCTGCCGCGCAGGCCTCATCACCCCACCGTACTCCCATCGCTGGCCTAGCCATCCCTCTACTCACCCACACATGCTGTTATTCTCCGGTGATGGCAGACGAACTAGTAAACCCTCGTACAGTCATACTCCCCTCCACGTGGGAAACAACTGCCGACTCTTTCCTGCCTCCATTTCGTTCCCTTCCTAGGCCTCGTCGTCGTCCACCGCCCTGGTGCTCTCGGCGCGGCCTGGTCAACGTGGTCAACGACCGACATGCATCTGAAGTGGACTGTACGTGGAGAGGCTGACAGCTGGGTCCACGGCCACACGCAAGGAAATGCCTCCTTATTACACGCAAAATAATGATTCCTCCACCTGACATCTGGGACCCACCGAAAGGGCCTCTGTATTTTGCGAAAAAAATGTTACCGCCGCTGATAGCTTGGACCCACCAGCTATATCTTCGCACGCAAGGAAGTGCCTCCTTATTACGCACAAAAAAATGAATACTGCCCCTGCTAGCTGGGACCCAGTATAGTGGCAGGCTGACTTGTGGGCCTAGTAAGTTGACGGGACGGAGGGCTTTGTCAACTTAGTCAATATGCACGATTCTAGCTCCACTGACCGTGCGATGTCCATCCAACGGTCGTAGTGCTTCTTCAAACTCTGGTCTTCTTGCTTCAGCCGCCCAAACCAGCGCCGGTCGTGCCTCGTGCTCCTGCCTCCCGTGGTCGGCTGTGATGCGGCGGAGGCCTCACCGCCCCCTACTACTCCCACCGCTGGCCAGGCCATCCCTCTACTCACCCACACCCCCTGTTATTCTGCAACGACAGCAGCCTCACACCGCGGCGAACCAGTGAACCCTCATACTCCTCTACGCGTGGGCATCCACTGCCGCGTCTTCCCCGGCTCCGCGTCGTCCCCTTCCTAGGCCTCGCCGTCGTCCACCGCCCTGGTGCTCTCGACGCGGCGTGGTCAACGTGATCATGGAACGGCTTCCATCGGACATGGACTGTATGTGGAGAGGCTGACAGCTGGGTCCACGGCCGCAGCAAGGAAGTGCCTCCTTATTACGTGCAAAATAATTATTCCTTCACCTGACAGCAGGGACCCACCGGACGGGCCACCGTATTTCGCAAAAAAATGTTTCCCCTGACTTGTAGGACCCACCAGCTACATATTCGCCCGCAAAGAAGTGCGTCCGGGCAAAAAAAAACGATTCGCTCCCCTGACATGTATATCGTGACATGTATACCGCGTCATAATTTGACATGGTGCTGTCCATGACTGTTTTTGACCGTCAAGGATCTACCCAGGCCCGCCCAAGGCCCCAACCATTGTGACGGAACAGACCATCACGGACAACGCCACGTAGAGTTTTCAATTGACCAATTGGAATGACGTGGCAGCCTATGTGGACACTATTTTTCGTCACAGAAATCATCATGGATATCCTACATGGGGTAGCCCATTAGTTCAACCCGTTAGCCTATTTCATTCAGCCCAATTTTGAACAATTACATTTTAAAGCATGATGCGTTATGCAAATCGTAATGCTACGACAAGGTATTTCCAAAGTGCTTCATGTGCACATATGAATCAATATATGCAGTCATCTGCAAGCATCTATAACATTGGAGTTTACAAAATCCTCCACGAAATGAATCAACAATTCTGGGATAGGTCCAGTAATACATTACTTTTCCAGCCTTGTAAGTAGGCATGAATCAACAATTCTGGGATAGGTCCAGTAATACATTACTTTTCCAGCCTTGTAAGTAGGCATGAATCAACTTGTCAATATTTGACAGAATGGCACCTTTGGGTACAAACAATTTGCTTCAATGAGGTTAACCAACCCAGAACCTACCCTATTAGAGCATTAAGAAATTGGATATACCTTGAATAAGAAAAAAAAAGGTATATAGTGAAAATAATAAAACCAAAAGGCTATGAAGGAGACAGTAATGGACCTATCTAAGAACGTGGACATTTTGCCCAAGGATACATTTCGCTTGCAACCCTAAGAGATCATCAACAATTATCAAGCGTACAGCTGAAGAATTAGTATTTGACAGTAACAATAATAAAAAAAATTAATAAGTGGCGATGCAAAATTACCACCAGCAGTGGGTAACGCGATGGTGTTGAGAAAATTGCATACAAAATCTGGGTGTCCATGAGATAGACCTGGGCAAAGCATTAGCATACTGTTAAACAACTTTTGGCAGAGAATTAGGATTGACACGTACAAGAATTTCATTGGAGCCCAAAGTCAATGATAACACCAATATTATTATTTGCTGCAAACCAAGATCAAATAAGAACACCAAAATTTCAAAGCTGCAGATTGTTACACTATTTCATTATCTGTGTGTGCCTCTAAATCTCTAAAGCTGCAGATTGTTACACTTTCATTTTAGAGCCTCAATCATGTTGAATGGAGCAGCGTATTCAGTGGTAAATGTTGTGCCCCTCCCTCTAGCTCAGGGAGTAGCTTATTCAATGGTAAAACTATGTGCCCCTCCCTCTGCCTCTCAGCTTTTGTAGATGGAAGAAAGTTACTTCTAAAGCTTGCCGTGGTATGTTCAATCGTAGAAGTTTCACAACACCATATACTAACATATATTGCAAAAATGTGCCTTGAATGTCACATGCACACACCAAAATACATCCAACATTAATTCAGATAGGAAAATTTACGAACATATGCAGGATTTTTTTTCAAGAATACCGATCAGTCCTTAAGCTAGGCATGGTCAGAACTAACAAGTACTACCCCAGACTCAAAATATATATACGTTTTTGTAGGCTAGTTTAGCCTATAAAAACATCTTATATTTCAAGATGGGAGGTAGTATGTCCCAACTAGCATTGATATTTGATCCTAATAGCAACAAACATGAGTACATCTAACTTAGACAAGTTCTGCTACAAGTAAAAATGCACACTGGTATACTATACCAAACAACAACTTCTCGGTGTAGAACAGACACATAGTTAATTATTAGTTAGCAACTATGCCAGGGAGTAAAGTGGTAGATAATATAAAAAAAATAGGGATATGCCAGACTAATAACAATAGAAAGGAGAAAAACAGTAATATGGGCATGGCCTAATTTTTGGTTAGGGACTAAACGTGAACCACCACATAGCTTGTCTAACTAGTACAGTTACTTAATTAACTAGCAGATTACACCTACACTGCTAATGCTCGCACGGTGAGAAAACAAAAGGGAAATAGCCAACAGTGCTAGTCTATTGTTGGCCGTAACTTGCGAGTATCAGGAAACAAAGCGGCCACGTTTTCTGCATCAGGTTCAGTCCAAGAAAATTGGAGAGTCCCTGGAGAACTATGCTAAAGAACAGCAGCAGTCACTTGGAAAGAAAAGAAAAAACAGAGTGAGAGGGTCGACCTTCTTGTTCTCTGGGGAATCATGGTTGTCGGGGCTCCTAGCCATCGAGCTCATCTGGCTCGAGCGTGGGGTCCCGATCGTTGCCATCCATCGAAGTGGAGAGGTGGAGAGCTCCCGCTGATCTGAATCAAAGCAAAAAAACTTCGATTGGGGATGGGAGAGAAGATGACGGCGGGGGGGGGGGGGGGGGGGGGGGGGGGGGGGGGGGCGGAGGCAGGGATGGACCTTGTGCGGGGTGTCGACGTCGCCGGCGAGGTCCAGCTCGGGTCACGGTCGTCGTCCTCTCCTCATCCGGCCCTTGCTGCTCCAAATCTCCGGATGGCGAGGCAGTTGCGCGGCCTGGGAGACGGAGGAGGGAGGTCCCTGCCGTAGATCCATGGCCCAGGTCATGGGTTGTGAGCAGCTGAGGCGCGCCACAGCGGCTAGGATTGGCCGCCCCTTCCATCGGGCCGCTGCAGCCGCTGTCGCCATGGATCTCGGGCCGTCATCGTCGCTTCGAGGCGGGGAGGTTGAGGCAGAGGACGGGGCGAGCAGAGGAGAGGCGAGGTGTGGTGGCGGCGGATGGAGAAACAGATTGGGGACGGGATTCTCTTAGGGTTAGCTTTTATACGGGGAAAGATTAAGAGCTTTAGGCGGGCTTTAGTGGGCTTGCGGGCCTGTACTAGGCGGTTCATGATGAATTTTAAAATTGTCATCCGAAATCCGTCATGTATTAATAAGTTTCTTGTAGTGTTCGCACGCAAGTGCCTGACAGTCGGGACCTGAGGTAGTCCTGAATTAGGGGGTCCTCGGACAGCCGGACTATATCCTTTGGCCGGACTGTTGGACTATGAAGATACAAGATTGAAGACTTCGTCCCGTGTCCGGATGGGACTCTCCTTGGCGTGGATGGAAAACTTGGCAATACGGATATGTAGATCTCCTCCCTTGTAACCGACTCTGTGTAACCCTAGCCCTCTCCGGTGTCTATATAAACCGGAGGGTTTAGTCCGTAGGATAACAACAATCATACCATAGGCTAGCCTCTAGGGTTTAGCCTCTACGATCTCGTAGTAGATCAATTCTTGTAATACTCATATCATCAAGATCAATCAAGCAGGAAGTAGGGTATTACCTCCATCGAGAGGGCCCGAACCTGGGTAAACATCGTGTCCCTCGCCTCCTGTTACCATCCGCCTTAGACGCACAGTTCGGGACCCCCTACCCGAGATCCGCCGGTTTTGACACCGACATTGGTGCTTTCAATGAGAGTTCCACTGTGCCGTCACCATAAGGCTCGATGGCTCCTTCGATCATCGGCAACGGTGCGATCCAGGGTGAGGTTTTCCTCCCCGGACAGATCTTCGTATTCGGCGGCTTCGTACTGCGGGCCAACTCGCTTGGCCATCTGGAGCAGATCGATAGCTATGCCCTGGCCATCAGGTCAGGTTTGGAAACTTGAACTATACTACCGACATCCGCGGAGACTTGATCTTTGACGGATTCAAGCCCATGTCAGGTGCGCCGCACAATCATGACGAGCATGATTTAGCTCTGTCGTCGGACAGTGTTCGGGAGATCACACCTGCAACCACTCCGGCCCTCAATTCGGAACAAATTGCGCCATCTGAGGACTGGTGGATGGACCCCGCCACGGAGGCCGCACACTCAGCGGCGATAGAACCGAATACTGACTTCACCTCCTACGAGACCCGTGTTGCCGAACCGTTGGATTCGTCCCCGGCCACGGACTCCGAGCCGCATGCGTCCGTGCCCACCAAATCCGATTGGGCACCGATCATGGAGTTCACCTCCGCGGATATCTTTCAGCACTCGCCTTTTGGCGATGTACTAAACTCGTTGAAGTCTCTCTCCCTGTCAGGAGACCCTTGGCCGAACTATGTCCGGCTAGAATGGGATGCGGACGACGAAGAAATTCGCGCCCCACCCACCACCCACTTAGTAGCCACTGTCGATGATTTAACCGACATGCTCGACTTCGGCTCCGAAGACATCGACGGTATGGACGACGATGCAGGAGACGAACAAGAACCACCGCCCACAGGGCGCTGGACTGCCACCTCATCGTATGATATATACATGGTGGACACCCCCAAAGAAGGCGATGGCGATAAGGCAATGGAGGATAATCCCTCCAAGAAGCAATCCAAGCACCGACGTCAGCGGCGCCACTCTAAGTCCCTCCATAGCAAAAGCAGTGATACCGGCACAAGAGACAATAACGCTGCAGATAGTGCCGAAGACGACGACAATCCCCTCCAGCCAGACCTCGAGCGAGAGGATGAACAAGCTAGCCCTCCGGAACAGGCAGCAAACGGAGAATCAGAGGATGACAATTACATGCCTCTCTCCGAAGACGAAGTGAGCCTCGGCGACGAAGAATTTGTCGTTCCTGAGGATCCCGTCGAGCAGGAGCGCTTCAAGTGCCGGCTTATAGCCACAGCAAACAGCCTGAAGAAAAAGCAACAACAACTTCGAGCTGATCAGGATCTGCTAGCGGACAGATGGACTGAAGTCCTGGCAGCCGAGGAATACGAACTCGAGCGCCCAACCAAGAGTTACCCAAAGCGCAGGTTGCTACCTCAACTGGAGGAGGAAGCATTGAAACCCACATCACCAGCGTATGATGCGGCTGATCGGCCACCTCGTGGCCGAGACAGAGAGGCATATCAGCCCGAAGTCCAGCCCGCACCCTGCCGCCATCCAAACAAAAATACCAAGGCCTGGGGCAACACGCAGGACCTGCGAGGCGTATTGGAAAACAAAGCGAAATATGCAAGATCGATCTACGGATCACGGGGTCGCGCCCCAACGCGTGACGATGATCGTCACGCCGGATACACTAAAAGCAAATCCGGCCGGGCCGAATACAGCAGACAAGACTCGTATGAACTGTGTCGTGATATAGCCCGGCACAGAGGCGCCACACACCCCCTATGCTTCACTGATGAAGTAATGGATCACGAATTCCCAAAGGGTTTTAAACCCGTAAACATTGAATCATATGATGGTACAACAAATCCCGCGGTATGGATCGAGGATTTCCTCCTCCACATCCACATGGCTCGCGGTGATGATCTACATGCCATCAAGTACCTCCCACTAGAACTCAAAGGACTAGCTCGGCATTGGCTGAATAGCTTGCCAACAGACTCCATTGGCAGTTGGGAGGATTTGGAAGATGCATTCCTTGACAACTTCTAGGGCACTTATGTGCGACTACCGGATGCTAATGACTTGAGCCATATAACTCAGCAGCCAGGGGAATCGGCCAGGCAATTCTCGACCTGGTTCCTAACTAAGAAAAAACAAATTGTCGACTGTCCGGATGCAGAGGCCTTAGCGGCATTTAAGCATAACATCCGTGACGAGTGGCTCGCCCGGCACCTCGGCCAGGAGAAGCCGAAGTCTATGGCAGTGCTCACGACGCTCATGACCCGCTTTTGCGTGGGTGAAGACAGCTGGCTGGCTCGCAGCAACAACACGTCAAGAAGTCATGGCACTTCAGATACAAAGGATACTAACGGCAGACCACGTCGTAACAGACACAAGCGCCGAAACAACGGCGACAACGCCGAAGACACGGTAGTCAACGCCGGATTCAGCGGCTCTACATCCGGTCAGCGAAAGAAGTCGTTCAAAAGAAGCAATCCGGGCCCGTCCAGTTTGGACCGCATACTCGATCGCTCGTGTCAAATTCACGGCACCCCCGATAAGCCAGCCAATCACACCAACAGAGAATGATGGGTGTTCAAGCAGGCCGGCAAGTTGAATGCCGAAAACAGGGACAAGGGGCTGCATAGCGACGACGACGAGGAGCCCCGGCCGCCGAACACAGGACGACAAAAGAGGTTCCCCCCACAAGTGAAAACGGTGAACATGATATACGCAACCCACATTCCCAAGAAGGAACGGAAGCGTGCACTAAGGGACGTCTATGCGATGGAGCCAGTCGCCCCAAAGTTCAACCCATGGTCCTCTTGTCCGATCACCTTCGATCGCAGGGACCACCCCACTAGTATCCGTCATGGCAGATCTGCCGCATTGGTCCTTGACCCCATCATCGACGGATTTCACCTCACTCGAGTCCTTGTGGACGGCGGCAGCAGCCTGAACCTGCTCTATCAGGATACAGTGCGCAAAATGGGTATAGACTCCTCGAGGATCAAACCCACTAAAACCACCTTTAAAGGTGTCATCCCAGGTGTAGAGGCCCATTGCACGGGCTCAATCACACTGGAAGTGGTCTTCAGATCTCCGGACAACTTCTGAAGCGAGGAGTTAATCTTCGATATCGTCCCGTTCCGCAGTGGCTATCACGCACTGCTCGGGCGAACCGCATTTGCCAGATTCAATGCGGTACCGCATTACGCATACCTCAAGCTCAAAATGCCAGGACCTCGTGGGGTTATAACAGTCAATGGAAACACAGAACGCTCGCTCCGCACGAAGGAGCACACTACGGCCCTCGCAGCTGAGGCACAAAGCAGCCTTTTAAGGCAAACCGCCAATTCGGCGATAAAGCCCCCGGATACCTTCAAGCGAATCCGAAGTAACCTGCAACAGGATCGCCTGGCACGTTCAGAGCTCGCCTAGCAATTCGTCCCCCGTCCTAGTCCCAGTCAAGCGACGAAATCTGTGCCGCGCGTACATAATTACGCACTAAAAATACCATGTGCATAGGTGGGGGCACGACCAGGGCACATCCCACAATGCGGCTCAACCGCCTCAGGGGCTGTATATCTTTATCATTTTTTCTCTTTCAGGACCTTACTCTCTGGAAGCCCCTCTTCGGCAGTCTGATTGCTGGACACATTACGGGAAGGAAAAACCAAGGAGGCAAGAAGCTAAGACGTACAAGGGAATACCCAGGTGGTCTCTAATAACGATCGAAGTACCCGTTTTAAATACCCATACGCAACTTGCCCTTGGATAGGACATGTCAAATAGTCCTATTTTTTGCTTATTGCACTATTTGTATCAGTACACTTCGACGTATTATTTTAAATAACAATTCATAGCATTAGTGTATTATTGCATTACCCTTCCCTTTTTCCTTGTCTGTTTATTTACGACAAATTGCTCCCGTACATTCTGGTACGACCAGTACGCCAGGGGCTTCAGTATACCCCATAACACGGCGTGAGAAGTCCGAACACTTTCGACAGTGCGGCACCCCGAACTTATAGCATTATATGCATCAGCTCCGAATCATGTCTTGGGTCAATAGTTGGGTTTGCCCGGCTCCCATGTTTTGGTACCTTACGTTCTGCAATATCGGCTAAGGTAGCATTGGGAGAACTACTGCGATTGTGTCCCGGTTCTTCCGGACGAGCACCTCAGTAGAGAAAGCCAAAAACTGACTGTCATGATAAGGCGAGAGCTGGTCGCTGTTCGAGAGGTCTCAAGTCCTTAAAGACTTTTTCCGCTTCGGGCGAGGAGTCGGGCTTACCCGACTTAGGCGTATATAGCGCCCCAAATTCGGCCTTCCGAATACTAGGGACTTCGCCAAAATTTAAAATTGTAGACTTCTATGGCTAAGTGAGAGTGATAAAGCCTTATAGTCCGATTGCCTGGTTCGTTGTGCTGAACACCTCCCTCGAAGGACCCAAAATTGGGATAAAGAGTGCTCAGGTTTATCCCGAACACCTCAGTACTAGTTACATGGGGGCAGAAGCCGACGACTGGCCAACTCTCAAATTTTGTAAACGGCCGCACAAAAGGTAATATTTTAAATTCACAAGCGTTGCATAGCGCAAATGAACTCGTTTCATATTACAGGATCACATGGGTACATTCATTCGAATATTACATCCTTAGCACACTCCTCCGCCACAAGGCGAGAACCCTTCAGGACACTGTTATAATACATTTCGGGGTGGCGATGCTCCTTGCCTTCCGGCGGTCCCTCCTTCGCCAGCTTCTCGGCGTCCAGCTTCGCCCAGTGCATCTTTGCCGGGGCAAAAGCCCTGCGCGCACCCTCGATGCAGACGGACCGCTTTATGACTTCAAGCCGTGGGCAGGCATTCACAAGCCGCCTCACCAGGCCGAAGTAGCTATCAGGCAGGGGATCGCCAGGCCACATCCGGACTATAAGACCCTTCATGGCCTGTTCGGCCACCTTGTGGAGCTCGACCAGTTGCTTCAGCTGGTCGCTCAAGGGCATGGGGTGTTCGGTCCCAGTATACTGAGACCAGAACAACTTCTCTGTCGAGCTCCCATCCTCGGCCCGGTAGAAGTCCGCGGCATTTGACACACTGCAGGGTAGATCTGCGAACGTTCCTGGAGAGCTCCAAACTCGGGTAAGTAAAAGGAAATTTTCTTTCACATGCTTGCTTTGCATAATGAATGCCTTACCCGCCGCTATTTTCTTAACCGCCTCAATTTCCTGGGGGCCTCTTGGGCTCCGGCCTTGGCATGTTGTGCGCTTTCGAGGGCCTTCGCAAGCTCGGACTCTCGCGTCTTAGAGTCAAGCTCCAAGGACTCGTGTTTTTTGACGAGAGCCTGGAGCTCTTGCTGCACCTCGCCCACCCGGGCCTCTTGCTTTTCTCGCTCACTTCGCTCCTTGGCCGCTTTGTCTTCGGCCTCGGATAGCGCCTTCTGTAGGGTCGCCACTTCGGTCGTGGCCCCTAGCAAAATTCGTGACGATCCTATTATTCTAAAACCAAATTTTTTATAATATATAGACGGGGTATAACTTACCTTTGTTCTCTTCGAGCTGCCTTTTGGCAAGGCCGAGCTCTTCCTTGGAGCGCTCAAGGTCCCGCTTCAGTGCGGCGACCTCCGCAGTACGTGCGGCAGCGGCTAGCAGTGAAGCCTGCATATGCACATAGACATATTTCGATTAGACTCCTGCAGTTATTATTTGATCCTCTATTCGGCCTTTCTTCGCAAACGCCAAACAGAGCATCAGGGTCTAGTGTCTATGCGGTAACATTCTCTTATAATCTGGTTACTTACCTCAAAGCCTGTTAGGAGGCTGGCACAGGCTTCAGTCAGCCCGCTCTTGGCGGACTGAACTTTCTTGACCACCGCACTCATAATAGTGCGGTGTTCTTCGTCGATGGAAGCGCCGCGAAGCGCTTCCAGCAAGTTGTCCGATGCCTCTGGATGGACACAGGCCATCGGCACAGGCAGTTTTCCCATTTTAGGGAGGGGTTGCCTGACAGAGTCCGGAACCACTGGAGGTTCTGGTGCAGTATTCGGCTGGGGGCCGAATTTGCTGCCCCCACCATCAGAGCCCATGGGAGTCTTGCTCCCTTTGCACCCAGCATCCGGAATGTCGCCTTGAGGCGCCTCCAGGACTACCTCCCCTCGGCTCGGTGCCCTTTGAGACAACACTTCGACGTTGTCCGTAGGGCAAGGGGAGGAGGCGGTCGGAAGTGAATCGCTGTTCAGATTCGACGGGTCCAAAGAACCATCCGATGAGGATACATCGATATGGGCTCGGGACGGACTGCATAATCATGTTCGGCGTGATGAGAAGCATTTCAATAAAACATACCAAGAATTATTATGGTATCCGGATACTTACGACTTCGCCAGGGGCTTGTCCCTGGGCAACCACTCGTCGTCGCTATAGGCGGCCGTCGTGGAGCAGTCCGGAAGGAGAGTCCTTCCCTTCTTGGACCCTTCGGCCTCCCCAGATGGGGCGGCCTTCCTTTTCTTGTCTCCCCCAGCAGGGGGGGAGAACTTTCCTCTTCCTCCTCCTCGTTTTCGTGGGAGGAGTGCGTCTCGGTGTTTTCGGACGATGAGTCCGATATAACCTTGCGCCGGAGACCCTTCCTGGTCCCCGTGGCCTTCTTCTTGGCCTTCTTCGCCGGCACCTCATAAGGCGCTGGAACCAGCATCTCCGTAAGTAGAGCGTCTGCTGGATCTTCGGGCAGGGGGGCTGGACAATCGATCTACTCCGTTGTCTCTACCCAGTCCTGTTAAATAGTGTGGAAGCTTATATCCTGCACATGGTTAAGCTGGGGAAAATGAACATCTTATGAGATATCAACGACTTACCGGATTGGCAGGGCGCTTTGCGCTGAGTCCGCGGTCCTCGGTAAGGGGAGGAGGTAACTCGGCGTCCTTGAACAGCACCTTCCAGACGTCCTTGTGCGTCGTGTCGAAGAGCTCTCGCAACGTCTGGTGCTTGGACGGGTCGAACTCCCACAAATTGAACGCCCGCCTTTAACACGGGAGGATCCGGCGGAAGAGCATGACTTGGACCACGTTGACGAGCTTGATTTTCTTGCTCATCATGTTCTTGATGCATGTCTGGAGTCCGGTCAGCTCTACCGGGGAACCCCAGGACAGGCCCTTCTCTTTCCAGGAGGTGAGCCGCATGGGGATTCCGGATCGAAATTTGGGGGCCGCCACCTAGTTGGTGTCGCGCGGCTCGGGGATGTAGAACCATCCCGATTGCCACCCCTTTATGGTCTCCACATAGGTGAAGGAAATATGCCCTAGAGGCAATAATAAAGTATTATATATTTCCTTATATCATGATAAATGTTTATTATTCATGCTAGAATTGTATTAACCGGAAACATAATACATGTGTGAATACATAGACAAACAGAGTGTCACTAGTATGCCTCTACTTGACTAGCTCGTTAATCAAAGATGGTTATGTTTCCTAGCCATAGACATGAGTTGTCATTTGATTAACGAGATCACCTCATTAGGAGAATGACGTGATTGACTTGACCCATTCCGTTAGCTTAGCACCCGATCGTTTAGTATGTTGCTATTGCTTTCTTCATAACTTATACATGTTCCTCTGACTATGAGATTATGCAACTCCCGTTTACCGGAGGAACACTTTGTGTGCTACCAAACGTCACAACGTAAATGGGTGATTATAAAGGTGCTCTACAGGTGTCTCCAAAGGTACTTGTTGGGTTGGCGTATTTCGAGATTAGGATTTGTCACTCCGATTGTCGGAGAGGTATCTCTGGGCCCACTCGGTAATGCACATCACTATAAGCCTTGCAAGCATTGTGACTAATAAGTTAGTTGCGGGATGATGTGTTACCGAACGAGTAAAGAGACTTGCCGGTAACGAGATTGAACTAGGTATCGAGATACCGACGATCAAATCTCGGGCAAGTAACATACCGGTGACAAAGGGAACAACGTATGTTGTTATGCGGTCTGACCGATAAAGTTCTTCGTAGAATATGTGGGAGCCAATATGGGCATCCAGGTCCCGCTATTGGTTATTGACCAGAGTCGTGTCTCGGTCATGTCTACATAGTTCTCGAACCCGTAGGGTCCGCACGCTTAACGTTACGATGACAGTTTTATTGAGTTTTGATGTACCGAAGGAGTTCGGAGTCCCGGATGAGATCGGGGACATGACGAGGAGTCTCGAAATGGCCGAGACGTAAAGATCGATATATTGGACGACTATATTCGGACTTCGGAAAGGTTCTGAGTGATTCGGGTATTTTTCGGAGTACCGGAGAGTTACGGGAATACGTATTGGGCCTTATTGGGCCATACGGGAAAGAAGGAAAAGGGCCTCAAGGGTGGCCACACCCCTCCCCTTGGTCTGGTCCGAATTGGACTAGGGAAGGGGGGCGCCCCATTCCTTCCTTCTCTTTTTCCCTTCCTCTTTTCCTATTCCATATGGGAGGTGGAATCCTACTAGGACTAGGGAGTCCTAGTAGGACTCCACACTTGGTGCGCCCCCTCCTAGGGCCGGCCTCCTCCTCCCTTGCTCCTTTATATACGGGGGCAGGGGGGCACCCCAGAGACACAACAATTGATCCTTGAGATCTTTTAGCCGTGTGCGGTGCCCCCCTCCACCATATTACACCTCGATAATACCGTTGCGGAGCTTAGGCGAAGCCCTGCGTCGGTGGAACATCACCATCGTCACCACGCCGTCGTGCTGATGAAACTCTCCCTCAACACTCGGCTGGATCGGAGTTCGAGGGACGTCATCGAGCTGAACGTGTGTAGAACTCGAAGGTGTCGTACGTTCGGTACTTGATCGGTCGGATCGTGAAGACGTACGACTACATCAACCGCGTTATGATAACGCTTCCGCTGTCGGTCTACGAGGGTACGTGGACAACACTCTCCCCTCTCGTTGCTATGCATCACCATGATCTTGCGTGTGCGTAGGAAAATTTTGAAATTACTACGTTCCCCAACAGTGGCATCCGAGCCTGATTTTATGCGTTGATGCTATGCACGAGTAGAACACAAGTGATTTGTGGGCGATATAAGTCATACTGCTTACCAGCATGTCATACTTTGGTTCAACGGTATTGTGAGATGAAGCGGCCCGGACCGACATTACGCGTACGCTTACGCGAGACTGGTTTCACCGTTCGGAGCACTCGTTGCTTAAAGGTGACTGGCGGGTGTCTGTCTCTCTCACTTTAGTTGAACCGAGTGTGGCTACGCCCGGTCCTTGCGAATGTTAAAACAGCACCAACTTGAAAAACTATCGTTGTGGTTTTGATGCGTAGGTAAGAACGGTTCTTGCTAAGCCCGTAGCAGCCACGTAAAATATGCAACAACAAAGTAGAGGACGTCTAACTTGTTTTTGCAGGGCATGTTGTGATGTGATATGGTCAAGACATGATGTGATATAATGTGTTGTATGAGATGATCATGTTTTGTAACCGAGTTATCGGCAACTGGCAGGAGCCATATGGTTGTCGCTTTATTGTATGAGATGCAATCGCCATGTAATAGTTTTACTTTATCACTAAGCGGTAGCGATAGTCGTAAAAGCAATAAGTTGGCGAGACGACGACGATACTACGATGGAGATCAAGGTGTCGAGTCGGTGACGATGGTGATCATGACGGTGCTTCGGAGATGGAGATCACAAGCACAAGATGATGATGGCCATATCATATCACTTATATTGATTGCATGTGATGTTAATCCTTTATGCATCTTATCTTGCTTTGATTGACGGTAGCATTATAAGATGATCTCTCACTAAAATTTCAAGATAAAAGCGTTCTCCCTGAGTATGCACCGTTGCAAAAGTTCTTCGTGCTGAGACACCACGTGTTAATCGGGTGTGATAGGCTCTACGTTCAAATACAACGGGTGCAAAACAGTTGCACACGCGGAATACTCAGGTTAAACTTGACGAGCCTAGCATATACATATATGGCCTCGGAACACAGAGACCGAAAGGTCGAGCGTGAATCATATAGTAGATATGATCAACATAGTGATGTTCACCATTGAAACTACTCCATCTCACGTGTTAATCAGACATGGTTTAGTTGCTTTGGATCACGTAATCACTTAGATGATTAGAGGGATGTCTATCTAAGTGGGAGTTCTTAAGTAATATGATTAATTGAACTTAAATTTATCATGAACTTAGTCCTGATAGTATTTTGCAAATTATGTTGTAGATCAATAGCTCGCGTTGTTGCTTCCCTGTGTTTATTTTTGATATGTTCCTAGAGAAAAATTATGTTGAAAGATGTTAGTAGCAAAGATGCGGATTGGATCCGTGATCTGAGGATTATCCTCATTGCTGCACAGAAAAATTATGTCCTTGATGCACCGCTAGGTGACAGACCTATTGCAGGAGCAGATGCAGACGTTATGAACGTTTGGCTAGCTCAATATGATGACTACTTGATAGTTTAGTGCACCATGCTTAACGGCTGAGAATCGGGACTTCAAAGACGTTTTGAACGTCATGGACCATATGAGATGTTCCAGGAGTTGAAGTTAATATTTCAAGCAAATACCCGAGTTGAGAGATATGAAGTCTCCAACAAGTTCTATAGCTAAAAGATGGAGGAGAATCGCTCAACTAGTGAGCATGTGCTCAGATTGTCTGGGTACTACAATCGCTTGAATCAAGTGGGAGTTAATCTTCCAGATAAAATAGTGATTGACAGAATTCTCTAGTCACCATCACCAAGTTAGTAGAACTTCGTGATGAACTATAGTATGCAAGGGATGACGAAAGTAATTCCCGAGCTCTTCGTGATGCTGAAATCGACGAAGGTAGAAATCAAGAAAAACATCAAGTGTTGATGGTTGACGAGACCACTAGTTTCAAGAAAAGGGCAAAGGGAAGAAGGGGAACTTCAAGAAGAACGACAAGCAAGTTGCTGCTCAAGTGAAGAAGCCTAAGTCTGGTCCTAAGCCTGAGACTAAGTGCTTCTACTGCAAAGGGACTGGTCACTGGAAGCGTAACTACCCCAACTATTTGGTGGATAAGAAGGATGGCAAAGTGAACAAAGGTATATTTGATATACAGATTATTGATGTGTACTTTACTAGTGTTTATAGCAACCCCTCGGTAATTGATACTGGTTCAGTTGCTAAGAGTAGTAACTCGAAACGGGAGTTGCAGAATAAACAGAGGCTAGTAAAAGTGAACAAAGGTATATTTGATATACAGATTATTGATGTGTACTTTACTAATGTTTATAGCAACCCCTCGGTAATTGATACTGGTTCAGTTGCTAAGAGTAGTAACTCGAAACGGGAGTTGCAGAATAAACAGAGACTAGTAAAAGGCAAGGTGACGATGTGTGTTGGAAGTAGTTCCAAGATTGATATGATCATCATCGCACACTCCCTGTACTTTCAGGATTAGTGTTGAAACTAAATAAGTGTTATTTGGTGTTTGCGTTGAGCATGAATATGATTTGATCATGCTTATTGCAATACGGTTATTCATTTAAATTAGAGAACAATTGTTGTTCTGTTTACATGAATAAAACCTTCTATGGTCATACACACCAACGAAAATGGTTTGTTGGATCTCGATCGTAGTGATACACATATTCATAATATTGAAGCCAAAAGATGCAAAGTTAATAATGATAGTGCAACTTATTTGTGGCACTGCTGTTTAGGTCATATTGGTGTAAAGCGCATGAAGAAACTCCATACTGATGGGATTTTGGAATCACTTGATTATGAATCACTTGATGCTTGCGAACCGTGCCTCATGGGCAAGATGACTAAAACGCCGTTCTCCGGAACTATGGAGAGAGCAACAGATTTGTTGGAAATCATACATACAGATGTATGTGGTTCGATGAATATTGAGGCTCGTAGTAGGTATCATTATTTTCTGACCTTCACAGATGATTTGAGCAGATATGGGTATATCTACTTAATGAAACAAGAGTCTGAAACATTTGAAAAGTTCATATAATTTCAGAGTGAAGCAGAAAATCATCGTAACAAGAAAATAAAGTTTCTACGATCTGATCGTGGAGAAGAGTATTTAAGTTACGAGTTTGGCCTTCTGTTAAAACAATGTGGAATAGTTTCACAAATTCATGCCACCTGGAACACCACAACATAATGGTGTGTCCGAACGTCATAAGCGTACTTTATTGGATATAGTGCAATCTATGATGTCTCTTACCAATTTACCACTAAACGTTTTGGGGGTTATGCATTAGAGACAACTGCATTCACGTTAAATAGGGCACCATCAAAATCCGTTGAGACGACGCCTTATGAACTGTGGTTTGGCAAGAAACCAAAGTTGTCGTTTCTTAAAATTTTGGGGTTGCGATGCTTATGTGAAAAAGTTTCATCTTGATAAGCTCAAACCCAAATCGGAGAAATGTGTCTTCATAGGATACCCAAAGGAAACAGTTGGGTACACCTTCTATCACAGATCCGAAGGCAAGACATTCGTTGCTAAGTATGGATCCTTTCTAGAGAAGGAGTTTCTCTCGAAAGATGTGAGTGGGAGGAAAGTAGAACTTGATGAGGTAACTGTACCTGCTCCCTTATTGGATCACAAAAATCTGTTCCTGTGACTTCTACACCAATTAGTGAGGAAGTTAATGATGATGATCATGTAACTTCAGATCAAGTTACTACCAAACCTCGTAGGTAAACCAGAGTAAGATCCGCACCAGAGTGGTACAGTAATCCTGTTCTGGAGGTTATGTTACTAGACCATAACGAACCTACGAACTATGAAGAAGCGATGGTGAGCCCAGATTCCGCAAAATGGCTTGAGGCCATGAAATCTGAGATGAGATCCATGTATGAGAACAAAGTGTGGACTTTGGTTGACTTGCCCGATGATCGGCAAGCAATTGAGAATAAATGGATTGTCAAGAGGAAGACGGACGCTGATAGTAGTATCACTATCTACAAAGCTAGAATTGTCGCAAAAAGTTTTTCGACAAGTTCAAGATGTTGACTACGATGAGAGTTTCTCACTCGTATCTATGCTTAAGTCTGTCCGAATCATGTTAGCAATTGCCGCATTTTATGAAATCTGGCAAAGGGATAAACAAAACTGCATTCCTTGATGGATTTATTAAAGAAGAGTTGTATATGATACAACCAGAAGGTTTTGTCAATCCTAAAGGTGCTAACAAAATATGCAAGCTCCAGCGATCCATCAATGGACTGGTGCAAGCATCTCGGAGTTAGAATATACGCTTTGATAAGTTGATCAAAGCATATAGTTGTATACAGACTTGCGGTGAAGCCTGTATTTACAAGAAAGTGAGTGGGAGCACTACAACATTTCTGATAAGTATATGTGAATGACATATTGTTGATCGGAAATAATGTAGAATTATTCTACAAAGCATAAAGGAGTGTTTGAAAGGAGTTTTTCAAAGAAAGACCTCCGTGAAGCTGCTTACATATTGAGCATCAAGATCTATAGAGATAGATCAAGACGCTTGATAAGTTTATTCAATGAGTACATACCTTAACAAGATTTTGAAGTGGTTCAAAATGGAACAGTCAAAGAAAGAGTTTCTTACCTGTGTTACAAGGTGTGAAATTGAGTACGACTCAAAGCCCGACCACGGCAGAAGATAGAAAAAGAATGAAAGTCATTCCCTATGCCTTGGACATAGGTTCTATAAAGTATGCCATGCTGTGTACCAGATCTATTGTATACCCTACACTGATTTTGGCAAGGGAGTACAATAGTGATCTAGGAGTAGATCACTGGACAGCGGTCAAAATTATCCTTAGTGGAATAAGGATATGTTTCTCGATTATGGAAGTGACAAAAAGGTTCGTCGTAAAGGCTTACGTTGATACAAGTTTTGACACTAAATCTAGATGACTCTAAGTCTCGGTCTAGATACATATTGAAAGTGGAAGCAATTAGCTAGAGTAGCGCCGTGCAGAGCATTGTAGACATAGAAATTTGCAAAATACTTACGGATCTGAATATGGCAGACCCGTTGACTAAAATTATCTCACAATCAAAACATGATCACACCTTAGTACTCTTTGGGTGTTATTCGCATAGCGATGTGAACTAGATTATTGACTCTAGTAAACCCTTTGAGTGTTGGTCACATAGAGATGTGAACTATGGGTGTTAATCACATGGTGATGTGAATTATTGATGTTAAATCACATGGCGATGTGAACTAGATTATTGACTCTAGTGCAAGTGGGAGACTGAAGGAAATATGCCCTAGAGGCAATAATAAAGTATTATATATTTCCTTATATCATGATAAATGTTTATTATTCATGCTAGAATTGTATTAACCGGAAACATAATACATGTGTGAATACATAGACAAACAGAGTGTCACTAGTATGCCTCTACTTGACTAGCTCGTTAATCAAAGATGCTCGTTAATCAAAGATGGTTATGTTTCCTAGCCATAGACATGAGTTGTCATTTGATTAATGAGATCACCTCATTAGGAGAATGACGTGATTGACTTGACCCATTCCGTTAGCTTAGCACCCGATCGTTTAGTATGTTGCTATTGCTTTCTTCATGACTTATACATGTTCCTCTGACTATGAGATTATGCAATTCCCGTTTACCGGAGGAACACTTTGTGTGCTACCAAACGTCACAACGTAAATGGGTGATTATAAAGGTGCTCTACAGGTGTCTCCAAAGGTACTTGTTGGGTTGGCGTATTTCGAGATTAGGATTTGTCACTCCGATTGTCGGAGAGGTATCTCTGGGCCCACTCGGTAATGCACATCACTATAAGCCTTGCAAGCATTGTGACTAATAAGTTAGTTGCGGGATGATGTGTTACGGAACGAGTAAAGAGACTTGCCGGTAACGAGATTGAACTAGGTATCGAGATACCGACGATCAAATCTCGGGCAAGTAACATACCGGTGACAAAGGGAACAACGTATGTTGTTATGCGGTCTGACCGATAAAGATCTTCGTAGAATATGTGGGAGCCAATATGGGCATCCAGGTCCCGCTATTAGTTATTGACCGGAGTCGTGTCTCGGTCATGTCTACATAGTTCTCGAACCCGTAGGGTCCGCACGCTTAACGTTACGATGATAGTTTTATTGAGTTTTGATGTACCGAAGGAGTTCGGAGTCCCGGATGAGATCGGAGACATGACGAGTCTCGAAATGGCCGAGACGTAAAGATCGATATATTGGACGACTATATTCGGACTTCGGAAAGGTTCTGAGTGATTCGGGTATTTTTCGGAGTACCGGAGAGTTACGGGAATACGTATTGGGCCTTATTGGGCCATACGGGAAAGAAGGAAAAGGGCCTCAAGGGTGGCCGCACCCCTCCCCTTGGTCTGGTCCGAATTGGACTAGGGAAGGGGGGCGCCCCCTTCCTTCCTTCTCTTTTTCCCTTCCTCTTTTCCTATTCCATATGGGAGGTGGAATCCTACTAGGACTAGGGAGTCCTAGTAGGACTCCACACTTGGTGCGCCCCCTCCTAGGGCCGGCCTCCTCCTCCCTTGCTCCTTTATATACGGAGGCAGGGGGGCACCCCAGAGACACAATAATTGATCCTTGAGATCTCTTAGCCTTGTGCGGTGCCCCCCTCCACCATATTACACCTCGATAATACCGTTGCGGAGCTTAGGCGAAGCCCTGCATCGGTGGAACATCACCATCGTCACCACGCCGTCGTGCTGACGAAACTCTCCCTCAACACTCGGCTGGATCGGAGTTCGAGGGACGTCATCGAGCTGAACGTGTGTAGAACTCGGAGGTGCCGTACGTTCGGTACTTAATCGGTCGGATCGTGAAGACGTACGACTACATCAACCGCGTTATGATAACGCTTCCGCTGTCGGTCTACGAGGGTACGTGGACAACACTCTCCCCTCTCGTTGCTATGCATCACCATGATCTTGCGTGTGCGTAGGAAAATTTTGAAATTACTACGTTCCCCAACAATAGGAGCCTTCGAGCCAGGTGACGTTGGGCATTTTGCCCACCATGGCACCTCCGCACTCTGCTTGCTGGCCAACCACCACCTTCGGTTTAACATTGAAGGTCTTCAGCCACAGGCCGAAGTGGGGCTTGATGCGGAGGAAGGCCTCGCACACGACGATAAACGCCGAGATGTTGAGGATGAAATTGGGGGCCAGATCGTGAAAGTCCAGCCCGTAGTAGAACATGAGCGTGCGGACAAACGGGTGGAGGGGAAATCCCAGTCCGCGGACGAAGTGGGTAAGGAAAACCACCCTCTCATGGGGTTCTGGAGTAGGGATGATCTGCCCCGCATCTGGCAGCCGGTGCGCGATATCCGCGGCCAGATATCCGGCATCCCGCAGCTTTGTGATGTTCTCCTCCGTAACGGAGGAGACCATCCACTTGCCTCCCGCTCCGGACATGCTTGGAGTGGTGTGAGGAGAAAAACGCGAACTTGGGCGCTGGAGCTCGAGTGCGCAAGAATGGATGAGCAAGGAGGAAGAAGGCGTGGGTGAAAAGGGTGAATCCTTGTCCCTTTATAAGGGCGGAAGAAGCTATGCGCCTCCCCACCTACCTGGTAAAACCGCTTATTCCCCAAGCGTCGTAATTGATGGCTCAGTTGGGTTACCCATACCCGTATTGATGAGAATCCCGTGATAAGGGGACACGATCTCTCCTTCGACAAGACATGCCAAGGAAACCGCCTCGCGATATGTGCAGTGGCTGGTTGTGAAAAAATGGTTCGAATAATGACCGGGCCGTGGTGTGATGTCATGCTGCAAAATGCGTCAGCAGATTAGATTTGTGGAAATATTATTCTCTCTACGGTGTTATGTGGAATTTGTTTTGCAGAGCCGGACACTATCCTTGTGTTCAAAATCTTCTATGGAGTATTCAGAGGAGGAACCCGCCTTGCAATGCCGAAGACAATCTGCACGTCGGACTCATCATCATTGAAGCCTGGTTCAGGGGCTACTGAGGGAGTCCTAGATTAGGGGGTCCTCGGACAGCCGGACTATATCCTTTGGCCGGACTGTTGGACTATGAAGACACAAGATTGAAGACTTCATCCCGTGTCCGGATGGGTCTCTCCTTGGCGTGGAAGGCAAGCTTGGCAATACGAATATGTAGATCTCCTCCCTTGTAACCGACTCTGTGTAACCCTAGCCCCCTCCGGTGTCTATATTAACCGGAGGGTTTAGTCCGTAGGACAACAACAATCATACCATAGGCTAGCCTCTAGGGTTTAGCCTCTACGATCTCGTAGTAGATCAACTCTTGTAATACTCATATCATCAAGATCAATCAAGCAGGAAGTAGGGTATTACCTCCATCGAGAGGGCCCGAACCTGGGTAAACATCGTGTCCCCCGCCTCCTGTTACCATCCGCCTTAGACGCACAGTTCGGGACCCCCTACCCGAGATCCGCCGGTTTTGACACCGACAGGACCCACCTGGTCGAAGCGTACGTAGCGTTGTCATTCTGGTTGCGAACGTGTATGTACATACTGGTCGATGTAGAGGCGCACACGTGTCGTAGTATAGGCGCCCACGTAGCATGTACACATATGTACAGCGGCCAGTGTGCAAGAAAGAAAATACGGCCACGTACGTACATACGGGCAGGGTCTCGAACGCCTACTCGCGCATACGTACGGCCAGGGCTCTTGTACATGGCTGGGCCGGAACGGAGAAACTGCGTCGTCGTCGTGCTCATGGGGACCCAACCGGCTGGGTCGGAACAGAATGTGTCGTCGTGTTCATCAGGAGGGCTTGGACGGAACAGCCGATAGAAACGAGGCCTGGCGTACCGCAGAATGAAGGAAAAGGCCTTGTGTTCGACCGGCCACGTTCGAAACGGGATCCTGTTCATCGGGAGGTGTCTGGCATACCGCAAAACGGAGGAAACGGACCTCCTACGGCCAAAACGGGGGTCCTGTTGATCGGGAGGGGTGTGGCGTACCGCAAAACGGGGGAAACGGACTTGTGTTGGAGCGCTACGGTCGAAACGGGGGTCCTGTTCATCGGGAGGGGTGTGGCGTACCGCAAAACGGGACTCCACGGGATACTGTTCATCTCCACCGTCGACCCCCTACAGCCTCCACGGGCTAACTGTTCATCCACTGTCGACCTCCTCCAGCCTCCACCTGCGACTGTTCATCCACGGGCTCCTGTTCATCCACGGGCTCCTGTTCATCCAGCCTCCACCGCGCGCTACTCCACTGGCTACTGTTCAACCAGCCCTCTCCACGGGCTCCTGTTCAACCACCCCTCCACGAGCTACTGTTCATCTAGCCCTCCACCGTCTACTATTCATCCAGCCCTCCACGAGATGGTCCTGTTCATCCTGCCCTCCACGGGGTCCTGTTCATCCAGCCCCAACTGGCTCGATCGATCAGGGTCCTGTTCATCCAGAGGCAACACCACGGGGTCCTGTTCATCCACCCCCACCGGGAACTGTTCATCCAAACCCCCCAGCAACGCTCACTGTTCATCCAGAGGCAGCATCGATCGACTTCAGTTAGCAGCAGCAGCGAAGGAATCGCTCGATCGGGTTCAGTTAACAGCCATCGATTGATCGCTCGGGTTCAGTAACGCGTAGCCTGCAGTGCAATCGCTTGTGTTCAGTTAGAGCCCAACGCCTCGCACCCACGCGCGTGCGTGTACGAGAGAAACGCGCATCGCTCGGCCCCGACCACCCACCGTAACCGGGAACACCCCGATATTTTCCTCGCCCTCGCTTCTACCACGGTTTTTTCTGTCATGGACGGCCCAAAGAATGTCATGCAGCTGCGTCTCCGGCCCGCCCAGGACGAAAAGCCCATTTTCTGTCATGATTTTTTGTCATAGAAGTAGGACCCCACCACATCTATGATGATACCGGATTTTGTCACAATTATCATCATAGAAGTGTCATAAGTATGACAGAAAAAAAATTCGTTCGACCCAAAATGTCACGGATGTGTCTTTTTTTTGTAGTGCTCCCACGCTACTCTGTACGCGATGGGAAGGCTGGTCGACCTGCGAGCGTCGGAATTCACCATGTGGATTCAGTTGACATTTTTCGTTGTGACCACATGATCCGTCTTGCGCGTTTCATGGTGTGCTCAGTCGTTAGCCTGTGTCGGATTCGGTCATGCCATGTACGCTGCTACTCCTGTAGGAGTTGTTGGATTCCCCGAGGAGGAAAGGTGATGTAGCACAACATCAGAAAGTATTTCTCTCAGCTAAGAATCAAGGTTTATCGAATCAGTAGGAGTCAGCAAACTAACAACGTAAACATCACCCGCACACAAACAAATCAAATTGCTTGCGCCCAACATGGCAAGGGGGTTGTCAGGCCCCTTGTCTTGCTAGTTATAAGATTAAAAGCAAATAGATAGTGATAGAGCATTACTACAGGAAGGTCCTAACGCGACACATGTATAGGAGACCATTCGATCAGTGCGATGCATGAATCACAAACGGTATGGTAATAAAACAGTAACCAATTAAATGAGCTGTGTGCGATGGCGGATCCATCAAGCATGATTCATCAAAGAGTTGCGTGTGCGATACATGGCATAAAGTTAGTCCATACAAGTTGTTTATGATGGGACAACACCACAGAAACGGTTATCCAGATGAAGTTGTGTGCAATAGACAACATACAGGTCATTCGGATGAACTATTTGCGATGAACCAAACCAACAAAAAGGGTTAGCCAAATCAATTGTGTGCGATAGACGGTATACATGTCACTTGGATGAACTGTTTGCGGTGAGAGAAAACAACATAAACGATTAACCAGATCAAGGTGTGTGCGATAGACAGCATACATGTCACTCGAATCAACTGTTTGCGATGAGCCAAAACAACAGAAATGATTTGACTTAACTAGATGTGTATGATACCTGGCAAACAGTAGTAATCAGAATTACGGAGGAAGACTGATAACACATTTGGTTCCTACTAATAAGTTGTGTGTGTTGTGGGCAAACTCTTGCTGGTATATAATTTTCAGCGATTGATGAAATCATCACTGATAGGTTCCATAGTTTAGTTTGTGCGATTTGATTTGCTCTATCTGCACAACATCTATACTTTGTCTACAGAACAAAAACATATATACTTATACGAACATGATTGCATAATCAAATTAAACATCCAATTACATCAATGACTATACACAACATTTGCGCACACCTTAGTAAACAATTATACTCATGCTAAACTAGGAGAACCAATCATCTAATCATCTACTTCTTCACTAGAAATTTTTCTCTATTTTGTGACGTTTCACTTGTGTCACGTATAACCCTTTTTCGTCACGGAAAATACACACGTGATGTTCTCTGGCTGTCACCCCACCGTCACCGAAGCGCGTCATGGAAAATAAAATTTTGACGGTACCACTTTTTTTCTCGCGCAAGATCGCATTTTAAGTGGCAGGCCAAAAAATGTCACTGATTGTCGTTTTCGTTGATGGCCCAGATTGTCACCTATGATACCCAATCTATCACCTAAGATCTTTTTGGCAACGATAATCCCGTCACCAGCGATCGGTTCGCTGGTTTGATCGGTCAAAGATTCTGACAGGTGGGGCCAGTAGTTGTTGACGTGGATGCTACCATGTGGGTCCCCCGTCGGTTTTATCGCAGACGGTCCCGCCATTAATAAGTCGGACGTCAGTTTGACCGGTCAATGGTGCTAACATATGGGCCATGAAGATGCTGACGTGGCTCCTTACATATGGGACCAGGCGTTCTATTTTCAGTGACGATGTGTCGTCTGACCGGTCAATGATTCTAACATGTGGTCCCATTGTTGTGCTGACGTGGATGACAATTATGTCTTCCATAACCGTCATCGCAGTATGTAGGCGTGGTCAATTTGTTTTTTGTATTGCAAATGGCGGGCATATTTGATAAAAACTGACATTATACATACGTTTGAGGCGTATCAACATACCCAAGCTTAATCCTGCTCGTCCTCGAGTGGGTAGATAATAAAACAAAGATAATTTTTATGTGTAGTGATACCTAGCATAAACTTGATCAAATGATGTAAAGCGTTTGTGAAATCGAGATAAAAGTGATTCAAGGCAATGATCTATAATTGATAACACGCAAGTAACATCGAAATGTGCAAACAAAATTACTCTTGCTTTTCATGGTTCAGTGTTTTCATGTAATACCAACCAATACTATTATGTATCATATTCATTGTTCCAATTACTCAAGACTATCATATTTAAACATATTATCATAACACAACCCCGTGCTTCAGTCAAGTAACCAAATCCATGAAAGCCCTTTTCAACTACTCAGCACTTTGCTTAATGCCCGAGCTACAAGCATTGGCCTTCGCACTTAGATGAAAAATAGAATGATGATGGCGCTTTTATAAGAAGGCAAAAGGTAAGAAAGTCTCACACTAATGCATCTTATCGTTCGGCAATGGATAGGCCTTATAATTGATATATAGTGAGAGGAATAGAGATTGCGATGCGACGGAATCACTAGTATATGAAAGTTCTCAATATGAACTAAGTGTGTGTGCATCCAACTCCTTTCTCACGGCCTCAAGCATTTGAAGAAGCTCATCATTGGAATATGCAAGTCATGTTCTATAATGTAAAAGATCCCACTACTATGAAAATGAAAAATATGATAACTCTCTATATGAAGTACATGGTGCTACTTTGAAGCACGCGTTTGTATAATGGATAGTAGTGTGCCACTCTCTCCTTTTCCCATATTTTTTTGGTGAGCTCTTTTTTGCCTTTTTCATGGGATTTTTGGCCTCTTTTCATTTTTTATCTCACAGATGGAGGCACACTTTAAATGGAATCACACTTTTACTTACTAATAACTCATAATTGATGACTGATGACCCACAAGTATAAGGGATCACAACAATCTTCGAGGGTAGTATTTCACCAAAATTTATTGATTCGACGTAGGAAAGCTAAAACAATATTTTTAAGCCTTAGCAGTTGAGTCGTCAATTCAACCACACCTGAGAATCACTTCCTTGCAGCAATTTATTAGCAGCACAATAATATTATAGTAGTGATAACAAAGTAACAGTAGCAATAGAAAAAAATTAACCAACTTAGTAGTATTAACTTGAGCAAAGACAATAGTATTAAAGCGTACACATGGAGTAGAGATGGATATTCAGTTGAGATTCAATATGTAACTGTCACAACCTAGAGTGCTGCTGGAGGCACAAGGCTTCCGGCACGCGCCTCACGTGCAACCGGAAGCACATGTGGGTCAGCGCGCGCCACCTGAGGCATGGGTGCGCGGCGTGAATGTCACGCCGTCGGAACTTGTTGAGCATGTCGTCCCAGTTACGACTTTCCCAAAACTCCCGGCAGCCTCAAGCGTTCCACTAGCCCTCGAGATGACATTGAAGTTTGTTGCGGGGGAAGGGGATTCCCTCCACTGTGTACCCATCGGCATTATGTGCCACGTCCTCGACAGGCCTATAAACCGGCAGCATGAGAATGTCGTCGGAGTTGAGCTCTTCCGCCTCCAGCATGCCGTACGCTTCCACGGCTGGTTGTGCACGCCGGAGGACATCGTCAGGTGAAGCCGGCTGAAGAGAAGTGCATCGAGGAGGATGGAAGGCAGAACTACTGTGCCAGGGGGAGGGAGAAGTGGTGTGGCGGGGGAGGGCGGCTGAGGATGGGTTTTATAGTCGGCTGGCGGGTGAGGCCGGTGGTCGGTGTAACGCTGACACTAATAGCGGCCATCGGAACCGCCGTCATAGGAGACCAGAGCCAGTTGTCACACTTACTCGGTTTAATGACGGTGCAATGGTGCGTAGCATCACTGACCGCGGTCGTCCACGCCACATCGGACGCGACAGGTCAAACTGACCGCACGTGACCTGTACAACTGCCCGTTGATACGTCTCCAACGTATCTATAATTTTTTATTGTTCCAGGCTATTATATTATCTGTTTTCGATGTTTTATATGCATTAATATGCTATTTCGTATGATTTTTGGGACTAACCTATTAACCTTGAGCCCAGTTCCCGTTTCTGTTTTTTCCTTGTTTTAGAGTTTCACAGAAAAGGAATACCAAACAGAATCCAAACGTAATAAAATTTTCGCGATGATTTTTCTTGGACCATAAGACATCCAGAGGACTTGGAGTGCAAGTCAGAGAAACCACGAGGCGGCCACAAGGACGGAGGGCGTGCCTAGGGGGGTAGGACGCGCTCCCCACTCTTGTGGGCCCCTCGTGACTCCACAGACCTACTTCTTCCTCCTATATATATCCCAAAACCAATGGAGGGAGCCACGAAAACACTTTTCAACCGTCACAACCTTATGTACCCGTGTGATCCCATCTAGGGGCCTTTTCCGGCGTCCTTCCGGAGGGGGATTCGATCATGGAGGGCTTCTACATCAACACCAGTGCCCTTCCAATGAAGCGTGAGTAGTTTACCTCAGACCTACGGGTCCATAGCTAGTAGTTAGATGGCTTCTGCTCTCTCTTTGATTCTCAATACCATGTTATCTTCGATGTTCTTGGAGATCTATTTGATGTAATACCTTTTTGCAGTGTGTTTGCCGAGATCCGATGAATTGTGGATTTATGATCAGCCTATCTATGAATATTATTTGAATCTTCTCTGAATTCTTATATGCATGATTTGATATCTTTGCAAGTCTCTTAGAACTATCGATTTGGTTTGGCCAACTAGATTGGTTTCTCTTGCAATGGGAGAAGTGCTTAGCTTTGGGTTCAATCTTCCGGTATCCTTTCCCAGTAACAGTAGGGGCAGCAAGGCACATATTGAATTGTTTCCATCAAGGATAACAAGATGGGGTTTTCATCATATTGCTTGAGTTTATCCCGCTACATCATTGCCATCTTACTTAAAGAGTTACTCTGTTCTTATGAACTTAATAATATAGATGTAGGTAGGAGTCGGTCGATGTGTGGAGTAATAGTAGTAGATGCAGGCAGGAGTCGGTCTACTTGATACGGACGTGATGCCTATATTCACGATCATTGCCTTAGATATCGTTATAACTTTGAACTTTTCTATCAATTGCTCGGCAGCAATTTGTTCACCCACCGTAATATTTTCTATCATGAAAGAAGCCTATAGTGAAACCTATGGCCCCCGGGTCTATTTTCCATCATATAAGTTTCCGATCTACAATTTTAGTTTCCAATCTACTCTTTTTGCAATCTTTTACTTTCCAATCTATAAACCAAAAATACCAAAAGTATTTACTTTACCGCTTATCTATCTCTATCAGATCTCAGTTTTGCAAGTAACCGTAAAGGGATTGACAACCCCTTTATCGCGTTGGGTGCAAGTTGTTGATTGTTTTGGCAGGTATTCGGTGACTTGTGCGTTTTCTCCTCCTGGATTGATACCTTGGTTCTCAAACTGAGGGAAATACTTACTCTACTTTTCTGCATCATCCTTTCCTCTTCAAGGAAAAAAACCAACGCAAGCTCAAGAGGTAGGAGGAAGAATTTCTGGCGCCGTTGTCGAGGAGATATACACCAAGCCAAGTTATACCAAGTATCCATCATAAACTCTCATCTCTTGCATTACATTATTTGCCATTCGCCTCTTGTCGGGGATATACCCCGCGATATGACCCGGCTAGAGTTAAGACCCGGCTAGGACTTGGCGCTTCACCGTTAACCCGCCGGAGGACTGGCGACTCACGGGTCTGGCGGCTCACTGGTCTGCCGACTCACTAGCCTGGTGACTCACTGGTGACCTGGTGGGTGTTTTAGATGGATGACAAGGCCCCAGGCCCAGAAGGCCGGCTCATGCTATGGTGAGCCGGCTTACAAGGAAAGGCATAAGGAATATTCCCTTACAAAGGAAGCAAGACTAGGACTCCACTTGTAATAGAGTAATCCTAATCCTACAAGGACTAGTCATGTAACCCGCCCCTTCAACATATATAAGGAGGGGCAGGGCACCCCAAGAGGGACAGAAAAATAACTGGTAAGGCTAGACACAACTTGAGGAGAGCCGGTTTATGCGGCGACTCATGAGCATAATAAGACCTAGCCACAAACAGCATGTAGGGTTGTTACCTGATGATGTTTCCCGGGACCCAAAACTGTCTAAATCCTTGTCTTGTGTTGCGTCTCTCGATTCCGATCAACCCCTCTCAAGCTACCACATAGATGCGTTGGCCTCACGACTAAGTCCTCCTCACACTAGGACATCTGCTGTGACAATTCCACGACAGTTGGCGCCCACCGTGGGGCTCGTGCACGGTGGTGTTGAGTTCTTGTAGGGATCTCTCTTAGGGTTCGAGAAGTTCGCAATTTTCGGATGAAGATCAGATTGGAAAGGATCTACTTCGTCTTTGAGTTCATGAATCGAGATCAGGAAAAAAAATTACTCCGTCCATGGGACGTTTACGCGCCGGAGTCGTGGCTTCGTCCACTTCAACTTCATCAAGATCGTATCCGGCCGATTCACGTTTGGGCGTGCGCAAATTCCGTCATCGGCAATGGTTGTGATTCTAGCAAGAGACGTGCTGATATTTCATTGTTTAAAACATTAGATCAATCAGGGCGTATACATACTGAGTACGGTCTTCAATGTCCGATGAGACGAGGCATCGATCTCTAATGAAAGTCGAATGAGGAATTTTCTTTCGTATGATTAACCGATGCAAGATCGGATCGATCTCCGGTTTCCAAAACTACAAGGCAAAAGGCTACGGCGCCAGGTCGCATATGGGCGTGGACTCGGGGTCAACCGCCCCGGTTCGTCTCCGCCACGGGCACCCCGGCCTCAAGCCGTTTTCGCCAAGTCGATGGCGAATGAGCCCCGGCCTCGTTCAGCCGCCTCTGCCGCAGCCTCGCGCCGAGCCGCCGCCTCTGTCAGCACGAGCTCGTGCCTTGACCCGCCCCGGGCCTGCCGCGCCCATGATTCGGCCGCCATGGCCACGGCCTCGCTCCGCCAAGAGTCACCGTCGGGTCACCGCTGAGCGGCCTTCGCCTTGTTGCCCTGCTTCTTCGTCCGCGCGTCAAGGCCGCCGTGGCCACAACCCGTCCTGCTCTTTCTTGCAAGACGCGGCTAGCTCGTTGTTGCCTTCCCGCTGGCCACGATCGTACCTCTTCCGCAGTCACCTTCACATCCAAGCCGCCGTGGCAACGCTGAGCCGTGCCTGCTGCGCGTTGAGCCGGCCTGGCCTTCGGTTTGAGTCGCCAAGAGGGCGTCCGTTTTGCGGTCTCGCCCCTGCACCTTCAGGCCTTCTCCGCCTTGCTGGCCGCCATCTTCCATTGCGCTTTGAGCAAGTCACAACTGTCACCTCAAGTCACCTCGCCGTTCTGTGATCATCTGCTAGGCTCATTCAACACATTGAAGACCTCGTGTGGCTATGTATACGCACAAGTCCAAAGTAAATTCCCAGCGGCGGCGGCAGGCAAAACCAAGGCGTTTTTGTGTTGGTATTTTTCTATGTGAAGGCAAATTTGTTCAATCAGACTAGATGGAGTACTACTCCCTGGCGTAAAGACCAAGTCATGCAAGTCAATTTGCACTTTTTAAATATCCGTTGGCTACAAGGAGAGGCAAACCTGCAAAGGCACAAGTTCCCAGGCTAATTATTGCTTAAAAGTTCATCTCACGTGAAGAACTAGGCTGATTGACTATTCCCCAATGGCCAAAGCTATGTTCGTTCTGTTCACAAAGATCAAGCTCGAAAAAAAAGAAGAAGGAAAAAACGACGGGAGTGGAGGAGGCCACGGACTTGGTCTCTGCCTCCATCTTCGTCGCTGAGCCGCCGTCCGTCGAGTCTCGCCTCCTATCCGAGTCACCTCTGCGTACAGCCGTTCCGGCCGCTTCCAAGCTGCCGGTCACGCAGCCGATGCCAGTGTTCGCACACGAACACGTCACGTGTACCCTCGACGCCGGGGGTGATGCACCGCAGCTCACGTTGAAGGAGTCTCAGCGGAAGCGCGATTCGCAAGTCGACCGGCGAGAGCTTTTGGGGACCCGAAACCCCACACTCCCGGGAGGGACCCCGTCGGGGAGTGCGGCGGCTATGGGCTGCGCTATGTTGGTCAAGCCGCCCATAGAGCCTCGGTTTTCGCAGCTCTCCAACACGAAGAACGACGAAGAACGAAGGAGCAAGAACGAGGGAGGGACAAAACGTAGATGGAAAAGTAGTAGATGTGTTTTTTGCGATTGTGTGTTGTTTAATCGGCCGTCACCTCTCATCTATTTATGAGGCGGCTGGACTTCCCGTACAAGAAAAGGACTAAAAATTCCGTCCAAAACATCAAAAACCCTAACCTAACTCGGACAGGAATCTTTGGTAATTTCCCGGATCAACTCGGTCCCACCGATTGGTTCGTTTCGGTCCCACCGAGTGAACGTTGCCAACTCTCTGTATCCTTCTGTAATTTCTCGGATCAACTCGGTCCCACCGATTGGTTTGCTTCGGTCCTACCGAGTGAACATTGCCAACTCTCTGGTAAATTTTCGGACCAACTCGGTCTCACCGATCAAAACAACTCGGTCGGTCTGAAATGACTCCGCAGCTTTTGTTTCTGACCTTGTTTTGCCTCCACAGGTTGCATACGACCTCGGCTTAAGATGACTTTTATATCAAAATCGATCGTTTCGATGAGATGAAGACAATTCATGTAGATCATGTTTCCATACGAGGCAGTCCTGGGGGCGTAATCAGCCGAATAGTGTTCTGAATACAAAATCTCGGTATTTCGAACACAACTTCGGTCTTCGAGATGAGATCGGATGGCGATGGCCCAAACTTCAAAGATGTTCATATCGACAATATGAAACTTTTTAGTGTAGATAACTTCTCCATTTGAGGCCATATTAATTAAGTTCTTGACCGTGCCAAAATCTGGGGTCAACACATGCCCCCCTGTTTTTCGGCAAAACTTGCGTGGTAAAAAATAATTTGCAATGCATTTGTTCTAAGGACGATGTTAACACTCCATCGGCCATTATTTTTCTCATGACGATACTTATGTATCGGCCATGTTTATGCTAAGGGCGATAGTTATTTATCGGCCATGTCTTTGCTTAGGACGATAGTGATATATCGGCCATTGCCTATCTAGGCTTCTTGCCACACACTTGGGTGATATTTCTTTAAATATTTGCCATTGAGAGCTCGAGGTAATAATGTGCCTTGTACAGATTCCACCAAATATGAGTTTTCGGGAACCACTCTTGTAATCCTAAAAGGACCTTCCCAACTTGGAGACCACTTCCCGAATTTTCTGTCTTTCGAACCAATTGGTAAAATCACCTTCCACACGAGATCGCCAACTTGAAAAGTCTTCAACTTGACCTTTTTATTGTAAGCTCTTGCCACCCTCAACTTATCTCTCTCTATGGCCTCCAAAGCAACCAAACGTTTATCGACGACCACTACAACAAATATGTCAACTTGCGACCATCACTATTGGTCACTGAAAGGTCGTTGTTTTTCATTTGCGACCTTTTTGTGACCAAAAATAGAAGGTCAAAAGCTGGCGGTCGTAAACTGAAATTAACGACCTTCTCTGTGAGAAGGTCGTGGAATTCCATGACCAAAACAAAAGGTCGTCCATTCTATGACCTTCTGTTTTGGTCACTAGCTCTCTGCCCAGGCCACGTCGGATCCGACGTGGCAACCTAACGTGGCAAAATTGCGACCAATTGAAAAGGTCGTTGATAAGATTCAGCCTGGTCCAATTAGGTGTTTTACATGGGCCGAGCCCAACAATTCAGCCTTTCTATATATATTTTTCCTGTCAATTTTTGGTCGACTTCCTGGGCCAAGCCCAACATTGCAGCCTTTTTATTTTTGGGTCGTGGCCTTTTTGTCTCAACAATTTCAATTTTTTTATATAAAATGGGTTCACTAGTCAAGTGGGTCCGCATTGTTAGGTGCTGGTACTAGGTCCTAGCTGTCAGGGCCATATTCTTCAATTTTTTTAATTTAACATAAATAAATACCTAGTATTTAAATTGGCACACAAAAAATACAGGAAATACTTCAAATATTATCAACCATCAAAGTGCTACATCATATAACACACATACAAATGTGATCAGCATCAAGATTACAATCAGATAACAAGCTCTACAAGTATACAATCAGATAACAAGCTCTACAAGTGTACAATCACATGAGCAAAGTTCTGCTACATCATATTACTCTCAGAATTAGCTCCAATTAGCTAGAACTATGCTTCCTCCGACTTCTTTGTCCTGATATTCGCAAAGAAACATGAAAGGCCAGTATCTGCACATTATAGAACAAAATATTTAGGAACAAAATAAAAGTAAATCTAACAGCATATTTAACACTAAATAACAGAATAATGCAATAAATTGGTACAGAGCAAGGTACAGAGCATAGGCCAGGTCAACAATAAATTGGTACTAAATCCAGAAATAACCATATGAAATGAACTTAATAAGACATTTTAGAATCAACTTGACAGTTGACAGTAATGTTCGCATTGGACACATCCAGAACTAAAATTATACATAAATGCCTAAATTCCAATGCCCAATGCCTTAGTAAAATAAACACTAAGCATGGTACATAGTAAAGATTTGGCACAACTAGAACTGAAATCATTTACTCTATCAAGCATTTCTACAATGATGCGGCACACAAGAAAAGAGAGATGCACAACGGAGCAGCATCATATATCACACAACATGGACACTCTTTGAACAAGCATAGTGTTTCGGTCTAAAACCACAGTCAATTTCAGAAGCATGTCAAATAACTAAACATAACTACATGTGTATATAGAAGCAACAAAAGCAAATAATAAATATATCATCTTTCTTCCTCTACTACACTAACTAACCTATCTTATTGTTCAGCTAGAGGTTCCATCAGGCCATGATCAACTACTCCAAACCATTGCATGCTTTGCAAAAAAAATACTAGATGAATCTCACTAACAGGAGCACTAGGTGATTAATGGAAGAAGTAATCTGCAGATTACAAAGTGAACAAGTGAAGGATTTATATCTCTCCTTGTGGAATAACTAAGTTGGTGAAGACATGCAGCAACAACAGCAGAAGCCTTGCATCATTGGTTTGGTCGGGTTGACGCTGGAAAGAGCGCCGCTGTACATGATCAGCATCCGAGCGACTCAACCTCTCTATCCCCTGCCTCAACTCACCCGTGCGGTTGCTGCAGTTTGATACAAGTGTGTAAATACAACATACTTTGCATCATATATCTGGACTATAACATCTTATTCTCACCAGCAGAGCATGAAAGTTCCATCAGGTTGCATCAAAATCACTACTGAAAATAAAAAGATGGCATGTAGTAATAGTAACAGGCTGTTGTAGTAATATATATTCATGGTAGGTCAATGGCAGAGCATGAAAGTTCCATCAGGTTGCATGTATATCAGAGAACTATTACTACATGCAAAGGTTCAGTGGATCCAAATAAACATGCACATCAGGAAACTAGAGGAACAGACTGTCAACACGTATATATCTAGTCAATAAAATATGCATGCAAAGTTGTACTGATGTAGACATGCCTTCACATTAGAATTCAGAAACATCAGAGTCTCGCTGCATCTCAAAATCCAGCCAATCTAACATGTAGGCACTGATTAACAGATCCAATAATACTAATGCAATTGTAATCATACAGCAGAACAGAGTAGAGGAGGCTCGATAGTTCAACATTTCCAGTGCAAGCATTGTACAAAGCAAACCAAACTGAAACCCGGTAAGACACTATTACAGTACAGTACGACGGCATCTATTGCCCATCTGGAAAACAAGGTGACATACTACAGGTTCAAAAATTTCCTACCAATCATGATATGTTTGTAAAATGGTTGGTGTATGAGGCGCTCGGCACTGTATGCTGTATAACAGATGTTGTATAATAGAGAAGAACGGCAAAAAACATTTGGTGGCATTGAGCTGTTGACAGAAGTATGCAAAAAAGCTACTCAGTTGCTAGCAAGATGAATCAACGAGAACTGTGAAGGTTGGAGTCTAGAAAGGTATTCCCCGTTGGAAATCGACTACGACAGCAGTTAAGCTATGCATCATTCTTGGCGGTGGATCTCATCCCTGTCATTTTTAGCAATCACTGCACGTGGAAGAAGTAAAGCATGTCAGTTGTATTGATTTTCAAACACACAAAAATGAAGGAGCAAAAGGCAGCCAAAATATAACTGCAGGGCCCTCTTAACAAATAATGTTTGTGCTCAATCTGTTAGTACAAACACTACTATATCTGCCAAATGCACCGGCCAATTTATATGCCTAAAAAAACTAAGATTTTCTAGCAAGAAAGATGGCAGCACAGTTGACCTTGAAGGCAGTAAGAAATTTCATCATCTTATCATTGGTCTGAGAATTAATAGGGAGCAACTAGAGTAGAATTTGGGCTTGTGGTAGAAGAATAGAAAAATTGATACTGGGCCGTCGGATCAAACATGGTTGGTACTGATTCATGTGAGGGATCCCAGGCCACTTATTGTACATTTCATGAAAAAATACCTAGTACAGTTAGATATAAAACAAGAGCATTTGCAGTAACCACATCAAAGTTTACTCAGTTTGGATACAAATAGCAAACTGATTCACAAAAGCATTACCCCACAACCTTCGTTGTCCCACATATATTGTCCCCACGGTTTATTCATGTTGTCCTCCACTCACTGTACATATATTACCCCACAAAAGCTGTACAGTAAAACATCAAAGTTTACTCATGTTGTCCCCACGGCTCAATGGAATGCATTGTATCTAATCAGGACATCCAATCAGTGGTTTCATCATCACAGAGAACCCACAAACATGTACAGCAAGGGAGCAGATACCTTTGTCTCCTTGGAGCTCCTTGTGCAGGTCATGCCCTCCATCTACATGGAAGTAAGGAGCTGTTGCTGCTGCTGCTCCAGACCGAATCAACAAATCAAGGTGGTGCATTGTAGACCCTGCAATCCATCCATCCATATATAATCAGGTATTTGCATCCACTGTAGACACTGCAGCAGAGAAGAACAGAGCAGAGAATGGAATGGAAGAAGAAGACCTGCAGATGGTGGAGGCCTTGAGGATGACAACCTGCAGATGGTGATGGGCAGAAAGAAAAGAAGACTGCTTGAGCTACTGGTCCATGGCATGGGTCTCCTTGACGAGCAGGCCCGGTCCCGGCGCGGATCTGGCCGCCGGCCGCCATGGATCTCCCTCTCCTCTCCTCTCCCGATGCTGGGTGGGCCCCTCCTGCTCCTCCTCCTCGAGGAGGACAAGGCCAGCGGCTACAAGAAATAATAAACATGTTAAAAGGACAGTACCCTTTAATATAAGATATAATAATAACATGATCAATCATTAGAGGAATAACAGATTCCAGAGGGCACGTGAACAATCATGAAAACTATTATATGTTTCTCCTGGTGTACTGAGAATGGAGAAGCGCTTAATTCGGAGAAACTTATAGAAACTTATAGCAAAGATTTCTGATCAATGGAAATATAGGAACATTAGAGAGCATCAAATTTCAAAATCAACACCATATGTATTACACTGACTCGTGTAATACTACTTGTTCATGTACTTGTACTAGTGCAGGATGACTCATTGTCCTACTACTGCCTATTCCGGTTTCTTTCAAGTTGGGAAATAACTGAAACTACTCATCATTCATGAACATACATCTGTAATCTTAATCTATGAAACACTAAAATTATTGCAGAAAGAACTACTATAATGAACCATTCATGAAATAGTGGGGGTAGTAGCTGTAGGTAATGTAGCACTTGTCGAGGTAGACCTGGCCAAAGGGGGCGCCGCCGCACTCGACCGTGACGCGCTGCACTGCCTGGGTGACACAGTTGCTGCAGTAAACGTCGCACTGCGCCAGCGCGTAGACCTGCTGGAGGCTGGTTGCGAAGCCCAAGAAGAGGTCGGCAGCTGCAAGCATAATACATAGGCACAACACATCAGAAGCCATTCTGTCCCTGCCGATACCATGTGTCAAATACGCATCTTACTTAGTTTTCCTGCTCAAGTTAACAAAGAAATCTAAAACCATGTAGCACTAAATTAAATCGCAATACAACTCTAACAAGGCAAAATCTGCCACTACCAGGTTGGATTGTTGGGATTCAAATTGCACATGTTTTAGAGAGATAGTCAAGCTCAGGGCTTCACCTTGCTTAGTAATTTTGTTTCCAGACCACAAAATGTACACCAGATCATCTACTCAGCATCTACGTCTATACAACTAATTCATCTACTCCAGCAACGAAAATATAGAACCAACGTTGCAACCTTGCACAGATCCAGCTTAGAAGAATAACCTACTCTAGCAGCTATAGTACAATACAGGGCTCACCTCACGGCGTCGTCGTTGTCGTGGTTGGGGAAGTGCATCCGACGCGCACCCCAGATCTTGAGGTCCTCGGCGGGGGCGGCCGGGGCGGTGGTCGCATCCGACGCGCCGACCCTCCGGCGGCTGCAGCTCCATCAGCGGGCTTGGCCTGAACCTTGGAGAGGATCTCCCGCGGCCGCCATCACTGCTTCTGCTGGATCCGAGCTTCGGGGACTGGGGATCGGGGAGACGAAACCCTAGCGGTGGAGGAGGAGGAAGAAAAGCTAGGAGCGGGAGGGAGTTTTAGGTGCAGCGCGAGGGAAGGAGGGCACCGTCGCCGGCGACGGGAAGCTAGGGTTAGAGAGGGGTGAGGAGGAGGCCAGCGATGGGGTAGCAGGTCGCCGATGGGGCTGGCGGACGCAGCCACCCGCCGAGGGGGAGGCCGGCAGGCGACGCGGTGGGCGCCGCTGTGGGACGCGTCGAGGAAGGAGGAGGTGGCTGCAGGACGGAGAGGGGGAGGTGGCGGGACGCGCAGCTGCAGGACGGGGAGGAGGTGGCGGCGGCGAGGAGATGAGGAAGGAGGAGTGCGATGGGAGGAGTTAGGGTTTGGTTGGTCGGGCTGCGGGTGGGGGTGGGGGTTACAATATTTCTTTTCTTTTTTCTTTTTTCTGAAGATAGATCGATGGATGGACGTGGGATGGAGAGATGGATAGATGGATGGATGGGCGCCATGTCATCGATCCGTGTGACAGCTAATTCCAGCAATGAGAATAGAGCACATGTAAATGTGTTTTTCCTTTTGTTTTCTTCTAATTTTTCACATGAAAAATTCAAAAAATGATCTCATATTATACAGAGGGGTGCATTTTGTAATGGCAAACAGTGTTGCCTAAGGAAGTTTTTATTTTCTTTCCACGAAAAATTCATTTTCCATTTTTCGAATGCCCAAAATGAGTTTTTTTTGTGAAGGACCTACCAAATATTTGTTGCAAAATTGGACCAAATCAATTTTCTATAATACTAGGCCATATTTTATGTACAAATGATCAAATGGTTGGGTGTCAAAAGATTTGATCTACCTCTGGTGAAAAAGACAAATTTTCACCGATTCAGCAGGAAGCGGGTCAAGTTTGAACTAGAGCTACCTCATAGTTTGATCTTTCTTTTTTCCAAAAATCATTTCTAGGTAAATAAGTATCTATTTAATCAGAGAAACACCAAAAAAATTCAAGATAACCACTAGCTAGGAACAATCATTCCCGTCGTTTTGACCACATTTTGAAACAGGCATAGAAAATTCAAAAAAATCAAAAAATTAGAAAACCTTCGCATTGTGTCATTATATGTGATTAAGTTACCAGGAAAAATAATAAACTTGTAATACGACAATTCTTTTAAAAAATTGTTCTAAGAAATGAGCTATCATGTGTGAAACTTCATGACTTTCAAGCCAAATGATCAATCTTATGGCCACATCCATGGCATAGTTTGTTCAAATGATCTCATATTGTGCACAAGGGTGCATCTTGGATTGGCAAACAATGTTGCCTAAGGGAGTTTTCATTTTCTTTGGACGAAAAAATGATTTTCCAATTTTTGAATGCCCAAAATGAGTTTTTTTTGTGAAGGACCTACAATATATTTGTTGCAAAATTGGACCAAAACAATTTTATAAAATATTAGGCCATATTTAATGCACAATTTACCAAATGGTTGGGTGTCAAAAGATTCGATCCACCTCTGGTGGAAAAGACAAATTTCCGCCGATTCAGCAGGAAGCGGGTCAAATTTGAACTGCAGCTACCGCATAGTTTGCTATTTATTTTTCACAAAAATCATTTTTAGGTACAAAAGTTTATATTTAATCAGAGAAACACTAAAAGTTTTCCAAGATTCAACCACTAGCTAGGAACGGTCATGCCCGCCGTTTTGACCGCATTTTGAAACGGGCATAAAAAATTCAAAAAAAATCAAAAATTTGGAAAACCTTCGCATTGTGTCATTATATGTGACCAAGTTACCAGGAAAAATAATAAACTTGTAATATGGCAATTATTTTAAAAAAGTGTTCTCAGAAATGAGCTATCATGTGTGAAGATTTATGGCTTTCAAGCCAAATGATCAATCTTATGGCCACATTCATGGCATAGTTTGTTCAAATGATCTCATATTGTGCACAAGGGTGCATCTTGAAAATGGCAAACAATGTTGCCTAAGGGAGTTTTCATTTTCTTTGCATGGAAAATTCGTTTTCCATTTTTTGAGTGCCCGAAATGAGTTTTTTTGTGAAGGACCTACCATATATTTGTTGCATAATTGGACCAATTTTTTTTTATAAAATACTTGGTCATATTTAATTCACAATTGACCAAATGGTTGGGTGTCAAAAGTTTTGATCCACCTTTCGTGAAAAAGACAAATTTCCGCCGATTCAGTAGGGAGCGGGTCAAATTTGAACTGCAGCTGCCTTATTGTTTGCTATTTATTTTTTCCAAAAATCATTTCTAGTTACATAAGTATATATTTAATCAGAGAAATATCAAAAGTTTTCCAAGATTCAACCACTAGCTAGGAACGGTGAAGCCCGCCGTTTTGACCGCATTTTGAAACGGGCATAAAAAATTCAAAAAAATTAAAAAATTGGAAAACCTTCGCATTGTGTCATTATATGTGACCAAGTTACCAGGAAAAAAATAATCTTGTAATAAGGGAATTATTAAAAAAAGTGTTGTCAGAAACGAGCTATCATGTGTGAAGATTCATGGCTTTCAAGCCAAATGATCAATCTTATGGCCACATTCATGGCATAGTTTGTTCAAATGATCTCATATTGTGCACAAGGGTGCATCTTGGAATTCCAAACAATGTTGCCTAAGGGAGTTTTCATTTTCTTTGCACGGAAAATTCATTTTCCATTTTTTGAGTGTCCGAAATGAGTTTTTTTTGTGAAGGACCTACCATATATTTATGGCAAAATTGGACCTAATCAATTTTATAAAATACTAGGCCATATTTAATGCACAATTGACAAAATGGTTGGGTTTCAAAAGTTTTGATACACCTCTGGTGAAAAAGACAAATGTCCACCGATTCAGCTGGAAGCGGGTCTAATTTGAACTGCAGCTACCTTATTGTTTGCTCTTTATTTTTTCCAAAAATCATTTCTAGTTACATAAGTATATATTTAAGCATAAATACATGGTTTGGTGGCGATACGTCGAGGTTTGGACGGTGGCCTAGGGCCCCAACTCCAAAGCGCGTAAACTCGCATGCCCGCCGCATGGTCACCGCGCGACCTTGGCGTTGACATGTGTTCTGGGAGGCCTAGGTATGTCTAGTGGGTTGGGAACTCCCTAGGTAGGTGCTAGGAAGAAAATTACAACAGAAGAATCTCACGAGGAGACCGAACTATGCTCAAAGATGAATTAGCAACCAAGTGTTTGATTAGCACATGGCCAATGGGCGTGAGTTTTGGCTGAGGATGATCATCTATTAAGAAGAATGTCTTCACAAATTTTCAGATCAAAAGGAGGATCCTAGGTGGTACTTGCTTTGCAAAGTACCACACTGGACAAAAATATGAATGTTGTAGCTGGGCTCAAAATAATGAATGTATTGAGCTGAAATTTGGTGGAGGATGGTTATTTGGGCATGGGAAAGGACAGTAGAAAATTGATACCATTTGGACATGCCAAAGTGGTACTTCCTTCACAATGCTCTTCTCCGGACAGAAACTTGGGAAAATTAGCGAGAGAAATTGGATAAATGAAATGAGCTCAAATTTTGTGTAGGTAAGTTACATAGGTATGGTCATGCCCTGGTAAATTTTTAGATCATTTGGGTAAGCCTAGCTAGTACTTACTTCACAAAGCTTCTCTCGAGATAGAAACTCTGAAAATTTCCTGAGAAATATTTACCAGGAAAATTGGAGCTGAATATTATCATGTGGCAATGATTTGGGTATGGAAGAGTGCCCAAAAAGTTTGAGGGTAATAGGAGGGGTCTAGATAACACTTGTTTTGCAATGTGCCAATCTGGCCATAAAATATAAATTGAACCTGGGCTCACATAGATGATTTGACTGAGCTGTAATTTGGAGGAGGGTGATAATCTGGGCATACGAAGGAACTGTATAAATTTCATATCATTTGGATATAGAAAAATGATACTTCCTTCACAAAGCTTCTAGATGAACAAAAACTTTGGAAATTTGCCGAGGAACATTTACTAGGCAAATGGAGCTGAATTTTTTCATGAGGCAATGATTTGGATAGGAAAGAGTGCCCAAAATTTTTGAGGGCAATCAAGAATATAAAAATAGCACTTCCTTCACAAAGTGCTGTTCTAAACAGAATAGGAAAATGAATATTGTTGAATTATATTTTAACTAGGCGAGGAAGGTTTTTGACATATTTGACGAAGATATGATCCAAAGAATTTATGAGATTTTTTTCGGAATTTTGGGACTAACAGAAATATGGGTTGCTTCACAACCTAGGGCAAAAATTGACACATGGACATGACACATATGCAAAACTGATGAGGTGGCGCCTGGTCATAGCAATCCACCACAACTTACAAGGTTATGACCATCTATATTGGTCGTGATCAGCTAGAAATAAGGCAGCGGATCAGTGTTGTCTGCTTTATGACCATTTCGTGTAAAGAAATTACGACCTTTATGGCCAAAATGGTCGATATAGTTGAGGGTTTGGAGCCCCCCGAGCAACTTTTGACCAATTGGTCTCAAATGGTCGTAGATCTATGACCAATTCTTCCAGGGTCACTGACAGAAGGTCACTAGTTGACATATTTCTTGTAGTGAACTTCATCAATATTGTCCATCATCAAGTTATAAAAGTCCAGCACTGATAAATCATTTTGTTTGGCTATTCTCAAAGCATTCAAAATCACTTCCACTGGTAAAACTGCCTCTTGACCATATACGAGCTCATATGGAGTTACCTTTGTAGCACCATGCCTTGAGATTCTGTGTGCCCACAAAGCTTCGGACAGTAACTCATGCCATCTCCTTGGATTATCCTCAATCTTCTTCTTGATGAACTTGATCAATATTTTATTGCTAGACTCAGCTTGTCCATTGGCTTGGGCATAATATGGAGAGGAATTGAGCAACTTTATCTTATATGACTTGGCAAATTCTCTAACTTGATGTGACACAAAGGATGAACCTTGGTCTGTAGTTAATGTTTGAGGAATGCCGAATCTATGAATAATGCGCTCAGTTGTGAATTGAATCACCTCTGTATGAGTCATATTTTTGAGTGGTATTGCTTCAGACCATTTAGTGAAATAATCAGTCGCCACCAACACGAACCGATGCCCCTTTGAAGAAGAAGGATGAATCTCTCCAATAAAGTCCAATCCCCAACCTCTAAAAGGCCACGGCATGATAATAGGATGTAACATAGCAGCGGGAGCTAACTGAATATCACCAAACTTTTGACAAGATTCACATCCTTTATAGTATCGGAAGCAATCATTAACCATTGTCGGCCAATAAAACCCAACACGTCATAGTAACCATTTCATCTTGGGAGCCGACTGATGAGTGCCCCAAATACCTTCATGGACCTCTCCCATAGCAACACTCGCTTGGTCCTCGTCCAAGCATTTTAAAAGAACATCATCAACCGATCGGCGATAGAGACCATCATCTCTCATTGTGTATTTGAAAGCCATACGCTGAATGGTCCTGTCCACCCTTTTACTAGGATCACATAAATAATCAATAATGGGCTTCCTCCAGTCTTGATTTTCTCCTGTATTAAATATTTCATTAGTGGTCGAAATGGTGGGCTTCGGTTCGGCCTCCCCTATGTTGGCAAGACTAGACATCGGCCTTTGAGAAATATGAAACATGCCACGATCAACATGATAGCCGGATGCTTGTTGTGCCAACTCATTTGCTCTCCAATTGTCATGTCTAGATATATGAGCAATGCTAAAATAATCCAAAGTAGAAATTATATCTAGACATTTATCAAGATAAACATTAAGTGATTCGTCCAAACATTGAAAGACTTTGGATATTTGTTGCACTACTAATAACGAATCACCAAAAGCCTCAATATGTGTAGCACCTATGGCAAGCAACATCTCTAAGACGAATAACAATGCTTCATATTCGGCTTGATTATTTGTGCAAAAGTATTCTAAGCGGCATGAAGCTTCAAAAACAGCACCATGAGGAGATATATAAACAATACCAACACCTTGGCCATTACTACAAACTGAACCATCAAAATATAATCTCCATGGTACTAATGAGACAAGGTTTATATCAATATCATGTTTGTCATCAATCCGATGCTCAACAATAAAATTAGCAACAATTTGGCCTTTCATGGATTTCAGAGATTCATAAGCCAAATCATATTCAATTAAAGCATAAGCCCACTTGCCAATTCTACCACTAAGAATTGGCCTATGCAACATGTATTTGATGACATCGGTTTGACAAGCTATAATGCAAGTACTAGGCACTAGATAATGTCTCAATTTTGTGCAAGCATAATATAAGCATAAGCACAATTTCTCAATAAATGTATACCTTGTCTCGGCGTCCAATAAGCGTCGGCTCAAATAAGTAATAGCACGCTCCTTTCCTTCGGTCTTTTGAGTCAAAACGGCACCAATAACACCTTCCTCCGCTGCAATGTAAAGTCTAAATGGCTCCCTGTGCCTGGGAGCTTTCATAACCGGAGGAGTGCACAAATATTTCTTAATCATATCAAATGCCTCTTGCTGTTTTGCCCCCCAAGTAAAATCAACATCATTCTTTAACCGAAGGATAGGAGTAAATGCATCAACCTTCCCTGATAGATTGGCTATGAACCTCCTCAAATAATTGACCTTGCCAAGGAACTTTTGCATATCTCTCTTGCATGTTGGAGCCTCTACTTTCTGTATAGCTTCTATCTTTTTGGGATCAATTTCCACGCCATCTTCATGAATAATGAAACCCAGAAACTTCCCAGCCGATATACCAAAGGCACACTTCAAAGGATTAATTTTCAGCCCATATTTCTTCATTCTTTCAAAAGCTAAGCGCAAATCGGCTAGATGAGATTCAAAAGCATCCGATTTGACAACAATATCATAAATATAAACCTCAAGTATAACACCAAGTAAATCATGAAAAAATTAAATTCATAGCCCTTTGATACGTGGCACCGGCATTTTTTAATCCAAAGGTCATCACTGTCCACTCAAATAAACCAAGGAAACCGGGTGATCGAAAAGCCGTTTTGGACATGTCCTCTTCGGCCATAAAAATCTGATTATACCCCGCATTACCATCAAGAAAGCTAATGACCTTATGTCCAGAAGCATCATTAATAAGCATATCGGCTATTGGCATAGGATATTCATCTTTAGGTGTAGCTCTATTCAAATCTCTGAAATCAATGCACACCCTCAACCTGCCGGAGCCCTTCTTCTCTACTGGTACAATGTTAGAAATCCACTCGGCATACCTGCAAGGTCTAATAAAATTAGCTTTAAGCAAACGACCGATCTCTTCCTTGATCCGGTCATACGTTTTTGGATTAAACTTTCTGGCCGATTGCTTGTATGGCCTAAAACCGGCCTTTATAGGTAACCGATGCTCCACTAGCTTTCGGCTTAAACCTGGCATCTCATGATATTCCCATGCAAAGCAACAAACATATTCTTTTAATAGCTCGATCAACTTAGCCATATGATCGGCTCTTAAATTTTCGTTTACAAATGTCGGCCTAGGAATTGAACCATCTCCTATATCTATCTCTTCTAATGGATCGGCCGATGTAAAACCTTGTCCTAGTTTATCCATATCATCTAACTCTTCTATGGACTCATACATATTGTTCTCATCGGACTGATATTCTACAAGACGTTTCTGTAACCACTCTGAGTTAGGATCCATTTAAATACATCATACCTTGGAGCCAATTACCGCCAACCGGCTTTAAAGAAACGGGCACAAAACCACTTTTCATGACGCTAAGAAAATCATATTCTGATAAGTCGCGCCCCGTCAAGCAAGTAGCATTGGGATGTTTCCAATCCACCGATGCATCGGCCAAAGCAACACAAGCCAACTTATCCGCATGAATGACTTCTACTTCGTCATCAACCCATTGAATTAAAAAATGGTGCATAGTAGATGGCACGCATTGGTTTGCATGAACCCAATCGCGGCCTAATATCACATTGTAGTTACCTTGCACCTCAGCGACAAAGAATGCGGTAGCCAAAGTTTTGCTTCCCACCGTAAGCTCCACATACATTACACCTTTGGCTTCAGTTTTCTCTTTGCCTTCAAATCCATTAAGCACCATGTTGGTCTTTATTAACTCTTCATCACGCAGCCCCAACTTTTTGAAGACCGAATATGGCATAAGATTCACCATAGCACCACCATCGACAAGCATTCTAGCAACCGGCGATCCATTAATATGACCTTTAAGGAACAATGGCTTCAAGTGTGTCACCGGTTCTTTTGGCTTCTCGAATATAGCATTTTTAAGACCAAAATCTAGCTGAGCTACTTCCCTTTCTTCATCTGTAGCACGAAATTCAGCGGGTAAGTAATACACCATATTAATATACATACCTTCATGAACCGGTGTAGACTCATAATCAAGCATTTCATCTTCTTCCGCAAGCATGTCCACTGACTCCAAAATATCTTCAAGGGAAGAGGAAGTAGTAGGCAAAGTGGATGATGTAATAGTAGCCGCATCGTCCTCCGTTGGTGGTGTAGGTGTTGCTATGATCAATGCAGAAGCTGCTATGTTTTCCTTTTGCTTTGGCCTCCACACTTGTTTCGGGGGTACCATGGGACGACTTTCATTGAAATATTTATCCCTTAGCTTTTCTGCTTCTTGTTCCTCCTTCTCATGACTCCTCATGCGCTGCAATCTCCTTTTTTGCGCCTTGGTCAGACCGGAAGGACACCACTTAGGCTGAGTATATTTTGGATCCCTCGACTTGGCCTTGCTTGTGCTAGCATTATGATCATTAGCCATGGGACCCTGCTGAAAAGCAGCCACATCTTTATTAGAATCAACCGGATTATCACCAATAATCGGCTCTTTGATTGTTAATTCTTTAGTGCATATCATAATAATTTCAGCACTAGTATTCTTCCCCTTTTGCTTGCGAGGCTCTGAAATTTCAGCACTTGGTGATTTAGCACGCCACACTTGCTTGCCAACCCTTCCATGATTATCTTGCATTGGCCGATTGACACCGTTGTTCAAACGGCCTCGTGTGGGATAAGAAAGCCTCTCATGAACGGGCCTCCTTGGTTCAGCCCAACCCGGATGAAAAGCATAAGGGGCCATTGGGGGCTGCCCCCATCCTCCATTGTAGCCTCCCATGTAGTATGGCGCATAGGGGGGTGGCGCCATCCATGGTCCCGGTGCCCATGACCCATATGGCCTTGCATGATGCTGAAATTCTTGCCGAGGAGGTGACCTTGAGCGCTTCAAATTTAATGCCCGGCCAGAGCTAGAACCGGCCGCTTGATTGGCATACTTGGACAACAGCATATCAAAAGTTGGCTTGATTCTCTTGCGCTGCACTTTAGCTTCATTCGTCTTCCACTTGCCAACCTCTGGACTCTTGGGCTTAACAAATTTGACATGAGTGTTCTCTTGCACTTGGGGTTGCCCCCCGAGTGTAGGATTCTTGATGGTGATCTTGAATACCTCCTTGCCACCGGGTTGCTTGTCAAGCACAACTTGTCTCCCCAAGACCTTGGCGCTCTCCTTATTTTTCCTCGGCTCACCAATGACAATATTATTTTTACTAGCTGATTTGGCTATATTGGGCCGAATTAACATCTTCTTCCCCTCCAAATCCATGGTGTTTATTGGGGAAGACTACTTATCAACTTGCATCTTAGAAAAATTCAATCATCCGTCATTAATGGCCGATTGTATCTGTCGTCGAAAAACATTACAATCATTAGTAGCATGAGAAAAAGAATTATGATACTTGCAATAAGCACGCCGTTTCAGCTCTTCGAACAGCGGTAAAGTATGAGATATTCTAATAATCTTGTCTTGCAACAAAGCATCAAATATTTTATCACACTTAGCAATGTTGAAAGTAAATTTCATCTCTTCATCACGATTCTTATGAATCGGCTTTAAATCATTGCAAGTAAACGGTTTGGCCTTAGATGGCCAAACAAATTCAGCAGCATAAATATCACCCTCATCGTCCGAGTGATCACTATCATACTCAACCATATTCATCTTAGGACGATCAGTTTTATATCTATGCACCTCTTTAAGATCTTTGCTTCGGCTTTCCTGAGCCAAAGCCCTTTGCAAGACTTGGTTGATATTTAAAAACTCATGTCCTTCTAGCCTTTCTCTAATGTGAGTTCTCAAACCACTAAGCACAAGATCAGCCAAATCTCTCTCGGTTATCACCAAACTATAGCACCGGTTTTTTGTATCTCTAAATCTTTTGACATAATCGGAGACCGAGTCATCATGCTTTTTCTTAACCGATGTAAGATGGGATAGTTTAAGCTCATTGTCACCACTGTAGAAGTGATCATGAAACTTTTGCTCCAATTGAAACCATGTAGTAATAGAACCAGGTGGTAATGCAGAAAACCACGAGAAAGCAGTACCGGTTAAAGATAAAGGAAAATAACGTACTTTCCACTTGTCTCGTGAACTTGCCTCACCTAATTGTGCCAAGTATTGACTAACATGCTCCCATGTAGTCTTTTTTCCCTCTCCGCTAAACTTAACAAAACCTAGAACTTTATATCCGGGAGGACATGGCATGGCATCAAAAATTTCTAGATATGGTTTCCTGGAAATTTGTGGTTTAGGTAGTTCAATCCCACAATGCTCTCGGAACACCCTAGACATTTCCTCTCTGACATTAGCCAAAATATCACTCGTATTGAGTGAATTTGTGTGTGGTTGTGGCGCATGGTGAATGTGATTTCTAATAGTTGGTACAGTGCTAGTCGGAAGAGATGGTGGTGTGTATGTTGTACCATAGTTCGGCAGCAATCCACTTGGACTTGCCGAACCATAACCTAGCAATGTAGTTGGATTCACTGAACTTGGTACGTTCATGGCAGGATTAAAGGGAGAAGCAACAAGTTGGTTTGTCTGACTGGGATAAGAATTCAACGGCACGGGCGGCGCCGATGAAATAGGTAAAGTTGGACTAAAGTTTTCCACACCAGCAGACATACTACCACTACCATGATATGACCGAGGAGTATTATTTCGAGCAGTATTATTGTCTATGATAGCTTGGTAAATAAGATCATTATTCTGAGCAATAAGAGTAGTAATTTCAGCCGACTGTTCAGGAGAGAAGATTTTGCTTACGGCCGGTTCTACCTGCTCATTGTGAAGAGGAGGAAACTTGATTTCTTCAATTGAAGTGATGTTGCCTTGGCGATCCTTTTTGAACTTAGCAAGGAACTCTTGCATCTCCTTCTCTTCACGCGCCTTCTTGTACTCCTCACAAGCTTGGCGATGTTCTGCCGATAATTCCTCAAAATTGGGCTTGATGATGTTATCGGCATCCACTTCAGATGGCTTGGGAAGATCGACCATGATGGATGATGATGATTACTCTTTTTCCCTAGCGGAGTCGCCAAAAAGTGTGTTCGCACACGAACACGTCACGTGTACCCTCGACGCCGGGGGTGATACACCGCAGCTCATGTCGAAGGAGTCTCACCGGAAGCGCGATTCGCAAGTCGATCGGCGAGAGGTTTTGGGGACCCGAAACCCCACACTCCCGGGAGGGACCCCGTTGGGGAGTGCGGCGGCTATGGGCTGCCCTAGGTCGGTCAAGCCGCCCCTAGAGCCTCGGTATTCGCAGCTCTCCAACACGAAGAACGACGAAGAACGAAGGAGCAAGAACGAGGGAGGGACAAAACGTAGATGAAAAAGTAGTAGATGTGTTTTTTGCGATTGTGTGTTGTTTAATCGGCCGTCACCTCTCATCTATTTTTGAGGCGGCTGGACTTCCCGTACAAGAAAAGGACTAAAAATTCCGTCCAAAACATCAAAAACCCTAACCTAACTCGGACAGGAATCTTTGGTAATTTCCCGGATCAACTCGGTCCCACCGATTGGTTCGTTTCGGTCCCACCGAGTGAACGTTGCCAACTCTCTGTATCCTTCTGTAATTTCTCAGATCAACTCAGTCCCACCGATTGGTTTGCTTCATTCCTACCGAGTGTACATTGCCAACTCTCTGGTAAATTTTTGGACCAACTCGGTCTCACTGATCAAAATAACTCGGTCGGTCCGAAATGACTCCGCAGCTTTTGTTTCTGACCTTGTTTTGCCTCCACAGGTTGCATACGACCTCGTCTTAAGATGAGTTTTATACCAGAATCGATCGTTTCGACGAGACGAAGACAATTTATGTAGATCATTTTTTCATACGAGGCAGTCCTGGGGGCGTAATCAGCCGAATAGTGTTCTGAATACAAAATCTCGGTATTTCGAACACAACTTCGGTCTTCGAGATGAGATCGGATGGCGATGGCCCAAACTTCAAAGATGTTCATATCAACAATACGAAACTTTTTAAGGTAGATCACTTCTCCATTTGAGGCCATATTACTTAAGTTCTTGACCGTGCCAAAATCTGGTGTCAACAGCCAGTGGCCCGGCCGTTGACGGGCCTGCGCTTTGGCTGAGCCGCGGTTGCGTTTTCTTCCGCTGTGATTCGCCTCCGCTCTGCCAAGCCACCCCCTACTGGTGTGATCTTGTCTCACTGGTACAAAGCAAAATAAAACTGGGGTTTCAGCCGGAGGATAATGGAGCAGTGCATGCATGCATGTATGTGTTGGTTCGAGGACATCAACCCAGGTGTGCGTGGACAACCCTGTTCTTCGCGGTGCCCTTACGTGCTACGCTGTTACTTACTGCCTGATGAAAGGGGGGGCGTGGTGCTGCAATTGTTTTGTTGTCGTATAAAAGAGAAAAGGGGACGTTCGTTTGTGCCGTGCCACTCAATAGAACCGGCCGCAGACGCGCCGCGCTGACTCGCCTCTGCCGTGTTGAGCCGTCGGAGACGCCAGTCAGCTCAAACCGCCGGGATTATATTGAGTCGCCGGTTTACCTGACCCGTTTTTGTCGCGACGAACGGATCATCGGTTGACCAAGTAAATCAGGTGATATCAGTTTAAATCGGTTTTGTTAACACATATTGTTTTTCATTAAAGAACAGTTTATCTTTGCCTTGGTCTGCAATATTGTTTATGCAGGACAATTATCTACTGCAAAAATGATCGTTATGTCCCGGATATAAAGCTCACGCCAATATTATCAAGGCCTGCATCCAACCATACAGCATTGTTCAACAAATATGTGTGCAAACCCTCACATCTGTGGCTCAGCCCACAACAACAACACCGCGCCGGTTTACAATACCACAGATAACTGACACGTCCTCGAGTATCTATATATTTTTATTGTTCCATGCTATTATATTATCTGTTTTGGATGTTTAATGGGCTTTACTAAGCACTTTTATATTATTTTTGGGACTAACCTATTAATCGAAGGCCCAGTGCAAATTGCTGTTTTTTCTGCCTATTTCAGTGTTTCGCAGAAAAGGAATATCAAACGGAGTCCAAACGGAATGAAACCTTCGGGGGAGTTATTTTTGGAACAAACGTGATCCAGAGGACTTGGACTGGACGTCAAGAAAGAAGCGAGGAGGCAACGAGGCAGGGAAGCGCTCCCCCACCCTCGTGGGCCCCTCGCAGCTCCACCGACCTACTTCTTCCTCCTATATATACCCATATACCCCGAAAACATCCAGGAGCACCACGAAACCCTATTTCCACCGCCGCAACCTTCTGTACCCGTGAGATCCCATCTTGGGGCCTTTTCCGGCGCTCCGCCGGAGGGGGAATCGATCACGGAGGGCTTCTACATCAACACCATAGCCTCTCCGATGATGTGTGAGTAGTTTACCACAGACCTTCGGGTCCATAGTTATTAGATAGATGGCTTCTTATCTCTCTTTGGATCTCAATACAAAGTTCTCCTCAATCTTCTTGGAGATCTATTTGATGTAATTCTATTTGCGGTGTGTTTGTCGAGATCCGATGAATTGTGGGTTTATGATCAAGATTATCTATGAACAATATTTGAATCTCCTCTGAATTCTTTTATGTATGATTGGTTATCTTTGCAAGTCTCTTCGAATTATCAGTTTGGTTTGGCCTACTAGATTGATCTTTCTTGCAATGGGAGAAGTGCTTAGCTTTGGGTTCAATCTTGCGGTGTCCTTTCCCAGTGACAGCAGGGGCAGCAAGGCACGTATTGTATTGTTGCCATCGAGGATAAAAAGATGGGGTTTATATCATATTGCTTGAGTTTATCCCTCTACATCATGTCATCTTGCCTACTGTGTTACTCTGTTCTTATGAACTTAATACTCTAAATGCATGCTGGATAGCGGTTGATGTGTGGAGTAATAGTAGTAGATGCAGAATCGTTTCGGTATACTTGTCGCGGACATGATGCCTATATACATGATCATGCCTAGATATTCTCATAATTATGCACTTTTCTATCAATTGCTCGACAGTAATTTGTTCACCCACTGTAATACTTATGCTATCTTGAGAGAAGCCACTAGTGAAACCTATGGGCCCCGGGTATATTTCCATCATATAAGTTTCCAATCTATCTTTTATTTTGCAATCTTTACTTTCCAATCTATATCATAAAAATACCAAAAATATTTATCTTATTATCTCTATTAGGTCTCACTTTTGCAAGTGGCCGTGAAGGGATTGACAACCCCTTTATCGCGTTGGTTGCAAGGTCCTTATTTGTTTGTGTAGGTACGAGGCGACTTGCGTGTAATCTCCTACTGGATTGATACCTTGGTTCTCAAAAACTGAGGGAAATACTTACGCTACTTTGCTGCATCACCCTTTCCTCTTCAAGGAAAAACCAACGCAAGCTCAAGAGGTAGCAAGAAGGATTTCTGGCGCCGTTGCCGGGGAGATCTACGCCAAGTCAAGACATTCCAAGTACCCATCATAAACTCTTATCCCTCGCATTACATTATTTGCCATTTGCCTCTCATTTTCCTCTCCCCCACTTCACCCTTGTTGTTTTATTTGCCCTCTTTTCCGTTCATCTCTTTTTGCTTGCTTCTTCTGTGCTTGTGTGTTGGATCGTTTGTCACGATGGCTCATGACAATACTAAATTGTGTGGCTTTTCCAATACCAACAACAATGATTTTCTTAGCACTCCGATTGCTCCCCTTACCGATGCTGAATCTTGTGAAATTAATGCTGCTTTGTTGAATCTTGTCATGAAAGATCAATTCTCTGGCCTTCCTAGTGAAGATGCTGCTACCCATCTAAACCAGTTTGTTGATTTGTGTGATATGCAAAAGAAGACAGATGTGGATAATGATATTGTTAAATTTAAGCTATTTCCTTTTTCGCTTAGAGATCGCACTAAAACTTGGTTTTTGTCTTTGCCTATAAACAGTATTGATTCTTGGAATAAGTGCAAAGATGCTTTTATCTCTAAGTATTTTCCTCCCGCTAAGATCATCTCTCTTAGAAACGATATTATGAATATTAAGCAACTTGATCATGAGCATGTTGCACAATCTTGGGAGAGGATGAAATTAATGATACGTAATTGCCATACGCATGGTTTGAATTTATGGATGATTATAGAATTTTTTTATGCTGGATTGAATTTTGCTTCTAGAAATCTTTTAGATTCGGCCGCAGGAGGCACTTTTATGGGAATCACTTTAGGAGAAGCTACTAAACTCCTAGATAATATTATGGTTAATTATTTTCAATGGCACACCAAAAGATCTACTAGTAAAAAGGTTCATGCGATAGAAGAGATTAATGTTTTGAGTGGAAAGATGGATGAACTTATGAAGTTGTTTGCTAATAAGAGTGCTCCTATTGATCCTAATGATATGCCTTTGTCTACTTTGATTGAAAATAATAATGAATCTATGGATGTGAATTTTGTTGGTAGGAACAATTTGGGTAACAACGCTTATAGATGAAATTTTAATACTAGGCCATATCCTAGTAATTCATCTAATAATTATGGTAATTCCTACAACAACTCTTATGGAAATTTTAATAAGATGCCCTCTGATTTTGAGACTAGTGTTAAAGAGTTTATGATTTCTCAAAAGAATTTCAATGCTTTGCTTGAAGAAAAATTGCTTAAGATTGATGAGTTGGCTAGGAACGTAGATAGAATTTCTCTTGATGTTGATTCTTTGAAACTTAGATCTATTCCACCTAAACATGATATCAATTAGTCTCTCAAATCCAGGAGAATTTCCATTGATGAGTGCAAAAAAGAACCGCTAGGATGCGTGCTAAGAAAGATTGCTTTGTAAAAGTGTGTTCTTCCAGTTTTCATGATAATAGGGATGAAGATCTAAAAATGATTGATGTGTCTCCTATTAAATATTTGTTTTGCATATAATGATGGGACTCTAGATGAGTCAACTTTAGTTAAAAGGCATACCAATGATTCAGAGTTTTTAGATCTTGATGCAAAATTTGGTAAAAGTGAGATTGAAGAGGTCAAAACTTTACATAGCAATGAACCCACTATTTTGGATTTCAAGGAATTTAATTATGATAATTGTTCTTTAATAGATTGTATTTCCTTGTTGCAATCCGTGCTAAATTCTCCTCATGCTTATAGTAAAAATATAGCTTTTACTAAACATATCGTTGATGCTTTAATTCAATCTTATGAAGAAAAGCTTGAATTGGAAGTTTTTATACCTAGAAAACTTTATGATGAGTGGGAACCTACTATTAAAATTAAGATTAAAGATCATGAATGCTATGCTTTGTGTGATTTGGGTGCTAGTGTTTTCCACGATTCCAAAAACTTTGTGTGATGTGTTAGGTTTCCGTGAATTTGATGATTGTTCTTTAAATTTGCACCTTGCGGATTCCACCATTAAGAAACCTATGGGAAGAATTAATAATGTTCTTATTGTTGCAAATAGTAATTATGTGCCCGTAGATTTCATTGTTCTTGATATAGATTGCAATCCTACATGTCCTATTATTCTTGGTAGACCTTTCCTTAGAATGATTGGTGCAATTATTGATATGAAAGAAGGAAATATAGATTCCAATTTCTGTTAAGGAAAGGCATGGAACACTTTCCTAGAAAGAAAATTAAACTACCTTATGAATCTATTATGAGAGCCACTTATGGATTGCATGCCAAAGATGATAATACCTAGATCTATTCTTGTTTTTATGCCTAGCTAGGGGCGTTAAATGACAGCGCTTGTTGGGAGGCAACCCAATTTTATTTTTGTTTCTTGTTTTTGTTCCTGTTTAGTAATAAATAATTCATCTAGCCTCTGGTCAGATGTGGTTTTATGTTTTAATTAGTGTTTGTGCCAAGTAGAACCAATAGGATCTTCTTGGGTGATAGTTGTTTGATCTTGCTGAAAAAGACAGAAACTTTGCGCTCACGAATATAATTGTTAAAATTCACCAGAACGTGATAAAATATCAATTCATTTTGCAGTAGATCAGTACACAAATTTTCCAGGTTGTACTAGTTTTTCAGTATTGTTGGAGTTCCATAAGTATTCGAACAAATCTGATTGCTACAGACTGTTCTGTTTTTGACAGATTCTGTTTTTTGTGTGTTGTTTGCTTATTTTGATGAATCTATGGCTAGTATCGGAGGGTATAAACCATAAAAAAGTTAGGATACAGTAGGTTTGACACCAATATAAATAAAGAATGAGTTCATTACAGTACCTTATGGTGGTGATTTGTTTTCTTAAACTAACAGAGCTCATAAGATTTTCTGTTGAGTTTTGTGTTGTGAAGTATTCAAATTTTGGGTAAAGATTTGATGGATTATGGAATAAGGAGTGGCAAGAGCCTAAGCTTGGGGATGCCCAAGGCACTCCAAGGTAAAATTCAAAGACAACCAAAAGCATAAGCTTGGGGAGGCTCCGGAAGGCATCCCCTCTTTCGTCTTCGTCCATCGGTAACTTTACTTGAGGCTATATTTTTATTCATCACATGATATGTGTTTTGCTTGGAACGTCTTGTATTATTTGAGTCTTTGCTTTTTAGTTTACCACAATCATCCTTGCTGTACACATCTTTTGGGAGAGACACACATGAATCAAAATTTATTAGAATACTCTATGTGCTTCACTTATATCGTTTGAGCTAGATAATTTTGCTCTAGCTAGTGCTTCACTTGTATCTTTTTAGAGCACGGTGGTGGTTTTATTTTATAGAAATTATTAATCTCTCATGCTTCACTTATATTATTTTGAGAGTCTTTTTGAACAGCATGGTAGTTTGCTTTGGCTATAAAATTAGTCCTAATATGATGAACATCCAAGATTGGTATAATAAAAACTATCATATAAAGTGCATTGAATACTATGAGAAGTTTGATACTTGATAATTATTTTGAGATATGAAGATGGTGATATTAGAGTCATGCTAGTTGAGTAGTTGTGAATTTGAGAAATACTTGTTCTAAAGTATGTGATTCCCGTAGCATGCACGTATGGTGAACCGTTATGTGATGAAGACGGAGCATGATTTATTTATTAATTTTCTTCCTTATGAGTGGCGGTCGGGAACGAGCGATGGTCTTTTCCTACCAGTCTATCCCCCTAGGAGCATGCGCGTAGTACTTTGTTTTGATAACTAATAGATTTTTGCAATAAGTATGTGAGTTCTTTATGACTAATGTTGAGTCCATGGATTATACGCACTCTCACCCTTCCACCATTGCTAGCCTCTCTAATACCGCGCACCTTTCGCCGGTATCATACACCCACCATATACCTTCCTCAAAACAGCCACCATACCTACCTATTATGGCATTTCCATAGCCATTCCGAGATATATTGCCATGCAACTTACCACCGTTCAGTTTATTATGACACGTTTCATCATTGTCATATTGCTTTGCATGATCATGTAGTTGACATCGTATTTGTGGCAAGGCCACCTTTATAATTCTTTCATACATGTCACTCTTGATTCATTGCATATCCCGGTACACCGCCGGAGGCATTCACATAGAGTCATATTTTGTTCTAAGTATTGAGTTGTAATTTTTGAGTTGTAAGTAAATAAAAGTGTGATGATCATCATTATTAGAGCATTGTCCCAAGTGAGGAAAGGATGATGGAGACTATGATTCCCCCACAAGTCGGGATGAGACTCCGGACAAAGAAAAAGAAAAGAAAAAAGAGGCCATAAAAAAAGAGAAAAAGGCCCAAATAAAAAATAAAAATAAAATGAGGGAAAAAGAGAGAAGGGACAATGTTACTATCCTTTTACCACACTTGTGCTTCAAAGTAGCACCCTGATCTTCATAATAGAGAGTCTCCTATGTTGTCACTTTCATATACTAGTGGGAATTTTACATTACAGAACTTGTCTTGTATATTCCAATGATGGGCTTCCTTAAAATGCCCTAGGTCTTCATGAGCAAGCAAGTTGGATGCACACCCACTTAGTTTCTTTTCTTGAGCTTTCATACACTTGTAGCTCTAGTGCATCCGTTGCATGGCAATCCCTACTCACTCACATTGATATCTATTGATGGGCATCTCCATAGCCCATTGATACGCCTAGTTGATGTGAGACTATCTTCTCCTTTTTGTCTTCTCCAAAACCACCATTCTATTCCACATATAGTGCTATGTCCATGGCTCACGCTCATGTATTGCGTGAAGATTGAAAAAGTTTGAGAACATCAAAAGTATGAAACAATTGCTTGGCTTGTCATCGGGGTTGTGCATGATTAAATACTTTGTGTGATGAAGATGGAGCATAGCCAGACTATATGATTTTGTAGGGATAACTTTCTTTGGCCATGTTATTTTGAGAAGACATGATTGCTTTGTTAGTATGCTTGAAGTATTATTATTTTTATGTCAATATTAAACTTTTGTCTTGAATCTTTCGGATCTGAACATTCATGCCACAATAAAGGAAATTACATTGAGAAATATGCTAGGTAGCATTCCACATCAAAAATTCTGTTTTTATCATTTACCTACTCGAGGACGAGCAGGAATTAAGCTTGGGGATGCTTGATACGTCTCCAACGTATCTATAATTTTTATTGTTTCATGCTATTATATTATCTGTTTTGGATGTTTAATGGGCTTTACTAAGCACTTTTATATTATTTTTGGGACTAATCTATTAACCGAAGGCCCAGTGCAAATTGTTGTTTTTTGCCTATTTCAGTGTTTCGCAGAAAAGGAATATCAAACGGAGTCCAAACGGAATGAAACCTTCGGGGGAGTTATTTTTGGAACAAACGTGATCCAGAGGACTTGGAGAGGACGTCAAGAAAGAAGCGAGAGGCCACGAGGTAGGGAGGCGTGCCTGCCCCCCTGGGCGCGCCCCCACCCTCGTGGGCCCCTCGCAGCTCCACCAACCTACTTCTTCCTCATATATATACCCATATACCCCGAAAACATCCAGGAGCACCACGAAACCCTATTTCCACCGTCGCAACCTTCTGTACACGTGAGATCCCATCTTGGGGCCTTTTCCGGCGCTCCGTCGGAGGGGGAATCGATCATGGAGGGCTTCTACATCAACACCATAGCCTCTTCGATGATGTGTGAGTAGTTTACCACAGACGTTCGGGTCCATAGTTATTAGCTAGATGGCTTCTTCTCTCTCTTTGGATCTCAATACAAAGTTCTCCTCGATCTTCTTGTAGATCTATTCGATGTAATTCTTTTTGTGGTATGTTTGTCGAGATCCGATGAATCGTGGGTTTATGATCAAGATTGTCTATGAACAATATTTGAATCTCCTCTGAATTCTTTTATGTATGATTGTTTATCTTTGCAAGTTTCTTCGAATTATCCGTTTGGTTTGGCCTACTAGATTCATCTTTCTTGCAATGGGAGAAGTCCTTAGCTTTGGGTTCAATCTTGCGGTGTCCTTTCCCAGTCACAGCAGGGGCAGCAAGGCACGTATTGTATTGTTGCCATCGAGGATAAAAAGATGGGGTTTATATCATATTGCTTGAGTTTATCCCTCTACATCATGTCATCTTGCCTAATGTGTTACTCTATTCTTATGAACTTAATACTCTAGATGCATGCCGGATAGCGGTCGATGTGTGGAGTAATAGTAGTAGATGCAGAATCGTTTCGGTCTACTTGTCGTGGGCGTGATGCCTATATACATGATCATGCCTAGGTATTCTCATAATTATGCACTTTTCTATCAATTGCTCGACAGTAATTTGTTCACCCACCGTAATACTTATGCTATCTTGAGAGAAGCCACTAGTGAAACCTATGGCCCCCGGGTCTATTTTCCATCATATAAGTTTCCAATCTATCTTTTATTTTGCAATCTTTACTTTCCAATCTATATCATAAAAATACCAAAAATATTTATCTTATTATCTCTATCAGATCTCACTTTTGCAACTGGCCGTGAAGGGATTGACAACCCCTTTATCGCGTTGGTTGCAAGGTTCTAATTTTTTGTGTAGGTATGAGTCGACTTGCGTGTAGTCTCCTACTGGATTGATACCTTGGTTCTCAAAAACTGTGGGAAATACTGACGCTACTTTGCTGCATCACCCTTTCCTCTTCAAGGAAAAACTAAGGCAAACTCAAGAGGTAGCAATAACTCACCCGTCCCCCTCCGCGGCAGACTCTCCCGCCCGCGCCGACTTACAACACCGCGGCCAACTCAGCTGTCTGTGCCGCCTCTGATGCTACGGTTGTCTTTACCGTCCGTCCCTCACAGTCTGGTCTACGTCAACACACCGGGCCGCGCCTATGTGCACAAGTTGTTTAATGAGTGCGTGCAAGTAGCCGCTCCTCCTGCCCGGTCTATTTTTACAACAACTCTCAAGAAGGTCATGATATAGTGTCAGCCTCTGCCTCCACCAGATGGCTCATTGGATAGGCATACAAATCGCCGCCACTGCATTTTGGTTAAACAACCAGCTAGGATGAACCGCTGGCCGGGTTACTGACATAAATCATAAGGGGTCATTTATAACCCGCCACGGTCAACCTCAAGTTTCCATGGATTCACATCGTGTTATCAACGCCAAGGATATATAATGAGTGCTGCGGAGATCATTAACTTGCCACCTTGCTTCCAGCTTTAACATATTACAGTGTTCCGCTGTTCAGCTATACGCCGGTTTATATCACGGCCAAGTATGGAGAATCTCAAGACAACTCCTCGAGTCATCTTAAGACTCGGGGGGCTATAGTGACATGACTCGGCAAAATTGGAGGAAAAAATAACCCGGCCCCGGAGACTACTGCTATATTGATAAAAATTTAAAGGCTGTCAGAAAAATTTCCGGCTCAAAATGAAGAATGCCGGTTTAAAATCCGGTTCATGGGAAATATGTTCTCCCACAAAGCTCTGAAGCTCTCAAATCCGGTTTAAAATTCCGGCTCAAGAAGAATATTATCTCTCACAAATTTCGAGTTCTCAGAAAAAATTAAAGGTTGCCGAAGAGGACCTGCTGCCATGATGCACGGTTCAAACATGGGTATCCTGCCATTATTGGCTCATTATGGTCACTTGCGGGCTTCCTGCTCGTATTCGAAGCATAGCGTTACTACCCTCTTGACCGAATATGTCACTTGGGGGGCTTCCTGTTCAAACATAGGCATATTCGACCAAAGAGAACATAGTGTGACTACCCTTTTTGACCAGGTTATATTCAAACATAGGCGTATTCGACCAAAGAGAATATAACCATTCCAGGTCATCCTACCTATAGCCAGCTGCTTCAACTCCATCGGGTAATCCTGATTGACCCGCCATTCTCTTAATGATCAATCTTTACGGCGTATTCGACCAAAGATCCTGAGCTTGTTAAGGTTCAAATGGCGGTTTTTCATGCGAGAGCACGGTTTACAGATAGTCAGGATAGATCCGGGCTTCATAAGCCGCCTTCCTTGAAACTTGGATAAATCGGCCCGTGATGTATGCTGTTACTCTAACCCCACGTACTCCTGATAAGTCTATAAAGCAAGACCTGACTTTATCTGGGTTCAAATGTCGATTGGGTACTGTGAGTCAGGCTCACAGAAAGCACATACCTTCCAGTGGCTCAGGCTAGTTTCATTGAAGTATTCTGTCATCATACACATACATCATCATACATTGCATCATACACATACATCATCATGCATTGCATCATCATTACATCATCATAGCATGTATCATATGTGCATGGATATACCGGTTTATATGGCAGGAATTGGATTTTTCAAACCAGGTTATATTATTCAAATTTTTAATAGCCAACATGGCTGGATTTTTATTATGGTTATCAATTACCAATATTATGATTGAGGTTTTAAAAAGTCGCTTCAGCGCAATGGCTATTATTTTATCAATGAATATAATTTACTCTACAATCGAAGGAATAGTCCCGAGTCGCTGCAGGCTTACGACCCGGCACTTGGGGGCTACATTATCCAAGTTGAGATTACAACAAATATGCAAGTCCCATGTCACTGCCAGCATGCACCATGGCACTTGGGGGCTAATGCACAGTCATTTTTTGCTCACCTTATTAAAGACCCGACTCATCACATTGTAATGAGCCGGCCCTTGGGGGCTACCAATTGCTCATGTCAAAAATTCAAGGTACACAAGCCTTGATCCATTATATTGAAGGGTTCATTTCTCAGTTGCTCAGAGGACAAGACTCTTAACCTTGTATGATGTTATTTTCAATGAAGTATCTGTTGGGGAACGCAGTAATTTCAAAAAAAAAACCTACGCACACGCAGGATCATGGTGATGCATAGCAACGAGAGGGGAGAGTGTTCTCCACGTACCCTCGTAGACCGAAAGTGGAAGCGTTAGCACAACGCGGTTGATGTAGTCGTACGTCTTCACGATCCGACCGATCAAGTACCGAACGCACGGCACCTCCGAGTTCAGCACACGTTCAGCCTGATGACGTCCCTCGAACTCTGATCCAGCCGAGTGTTGAGGGAGAGTTTCGTCAGCACGACGGTGTGGTGACGATGATGATGTTCTACCAACTCAGGGCTGCGCCTAAGCACCGCTACAGTATTATCGAGGTGGACTATGGTGGAGGGGGGCACCGCACACGGCTAAAAGATCAAACGATCAATTGTTGTGTCTCTAGGGTGCCCTCTGCCCCCGTATATAAAGGAGCAAGGGGGGAGGTGCGGCCGGCCAGGAGGGGCGCGCCAAGTGGAGTCCTACTCCCACCGGGAGTAGGACTCCCTCGCTTTTCCTAATTGGATTAGGAGTGGAGGGGGAAAGAGGAGGGAAAGAGGAAGGAAAGGGGGGCGCCTCCCCCTCTCCTTGTCCTATTCAGACTAGGGGGAGGGGCGCGCGGCCCTGCCCTGGCCGCCTGTCCTCTTCTCCTCAAAGGCCCACTATGGCCCATTAAGCCTCCGGGGGGTTCCTGTAACCCCTCGGTACTCCGGTAAAATCTCGATTTCACCCGGAACACTTCCGATATCCAAATATAGGCTTTCAATATATCAATCTTCATGTCTCGACCATTTCGAGACTCCTCGTCATGTCCGTGATCACATCCGGGACTCCGAACAACCTTCGGTACATCAAAACATATAAACTCATAATATAACTGTCATCGAAACGTTAAGCGTGCGGACCCTACAGGTTCGAGAATTATGTAGACATGACGAGACACGTCTCCGGTCAATAACCAATAGCGGAACCTGGATGCTCATATTGGCTCCCACATATTCTACGAAGATCTTTATCGGTCAGACCGCATAACAACGTACATTGTTCCCTTTGTCATCGGTATGTTACTTGCCTGAGATTCGATCGTCTGTATCTCAATACCTAGTTCAATCTCGTTACCGGCAAGTCTCTTTACTCGTTCCGTAATACATCATCCCACAACTAACTCATTAGTTGCAATGCTTGCATGGCTCAAGTGATGTGCATTACCAAGAGGGCCCAGAGATAACTCTCCGACAATCGGAGTGACAAATCCTAATCTCGAAATACGCCAACCCAATAAGTACCTTCGGAGACACCTGTAGAGCACCTTTATAATCACCCAGTTACGTTGTGACATTTGGTAGCACACAAAGTGTTCCTCCGGTAAACGGGAGTTGCATAATCTCATAGTCATAGGAACATGTATAAGTCATGAAGAAAGCAATAGCAACATACTAAACGATCGAGTGCTAAGCTAACGGAATGGGTCAAGTCAATCACATCATTCTCCTAATGATGTGACCCCGTTAATCAAATGACAACTCATGTCTATGGCTAGGAAACATAACCATCTTTGATCAACGAGCTAGTCAAGTAGAGGCATACTAGTGACACTCTGTTTGTCTATGTATTCACACATGTATTATGTTTCCGGTTAATACAATTCTAGCATGAATAATAAACATTTATCATGATATAAGGAAATAAATAATAACTTTATTATTGCCTCTAGGGCATATTTCCTTCAGTCCCCCACTTGCACTAGAGTCAATAATCTAGTTCACATCACCATGTGATTTAATACCAATAGTTCACATCACCATGTGATTAACACCCATAGTTCACATCGTCATGTGACCAACACCAAAAGGGTTTATTAGAGTCAATAATCTAGTTCACATCGCTATGTGATTAACACCCAAAGAGTACTAAGGTGTGATCATGTTTTGCTTGTGAGAGAAGTTTAGTCAACGGGTCTGCCACATTCAGATCCGTATGTATTTTGCAAATTTCTATGTCAACAATGCTCTGCACGGAGCTACTCTAGCTAATTGCTCCCACTTTCAATATGTATCCAGATTGAGACTTAGAGTCATCTGGATCAGTGTCAAATTTTTAATCGACGTAACCCTTTTTGACGAACCTTTTTGTCACCTCCATAATCGAGAAACATATCCTTATTCCACTAAGGATAATTTTGACCGTTGTCCAGTGATCTACTCCTAGATCACTATTTTACTCCCTTACCAAAATCAGTGTAGGGTATACAATAGATCTGGTACACAACATGGCATACTTTATAGAACCTATGGCCAGGGCATAGGGAATGACTTTCATTCTCTTTCTATCTTCTGCCGTGGTCGGGCTTTGAGTCTTACTCAATTTCACACCTTGTAACATAGGCAAGACCTCTTTCTTTGACTGTTCCATTTTGAACTACTTCAAAATTTTGTCAAGGTATGTACTCATTGAAAAAACTTATCAAGCGTCTTGATCTATCTCTATGGATCTTGATGCTCAATATGTAAGTAGCTTCTCCGAGGTCTTTCTTTGGAAAACTCCTTTCAAACACAACTTTATGCTTTGCAGAATAATTCTACATTATTTCTGATCAACAATATGTCACTCACACATACTTATCAGAAATGTTGTAGTGCTCCCACTCACTTTCTTGTAAATACAGGCTTCACCGCAAGTCTGTATAAAACTATATCCTTTGATCAACTTATCAAAGCGTATATTCCAACTCCGAGATGCTTGCACCAGTCCATAGATGGATCGCTGGAGCTTGCATATTTTGTTAGCACCTTTAGGATTGACAAAACCTTCTGGTTGCATCATATACAACTCTCCTTTAATAAATCCATTAAGGAATGTAGTTTTGTTTATCCATTTGCCAGATTTCATAAAATGCGGCAATTGCTAACATGATTCGAACAGACTTAAGCATAGATACGAGTGAGAAACTCTCATCGTAGTCAATACCTTGAACTTGTCGAAACCCTTTTGCGACAATTCTAGCTTTGTAGATAGTAACACTACTATCAGCGTCCGTCTTCCTCTTGAAGATCCATTTAATCTCAATGGCTCGCCAATCATTGGGCAAGTCAATCAAAGTCCATAATTTGTTATCATACATGGATCTCATCTCAGATTTCATGGCCTCAAGCCATTTCGCGGAATCTGGGCTCATCATCGCTTCCTCATAGTTTGTAGGTTCGTCATGGTCAAGTAACATGACCTCCAGAACAGGATTACCGTACCACTCTGGTGCGGATCTCACTCTAGTTTACCTACGAGGTTCGGTAGTAACTTGATCTGAAGTTACATGATCATCATCATTAGCTTCCTCACTAATTGGTGTAGTAGTCACAGGAACAGATTTTTCTGATGAATTACTTTCCAATAAGGGAGCAGGTACAGTTACCTCATCAAGTTCTACTTTCCTCCCACTCACTTCTTTCAAAAAAACTCCTTCTCTATAAAGGATCCATTCTCAGCAACGAATATCTTGCCTTCGGATCTGTGATAGAAGGTGTACCCAACATTTTCTTTTGGGTATCCTATGAAGACGCACTTCTCCGATTTGGGCTTGAGCTTATCAGGTTGAAACTTTTTCACATAAGCATTGCAAACTCAATCTTTAAGAAACGACAGCTTAGGTTTCTTGCCAAACCATAGTTCATACGGTGTCGTCTCAACGGATTTAAATGGTGCCCTATTTAACGTGAATGCAGCTGTCTCTAATACATAACCCCAAATGATAGTGGTAGATCGGTAAGAGACATCATAGATCGCACCATATCTAATAAAGTACGGTTATGACGTTCAGACACACCATTACACTGAGGTGTTCCAGGTGGCGTGAGTAGTGAAACTATTTCACATTGTTTTAACTGAAGGCCAAACTCGTAACTCAAATATTTCATCTCTGCGATCTTATCGTAGAAACTTTTATTTTCTTGTTATGATGATTCTCCACTTCACTCTGAAATTCTTTGAACTTTTCAAATGTTTCAGACTTGTGTTTCATCAAGTAGATATACCCATATCTGCTCAAATCATCTGTGAAGGTCAGAAAATAACGATACTTGCTGCGAGCCTTAACACTCATCGGACCACATACATCAGTATGTATTATTTCCAATAAGTCAGTTGCTCGCTCCATTGTTCTGGAGAACGGAGTCTTAGTCATCTTGCCCATGAGGCATGGTTCGCAAGCATCAAGTGATTCATAATCAAGTGATTCCAGAAGTCCATCAGCATGGAGTTTCTTCATGCGCTTTACACCAATATGACCTAAATGGCAGTGCCACAAATAAGTTGCACTATCATTATTAACTTTGCATCTTTAGGCTTTAATATTATGAAAATGTGTATCACCACGATCGAGATCCAACAAACCATTTTCATTGGGTGTATGACCATAGAAGGTTTTATTCATGTAAACAGAACAACAATTATTCTCTAACTTATATGAATAACCTTTTTGCAATAAACATGATCCAATCACATTCATGCTCAACGCAAACACCAAATAACACTTATTTAGGTTCAACACTAATCCCGAAAGTTATATGGATTGTGCGATGATGATCACATCAATCTTGGAACTACTTCCAACACACATCGTCACTTCATCGTTAACTAGTCTCTGTTCATTTTGCAACTCCTGTTAAGTTACTACTCTTAGCAACTAAACCAGTATCAAATACTAAGGGGTTGCCATAAACACTAGTAAAGTACACATCAATAACATGTATATCAAATATAATTTTGTTCACTTTGCCATCCTTCTTATCCACCAATTATTTGGGGCAGTTCTGCTTCCAGTGACCAGTCCTTTTGCAGTAGAAGAACTCAGTCTCAGGCTTGGTCCAAACTTGGGCTTCTTCACTTGAGCAGCAACTTGCTTGCTGTTCTACATGAAGTTCCCTTTCTTCCCCTTTGCCCTTTTCTTGAAACTAGTGGTCTTGTTAATCATCAACACTTGATGCTCTTTCTTGATTTCTGATTTCATCATCATGAAAAGCTCGGGAATCGTCTACGTTATCCCTTTCATACTATAGTTCATCACGAAGTTCTACTAACTTGGTGATGGTGACTAGAGAATTCTGTCAATCACTATCTTATCTGGAAGATTAACTCCCACTTGATTCAAGCGATTGTAGTACCCAGACAATCTGAGCACATGCTCACTGCTTGAGCTATTCTCCTCCATCTTTTAGCTATAGAACTTGTTGGAGACTTCATATCTCTCAACTTGGGTATTTGCTTGAAATATTAACTTCAACTCCTGGAACATCTCATATGGTCCATGATGTTCAAAACATCTTTGAAGTCCCGATTCTAAGCCGTTAAGCATGGTGCACTAAACTATCAAGTAGTCATCATATTGAGCTAGCCAAACGTTCATAACGTCTGCATCTGCTCCTGCAATAGGTCTGTCACCTAGCGGTGCATCAAGGACATAATTCTTCTGTGCAGCAATGAGGATAAACCTCAGATCACGGATCCAATCCGCATCATTGCTACTAACATCTTTCAACTTAGTTTTCTCTAGGAACATATAAAATTAAACGGGGAGCAACATCGCGAGCTATTGATCTACAACATAGATATGCTAATACTACCAGGACTAAGTTCATGATAAATTAAAGTTCAATTAATCATATTACTTAAGAACTCCCACTTAGATAGACATCCCTCTAATCCCCTAAGTGATCACGTGATCCATATCAACTAAACCATGTCCGATCATCACGTGAGATGGAGTAGTTTCAATGGTGAACATCATTTATGTTGATCAAATCTACTATATGATTCACGCTCGACCTTTCGGTCTCAGTGTTCTGAGGCCATATCTGTTATATGCTAGGCTCGTTAGGTTTAACCTGAGTATTCCGCGTGTGCAACTGTTTTGCACCCGTTGTATTTGAACGTAGAGCCTATCACACCCGATCATCACGTGGTGTCTCAGCACGAAGAACTTTCGCAACAGTGCATACTCAGGGAGAACACTTATACCTTGAAATTTAGTCAGAGATCATCTTATAAAGCTACCGCCGAACTACGCAAAATAAGATGTATAAAAGATAAACATCACATGCAATCATAATATGTGACATGATATGGCCATCATCATCTTGTGCCTTTGATCTCCATCTCCAAAGCATGGTCATGATCTCCATCGTCACCAGCATGACACCATGATCTCCATCATCTTGATCTATATCAATGTGTCGTCACATGGTTGTCTCGCCAACTATTGCTCTTGCAACTATTGCTATCGCATAGCGATAAAGTAAAGCAATTATTTGGTGCTTGCATCTTATGCAATAAAGAGACAACCATAAAGCTTTTGCCAGTTGTCGATAACTTCAACAAAACATGATCATCTCATACAACAACTTATATATCATCACATCTTGACCATATCACATCACAACATGCCCTGCAAAAACAAGTTAGACGTCCTCTACTTTGTTGTTGCAAGTTTTACGTGGCTGCTATGGGCTGAGCAAGAACCGTTCTTACCTACGCATCAAAACCACAACGATAGTTCGTCAAGTTAGTGCTGTTTTAACCTTCTCAAGGACCGGGCGTAGCCACACTCGGTTCAACTAAAGTTGGAGAAACTGACACCCGCTAGTCACATGTGTGCAAAGCACGGCGGTAAAACCAGTCTCGCGTAAGCGTACGCGTAATGTCGGTCCGGGCCGCTTCATCCAACAATACCGCTGTACCAAAGTATGACATGCTGGTAAGCAGTATGACTTGTATCGCCCACAACTCACTTGTGTTCTACTCGTGCACATAATATCAACGCATAAAACTTGGCTCGCATGCCACTGTTGGGGAACGCAGTAATTTCAAAAAAATTCCTACGCACACGCAGGATCATGGTGATGCATAGCAACGAGAGGGGAGAGTGTTGTCCACGTACCCTCGTAGACCGAAAGCGGAATCGTTAGCACAACGCGGTTGATGTAGTCGTACGTCTTCACGATCCGACCGATCAAGTACCCAACGCACGGCACCTCCGAGTTCAGCACACGTTCAGCCCGATGACGTCCCTCGAACTCCGATCCAGCCGAGTGTTGAGGGAGAGTTTCGTCAGCATGACGGTGTGGTGACGATGATGATGTTCTACCGACGCAGGGCTTTGCCTAAGCACCGCAACAGTATTATCGTGGTGGACTATGGTGGAGGGGGGCACCGCACACGGCTAAAAGATCAAACGATCAATTGTTGTGTCTCTAGGGTGCCCCTACCCCCGTATATAAAGGAGCAAGGGGGGAGGTGCGGCCGGCCAGGAGGGGCGCCCCAGGTGGAGTCCTACTCCCACCGGGAGTAGGATTCCCTCCCTTTTCCTAGTTGGATTAGGAGTGGAGGGGGAAAGAGGAGGGAAAGAGGAAGGAAAGGGGGGCACCGCCCCCCTCTCCTTGTCCTATTCGGACTAGGGGGGAGGAGCGCGCAGCCCTGCCCTGCCCGCCTCTCCTCTTCTCCACAAAGGCCCACTATGGCCCATTAAGCCCCCGGGGGGTTCCGGTAACCCCTCGGTACTCCGGTAAAATCCCGATTTCACCCAGAACACTACCGATATCCAAATATAGGCTTCCAATATATCAATCTTCATGTCTCGACCATTTCGAGACTCCTCGTCATGTCGGTGATCACATCCGGGACTCCGAACAACCTTCGGTACATCTAAACATATAAACTCATAATATAACTGTCATCGAAATGTTAAGCGTGCGGACCCTACGGGTTCGAGAACTATGTAGACATGACCGAGACACGTCTCCGGTCAATAACCAATAGCGGAACCTGGATGCTCATATTGGCTCCCACATATTCTACGAAGATCTTTATCTGTCCGACCGCATAACAACATACGTTGTTCCCTTTGTCATCGGTATGTTACTTGCCCGAGATTCGATCGTCGGTATCTCAATACCTAGTTCAATCTCGTTACCGGCAAGTCTCTTTACTCATTCCGTAATACATCATCCCACAACTAACTCATTAGTTGCAATGCTTGCAATGCTTAAGTGATGTGCATTACCGAGAGGGCCCAGAGATACCTCTCCGACAATCGGAGTGACAAATCCTAATCTCGAAATACGCCAACCCAACAAGTACCTTCGGAGACACCTGTAGAGCACCTTTATAATCACCCAGTTATGTTGTGACGTTTGGTAGCACACAACGTGTTCCTCCGATAAACGGGAGTTGCATAATCTCATAGTCATAGGAACATGTATAAGTTATGAAGAAAGCAATAGCAACATACTAAACGATTGAGTGCTAAGCTAAGGGAATGGGTCATGTCAATCACATCATTCTCCTAATGATGTGATCCCGTTAATCAAATGACAACTCATGTCTATGGCTAGGAAACATAACCATCTTTGATCAACGAGCTAGTCAAGTAGAGGCATACTAGTGACACTCTGTTTGTCTATGTATTCACACATGTATTATGTTTCCGGTTAATACAATTCTAGCATGAATAATAAACATTTATCATGATATAAGGAAATAAATAATAACTTTATTATTGCCTCTAGGGCATATTTCCTTCAGTATCTACAAAGTCCCTGCTCATTATTGAATAATGACCCGGCCCTTGGGGGCTACACTGGTTGGAGTTTTTATGAGCATAAGGCAATTTCAAGTCCCGGGTTGCTGTAAGCATGACAATCCGGCACTTGGGGGCTACATATGTGGAATATTCCGTTTTGACTAGTGACTGAGATGAACAAACTTGGATTTCTTCAAAGTGGCAACATTTATATATTGAAGCAAGTCTTAAGCTATTACTACGCTCCCTCTTAAGACTTGGGGGCTACAGGGTGATATGCATATAAAGGAGGAACATCTTAAAATTCTCAGTTTTGAGCAAATCAGGAAGATCAATTGTGTGACCCAGCGTTGGCAACAATCATGACTCGGCTTCTATAACAGTCATGACCCGGAATCATCAGTTTTCATAACCCGGCGATTTTGGAAATCATAGCTCGGCAAGTTCTACAGTTTCAAGCCAGCTGAATATCAGTTGAATGTTTGAAGACCAATATTTTTGTCAAGTCAGAGCATTGAAGGCCGACTCAAATGGAGTCTTTATTTACAATATTTCTTCTACAAGAAAATTGATTATGAAGTTGGTCTATTGACCTGGACTTTCCAAAAGGAGGAAATAACAAGGACTTAAGTATGATCAGCTACCGGCTTACAAGAAACTGTTAACCCGGAGCACAACCTGTCAAATTTGTTCTTGAGTTATTTTGCAGGATCTGTTTAACATGGATAAATCCAAATTAAACTGGGGGCTAATGTCGGGGATATACCCCGCAGTATGACCCGGCCGGAGTTATGACCCGGATGGGACTTGGCGCTTCACCGTTAACCCACCGGAGGACTGGCGACTCACGGGTCTGGCGGCTCAATGGTCTGCCGACTCACTAGCCTGGTGACTCATTGGTGACCCGGTGGGTTTTTTAGATGGATGACAAGGCCCAAGGCCCAGAAGGCCGGCTCATGCTATGGTGGGCCGGCTTACGAGGAAAGGCATAAGGAATATTCCCTTACAAAGGAAGCAAGACTAGGAATCCACTTGTAATAGAGTAATCCTAATCCTACTAGGACTAGTCATGTAACACGCCCCTTCAACATATATAAGGAGGGGCAGGGCACCCCAAGAGGGACAGGAAAATAACTGCTAAGGCTAGACACAACTAGAGGAGAGCCGGTTTATGCGGCGACTCATGAGCATAATGAGACCTAGGCACAAACAGCATGTAGGGTTGTTACCGGATGATGTTTCCCGGGGCCCGAAGCTGTCTAAATCCTTGTCTTGCGTTGCTTCTCTCGATTCCGATCAACCCCTCTCAAGCTACCACATAGATGCGTTGGCCTCACGACTAAGTCCTCACACTAGGACATCTGCCGTGACAATTCCACGACACCTCTCATTTTCCTCTCCCCCACTTCTAAAACGATTTTTGAAAAGATTTGCCTTTTCTTCGCCCCTCTTCCATTCGTTTTCTTTGCTTGTTTTTTGTGTGCTCGTGTGTTGGATTGCTTGCTTTGTCATGATGACTCAGGAGAATACCAAATTGTGTGACTTTTCCAACACCAATAATAATGATTTTATTAGTACTCCGATTGCTCCCACTACTAATGCGGAATCTTGTGAAATTAATACCGCTTTGCTGAATCTTGTTATGAAAGATCAATTTTCCGGGCTTCCCAATGAACATGCCACATCCCATCTTAATAATTTTGTTGATTTGTGTGATATGCAAAAGAAAAGAGATGTGGATAATGATATTTTTAAATTGAAGCTATTTCCGTTCTCGCTTAGGGATCGTGCTAAAACTTGGTTTTCATCTTTGCCGAAAAGTAGTATTGATTTATGGAATAAGTGTAAAGATGCTTTTATTTTCAAGTATTTTTCTCCCGCTAAGATCATCTCCCTTAGGAACGATATTATGAATTTTAAGCAACTTGATCATGAACATGTTGCACAATCTTGGGAGAGGATGAAATTGATGATATGAAATTGCCCTACTCATGGTTTAAATTTATGGATGATTATACAAAAAAATTATGCCAGATCGAATTTTGTTTCTAGAAATCTTTTAAATTCGGCCGCAGGAGGCACTTTTATGGAAATTACTTTAGGAGAAGCTGCTAAACTCTTAGATAATATTTTGGTTAATTATTCTCAATGGCATACCGAAAGATCTTCCACTAGTAAAAAAAGTGCATGCGATTGAAGAGATTAATGTTTTGAGTGGAAACATGGATGAGCTTATTAAATTGTTTGCTATCAAGAGTGCTCCTATTGATCCTAATGATATGCCTTTGTATACTTTGATTGAGAATAATAATGAATCTTTGGATGTGAATTGTGTTGGTAGGAACAATTTTGGAAATAATGCGTATAGAGGTAATTTTAATCCTAGGCCGTTTCCTAGTAATTCCACTAATAATTATGGTAATTCCTACAACAATTCTTATGGGAATTATAATAAGCTGCCCTCTGATTTTGAGAATATTGTTAAAGAATTTATGAGTTCGCAAAAGAATTTAAATGCTTTGATTGAAGAAAAGTTGCTTAAGATTGATGATTTGGCTAGGAACGTGGATAGAATTTCTCTTGATGTTGATTCTTTGAAACTTAGATATGTTCCACCCAAGTATGACATAAACGAGTCTCTCAAAGCCATGAGAATTTCCATTGATGAGTGCAAGGAAAGAACCGCTAAGATGCGTGCTAAAAAAGATTGGTTTATAAAGCATGTTCTTCTAGTTTCCGTGAAAATAATGATGAAGATCTTAAAGTAATTGATGTGACTCCTATTGAATCTTCTAGTTTCCAATATAAATCTTGATAAAGGTGGGACTGGAGATGAGTCAACTTTAATTAAAAGACGTCCCAAGGATTCAGAGTTTTTAGATGTTGATGCAAAAATTGATAAAAGTGGGATAGGAGAGGTCAAAACTTTAAGTAGCGATGAACCCACTCTTTTGGATCTCAAGGAATTTAATTATGGTAATTGTTCTTTAATAGATTGTATTTCCTTGTTGCAACCCATGTTTTATTTTCCTCATGCTTATAATCAAAATAAAGCTTTTACTAAACATATCGTTGATCCTATAATGCAATCTTTTGAAGAAAAGCTTGAATTGGAAGTTTCTATCCCTAGAAAACTTTATGATGAGTGAGTGGGAACCTACTATTAAGATTACGATTAAAGATTGTGAGTGCCATGATTTGTGTTATTTGGGTGCTAGCGTTTCTACGATTCCAAAAACTTTATGTGATGTGTTGGGTTTCCGTGAATTTGATGATTGTTCTTTAAATTTGCATCTTGCGGATTCCACTATTAAGAAACCTGTGGGGAGGATTAATGATGTTCTTATTATTGCAAATAGGAAATATGTGCATGTAGATTTCATTGTTCTTGATATAGATTGCAATCCTATATGTCCTATTATTCTTGGTAGACCTTTCCTTAGAACGATTGGTGCAATTATTGGTATGAAAGAAAGAAACATTAGATTTCAATTTCCGTTAAGGAAAGGCATGAAACACTTTCCAAGAAAGAAAATTAAATTGCCTTATGAATCTATTATGAGAGCCACTTATGGATTGCATACCAAAGATGATAATACCTAGATCTATTCGTGTTTTTATGCCTAGCTAAGGGCGTTAATGTTAGAGATATGCCCTAGAGGCAATCATGTATGATGATATTTCCTATGTGTTTATGAATAAAGATAGTCCTTGGACATTATCAATGATGTGTATCACAAAGTACGTGACTTGTTTGTGGGACTATGCATTGTATGATGACTGTCCTAAAAGGTCCCTAGTCAAAAGGGCTGTGTGGACGCGCAGCCGACTAGACTAGCATATGACACGGTCAATGGTTGGTCTCACTAGCCATGGAGCATTGGATGCTAACCGGATAATATGGACTTGGAAAGGTCTAGTCGGATTCGACGTAGTCGGATCCGAGTCGAGATAAGGTCCGAGTCGGACAGACCCAACTATGAGACGCAGCGATATGTCATCTGTGAGTCTCTAGTACAACATACGTTCTATGTCCTAAGAGCTGAGCTGGCACATGTACTCGGGATGGTGACAAACCTGCTTTGGGCCGACCAAACCTACTCCGTGACTGGGTAGTTACAAAGGTAGGTTTCGGGCTTGTCCAGACCCATGCTGCGAGACGTGGTCGAGCAAGATGGGATTTGCCCCACCAATCAGGAGAGATATACTCTGGGCCTCTCGTGTGATCCGACCAGGATAAGCATGGCCATGCGACAAGGATTATGAGATAATCCGGTTTGTGGCCGGCATCACTGGAACGAGAAAGAGGTCGGTCTAGCACAAGGATGACAGACTCGCCTTGAGCCCGACAAGATATATCGTGTGGCAAAAGGAATGGGAGTGTGATGTACAGGTTCGCTAACCAGCTTCATAGTTTGCTTGGTGTTCGGCATGCCTTGCTAGAGGCCGCTCCCAACCGTGCAGTTCGGAGGTGATCTGAACTGCGACCAAGCCGGCTTCAACCTAAAGGGTCGCGCGCTTAAGGGGAGGAACCTACGAGGTCGGATCCGAGGACACTGGTTGGATGTGATCCGAGCTGTATTCGTATTATGGCCGAGTAGACTTGTGGGCTTTAGGATCTGTGCGAGGCCCAAGAGTTGAGCCCGCGACAGATGCCTATATATAGTGAAGGTGCAGCACACTCATGCGATTGATCACTTCGGCACTGTCACTAGGGTTTGCATGTGTTGCGAATAGACACCTCCACTCGTTGCCGACTGTGTGATCGGACCTAGCAGTCCGCCGCACGATGTTCCTCCTGCATGCGCGGATACCATTAGAGGCGGTGCACCTGCGTCGTTCCGGCGAACCTGTGCGAGGGATTCGATGACCGGTTGTTCGAGGGAGATCGGACGAGGAGAAGACGATCCACGTGGACGCGCTACCCCAACTCTTCTTCCGCTGCACGGCACTGCGCGTCTAGTGGTAACGAATTGTGATCCATCTCCCATAGCATGTTCTTTGTTGTTCTGCACGTAGGAAAATTTTAATTTGAAGTCGACGCACCCTACCGTAGAAGCCAACAGTGGTATGAGAGCTCTGTTATAGGATTTGGATTCAGATCGTATGCATATTAGATATGTGGAGGCGTCAGATGAGATCTGTTGTCATTGTTGAGATCGGCTATGTGCACGGTTGATGAGATCAACTGCACATGGGGATCGATGAGGCTATGTTTTCTGTCAATCGGGATCGAGAGGTCGTGACACGATCTACCCCTACCGGTTGGTTATCCGCCATCGGGGTTAACAGTGAAACATAAATCCGAATCGGTAGAATGCGTCGTGTGCGTAGCGCCTTGTATTTCGTACACGATCACACAAACCGGTAGAATGTGATTATATGCATAACTTTATTTTGCAGGGTTTGATGTGAATAGTATGGCTCATGTGTATGTGATGCATGTGTGTAAATTATACATGGCCTGTGTGTCATGTTTGTCAGCCGGCAGGAGCCAAACTGGTGTCATTATATTGTATAACGACCTGCGTGTCGACTTGTGACTCTATGTAAAATTCATTACTAGTTGTAGTAGTTGGATAATAGAGATCAGGTTGGTGGCTTGGCGTCCTGGTGTGACAAACAAGATGGAGTTCCTAGATGGTCATCGGAGTCGGAGCCGACCTGGAAGAACGTCCATGAAGGAGCCATACTATTTCACAATATGTGTTTATTTGTGATTGTTATGCTTCTTTGTTTCTATGCATGTTAGAATGGTAGAAAGATCCCTCGTTAATATCAAGCGAATTGCCATCCCCGATGTTGCACCTTCGCACGTCAAGTACGTCTAGTAGTGGGCTCATAAAATTGAGCTGTTGTTGGGTGTCCTTGAACTGAAGGGTTCGTGTCGGACACGGACATGCACTGCATCAGGTTAACTTGACAAGGCTATCAAAACGGTTTTGGGCCTTGTGGCAAAGAAGGTTGGGGGCCGGGGTATGAGATACCTTCCCGACCGACAGGAGTCGAATAGAGATACGATTAGCAAGGAGTTGCTTACCGAATAGGCATGTTGTCTAGCAGTGACGCTAAAGCTCACTAGTCGCATGTGCTAGTCGGATCCTGAATCACTAAGAGTTTGCGGAGGGATGCCAGCTTCAGTGGGAGTATTTTCGTTTAAGGCTAGAATTACTCTACATAAACACATTGCTTAGTGATTGCATATTTTCTGTTGTAGATTAATGGCACCACCTGCTCAACCCAACTTTGCATTGAAATCAATTCTGGAAAAGGATAAACTGAATGGAACAAACTTTACCACCTGGTATAGAAATCTGAGCATTGTTCTCAAGCATGATAAAAAGGAACATGTTCTAGAGGATCCACTTCCAGAGGAACCTGCCAATAATGCTAGTGCCACAGCTAAGAATTCCTACCAAAAACTTGTTGATGAATCAACGGAGATCAGTTGTCTGATGCTGGCTTGTATGGAGCCCGATTTGCAACAGCATTTCAAAAATGTTGAGGCTTACGATATGATCGAGAGTCTCAAGAACATGTTTCAGACACAGGCTAGGACCGAAAGGTACAATGTCTGGTGATCCTTGATGGATTGCAAGATGAAGGAAGGTGATCGACTGAGCCCACATGTGATCAAGATGATCGGATATGTGCAAGCTTTGGATAGGTTGGGCTTCCCGCTCTTGGATGAGCTGGCTACAGATGCAGTTCTAGGTTATCTTCCGCCCAGCTATGGGACGTTCATCTCGAACTATCATATGCATGGCATAGACAAGAAGCTCACTGAATTGCATGGGATGCTCAAAGTGGCAGAGCAGGATATTAAGAAAGGCACGCATCAAGTGTTGATGGTGCAGAAATCGGCTAAGTTCAAGAAGAGTTGGTCTAAGAAGAAGGCTAAGGCAAAGGGCATGGAGATGGTAACCTCCACCGCTGTGCCAAAGTCTGGACCGGACTCAAAGACCATTTGCTATCATTGCAAGGAAACTGGTCATTGGAAGAGGAACTGTAGCAAGTGGCTTGCAGAGCATGGCAAGAAGGCCGGAAATGCTTCTTCAGGCAAAGGTACACTTGTTGCATATGTTATAGACATTTACCTTGCTGACATACCTAGTAGCTCTTGGGTATTTGATACCGGATCGGTTGTTCATATTTGCAACTCGATGCAGGGGCTGGTAAGAACTAGGCGTGTGGCACAAGGGGAGATTGACATCAGGGCCGACAACAAAGCAAGAGTTGCTGGGTTGGAGGTCGGCATGATGCAGCTCCAGCTTCCTTCTAGATTTATTTTGGAATTGAATAATTGTTATGACATTCCTGCACTTAGTCGGAACATTATTTCTGCCTCATGTTTGATGAGTCAGGGTTATGAATTCCATTTAAAGGACAATGGTTGTTCGTTTTATTTGAATGGTATGTTCCACGGCTATGCACCCATTGTTGATGGGCTATTTATATTGAATCTGGAACAGGAACTAGTCTACAACGTGAATGTCAAGAGGCTTAAGCCTAATGAGATAAATCCGACATACTTCTGGCATTGCCAGCTTGGACACTGCTACCTCTTGAGCACTGCGTTGGTTTTCCCTTGAAGAGGAAAGGGTGATGCAGTAAAGCAGCGTAAGTATTTCCCTCAGTTTTTGAGAACCAAGGTATCAATCCAGTAGGAGGCCACGCACGAGTCCCTCGCACCTACACAAACAAATAAATCCTCGCAACCAACGCAATAAAGGGGTTGTCAATCCCTTCATGGTCACTTACGAGAGTGAGATCTGATACATATGATAAGATAATATTTTTGGTATTTTTATGATAAAGATGCAAAGTAAAATAAAAGGCAATAAAAATAGCTAAGTGTTGGAAGATTAATATGATGGAAGATAGACCCGGGGGCCATAGGTTTGACTAGTGGCTTCTCTCGAGAGCATAAGTATTACGGTGGGTGAACAAATTACTATTGAGCAATTGACAGAATTGAGCATAGTTATGAGAATATCTAGGTATGATCATGTATATAGGCATCACGTCCGCGACAAGTAGACCGACTCCTGCCTGCTTCTACTACTATTACTCCACACATCAACCGCTATCCAGCATGCATCAAGAGTATTAAGTTCGTAAGAACAGAGTAACGCTTTAAGTAAGATGACATGATGTAGAGGGATAAACTCATGCAATATGATATAAACCCCATCTTGTTATCCTCGATGGCAACAATACAATACGTGCGTTGCTGCCCCTACTGTCACTGGGAAAGGACATCCCAAGATTGAACCCAAAGCTAAGCACTTCTCCCATTGCAAGAAAGATCAATCTAGTAGGCCAAACCAAACTGATAATTCGAAGAGACTTGCAAAGATAACCAATCATACATAAAAGAATTCAGAGAAGATTCAAATATTGTTCATAGATAAACTTGATCAAACACCCACAATTCGTCGGTCTCAACAAACACACCGCAAAAGAAGATTTCATCGAATAGATCTCCACGAGAATCGTGGAGAACTTTGTATTGAGATCCAAAGAGAGAGAAGAAGTCATCTAGCTAATAACTATGGTCCCGAAGGTCCGAGGTAAACTACTCACACATCATCGGAGAGGCCCTCCGTGATCGATGCCCCCTCCGGCGGAGCTCCAGAAGAGGCCCCAAGATGGGATCTCATGGGTACAGAAGGTTGTGGCGGTGGAATTAGGTTTTTGGCTCCGTATCTGGTAGTTTGGGGGTACGTAGATATATATAGGAGGAAGAAGTACGTCGGTGGAGCAACATGGGGCCCATGAGGGTGGAGGGCGCGCTTGGGGGGGTAGGCGCGCCCCCTACCTCGTGCCTTCCTGGTTGATGTCTTGACATAGGGTCCAAGTCCTCTGGATCACGTTCGTTCCGAAAATCACGTTCCCGAAGGTTTCATTCCGTTTGGACTCTGTTTGATATTCTTTTTCTGCGAAACTCTGAAGTAGGCAAAAAACAGCAATTCTGGGCTGGGTCTCCGGTTAATAGGTTAGTCCCAAAAATAATATAAAAGTGTATAATAAAGCCCATTAATGTCAAAAACAGAATATAATATAGCATGGAACAATAAAAAATTATAGATACGTTGGAGACGTATCAAGCATCCCCAAGCTTAATTCCTGCTCGTCCTCGAGTAGGTAAATGATAAAAACAGAATTTTTGATGTGGAATGCTACTTGGCATAATTTCAATGTAATTCTCTTAATTGTGGTATGAATATTCAGATCCGAAAGATTCAAGATAAAAGTTTAATATTGACATAAAAGTAATAATACTTCAAGCATACTAACTAAGCAATTATGTCCTCTCAAAGTAACATGGCCAAAGAAAGTTCATCCCTACAAAATCATATAGTTTAGTCATGCTCCATTTTCGTCACACAAGAATGCTCTCATCATGCACAACCTCGATGACAAGCCAAGCAATTATTTCATACTTTAGTAATCTCAACCTTTTTCAACCTTCACGCAATACATGAGCGTGAGCCATGGATATAGCACTATGGGTGGAAGAGAATATAATGATGGGGGTTATGTGGAGAAGACAAAAAAGGAGAAAGTCTCACATGAATGCGGCTAATCAATGATCTATGGAGATGCCCATCGATTGATGTTAATGCAAGGAGTAGGGATTGCCTTGCAACGGAGGCACTAGAGGTATAAATGCATGAAAGCTCAACAAAAGAAACTAAGTGGGTGTGCATCCAACTTGCTTGCTCACGAAGACCTAGGGCATTTGAGGAAGCCCATTGTTGGAATATACAAGCCAAGTTCTATAATGAAAAATTCCCACTAGTATATGAAAGTGACAAAACAAGAGACCCTCTATCATGAAGATCATGGTCCTACTTTGAAGCACAAGTATGGAAAAAGATAGTAGCATTGCCCCTTTTTATTCTCCTTTTTTTGGGCCTTTTTTTTATTTGGCCTTTCTCTCTCTTTTTTTATTGGGACAATGCTCTATGAATGATGATCATCACACTTCTATTTATTTACAACTCAATGATTACAACTCGATACTAGAACAAAGTCTGACTCTATATGAATGCCTCCGGCGGTATACCGGGTTAGCAATGAATCAAGAGTGACATGTATGAAAAATTTATGAACGGTGGCTTTGCCACAAATACGATGTCAACTACATGATCATGCAAAGCAATATGACAATGATGAACGTGTCATGATAAACGGAACGGTGGAAAGTTGCATGGCAATATATCTCGGAATGGCTATGGAAATGCCATAATAGGTAGGTATGGTGGCTGTTTTGAGGATATAAGGAGGTTTATGTGTGAAAGAGCGTATCATATCACGGGGTTTGGATGCACCGGCGAAGTTTGCACCAACTCTCAATGTGAGAAAGGGCAATGCACGGTACCGAAGAGGCTAGCAATGATGGAAGGGTAAGAGTGTTGGGGAACGTAGTAATTTCAAAAAAATTCCTACGCACACGCAAGATCATGGTGATGCATAGCAACGAGAGGGGAGAGTGTTGTCCACGTACCCTCGTAGACCGACAGCGGAAGCGTTATCACAACGCGGTTGATGTAGTCGTACGTCTTCACGATCCGACCGATCAAGTACCGAACGTACGGCACCTCCGAGTTCTACACACGTTCAGCTCGATGACGTCCCTCGAACTCCGATCCAGCCGAGTGTTGAGAGAGAGTTTTGTCAGCACGACGGCGTGGTGACGATGATGATGTTCCACCGACGCAGGGCTTCGCCTAAGCTCCGCAACGGTATTATCGAGGTGTAATATGGTGGAGGGGGGCACCGCACACGGCTAAGAGATCTCAAGGATCAATTGTTGTGTCTATGGGGTGCCCCCCTGCCCCCGTATATAAAGGAGCAAGGACGAGGCAGCCGGCCAAGGGAAGAGGCGCGCCAAAGGGGGGAGTCCTACTCCCACCGGGAGTAGGACTCCTCCTTTCCTTGTGGGAGTAGGAGAAGGGAAGAGGGAAGGAGAAAGAAGGAAGGGGGTGCCCCCCCCTCCCTAGTCCAATTCGGACTAGCCCATGGGGAGGGGTGCGGCCACCCTTTGGGGTCTTTTTCTCCTTTCCCGTATGGCCCATTAAGGCCCAATACGAATTCCCGTAACTCTCCGGTACTCCGAAAAATACCCGAATCACTCGGAACCTTTCCGAAGTCCGAATATAGTCGTCCAATATATCGATCTTTATGTCTCGGCCATTTCGAGACTCCTCGTCATGTCCCCGATCTCATCCGGGACTCCGAACTCCTTCGGTACATCAAAACTCAATAAAACTGTCATCGTAACTTTAAGCGTGCGGACCCTTCGGGTTCGAGAACTATGTAGACATGGCCGAGACACCTCTCCGGTCAATAACCAATAGCGGGACCTGGATGCCCATATTGGCTCCCACATATTCTACGTAGATCTTTATCGGTCAGACCGCATAACAACATACGTTGTTCCCTTTGTCATCGGTAAGTTACTTGCCCGAGATTCGATCGTCGGTATCTCGATACCTAGTTCAATCTCGTTACCGGCAAGTCTCTTTACTCGTTCCGTAATACATCATCCCGCAACTAACTCATTAGTCACAATGCTTGCAAGGCTTATAGTGATGTGCATTACCGAGTGGGCCCAGAGATACCTCTCCGACAATTGGAGTGACAAATCCTAATCTCGAAATATGCCAACCCAACAAGTACCTTTGGAGACACCTGTAGAGCACCTTTATAATCACCCATTTACGTTGTGACGTTTGGTAGCACACAAAGTGTTCCTCCGGTAAACGGGAGTTGCATAATCTCATAGTCATAGGAACATGTATAAGTCATGAAGAAAGCAATAGCAACATACTAAACGATCGAGTGCTAAGCTAACGGAATGGGTCAAGTCAATCACGTCATTCTCCTAATGAGGTGATCTCGTTAATCAAATGACAACTTATGTCTATGGCTAGGAAACATAACCATCTTTGATTAACGAGCTAGTCAAGTAGAGGCATACTAGTGACACTCTGTTTGTCTATATATTCACACATGTATTATGTTTCTGGTTAATACAATTCTAGCATGAATAATAAACATTTATCATGATACAAGGAAATAAATAATAACTTTATTATTGCCTCTAGGGCATATTTCCTTCAGTCTCCCACTTGCACTAGAGTCAATAATCTAGTTCACATCGCCATTTGATTTAACATCAATAGTTCACATCACCATGTGATTAACACCCATAGTTCACATCGTCATGTGACAAACACTCAAAGGGTTTAGTAGAGTCAATAATCTAGTTCACATCGCTATGTGATTAACACCCAAAGAGTACTAAGGTGTGATAATGTTTTGATTGTGAGATAATTTTAGTCAACGGGTCTGTCACATTCAGATCCGTAAGTATTTTGCAAATTTCTATGTCTACAATGCTCTGCACGGAGCTACTCTAGCTAATTGCTCCCACTTTCAATATGTATCTAGACCGAGACTTAGAGTCATCTAGATTTAGTGTCAAAACTTGCATCGACGTAACCCTATACGACGAACCTTTTGTCACTTCCATAATCGAGAAACATATCCTTATTCCACTAAGGATAATTTTGACCGTTGTCCAGTGATCTACTCCTAGATCACTATTGTACTCCCTTGCCAAAATCAGTGTAGGGTATACAATAGATCTGGTACACAGCATGGCATACTTTATAGAACCTATGGCCAAGGCATAGGGAATGACTTTCATTCTCTTTCTATCTTTTGCCGTGGTCGAGCTTTGAGTCTTTACTCAATTTCACACCTTGTAACACATGCAAGAACTCTTTCTTTGACTGTTCTATTTTGAACTACTTCAAAATCTTGTTAAGGTATGTATTCATTGAAAAAACTTATCAAGCGTCTTGATCTATCTCTATAGATCTTGATGCTCAATATGTAAGCAGCTTCACGGAGGTCTTTCTTTGAAAAACTCCTTTCAAACACTCCTTTATGCTTTGCAGAATATTTCTACATTATTTCCGATCAACAATATGTCATTCACATATACTTATCAGAAATGCTGTAGTGCTCCCACTCACTTTCTTGTAAATACAGGCTTCACCGCAAGTCTGTATAAAACTATATCCTTTGATCAACTTATCAAAGCGTATATTCCAACTCCGAGATGCTTGCACCAGTCCATAGATGGATCGCTGGAGTTTGCATATTTTGTTAGCACCTTTAGGATTGACAATACCTTCTGGTTGCATCATATACAACTCTTCTTTAATGAATCCATTAAGGAATGCAGTTTTGTTTATCCATTTGCGAGATTTCATAAAATGCGGCAATTGCTAACATGATTCGGACAGACTTAAGCATCGCTGCGAGTGAGAAAATCTCATCGTATTCAACACTTTGAACTTTTTCAAAAACCTTTTTCCGACAAGTCTAGCTTTGTAGATAGTAACACTACTATCAGCGTCCGTCTTCCTCTTAAAGATCCATTTTTTTATGGTTCGCCGATCATTGGGCAAGTCAATCAAAGTCCATACTTTGTTCTCATACATGGATCCCATCTCAGATTTCATGGCCTCAAGCCATTTTGCGGAATCTAGGCTCATCATCGCTTCCTCATAGTTCGTAGGTTCGTCATGGTCAAATAACATGACCTCCAGAACAGGATTACCATACCACTCTAGTGTGGATCTCACTCTGGTTTACCTACGAGGTTTGGTAGTAACTTGATCTGAAGTTTACATGATCATCATCATTAACTTCCTCACTAATTGGTGTAGGAGTCACAGGAACAGATTTCTGTGATGAAATACTTTCCAATAAGGGAGCAGGTACTGTTACCTCATCAAGTTCTACTTTCCTCCCACTCACTTCTTTCGAGAGAAACTCCTTCTCTGGAAAGGATCCATACTAAGCAACGAATGTCTTGCCTTCGGATCTGTGATAGAAGGTGTACCCAACTGTCTCCTTTGGGTATCCTATGAAGATACATTTCTCCGATTTGGGTTTGAGCTTATCAGGATGAAACTTTTTCACATAAGCATTGCAATCCCAAATTTTAAGAAACGACAACTTTGGTTTCTTGCTAAACCTCAGTTCATAAGGCGTCGTCTCAACGGATTTTGATGGTGCCCTATTTAACGTGGATGCAGCTGTCTCTAATGCATAACCCCAAAACGACAGTGGTAGATCGGTAAGATACATCATATATCGCACCATATCTAATAAAGTACAATTACGACGTTCGGACACACCATTACACCATGGTGTTCCAGGTGGCACGAATTTGTGAAACTATTCCACATTGTTTTAATTGAAGACCAAACTCGCAACTCAAATATTTTTCTCCGCGATCAGATCGTAGAAACTTTATTTTCTTGTTACGATGATTTTCTACTTCACTCTGAAATTATATGAACTTTTCAAATGTTTCAGACTTCTGTTTCATTAAGTAGATATACCCATATCTGCTCAAATCATCTGTGAAGGTCAGAAAATAATGATACCTGCTACGAGCCTCAATATTCATCGGGCCACATACATCTGTATGTATGATTTCCAACAAATCTGTTGCTCTCTCCATAGTTCCGGAGAATGGCGTTTTAGTCATCTTGCCCATGGGGCACGGTTCGCAAGCATCAAGTGATTCATAATCAAGTGATTCCAAAATCCCATCAGTATGGAGTTTCTTCATGCGCTTTACACCAATATGACCTAAACGGCAGTGCCACAAATAAGTTGCACTATCATTATTAACTTTGCATCTTTTTGGCTTCAATATTATGAATATGTGTATCATTATGATCGAGATCCAACAAACCATTTTCGTTGGTGTGTATGACCATAGAAGGTTTTTATTCATGTAAACTGAACAACAATTGTTCTCTGACTTAAATGAATAACCGTATTGCAATAAACATGATCAAATCATATTCATGCTCAACGCAAACACCAAATAACACTTATTCAGTTTCAACACTAATCCCGAAAGTACAGGGAGTGTGCGATGATGATCATATCAATCTTGGAACTACTTCCAACACACATCGTCACCTCACCTTTTACTAGTCTCTGTTTATTCTGCAACTCCCGTTTTCGAGTTACTACTCTTTAGCAACTGAACCAGTATCAAATACTGAGGGGTTGCTATAAACACTAGTAAGTACACATCAATAACGTGTATATCCAATATACCTTTGTTCACTTTGCCATCCTTCTTATCCACCAAATACTTGGGGCAGTTCCGCCTCCAGTGAACAATCCCTTTGCAGTAGAAGCACTTAGTCTCAGGCTTAGGTATAGACTTGGCCTTCTTCACTTGAGTAGCAACTTGCTTGCCGTTCTTTTTGAAGTTCCCCTTCTTCCCTTTGCCCTTTTCTTGAAACTAGTGGTCTTGTCAACCATCAACACTTGAATTGGTCTCGTCAACCATCAACACTTGATGTTTTTCTTGATTTCTACCTTCGTCGATTTCAGCATCACGAAGAGCTCGGGAATTACTTTTGTCATCCCTTGCATACTATAGTTCATCACAAAGTTCTACTAACTTGGTGATGGTGACTAGAGAATTCTGTCAATCACTATTTTATCTGGAAGATAAACTCCCACTTGATTCAAGCGATTGTAGTACCCAGACAATCTGAGCACATGCTCACTAGTTGAGCGATTCTCCTCCATCTTTTAGCTATAGAACTTGTTGGAGACTTCATATCTCTCAACTCGGGTATTTGCTTGAAATATTAACTTCAACTCCTGGAACATCTCATATGGTCCATGACATTCAAAACGTCTTTGAAGTCCCGATTCTAAGCCGTTAAGCATGGAGCACTAAACTATCAAGTAGTCATCATATTGAGCTAGCCAAACGTTCATAACGTCTGCATCTGCTTCTGCAATAGGTCTGTCACCTAGCGGTGCATCAAGGACATAATTTTTCTGTGCAGCAATGAGGATAATCCTCAGATCACGGATCCAATCCGCATCTTTGCTACTAACATTTTTCAACATAATTTTTCTCTAGAAACATATCAAAAATAAACACAGGGAAGCAACAACGCGAGCTATTGATCTACAACATAATTTGCAAAATACTATCAGGACTAAGTTCATGATAAATTTAAGTTCAATTAATCATATTACTTAAGAACTCCCACTTAGATAGATATCCCTCTAATCATCTAAGTGATTACGTGATCCAAATCAACTAAACCATGTCCGATCATCACGTGAGATGGAGTAGTTTCAATGGTGAACATCACTATGTTGATCATATCTACTATATGATTCACGCTCGACCTTTCGGTCTCCGTGTTCCGAGGCCATATCTGCATATGCTAGGCTCGTCAAGTTTAACCTCAGTATTCCGCGTGTGCAACTGTTTTGCACCCATTGTATTTGAACGTAGAGCCTATCACACCCGATCATCACGTGGTGTCTCAGCACGAAGAACTTTCGCAACGGTGCATACTCAGGGAGAACACTTTTATCTTGAAATTTTAGTGAGAGATCATCTTATAATGCTACCATCAAACAAAGCAAGATAAGATGCATAAAGGATTAACATCACATGCAATCAATATAAGTGATATGATATGGCCATTATCATCTTGTGCTTGTGATCTCCATCTCCGAAGCACCGTGCCCGTGATCTCCATCTCCGAAGCACCGTCATGATCACCATCGTCACCGGCGCGACACCTTGATCTCCATCGTAGCATCGTTGTCGTCTCGCCAACTATTTGCTTTTACGACTATCGCTACCGCTTAGTGATAAAGTAAAACTATTACATGGCGATTGCATCTCATACAATAAAGCGACAACCATATATGGCTCCTGCCAGTTGCCGATAACTCGGTTACAAAACATGATCATCTCATACAACAAATTATATCACATCATGTCTTGACCATATCACATCACAACATGCCCTGCAAAAACAAGTTAGACGTCCTCTACTTTGTTATTGCATGTTTTACGTGGCTGCTACGGGCTTAGCAAGAACCGTTCTTACCTACGCATCAAAACCACAACGATAGTTTGTTAAGTTGGTGTTGTTTTAACCTTCGCAAGGACCGGGCGTAGCCACACTCGGTTCAACTAAAGTGAGAGAGACAGACACCCGCCAGTCACCTTTAAGCAACGAGTGCTCCGAACGGTGAAACCAGTCTCGCGTAAGCGTACGCGTAATGTCGGTCCGGGCCGCTTCATCTCACAATACCGCTGAACCAAAGTATGACATGCTGGTAAGCAGTATGACTTATATCGCCCACAACTCACTTGTGTTCTACTCGTGCATAGCATCAACGCATAAAACCAGGCTCGGATGCCACTGTTGGGGAACGTAGTAATTTCAAAAAATTTCCTACGCACACGCAAGATCATGGTGATGCATAGCAACGAGAGGGGAGAGTGTTGTCCACGTACCCTTGTAGACCGACAGCGGAAGCGTTATCACAACGCGGTTGATGTAGTTGTACGTCTTCACGATCCGACCGATCAAGTACCGAACGTACGGCACCTCCGAGTTCTACACACGTTCAGCTCGATGACGTCCCTCGAACTCCGATCCAGCCGAGTGTTGAGGGAGAGTTTCGTCAGCACGACGGCATGGTGACAATGATGATGTTCCACCGACGCAGCGCTTCGCCTATGCTCCGCAACGGTATTATCGAGGTGTAATATGGTGGAGAGGGGCACCACACACGGCTAAGAGATCTCAAGGATCAATTGTTGTGTCTATGGGGTGCCCCCCTGCCCCCGTATATAAAGGAGCAAGGAGTAGGCAGCCGGCCAAGGGAAGAGGCGCGCCAAAGGGGGGAGTCCTACTCCCACCGGGAGTAGGACTCCTCCTTTCCTTGTGGGAGTAGGAGAAGGGAAGGGGGAAGGAGAAAGAAGGAAGGGGGCGCCCCCCTCCCTAGTCCAATTCGGACTAGCCCATGGGGAGGGGTGCGGCCACCCTTTGGGGTCTTTTTCTCCTTTCCCGTATGGCCCATTAAGGCCCAATACGAATTCCCGTAACTCTCCGGTACTCCGAAAAATACCCGAATCACTCGGAACCTTTCCGAAGTCCGAATATAGTCGTCCAATATATCGATCTTTACGTCTCGGCCATTTCGAGACTCCTCGTCATGTCCCCTATCTCATCCGGGACTCCGAACTCCTTCGGTACATCAAAACTCAATAAAACTGTCATCGTAACGTTAAGCGTGCGGACCCTTCGGGTTCGAGAACTATGTAGACATGGCCGAGACACCTCTCCGGTCAATAACCAATAGCGGGACCTGGATGCCCATATTGGCTCCCACATATTCTACGAAGATCTTTATCGGTCAGACCGCATAACAACATACGTTATTCCCTTTGTCATCGGTAAGTTACTTGCCCGAGATTCGATCGTCGGTATCTCGATACCTAGTTCAATCTCGTTACCGGCAAGTCTCTTTACTCGTTCCGTAATACATCATCCAGCAACTAACTCATTAGTCACAATGCTTGCAAGGCTTATAGTGATGTGCATTACCGAGTGGGCCCAGAGATACCTCTCCGACAATTGGAGTGACAAATCCTAATCTCGAAATACGCCAACCCAACAAGTACCTTTGGAGACACCTATAGAGCACCTTTATAATCACCCATTTACGTTGTGACGTTTGGTAGCACACAAAGTGTTCCTTCGGTAAACGGGAGTTGCATAATCTCATAGTCATAGGAACATGTATAAGTCATGAAGAAAGCAATAGCAACATACTAAACGATCGAGTGCTAAGCTAACGGAATGGGTCAAGTCAATCACGTCATTCTCCTAATGAGGTGATCTCGTTAATCAAATGACAACTTATGTCTATGGCTAGGAAACATAACCATCTTTGATTAACGAGCTAGTCAAGTAGAGGCATACTAGTGACACTCTGTTTGTCTATATATTCACACATGTATTATGTTTCTGGTTAATACAATTCTAGCATGAATAATAAACATTTATCATGATACAAGGAAATAAATGATAACTTTATTATTGCCTCTAGGGCATATTTCCTTCAAAGAGTGCGTATAATCCATGGACTCAACATTAGTCATAAAGAACTCACATACTTATTGCAAAAATCTACAAGTCATCAAAAACCAAGCACTACGCGCATGCTCCTAGGGGGGTAGATTGGTAGGAAAAGACCATCGCTCGTCCCCAACCACCACTCATAAGGAGGACAATCAAAGAACACCTCATGTTTCAAATTTGTTACATAACGTTTATCATACGTGCATGCTACGGGACTTGCAAACTTCAACACAAGTATTTCTCAAATTCACAACTACTCAACTAGCACAAATTTAATATCACTACCTCCATATCTCAAAACAACCATCAAGCATCAAACTTCTCTTAGCATTCAGCACACTCATAAGAAAGTTTTTTACTAGTCTTGAATACCTAACATATTAGGATTAATTTCCCAATTTAAGCAAATAACCATGCTGTTTAAGACTCTCAAAATTATATAAGCGAAGCATGAGAGAAGAATAGTTTCTATAAAACAAAACCACCGCCGTGCTCTAAAAGATATAAGTGAAGCACTAGAGCAAAAACTATATAGCTCAAAAGATATAAGTGAAGCACATAGAGTATTCTAATAAATTCTGAATCATGTGTGTCTCTCTCAAAAGGTGTGTACAGCAAAGATGATTGTGGTAAACTAAAAATCAAAGACTCAAATCATACAAGACGCTCCAAGAAAAACACATATCATGTGGTGAATAAAAATATAGCTCCAAGTAAAGTTACCGATGGAAGTAGACGAAAGAGGGGATGCCTTTCGGGGCATCCCCAAGCTTTGGCTTTTTGGCGTCCTTAGATTATCTTGGGGTGCCATGGGCATCCCAAATCTTAGGCTCTTGCCACTCCTCGTTCCTTAATCCATCAAATATTTTACCCAAATTTGAAAACTTCACAACACAAACTTAGCAGAAAATCTCGTGAGCTCCGTTAGCGAAAGAAAACAAAACACCACTTGAAGGTACTGTAATGAACTCATTCTTTATTTATATTGGTGTTAAACCTACTTTATTCCAACTTCTCTATGGTTTATAAACTATTTTAAAAGCCATATATTCATCAAAATAAGCAAACAACACACGAAAAACAGAATCTGTCAAAAACAGAACAGTCTGTAGTAATCTGTAACTAACGCAAACTTCTGGAACTCCAAAAATTCATCCAAAATAGTACGACCTAGAAACTTTGTTTATTGATCATCAGCAATTGGAATCAATATTTTATCACGTTCTGGTGATTTTTAACAATTATTTTCGTGAACATAAAGTTTCTGGAATTTTCACCAAGATCAAATAACTATCATCCAAGAAGATCCTATAGGTTAAACTTGGCACAAACACTAATTAAAACATAAAAACACATCTAACCAGAGGCTAGATCAAATATTTATTCTTAAACAGAAGCAAAAATCAAAAAACTAAAAATAAAATTGGGTTGCCTCCCAACAAGCGGTATCGTTTAACGCCCCTAGCTAGGAATAAAAGTAAGGATAGATCTAGGTATTGCCATCTTTGGTAGGCAATCCATAAGTGACTCTCATAATAGATTCATAAGGTAATTTTATTTTCTTTCTAGGGAAGTGTTGCATGCCTTTCCTTAACGGAAATTGGAATCTAATATTCCCTTCCTTCATATCAATAATTGCACCAATCGTTCTAAGGAAAGGTCTACCAAGAATATTAGAACATGAAGGATTGCAATCTATATCAAGAACAATAAAATCTACGGGCACATAATTCCTATTTGCAGTACTAAGAACATCATTAATTCTTCCCATAGGTTTCTTAATGGTGGAATCCGCAAGGTGCAAGTTTAGAGAGCAATCATCAAAATCACGGAAACCTAGCAAATCACACAAAGTTTTTGGAATCGTGGAAACACTAGCACCCAAATCACACAAAGCATATCATTCATGATCTTTAATTTTAATTTTAATAGTAGGTTCCCACTCGTCATAAAGTTTTCTAGGGATAGAAACTTCCAACTCAAGTTTTTCTTCATAAGATTGCATCAAAGCATCAACGATATGTTTAGTAAAAGCTTTATGTTGACTATAAGCATGTGGAGAATTTAGCACGGATTGCAACAAGGAAATACAATCTATCAAAGAGCAATTATCATAATTAAATTTCTTGAAATCCAAAATAGTGGGTTCATTAATATCTAGAGTTTTGATCTCTTCAATCCCACTTTTACCAATTTTTGCATCAAGATCTAAAAACTCCGAATTTTTCGAACACCTTCTAGGTAAAGGTGGGTCATATTCAGTCCCATCATTATTAAGATTCATATTGAAAAACAAAGATTTAATAGGGGACACATCAATAACTTTTAGATCTTCATCTTTATTTTCGTAAAAATTAGAAGAACACACTTTCACAAAGCAATCTTTCTTAGCACGCATTCTAGCGGTTCTTTCTTTGCACTCATCAATGGAAATTCTCATGGCTTTGAGAGACTCATTGATATCATGCTTAGGTGGAATAGATCTAAGTTTCAAGGAATCAACATCAAGAGAAATTCTATCAACGCTCCTAGCCAATTCATCAATCTTAGGCAATTTTTCTTCAAGCAAAGCATTGAAATTCTTCTGCGAATTCATAAATTCTTTAACACTAGTCTCAAATTCAGAAGGAATCTTATTAAAATTTCCATAAGAATTTTTGAAGGAATTACCATAATTATTAGAGGAATTACTAGGGTACGGCCTAGGATTAAAGTTTCCTATATATGCGTTGTTACCAAAATTATTCCTACCAACAAAATTCACATCCATAGATTCATTATCATTCTCAATCAAAGTAGACAAAGGCATATCATTAGGATCAGAAGAAACACTTTTAGTAGCAAATAATTTCATAAGTTCATCGATCTTTCCATTCAAAACATTAATTTCTTCTATCGCATGCACCTTTTTATTAGTAGATCTTTCAGTGTGCCATTGAGAATAATTAACCATAATATTATCTAGGAGTTTAGTAGCTTCTCCTAAAGTGATTTCCATAAAAGTGCCTCCCACGGCCGAATATAAAAGATTACTAGAAGTAAAATTCAATCTGGCATAAAAAATTGTATAATCATCCACAAATTCAAACCATGTGTAGGGCAATTACGTATCATTAATTTCATCCTCTCCCAAGCTTGTGCAACATGTTCATGATCAAGTTGCTTAAAATTCATAATATCGTTTCTAAGAGTGATGATCTTAGCGGGAGGAAATACTTAGAGATAAAAGCATCTTTGCACTTATTCCAAGAATCAATACTATTTTTAGGCAAAGATGAAAACCAAGCTTTAGCACGATCTCTAAGCGAAAAAGGAAATAGCTTCAATTTAACAATATCATTATCCACATCTTTCTTCTTTTGCATATCACACAAATCAACGAAGCTATTTTGATGGGTAGCGACATCTTCACTAGGAAGGCCGGCGAATTGATCTTGCATGACAAGATTCAGTAAAGCAGTATTGATTTCACAAGATTCAGTATCGGTAAGAGGAGCAATCAGAGTGCTAAGAAAATCATTATTGTTGGTATTGGTAAAGTAACACAATTTAGTATTATCTTGAGCCATCGTGACAAGCAAGCAATCCAACACACGAGCAAACAAGAAGCAAGCGAAAAAGAGGCGAACGGAAAAGAGAGGGCGAATAAAACGGCAAGGGTGAAGTGGGGGAGAGGAAAACGAGAGGCAAATGGCAAATAATGTAATGCGGGAGATAAGGGTTTGTGATGGGTACTTGGTATGTTGACTTTTGCGTAGACTCCCAGGCAACGGCGCCAGAAATGGCTCGTTGTTGGGAGTCCAAATCTTGACTTGACCTTGCGTAAGCCTCCCCGGCAATGGCGCCAGAAATCCTTCTTGCTACCTCTTGAGCACTGCGTTGGTTTTCCCTTGAAGAGGAAAGGGTGATGCAGTAAAGCAGCATAAGTATTTCCCTCAGTTTTTGAGAACCAAGGTATCAATCCAGTAGGAGGCCACGCACGAGTCCCTCGCACCTACACAAACAAATACATCCTCGCAACCAACGCAATAAAGGGGTTGTCAATCCCTTCACGGTCACTTACGAGAGTGAGATCTGATAGATATGATAAGATAATATTTTTGGTATTTTTATGATAAAGATGCAAAGTAAAATAAAAGGCAATAAAAATAGCTAAGTGTTGGAAGATTAATATGATGGAAGATAGACCCGGGGGCCATAGGTTTCACTAGTGGCTTCTCTTGAGAGCATAAGTATTACGCTGGGTGAACAAATTACTATTGAGCCATTGACAGAGTTGAGCATAGTTATGAGAATATCTAGGTATGATCATGTATATAGGCATCACGTCCGCGACAAGTAGACCGACTACTGCCTGCATCTACTACTATTACTCCACACATCGACCGCTATCCAGCATGCATCTAGAGTATTAAGTTCATAAGAACAGAGTAACGCTTTAAGTAAGATGACATGATGTAGAGGGATAAACTCATGCAATATGATATAAACCCCATCTTGTTATCCCCGATGGCAACAATACAATACGTGCGTTGCTGCCCCTAGTGTCACTGGGAAAGGACACCCCAAGATTGAACCCAAAGCTAAGCACTTCTCCCATTGCAAGAAAGATCAATCTAGTAGGCCAAACCAAACTGATAATTCGAAGAGACTTGCAAAGATAACCAATCATACATAAAAGAATTCAGAGGAGATTCAAATATTGTTCATAGATAATCTTGATCATAAACCCACAATTCATCGGATCTCGACAAACACACCGCAAAAAGAATTACATCAAATAGATCTCCAAGAAGATTGAGGAGAACTTTGTATTGAGATCCAAAGAGAGAGAAGAAGCCATCTAGCTAATAACTATGGACCCAAAGGTCTGAGGTAAACTACTCACACATCATCGGAGAGGCTATGGTGTTGATGTAGAAGCCCTCCGTGATCGATGCCCCCTCTGGCGGAGCTCCGGAAAAGGCCCCAAGATGGGATATCACGGGTACAGAAGGTTGCGGCGGTGGAATTAGGTTTTTGGCTCCATATATGGTAGTTTGGGGTACGTAGGTATATATAGGAGGAAGAAGTACGTTGGTGGAGCAACATGGGCCCCACGAGGGTGGAGGGCGTGCTTGGGGGGGTAGGCGCGCCCCCCTACCTCGTGCCTTCCTGGTTGATGTCCTGACGTAGGATCCAAGTCCTCTGGATCATGTTCGTTCCGAAAATCACGTTCCCGAAGGTTTCATTCCGTTTGGACTCCGTTTGATATTCTTTTTCTGCGAAACTCTGAAATAGGCAAAAAACAGCAATTCTGGGCTGGGCCTCCGGTTAATAGGTTAGTCCCAAAAATAATATAAAAGTGTATAATAAAGCCCTTTAATGTCCAAAACAGAATATAATATAGCATGGAACAATCAAAAATTATAGATACGTTGGAGACGTATCAGACACATTAGTCTGAAACGCATGAAGAAGCTCCATGATGATGGGCTCTTAACTTTGTTCGACTTCGGGTCGTTCGAGACACGTGAATCATGCTTGCTCGGCAAGATGACTAAGTCTCCTTTCGCAAAGAGTTGCGAGAGGGTGTCCGAGCTGTTGGAACTTATACATAGTGATGTGTGTGGTCCAATGAGCACAACTGCCAGAGGTGGCTATCAGTACTTTGTGACTTTTACCGACGACTTGAGTAGATATGGATATATCTATTTGATGAGGCGCAAGTCGGAAACTTTTGAAAAGTTCAAAGAGTTTCAGAACGAGGTTGAGAACCAGCTCGGCAAGACTATAAAGCTTCTATGATCTGATCGTGGAGGTGAGTACATGAGCCAGGAGTTTGATGATCATCTGAAAAGCCGAGGTATAGTACCTCAGCTCACACCTCCGGGTATGCCACAGAGAAACGACGTGTCGGAACGGAGGAATTGTACCTTGTTGGACATGGTTCGGTCTATGATGAGCAAATCGGATTTACCCTTGTCATTCTGGGGATACGCTCTAGAAACTGCAGCTTTCACACTTAACAGGGTACCATCAAAATCCATTGACAAGACACCACATGAGATGTGGACCGGGAAGAGTCCCAGTTTGTCTTTTCTAAAGATTTGGAGTTGTGAAGCATTTGTCAAGCGACTTATGTCAGACAAGCTTACACCCAAGTCGGATAAATGCATATTCGTGGGGTATCCGAGGGAAACCTTGGGATATAGCTTCTACAACCGTGAGGAGAACAAAGTGTTTGTTGCTCGGAATGGGGTTTTCCTTGAGAAAGAGTTTCTTAGTCGAGAGGCCAGTGGGAGGACGGTTCGACTCGACGAAATTCGAGGACCACTCGGGGATGGCTCGGCTGGTGATGAGATCATACCGGAGTCAGTCAGGGAACCCGTAGTGGAAGCGGCACCGGAACTACGGAGGTCGGAGAGATTGCGCAGAGTGCGTGATGTATTATTGCTAGAAAGCGATGAGCCGGCCACGTATGCGGAAGCGATGGTGAGCCCAGATTCCGTGGCATGGCTAGAGGCCATGAGATCTGAGTTAAAGTCCATGGATGAGAATCAAGTCTGGGACTTGGTTGATCCGCCGCCTGGCGTAACAGCCATTGGATGCAAATGGGTCTTTAAGAAGAAAACCGATGTGGATGGAAATGTTCAGATCCATAAAGCTCGGCTTGTCACTAAGGGTTATGGACAAGTTCAAGGAACTGACAACGACGAGACTTACTCGCCGGTAGCGATGCTGAAATCGGTGAGGATCGTACTAGATATAGCTGCATATTTCGATTACAAGATATGGCAGATGGATGTCAAGACGGCTTTCCTTCACGGAAATTTAACCGAGGACGTGTATATGATACAGCCCGAGGGTTTTGTCGACCCGACTAGCACTAGTAAGGTATGCAAGCTCAAGAGATCCATTTATGGGTTGAGGCAAGCATCTCGGAGCTGGAACATTCATTTTGATGAGGTCGTCACTAGTTTCGGTTTCATCAAAAGTGAAGAGGACTCTTGTTTATACAAGAAGTTAAGTGGGAGCTCGATAGTGTTTCTGATCTTGTATGTGGATGACATACTACTGATCGGAAATGATGTTTCGATGCTGAACTCGGTCAAGGAGTCATTGAATGGCAAGTTTTCGATGAAGGACCTTGGTGAGGCAATGTACATTTTAGGCATTAAGATCTATAGATAGATCGAGGAGGCTGCTTGGCTTAAGCCAGAGCACATACATAGATAAAGTGTTGACGCGGTTCAACATGAGTGAGGCGAAGAAAGGGTTCTTGCCACTCTCACATGGTATAAGGCTAAGCGAGACTCGGAGTCCTTCGACATCTAATGAGCGAAGCAGGATGAGTAGGATTCCGTATGCTTCGGCAATTGGATCCATCATGTATGCCATGATATGTACAAGGCCTGATGTTGCTTTTGCAATAAGCCTAACAAGCAGATACCAAGCCAACCCAGGTGAGAGTCACTAGGCAGCGGTAAAGACTATTTTGAAGTACCTCAAAAGGACTAAAGAGATGTTCCTAGTTTATGGAGGTGAGGAAGAGCTCGTTGTAAGGGGTTACGCCGATGCTAGTTTCCAAACCGACAGAGATGATTGTCGATCACAGTCCGGATTCGTGTACGTCATGAATGGAGGAGTAGTGAGCTGGATGAGTTCCAAGCAAGATACGGTGGCCGATTCTACCACAGAAGCCGAATACATTGTGGCTTGTGAAGCTGCGAAGGAAGGTGTTTGGATCCGGAACTTTTTGGATGATCTTGGTATTTTCCCAGCCTCGGTAAAACCGTTGGACCTTTATTGTGATAATTCTGGTGCCATCGCACAAGCCAAGGAGCCGAGGAATCACCACAAGGTCAGACACATAGATCGGAAATATCACCTGATACGAAAGATCATAAAGAATGGTGATATAGAGTTATGCAAAATTCACACGGATGCAAATGTTGCAGATCCGTTGACTAAGCCGCTTCCACAACCCAAGCATGAGGGGCACGTTAGAGCTATGGGCATTCGATGTCTATTTGATTGACTCTAGTGCAAGTGGGAGACTGTTGGAGATATGTCCTAGAGGCAATCATGTATGATGATATTTCCTATGTGTTTATGAATAAAGATAGTCCTCGGACATTATCAATGATGTGTATCAGCAAGTACGTGACTTGTTTGTGGGACTATGCATTGTATGATGACTGTCCTAAAAGGTCCCTAGTCAAAAGGGCTGTGTGGACGCACAGCCGACTAGACTAGCATATGACACGGTCGATGGCTTGGTCTCACTAGCCATGGAGCATTGGATGCTAACCAGATAATATGGACTTGGAAAGGTCTGGTCGGATTCGACGAAGTCGGATCCGAGTCGAGATAAGGTCCGAGTCGGACAGACCCAACTATGAGACGCAACGATATGTCATCTGTGAGTCTCTAGTACAACATACGTTCTATGTCCTAAGACCTTAGCTGGCACATGTACTCGGGATGGTGACAGACCTGCTTTGGGCCGACCAAACCTACTTCGTGACTAGGTAGTTACAAAGGTAGGTTTTGGGCTTGTCCAGGCCCATGCTGCGAGACGTGGTCGAGCAAGATGGGATTTGCCCCTCCGATCAGGAGAGATATACTCTGGGCCCCTCGTGTGATCCGACCAGGATAAGCATGGCCATGCGACAAGGATTATGAGATAATCCGGTTTGTGGTCGGCATAACTGGAACGAGAAAGAGGTCGGGCTAGCACAAGGATGACATACTCGCCTTGAGCCCGGCAACATATATCGTGTGGCAAAAGGAATGGGAGTGTGATGTACAGGTTCGCTAACCAGCTTCATAGTCTGCTTGGTGTTCGGCATGCCTTGCTAGAGGCCGCTGCCAACCGTGCAGTTTGGAGGTGATCCGAACTATGACCAAGCCGGCTTGAACCTAAAGGGTCGCGCGCTTAAGGGAAGGAACCTACGAGGTCGGATCCGACGACACTGGTCGGATGTGATCTGAGCTGTATTCGGATTGTGGACGAGTAGACTTGTGGGCTTTAGGATCTGTGCAAGGCCCAAGAGTTGAGCCCGCGACAGATGCCTATATATAGTGGAGGTGCAGCACACTTATGCGATTGATCGCTTCGGCGCTGTCACTAGGGTTTGCATGTGTTGCGAACAGACACCTCCACTCATCGCCAACTGTGTGATCGGACCTAGCAGTCCGCCGCACGGTGTTCCTCCTGCACACACGGATACCGTTAGAGGCGGTGCACCTGCGCCGTTCCGGCGTACCTGGGCGAGGGATTCGATGACCGGCTGTTCGAGGGAGATCTGACGAGGAGAAGACGATCCACGTGGACGCGCTGCCCCAACTCTTCTTTCGCTGCACGGCACTGCGCGTCTAGTGGTAACAAACTGTGATCCATCTCCCGTAGCATGTTCTTGGTTGTTCTGCGCGTAGGAAAATTTTAATTTGCAGTCGACACACCCTACCGTAGAACCCAACAGTTAAACAATAGCGCTTGTCAGGAGGCAACCCAATTTTATTTTATTTTTGCTTTTTAGGTTCTGTTTTGCATTAATTAATTCATCTAGCCTCTGGTTAGATGTGGTTTTGTGTTTTAATTAGTGTTTGTGCCAAGTAATACCTTTGGGATTGCTTACGATGATAATTGATTTAATCCTGCTGAAAAACAGATACTTTTGCGCTCAGGAAAACAATTCGTATTTTTTACTGAAGCATAGAAAAACTCTGAATTTTTTACACATGATTGATATACGAATTTCCTCTGTTGTCCTAATTTTTTAGAATTTTTGGAGTTATAAAAGTATCTTCGCAGACTCTTCTGTTTTGACAGATTCTGTTTTCTGTGTGTTCTTTGCTTCTTTTGATGAATCTATGGCTAGTATTGGGGGTATGAACCATGGAAAAGTTGGAATACAATAGATATTACAACAATATAAATAAATAATGAGTTCACAACAGTACCAAAAGTGGTGATTTATTTTCTTATACTGACGGAGCTTATGAGATTTTTTGTTGAGTTTTGTGTTGCGAAGTTTTCAAGTTTTGGGTACGATTTGATGGACTATGGAATAAGGAGTGGCAAGAGCCTAACCTTGGAGATGCCCAAGGCACCCCAAGGTAATATTCAAGTATAACCAAGAGCCTAAGCTTGGGGATGCCCCAGAAGGCATCCCCTCTTTCGTCTTCGTCTATCGGTAACTTACTTGAGGCTATATTTTTATTCACCACATGATATGTGTTTTGCTTGGAGCGTCTTGTATGATTTGAGTCTTTGCTTTTTAGTTCGCCACAATCATCCTTACTGTACACACCTTTTGAGAGAGACATGCATGAATCGTGACTTATTAGAATACTCTTTGTGCTTCACTTATATCTCTTGAGCTAGGCAATTTTGCTCTAGTGCTTCACTTATATCTTTTTAGAGCACGTCGGTGGTTTTATTTTATAGAAACTGATGAACTCTCATGCTTCACTTATATTATTTTGAGAGTCTCTAAACAGCATGGTAATTTGCTTTAGTTATAAATTTAGTCCTAATATGATAGGCATCCAAGAGGGGTATAATAAAAACTTTCATATAAAGTGCATTGAATAATATGGGAAGTTTGATTCTTTTTTCTTGTATTGAGATATGAAGATGGTGATATTAGAGTCATGCTAGTAAGTAGTTGTGAATTTCAGAAATACTTGTGCTAAAGTTTGTGATTGCCGTAGCATGCACGTATGGTGAACCGTTATGTGATGAAATCGGAGCATGATTTATTTATTGATTGTCTTCCTTACGAGTGGCGGTCGGGGACGAGCGATGGTCTTTTCCTACCAATCTATCCCTGTGACGCCCGGATAATTACGCTACAGTAATCCCACGTTAATGATGCCACGTCACCATGATTACTGTTGTTAATCTCGTGTTAGTTCAAAATCGATTCGAAATTCAAACTTAAAATAAAGTCAAACGGTAAAGATTTTCAAATATTAAAACTAAACTGTTGGGGTGTTGCAAAATAATGCATAGGTAATTATTGTGGAGAAACCACACTTTAATAAAATGTTTAAAGGCTCTAAAGTAATTAAAACAGCATCTATGACAATTAATTAAATGTCTTTTAAAAATAATAATAATGCAAACTATTTTAATTAAGTGTCAAACTTTTTGGGGCAGTAGAATAAATTATAATATTAATTTAGGAGTTGTATTTATATTTTATAAAACAGGAATTAAAAGAATAAAATAGAAAAGAAAATATATAAAGAAAAGAAAACAGAAAACAAAGCTAAAGAAATAAAAGAAGCCCCCCCTCCGACTAGGCCTTGGCCCAGTTGGCCGAAGGAGCCAGTCGGCCCAGCCGGCCCACTCCCCGCACCCCTCCCTGGCCTATATGGCCCGGCTCCCCCGACCAAACCCTAACTGCTACCCCCACTCCCACCTCGTTCCCCCACGGTCCCCGTTCACCCCCACGATCCACATCTGGATCGCGGCCCTGGCGCCCCCCCCCCCCCCGCCGCCAGGCGCCTCCACGCCCGACCTCCCTTCCCCTTGCTCTCACTTACCGCCGCCGCCCTCCACGATGCAGGCGCACGTCGCTCACTCCCGACGTCGCGACGCCGCCGCCCGGCGCGTTCCGCCGCCACCTGCGCCGATCGACGCCGAACCCCGTCGCCTCTCGGACCCCCTCGCCGGACTATCTCCACGCCAATCGCCGCCCCTCCCGGCCTCCTCGCAGCTCCTCCCTCGTCGACCCGGCGCCTACTAACGCCGACGCCTCGCCACCTCCTGCACGTCGACGCCGCCGCCGCCAGTCGTCGGAGCTCCATCACCGGCCTGCTTCCTCCACCTCGCCGGCCTTCTTCCCCTCCGCCGTGACGTCCCCGTCCTCCTCGTCACGCCCCACTGCCACTTCCCTACGCGCGCGGTGAGGCCCGACCTCCTCTCCCCTCTCGCCTCGCTGAACCGTGGCCTCGTCTCACACACGCCCCGCCCTGCGCGTGCCCACCGTGGCCGCCTCCGCCGCTTTGCTGTCCCTCGCCTTCGCGCAGATCACTCGCCGCTCGCCCCGTCGCCGGCGCCCTCGGCTCCATCGCCTTCCCTGCTCCCCCGCAAGCGCGCCCCCCTCCTCTGCACTTGGCCGCGGCCCTCCTCCTGGGGCTGCCTCCGCCGCGCCGGAGCCCCGGCTGTGGCCGCTGGTCATGCCCGGGCCACGGCCTCACCCCGCGTCCTGGCGGGCAGCGCCTTGCCCGCGCCCGTCGGGTTCGCCCGCAAGCACCTGTTCCAGTGGCCTCCTGGGCCACTGGCAGTAGGGTCCCAGCCCCCTGAACGTTTAAAAAAAAGAAAAAGAAAAAAAGGGGAATTAAAAAACATAAATAAATATAAATAATAATAATAACAAAAATAATAATAATAATATATTAAAAATATTTAATTAATTAAAGAATTAATTAACCTAATTAATTTTTGATTAATTAAATAATCTAATAACTAAACTAATTAAACTGTTAGTTAATTAATTAATCAGTCAATGACAGGTGGGTCCCGCACGTTAGTCTGACCCAGTCAACGCCCTGTTGACTGCTGACGTCATGATGACGTCAGCAGGCACTATTCTGGATAATGTTGAATTAAATAAATTAAATAAATTCTAAAATGATTTAAAACTTTAGAAAATCATATAAAATAAACCGTAGCTCAGATGAAAATACTTTCTACATGAAAGTTGCTCAGAACGACGAGACGAATCCGAATACGTAGCCCGTTCGTCCACCACACCTCCCTAACCTATCGAACACGCAACTTTCCCCTCCGTTTCATCTGTTCAAAAATGCGAAACATCGGGAATACTTTCCCGGATGTTCCCCCCCTTCGCCGGTACCACCTACTGCCGCGTTAGGACACACCTAGCACTGCTCATTGTCATGTCATGCATGTTACAGTTTTCCGATATCCTATCCTGATGCATAGCCTATCCTTGCTACTACTGTTGTTACCTTTACCTGCAATCCTACATGCCTAGTATAGGATGCTAGTTTTCCATCAGTGGCCCTACATTCTTGTCCGTCTGCTGCGCTATACTATCGGGCCGTGATCACCTGGGCGGTGATCCCGGGTATATACTTATATACTCTATACATGATGCATGTGGTGACTAAAGTCGGGTCGGCTCGTAGGAGTACCCGCAAGTGGATCTTTGTGGCGGAGCAACAGGGCAGGTTGAGACCGCCTAGGTGAGAGGTGGGCCTGGCCCTGGACGGCGTCCGCGGTTACTTCGACATAACACGCATAACGAGTTCTTGGTATTTGATCTGAGTCTGGCCATTTGGTCTATACGCACTAACCATCTACGCGGGAGTAGTTATGGGTATCCCGGCGTCGTGGTATCAGCCAAAGCCTTCGTGACGTCAGCGACTGAGTGGCGCGCGCCGGATTGGACTGGAACGCCACTAGGCTAGGTCTGCTTCCGGCCGCGTTCGCAACGTGCAGGTGTGCATAGGGCGATGGGCCCAGACCCCTGCGCGCATAGGGTTAGACCGGCGTGCTGACCTCTCTGTTGTGCTTAGGTGGGGCTGCGACGTGTTGATCTTCCGAGGCCGAGCATGACCCAGAAAAGTGTGTCCGGCCAAATGGGATCGAGCGTGTTGGGTTATGTGGTGCACCCCTGCAGGGAAGTTTATCTATTCGAATAGCCGTGTCCCTCGGTAAAAGGACGACCCGGAGTTGTACCTTGACCTTATGACAACTAGAACCGGATACTGAATAAAATACACCCTTCCAAGTGCCAGATACAACCCGGTGATCGCTCTCTAACAGGGCGATGAGGAGGGGATCGCCGGGTAGGATTATGCTATGCGATGCTACTTGGAGGACTTCAGTCTACTCTCTTCTACATGCTGCAAGATGGAGATGGCCAGAAGCGTAGTCTTCGACAGGATTAGCTATCCCCCTCTTATTCTGGCATTCTGCAGTTCAGTCCACTGATATGCCCCTTTACACATATACCCATGCATATGTAGTGTAGCTCCTTGCTTGCGAGTACTTTGGATGAGTACTCACGGTTGCTTCTCTCCCTCTTTTCCCCCTTTCCTTTCTATCTGGTTGTCGCAACCAGATGCTGGAGTCCAGGAGCCAGTCGCCACCGTCGACGACGACACCTACGACACTGGAGGTGCCTACTACTACGTGCAGCCCGCTGACGACGACCAGGAGTAGTTAGGAGGATCCCAGGTAGGAGGCATATGCCTCGTTCGATCTGTATCCCAGTTTGTGCTAGCCTTCTTAAGGCATACTTGTTTAACTTATGTCTGTACTCAGATATTGTTGCTTCCGCTGACTCGTCTGTGATCGAGCATTTGTATTCGAGCCCTCGAGGCCCCTGGCTTGTATTATGATGCTTGTATAACTTATTTATGTTTTAGAGTTGTGTTGTGATATCTTCCCGTGAGTCCCTGATCTTGATCGTACACATTTGCGTGCATGATTAGTGTACGGTCAAATCGGGGGCGTCACAAGTTGGTATCAGAGCCAACTGCCTGTAGGAATCCCCCTTTCCAACTCCTTGGTCGAAGTCGAGTCTAGTCATTGAAAAACTTTTACTAACATGGATGTGTGGCTTACGGGCCCACGTCGCCATTGGGTGGTATTAGGATCTTTAACTCCTTGTCTATACTCTGGGACTCTGATCTCTCTTCTATTCGGGTTAAGTGAATTTTGCTAAATCTAACATTAGGATCTCGTTATCACTTTCACCCGGAGAGCCCCTTATTACTGATGATCGTCTGCTGCACGTGAAGACCCTAAAGATACTCTCCGTTGATAACCCGAGAACTTGTGTTCATCGCTTTTGCAATTCCCTTTCATCGATGAACTCCTATGGATAACCACGTATACTCGCCATTCATACAATGTTTCCCAGTTGATCTTGTATTACAAGATACCCCGAAATTCTCTCTGTTGTTCCGAGAATCCTTTGAGCTTACTGCCTTGCTGTTCTTTGTCACCTGAATACCCCTACGGATAATTCTCGCACTTACTGGGTATCCGCTCATCCCCAGTTGATTCAAGTATTTCACAAAAGTGTTCAAAATACCATTCGATCTTCCGAAAATCCTCAGGAGCCTTTTGCTCTTGAAATTCTTGCTTACTTGCACTATGATTAATCTTAAGTCTCGTAATCTTATTGGCATCTCTTGTCATTATCATTTTGAGTCCGTTGATTCAATCTGTTGCGAATGCTCGCAATCCTCAATCAGATCCTAGAATTCATCTTTCCGGCTCAGACGTCATTTTAAACGTGAGCTGGATCTCGACCAATCAAATTTGCCATCGATTGTACCCATAAGTTTACTCGACTTATCCATCCTCAATCAGAGCGTTTGCTTCTGATCCCTTGAATTTGAAATTATAATTCCTTTGCATTGAGCTTTGAGTTAGTCAGTTGTTTCTATAATCTGATCTCCTTGCATTCTTTCTTCCTCTGGTTGAGTACTGATGCTCACATCAGATCCCTTGTGGACCATCAGACCCTTTTGTCGGATTTTATCCGACAATGTCCTTCATATTAAATAAGCTTGTGAGCTTTTCCTCGGATACCTGATGACTTTGGTAAATTGTATCCTCTGCTTTGTGAACCATGCTCTACTTTTGAGCTTGTGTTATTTACTCATGAAGTTTGTAGTATATCTTTCTACGATGCCCCGATGGGTTGAACCTATGCTTTCCTTAATCTGTGTGAACCCGAAAGATTTCGCGGGACATACTTATCTGGTACTGCACCAGGTAAAACTTTCGACAACTAATGTCATTATCAAAATACGAGAGGCGAATGGAAGGTTATGCATTGAAGAAGTGGGAGTCGACCTTGAACCTTTGTGTTCATGCCCATGGACACGATGTAGATCCTATCATGGAAGCTTCTTATAATAATAACTTTTTCCTTGATATAATATCATCTCGTATATGTGAATTGATCCTTTGCAATCGTGGTTCTGACCATGATTGATCTCCTTTGATTCCGTTTCTCAGACGAGATGAAGTACTTGTCTTCTACGGATCAATACCCCACTCCAACCTCTACTTTGATCTGTCGTCGAGTATTACCCCCTGGTATCTTGAGGTTATCTTGGAACTGCATAACTTCTTATGAGTTCTTCATCAAGTACTACATTCTCACCGATTCCAATCCTCCTCGGGTTCTGAGTTATTAGTCACTCGAGAACACTGATAAGTGAATCGATTCCGCACTCTGAATCTATAACTCCAAGTAATTTTCATTGCTTACGAGTTTAATGATCCTTCAAATCATTCCTAGTCTTATCGGCTATACCATTATTGTGCTAAATTTTAAAACGTGCCATCTGGTACTTATTCCCAGAGCACAGCTTTCGACGATGAGCTAAGCTTACGTCGATCTTCCTCGTCTTATCGTTCACCTTGAACATCAAGCTTGATTTCGAGTTTGTGTCATACCCATGGTTCAAATAACCTTTCGCTTCATCATTCCTTGGACTTGATGTCATCGCCGTTCGATTATCTCTTCATGAATTCTCTCGACAAATGTGTTGTGATCATCATCAGCATTCTGAGCGCTTCCAGGATATCAATTGAATTCTTCATGGGGAAATACCATCCTTGTCCCTTGGTAATTTGTGTTGCCATCAACTACTTCCTTGCCTTCTTTCCGACTCAAACTTGTTTGTGTTGTGGCTGTACTTTGAGTCACTGGTTATCCAGCTTATATTATGTTCTACCTTGAAGTAATACCATCTTATATATCAAGAATGTTGTGAGAATTTCACCAACTCTTAAGAATTCTTGATACAATTGATACATCTCGCCATCTACATTCATCTCTTGGTCCCCGTGTTGTCTCCAACCGGAATACCGATGATTGGACTATGAGGTGTAATATTCAAAATTACTAGCAACCTTATTGCCTGTAAGATAATGAACGATAGTTTCATTCCTTGTGAATTGGTTATTGAATCACCATTCTAAACATTGATCATGCTACCTAAGCCCATATTTCGGGCGCACCTTTCAACCAATGTTTAATTGTGTATGTTTTCCTCGAGCATACATAATTATATCATTTGATCTGACAAGTGTTCCTCCTTGTTCACATAATTGTGGAAATCCATCTTTTTGGTAATCTCAATGAATTGTTGCTGAGTCAACCAGCCACCTCCTCACCTCCTTGATTTAATGATGAACTCTTGTTTTGGAACTCACTTCCATAGTTCATTTCCTAAAAATCTTACGATGTCATCTCGTCAATTGTGTTTCACCTTTTCTTCTCAGGCATTCCGAGTCTGAGGTATCCTGGCACCATTCATATCTGAATCTCGGTCAGATATGATGGTTGGAACATTTTTCCAAGAGTTATAGCATTGGCCTATATAAGGCCCGGTAAGGTGATGTCATGCCTAGCACACCTGGGTAGAGGACCTATTGTTGTAGTAACCTTTTTAGCAAGTTTAGCCATTCTTCCATGAGGAAATTGTAAGAGTTATTCTATTAGTTGTTCCTGATGGATCCTTTGTGTATCCAAAGTCCGACCTTTGCTTGGAGACCATGCCAATGCTATCTCGAAGCATGTCTGTGGTACTCCGATTTTCAACAAGAACATTTGAAACCCAATGCTAAATGTTTCTTGCTCAATTACCCAAACACCGTTGTCTGGGTAATGTCATGAAATTTCTCTCCCCTACCTAAAGAGTTTTCTACATGGATATCCTGTCATGGATATCATGTTCTGCTTGTCCTTGGGAAGGATATACCCTTGAAATATGTGTTCAAACACATTTTCCTTTCCATTGTTCTGTTTAATCTGATAATCATATTTTCTTTTCCATTGGTTGGTTTAACGTTTCTTGTGATCTATATGATCTAAGTAGTAATATTCTTCTGCTTATCTAAACACCTTCATGTACAACCGTGTCAGTAAGACCCTGTTACTATTGTTGGTGACATTCCGGTAGCCACCGATGGACGAGAACTTTGCCTATTGGTCCGCCTCGTTTCAACGAGCAGGAAAATGGTTCTCTTCGTCCCTTGCCCTTGGTACCGACGATGTTGCTGACATATAACTGACAGGCTACCCTCTGACATGCCTTGCTATCATGATCGTGCAAGATGTCACCTCCCTTCCTACTTTAACCACATGGTGGGCCCATAACCCACAGTTCCACAGGATCAAAACCCGACTCTCCTGTGCACCCCCTATTCCCAACTTAATTCATCGCGCGTGGCCTCGTATGTAATTCACGAGCCACCTTCAAGTCTGATATCAAGCACAATACGTATTCCCGTTGCTTTGAACCCCTTTCACGCCCTGTAACAGGCATCGAACGATTGCCTACCCGCTCGAAACTTCCCATGGTACCTCCTTACTTTGCTCTCGATATTTTCTTAAGTTTCAATTCGAGAGTTACTTCCGCTACCTTCCTCGATGTTATTGACCAGATAGTCGACCTTGCAGAGATCTGTTCTCCTGGAATGCCCCCCTTTATTCTTCCATAAATACGATGGAGTTCCCGAAGAAAGGATGCCGACTTCATCATGATGACCTGAAGCAGAGAAATGAAGACATCAATATATTGGACCGGCCTCTTCGAGAAGAGCAAGCCAGAATGAGAAGACCCACTAGATTCTTTACCAAACCTTTCCCCCTTTCACTACCTCTTAAATCTCGGGACGAGATTTCTTGTAGTGGAGGAGAATTGTGACGCCCGGATAATTAGGCTACAGTAATCCCACGTTAATGATGCCACGTCACCACGATTACTGTTGTTAATCTCGTGTTAGTTCAAAATCGATTCGAAATTCAAACTTAAAATAAAGTCAAACGGTAAAGATTTTCAAATATTAAAACTAAACTGTTGGGGTGTTGCCAAATAATGCATAGGTAATTATTGTGGAGAAACCACACTTTAATAAAATGTTTAAAGGCTCTAAAGTAATTAAAACAGCAGCTATGACAATTAATTAAATGTCTTTTAAAAATAATAATAATGCAAACTATTTTAATTAAGTGTCAAACTTTTTGGGGCAGTAGAATAAATTATAATATTAATTTAGGAGTTGTATTTATATTTTATAAAACAGGAATTAAAAGAATAAAATAGAAAAGAAAATATATAAAGAAAAGAAAACAGAAAACAAAGCTAAAGAAATAAAAGAAGCCCCCCCTCCGACTGGGCCTTGGCCCAGTTGGCCGAACGAGCCAGTCGGCCCAGCCGGCCCACTCCCCGCACCCCTCCCTGGCCTATATGGCCCGGCTCCCCCAACCAAACCCTAACTGCTACCCCCGCTCCCACCTCGTTCCCCCATGGTCCCCGTTCCCCCCCACGATCCACATCTGGATCGCGCCCCTGGCGCCTCCCCCCGCCGCCAGGCGCCTCCACGCCCGACCTCCCTTCCCCTCGCTCTCCCTTAGCGCCGCCGCCCGCCACGACGCAGGCGCACGTCGCTCACTCCCGACGTCGCGACGCCGCCGCCCGGCGCGTCCCGCCGCCACCTGCGTCGATCGACACCGAACCTCGCCTCTCGGACCCCCTCGCCGGACTATCTCCGCGCCAATCGCCGCCCCTCCCGGCCTCCTCGCAGCTCCTCCCTCGTCGACCCGGCGCCTACTAACGCCGACGCCTCGCCACCTCCTGCACGTCGACGCAGCCGCCGCCAGTCGTCGGAGCTCCATCACCGGCCTGCTTCCTCCACCTCGCCGGCCTTCTTCCCCTCCGCCGCGACGTCCCCGTCCTCCTCGTCACGCCCCACTGCCACTTCCCTACGCGCGCGGTGAGGCCCGACCTCCTCTCCCCTCTCGCCTCGCTGAACCGTGGCCTCGCCTCGCACACGCCCCGCCCTGCGCGTGCCCACCGTGGCCGCCTCCGCCGCTCTGCTGTCCCTCGCCTTCGCGCAGATCACTCGCCGCTCGCCCCGTCGCCGGCGCCCTCGGCTCCGTCGCCTTCCCTGCTCCCCCGCAAGCGTGCCCCCCTCCTCTGCACTTGGCCGCGGCCCTCCTCCTGGGGCTGCCTCCGCCGCGCCGGAGCCCCGGCTGTGGCCGCTGGTCATGCCCGGGCCACGGCCTCACCCCGCGTCCTGGCGGGCAGCGCCTTGCCCGCGCCCGTTGGGTTCGCCCGCTAGCACCCGTTCCAGTGGCCTCCTGGGCCACTGGCAGTAGGGTCCCAGCCCCCTGAACGTTTAAAAAAAAGAAAAAGAAAAAAAGGGAATTAAAAAATAAATAAATATAAATAATAATAATAATAATAATATATTAAAAATATTTAATTAATTAAAGAATTCATTAACCTAATTAATTTTTGATTAATTAAACTAATCTAATAACTAAACTAATTAAACTGTTAGTTAATTAATTAATCAGTCAATGACAGGTGGGTCCCGCACGTCAGTTTGACCCAGTCAACGCCCTGTTGACTGCTCATGTCATGCTGACGTCATGATGACGTCAGCAGGCACTATTCTGGATAATGTTGAATTAAATAAATTAAATAAATTCTAAAATGATTTAAAACTTTAGAAAATCATATAAAATAAACCGTAGCTCAGATGAAAATACTTTCTACATGAAAGTTGCTCAGAACGACGAGACGAATCCGAATACGTAGCCCGTTAGTCCACCACACCTCCCTAACCTATCGAACACGCAACTTTCCCCCTCCGTTTCATCTGTTCGAAAATGCGAAACATCGGGAATACTTTCCCGGATATTCCCCCCTTCGCCGGTACCACCTACTGCCGCGTTAGGACACACCTAGCACTGCTCATTGTCATGCCACGCATCGTCATGCTTATGTTTGCATTGTATTTACTGTTTCTTCCCCCCTCTTCTCTCCGGTAGACTACGAGACCGACACTGCTGCTGCCCAGTTCGACTACGGAGTTGACGACCCCTCCTACTTGCCAGAGCAACCAGGCAAGCCCCCCCCCCCCTTGATCACCAGATATCGCCTATTCTTCTCTATACTGCTTGCATTAGAGTAGTGTAGCATGTTACTGCTTTCCGATATCCTATCCTGATGCATAGCCTATCCTTGCTACTACTGTTGTTACCTTTCCCTACAATCCCACATGCCTAGTATAGGATGCTAGTTTTCCATCAGTGGCCCTACATTCTTGTTCGTCTGTTGTGCTATACTATCGGGCCGTGATCACCTGGGCGGTGATCACGAGTATATACTTATATACTCTATACATGATGCCTGTGGTGACTAAAGTCGGGTCGGCTCGTAGGAGTACCCGCAAGTGGATCTTTGTGGCGGAGCGACAGGGCAGGTTGAGACCGCCTAGGTGAGAGGTGGGCCTGGCCCTGGACGGCGTCCGCGGTTACTTCGACATAACACGCATAACGAGTTCTTGGTATTTGATCTGAGTCTGGCCATTTGGTCTATACGCACTAACCATCTACGCGGGAGTAGTTATGGGTATCCTGACGTCGTGGTATCAGCCGAAGCCTTCGTGACGTCAGCGACTGAGTGGCGCGCGCCGGATTGGACTGGAACGCCACTAGGCTAGGTCTGCTTCCGGCCGCGTTCGCAACGTGCAGGTGTGCATAGGGCGATGGGCCCAGACCCCTGCGCGCATAGGGTTAGACCGGCGTGCTGGCCTCTCTGTTGTGCTTAGGTGGGGCTGCGACGTGTTGATCTTCCGAGGCCGGGCATGACCCAGAAAAGTGTGTCCGGCCAAATGGGATCGAGCGTGTTGGGTTATGTGGTGCACCCCTGCAGGGAAGTTTATCTATTCGAATAGCCGTGTCCCTCGGTAAAAGGACGACCCAGAGTTGTACCTTGACCTTATGACAACTAGAACCGGATACTGAATAAAATACACCCTTCCAAGTGCCAGATACAACCCGGTGATCGCTCTCTAGCAGGGCGACGAGGAGGGGATCGCCGAGTAGGATTATGCTATGCGATGCTACTTGGAGGACTTCAGTCTACTCTCTTCTACATGCTGCAAGATGGAGATGGCCAGAAGCGTAGTCTTCGACAGGATTAGCTATCCCCCTCTTATTCTGGCATTTTGCAGTTCAGTCCACTGATATGCCCCTTTACACATATACCCATGCATATGTAGTGTAGCTCCTTGCTTGCGAGTACTTAGGATGAGTACTCACGGTTGCTTCTCTCCCTCTTTTCCCCCTTTCCTTTCTATCTGGTTGTCGCAACCAGATGCTGGAGTCCAGGTGTCGGGTGGTTGGTGCGACATATGCCAAGGGATGGCTTATCATTGTGGGAGCCAATAAAACGTCGCCGGTGCCTGGAAACGGGATGAGGCGAAGACATGCACGCCGGCGGATCTTACCCAGGTTCGGGGCTCTCCGAGGAGATAACACCCCTAGTCCTGCTCTGCGGGGTCTCCGCATGATCACTAGATCGATAAAGGGTAGCTACAATCGCTCCTAGAGCTGTTGGGATCAAGGGAGAATAAGAACAAGGCTAGCTCTTGCTTCTCTCTATCTATGGTGTGTGTGCTATGCATGGGTGTTAACCTAGAAGCCAACTATGCTCAGAGGCCAACCCAGAAGCGAACCCTTTCCATGGGTGCTCCGGTGGGTTTATATAGGCCTACCCCCCGGGGGTACAATGGTAATCCGACTGGGAACTGGTCCCAGCCGTCAGTGTCTATGCTCGCCGGCTTCTCCGCCGGCCGCTGGGTCCCGCCGGCTGGTGGGTCCCGCCGGCTGCCGGCTACTTGGTCGACAGGCCGGTCCCACTGCTTAGGGTCTTGTCGGTGGCTGCTTACTGTAGCCGCGCCTCTGATGATGAGGGCTTTGTCGAGGTGAGCGTGGCTACAGTGGGCCGCCTCGGGGGCCATCACTGTAGCCTCACCTCGTCTTGTCTCCTTAATGGGGCTCCTGCTTCGAGGAAGGGAGTAGCCGGCTTCTGGAGGCCGGCTAGACTCCTGGCCGACTAGGAAAAGCCGGGCCACCTTCGCGCCTCTCTCTGGCTGAAGGGGCCCGCAATCCTTGGGCCGTACAGGAGTGGGTCGTGGATGACGTCGAGGCTAGCGTGGCTACATTGCCGAGCCGCACGGGAGACGTCCCTCCCGTACGGCCTCCTGTAGCCATGCCCGCCTCGGGCTTCGGGGGTCGTGGGCCGCACTGTGGCCATACCCCGTCGGGTCGCTGTTATGTAGGAGTGGTTGTGGTCTTGGCCGGCTCCTAGGAGTCGGCGTCCTTCCTGGTCGGCTTCTTGGAGTCGGCCACCCCGTAGTCGTCCTGGGGAGGAGTTGGTGAGGCTGGGTCGCCTTCCGGGAGTCGGCTTTAGTGGTAGCCGGCCGGGGAAGGCGGCCCAAATGCTTGGAGTGCTTGAAGGCCCAAAGGCCTGATAAATTTTCTGAAGAGCCAGGGGTAGTCGGTTAGGCTACCCGTGGCCATCTACTCCGACAGTAGTCCCCGAAGCTGATTGGGCTTCAAGGTGGAATGGGGTTCAAGAAGCTCGATCAGCTTCCTATCGTGACAAGCCAGCAGCTGGGAGCCGGCCTTGGTCAGGCGCGCCGCCTTAGTCGAAATCTTCTGGAGTCGGGGGGCGGGAACCCGCGGGCATGTGCACCGGGCCGCGGGCCGGCCTCGGGCCGTTGGCGTGCCACGTGGCCGGAAAGCCTGCCAGCCCACGCGCGTGACGGGACGTCGCCGCAGGGAGGGGGCCCGCCACGTCCGCACCCCGGCCCAGGCGCGGATCCTTTGTATCCCGAAACCGCCCGCACATTCCGTGCGGCAGTTTTGGCTCGCACTTATGCGTAATAAATGCGAGACGTGGGGGGAGTGGGCGCAGTTAATCCCACGTCTCCCCCCCACGTCCGGCCTCTTCGGCCGCGTGAGGCTATAAGTAGGGGGAGGTGGAGGGCGGCAGACCCTCGCACGCTCCTCCTACTTCCACCGTCTTCCTGCCTTGCTCGTTCTTGCGACAGCGCCTCGCCGCCGCGCTCTTCCTCCGCACGCTCCTCCGCCGCCGTGCTAGCTTCCGCTATGCCTCCCCACGTAGAGCAGCTTGGCGGGGATTGGGACGGCTCCATCGTCCACAACGATCACATCGATTTCCTCCGCGACACCCGGCGTCTGCCTAGCGCGGACAAAGTGGAGGTCTGCCTCGCGCCGGAGAAGGAAGTCAGGCCGGCGCCGCGGGAGGGCGAGCGGGTAGTCTTCTGCTCGCACTTCCTGCGCGGCTTTGGCCTGCCAGTGAGAGCCTTCTTCCGCTCCTGGCTGGAATTCTATCAGCTCCAGCCGCACCACCTCACCCCCAACGCGGTGGTGCTGCTGTCGGCCTTCGTCACCCTGTGCGAGGGCTATCTTGGCGTCCTCCCCACCCTCGAGCTCTGGGGGGAGTTCTTCCAGTCGAAGCTGGGCACGCGCGTGCAGGGCGTGCCGGCTCAGACCGGCGCCTTCATCGCGTCGCGGAGATCAGGCGCCGACAACCCCTTCCCCATCATCACGCTGATCCAATCGGTGAAGAAGTGGCAGAAGTCATACTTCTACGTGCGGAGCATCGCTCCCCGGGGCGACTACCTCAACCTGCCGGCCTACGTAGCCGGCCCACCGGCGGGCAGGCTGCCCCAGTGGTCCTTCCGGGCCGTGACGCTGTCGCAGGGAGGAAACGCCGCCATCGCCCGCCTGCGGGTGATGGTCCAGTCGGAGGGCCTGACGGGGCCCGACCTCCTGGCCGCGTTCGTCACGCGCCGGGTCCTTCCGCTCCAGAGCCGGCCTCATCTGATCTGTCAGATGAGCGGCCAGCTCGATCCGAGCCGGATGTGTACCAAGGAGATGCCGCAGCCCGACGCCGCCGACATGGTGAATTACCTCGCCAACTGCCAACTTTCCGAAGATTGGCAATTCGGCAAGGAGCCATACAGCCGCGCCAATCCTCCGCCTACGGTACGCTCCCCTCGTCTCTTTTTCTCTCTCTCTCAGCTTTGTCGCCGAGTTCCTCTGGGCCGACACTAACTCAGTCGGCTTGCTCTTTTGACAGAGTCCTTGGCTCCGGCCGGCCGGCAGGGCTGACGTGGAGCGCCGCTTCGTCCCCGACCGGACCGAACACGACCAGGAGGACCCCGACCTGGGGGCGGTCCATATGGAGGATGCCGCTGAGCCGGCCGGCGGCCAAGCCGGCGGCGAAGCAGGCGGCTCCGGGTTCACCGCCACCTTCAACGACTGGCCGGACGAGGACGAAGCCGAAGCCGTCCCGCATCGCCAGCCGGCATCCGGACGCGGCGCGGGCTCCTCCGGCGCGTAGCCTGCTTGGGGTAGAGGCCAGAAACGTCGCGCCACCCAGGGCATGTTTGGTAGCCGGACGAAGAAGCCCAGGGGTGGGGCGGCGGCCACCAGGCGGGAAGAGGTGGCCGTGAAGGCGGCTCGCTTCCACAAAGTGGTGAAGCAGCCGCAGACTGTGTCGGCGTAAGTTCTCTCTTTCTATGTACTGTCCTTCTTTCTTTCCTTTGGTGGTTCTTGAATCTTCGTCTTCTTTTTCAATGGTCAGAGCTCCACTATCACTTGAGCGGGCGGCCGCCGGCTCCGTCGTCGAGTCGCCAGGGGGCTCTGGGAGCACCACCCGCCGCGTAGATCCCCGCGCCGCCCTCCTGGAGGCGACGGAAAGGAACGCGCGGGAGGCGCGGGAGGAGCAGGAAGCGCGGGAGCCGGAGGCACGGAGGGCAGCCGCCGCCCAGGCAGCTCGGGAGGAGGAGGCGGCGAAGGCGCTTGCCGAGGCCGCAGCCAAGGCCCAGGCAGAGGCCGAGGCCGAAGCGGCGGCAGGGGAGGCTTTGATGGTCACCCCCCTGCGCACCATGGCGCCCGAGGACGTGGATCCCTCGCCAGGGGGAGCCAGCGGTTCCCGCCGGGGCTGGGAGGAAGCGGCGACGACGTCGTCATCTTGGGGGAGGCGCCGGGGCCGACTCCTCCGACTAGGGTGACCCAAGGCCGCCAGCCTGAGCCTGCGCCCACACAGTCGGCGGAGGGCGGGCCGGCCGCGGGGGCTGAGGTGGCGGTCCGGGTTCCGCCAAGCCGGCGTGCAGGGAAGGCCGCGTCTGAGCCGCAGAAGGCTGCGTCGGAGCCACAGCCGGCCGTGGGCTCCAGCTCGTCGGCCCGAGACGCGGAGGCGGCCAGCGCTACCTCGGGGTGGACGCCGGGCGGCGGGACAGCCGTGGTGGACGTCGCTGCACAAGACGTCCGGACCCGGCTGTAAAGCCAAGCCGCGGCGCTGAGGCAGTTCACCGACGAATTCCTCGCCACGCGGGCAGCCATCCGGGTTAGTATTCTCATCTTGTTCTTTCTTGATCTTGATTTCTCTCGTGGGGGCGCGTCAGCGCACCCACTGGGTGTAGTCCCCGAGTTCCGAGTCGGCTGCTGAGCAGGCGGCTTGGAACTTCTTGGAGATTTTGTTTTTGCTGCTTTTGTTCTCACGTCGGTCTTCTGTCCGTCTTGCAGGACTACCACAACCTCCGAGCGGCCGCCTTCAACTCCCAGGCTCGGGAGCTGACTCAGAAGACCGCCGATCTCACTGAAAGCTGAGGTATGTGACTTGATCTTTATCTCATGTGGGGGCGCGTCAGCGCACCCACTCGGTGTAGTCCCCGAGATTCGGGCCGACTGCTGAGCAGTCGGCTCGGATCTTCCTTGATGATTTCTCATTGTTCTTCTTCTTCTTCTATCTCTGCAGCGGCCAACGCCAGTCTGAGGGCACAGCTGGGGGAGTCTCAGACTGCTCTTCGTGCCAAGGACGCGGAGCTCGCCGCCTTGGTGCAGGAGCGCGACCGCCTGGTCAAGAAGTTGGCCGACCAGGAGGAAGGCCACCAGGCGGCGCTGAAGGCTGCGCAGGATCGCGAAGCCACCCTCCAGGCCGAGTTCGAGACGGAGGCGGCCGGCTGGGCAGAGGCCAGGCAGACTCTGGTCTCCGGCTATGGCCAGATCGAGGATCTGGTTGACGGTCGTCTAACCCTTCGTCCTTTCTTGCCATCTGCCATTTTGACTTGTTTTTCTAATTTTGGTGTTTTTCTATCATTTTCTTCTTCGCGCAGAGTACTTCCCCGGCTATTCCACTGCCGCCAACCAGGCCATCGAAGCCCGTCGCCAGGCGAAGAGGCAAGCCGGCTTCGAGATCTCGCCAACCGCCGGCCGCTCGCTGGAGGAACAGCTCCTGGCGATCCAGGCTCGCATCCAGCCGGCTCACAGGCTGCTCCGCCGGCTTCAGCGCGCGGGATCGCAGGTCTTGGCCGCCCTCTGGCCCTGCCAAGTGGTCCCTTGCACCCCCAGTCGGACCGCCGACTGGCTGGAGGTGGCAGTCGACCGCTTCGAGGCTTGGAAGGCGTCAGCGGCTCGCTCCGGCGCCAGGCGGGCGCTGGAGTTTGTCAAGGCCTGGTATCCCGGCCTGAACCTGGACCAGCTGGCGACCTGGCGGCAGCAAGCCGACACGGAGCTGGAGCCGGCGCGGCCGGCCATCATTCGGCGGGCTTCAGCGATCGCCGACTACACCGACACCAACGTCTTCGCCCCCGAGGTGGACGACAATGGAGTCGCCCAGCCGGAAGATTGGTTCGGGCTGGACCCGGCGTACGGCGAGGACTCGGCGGAGGAGATCGACTCCAGCGACGAGGGCGAAGAGGAGGAGGAGGAGGGTGAAGACGCCGAGCCGGCTGGTGGAGTAGCCGGCCAGCCTGACCGCGCCTCCAGCACTACGTCGCGTGTGAGTGCGTCTCCTGCCGCGGGAGGTGGTCAAGCCGGGACCAGCTAGGCGGCCACTCCTTCAGCCGGCGAGCTGCCTTCACCGACTAGCTCGGCCTCCAAGTCGCGCCTTAGTCTTCTTTCTTTTGTTTTCCTGTCTTGTTACTTTTGAACAATGTTTGGTTAAGTCTGCACAATTCCACCCACTGGGTGTATTCAAACTTAAGTCTGTTGCCGGCCTGTGGGCGGCTTTATGTATATAAGTTATGCAACCGGTCTTTCCTTGTACTTTCGCTTTTTGTCCTTCTGCTTTTTTCCTTTGCCGCCCTCCCTTGGTTGCCGCCTCCCCAGTCAAACAGTTGCTCTGCAATCTGTAGCCGGGGCGTGCCTGGCCGATTGGGGAGGGGGAAGTACTTTTAGCTCTGCCGGACTTAAGCTAAGTTTTTTAGGAAGCCGGCCAGCCGGCTGCTGTGACAGTCGGCAGGCATATATGGAGGCCGTCTTTTTGCTATATAGGTTAGTTGTTCCTTAGCCGTTTTTCGTGTGGGCGTCCTTTCTGTCTTCTCTCTTGCTAGTCGGACAGTCAGTTCTTTGAGCTGCGACTTTCAACAAGAGAGGACTTGGGAGCCGGCGCACTACTTTGCTGACTTCGGGAAGAACTTAGAATATAGCTCAAGGCGGCCAGTCCCCGGGCCGACTAGTCGGACCCGGTGCCGGACAAGAATTCAAAATGTAATAATACATTCGTGGATATGACACTCGTCATTCATAGATAAATAAAAGGCAGTCCCCGAGTACTGTTCGGGGGGCCTGTTGGTTTGTAACTTAATACAAAAGGGGTAGCGTCATACATACTGCTTTTCAGCTGTAAAATCGTCTTAGGAGGTTTGCATTCCATGGTCGCTCCGACTCCTTGCCGGAGTCGTCTCTCTTGCGTGCTCTTGGCTTTTGCGCGTCGATCAAGTAGTAGGAGTCGTTGCCGAGTGCCTTGCTGACGACGAAGGGGCCTTCCCACGGAGCCGAGAGCTTGTGCTGGCCGGCTGTTCGCTGGATCAGCCGGAGCACAAGGTCGCCCTCTTGGAAGCATCTTGGCTTGACCTTGCGGTTGTAGTAGCGGCGCAGGCCTTGCTGGTAGATGGCGGACCGGCTGAGGGCTAACAGCCGGCCTTCTTCCAGTAGGTCGACGCCGTCTTCTCTTGCTTCTTTGGCTTCCTCCTCCGTGTACATGGTGATCCGAGGCAAGTCGAACTCGATGTCTGTTGGGATGACAGCCTCGGCACCGTACACAAGGAAGAATGGAGTGAAGCCAGTTGACTTGTTGGGTGTAGTGCGCAGACTCCAGAGGACAGCCGGCAGCTCTTCGAGCCAGCAGCCGGCCGATCGTTCCAGTGGTACAACCAGTCGGGGCTTGATGCCGGAGAGGATAGGTCCATTTGCTCGCTCGACCTGGCCGTTTGACTGCGGGTGGGCAACGGACGCTAAGTCCAGTCGGATGCCCTGTGTCGCGCAGAAACGTGCCAGTGCGCCTTTGGCGAAGTTCGTGCCGTTGTCGGTGATGATGCTGTGCGGCACGCCGTACCGAGTAGTGATGTCGGTGATGAATGTCACGGCAGTCGGCCCGTTCAGCTTCTTAATTGGCTTGGCTTCAATCCACTTTGTGAACTTGTCCACAGCAACGAGTAGATGTGTCAAGCCACCGCGGGCTGTCTTGAAAGGGCCCACCATGTCCAGTCCCCAGACGGCAAAAGGCCAGGTGAGGGGAATGGTGTTGAGGGCAGAAGCCGGCAGGTGTTGTTTGGAACTGAAGACTTGACATCCTCTGCAGCTCTTGACTATTTCTTTAGCATCCTCCAAGGCAGTCGGCCAGAAGAACCCATGGCGGAAAGCCTTGGCCACGAGGGATCTTGAGGCGGCGTGATGGCCGCATTCGCCTTGGTGGATGTCTTTGAGGATTGCCACTCCTTTTTCTGGCTCGACGCAACGCTGGAAGACTCCAGTGATGTTGCGCTTCACAAGCTCCCTGTTGATTATTGTGTATGCTGCGGCTCGTCGTTGCACTAGTCTTACTGCGATCTCATCAGCCGGCAGCTCTCTGCTGACTAGGAACTTGAGGATGGGCTGGGCCCATGAGGGAGCTGTGACTTCTTCTGCTGTTAATGTGGCCACCATGACTCGGGTGGGTGGGTTGGGTGTTGCATTGGAGTCGACCACCGCTTCTTGTGTCGTTGCAGTCCCCGGGCCGACTGCTGCAGTCCCCGGGCCGGGTTCTGAAGTCCCTGGGCCGGGTGCGACTACGTCAGTCCCCGGGGCAGTCGTCGAAGTCCCCGTGCCGCCTGCGGGATTTCTTGAGCCGGATCCGGCTGTTTCTGGCGCAGGCGGTACGAAGATGGAATCCGACTCTGGAGACGGCTTGATGGACGGCTTGAGGAGGCGCTGGAGGGAGACGCCAGTCGGTATGGCTTGTCGGGTGGAGCCGATCCGTGCTAGGGCATCTGCTTGGTCGTTGTCGGCCCTTGGCACGTGAAGGAACTCGCACCCTTCGAAGTATCCGCTCATCTGCTGGACGAGGAAACGGTAGCTTGCCATGTTTGCGTCCTTGGCGTCCCAGTCGCCAGATGATTGCTGGACCACCAAGTCTGAGTCGCCGTAGCACAGGATCGGGCGTATGCCGAGCTCTTTGGCTAGCCGGAGCCCATGTACGAGCGCCTCGTACTCGGCCACGTTGTTGGAGGCGGCGAAGTGGATCTGCAGCGTGTACTTGAGCTTGTCGCCTTTGGGAGAGGTGAGGACGATGCCGGCTCCCAAGCCGGTGCGCATCTTGGACCCGTCAAAGTGCATCCGCCAATGGGTGGAGTCGAGTGCCGTCGGTAAGTACTGGGTCTCGGCCCAGTCGACGAGGAAGTCGGCCAATGCTTGCGACTTGATGGCGGTGCGGGGTTGATAGAAAATCGTGTAGGGCGCCAAGGCAATGGCCCATTTGGCCACCCGGCCGGATGCATCCCGGCTGCCTATGATCTCGGCGAGCGGGGCAGTGCACACGACCGTGATGGGGTACTCTTGGAAGTAGGGCTTCAATTTCTTGGCAGCGAAGTACACCCCATAGCACATCTTCTCGTAGTGCGGGTAGTTTTGCTTTGAGCTGGACAGTACTTCGCTGAGATAGTAGACCGGCCTCTGGACCAGCTGGGCTCGGCCTTCCTCCGGGCGCTGGACCACAACAATAGTGCTGACGACTCGGCTTGTCGCGGCGATGTAGAGGAGCATGGGCTCCTTCTCAGTCGGCGCAGCCAGGACAGGCGGAGTGGTCAACATTTTCTTCAACTCATGGAAGGCTTGGTCGGCTTGATCATTCCACTCAAAGTGAGTGGACTTCTTCATGAGTCGGTACAGGGGGAGGGCCTTCTCTCCTAGTCGGCTGATAAAACGGTTCAGGGAGGCTAAGCAGCCAGTGAACTTCTGCACATCTCGCAGCTTGGTGGGAATCTCCATCCTCTCGATGGCTTTGATCTTGACAGGGTTGCACTCAATGCCGCGTTCGGAGACCAGGAAGCCTAGCAGCTGGCCGGCTGGCACTCCGAACACGCACTTCTCGGGGTTGAGCTTGATCTGGAATCGGCGCAAGTTGGCAAATGTTTCCTTCAGGTCTTCCAGCAAGGTACCGCGCTTCTCTGTCTTCACCACAATGTCGTCTACGTAGACATGGGCATTTCTGCCGAGTTGTTTCTGCATGCAACGCTGAAAAGTGGCACCGGCGTTTCTCAAGCCGAATGTCATTGTCAGGTAGCAGAAAGCTCCAAAGGGTGTGATGAAGGCAGTCTTCAGGCGGTCAGCCGGGTCCAACTTGATCTGATGATACCCTGAGTATGCATCCAAAAAACCTAACAGCTCGCATCCGGCTGTGGAGTCTATCACTTGGTCAATCCGTGGCAAAGCAAACGGATCCTTTGGGCAGGCCTTGTTCAAACTTGTGTAGTCTATACACATGCGCCACTCGTTATTCTTCTTCAAAACCAGAACTGGATTGGCAAGCCATTCTGGAAAGAACACTTCCATGATGAAGCCGGCTGCAAGGAGCCGGGCTATCTCTTCTCCCACGATTCTTCGCTTCTCTTCTGATAGTCGGCGGAGGGGTTGCTTGACCGGCTTCGCATCAGCTCGGACATGTAATTTGTGCTCGGCGAAATCCTTCGGGACACCCGGCATGTCCTTTGGGGACCATGCAAAGATGTCCCGATTCTCACGGAGGAAGTCGGCGAGCTCGCCTTCCTATTTACTGTCCAAGTTCGCCCCAATCACGGCGAACCTCTCCGGGTGCTCCGGGTCTAGAGGTATCTTCTTCGTCTCTTTGGCAGGCTGGAAGGAGCCCTGCGCATCACAGTCCTTGGGGTTGGGGGACAAGGCCGGCTGCTTGCCGGCCATGGCCACAACCCGTTCCAACATCTTCTTCTCTTCTGCCACCACGAGGGACTCGGCCAGCCGGCTGCTAGCCATGGCACACTCGATGGACTTCTTGTAGTCGCCGGCTACCGTGATGATCCCCTTCGAACTAGGCATCTTCATCTTCAGGTAGGCATAGTGGGGCACAGCCATGAACTTGGCCAAAGCAGGTCGGCCAAGTAGTGCATGATAGGGGCTCTCCAAATCCACCACCTCGAACCATATTGCTTCCCGGCGAAAGTGATCTTTGTCTCCGAAGAGAACGTCCATTTTGATCTTGCCGATTGGAGAGCAAGATAGGCCGGGTACGATACCATGGAAGACGGTGCGGCTCGGCATGAGCTGCTTTGCTTTGATGTTCAGCTTGTCCATGGTATCGCGGTACAGTATGTTGATACTGCTTCCGGCGTCTATCAGGACGCGGGAAAATCTGGCAGCTCGCCTCTCCGTCGCAAGGGTGACGTCCAAGACCATAGCATAGGAGCCAGGCGAAGGCATCACCTCTGGGTGGTCGGCCTGGCTCCAGCTGATGGGCTTTTCCGACCAGTGCATGAACTCGGCGGTGCTAGAGGCGACTGCGTTTACTTCTTGGTGCTGCCGGCGTCGGCTGCGCTTGTCGTCGACTTGACTTGTGAAGACGACGTAGGCGTCATGCGCTTCGGGGAACTCGTCTTGGATGGCGCCGACTGCCGGCCGGGCCGCCGGCTGCTGGGGAGCTGGAGGCGGCGGGCCGGGAGGCGGAGGCGGCACCATCCCCTCGCCCTTGGTGATGCGGGTGAGCCAGTGGCATTTCCGTGTCGTATGGTTGGACGGCTTTGCGCCGCTGTGGAACTTGCAGGGAGCATCGAGTGCTTGTTCGTAGGAGAAAGACGGCTGCCAAGGCGGCAGGCCACCCTTCTTCTTGGGAGCGGGCCGCTCTTCGGGCTGCTCGTCTTCAATGGTGGCCACCTGCCGACTGGAGGAAGTCGGCATGGGGCCCTTGCGCTTGTGGTCGTTCTGGTAGGGGCGCCGGTTAGGGTCGCCAGCTAGCGTCTTGGGAGCCGGAGCAACTACTTTCCCCGAGGCGTCTACTCGGAGCTCGGTCTTCATGGAGGAGTCGGCAGTGGCATACTTGTCGGCGGTGATCAGTAACTCATCGAGGGTAGCCGGCTCGTCGCAGAGGAGTCGGTGCTTGAGGAGGGTGCCCTCTCGGCACCCGGCGGTGAAATACTCGATGGCCTGGACCTCGTGCACTCCCTCGCAGGAGTGGCGGAGCTCGGCCCATCACGTGAGGTAGTCGCGGGTCGACTCGTTGGGCCCTTGGACGCAGAGGGAGAGCTGGCGAGGCTTGGGAGGCCGCTTGTAGGTGCTGGTGAAGTTGCGGACGAAAACTTCGGTGAAGTCCAGCCAGCTGTTGATGCTGTAGGGCTTGAGGCTGTTGAGCCACGTGCGCGCCGTGCCTTGCAGCATCAAGGGGACGTACTTCACGGCGACGCGCCGATTGCCGTTGGCGATGCTGACGGCTGTGGAGTAGTCGATGAGCCAATCTTCCGGCTTCACTGAGCCGTTGTACTTGGGTGTGTCTCTGGGGAGCGAGAACCCCTTGGGGAAGGGCTCGTCGCGGATGCGGGGGCCAAAGCATGGCGGGCCGACATCGTCTTCTTCTTCTAACGCCAAGGATCGAGCAAGGCGGTCGATCCTGTGGCGGGCGTCATTCTCGCCGACTCCTTCTCGGCGGCCGAGTCGGTCGCCAAGAGTCGGATGGGTGACAGGCGGTGGAGTGAGGCGTCTTTCTCTTCGAGGCGGGGGAGGAGGCAGGTTTCCCTGGTGCTCTACAGCTCGAGGGCGGCCATCCGCGTCGCGCTCGATGGTAATGCGAGTCCGGCTGCGGCTGGCAGCCGGCTCCTTGTCTTTCTTCTGGCGCGCACCGCTCGCAGTCGGCGAGCGGGACGTCGCAGCGTGCTCCCGGCGTGGGGGATGTCTATCAGCTCGGGCGCCGGCTTCGTGCCGTTCTGCAGCCGCGTCGATCAGCTGCTGGATCCGTCTTGTCATGTAGGGGAGCTCATCGGCTCCCAGCCCATTGAGCTCCTCTGCAGCCGCCTGAGCGGCTCGCAGATTCTCGAGCGGGGTGGCGTAGACGGGGCAATCTGCGCCCAGCATGCTGGCAACGGCTGCGCCGCGCTTCTGGACGAAGCCGGCTCGGCTCGGGCCGCTAGGCGGCGGCGTCCCGAAGGCGGCGCGGTCGACTTCGCGCTGGTGGGCCTCGGTGAGGCGTCTCATCGAGGCTATCTTCTTGCCCTCCGCGATGAGGGCAAGGCGGCGTGCTTCCAGGGTCTCGGCGTCGGCGTCGGCCGGGATGGGGACGGAGAGGTCGTGCATCGCCGCTTGCTGTGCGTCGCGGGCGTTCTCGCCCGAGTTGGAGACGTGGCTGATGACCAGCACTTCGGTGACAGTGCTGCTGCCGCTGTCAGCTCGAGGGAGGGGGTCGTCGAAGACCACCACGTCAGAGGGGTAGGCGTCGAGCGACGCGGTGTCGGAGTCGATGATCATCGGGTCGGTGGAGCCGACCGACTCCATGTCCGCAGCGGGCTCGCTGGAGACGTGAAGTTGGTCGAGGAGGCTGACGAGGCGGCTCTCGGGGTAGTCGGTGCCTGCGTCGGACGCATGCTCGTCGGAGATGCGAGTCTCGCCGAGCAGATCGGCAAGGCGGCTCGCTGCGCAGGCGTCGTCGATGCCTTGCAGCGCGTCGGGGCAAACGCCATCGGGCGCAGCAGGCTGGCTGCGCTCGTGGGGAAGGAAGAGGGTTCCCGTCCAGAACAGGTCTCCGGACGACGGTGCACCTGGCCCCACGGTGGGCGCCAAATGTCGGGTGGTTGGTGCGACATATGCCAAGGGATGGCTTATCATTGTGGGAGCCAATAAAACGTCGCCGGTGCCTGGAAACGGGATGAGGCGAAGACATGCACGCCGGCGGATCTTACCCAGGTTCGGGGCTCTCCGAGGAGATAACACCCCTAGTCCTGCTCTGCGGGGTCTCCGCATGACCACTAGATCGATAAAGGGTAGCTACAATCGCTCCTAGAGCTGTTGGGATCAAGGGAGAATAAGAACAAGGCTAGCTCTTGCTTCTCTCTATCTATGGTGTGTGTGCTATGCGTGGGTGTTAACCTAGAAGCCAACTATGCTCAGAGGCCAACCCAGAAGCGAACCCTTTGCATGGGTGCTCCGGGGGGTTTATATAGGCCTACCCCCCGGGGGTACAATGGTAATCCGACTGGGAACTGGTCCCAGCCGTCAGTGTCTATGCTCGCCGGCTTCTCCGCCGGCCGCTGGGTCCCGCCGGCTGGTGGGTCCCGCCGGCTGCCGGCTACTTGGTCGACAGGCCGGTCCCACCGCTTAGGGTCTTGTCGGCGGCTGCTTACTGTAGCCGCGCCTCTGATGATGAGGGCTTTGTCGAGGTGAGCGTGGCTACAGTGGGCCGCCTCGGGGGCCATCACTGTAGCCTCACCTCGTCTTGTCTCCTTAATGGGGCTCCTGCTTCGAGGAAGGGAGTAGCCGGCTTCTGGAGGCCGGCTAGACTCCTGGCCGACTAGGAAAAGCCGGGCCGCCTTCGCGCCTCTCTCTGGCTGAAGGGGCCTGCAATCCTTGGGCCGTACAGGAGTGGGTCGTGGATGACGTCGAGGCTAGCGTGGCTACAGTGCCGAGCCGCACGGGAGACGTCCCTCCCGTACGGCCTCCTGTAGCCATGCCCGCCTCGGGCTTCGGGGGTCGTGGGCCGCACTGTGGCCATACCCCGTCGGGTCGCCGTTATGTAGGAGTGGTTGTGGTCTTGGCCGGCTCCTAGGAGTCGGCGTCCTTCCTGGTCGGCTTCTTGGAGTCGGCCACCCCGTAGTCGTCCTGGAGAGGAGTTGGTGAGGCTGGGTCGCCTTTCGGGAGTCGGCTTTAGTGGTAGCCGGCCGGGGAAGGCGGCCCAAATGCTTGGAGTGCTTGAAGGCCCAAAGGCCTGATAAATTTTCTGAAGAGCCAGGGGTAGTCGGTTAGGCTACCCGTGGCCATCTACTCCGACACCAGGAGCCAGACGCCACCGTCGACGACGACACCTACGACACTGGAGGTGCCTACTACTACGTGCAGCCCGCTGACGACGACCAGGAGTAGTTAGGAGGATCCCAGGCAGGAGGCCTATGCCTCGTTCGATCTGTATCCCAGTTTGTGCTAGCCTTCTTAAGGCATACTTGTTTAACTTATGTCTGTACTCAGATATTGTTGCTTCCGCTGACTCGTCTGTGATCGAGCATTTGTATTCGAGCCCTCGAGGCCCCTGGCTTGTATTATGATGCTTGTATAACTTATTTATGTTTTAGAGTTGTGTTGTGATATCTTCCCGTGAGTCCCTGATCTTGATCGTACACATTTGCGTGCATGATTAGTGTACGGTCAAATCGGGGGCGTCACAATCCCCCTAGGAGCATGCATGTAGTACTTCGTTTTGATAACTAATATATTTTTGCAATAAGTATATGAGTTCTTTATGACTAATGTTGAGTCCATGGATTATACGCACTCTCACCCTTCCACCTTTGCTTGCCTCTCTAGTACTGCGCAACTTTTGCCGGTACCATAAACCCACCATATACCTTCCTCAAAACAGCCACCATACCTACCTATTATGGCATTTCCATAGCCATTCCGAGATATATTGCCATGCAACTTTCCACCGTTCCGTTCATTATGACACGCTCCATCACGGTCATATTGGTTTGCTTGATCATGTAGTTGACATCGTATTTGTGGCAAAGCCACCTTTCATAATTCTTTCATACATGTCACTCTTGATTCATTGCATATTCTGGTACACCGCCGGAGGCATTCACATAAGTCATATTTTGTTCTAAGTATCGAGTTGTACTTTTTTGAGTTGTAAGTAAATAAAAGTGTGATGATCTTCATCATTAGAGCATTGTCCCATGTGAGGAAAGGATGATGGAGACTATGATTCCCCCACAAGTTGGGATGAGACTCCGACGAAAAAAAGAGGCAAAAAAATGAGAGAAGGCCCAAATAAAAAAATAAAAAAATGAGAGAAAAGAGAGAAGGGGCAATGCTACTATCCTTTTACCACACTTGTGCTTCAAAGTAGCACCATGATCTTCATGATAGAGAGTCTACTATTTTTTAACTTTGATATACTAGTGGGAATTTTACATTATAGAACTTGGCTTGTATATTCCAATGATGGGCTTCCTCAAAATGCCCTAGGTCTTCGTGAGCAAGCAAGTTGGATGCACACCCACCTAGTTTCTTTTTGAGCTTGCATAAACTTATAGCTCTAGTGCATCAGTTGCATGGCAATCCCTACTCACTCACATTGATATTTATTAATGGGCATCTCCATAGCCCGTTGATACGCCTAGTTGATGTGAGACTATCTTCTTCTTTTTGTCTTCTCCACAACCACCCTCTATTCCACCTATAGTGTTATGTCCATGGCTCACGCTCATGTATTGTGTGAAAGTTGAAAAAGTTTGAGAACATCAAAAGTATGAAACAATTGCTTGGCTTGTCATCGGGGTTGTGCATGATTTAAATATTTTGTGTGATGAAGATGGAGCATAGCCAGACTATATGATTTTGTAGGGATAAGCTTTTTTTGGCCATGTTATTTTTAGAAGACATAATTGCCTTGTTAGTATGCTTGAAGTATTCCTGTTTTTATGTCAATATTAAACTTTTGTTTTGAATCATACGGATATGAACATTAATGCCACAACAAAAGAAACTACAAGGATAAATATGTTAGGTAGCATTCCACATCAAAAATTCTGTTTTTATCATTTACCTACTCGAGGGCGGGCATGAATTCAGCTTGGGGATGCTTGATACGTCTCCAACGTATCTATAATTTTTTATTGTTCCATGCTATTATATTATCTGTTTTGGATGTTTTATATACATTAATATGCTATTTTATATGATTTTTGGGACTAACCTATTAACCTAGAGCCCAGTGCCAGTTTCTGTTTTTTCCTTGTTTTACAGTTTCGCAGAAAAGGAATACCAAACGGAGTCCAAACGGAATAAAACTTTCGCGATGATTTTTCTTGGACCAGAAGACATCCACAGGACTTGGAGTGCAAGTTAGAGAAGCCACGAGGCGGCCACTAGGATGGAGGGCGAGCCCAGGGGGTAGGGCGCGCCACCCACCGTTGTGGGCCCCTCGTGAGTCCACCAACCTACTTCTTCCTCCTATATATTCTCATATATCCCAAAACCAACAGAAGGAGCCACGAAAACACTTTTCCACCGCCACAACCTTCTGTACCCATGAGATCCCATCTAGGGGCCTTTTCCGGCGTCCTGCCGGAGGGGGATTCGGTCACGGAGGGCTTCTCCATCAACACCATTGCCCTTCCGATGAAGCGTGAGTAGTTTATCTCAGACCAACGGGTCCATAGCTAGTAGCTAGATGGCTTCTTCTCTCTCTTTGATTCTCAATACCATGTTCTCCTAGATGTTCTTGGAGATCTATTCGATGTAATACCTTTTTGCGGTGTGTTTGCCGAGATCCGATGAATTGTGGATTTATGATCAGCTTATCTATGAATATTATTTGAATCTTCTCTGAATTCTTATATGCATGATTTGATATATTTGCAAGTCTCTTCGAACTATCGATTTGGTTTGGCCAACTAGATCGGTTTTTCTTGCAATGGGAGAAGTGCTTAGCTTTGGGTTCAATCTTGCGGTGTCCTTTTCCAATGACAGTAGGGGCAGCAAGGCATGTTTTGAATTGTTGCCATCGAGGATAACAAGATGGGGTTTTCATCATATTGCTTGAGTTTATCCTGCTACATCATGTCATCTTACTTAAAACGTTACTCTGGTCTTATGAACTTAATACTCTAGATGCAGGCAGGAGTCGGTCGATGTGTGGAGTAATAGTAGTAGATGCAGGCAGGAGTCGGTCTACTTGATACGGACGTGATGCCTATATTCATGATCATTGCCTTAGATATCGTCCTAACTTTGCGCTTTTCTATCAATTGCTCTACAGTAATTTGTTCACCCACCGTAATATTTTCTATCATGAGAGAAGCCTCTAGTGAAACCTATGGCCCCCGGGTCTATTTTCCATCATATAAGTTTCCGATCTACAATTTTAGTTTCCAATCTACTCTTTTTGCAATCTTTTACTTTCCAATCTATAAACCAAAAATACCAAAAATATTTACTTTACCGTCTATCTATCTCTATCAGATCTTAGTTTTGCAAGTAACCGTGAAGGAATTGATAACACCTTTATCGCGTTGGGTGCAAGTTGTTGATTGTTTGTGCAGGTATTCGGTGACTTGTGCGTTGTCTCCTACTGGATTGATACCTTGGTTCTCAAACTGAGGGAAATACTTACTTTACTTTGCTGCATCACTCTTTCCTCTTCAAGGGAAAAACCAACGCAAGCTCAAGAGGTAGCACCCGTCAACTCGCCACGCGGTGCGGCGCAACGCTAGCGTATGTATTTGTACGTACTTGGAGCGGACGTGCGTGTGTTGCCGCGGTTTGGCGTATAACATCTTTTCTAAAAAGGACAATCCTGTCTTTTTTATGAAGGGGTATGGGTATCTTTGTCGTTGATGTGTTTAGAGCACCTCCAACACGCTGACCCATTTCTTCTGCGCATGTCCGTTTGGGTCGTTGCGGACACAAAAGTCGGCCCAACGCGCCGACCCAAACGGACGCGCGTCCGCATTTTGTCCGCTTGCCAACCCATTCCTGGCCCAATTTTTAGTTTGATTTGCGTCGGTGCGGACACAAAACGGGCGCGCGTGACGCACGCCTACTCCCCGCTGGCCCGCTAGCTTGTGGCACAGTGACCATCATTTCCCTTCACTTTACCAAAACCTCCCGCCTGCTCGTGCTCCCTGCCGCTTGCCATGGACGACGGCCTTGATGCCGCCGCCGGCCTTGCCTCGCTCGCCTCGTCCGGCCTCACCTCCGTCCCCTCCGGCAAAGGCAAGCACCCCCCCCCCCCCCCCCCCCCCGCGCGCAAGACCACAAGATCTCCGGAGCACATACTCTCGGCTATTTGCAGAGACGTGTATCTGGACAACAGCAGGGAGGTGCTGTCGAATTTTTGTCTTGAAATGGTGTAGAGCATGGAGAACGTACTCAATCTACACATCCTCGGGTGGGATTAGGACTGATCATTACTTAATAGAGATGTAGGTGGATTCAATGTCATTGGCATAGTAAAGTAGTCAGCATAGCATGACATATGCCTACAGCGCCCATCGGCATATACGTGGGAACGGAGACTTGGTGGATGACGGGCGCTTGAAACCGTCATATCTATGCCGACGGCCCTAACGGCGGTCGTCGACATAGCTATGCCGACGGCCAAGCGGACGACATAGTCTTGGTCCACGTCATCGATACGCGGCACGTGCCACATCATTGATCCGAGGTGTGTCGGTTGGGCACACCTCATGGATCCGGGGGCACAGCTATGACGATGCACGGAATGATGGTGAGACCATTGTTAATGAAAATGACATACTTATGCTACAAAAGTTCCTCGAAGACGTTGACGACGAGGAAGAGCCTCCACCTTCGTCAAACAACAAAGATGATATGCGTGATAGTGATGATGAGACCGATCGAGGAATCAGTTACAACAGTGATGATTCGTATGGGTTCTAGCAGATGTACATTTCATGTCTTTTTTCTATGGTTTATTAATATGCATTTTTATGCTTATTTATTAATGTGTTTTATTCCTTATTATTATGCTTTTTTCTTCATTATTAATGTACTGATTGTTTATTCTCTTTTCAATGCAGGTTAGCGGAACATGGGCAAGGGGAAGGCCGACGGCACGGGTTTCCTAGCCAAGGTCGTCAGCATGGCTAGTCGGAGTGCTCAACCCCGTACTCTCCCCCCCTCCCGACTACTTGAGGATGACTCCTCATAGGGAGGTCGAGGGAGAGGTGCCCTTAGATGAGTAGGGGGTGGGGGAGAGCCCCTAGAGGGGGAGGGGGTGAGGGGAGAGCCCCTAGAGGGGGTTGGGGCAAGAAATAGCGCTCCCTCACCAACTTAGGGGTGCTATCTTCGAGGCCCTCCTCTAGTGAGGTACCCTCTACCGAGGAGGAGGAGGAGGAGGTTGGGGAGGGGGACGAGGAGGCAGGCGAGCAGGATAGTGGTGGCAGCGAGGGGGTTGTCAATAAGATGGTGGTTGCTGGCTCTCCTCCCTCGCCTCGTCCGGCCTCACCTATGTCCCCTTCAGCAACGGCAACCACCGCAAGACCGTCGCGCCACCCAAGAAGAAGAAGCAGCTGACACCCGAGGAGCGGGCCGTGCAGTCAGCCAAGAGGAAGGACCAGCGGCACGCAGCAAACGCAAGGGACGAAGCAGCGGCCATCGCCGCCCTCGGCGTCGCCGCACAGCAGGAGAAAACCAACGCCCGAGTCACCACAACAACGAGGGAGGCCCTAATCTGCCTAGGTTTAAACCCTGGCCACCATGTGCTCGTCAGCGCCGCCGTGGCTGCGGCCAGCACGGGCTTGTCCGCATTTCCTCGGGTGGTGCTACCAGAGTCGCCACGCGCGTCTGCCACGCACCCGATTCCCGACTTCCACGTCTATCCGCAAGCCTCCTGCTTCTTCGGGGAGTGCTCACCGAAGGTGAGCGTGGTGGCACCGCCCACGCCCGCGACTGCACCTGTGGTCATTAGCCTCAACGCCACACCCATGGCTGGTGCATGATCCTTCGAAGGGGTGAGGAAACGCCCGCGGGAGATGCCAGCCGACATGCTCCCCGGCGCCTGCAACGTGTTCAATAGAATGCCACCAGTCGTCGACGATGAAACGGCCAACCGTTTCATCATCGAGAACATCATCTCCGAAGGTGGTGCGGCAACCGCTGGCTCTGCTAGCGGTGATGCCGCGGCTTCCTACGATCCTAATGAGACCTAAAGCCAAAACAGTCGAGCGCCATGTACGTCGGCGACCTATGATCAAGCTCGTATGCACGGCGCCTTCATGGAAGATCAGGTCACCTGGGAAGCTTCCCGCTCGACCACGAGTTCCTGGAGGACTACGACCTCGAGGAAGTGGATAAGATGGACATCGATGGAGAGCCTTTGTTCGAGGATGAGCTTGCCAACCAAGCCGCCGGGGTGAAGTCGAAGCGCAAGAGCAAGGGGACGAAGGCATACACGCCGTCCTAGGACAACCTCTTTTGTGAGTGTTGGAGGGACATTAGGCAAGACCCCAAGGTCGGCACCGAACAAAAGGCATCAACCTTTTGGATCTGTGTCCATCGTGAGTTCCATGAACGCAAGAAGTTTGCGTTGTACCAAATGCATAGCAAGTGTGGGTGGGTGTCCCATTCAAAGCGATGGAGGGTGATACAACAAGAGCGCAACAAGTTTTGTGCCACCCTTGAGAGCAAGGGGGCACGCCCCGTGAGCGGCATCGACATGCAAGACATGGTATACATGCGTCCCTCTCTGTTTCCAATCCCGTTATGCTTGCATGTCCATTTGCATATCCATTCTCCCATATGCTTGTATGCTCTTCATTTGTAGGCATTATAAGCTTTGGAGGCATTCAAAGTCCAACATGACGGCAAGTCCTTCAACCTCTCCCATTGTTGGAGAGGATAAGTTCAATGCGCAATATAGCACCCTCATGGCGCGTGAAGGGAAGGCAGCAGTGGAGGAGATTGGCGAGGGCGAAAAGCCACGACCACGGGGGAAGACCAACTTCAAGAAGGAGGACAAGCGGGATGCAGCGTCGATCGCCTTGCTTGCAACTGTGGAGGGCACGACGAGTAAGAAGGACTCGAGAGAGGAGAAGCGTCGGCAAGACAAGGAAGAGAAAATGAACGCCTTCATGAAGATCCAAAGGAGGAGGCTTGAGATGGAGGCGGAGAAGAAAGTCAGGATGCTTGAGATGGAGGCAGAGAAGCAAGCCAAGATGCTCGAGATCGAGACCGCCAATGCCATGACCAAGGCGAAAGAAGTGGCGCTCGCTAGCATGATGACGGGGGTGGAGATCATGAAGGTGAACACCGTGTCGCCTAGAAAGGGGACATGGTTCGAGAAGATGCAGGCCGACATGCTCAAGTTCGACGATGAGTGATCTATGGTGGAGAGCGCCATCCCTTTTTTGTATGCCGGAAAGTGTGTTGGCATGACTACGGCCGAGATGGCATGGTCGAATTCCCACCCCTTTTGTGTGATGACATGTGTGTCGGCCGCTCACAAGTGCGCCAGCATGAACTATGTGGTGTGTTGTTTTAAGCTGACATTGTACGCCGGCCGCTGGCATTGGTGCCGGCATGAACTTTAGGCGACGGCATGGGCGTTGGCATGATGTATAGCCGCAAGTCATTTAAATTTATACACGGACATAAAATAGGTCAAGCGTGTTGGGCGCACTGCCAACCTAAAAGTAAAACAGGATGGATGCCGAGCGCGCGACCGACCCAGACGTACAAGGATTGGATAAAATCGTCGTCTCTTTGGGTCGGCGCATTGGAGTTGCTCTTACCGGTGAACCGAAAGTGGTTTGATCTTTTAATTAGTGTCGGGCGCAAAATGCTAATCCTTTCCAGAGCTGTAAACAAGAAGGGTCTGTCTAGGTCTCAGTCGACTTAAAGTCTAAGTCGGCTGATGTCACCTAAGGTAGATTGGGCCTTTTTCGTTTTTCTGTTGTTTGTTTGTTTGTTTATTTAGGTTGGGCTGTTTGTTTCTTTGTCTTTGTATTTTCTTGGTACGGAGAAAAAGTGCTCAACAAGACAAGTAAATTCCGACACTAGTATAGCTCATCGTTTAGTTCTTCTCTTTGTGTGCCATCTTGCTTCTCTTTTTCTTTTTCTTTTTTGTAATTTCTTTCAAAAGTACATTTTGTATATTAGGACAAATTTCATTCTTTAATGTAACAAAGAAACAAAATGAAAACAAGACAGCTAAAATAGTGTGGCCTTGTTTTTCAAAAGAAAAGAATATTAAGTTGCATACAAAGACAAAGAATATTTGGAGGACATGCAAATGTGTGCATCCGACGTGGGTAGCATTGTTTTTTTAACAAATCAAGGGTGACACTTGCAGTTGCAAGCCTAGTGTAGTTGCATTAGGTGGCGACACTTGTAGTTGCAAAGCCTAGTGTCGTACATGTAACTACCCCCTCTCCCTATGCCCACTTACAAAACAAAAATGTTAATTGCACTGGGTGTGTAGGCATATAGTTGCAGTCAAAGGCGACACTTGTAGTTGCAAGCCTAGTATCGGACATGCAACTCCCCCCTCCATGTCGCTCCCTTACAAAACAAAAAAATGTCCAGTAGCAGTCGGGTGTGTAGGCATGCAGTTGCAGTCGAGGGCGACATTTGTAGTTGCAAGCATATTGTTGCACATCCAACTCCCCCCTCTCCTGCCGCTCACTTACAAAAAAAAGGTCAGTTGCGGCCGGGTGTGTAGGCATGCAGTTGCAATCGAGAGCAACACTTGAAGTTGCAAGCCTACTGTCAGCCATGCAATGCAACTCTATTGTCGGACATGCAATTCACTCCCTCTCCGACAAAAACACAAGGCTAGTTGCATTCAATAGGGGAAATGTTGTTGCATTCGAGGGCCTCACTTGTAGTTGCAAACCTAGTACCATGCATGTATGCACCTCCCATCCCCTCTCCTGCCGCTCACTTACAAAACAAAAAACTCAGTTGCAGTCGGGTGTGTAGGCATGCAATTGCAGTCGAGAACGACACTTGCGGTTGCAAGCCTACTGTCGAACATGCAATTGTAATTGAGAGCGACACTTGTACTTGCAAGCGTATTGTCGGACATGCAATTCATCCCCTCTCCAACAGAAACAAAAGGCCAGTTGCAATTGATAGGGGACATGCAATTCCAGTCGAGGGTGAGACTTGCAGTTGCAAACCTAGTATCGGACATGCAGCTACCCCCTCTCCCGCCACCCACTAACAAATCAAACATGTCGGTTGCAGTGAGGTGTGTGTGCATGCAATTGCAGTCGGGTGTGTAGGCATGCAGTTCCAGCCGAGGGCGACACTTGCAATTGCAAGGCTACTGTTGGACATGCAATCCCCCCCCCCTCTCCGAAAAAACACAAGGCCAGTTGCAGTCAGGAGGGAGACATGCGGTTGCAGTCGAGGACGACATTTGCAGTTGCAAGCCTGGTATCGCACATGCAACTCCCCCTCCCTTTCCCGCTGCCTACTTAAAAAATAAATGTTAGTTGCAGTAGGGTGTGTGAGCATGCAATTGCAGTCAGAGGTGACACTTGCAGTTGGATGCCTAGTGACAGACATGCAATTGCCTTCTCTAAAGACTAATAAATTCAGTCAATGGCGACACTTACAATTCCGCCTAATAGCAGGCATACAAGAAAAATATTTCAATGCAATAAAAGAGAAAAAATAAATAAATAAAAAAGAAAAAAGGATTTTTTTAGCAAGCAAATAGAAAGAAGAAAATAAAAATAAAAATGAAACAATAAGAATTGAAAAAATATGTATGCAAAATAAAACCAATCTCACGAGGACACCGATTTTTTGTAGTTAACAATCACTTACAAAAATATAAAAAAGAGGGAGGAAAGTAAAATAAAAATACAAAAATAAATCCATAAAAAGCCAGGCCATCAGTCCATGCATAAAATAAATAAGGAGGAAAGAGCGGGCCAACGTGCCCTAAAACAACCCGTCACCCAAAAACTGGAAGCAAACTGATTGGACATGAGAGAAAAAACAAAAGAAATAAAAAAACTAACATACAAACAAAAAGCGGCAATTAAGGTTCTTTTGCTATCGAATCGACTAAGACTTGACTAATTGTTGATCGACTGAGAATAGCAAATTCACATAAAATAGATAATTTTTAAATTTGATATTTCCATCTTTACTTTTTTTAGACTGGCATACTTAACACAAAGCCAAAGCTAAAAAAACTAGAAAAAAATGCTATGAATGCTTGTTCTATGCAAAAACCCGTGAGTGCACGCACATCTCAAAAAGGAAAAATTCTGGTTCTCAAAAAACAAGACATGGATGTTGCACTAGAAAAACTACATCCAAAAACTATACAATAGGAATCTAATATATCAACAACAACCACACATACGCAAGTGGATTCTAGAAAACAAAAGATGAAATACTCATAAAAGATGGTACTGCAGTATATATATTTTTTTTTCTTGGGAAAGTATACAGTTCTTTTCCTAGTCAGGAATCTCTCTTACACATTGTAAAATTTACAGGCAAGAAAATGACACACCACCCAAAGCCTGCCACTCCCCTGCCCAGCCCAGCAAACCGCCCAAAGCCAACAGAAAAAAACAAGGAGCGAAAGCAGCCCACCCAGTTCGTCCTCTACAGGGGCCAATTTACAATTAAACGCATGTTACACGCATCTAAAAGCAGCAATAAATCTGACGGTTAAGGAGTGGACTGAGACTTGTACTATTAGGTTGGATTCAGTGCTAATGGACCGAAGCTAGGTAAAGTAACATCTTTTGTTTCACTGGGCTGGTCTGCGGTAAAACGCATCAAATGCCGTGGTCAATAGACATCACGTCGGGGGTGTGCCTTGCTGCCTCGTTTGTGGACTCGATTGCTCTCCTAGCCTAGCAGCTAGGCATCAGTAGGAGTAGTAGCTGCAGTGCGATGCGACGTTGCATGGTTACATGGGGCCATGGCGTGTTGGAGCCTCCCTGTTTGACCACATTTTTGAGAAACCTCCCAGCTTTCCCACTTGCGCCTACTCTGGTCTGGATTGGCAAGCATGGACGGTGCGTGCGCATCTAGATCTGATCTCCCCGGCCCCATGGCTCGTTCCACATAAACTCTCCTCCACCTCCCAGGCTCCGACCACCTCGCCACCGCCATTCTGCCTGCCTACGCCGCTGAGATGACAACCAACAGCCCGCCCGGCCCCAAGCGCAAGCGCGATTCCGAGCCCACCTCCCTCGTGTCCCTCGGCGACGACATGCTCGCCGAGATCCTCAGCCGCCTCCCGTCGCTGCCCTCGCTCGCCAGCGCCGCTCTCTCCTGCCCGCGCCTGTGCGGCGTCGCCTCCTCCCCTGCCGTCTTGAACCCCTTCCTTTCCCGGGCTCCGTTACTCGGCTACTTTGTGTCGGTCGCCGACGGCGCCGTCCCCACCTTCCACCGCGCGCTCCTCCGCCGCGACCGCCACCTCGCCGCCGTCGTCCGCCGCGGCGACTTCCATCTCACGGATCTCGAATACGATGGGCGCCTCATGGACTGCCGCCACGGCCTCCTACTCCTCAGCAGCCACAGTCAGCTGGTGGTGTTCGACCCCGTCTCCCGCTCACGACTGCGTATACCTATACCCGACAACCACATCTCCCGCGACTCGCTCCATTGCTTCCTGCCGGCGTGCGGCGGCGGTCAAACCCCCTTCAGTGTGCTCTCCCTGGAGAAGAAGGGCGGCAGGGTGCGCGCACGCGTCTACAGCTCCCGCACGGGCGAGTGGTGCTCCCACTCGTGGGCGCCCAAAGGTATTAATGGACCGAGGGAATCCAAGCTCGGCTGGCCCATGCACGCCGGTGGGCGCATCTATTGGAGGAGCATTACAGGAGATCAGCTCACCGCGCTCGATGTCGGCGCCATGGAGTTCTCCCACGTCGAGCTCCCACATAACCTGCACTATGAGCCATGGTCGTACGCCGTAGGAGAAACGGAGGACGGCACAACCTGCCTCGTGGCCATGAGTCGCAAGCTCGTCCTGCAGGTATGGTTCCGCATGGAGGAGGACAAGTCCTGGGAGCTACAGTTGGAGGTGGATGCTTCCAAATGGTATCTGCTTCGAGGCGGAGTGCAGAAGGTCTGCGATGTGACCGCCGGCGTCGTGCTGCTCTCCATGGGCACGAAGAATGGCGGGCTCCACTATTACGGCTTTCGCCTGAAGAACGCCCTCCGGCCAGGAGAATGGGCACGGACGATGGCGCTCTTCATGGGCACGGAGAATGGCGGCCTTAATGTCCGGGAATGCACCACCAGGCCCGAGTTGGAGGCAGACTTCTTCACATTCGATGCACGGGTGCACCCCTATTTCATGGCATGGCCACGACCCAGCCTAAAGGTGCGCCAAAATAGCTTCTCCTCCCATTTTCTTGCTTGACCGCACATTTATTTCTTGCGAAACATCTTTTACTAGAGGTAGTACTCCCTCTCTCTCAGTTTACAGGGCGTGCGCGTATCCCTAGGTCGTCAATTTGACCAACCTAATACAAGTCGTATATTACAAAAAATGTACCAATATAAACTTCAGATGTTCTATTTTCAAACGGTATAATTTTTGTGTTATATAGTTTATATTAAAGTGATAAAATTGGCAGCCTAGGTATACGTGCAGGACTTGTAAACTGAAACGGAGGTAGTACTGTTTATTAGAACATTTTGCTAATAATCACTTGTTTGTGGATGTGTATTTAGACAATGGGTGTATATGCATCTATATGAACCAAAGTGAATTCCCGATTTCTTAGTTGTTGATCCAGTGACTAATCTAAATTTCAGAAAAGTGGCTAGAACCCACTAAGGCCCTGTACAATGGCAGGTGCCTAGACGGGTGCTAGAGAAAAAAACCCGGTTTTTTTCCTAAGATTTGATTCCACGGGTGCTTAGGGAGGGAGGTAGAAGCAAAGTTTTGCTCCCGGTGCTTGCAAAAAATAACTGCTCCCTTCATGTCCAGCGAAGCTTCAAATATAGCAGGTGCCAGGCTAGGCTAGGCGCTACGCAAGTGCCAGGCTAGGTGCTACGTGAATATTAAAGCAACTCAAGCATCTATGTTAAGCACTCCGCATTGTGAGACAACTTCTTTTCTGCGACGCAAGCTGCTCTCTCTCCTTAAGCACCCGTGTCTAGGCACCCACCATTGTATAAGGCCTAACCAAGCTAATGTTACCCGGCCGGGGCATCAATGTTAAGAATGTATACAATGTAGTTTCTGCTGCCTACGAGACAATGACCGTGTCTATTACTGAAAAAAACCATTTACAGTTTTTCCAAAATTGCCTAACTGAAGGACGAAAGTTTCTTCCCAATCGTAAAAACTACTCATTACCCACTAGTACACGGTCATTGGTGTTTTCCGCTTCTCTTCACATGTTCTCTCCAAATTGGCTGACAAAAGTTAAAAATTCTCGAGTTGTTTTGGCCACTGTCAAGGTAGAGCAGCCCATACCATAACTGTGACCCGCGCAGCTTGGCTGACTTAGGTAGAGTGGCTAAGTCACAGCTTACAGTATGTGACTTGGCCACTCTGAACCGCCGGATCGTATGTGAGTGGCCTAAATCATTTCACTGTACGTGAGCATCAAATCCGAGTCGTTGATTTGAAATCAGAAGGCTCACAAGTGGACAAGTCAGCGAATCCCCGGCAAACTGCAACCCCAGTCAGCCAAACACGAAAATGGTTGCAATGAGATGATATGTTGGCAGTTTTGAATCGCATTTGGGAGTCTCCAATTCAGTACCTCCATCTTACAACTTACTCCGTATTTGATTTTGTCTTTTGATATTTGCCGTTTTCAGGCTGGTAGTTCTAACACGAAGGAAACAAGTCTGAAGGATCAAGAAGCTGGTGGCTCGAAGAAGAAGAAAACAAGCCTGAAAGATCAAGAAGCTAGCAGCTCCAAGAAGAATTAACAAGTCTAAAGCGCTAAGGATCTGGATGCTTATGCATTGGAGTCTTCAGATAGTACTAGTTGTGTTTAGCGGGTGTACTTTTGGTTCTGGCCTCATGGGTTTGCACTGCTAAGTTAGTTGATCCAGTTAGCCATCTCCTGGCATGAATAAGAACTTGTGGTCCTGTTAGTTAAGTTCCACCCACTTTATGTTAATCCATATCATGGTTTCTAGTGGTAAAGTTATGTGAGCATTGTGAAGAAAACTTGTGCCCAATTTATGTCTTATGTTTCCCAAGCTGATGTGGTTCCATATTTTGCTGTCTTCCATGCATGTTTGTGGCAAATCGATCACGAACAGCAAGATTGCATCGTGACATTCTAGTTCTACTAGCAAATATGCTCGTGTATTGTAGTGGGAGAAACAGACTCTCGTGCACCCCTAATGAGTTCCCACTTTTTATATTTATACCATCGTCGATGGTGGTCACTTGTCCATCTATTTACGACAAACTTGATAAATCTCAAGGCGGTGTGTTTGGTCATCACATTTTAGCATGGACAAATTGTATAATGTAAACATGGCTAAGCAAAATTTGTAACATGAGGTTCAAAAGGAACAAAGATCATTCTCAAGGTGGTGAGTTTGGTCAGTTGCCAAGCGCCTCCAGTGTGCATGCTGTGTTGCCAACCAATTCAACACCAATATGTGCATGAGTGCCACACGCCGCGCCCTCAAATCACTATTCAAACACACGCACATGTAGGTTAATTACCGCACCTATTTGTTCCTTCTTTTAATTCCAATTCCTTTCTGTGCCCAATTATTTAATCGGGGTCCTCTCTCTCCATCGGCACATCCAGCCATAGAATTCCTAGCCCATAACTCATTTAATTAATGGGATTTTCGAGAAGGCTCCTTGTTTTTCCAAGCAACTCACGGAGGCATTTCAATGGGCGAGAATTCGTGTAAAGAGGCTAGGTGGGATTATCTAATTAGCATTGTCCGTATACTCTACATGGCTAATCGTGAGATTGAACTCCCACGCAACTATATTTTTCGGCCTAGAAAAGACCGCGGAATTTTTTTCGGGCCAAAACAGGCAGCGGGATTTTTTTTGGCCCAAAAACGGCAGCGAGGCGAGAGCCGGACTGAGCCCAAACGAAAGCTTGTTCTTATGTCTTGGTGGACAAGCTTTTTTTGGCCAAGGTTGGAGCATGGGCGAGCAGCTGGATATGACCCTTCTTTCCAAGAATTAGTACCACCATAAAAAGAAAAATAATCTAAAAATATATAATATAGGTGAATGTACGAGTTTTTCTATATGAGGCATGTTGCGTCAAGTTATCATGGAAACACACTGAAGAGGAGCAGACGAGTAACTGGACTAAGCCACTTTAGCCGCGAGTGAGCGATTGGTAGAATCCGGCTTTGGCAACCTCATGGAAGAATCCTGACGAGTAACTACTGGATTTTCAAGTTGTTTCTTTTTTTTCCCTTATTCTTTTGTCTTTTCATTTTTCCTGTTTCTTTTTTCTCTTCCTTTTCTCCTCTTGTGCTTTCTATTTCCCTTTTTAAAAAATGTTCATGGTTTAAAAAAATCATAAATTTCAAAAAACATTTATGCGTTTTATAATAGTTTGAAACTTCCGAAAAATGTTCCCGTTTAAAAAACATCACAAATACTAAATATGTTTGCTTATTTGTTAAGAAAATTTAAAGTGTTCACACTTTTCCAAAATTATGTTGAAGTTCGAATATTGTTGCTAATTTAATTTTTTCCATAAATTCAGAAAATATTCAAGATTTTTAAAAATGTTCCAGCTTTCAGAAGTTGTCTACAGATAAAATAAAAATGTTTGCCTTTTTCAAAAAATTCTGAGTTTCACAAAATGTTCCCATTTACAAAAAATGTTAGTTGTTTCAAAAAATGTGTCGTGTATTTTGAAATATGTTCGGAATTTAAAATAATTGTTCGGATTTAAAAATATTTGATATATTAAAATTGTTCTTGTTTTGTCAAAAAATGTTCAGAATTTCTAACGACCCAGTTGCAGTATGAAAATATATTCTTAGGTTCAACTCACTCGCTGAGGCAAACGGCTTATGTATATTCATAGTAAGACATGGGCAACGATCGTCGTCATCTATCATTTGTAAATGTAAGGAAAATACAGATGCAACACAGACATAATCACCTGCGGATCATTGTGAAAAACATCATTCAGATAGTTCGCCTAAGTTCTCTATTGCATTGGTATTTGCCCTTTTACGGATCAATCATAGACTATGTTGTTAATAACTCTTTTTCAAATTTGTGAACTTTTCTTCTAAATCAATGAACATTTTTCAAAATTTGGTGATCTTTCCCCCCAAATTGATGATTTTTTGAATTCAACAAACTTTTTCAATTTTTCTAACTTTTTTACCATGCTGGCGAACTTTTTATTTGCAAATATATATGTTTTTAGAAAAACAAATACGTTTTATTTTTTCAAATGGTCTATATGGGTATGTTAATGTTGTATTAAAAGAATTATTAACTCGCAGTGTTTTTAAATTATGAACAACTAGGTTGTGTTGGTTGAGGTGGTTGGTTGGCTCAGACTTTGGCGATGATGGTGACCCTGCAGGTTCGAATCCCACCTCTCCCATATTTATTCTAAATTTTCTTTTTTTTTCATATCTGGGTTTTTAGGATGTTGCCAAGCCGGCCCGAGCCCTAGGCGGCATGAAAGCGCCGAATAGGAGCTTTTATGCTACAAGCACGGTAGTGGATATCTTGGAATTTGGCCCTAAAACCCAAATGAAAGGAGTAGCTCATTGTAAGTAAAGGCACGAAAGGCCCAAAGCAAGTTTCAATTATTATTTTCACAAAATATTATGTATTAGATGACCAGTTCTACTCCCTCTTATGGAGTAGCTGACATGATCCCTAGTAGAGTATTTGCATGTAACCATATTGACCATTAAAGGTTTATAAATGTAATGATTAAATGTTTTTAAATGTACTCAATGGTCGCTAAAGGATTTGGTTGCAATTAATAACCAAACGGATGTATCCACAATTGTGTCATACATTGCAATAAAACTTTATTAGATTTAACCCCTTATTAGTTGCTCAATGCTCTCGAGTGAGGATGTGGATGTGCTCACATAGCAGCGATTTAATGGTTCCACTTTTCTAATTTGTTTGGAAGTGTTTTAGTGGTTTTAAATAAGGATGTGAATACGCGCATATAGCAAAACATATAATTATCGGTTCCAAAAAAATTAATGTGCTCATATATGCATAGTTTGGCTAACAATCAATATTTTATAAAACTACCATCTTTACAAATTGTGTATGTTACTATTTACTAGAGATTTGCATGATCCATCCATACACAAAAAGCAACGGTTATGTATCAATTGCTACTAAATTTGGATGTACGGATAAGGATGAACTTTAATACCTTCCATGTCATGCAAAAAATTATTGATCACCAAAGTTTCTCGTGCACTATTCTAAAAGTGTCTCTGACAATTGGACCTAACATGACTACACATAGATGAAACTCTTTTGAGTGAACTATGTAGTATTAGTCAAACCCTCTTGTGGAAAATGGACAAGTTTTATGGTCCTTGGGGTGATAATTTTGTTTATAAATGTCCAGTTCTATATAAGGGAAATACATCTCCACATATCTCCCACTAATATGTCGTTAGCCAACGGTTTCAGTAAATCTTGTAGATCCTTTTGGTTCCTACTTATAGTAGTAGGTTTGTTTGTCATTATAGGATTTGGTATGCCGAGGAGGGGTAGGCGGCTGGGTATCGCTTATGTCCATGATGACAAAGAGCGTGATGTCACCTTCTTCAAGCGACGTGGAGGTTTATTCAAGAGCGCTGCCGACCTCAATGCCATCACAGGTGCTAGGGTTGCTGTCATCCTGGAGACAGGAAATAAGAAAATGTACTCATTCGGGACGCCATCAGCTGGCCCCATTGTTGATGTTTTTTTGTCAGCACCACCACTAGGAAATCAACTCACTGAGAAGGAAACAAGTGCCAAGATTGCCCGACTGCAAAGTGAGGTGGCTCGGCTTGATATGGAACATGGGATGGAGGATAAGAGAAATCAACTCTCCATCCAGCACGTGAAACAAATCCAAGAACAGTACCCAGGTATGGTGGCAAACCTTATCTTCTCGAAGGAACAAGATCTCAACCTGGAAGATGCTAAAAAACTCTTCAATGAACTCTCTCGTGTCCATGAGGACACTAGACGCCGGCTTCCTAAATTGCATCATAGCTACAAAGCCATAACTGGTGGTGCAAGCGTGATTCAAAACATGCTACCATCAAGTGGTCCACCACCGAAGAGCTTGAAGACTATCCCTTCATTAGTGCACTCAATGTGGGATCACCATCTTCCGCAACACCATATGCCTTCCACTCCGCTAATATCACCACCAGATCACAACATGGAACCAGTTTTTCCTCGGGCACCACAAATGTTCCATGTTGCATCAACAACTTCAGCGCCACAGTTTGTTTCCCAGCTACAAGGCATACCTAATCAGGAACAGGATCTGCCTCCAACAGATTTGCATGTCGAGGACTATATAAGCCCTTGCGACACAGTGCACCCACCACAAAACAATGCAAGCCCTATCTCAACAACTGAGCATAATATGGAAGCCTCTCCACTATTGGTCTACTCAAGTGGCAACGATTTTGTTGTGGATGACCCATTTGGCCAAGACCAATGGGGTTTTGCTCTACCAGATCAACAACTCTACAATGGATTTCTAGGGATGGATGGTTACTTGGGTTATAATGGTACCGATGTAGGACAATCTTCTATGGGTAATGGTGGATGGGTTGATGCTCCTCCAGAATCTTCTCCTGGCAAGCAAGATGTCGATGCTCATATAGAGAATGGAGGACTCCCTTAGATGCTACTCCCTCCGTTCCAAACTACTCATCGTAGAAATGGATGTATCTAGAACTAAAATACATCTAGATACATCCATACCCGCGACAAGTAATTCGGAACGGAGGAAGTAGTTAGCAATTACATTTTAGTGCGACATTGAAATAAAATCTAGTTACATTTTCTTTTGGAAAATTGTTATCATTTGGACTATTTACTAAGCCCCATTCAAGGCAATAATATGCATGTTCGGTATTCCATGTCTCAGATCATGAAGATTGTTTTATTTATGTGTCTCTTATTGTTTTCATAATAATCAAACATTTTATTTTTCTAGTTGAGATGATATGCATCTTATAGATGAAAGAAGGGAACCTGGATAAAGAATAAATACTCTCTTCGAATATTGCAATCAAACCATTAAGTATGGTAATGGGTGGAGTTCGGACTGGGTTGAACAATATAAAATCCATATCCATATCCATGAAGACAACCTCTGCCCACCCAAGAGAAAACCCACGGGCGAAATATTGTGTCCATATCCAAACCCGATGGTGTGTCCATGTCCAAACCTGATGGTATCCATCGTGTCCTCTCAAGACATATACATAAGACAAAACGCAATGTTCACATAAACTCTCCCATTCTTCACCTCATGGCAGGCTAGGATTCACTTATGGAAATCAACGCCCACTAATAACCTAACCTCATTCAGTATTTATCTTCCTTGGGAACAAGGTAGACCTTCCCAGATTGTCAAGTTTTAATGAATCTTAATCATTCACATCCCTTTTGATTGAAATTAACTGATTTGGAAAAATATAATTACTAATTACATTGCATAAGTACAGATCATGTCATGTGTCCAAAGGTGAACTGTTTACTGGTTTTCTACGGCCACCATCGAATTGTCCACCTCTATAAATCTACGCTCCAATTACTACTCATAATTTTCAGAAATACTTGCAAAAACTCATGAACAAGCATGTGTTGCACATCCGTGTACAGGAACACCAGGCGTAGCTCGAAAAACGTTTTTATATTATGAGACGAAAAGAGTAGTAACACGAAAATTAGCTCGAACGCTGCCTTGCTGCATCCCCATGCCATTGTGCTCTTGTTCTTGCGTGCATGTGTGCTCTGCATTGCCGTGCTCACTGCCCTGCCTTGCCATTCACTGGCTTGCGTTAGCCCATTGCTGCACTTGGGGTCAACGTGTGTGGAGACAGAGGATTCGAGGTGATATGGAGCTGCGTTGTTGCAGGCTAGTTGCGCTAGCTGCTGCAATGCTCCACCATACGTGGAGGTAGTGGCTGACTGTGTCGGCCATCTCTAGGGCTGCGAGAGGAGTAAGTTGAGGAGACTAAAATGATGCTTAACAATGAGTCATCTAACAAGGTGATAAAAGGATGATAAAGGGTGTTGGAGATTGAATGTCAACTAATAAAGGGTACGGTGGGAGTTGTGCAATTTCTTTTGCATGTTTTAGATAAGAAAGGGTAAAATAACAATGGGACATGTGACTGTGGGGTAGGGATAGCAGAATATTGCACGTTAATTCGGACTATCGGGTCAGGTTTGGATATACCCACGGATACAAGACTATGTCCTGGCTCTACCCACGAGTAACTGGGTCAGGTTTGGATGCCACCCATGGACGTAAAAAGCATATCCAAACCCTGTCCATTCTGGTTGGATATCCATAGGTATCTATGTCCATCAGTAAAATTCAACAAAAAATAGTAGCTATGATCATCAAATAGACTAAAAGATAGTACAAATCTGAATTCCCGCTCAAGAGACAAGCATCGAATACTTCCTTTGATTGCATAAGACTAAAAAAATAATAACAACCCAATATAAGATTAATTTGGAATTATGCTAAATAACGGTTTTTCTTAATAGATGCCAATGCGTCTTGTCATTAAATTAAAACCACAGTCTACGTAGACATGACAACAACTACATTTATGCACCAGTAACGACATAAAGGCGCCCCCAAGTATATAGATCTCAATGAATATATTCTAAAATGTATTTTTTTTCAAACATGCATATTGGGATTAGCTCTACTCATTAAGTACTATGCGACAAACTTAGGAAGATATGATGACCCCTCCCCCCCTCCCCGCCCCCCACCATATGGACACACCCAGTTAATTAACACAAGTACCAACATTTTTATACAAGAACAACCTAAATCTAGAAGTCGTGTGTACCTTTTCATAAACTCAGTTCTAAATTGTGAATAGCCATGCTGGGTAGATTTAATGCATGCCACAAAAGCACAAATCCAAGGCCATGCCTATGTGCGTGCAGCCCGCGCGATGGCACATGTCACCCAGTTTTCAGGGGCCCTAAGTTCGAACGCCTTAGATCATCAGGCCCAATAATCCCTAGCACATACAGAATACTTTTTCCCTGATGAATAGCAAAGGTCCTATATGACGTATGCTGCGTCAAAATGACGGCCTCATGCAAAGGGTGCTTCCTCATGGCAAGCCAACTCAATATCGGTAGCACTACATCACTTTTTGATTCTGCGTCTGGTTTTTTAATTTTCCTAAAAAATGTTGCAATTATTTTTTTGTTTTCAAAAACATGAATATGTCTTAATTCTTAAAATGAGATTTTTTTCTATTTTTAGATGAAAATTCCATTTTTTTGAAATTCCTAAACATATTTAAAACTATGAACATTTTTTGAAATTCCTTTTTAAAGTATGATCAGATCTTAAAATCAACGGTCATTTTTTGGATAAAGCAAACAATTTGGGAAATTCCAAATAATTTTGAATGTTTTGAAGAAAATTTTAAATTACATGTTTTTTAAAAACATGAACAAAATTTTAAATTACAAACCTTTTAACTATTTTCCAAAATATATTTTACAAAGTTGACACTTTTTTATTTTTTGAAGAAAAATTATCAGAAAAAACAAAAACATAAAGAAACCATTAAAAAACCAAATCGGACCAGACCAGAATCTGCTAGAATGTTTTAAAAAACCGGATCTTTGGAAAGTACAATAAACTAAAATGGGTCGGCCCATCTCACTATGTCTTACGCAGCTCCCTTTGGTCGACAATCAGTCGCATTAAGCGTCATATAGGATTCACCCTAAATAGCAGCCCAGTTCCAGATGTTGATGACTGCCCAGTTCCTCGTAACAGCCGCCTTCGGTGGTCTGAGGCCCATTAGATTTTTTCCTGCAACGCTGAACAGGCCTGCTTGTCGTTGTACGCTTCCGTACCTTCGTCTCCGCAAAGCCGAACAGGCTTCAAGGCTTTGTGCCTTCGTCTCGGCTCGGCGGAATAGGGTTCCGCTACTCTCGCACGGTACGTCCTCTTCCTAGTAAGCCTTTAATAACCATATACCGTGTTTTCTGAATGGGAGTGCATCCCTTTGGTGCTCGAGCTCTATGGAGCTTGTTTACAAAAATTTCAAAAAAAAAAAAAAACAATCACAGTTCAAAGTTTCAAAAAAAAAAAAATAGAAAGAATTACACATTAACATATGGCTATATACTACTCGTGTTAAGATTTTCCTTAGAAAATACATTGACAAGGGAGCTACACAAATATGACAAATAGCATTCTCAAAATAATGAACAGTGAATGTACTGTCCACTTTAGAAAATAACAACCATTTTGACTTTCTGCGTAGCTCGTGTCTCAATGTATTTTCTTATAAAAAAATATGCACATCTAATACACATCTATATATGAGTGTAAAATTATTTTTTAAAATGGAACTTTGAAATGTGATTTCTTTTTTCAAAACAACCGAGCTCTATGAAGCTCCAGCACCAAACGTGTTTCCTGATTTTTATTATGCCTTTGATTTCATACAAAGAGGCCGTTTTCGGTAGTCCTGTATAGATGGTCAAACCTTGACTGAAATATTATGTATCAATAAACCCGAACCAAGCGTACGCCGAGCAAAGTTTGACCAAAAGTATACGGAATCAATAACTACCGAACGTCGGGATTTTAAAGATTCAGGCCGAACGCATTCTGTACCGTTAGATCAATTGGCGCAGATCTTAAAGCATGTGCTTGACACGTCCCGTTTCTCGTTCGTTCCTGGAACTCCTCGGCCCGAACTCCTTATCCTCTGCCCCCGTCACTTTCTCCTTCCTGTGCTCTTTTCCCCATCCCCATCGTCACTGGGCTCATTTGGTTGTTGGGGATGAAAAATCCTGGGTAGTAAACCCCCAAAGTGGGATTTCCCTGTCCATACGGGATCCCCTCCCACTATGTGAAAATGCACGTTGTCATTTGGACACCAAGGGGTGAGGGAAGACAAATCCCTGGCAGGCAATACCAGAAGGGAACATGCCCACCCAATAGGGCAGAATGTGTAGAAGAAAAATATCATTATACAATAAAAAACCACACAAATAACTTCATTTTTTTCTCACAATATTATCATATAAATACCAGAATAATGTTTGTCCCTCTTTTCTACAAAAGTGCAGGACATTTGGGACTACAATTTAATACAGAAAATTGAATGAAAAATATAAAAAATCTAAATACACAGTTCCCAAAAGAACAAATATTCAACTTTCATCCACACATGTATTTAACCTTACATGTAAAGGTCGGACAAATAGTGAAACACCAAGGATAAATATAGTTTGCTAACTATGTCTCAAAAGAGAAAATTGTAATTATGGTTAGCGGTTCAACTAGAAACACTAATTTGTTCCACTAAAAACATCACAATCATGTGAACTATATCCATATTGAACTAGGAATAACTTCCACCGTCAACTTTTTGAACATTTTTATTGAGTTGTGGTAAGGAACCTGCATCACAAATAAGTATTGAATTTTCAAGCATCAGTATAAGCATGAACTTTTCTGTCCTAGTGGTTACACAAATCTGACATCTGACCCCTTCTATACTGAATAGAAAGAAAGCCACACATAGCAACCCAAGAGGGTTATTCGAGCATGGAAAAATGCCGCTGATCCACCTGCCAGTTCGCTTATCCTTTTCAGAAAAGAACTGTGAATAATCTCATGTAACTTAGCAAATAAAGCATCTTTCGACAGAGATTTTCACACTATAGTCAAGTTATTGCAGAATGTAAAAGATATACACCTTATAAAAATAAAAAGTATATCAGCCAGCTATAAGAAAAACACAAAGCTTCAAATTAGTTTCAACCGAGAACCAACCTCGGATCATTATCCGGCAATGTTGTTTATAATCTGGACAAGCATTCCATATTCTGTGCCGAGTGAAGGTGCAGATGGCACTTTCACCTTAGTGGCACAAAATGTGACCTGACGCCAACCATTGCTACCTTGTCTCGGAAATTCTATAGTAAAGTATTCACCTACATACAGCGTTAGGAATAGATTGTACAAGACTTCAACAAGAGGCAATTTCAGCTATCAAGTATCAACCCAGAAACATACAGATCACACAAGTGAAATCAGCTAGCTATATCAAGTAATATGCTACTGCAAGATATACATGCTAGATTAATGGAATTAATTTTAACTATGGCGATTAATTTTGAAATATTATCTAACAAACATTTTTTTGAAATATCATCTAACAAACATATTATTTTGAAATATTATCTAACAAACATTTTTTTGAAATATCATCTAACAAACATTTTTTTGAAATATCGTCTAACAAACATATTTTTTAAGAATGAAAATAGCTGCTACTAATAGCAAAGTTAGTGCCATAGAATGGCATGGACCACTTTGCATCAGTGCTGACATCAATTGATCACTAAGGTCTAGACCGATAGTGAGTAGTTGTTCTCATATCAAGTACCCCGTCCGTCCCAAAATAAGTGACTCGATTTTGTACAAACTTTAGAGGGAGTATTAGAGACCAGTTTGCATCAGTTGTGCAAGTAACAAGCAAAGGTAAGCTACCGAGCTGGGCAGGGCATGCAGTGCCATGATCTTCCAGGATACTGCCATGTACCTTTCACCATAAGAACCTATCTACCTAATTATATATGTTGCACATTATATCCGAGAAAAGAACACATCAGATGTTGCACATTATTCAGTTCCATCATCAGTCAAAAATTAAGACTCTAGGAATGCAGGCTGGCATAAAACAAATAGACACAAGAAAGTATATAGGGGTACACAAACACACAATCTTGATATTGTACAGAAATGGGTAGTAGGATTCAGACATAGTGTGAATGTGATACAGTATGTAATGGGTGAAGAAAACAGAACCATCTTGTACATTTTATTTTGTCTGGTGGTTTATCTTGAACGAGAAAGTATAAATCCTAGAAGAAAATATATAAATATTAGCAATGAGAAATTGATCCATCAGAGCAAAAAGATGCTTACTCTAGTTTCAGTTTACCACTGTAAAGAATGCACTGTTGCATCATCATCAGTCTAATGGAGGAGGGTCTAGTGTGTTTGCCTGCTTCTAGCATACAAGTTTACACGATGATGAGCACCTGCTAGATGTATTTCAGAACGAGAGGTAAAAAATAGGTAAAAATGCTGATGCAAGCTATGCTCTACAACAAGTGCAGAGCAACTACACAAGAAAAATACAAGCTCCTATGGAATTGGTGATTCAAAATCAGGGACGGTGAAGGCATGATTTGAAGAAAAATGTATTGGGGGGGGGGGGGGGGGGGGGGGCTAACCCGTGATCATTTATATCATTTTTGGTACTAACCTATTGACATAGTGCCCAGTGCCAGTTGCTGTTTTCTGCTTGTTTTTTAAATCGCACAAAATCAATACCAAACGGAGTCCAAATGCAGCGAAACTTTTTGTGGATTTTTTGGGACCAGAAGAGACCCAATGGGCCGGAGAAGCACCTGGGGGTGCCCCGAGGCGGGCACAACCTACTAGGGCGCGCCCAGGTGGGTCGTGCCAACCTCGGTGGCCTCCCGCACCGCCTCTTTGCTCTATAAATACCCCAAAATTCCAGAAACTCTAAGGGAGTCGCCGAAAATCAATTTCAGCCGCCGCAAGTTCCTGAACCACCAGATCCAATCTAGACACCATCATGGAGGGGTTCATCATCCTCATTGGTGCCTCTCCGATGATACGTGAGTAGTTCATTGTAGACCTACGGGTCCGTAGTTAGTAGCTAGATGGCTTCCTCTCTCTCGTTTGATTCTCAATACAATGGCCTCTTGGAGATCCATATGATGTAACTCTTTTTGCGGTGTGTTTGTTGGGATCCGATGAACTTTGAGTTTATGATCAGATATATCTTTTTATATCCATGAAAGTTATTTGAGTTTCTTTGATCTCTTATATGCATGATTGCTTATAGCCTCGTATTTCTTCTGCGATATTTGGATTTTGTTTGGCCAACTTGATCTATTTATCTTGCAATGGGAAGAGGTGCTTTGTAGTGGGTTCGATCTTATGGTGCTTGATCCCAGTGATAGAAGGGGAACCGACACGTATGTATCGTAGCTACTAAGGGTAAAACGACGGGGTCTATCTCTACATAGATAGATCTTGTCTACATCATGTCATCGTTCTTATTGCATTACTCCGTTTCTCCATAAACTTAATACACTAGATGCATGCTGGATAGCGGTCGATGTGTGGAGTAATAGTAGTAGATGCAGGCAGGAGTCGGTCTACTAATCTTGGATGTGATGCCTATATAATGATCATTGCCTGGATATCATCATGATTATTTGAAGTTCTATCAATTCCCCAACAGTAATTCGTTTACCCACCGTTTGCTATTTTTCTCGAGAGAAGCCACTAGTAAAATCTATGCCCCCCCCGGATCTCTTCTTTATTATATTTGCCTTCAAGATCTATTTTCATTCGCTTTTATTTTCAGATCTATTAATCCAAAAATACAAAAATACCTTGCTGCAATTTTTATTTATTTATTTTATCTCGTGTTCCCGCGAGATCTATTTATCTAATCTACTACAATTTTACCTATCTTTTTACCTGTGAGGGATTGACAACCCCTCTCTTACGTCGGGTTGCAAGTATTTGTTCTTTGTGTGCAGGAGCTGTTTACGTGGTGTTGCGTGGTTCTCCTACTGGTTTGATAACCTTGGTCTCATCACTGAGGGAAATACCTACCATTGCTGTGCTGCATCATCCCTTCCTCTTTGGGGAAATACCGACGTAGTTCAAGCAAGCATCAAAAGGAATTTCTAGCGTCATTGCCGGGGAGACATCATCAACATCTACCAGGTTCCTAATCATAAATCTCATCTCCTTACAATTTACATTATTTGCCATTTGCCTCTTGTTTTCCTCTCCCCCACTTCACCAAAATTTTCCGTTTTATTCACCCTCGTTTTCTTTCGCCGTTTTCTCGTCAGATCTGTTTTGTGTGCAACTTTGTTTTTCATCTTTTGTTATTATGGATAGTTCTTCCTCTATTGCGTGCACCCCCGAGAACGAGGTTCTTAATTTCAAACAAAGGGGAGGGGAGAATTTAAAAGATGCTTGGTATAGAATTTGCAATGCTCACAATAGATCTATTCGTAAGCAATTACCATTGTTCTTCTTCACTGTTTTTATGTAGGCATCACCACTTGGCACAGATTCGTCCTTGATACGATTACCGGTGGAAATTTTTGATGTGTCCCTCTCTTGATGCTTTTAATTCTATGGGAAATTTGTGGGATCACCACCTCTTATGATTAATGAAACAACTTTAAATCTTGAGCATGTTATGGAAAGGCTAGATGCTATTGAAAAGAAAATGCTCACAGAAGAAAATATTGAAAAATTAGATAAAAGGATGCATAATCTTGCTAATAGAATCGGGTCAAAAGCGGAGGATGCTCTTAAAGTACTAAAAGAAAAAGAACCCGCATTCAACGAAAGAATAGAGGAGAGCCCCGCTAGAATTGATAAGTTGGAGGAAATTTTTAGTAATCTAAGCACGGCTTTTTCCTCCGCTAAAACTATCGAAAAGACTCCGGTAAAAATAGGCAAGATTACTCAAGCTAATAAAAAACAAGCGTGCAACTTCTAATAGTAACAAAGAAGATCTTAAGATGATTAGTATTCACCCTGATTTTGTTGAAGTTATAAGAGATCCTACTAACAAGAATGAATTTTTTGATCTCTTTCCTAGAAGTATTGTTATTGAAAATTTGTATGCTAAATCCTTTAAGAATTCCAAGTGTTTGATTGAAGAGTTGGGAACCAAAGATGACAATACTTAGATCCTTTGCATTATGCCTAGCTAGGGACGTAAAACGATAGCGCTCGTTGGGAGGCAACCCAATGAATAAAATTTATTTTTGTCTTTTTCTTTATATTCTTGAGTTTTAGCACAATTATGCTACTGTTATGATTGTGTTTTTCATGTTTTAATTAGTTTTTGTGCCAAGCAAAGCCTTTGGGATCATGTTGGGTGATAGTTGATTTGATCTTGTTGAAAAACAGAAACTTTTGCGCTCAGAGAAATAATTTTCATAAATCACAGAAACGTGCTTTTGCTCTGAATTGTTTTACACAAGATTGATATACAAATTTCCAACTTTTTCCTAATTTTTCAGAATTTTTGGAGTTACAGAGGCATTCGAAATATTTAGATTTCTACAGACTATTCTGTTTTTGACAGATTCTGTTTTCTTTCTGTTGTGTGCTTCTTTTGATGATTCTATGGTTTCCTTTGAAGAGTTTTTGCCATAGAAAAGTTGGAATACAGTAGATATAATGCAGAAATAAAATATGAATGGGTTTTCAACAACACTTATAGTAGTGATTTGCTTTCTTATACTAATGGATCTCACGAAGGTTTTGTTGAGTTTTGTGTGATTGAAGTTTTCAAGTTTTGGGTGATGTTACGATGGATGAAGGAATAAGGATTAGCAAAAGGCTAAGCTTGGGGATGCCCATGGCACCCCAAGATAATATTCAAGAAGTATCAAGCAACTAAGCTTGGGGATGCCCCCGAGTGGCATCCCCTCTTTCTTCTAACAACCATCGGTATTTTACTTGGAACTATATTTTTATTCGTCACATATTATGAGTTTTGCTTGGAGCGTCTTGTATGATATGAGTCTTTGCTTGTTTTGTTTGTTATTTTAAGTCATGAATCCTTGCTGGACACACCTATTTGAGAGAGCCAAAATTATGCTATGACTTGCTAGAATTGCTCTCTATGCTTCACTTAAATCTTTATGAGCTATGGAATTGCTCTAGTGCTTCACTTATATATTTTTTAGCATGGTGTGCTTTAGTATTTTTGAATAAATGCTCTCATGCTTCACTTAGATTTATTTGATAGTTAGTAAATTTTGTAAGAAATTCTCTCTTGCTTCACTTAGATTATTTTGAGAGAAAGAAATATGATGCTCATGTTCTTCACTTATATTTGTTTGAGCTTATTAAAAGCAACATATGAAACTAGTCCCAAAGTGATAGATATCCAAGGAGGATATAATAAAAACTTTCATGCAGATCATTGGTCAAAATAAACTTTATTCTTTGTAGTAGTTTTGAGATATGATCATAGTTGATACGTCTCCAACGTATCTATAATTTTTGATTGTTCCATGCTGTTATATTATCATTCTTGGATGTTTTACAATCATTTTATAGCAATTTTATAGCATTTTTTGGAACTAACCTATTGACATAGTGACCAGTGCCAGTTGCTGTTCTTTGCTTGTTTTTTACATCGCATGAAATCAATACCAAACGGAGTCCAAACGCAACGAAACTTTTTGAGGATTTTTCTGGACCAGAAGACACCTGTTGGGCCAAAGAAGTACCAGAGGGGTGCTCCGAGGGGAGCACAACCCACCAGGGCATGCCCGGAGGCCCAGGCGCGCCCAGGTGGGTTGTGCCCACCTCGGTGGCCTCCCGCACTGCCTCTTTGCTCTATAAATACCCCAATATTCCAGAAACCCTAAGGGAGTCGACAAAAATCAATTCCAGCCACCACAAGTTCCAGAAACCACATATTGAATCTAGACACCATCACGGAGGGGTTCATCATCCTCATTGGTGCCTCTCCGATGATGCGTGAATAGTTCATTGTAGGCCTAAGGGTCCGTAGTTAGTAGCTAGATGGCTTCCTCTCTCTCTTTTGATTCTCAATACAATGGTGTCTTGGAGATCTATTTGATGTAACTCTTTTGCGGTGTGTTTGTTGGGATCCGATGAACTTTGAGTTTATGATCAGATCTATGTTTTTATCCATGAAAGTTATTTGAGTCTTTTGATCTCTTATATGCATGATTGCTTATAGCCTCGTATTTCTTCTCAAATATTTGGTTTTGGTTTGGCTAACTTGATCTATTTATCTTGCAATGGGAAGAGGTGCTTTGTGATGGGTTCGATCTTACGGTGATTGATCCCAGTGACAGAAGGGGAACAAACACGTATGTATCGTTGCTATTAAGGATCACAAGATGGAGTCTATTTCTACATAAATAGATCTTGTCTACATCATGTCATCGTTCTTATTGCATTACTCCGTTTCTCCATGAACTTAATACACTAGATGCATGCTGGATAGCTGTCGATGTGTGGAGTAATAGTAGTAGATGCAGGCAGGAGTCGGTCTACTAATCTTGGACATGATGCCTATATAATGATCATTGCCTGGATATCGTCATGATTATTTGAAGTTCTATCAATTGCCCAACAGTAATTTGTTTACTCACGCCATATGTCATTTTTCTCGAGAGAAGCCACTAGTGAAACCTATAGCCCCCGGGTATCTTCTTTATCATATTTTCCTTCCGGATCTATTTTCATTTGCTTTTATTTTCAGATCTATTAATCCAAATATACAAAAATACCTTGCTGCAATTTATTACTTATTTATTTAATCTCGCGTTCCTGCGAGATATATTTATCCTATCTACTACAATTTTACCTATCTTTTTACCCGTGAGGGAATGACAACCCCTCTCTTACGTCGGGTTGCAAGTATTTTTTCTTTGTGTGCAAGAGCTGTTTACGTGGTGTTGCATGGTTTTGCTACTAGTTCGATAACCTTGGTCTCATCATTAAGGGAAATACCTACCGTTGTTGTGCTGCATCATCCCTTCCTCTTTGGGGAAATACTGACGTAGTTCAAGCAAACATCAAAAGGTATTTCCGTGCCATTCTAAGCAAATTTGTATGTGCCATCTCTAATCTTCAAAATTAATTTCTCTTTTGTGTCCTCGTACCGCTCATGAAAAGGTAGGGGTGGCTAATATATTTCCATGCTAGATGTGTTATTCTCAAGATGAGTGTTTATTCACTTGTCATTGCACGAGAGTACGACAAAGGTATTAGGGATGCCTAGTACCGAAATGAAAAATGAATTTACTTTATGTTGTCAAATGATAAATTCCTTGGAAAGTGTTGGTATGGACGGTACCCGTGGATTCGTTTAGCCGTGGAATGTGAAACACTAGTAGAAAAAGGGCCATTTGTCCCGGTTCATAAGGCCCATCTGTCCCGTTTGGGGAACCGGGACTAAAGGGTCGTTACTAATGCCTAGGCCTTTAGTCCCGGTTCTTATACTAACCGGGACAGATGGGCCTCCACGTGGCCGGTGCTGCGAGCCCAGGCAGGAGGCCCTTTAGTCCCGGTTGGTGGCACCAACCGGGACCAATAGGCATCCACGCGTCAGCTTTTCAGGGGCTAGGGTTTTTGTTTTTTTTCTGAAAGGGGGGGGGGGGTGGATTTGGGGGTTTTGTATGGTTAATTAAGGTGTTTCATATATTGTGTTAGGTAGCTAATTAATTAATAGAGAGAAGTGTCCTCTCTTATCCCCGTGCTTGGTCGACGGTACGTACTATACGTACAGAGAGGCCCTCGACACGCTAGCTAGTAAGAAAATGAAGGAAACCATTAAGTACAGAAGTTCGTCATGCATACCAAGAGAAGTGATCGACCTCTCCTTCTCCGAGAGATTGGTCGAACAACAAGTTTTCGTATTATCTATCCGACGCTACTGGCTACATACATATACAATATGTAAGATCTCTTACAATCCCCTAGCATTTGAACTCAACTTCCACATGGTATTCTTCGGCTTTATTGATGATGTGGTCAAGAAAGAATCCCGCCAATTCCTCTTGAATTGCTTTCATGCGATCTTGTGGTAGGAGTTCATTCCGCATCTGCCACGTCTAATTTGAAGAAGGGGGTTAATACATATATATGAATGAAACTCAACAGAAATGATGGTGTAATAAAATGAAATTGTGAATATTATTGCTTACGCACTTCATATTGTCTTTTAGAGTAGCCACGCTTATCTTTGCAAGTCGCGTTGTAGATGAACTCGCACACGTAGTATCCACAGTAATCATTCCCTTGTTCCTGCCACAAGCACTTTACGAGAAATAGAGGTCAATCAAACTGATAATGAAGCATTATAAATGGCATTGATGAAAGTAGCTAGAATCAACGGGAGATGCGCGCAACTAGCTAGCTAGTAGTACTTACTTTCGGGTATGTATATCGCAGCTTCTTCGGCAGTCCCGGAGCTTCTGTGGTGAACTGTTTCCAAACCCTGCAAGACAAAGAAAATAATTATTACTTGAGATATCAGGAAATGAACAAAAAGTTGCCAATATGGTGCGATAATGATCGATTGAACTTACTTGTTGAGAATTTTAGTCATGTCCGCATAGGTCTCGGGATCTTTTTGTCTCGAGTCTAAGACGGTTACTAGTCCCCGCTGAAGCTTAATCTCCAAGAGAATATAGTGGAAGCTGCGCACGCATGCATACCTCATCAATTACATTACTATAACCTCGCTCGAGTAATAAGGGAAACTGAATATGCACACGACAGTAACACTTACTTGAAGTTGTAAGGAAAGAGTATTAAATCTTTGTTTTGATTTATTAACAATGATTTGAGCAAGTTGGCCTCGGCCTCTTCGGCGCTCTTTTTAACCTGAAATTCATCTGTGAGATTTGTGTTAATGAACCCAATATCATACATTTCTGCTTTTCTGCACTCGACGATCTTCAATCTGCATAATATAGTGAGGATAATTATAAATACATGCAATGAAAGAGCTGAGCTATATATAGAGACTTAATGACAGAAGTAGTACTTACAGCTAGTAGCAAGTGGCCGTTAATTTATCGAGGGCCTTTTGATTGAAGAACTGGAAGAACTCCTCAAATGGAACAGTCAACAGATCAATTCCAACGGGGTCCTGCTCCTCTTTAACTCTCAGATACAAAGTATTCGTCCCCCCAGACTCTCTGCAGGTTTTCATGTACCAATTATGGAATCTTCGCATCATCGTTGTTAGAGATTTTTCATTTTTGACGAGAGGCTTCCCGTACTCGTATCTGTGTTCGTCCACCTCCAAGAAATCATAATGTACATCATCGGGTAGGTAATCTCCAAGATTGCTATAACCGGGCACCATCCCCGGAGTATTAGCGACGATGTCGCTAGACACATTGAGCGGGGGGCACGATTGGTTCGCTTGTTCGCCGAGCTGGGCAATTTTTTTCCCAGCTGCTCGTCGTTCTTTTAACCTTTGATCACTGACAGTACTTCCCGACCGCTCCGCTTCGAGATATGCCTTTTCAGTAACGCGCTCATAGTTGGTTTTCGGAGGAGACTTTGGTGGTTTCCTCAGGGCATCGATAGTGCGCTTTGCTTTCACCGCATCTACCTTCTCCTCCGGAGGTGGATGTCTCTCTGCTTTCTCCCCTTCAAAGAAGTCCTTCACTTCTTTTTGCACGATCTTCTTGTTTTCTTCCACGGTCATCTCGTACGGTAACTTCTCTAGAGGCTTGAGAGGTGGACCGTATCTGTATTGCCTCCCGCCTCTGGCTGTACTGCTAGACGCCGGATCAGACGGAGCGGCTGCGGCTGTCTTCTTTCGTGCTTTCTTACGAGGTGGAGGAGAAGGACTACGACGCGCCGGAGCAGCCGGGGCGGCGGCGGGTCTCTTCCGCCCTTGCTGGCGAGGCGGAGAAGGAGGAGGCTGGTGGCTTCTCGGGCGCGCCGGCGCAGGCGGAGAAGGAGGCGGAGTGCCTCCACGCACCGGAGAAGGAGGTTGAGTGCCCTAATCGTCACTCGCCAGAGGAGGAGGCGGAGTGCCCTGACTCGCCGGAGGTGGAGGAGGAGGCGGAGGCATCCAGTTCGGAAGGTTGATGAGCTCCTTCCGCCATAGGCATGGAGTCTTCAGACAAGAACCCAGCCGAGTCTCCCCTTCACCCGTAGGGTGGTCAAGCTGGAGGTCCTCAAATCCTTCTGTGATTTCATCCACCATCACCCTAGCATATCCTTCTGGAATGGGCCGGTAGTGAAAAGTTGCGCCAGGTTCAGGAGGTGCAACAGAGCCAACAGCCGCCTTGACTTTCAATTCCATCCACTGCGTCATAAGGTGGCAATGCTGAGACTTCGTGATAGCATCTATGGGGTAGCTAGCAGGAGTCGTGAAGGCAGGCTCCTGAAGCAGCTCCGTGGAAGCCACGCTGCTTCTCCGCTGAGATGGCGGGGTAGCTTCGGGTGTTTTGGCAGGTCGCGTGCTGCGAACTGCCTCTCGTTCCTCTAGCGCTTGTACCCTTGCGTGCAACGCCTGTATTTGGGTCAACTCCTTTTTCTTCTTCCTCTCCCGGCGTTTGTAACGCCTGCGTCGGGAAATCCAGCCTTCCACGAAAGGGAGCCTGGCGTGCCTCGTGTCCGTCCGGGGTGCTCAGGATTCCCGAGGGCCTCTATGAGCTCGTCGTTCTCTCTGTCCGGAACGAACGTCCCTTGCTGCGCCTTTTCGATATACCCCTGAAGCTTCACGATGGGTGTGTTCAGCTGCTCGTCGGTCCAAACGCACTTCCCTGTTACAGGGTCCAATTTTCCCCCAACCCCGAAGAACCAAGTCCTGCAACGGTCTGGCCAGCGTCGCGTCTCTGGTTCGATCCCTTTATCAATGAGGTCATTCTCAGCCTTGTCCCACAACGGCCGGGCTTTCAGGTAGCCACCTGACCCCGTGCGATGGTGATGCTTCTTCTTTGCAGCATTTTTCTTGTTTGTCGCTGACATCTTCGCTACTCTCTCAGATTTCTTTTTGGTGACAAATTCAGGCCACTGATCTTTGATCTTCTCAAATTAGCCGATGAATTCTGGAGTCTTGTCTTGGTCGACAAACGATTATTTTAGCTCATTCTTCCACCTCCTGAATAGCTCAGCCATCTTCTTAAGAGCATAAGCCTTGATCATTGGCTTTTTAACTGGATTCTCCGGATCCTCCTCTGGCGGGAAGGTGAAATTTTCCTGCAGCGCGGTCCAAAGATCAGCTTTCTGCCTATCGCTGACATAAGACACCTAAGAGTCTTTGTCCTTAGGCTTCAACCATTGCTCGATGCTGATCGGGATCATGTCCCTCACTAGAACCCCGCACTGAGAATTAAATTTTTGCTTGGTCCGGAGGGGTTCAATCGGTTGGCCAGCGCGATCAATTTCGATGATCGTGTACCTTTCATCTGCGCGCAACTTTCTCTTCGGGCCTCGTCTCGTACCGAAGTGTTGCTCGATCTGGAGGGCTAGAAAATAAGAAAAAGAAGAGAGTTAATATGTGTACATACCAAAAACAATTAATGCATCAATTAGCTATAGTCAGCACATGCTTAATTAATTAATATATATACCTGGCCGGACTCCGTTTGGTCACCGGAGCCGTCATCACGGTGTCCTTCCCCCTCCATTCGCTCACCGAAGCCGTCATCACGGTGTCCTTCCCCCTCCATTCGGTCACCGGAGCCGTCATCACGGTGTCCTTCCTCCTCCATTGTTTGATCATCGACGTAGCATGCTTCTTCATCCTGTCTTTCCAGACCATCGGTGCATGTGTCGTTGAGAAACGACAAGACGACATCACTTCCGTGTGCGATTATCTCCCCCAACACCGCTTCTTTTGCTTCGTCTCGGGGGTGCGGATCCATAGTTTCTGCAAATATTTACAACATGGCAATTATTATTCAAACATGACAGATGGATATATTAGTCGCAAACGTTGAACTAGCTAGCTAAGCATAATAAGGAATCATATTAGTGGCATGGCCTCGACGCTTCTCTAGGGTGTGGGGTGGCCTCGGCAACGCTTCAAGGGTTTGGGGTGGCCTCAACAACGCTTCAAGGGTTCGGGGTGGCCTCGACGACAACGCTCTTTTAACTTGGTAAATTTGGGTGGCCTTAAGAGAGTCTGTCGATTGGGTAGGGGCGCGGCGGGAGGGGGTAGGAGACTGACATCGTTTTTTCTAGGGTTTGGGTGTCCTCGAGAGTTTTGGTCGAGCGAGAGGGCCGGGGGGTGCTCCCGTGGTATAAGTTATCACGGTCGAGAGGGGGGGGGTATATATATCGACCGCCCCTCATGTCGAAGTTATCCGGGAGGGGGTTATATCGACAACGACGACATACATACATGGGAAAATAATGTTATTGGGGAGGGGGTATATCGACCCCCCCCCCTCGTGTTGAAGTTATCGGGATAGAAGAGAAGAAGAAAAAAATAGAATTTTCTTATTTTTTCTTAAATGTAACTTTTGCATATATGAACATACATACATGGAAAAAAATTGCTGTGAACAAAAAAATATCATATATGAATATTTTGTATATACATCCATATCCATCCATCCATCCATTCATACATACATACATGGACAAAAAAGAGCTATGAACAAAAACATCAAGAATTTTCTTATTTTTTCTTAAATGTAACTTTTTGCACTAGAACTATTTCAAATAATTCCTTTCAAATGCCACAAAATTTTTGAGAAGTCCTCTGATGCCTATAGATCATTTTTATTCAAAAACCCACTTTGGTCATTTGAAAATTTTGAGCACAACATCCATTTTCAATTTTGGTCCAATCTTGGCATTGAACTACAACCCTATTTTTCCTTGCTAAAAAAATTCTGAAATTTTTACATCTTGTAGTCCTTCCTACTAAACCCTTAAGTCCAGAAGGGCAGCCCCAATTTCATCTAGCGAGTCCACCAAAAAAATTCATGTAGTTTATGTCCAGCACTAAATTTTAATAAAACTTGCACTAACAAGTTTTTCCTTTTAACAAACCAACTTGACCATCTTCACCAACATCCAAGGAGACATCATCCTGCCAAGTCTCACATAAAACAAAGTTCCCTAGCTAGCCCTAGCATTTCATCAAACACCTTGTGGACATGGCTGAAAACATGCAATTCTCTGAAACTTTGCACTGAACCAACTTCACCATCATCACATACATGAAGGAAGGACAGAGGAGAGGGGTGGGAGGGAGGAGGGAGTACCGGCCTGTCCGGTGGGCAGTGTTGCGGTGGCGTTGACGGCAGGGAAGGGGCGTGGCGCAGCGTCGGGGCAGGGCAGGGGCGCGGCGGCGTTGGCGTCGAGGTCGAGGTAGGGGCGCACGGCGTCGTCGTCGGGGTAGGGTAGGGGCGCGACGGTGTCGGGGCGAGGCAGGGGCGCACGACGTCGGCGTCGGGGCACGGCAGGGGCGCGGCGGCGTCGGGGCAGGCAGGGCGCGGCGACGGCGTTGGGGCACGGTAGGGCGTGGCAGCGTCGGGGCAGGCAGGGCGCGGCGACGGCGTCGGCGTCGAGGTCCGGCAGCCTGGCGGCGTCTAGGTGTTCGTCGGTGTCAAGGCGTTTGTCGGTAGAGAAGCAGATCGAAGAACTGAATGAAAAATTTCACAAGTCCAGTTTATATACACAGACCATTGGTCCCGGTTCGTGCCACCAATCGGTACTAATGCCCCCCTTTAGTACCGGTTGGTGCCACCAACCGGAACCAAAGGTCTCTTTTCAGCAGTCTAAAGGGCGGGAAGCGGCGGCCTTTGGTCCCGGTTGGTGGCACCAACCGGTACTAAAGGGGGGCATTGGTACCGGTTGGTGGCACGAACCGGGACCAATGCCCACCTTTAGTCCCGGTTGGTGCCACCAACCGGGACCAAAGGACACGCACAGCAGCGTGGTGGTGGGAGTTTAGTCCCACCTCGCTAGTTGAGAGGGGCGCGCAGTGGTTTATAAGCCCCACTACCGCACCCCTCTCGAGCTCCTCTCTATTACAGGCTTACGGGCCTAATTGTCACAGCTATGCCAGATGGGCCTACTAGGCCTTCTGCGGGCCTGAATCCTGGCCCATTGATGGGTTTCTAGTCGTATTCACGCCGTGGTGGCCCAGTAGGTGGCAATTTTTTTATTTTTTCCCAGTTTTTTTGTTTTATTTTTTTGCTTTTTTTGTTTTGTTTCTACTTACAACAAAATACTTATTTATTTTATTTTATTTTGTTTCTACTTATATATTTGCTATTAAAGTTTCTAACAAACAAGTTCTTTATGAAAATTCTTTTTGCTTTTAATGATTTTGAACAGAAAATACTTTGATAATTTTAGTTGCATCAATTTTATATAATTTTAGTTTCATAAATTTTATAGGTTGCTTATAATGTTTTGAACAGAAAATACTTTGATAATTTTAGTTTCATAAATTTTATTTATGTTATTAAAGTTTATTTTATTTTATTTTATTTTGTTTCTCCTTATATATTTTATTAAAGTTTATATTATTTTGTTTCAAATTACTTATTTATTTTATTTTGAGATAATTCTTTTTGCTATTAAATTTTCATGCATTTACTGATTATTTTATTTTGTTTCTCTTTCAAAGTATCAGGGTTTCATACGGAAACTCGTCTGTTACAAAAGGATTTCATTTTTTTGAACTTATTTGAACTCCATAGTTTTTCTATGTTCAAAATGCACCATTCAAAGCCACATCATCAATTTTCAACCATTTCTGACTTCATTTGTTATTTTTCATGCATTTACTGATTTTTTCAGCTATAAGACCCTGAAATTGAAAAGCATTTCAAATGAACTCTCAAAAGGTTAAAAGTTGGCATGGTATCATCATTTCACCCACATAGCATGTTCAAGAAAGTAGAGAGGCTTACGGCAAAAACTGGATGCACTTCGTGTACAAAACAGACAATCTCTTTCGAAGAATCAGGGTTTCATACGGAAACTCGTCTGTTACAAAAGGATTTCATTTTTTTGAACTTATTTGAACTCCATAGTTTTTCTATGTTCAAAATGCACCATTCAAAGCCACATCATCAATTTTCAACCCTTTCTGACTTCATTTGTTATTTTTCATGCATTTACTGATTTTTTTCAGCTATAAGACCCTGAAATTGAAAAGCATTTCAAATGAACTCTCAAAAGGTTAAAAGTTGGCATGGTATCATCATTTCACCCACATAGCATGTGCAAGAAAGTAGAGAGGCTTACGGCAAAAACTGGATGCACTTCGTGTACAAAACAGACATCTCTTTCGAAGAATCAGGGTTTCATACGGAAACTCGTCTGTTACAAAAGGATTTCATTTTTTTGAACTTATTTGAACTCCATAGTTTTTCTATGTTCAAAATGCACCATTCAAAGCCACATCATCAATTTTCAACCCTTTCTGACTTCATTTGTTATTTTTCATGCATTTACTGATTTTTTTCAGCTATAAGACCCTGAAGTTGAAAAGCATTTCAAATGAACTCTGAAAAGGTTAAAAGTTGGCATGGTATCATCATTTCACCCACATAGCATTTGTAAGAAAGTAGAGAGGGTTACAGCAAAAACTGGATGCACTTCGTGTACAAAACGGACAATCTCTTTAGAAGTATTAGGGTTTCATACGGAAACTCGTCTGTTACAAAAGAATCTCATTTTTTTTAACTTATTTGAACTCCATAGTTTTTCTATGTTCAAAATGCACCATTCAAAGCCACATCATCAATTTTCAACCCTTTCTGACTTCATTTGTTATTTTTCATGCATTTACTGATTTTTTTCAGCTATAAGACCCTGAAATTGAAAAGCACTACAAATGAACATGGATAGATAAGTGACCAAATTAATAGTAGTTCATCATCACATTAAAACCAAAGTACATACATAGTTCAAATTGAACAACATATAGCTCTCCAGAGCATCTAGTTAAACCATACATTGAAACTATGTAAAACCTTTCAATGCAACAACAAATGCGATCATAATCACAACTAAGGTAACAATTGATCCAACGACATAATGATACCAAGCCTCGGTATGAATGGCATATTTTCTAATCTTTCTAATCTTCAACCGCATTGCATCCATCTCGATCTTGTGATCATAGACGACATCTGCAACATGCAACTCCAATATCATCTTCTCCTCCTCAATTTTTTTTCCTTCAAGTAATTGTTTTCTTCTTCGACTAAATTTAACCTCTCGACAATAGGGTCGGTTGGAATTTCCGGTTCAACCACCTCCTACATAAATAAAATCTATGTCACGTTGGTCGGCACAATTGTCATAAACAATAAATGAACCAAATAGTTATAAAAAGGTAATATATACCACATCCGAATCATAGACAGGACGAGGGCCGACGGGGGCGGATACCAGAACCATCGCACTATATAATAACAAGGAATAATAAAAGTAAGAAAATTAGACAAGTATCTACAAGTAAGAATTTTTTTCTTTCAGAAAGAAGATAAGAACAAGAGGCTCACCACGATGGTGCCGGCGACGAGATCGGCGCGGGCGATCGACGGCGGTGAAGATGGAGACGGGACGTGACGGACCGCTAAACCTAGAAAAATCTCGGGGAAAATGGAGCTCGGAGGTCGAGTTTCGAGAGAAGAAATATTAACTAGTGTGGCTCGGACATTTCATCGAACACCTCATGTGCATAGGAGGTGAGCTAGAGCACCCAAATGCCCTCCCCTCGCCGGCCAGCAAAAAACAGAGCAGGGGGGAGTGCTCTGCTCGCTGGCGATGGGCTATATATAGGCAAATCATTTGTCCCGGTTCGTGGCTGGAACCAGGACCAATGGTTATGGGCCAGGAGCGAGGCCCATTGGTCCCGGTTTGTTCCTAGAACCGGGACAAATGGGTCCAGACGAACCGGGACCAAAGCCCGTGAGGCCCCAGCCAGCCACTTGGGCTCACGAACCGGGACGAATGCACCCATTGGTCCCGGTTCGTATAAGAACCGGGACTAATGGGCTGGCCAGGCCCGAACGAAAGCCCCTTTTTCTACTAGCGAAAGTATGGTGGAAAAAGGAATAAACTTTATTTTCTGTTTGGGAACCGCCTATGATACATCTAGCATGGAAACTATTGGGAACTACTCGATCATTTTTCGTTGACAGGAAAGGCATGCCACCCAAAATGTTTTTATCTCTATTTTTTCGCTTTGAGCTCTAGCACCTTTACAAATCCCTACTTCCCTCTGCGAAGGGCCTTTCCTTTACTTTATGTAATTTTTATTTTTACTTGAGTCTCCATCTCTCTTATAAAGCACCAACTAAGGGGCACTATGATCGTACTTGAGCATTAGGTGTAGCTAATATGTGAGTGTGTTTCATGAATGGATCAATGATTGAGCATAATGGGCTAGGGATAACTTGCTTTAGTGTTGATATTTTGAAAGACATGGTTGCTTGTTGATATTCTTGAGTATTGAAATCCTCATGTCAAAACTAGACTATTGCTTTGAACCATATAAAAATCCAAATGTCCATGCTACAAAGAAAAGAATATGTGATGAACATGTTAGGCAGCATTCCATATCAAAAAAATCTATTTTTATCATTTACTAACTCGAGGACGAGCAGGAATTAAGCTTGGGGATGCTGATACGTCTCCAACGTATCTATAATTTTTTATTGTTCCATGCTGTTATATTATCATTCTTGGATGTTTTACAATCATTTTATACCATTCTTTGGAACTAACCTATTGACATAGTGCCCAGTGCCAGTTGGTATTTTTTGCTTGTTTTTTACATCGCAGGAAATCAATACCAAACGGAGTCCAAACGCAGCGAAACTTTTTGAGGATTTTTTCTGGACCAGAAGACACCTGTTGGGTCAAAGAACTACTAGAGGGGTGCTCTGAGGGGAGCACAACCCACCAGGGCGCGCATGGGGGCCCAAGCGCGCCTAGGTGGGACGTTCCCACCTCGGTGGCCTCCCGCACCGCCTCTTTGCTCTATAAATACCCCAATATTCTAGAAACCCCAAGGGAGTCAACGAAAATCAATTCCAGCCGCCGCAAGTTTCAGAAACCACAGATCCAATCTAGACACCATCACGGAGGGGTTCATCATCCTCATTGGTGCCTCTCCGATGATGTGTGAGTAGTTCATTGTAGACCTACGGGTCCGTAGTTAGTAGCTAGATGGCTTCCTCTCTCTCTTGATTCTCAATACAATGGTCTCTTGGAGATCTATTTGATGTAACTCTTTTTGCGGTGTGTTTGTTGGGATCCGATGAACTTTGAGTTTATGATCAGATCTATGTTTTTATCCATGAAAGTTATTTGAGTCTTTTGATCTCTTATATGCATGATTGCTTATTGCCTCGAATTTTTCTCCGATATTTGGTTTTTTGGTCAACTTGATCTATTTATCTTGCAATGGGAAGAGGTGCTTTGTGATGGGTTCGATCTTACGGTGCTTGATCCCAGTGACAGAAGGGGAACCGACACGTATGTCTCGTTGCTATTAAGGATAACAAGATGGGGTCTATTTCTACATAAATAGATCTTGTCTACATCATGTCATCGTTCTTATTCCATTACTCCGTTTCTCCATGAACTTAATACACTAGATGCATGCTGGATAGCGGTCGACGTGTGGAGTAATAGTAGTAGATGCAGGCAGGAGTCGGTCTACTAATCTTGGACGTGATGCCTATATAATGATCATTGCCTGGATATCGTCATGATTATTTGAAGTTCTATCGGTTGACCAACAGTAATTTGTTTACCCACCGTATGCTATTTTTCTCGAGAGAAACCACTAGTGAAACCTACGCCCCACGGGTGTCTTCTTTATCATATTTGCCTTCAAGATCTATTTTCATTTGCTTTTATTTTTAGATCTATTAATCCAAAAATACCTTGCTGCAATTTTTACTTATTTATTTAATCTCGCATTCCCGTAGGATCTATTAATCCAATCTACTACAATTTTACCTATCTTTTTACCCATGAGGGATTGACAACCCCTCTCTTACGCCGGGTTGCAAGTATTTGTTCTTTGTGTGCAGAAGCTGTTTACGTGGTGTTGCGTGGTTTTCCTACTGGTTCGATAACCTTGGTCTCATCACTGAGGGAAATATCTACCATTGTTGTGCTGCATCATCCCTTCCTCTTTGGGGAAATACCGACGTAGTTCAAGCAAACATCAATAGTGATAGGTGAGTCATGTTGATGAGGAATTATGCTTTAGTAAGTGTATTGGTGTTAAGTTTTGTGATTCCCTATGCAAGCATGAAAGTCAACAGTTATGTAATGAAATTACCTCCTACTTGTGGTGGATTATTCAGTGTTAGTTATGCTTAATGTTCGCTTATGAGATTTTTCATTTCTTTGTTGGATGCTTCCCAGTCTTTTGCTAGCCTTCATTTGCACTAAGTATGATCAGTACTTGTGCATCCAAAATCCTTAAACCCAGTTTTGCCACATGAGTCCACTATACCTACCTATATGTGGTATTTTCGTGTCGTTCTAAGCAAATTTGTATGTGCCATCTCTAATTTTCAAAATAAATTTCTCTTTTGTGTGCTTGTACCGCTCATGAAACGGTAGGGGGTGGCTAACACTACTAGGAAAAGGGTTATAGCTGATATGGACATTAATGGCGCATCATGTATAGCAGTGGCGCACCAGATACAAGTGCGCCATTCTTGACATATTACTAATGGCGCACCTCGTGTGTGGTGCGCCATTAGTAGTTTTGAAAAAAAAGTCTGTTAGCAGTGGCGCACCAGGAGATAGTGCGCCATTACTAGTTGACATAGTAATGGCGCACCACACCCACCGTGCGCCATTAGTAGTTTAAAAAAAATAAAAAAAAATTGTTACTAGTGGCGCACCAGTGGACAGTGCGTCATTACTAGTTAAACTAGTAATGGCGCATTGTCCACTGGTGCGCCACTACTAACATTTTTTTTTTCAAAACTACTAATGGCGCACCACACACCAGGTGCGCCATTAGTAACCCTGGTGCTATATGCACCCCTCCCCTCGTGGACTGCCTTTTCAGTTTAAAAAAATAAAAGAAAATGATAGAAATGTCAAAAAAATAAAAGAAAATAAGTTTCCCATGTGATATGTGGTCTAGTTGTTGGGAAAATTTACAAATATGAATTTCGACTTTATTTGCAAAATCTTTTTGGAATTTAGTAAAATGGGCATAACTTTTGCATACGAACTCGGATTAAAAAGTTTTTTATATGAAAAATCATCTACTCCAAAAGTTAAATCCGAATTCAACAGGGGGAACCCCGTTCAACATCTTCAAAATCCCCAAAACCTAACAGAACGAAAGATACGGGGCTTTTAAGATCTAGAGGGGGAAAAATGAAAAAAAATCAAACTTACTAGTGGCGCACCATTTGCTAGGTGCGCCACTAGTAACAGAAAAAATTGGTTTCAAAAGAAAAAAATTGGATTTTTTTTTCAAAATATGATACGTAATATGACCATGAACAAAGTCCTAGACCTCAACAAGGTTTAATAGGATTGATATGATAGATATATCAACAAGTGCCTGTGAAGTGAGCTGGTGCTGGGGTTGGATAGAACTGCGAAGTTAAGCATGCTCGGGCTGGAGTAGTGTGAGGATGGGTGACCGTCCGGGAAGTTTGACCACGGAGTGCGATTTGAGTTGAGATTAAGCATATTGACCTGAGATTAAGCCATAGTGACCCGAGATTAAGAAAAAAAACAAAACAATTTGAAAAAAAATTTGAAAAAAATTTATTAGTAATGGCGCACTTCTATGTGGTGCGCCATTACTAAGTCAGATAGTAATGGCGCACCAGATGCATAGTAATGGCGCACTATAGGTGCGCCATTACTATCTGGGATACTAATGGCGCACCAGAGGTGCGCCATTACTATTTTGTTATTAATGGCGTGATAATAGTGGCGCACCTGTAGTGCGCCATTAATGGCAAAAACAGGTGCGCCACTAATTAGCCTTTTCCTAGTAGTGTAATATATTTCCATGCTAGATGTGTTATTATCAAGATGAGTGTTTATTCACTTGTCATTGCACGAGAGTACGACAAAGGTATTAGGGATACCCAGTCCCGAAATGAAAATGAATTTACTTTATGTTGTCAAATATATAAATTCCTAGGAAAGTGTTGGTATGGACGGTACCCGTGGATTCGGTTAGCCGTGGAAAAAGGAATAAACTTTATTTTCTGTTTGGGAACCGCCTATTATATATCTAGCATGGAAAGTATTGGGAACTACTCGATCGTTTTCATTGATAGGAAAAGCATGCTTCCCAAAATGTTTTTATCTCTATAGTTTTTTTCACTTTGAGCTCTGGCACCTCTACAAATCCCTACTTCCCTCCGCGAAGGGCCTTTCTTTTACTTTATGCATTTTTTTATTTTTACTTGAGTCTCCATCTTCTCTTATAAAGCACCAAATAAGAGGCACTATGATCGTACTTGAGCATTGGGTGTAGCTAATATGGGAGTGTGTTTCATGAATGGATCAATAATTGAGCATAATGGGCTAGGGATAACTTGCTTTAGTGTTGATATTTTGAAAGACATGGTTGCTTGTTGATATGGTTGAGTATTAAAGTCCTCATGTCAAAACTAGACTATTGCTTTGAACCATATAAAAGTCCAAACACTACAGGAATCAGAAACTTTGCCGTCCGCCATAGCGGACGGCAAAGGCATGCCTGGCGGACGGCAAAGGCCTTTGCCATCCATCAGCAGACGGCAACAGGTCCGGCTGAACGAGCTACGGCAAAGGGCTCTTTGCCATCTGCTGGCGGACGGCAAAGATGAAAAGGCCTTTGCCGTCTGCTGGACGGCAGAGAAAAGGTACCAGCCCCGTTAGGTGGCTAACGGCGCTCTTTGCCGTCTGCCTCATAGTCAACGGACGGCAAAGAAATTTCAGTTAATTAAAAAAATACGGTTGTACTCCTCGGTGCTGCAGTGACGTGGTCGTTCAGGCGGCAGGTGAGCGTGTCCAGCGGCAAGATGGCGGCCGACGGTCCTATTGTGAGCACGTCCGGCGGCCTGAGGTCGTTCTTGCAGAGAGGAGGCTGGGATGCTCGGGTGCGGCAGGGTCCGGCGATGTCCGGCGAGGGGCGGCCGTGGCGGAGCCCGGCGAGGGTTGGAGAGGAGGAGCCTGGGGCTTTCGCGCTCGCGGTAGAGAGGAGGAGGCTCGGGCGTGGCGGAGTCCGGCAGGGGGCGGCCATGGCGTAGTCCGATGAGGGGGCGGCGAGGAGGAGGAGGCTGGGGAGCTCGACTGCCGCAGGGTCCGGCGAGGGGCGACCGCGGAGGGGTCCGGCGAGGGGCAGCCACGGCGGAGTCGGACGAGGGGCGGAGAGGCGGAGTACGGCGAGGGGGCGGCCGTGGCGAAGTCAGGCGAGGGGCGGAGAGCAGGAGGAGGCTGGGGAAGCTCGGCTGCCGTGGTGTCCGGCGAGGGGCGACTGCGGAGGGGGTCCGGCGAGGGGCGGCCACGGCGGATTCTGGCAAGGGGCGGAGAGACAGAATCCAGCGAGGCTGTTGCTCTGCTGCTGCGTTTTTTTAAGGGTTGCTGCTGCGTTTGTGTGGAGGAGAGAATAGATCGATGGAGGTGTGCTCGTGGGGTGGGAACGTGAGATGCATGGTGGATTGGTGGTGTGGGGAGTGGGGCAGCCCTGCCACGTCATCGATCCAGGGGAAGTTGTTTCCAACCAATAGGAAACATTCAAATAATTTGTGTTTGTTTACCCTATTACTTTTGGCAAAATAAGCATGTTAAAATGTAGTAAATTTTCTCAAACTTGTTCTACGCATTATAGAAACTATAAACCAATACCATGCCAAATTTCATATACTTTAGGCCTTGTTTACATTTTCAAATAATTTGAGAAGTCGACACTGTTATTTTGCCTACTGTAAAAAAACAGATGGCAAAGTCTTTGCCGTGTACCAAATGAAAATAGATGGTGTGGGTGGGTGAGGCGGGGGGAGAGAGAGAGGGAGGAGGTGGGGCCAACCTTTTTTTGACCTGCAAAAAAATAGCCCACCTCTTTGCCGACTACCCCACCCCCTCTTTGCCATCCGCCAGCAGACGACAAAGATTCTTTGCCATCTGCTGGCAGTCGGTAAAGAGGTGGGTGCCCCTTTGTCGTCTTCCAGCAAATGGCAAAGAATCTTTGCCGTCCGCTGGCAGACGGCAAAGAGCTGGCTGATGGCAAAGAGTGTCTTTGCCATCAACCTACTCTTTGCCGTCTGCTTTCCAAAAGCGGACGACAAAGAGGCTATTTGCCGTCTGCCAGCAGACGGTAAAGAGCTGGCAGACGGCAAAATGCCAGATTCCAGTAGTGAAATATCCATGCTACAAAGAAAAGAATATGTGATGAACATGTTAGGCAGCATTCCACATCAAAATTTCTGTTTTTATCATTTACCTACTCGAGGACGAGCATGAATTAAGCTGGGGATGCTGATACGTCTCCAACGTATCTGTAATTTTTGATTGTTCCATGCTGTTATATTATCATTCTTCGATGTTTTACAATCATTTTATATAATATTTTGGTACTAACCTATTGACATAGTGCCCAGTGCCACTTGTTGTTTTCTGCTTGTTTTTTACATCGCAGGAAATCAATACCAAACGGAGTCCAAACGCAGTGAAACTTTTTATGGATTTTTTTGGACCAGAAGACACCCAATGGGCCGGAGAAGCACCTGGGGGGTGCCCCGAGGGGGGCACAACCCACCAGGGCGCGCCTGGGCCCCAGGCATGCCCTGGTGGGTTGTGCCCACGTCAGTGGCCTCTCGCACCGCCTCTTTGCTATATAAATACCCCAATATTCCAGAAACCGTAAGGGAGTTGACGAAAATCAATTCCAACGCCGCAAGTTCCAGAACCACTAGATCCAATCTAGACACCATCACGGAGGGGTTCATCATCCTCATTGGTGCCTCTCCGATGATGCGTGAGTAGTTCATTGTAGACCTACGGGTCCGTAGTTAGTAGCTAGATGGCTTCCTTCTCTCTTTTGATTCTCAATACGATGGTCTCTTGGAGATCTATTTGATGTAACTCTTTTTGCGGTGTGTTTGTTGGGATCTGATGAACTTTGAGTTTATGATCAGATCTATGTTTTTATCCATGAAAGTTATTTGAGTCTTTTGATCTCTTATATGCATGTTTGCTTATAGCCTCGTATTTCTTCTCCGATATTTGGGTTTTGTTTGGCCAACTTGATCTATTTATCTTGCAATGGGAAGATGTGCTTTGTGATGGGTTCGATATTACGGTGCTTGATCCCAGTGATAGAAGGGGAACCGACACATATGCATCGTTGCTATTAAGGATAACAAGATGGGGTCTATTTCTGCATAAATTGATCTTGTCTAGATCATGTCATCATTCTTATTGCATTACTCCGTTTCTCCATGAACTTCATACACTAGATGCATGCTGGATAGCGGTCGATGTGTGGAGTAATAGTAGTAGATGCAGGTAGGAGTCGGTCTACTAATCTTGGACTTCATGCCTATATAATGATCATTGCCTGGATATCGTCATGATTATTTGAAGTTCTATCAATTGCCCAACAGTAATTCGTTTACCCACCGTTTGCAATTTTTCTCGAGAGAAGCCGCTAGTGAAATCTACGGCCCCCGGATCTTTTCTTTATTATATTTTCCTTCAAGATCTATTTTCATTCGCTTTTATTTTCAGATCTATTAAACCAAAAATACAAAAATACCTTGCTGCAATTTTTATTTATTTACTTTATCTCGCGTTCCCGCGAGATCTATTTATCCAATCTACTACAATTTTACCTATCTTTTTACCCGTGAGGGATTGACAACCCCTCTCTTATATCGGGTTGTAAGTATTTGTTCTTTGTGTGCGGGAGCTGTTTACTGGTTCGATAACCTTGGTCTCATCACTGAGGGAAATACCTACCGTTGTTGTGCTGCATCATCCCTTCCTCTTTGGGGAAATACCGACGTAGTTCAAGCAAGCATCAGCTTGCCAGTATTTTCGTTAAATGTATTTTTCCTCTCGAACATTCTTGCAAAGTTACTACATAGACCATGGCAAATTTAGTTTATGGATCATGACAAGACTAATTCAAGTACCATGGCAAAATACTTTTTGTCTTATCATTTGCCATCTTTTTTACGTAAATGACAATTTTCTTTAAAGATTTGACATGGCAAGTTTAACTCAAGCCCATGTCTAAATTTTCCATGTTCTTAGATATCTCCATAATTTCCATGAAAAATGATCACAAAAACATGGCAAATTCATAAAGTTTCTAAAACATGGCAAACTTGCCATCCTTCAAATAGTTTCCCACCATTTTTCTTCAAATGCATTTTTTATTTTTTTCTAATTTTTTGAAAAGTTACTATATAGACCATGGCAAAATTAGCTTATGGATCATCGCAAGATTCATTCATGTACCATGGTAAAATTCTTTTATCTAAACATTTGCCAATTTTTTTATGTAAATGACATTTTATTTAAGGATTTCGACATGGCAAGTTTAACTCAAGTCGCATGTCTGAATTTTCCATGTTTATGGACATCTCTCAAATTGACATGACAAAACAATCACTAGAACATGGCAAATTCTGAAAGTTACTAAAACATGGTAATCTTGCCATCTTTCAAATAGTTTGCCACCATTTTTCTTCAAATGTATACTAATTTTCTTTTATCTAACATGACAAACTTATTATGTGGACCATGGCAAATTGCTTTCCATTCTTTTACATACCATTCTTGCCATGTCAATCGACTATGTTGTATATACTTGCCATGTAGTAGAAATCATTTTTAATTTAGGTACCTCTGGAAATTGCCATGACAAATGTTCTATAATTCATACACCTTATTTCATTTCTCTTGCAACAAGGCAACAATAAATTTCTTTGAAACCATGGCATACTAAGTTCATGGACAATGACTTTTTTTGTAGTTTATGCATCATGGCAAATTTTACTAAAAATACCATTGCAAATTTTATTGCCCATATGTCATGCAATATTAGCTCATATTTTGTTTTGTACTCTTTATTCTACTCTCTTTGCATGGTTAATTATTCTTTATGTGCCTTCATAACATAGCAAATTAATTTTTGTTCATACGGCAAATTCCATTATTTTCACATGGCAAATTCATATTTGTGCATACGTCATGAAAAATTTCATTATTGTCACATGTCACATTCTTAACATTTTACTTTTTCCATAGGATTTTTGTTCATAACATGGCAAATTCATTTATGGTCATAATTGCAAATCCATAACATTTTCCTTTTTCTATAGGCTTTTTGTTCATAAAATGGCAAATTAATTTTATGGTCACAATTGCAAATACATAACATTTTTCTTTTGGGTCACCGAGGACGACGGGGACGACAAAGTGGATTGTTCAGCACGTCTATGGAGGGAGTGGCAGGCACGAGGGACGCGGCACCGCTGGGGGCGCCGGTGAGGCCACAACATTTCTAATGTTTTCTTTGTCGTTACAGGGTGGCTGCCGTTGCCGTCCATGTTCGGTGTAAGCGAGCTTCATGACAGTATGAGGAGATTGGTATCCATGATTCTCCTCCGTTCTCTGTTATTTCCTGGATCACCAAAGTACCTTTTTTGCGATTGCAAGACATCAACTCTTCCAATGCTTCTTGTTGAATTCACCTGGATGTGCTTATGTACCTTTTTTGAGATGTCATTTTTAGCAACAATTTGTTTTCCAGTTGCTGTTTGCTCTGTTTTTTTGGCATGTTTGCTCTTATTTTTTTTCCGGTGTGATCTAGTGTGTACAACCTATTGGGAATTTGATAGGAGATGATGTTATTAGTGTGTACAGCCTATTGGGAATTTGATAGGAGAAAAAGGGCATGTAGGCCCTGGGACCGATGGTGTTCGTGCTGGGGGCTTCTCGTCCCGAATGTATTCGTTCGATCCATTGCCACCCCAGCAGCGAACGAATCGTTCGGTTTGGGCTCTCCCAGACCAAACGCTTGGCAGATAACAATGTTTCTTTTTCCTCCCCCCCCCCCCCCCCCCCCCCCCCCCCCCCCCCCCCTCCCCTTATCATACGTATGTCCCTCTCTTCTTCAAGGAAAAAAGTATCGTCTCTCAAGCAGCCTGCCCACGATCGCCGCCGCTGCCATTCGCCCGTCCCAACACAAGGGAGTCGCGTCGGGAATCGTCGCCACCGCCCGCCGTAATTTGACCTAACCTACCTAAGGAATGCTCCGTTCCAATGGGATCCACCGGACGGACGGAGCTTTCTTCCCCAATTCCGGCAGGTGCACGTCGCCGTGTTCCCCGCCTCCGCCCTAGAACCTCCTCCTCCTAAGCCAGCTGCCTTCCTTCCATCCGCGCGTCCTCCAGCCCAACTCCCCAACCATGTCCACTTGCGCCGCCGCATACGGTCCCCTCTCGTCGATCTATCTTCCTCGCCACAGACCAACAATGCCGATTCCCGGCGAAAGCAGCAGCCTTTTCTCCCATTCCCACCGAACCAAATCTGCACGCCCACCGTGGGTCCTCGCTTCTAGTTTTACCGGACAGCTGAGAGACCCTCTCTGCTCCATCGCGCCCGTCCGCCCCGCCCTCCAATATCGACACTGCCGTCGTCCATGGCTTGGACCGATGGGCCTTGCGCGCTCGCTGCGGCGAGCTCTCCAGCAAACAACTGCTGCATGCGGCCTGCGGGCCTCTCGCCCTCGTCGCCGCCCATATTTTTCTATGACTACTACTGGCAACCCAGAATAGCATGTGTGTTATTTCACCACATGATTGATTGTCATGCGGCTGGTTTCAACTAAAGTCTAAAATACTCGATTTTGGCACCTTCTCGCTGACATGTCTTCTTTGCAAGCTTGTAGTATATTTTCATTAGCATTAGCACTTCATGTATATGAACAAGTCTAGTTTGTGGTGGATTTATTTAGTTATTAGTTACCAAACAGACAAGATGAGGTCCAGTTTGCTAAATTTTGCTGCTAGCACATGTATTTGTAGGTATGGAACCATCTTTTTGCTGTGTTATTGTTTGGATCTCAGAAGAGGTCTAGACCTACCACATTGCAAGCAATTCAGTAATGGGAGATCTGCAACTACTTTAACTTCACTAACTAATCAACCATTTAAAGGGGGTTATGTATTATGGGTAGGTGCATTACTGCTCAACACTTCAATTCCTAGCACTGGCTTTAAGATAACCATCAAATATACTGAAATTTCATAGTCCATGCCCAAAGAATATAGTCTCTTGTCATATTCTTGCCATGATATATCCAAAAGCACTTTCGGGCGATGTTCTCGCATATGATCAATTCATGATGTCCTTGTTAGATTCTCACTGTTTTTTAGGGGAAATTCTCCACTGTTTTAGTAATTGATATTTCTCATGTGCGTTGCTTCCCTTGAGCAGATTGACTTGCGCTGCACATCACGGCGACGGCAAGGAGGCAGAGTTCCGGAAGCCGAGGAGCCAAGGGGAATGTTGGCTTCAGGCTACTGCTGCACAAGATGCCTGCTCCTGCGCGGCGCTTAGTCTGATGCTTCTCTTCTCCGGTTTCGGCATATGTAATCCACTGCTTCCTCATTCTCTCTCTCTCTCTCTCTCTCTCTCTCTCTCTCTCCCTGCCCACGACCATCCAGCCGTGGCAATTTTTATGATTTAGGCTTGTTGCGGCAATGAAAAAATTGTTCCACAAAAGTTGGAGCTGCGGCAATGAGGATGATGCATGCATGTATTGGTGGCAGTCAATTAGTTGTTCCCTAGAAACAACTCTGATTTTTTTGCATCAACCAACATATATGTGTTTTCTCCACCCAACCAATTTTTGTCTGGTTTGTTTAACACATGTACAGTGATGGTCTCTAGTACAAGTGAAGCAACTAGCTTTGCCAAACCTGTCATGTGCTGTACAATTATTGTGTGGGAGTGGGACAAGCCACAAGCTCATATCAAGTTACCAACTTGAAGCTCTCCCTCATGTTGTGCTCTAAGTGTCACCATATTAATTAGGTGTGTGAAAACTGAAACCTTCTTCCCTTAGAGCATCTCTAGCAGACCCCGTATAATGCTCCGACCCGCAAAATAACCGCCAAAATACGGGTCCGCGCGAAAAACGCAGCCCGGCCAGACCCCGCAAACGCGTCGGACCCGTAAATTATTTTGCGGGGCACGACAGAAGTTCTCCCTCAACCTTTAGATTCACGGGTTGGGAGGCCAACCCGAGCTCGCCCCCTATCCGCAATGAGATTTGGCGCGAGGGAAACTTCCACGCGGCCGTTCCGACTGCCCACCCCCTTGGCCGCCCTTGCTCGGCCTCCGCCCTCTCCGGCCCATTTTCACTGGCCCTTCTCCACTGCCATGGAAGCCTCCCAGCCGTCCCCCATCACCGTGGATGTCATGCACGCGCAATCCCCTCCGGCAGATCTTGTCGCTAGCCATGTCATCCCCGCCGTCGCTCAAGGCACCACCGAGCCTGCCCGCAAGCGGCAGGGCAACGTGGTTGTGCAGGGCCGAAATCTGGCTGGCCCCGCCAGGAAGGCACGCGCGCCCGGTGCCACTGTTGCCAGAGAAGATGGGCAAGGTTTCAGGCGTGAAGCACAAGAAGGTACCTACGAAAAGGGCGGCGCCTTCATCCTCTCCAGCAGAATATGCTGTTTTACGGGTCGGCTACGCGGGGTCTGCTCGGCCGCAGCGCGCGTCGACCCACAAAACCGTTTTTCAGCGAGCTGTATACGCATTTTGCGGGTCGGCAACATACGGAGTCTGCTAGAGATGCTCTTAGAGAGGAGAGGAGCGCTCTATCATAGCTACCTCATATGTATGCATCTGCAAATTAGTCCAGCCATGTATGCGGCAAACAATGCTTCTCCTGTAAATTTCCACATCAATCTGTCAGCCTTCGTTTAGCTTTTCATCTTCTTAAAGTGAAAAATATTAGTGATAAGCTAGCCTTCTACATTAACCACTGTGTGCTGTTTATGATATATGAACAAGTTGTCAGTCCCTGGCAGCAACACTTCATATATTTATTTGTATCTATGAAAATAGTTGCTAGCATATATTAAACTAGCAAGAAATAACTGTGAGCACAATGTCTTCCATGGAGTTCTCTGCTCTCTCTCACCATGGTCTCATCTATCTAGGAAGGAGGTGTCAGCGACCAGTACGACGCCATGGAAGCTGCTCGTGGTCTGCTCCTTAGACTTAGACTTGGTTGAGGTACTACCGCATTTTTTTATTTTTCATCAGTTGCGTACGAGTGTTGCGTTTTTGTATCCTTCTTCAGTTGCACAAAAGTGTTGGCATGCACATTTCTCATGGTTATTGTGTCGATAGCGTAGGTCCACCGAAAATCAGATCCTCCTGTTTGCAAGATCGTAGACTTCCACAAAGAGAAGTACAAACAAGGATGTCATGGAGAAAGAGCGCCTAAAAACCAAGGTATGCGTGGTATATCTTTGGTGAATTTCTAGCGAAGTTGAGTTGAAATGCTTATAACAGAGCCATGCTTGTAATTGTATCAGATCATAGAATTGTGAACTGAATGTCCCTTGTTTTGCATTCTTGCATTAAGAAACCTGATTGCAGTTCAGTTGAAATTCTTAGAGAAGACCCATGTTCATGATCGTGTCAGATCATTGGATTGTGAAGTAAAAGTTCCTTGGTTCGTGTTAAGAAGCCCGCTTTTTAGATAATGGTCGGCCTCAGCTACAGAAACTACCACTCTTGTACTTATAGTATCTTGATTTGCGTTGAGAAGTCTGTTTTTAAAAGAGATAAGTCCATATTACAACCTCGAACTGTCACCAAACTCTAAAAAACAACCATGAACTACGAAACCGTCTAATATACAACCCCAACTTTCAAAACCAGACAAAAGACAACCTTGGAGTGGTTTTTGACTACTTTTGACTAGTCAACAGCCTAGTCAACGCCAAGTCATATGCCATGTCACCATCTTCTGAATCTGATATTTTCTTCTGTTTTTTTATCCAGCGGGCAAAACTTCTTGAAGCTTTCACAGATTGAATCTAAGGGTTGTGTGCCGTCCACAGAAACTGCATAGAAGCCTTCTTTGTTCTGGTCTGATGCGTAAGTCTTTAATCCTCTGCCCATTGTCCACCATTTTGTGTCAAGAAGTTGTCTTCTCTCTATACCTCATGGAGTAGTGCACAAACTGGGCCAAGTTCAGTAAGCTAAGAGCAGCCATCATCCAGAAGAAATAGTCCAAATGCCCTTCATTCAGATTATCCGGGATCCACCCAGGCGCATCACCGTGCGTCGTGGCCACCGCAACAACACTAAATACGAGCACGTTGAAGTAAGCCGCGGACGCAACTGCAAGCTGTGAGAATGCTGCACAAAGGCTCTTCATGGTGTAAGGGGCCTCGTCGTAGAAGAACTCCGTCATGCCGATTCCTGCGAAAACCCCAGCTGCACCATGCATTACATATGCAGGCACTTGCCACAGAATGCTCACTGGCACTGGCACATTCTGGTCTGCCAGGCTGCTGGCTTGTGCCATCGCCAGCCTCTTCATCTCGAGCATTGCCGAGTAGACCATGGTCAGCATGGACAGCGCAAAGCCGATTCCAAGGCGCTGCGTCTGCGAGAAGCCCTTCGCCTTGCCAGTACAACGCCGCGCGAGTGGCACTAGCTAGCACGGATTCGTAGATGAAAACCCCGATAAGGACGCTTAATACGCTGACAATGGAGAGGGAGGCAGGTGGGATTGCGAATCGGCCGACATGGTTGTCCATGACCATTCCCTGCTCGATAAACGTCGATGCGGTCTGCCCAGCGACCGCATAGAAGATCACGAACGACGCCCAGACGGGGAACATCCGTAGCAGTATCTTCAGCTCCTCAACTTGGGTCACTGTGCAGAGACTCCATGAACACATCGGCAACGTCGTGCATGTCTTGTCTAACGTGGCAGCCTTGTCTAGAAACCTGAAGAATGCAATCACATAATTAATAACTTATATATAAGAGGCAAGCTCTCGCAGTTATAAGTTTACTCATAGATGCAGTTTCTATATATTGTTTTGTAGCAAATTTTCGGATATCTTTTGTGCTTGCAAAGAAGATGTCACAGATGAATTGTTGTCTTGGATCAAGAGATTCCATAGCTCAATGCAAATGATTTGTTTTTAAATGTCTATTTTAGACTATAGTAGGTTGACTTGAGTAGTGCAATAATTGGAGTACCTGAATTGATTTGTATGCTGAATTTTGTGTCTTGATTCAGCTGATGATGACGAAGTGGTCAGCTCGTATAAGAGTGAGACATCGTCGGGCAGTTGCACACGCCACTTCCTGACGGCCGCAACGAGCACCTGACAGATACTAGTGAATGGGCTTGCTCTCAGTTTCCTGAACCTGTACACTCTGGAGCCACCAACAAATACTGCTAGGCCCAAGGTCATGAGCACCATTGGGATTGCGAAACTGAGCCACCAACAAATACTGCTAGGCCCAAGGTCATGAGCACTCTGGAGCCAAACAAGCAGTGTGCTGGACAGAAGGGAGCCGAGATTGAGCTGAAGTAGTACCAGTTGAAGAAGGAGCCCTTCTTCTCCAGCTCCGTCGGGTCCCCGCTGTCAAATTGGTCGGCGCCGAAGGCTTTTTTTTTTTAAAAGGAGGATGACCCCGGCCTCTACATCTGGGAGATGCATGCAACCACTTTATTAATTATTCTCGAGGATTACAAAGTATTACAACAATATGCCTGAATCCGCCATCTTGGCTACATATGCCACTACTCCTATCCATATGATGAAGGGGTGCTAGCTGGGCCAAATACCCAGACGACTCACCTAAGCCTATCATCAAAAGCCAGAAGCCCCAGCCGACTCACCTAAACCTAAGCCTATCATTAAACTGGTCTGACGCATTCACAAGTGTCGTCGCCGCCATCTTCCACATGTCCGTCTTCAGAGCAGATATTGGGGCTTTTACCTTGTCAGGCCACTCTGCCATCGACGCCACCATGACGCCGGACAACTACCTCCTCCTGCGCGAGTCCATCACCGCGCATTGGGCGCCGAGTCTCCACTGCGCCATACCGCCGAGATCCGCCGTCATCAATGTGTAGGATGAAGCACCGCCCCACCAAAAAATCCGCCCACTGGTCACTCGATCCCGTGTACGCCTCCAAGAATGACGCCCCCAAGGAGGAAACGACACCAATGCGCTGCCGTCATCCGATCTACTGATCTAGGATTTCCCCCGGAGATAGCGGATAGAGGTCTGAAGCTTCTCCATGGCGATGCCTTCTAAGGTTCCGAAGGCTGACGCGCAGGGTTTGATGCCACCGGTTCCAAGTGCAGCAGGATAGAGTCCTAGGTACACCACTACAGCATGATGAACATCACCATGGTAGTAGGATGTCGGGACTGATGCTGCAACTGCCAGCACGAGCATTCCCTGTCAAAGTGGCAACGTTCAGGGTTGCAATTATCATAAGGATCTGGTCGGTTAACTGCACTGTACTTACGATGGTGTAGACCGGAAGGGAAACAACCATTGTCCAATATCTTCCCAGATATGCATCAGCCATGAAGGCCCCAATAAGTGGTGCGAGGAAGCATGCGCCGACCCAAGCAGAGACATCCCGCGCAGCGGCGACCTTGCTTTCATGGAGCACGGTGGTGAGGTAGGTCACCAAGTTGGTCACGATTGCGAAGAAGGCGACGCATTCGCAGAACTCGACGCCTGAGATGTATGTGTTCAAGTGGTCAGCCAGTAATAACTAATAAGAGAAGACGAAGAGGAAAACAGGAGCAGTTTGCAGTAGTGAATTGCTGTTGTATGGCACCTATAATCATGTAGCACGCCCTCCAATTGCCTGTGCTGCGCTTCAGAGCAGGCTGATTGTTGATGTCAACAGATCCGTCGCCGGCGTATTCCGAGCCTGCATCCTACAGCGCAGTACCAAGATACCCAGTTTGGAAATTTGGAACTGTAATAAATCACTCGCGGAGGACCGACAAGAACTGAAGAATTACGCGTGCTGACTGAAATTACTCTGGTGATTTTACCTGACGTTTTGTCTGCCTTCTCATATGATGCAGTCATCGAGATATGGAGAGAAGAAAATACCTGATTATACGGTTGGAGATGAAGCAGGGGCCTCTCCTCGTCAGCTGCTGCTTCCATGGCTGCTTCCAAGATGGAGCGGAAGGAGGGTTAAGGAAAGGAGCTCAGCACCTAAAAGTTACCTGCATGTGCTCTTGTATATTTTTGGTCTGAAGAGTCGTAGGTTGCTTATCACTAAGATATAAAGAAGGTGGCACCTTCATTCCAAATTGAGGGAGAGCGTGTGCTGTGGCTGCATTTTCTAGTGGCTGAACTAGTATGATTCTCTCTATAAAAATTTAACAGTGTTAAAAAACGTCTTACATTTTGATACAGAGACGAAGTAGTATATGTGGATCTGGCATTTCTGAACTTCTGAAATCACATGGAGCAGACACAGACAGTTGCAAAGACATTCAATGGCACTGGTGGCGGCCTGATGAACCACCTACTGAGACGATTGATTGTGCCCGAGGATGGTTAAAATAAAGAGATGCGACGAAAATTTGGAACGTGGAGGGATGGCGATATCTATGGCTGGGGTCCACAAGACGTTCCCACCTGCAGTACGCAGCCAACTCTTTTCTGCCCACTATTGCCTCCTGTATTTGCATTAATAAGAGATATGAAGGCTGAACCACACTCATAAAAATCATTAAACCACCCTCTAAACTGGGAAGTACCTAGGGAGTGATTAACAAAAGAGGTGAAATTACTTTGGTGAGTCTGTCCTACCCATTGTCCCTATCATTTGATGCAGCCTCGATAATACTCCCTTCGTCTCAAAATAAGTTTTTAATTTTATATTAATTTTAGTATAAAGTTGTACTAGGGTTGAGACACTTACTTTTTGGGATAGAGAAAGTGCCTGATTAGGCGGCTGGGGATCAAGCACGGCTTTGGTCTGAAGAGATGCTAAGAGTAGAAGATTTCTTGTCCCTAAGAATAAGAAAATGTAAAAGGTGCCATGTTCATTCTAAATCGAGCAGCCACTTCTGTGTCTATAATAGGAGGATACCTACTATGAGTTGTGACAGCATTTTCTAGTCTAGTGAGTGAACTGAGTTTCTTAGCCCAAGCTCATATGAGCTCGGGTGAACAGTAAAATCGGAAGAAAAAATAAAAATATCTGAATTTTTTTAGTGATAAACACTGACAAAAGTTGTCAACGCTTGTCAAATTTCATCGTGAGTGTAGAAGCCGTGGCAAAAAAAATCATCACTCCAAAATGCTTTTGGAAATGATATTTTTAGAGCATCGATTTTGTTTTTTTAGCCACTGCTTCTACAAATCTCATTTTTCACTATGAATTCTTGCAAGCGTCAAAAACTTATGTCAACGTTTATCACTTAAATTTATTTGATTTATTTGATTTTTTCAATATTTTATGATTTTACTATTTACCCGAACTGATTTGAGCTCGGGTGTAGAAGAGTACTTTCGGAGTGATAGGTCAATTTTAGTATTTGTTGGCCGACGGACAAACCAGGGCCCACGGCCATGGCATCTCTCTCTCTCACTCACACCCATTGAACCAAATCATAAGCAACGACGTCTTTCTCCAACGGCCAGGTCTGCCAAATCGGTCGCTTCATTTCAAAAATTCCTTGTTCTTTTTAGCGTAATTTTCTAAAAAACATTTATTTTGTTCGTCGGTAATTATTTTATCGTACGATCCAACAATGGATCGGTTTACACGTAACTACTCCCTCCGTTCCCTAGTATAAGACCTTTTACTTTTTTCTTAATTTGTATGTACCTAGACACATTTTAGTATGTATGTTCACTCGTTTTATTATGTATGTAGTCAATATTTTGAAGTAGTTTAGCTTTATCCAACCTGTCCCCCGTGCCGCTCCCGCGAGCTGCCGGGGTGGAACCCTAAATCGCGCCGCCGCCAGTCCCCCACCCCGCCTGCCCACCCCCTCGCCGCCGCCAAAGGGATGAAGCCCGGGCGTGTCGGCGGCGGGGGGGTTTCTCCCCTCCTCTCCAGGCTCCTGGCGGCGCGGGACGCCCAGATCTGTCGCGGAGGTCCTCTCGCCGGGGTGGTAGTTGCGCGTCGGCGGCGGGCGGGGGTGGCTCTGGCGAGGCGCCGCGCGCGCGTGGTTCTCATCTGGGCGGAGTGGCGTGGCCTTGCTCTGGGTGGCGCAGGGCGAGCCGGCGGTGTCTGGGGTCGGCGGTGCCCTGCTCCGGGCGGCGCAGCGCGGCCCGGCTGGGCTCGGCGCGACCTCGTCCGGCCTGTGGTGCCGTGGTGGCGCTCTTGGTCGGCTTCGGGTCGGCAGGCCGGTCGGCCTCCCTTGCACGGATCCGTGGCTCTCGGGCCAGATCTGGCGCGTCGGGCGGCTTCCGGTCGGGTGCTGCGGGAGGCGGGTTCACGGCGGGATGCATGACGGCGGTCCCCTGAATCTGCACGAAGGGTGCAGCGGGAGAGTGGATGTGGGTGGTGCGCTGAATTCGTCGGAGGCGGCAGCGCATGCACAGCCATGGAGGCGGCGGCGCTGCGAGGCTCGGCTAGGCAGGGCCCTGGCGAGCAGCGGGCGCCCGACCACCTACGTGTGAGGTGCCGGCGGTGATGCCTCGGTGAAGTTGGCGTCGAAGTGTGGTTGATGGTGCGGGTCAGATCCACCGGTGTGGCAGTCCCTAGGTGCGGGTGAAGGCCACCGCGACGGATCTGGTCCCTGCATTGCTTGGGGGTTGCTGCGGTTCCAAGTGCGTTGAAGGTGGTGGCTTGAGGCGTGCTTCCTCGGCAGTGTTTTGTGGCTATGACTGCAAGTGGCTGCGGTGTTGGCGGTGCGAGACAACTTTCGGGGCTGGCCGAATTCTTGGAGGCGTGGATATGTGCAATGCTACGGATGAAAATTCTGTTCGGCCTTGGTCGGACCGGCGTCGATGGCACCCGTGGGTGTCATTCCCTTTCCTGGAGGCGTCGCCGAGTGTAGCGCCATTTTCCACGTTGCCTTGTACCGGCAAGCATCTCCGGGGCGAAAGCCTTGATTCGTAGGATCGGCACGATGGCGGCGTCTTCTGACGTTGTTCCTCTGTTGGGAGCATCGTGCTGGGAGATAAGAGGCCCTATGTTGCGCTCCTCTGGCGTGCATCGCTGCCCAGATCGTTCTTCTCTGGCGCTATGTTCGGTCGTCGCTGGCTCTACCAAGGAAGCTGGAGTTGTTGTTCTTCGGTGATCACCGGTGTCGGTCGAGACGCGGCGAGGCTATCGGTTTGGGTAGGCTCTTGTATGTCGTAGTTGTGTAGTCGTGTGTTGTTGTCTTTGTATGTGTCGGGTGTGAAGTTGTGCTACGCTCGTTGTTCACAATGAGAGGTAGATGTGGTTGTATGGCTGTATTTCTCTCCTTCTATAAAGCTAAGGTACGCAATTTGTGTACTCTTGAAAAAAATATTTTGAAGTAGCTAAAAGGTTTTATATTAAGGAATGGAGGGAGTACCTCCTAGTGCACACAGACAGAAAGAAAACACAAGCATATACATATCGTCGCAAACCATTGATGCCACTGCTGATGGTTTGAGGAACCAATTAGAACTGATTGATTGCTTAAAACAAACATCTGCGACCAAAATTTGAAAGGCAGAGAGATGGAGATGGTGGTCCAGAAGACGTTCCACTTCCACCTGTAGCACAAAACCGGTCTACTTCCTCCATCCAGATTTAATGAGCCTCCTCATATTTTGGATTAAACTTTGACCAACTATATAACTAACAAAATATGAAGTATATGCTATAAAAATTATACTATTAAAATTGTATTCGAAAAAGGTTTTCTATGATATAATTTTTTGTGATAAATACTTTATATGTTATTAGCTAAATTTATAGTAAAACTTTTTTTCCAAAATATGAAGGGGGGCAATAAACCTGGAAGGAGGAAGTAAGTTGAACCACATTCATAAAAATAACTAAACCAACCTATGAACTACTTTTGGTCTGAGGTGTAGTATAGGTTCCTTGTCCCTATGTAAGACATATAAAGGCGGCAAGTTCATTCCAAATTGTCTTTATTTTCCTACAGCAGGAGTAGGACCCACGGCCATGACATCTCTCTCAAGTGCCTTTCTCCAACAGTCGGGTCTACCAAACTGGTCGCTCCATTTTACACGCGAGTTTGCACGTGATTTTGTGAGTTTGCACGTGATTTTGCACGTAAGAACTTATGTAACCAAAGTATTGAATATTACTTATCTCTTCTCTACTTATACTACCTAAAAGAAACCTAAGGTTCCCTCTCCCCTCTTACATCAAATCTTTCGTCCAACCTTTTCTTCCACCCCTCCTTACGTACGCTCCACCCTCCCGATTTTCTATTTCACATGATTTGGCAAGCTAATAAATGACGATAAAAAACCCAGCAAATACCGATCACTTTCCTCCCAAGACGAAAATTTGATCTCGCAATCCTCTCGCCCCTTTAATCTCGTGATCCTCTCAACCCTTTAATCTCGCAATCCACTCAACCCTCCCGATTTTGCATTTCACATGATCTGATCGGAATCCCCTCGCCCCTTTAATCTCGCAAAAAGTTGAATGCCTCAGCCCTTACAACACTCGATTACTCAGCCTCATGCGCAGCTCAACCTCACCAAGCGCGGCGCGCGGGGATCATGGCCTCGGAGCCGCGGACATCGCCCTCCGCCACATCTCTCCAAACGCCGACCCGCAGGACTCGACCCATACGTGGCCGCCTTGCAGGACTACCGCACAAATAAGGCCATGGACGTGCTGGCGAGTCGCCTCGTGCGCGCTCGGTGCACCATGAGGACCACGAGAGCTGCGTCAACGTCGTCGAAGATCACATGGCGGCGGCGACATAGATCATGGGTATGCGCAAAAAAAAGCCACCATTGAGCGTGCTGCTCGAGGAGAACGCGATGCTAATTTTGCATGGCAAGCGACGAAGAGACTACATGATGAGAAGAACAAGGTGTCGATGGAGCGCGTGCAGTGGCGGCGGGGCGGTGCTGGATCGCGGATGGCTCACGCAGCAGGACCAATACGGTGAAGCTGGAGCGCCACACCACAATAATAAGAAAGGAGGTGGTCGAGCAAGAGATGAGCAACTATACGCTCAATGGCATCATGTCCAGGTGAGCTTATTCTCTCGTTCCAATCTGCACTTGTTGGTCTTTTCTTTTTCTTCTTCTTTCAGATCTATGAGAAATATGATGTTTTGGTTTTATAGAATTCTTATCCTTTAGAAGAGTTTGTTTAGTCGATCTTGAATTGTGGATGCTGAAAAGATGTAATGCTTGGGGATTTTTGTCAGATGATTTCAGGATCTTTTTTAGTTTTAGTACGCATCTGGATACTATTTGCATGATCAAATCTCAAAAGATTGATAGTATTTGTGAAATCTGAATCTGAAGAATACATGTATACTAACATGTGGCTTTGCTTCTGCCAACGACAAAGTTGTACTTTACAACACCCAATCCTGGATTTTATGCAATCGGCTTCAAGTGGTACTTCTGTGGGTTAGAAAGGATGGCTCACTATCAGTAACTATGGCACGAAATTGAAGATCTAACCACAATCATAGGTACTGTTACGGCTGTTGCAGATAGATCATACTGTTGATATCATTTCCGCGATCGCGGCGCAATCGCTGGCTGGTAGGCTTCCCGCGACACTATGCCTTAAAAAACGCGATCTGGCACTAATCAGGCAATCGCGGGGCATACTGAAATTACTCTGTTTATCTGCTGAAATTACTCTTCGAATTTATACTGAAATTACTCTGTTTTTCTGCTGAAAATACTCTATTTTTCTAGACAAACATGCACTTGTACTGTTGCCGCTAAATGGCATAGCGGCCGCGATCGCCCGCTATAGCGGGCCGTAGCGTTTGGAGGAGTCAGCCGCGAAATGCTTTTGCCCGCGATCTTAAACTTTGATCATTTCCTACTGAAGATTTCCACAGCCATGCTCAAGCTTTACAACAGTGAGCTCTTGACGCACTTGCCGATCGAGCACACCACCCTCGTGGTGCTCCTGCACAATGTGTGCCATACCTACACCAACCTTGAAAGGCAAATATCAAAGGTCATATCATATTTTTCACTCTTAAAGGATTCATTAACTTTATCCATTTCACTTGATCATTGTTTGATTCATCTGCTAGATTTGTCATCCGTAGCAACATAGGTAAGAAATAATCAACCATTTTCTCTTCCATTCACATTTATTAGAAGGGGCGCCTATGGCTGTAAAATTGACTTCATTATCGCGCGGTGGGGATTCCCTCGTGCAGGGAAGATATGTCAATTTGTAGATCAATATTAATTTGTTTCTATATTTTGTATCTAAATTGTATTTTGTAGTTCATATGGTTCGAACATGACATTTTCTTTTAATTAGCTTCTGTTGAATCATATTGAACTCGAATTATGAATTAGAATGCCAAACTGGGCACTATTGGATGTGATAATATGCGACATGAGGCAACGTGGACTTTTTCAGGGACTTGTCTGAACTAGAACAAAACTCATGGATGATGATGGAGCATCAGGCCGAGAGAGAGAGAATTTTTGTTTCATAGTTGCCAACCTCTTGACAAAAAAAACACAATCACACAATAAGTTATGTCGTAAAATTATGCTTTCCCGTAGCAACACACGGGCATTGTCCTAGTCACATGCAAGCAGGTAAATTAAGTATGCATGTTTGAATATTACTTATCACATGCAAGCAGGTAAATTAAGTATGCATGACGTATGCTATGTAGATTTAATTCTCATAATTTATCCCACTATGGAATAAATATAATGCAAATGTTAACTGCGTGTGAGTTCTTATGCCTTTTCTCTCATGTATATCCATGTATTGTCAAAATAAACGTATTGTAGTGGACTTATATCCATGGCTCATACTCATGTATTGCGTGTGAGTTGAAAATGTTGAAGCGCGTTAGAAGTACGATCCAATTGCTTGGTTTGACACCGGGGTGCTCATGATTTCTACTTTATGCTAGGGAGACTAAGCATGCTAAGCTATATGATTTTGTAGAGATAACATTCTTTAGCATTGTTCATTTTTGAAGGGCATGATTATTTGTTAGTATTCTTGAGTGACGGTGTCCTGGATATGGGGGGTACTAACCCAGTCAGCCCGTAAGTCCTCGGATGGGCCGATGGGCCCTCCTTCTCTTCAAGGTGGACTCTAGCTGCTACATGATGGAACAAGACTGCACCAACCGAAGACTTGGCGTGTACTCCAACATCTCTCTCACCGTCTCCATAGGCGCCCCTGGATACTGACCATGTAACCCTAAGCTAGATGCCCTACCCTGGCGTGTATATAAGCCAAGGGGTTTAGCATGTAGAGGGGACCAAATAACAATTACATTCTCCTAGCCCTAGGGTTAGAACACCACTTACGATCTCAAGGTATGTCAACTTTGTACTCGATACATCTCCATCAATATAAACAAGAGCAAGACGTAGGGTTTTATCTCCATCAAGAGGGCCTGCACCTGGGTAAATATCGTCTCCCTTGTTCCTATTACCATCAATCCGAGATCCACAGCTAGGGACCCCCTACCCCGAGGTCTGTCGGTTTTTACACCGACACTGGTGCTTTTATTGAGTTCCGCTATGCGATCAACAAAGGATCAATGGGTTCGTCGGTCAACAACTCCAATCCTCAATGCACAATTTCCGTGCTCGAAACCCCCATCATGGAGACGCACTTCCTCCATGAGCAAGAAGCAATTCATGACCTTTCTTTCGCCCCGACCGAACTTCCCATAAATGTTGAAGGGTGAAGGTACTTCCTCAAAAGTGATTCCGACAGCGGCCTTCCCGGAATAGCCAATGAGTCTGATCTTCATATCAGCCTGTCTGATCCGGCGGCTGCACACCCTTCATGGGCTGAAAACGTCGGGGCGTCAAGCCCACGGTTCATGGAGATCGAAATTCCCATCCCACCCACCTCTCACATCGAGTATCGCCCCGATAATTCGGTCCCTCCCGATGTTTGGGATCTTACCTACGTGTAGCAGCTGCCTGACGAATCAATCAGGCAATTCTGGGACATGGTTTCATTTGTTAAAAACAATATACCGGACTACTAGGACTCAGATATAATACCAACCTTCCAGCGCGGATGCAAGGATGCAGGCATATCGAACGCCCTCACCCGCCGTTGTGTTCAAACACTACCGGAGCTATCCAATCTGGTGTCAAAATTCTGTAGCATTGAAGACGCCTGGATGGTGCCAGAGAACTGCTCCACTTGAGCCTGACACTCGGGCCACTCGTTGTACACTCCCGAAACCTTCCCTATGTACACGACATAGCACTTCTTTGCCATCAATGATCTAGGTACCTGTTAGAGATGCATCTTCATCAAGGGAATCAACAAAAATATGCAACATAATATACTTGAGCAAGAAAGGGTTAGCAAATAGATGCAACATATAGTAAACATAATTAATCAGCACATGCTCATCGTACCCAAACTAATTAACTAGAGGTACGCATGCCATCGTACCCAAACTAACAAATTAGCTAGTGTTATGCAAGTTCGGCATGATCGTTGACATCACAAACTTTCATCCGTACAGAAAATACAAGTTCAACCGACACATCATCATCAGCACCGTCAAATCATGGGAAGTTCCATCCATCCATATCTGGGAGGATGCACCTAGCTTCGTGAACGGTGTCAGGTCCTGAAGTTGTAGGCCTATGAGAGTTCTGACGTCAGCTCACGATATAGGGCCGTGGTGGAACATCCCCTTCTCTTCGACGACTTCTTTAATGATTATCGTTGCAATGTCCCTCTGGATGCGAAAGAAGTCATCTCTGAGTTTATAATCCGGTTCTTGTCCGCCTATTTGCGGATATGATCATCGTTTCTGGTTGTCATGCGAAGCTGTTGGTGATCCCTTCTGAAATCCATCATGAGATGGAGGAGGTAGAATCCATCGTTCTTGTTGTCTTTCAGTTGATGGATGCCGCAGAAGTTAGTTTTATGTGAGAAACCCGGTCTGCTCTTCCTTTGTTTCCTGATCTCAAGGTGGCCATGATATGCCTCCAACATATCTATAATTTTTTATTGTTCCATGTTGTTATATTATCAATCTTGGATGTTTTACAATCATTTTATAGCAACTTCATATCATTTTTTTGGGACTAACCTATTGACATAGTGCCCAGTGCCAGTTGTTGTTTTTTGCTTGTTTTTTACTTCGCAGGAAATCAATACCAAACGGAGTCCAAACGCAGCAAAACTCTTTGGTGATTTTTTATGGACCAGAAGACACACGATGGGCCAAGAAAGTGCCTGAGGGGGGCTCCGAGGGGAGCACAACCCACCAGGACGCGCCTGGGGGCCCAGGTGCGCCCAGGTGGGTTGTGCCCACCTTGGTGGCCTCCCGCACCGCCTCTTTGCTCTATAAATACCCCAATATTCCAGAAACCCTAGGGGAGTCGACGAAAATCAATTCCAGCCACCGCAAGTTCCAGAACCACTAGATCCAATCTAGACACCATCACGGAGGGATTCATCATCCTCATTGGTGCCTCTCCGATGATGCGTGGGTAGTTCATTGTAGACCTACGATTCCGTAGTTAGTAGCTAGATTCTCTCTTTTGATTCTTGATAACCCACAAGTATAGGGGATCACAACAGTTTTCGAGGGTAGAGTATTCAACCCAAATGTATTGATTCGACACAGGGAGAGCCAAAGAATATTCTCAAGTATTAGCAGCTGAGTTGTCAATTCAACCACACCTGAAAGACTTAATATCTGCAGCAAAGTATTTAGTAGCAAAGTAGTATGGAAGTAACGATAACAGTGGCAAAAGTAACAGTAGCAGTTTTGTAGCAATCGTAACAGTGACAACGGAAAAGTAACGGAGCAAAGATTAATATGAAACGAGCTCGTAGGCAATGGATCAATGATGGATAATTATGTCGGATGGCATTCATCATGCAACGGTTATAACATACGGTGACACAGAACTAGCTCCATTTCATCAATATAATGTAGGCATGTATCCCGAATATAGTCATACGTGCTTATGGAAAAGAACTTGCATGACATCTTTTGTCCTACCCTCCCGTGGCAGCGGGGTCCTAATGGAAACTAAGGGATATTAAGGCCTCCTTTTAATAGAGTACCAGACCAAAGCATTAGCACTTAGTGAATACATGAACTCCTCAAACTACGATCATCACCGGGAGTGGTCCCGACTATTGTCACTCCGGGGTTGCCGGATCATAACACGTAGTAGGTGACTATAACTTGCAATATCGGATCAAGAACACAAATATATTCAAGAAAACATAACAGGTTCAGATCTGAAATCATGGCACTCGGGCCCTAGTGACAAGCATTAAGCATAAAATAGTCATAGCAACATCAATCTTAGAACATAGTGGATACTAGGGATCAAACCCTAACAAAACTAACTCGATTACATGGTAAATCTCATCCAACCCGTCACCGTCCAGCAAGCCTACCATGGGATTACTCACGCACGGCAGTGAGCATCATGAAATTGGTGATGGAGGATGGTTGATGATGATGATGGCGACGGATTCCCCTCTCCGGGGCCCCGAAAAGACTCCAGATCTGCCCTCCCGAGGAAGAACAGGGCTTGGCGGCGGCTCCATATCATAAAACGCGATGAATCCTTCTCTCTGTTTTTTTCCCCGAAAGTGAATATATGGAGTTGGAGTTGAGGTCGGTGGAGGTCCAGGGGGCCCACAAGGTCGGAGGGCGCGCCCAAGGGGAGTGGGCGCGCCCCCACCCTTGTGACCAGGGTGTGGGCCCCCTTCCGCTGATTCTTTCTTCAATATTTTTATTAATTCCAAAAGTTATCTCCGTGAAGTTTCAGGTCATTCCGAGAACTTTTTATTCTGCACAAAAATAACACCATGGAAAGTCTGCTAAAAACAGTGTCAGTCCGGGTTAGTTCCATTCAAATCATGCAAGTTAGAGTCCAAAACAAGGGCAAAAGAGTTTGGAAAAGTAGATACGACGGAGACGTATCAATTCTCAATACAATGGTTTCTTGGAGATCTATTTGATGTAACTCTTTTTGTGGTGTGTTTGTTGGGATCCGATGAACTTTAAGTTTATGATATGATCTATGTTTTTATCCATGAAAGTTATTTGAATCTCTTCTTAGAATCTTTGGTTTAGTTAGGCCAACTAGATCGATTTTTCTTGCCATGGGAAGAGGTGCTTTGTGATGGGTTCGATCTTACGGTGCTTGATCCCAGTGACAGAAGGGGAACCAACACGTATGTATCGTTGCCATTAAGGCTAACAAGATGGGGTCTATTTCTACATAAATAGATCTTGTCTACATCATGTCATCGTTCTTATTGAATTACTCCGTTTCTCCATGAACTTAGTACACTAGATGCATGTTGGATAGCGGTCGATGTGTGGAGTAATAGTAGTAGATGCAGGCAGGAATTGGTCTACTAATCTTGGACGTGATGCCTATATAATGATCATTGCCTGGATATCGTCATGATTATTTGAAGTTCTATCTATTGCCCAACAGTAATTTGTTTACCCAGCGTATGCTATTTTTCTCGAGAGAAGCCACTAGTGAAATCTACGGCCCCCGGGTCTCTTCTGTATTATATTTGCCTTCGCGATCTATTTTTATTTGCTTTTATTTTCAGATCTATTAATCCAAAAAACACAAAAATACCTTGCTGCAATTTTTATTTATTTATTTTATCTCGCGTTCCCGCGAGATCTATTTATCCAATCTACACAATTTTACCTATATTTTTACCCGTGAGGGATTGACAACCCCTTTCTTACGTCGGGTTGCAAGTATTTGTTCTTTGTGTGCAGGAGCTGTTTACGTGGTGTTGCGTGGTTCTCCTACGGTTCGATAACCTTGGTCTCATCACTGAGGGAAATACCTATCATATTTGTGATGCATCATCCCTTCCTCTTTGGGGAAATACCGACGCAGTTCAAGCCGCATCAAAAGGAATTTTTGGCGCCGTTCCGGGGAGACATCATCAACATCTACCAGGTTCCTAATCACAAATCTCATCTTCTTGGAATTTACATTATTTGCCATTTGCCTCTCGTTTCCTCTTCCTCACTTCACAAAAAAAATTCCATTTTTTGCCCTCTTTTTCGTTCGTCGTTTTTCTCGTCAGACCTGTTTTTGAGTGCAATCTTGTTGCGTAGTCACAATGACTCAAGAGAACACCAACTTGTGTGATTTCTCAAATACCAACTACAATGATCTTATTAGCACTCCGATTGCTCCTCCCGCCACTAGTGCGGAGTCTTGTGATATTAATGCCACTTTGTTGAATCTCGTTATGAACGATCAATTTTCCGGTACTCCTAATGAGGATGCCGCGTCCCATCTTAACACATTCATGGAATTATGCTATATGCAAAAGAAAAAGATGTGGACAATGATATTGTGAAGTTGAAATTATTTCCGTTTCCTTTGCGAGATCATGCAAAATTTTGGTTTTCTTCTTTGCCTCGCAATAGTATTGATTCTTGGGATAAGTGCAAAGATGCTTTTATTACTAAATATTTTCCGCCCGCAAAAATTATTTCTCTTAGGACGCAAATCATGAATTTTAAACAAATTGAGCATGAACATGTTGCGCAATCTTGGGAAAGAATGAAATTGATGCTTAGAAATTGTCCTACTCATGGTTTAAATCTTTGGATGATCATACAAAAAAATTATGCGGGATTGAATTTTGTTTCTAGAAATCTTTTCGATTCCGCCGCGGGTGGTACTTTTATGGAAATTACTTTGGGTGAAGCTACTAAACTGCTTGATAATATTATGGCAAATTATTCACAATGGCATACCAAAAGAACTCCTACTAGTAAAAAGGTTAATTCGGTTGAAGAAATTTCTACTTTGAGTGAAAAGGTTGATGCTCTTATGAAGTCGGTTGCTAATAAAAATGCTCCTCTTGATCTTAATGATGTGCCTTTCTCTACTTTGATTGAGAAAAATAGTGATGCTGTAGATGTGAATTTTGTCTCGCGAAACAATTTTAATAACAATGCTTATAGAGGTAATTTTAATCCTAGACCTTTTCCGGGAAATTCCTCTAATATTTTGGTAATTCCTATGGTAATCTTTCTTATAATAATAATAGGAACACCTCTGATCTTAAGAATAATATTAAAGAATTTATCAATGCTCAAAAGAATTTTAATGCTACGATAGAAGAAAAAGTTGAGTAAGATTGATGATGTCTAGCATTGATAGAATTTCTCATGATGTGGAAATATCAAGATGAAAATTTTTGTGCCTAAGGTTGAGGAATCAAATAAAGCTTTATATGTTTCTTTGGATTAAAGTAAGAAAAGAACCGCTATGCTTAGAGCTAGAAGAGAATTTTTAGAAAAGGCGTTTTCTAGTGATTGCTTTCATAAAAATGATGAAGATCTTAAATTGATTGGTGTTTCTTCTATTGATTCTTTGTTTAGTAAAATTAAGATTGATGAAAAAGGGACTGAAGAAGAGCCAACTTTAGTTAGAAGGCGTACCGATAATTCGGAGGGTGAAAACCGTGTTGAGAAAATTGATAAAAGTGGGTTTGAAGAGGTCAAAACTTTAACTAGTGATGTGCCCACTCTTTTACAAAGATTTTAATTATGATAATTTTTCGTTGATTGATTTTATTTCTTTGTTGCAATCCATGATAAATTCACCCCATGCTTATGAACAAAATAAAGCTTTTACTAAACATATTGTTGATGCTATGATGAAAGCTTTGGAAGAAAAGTTGGAATTAGGGATTTCAATTCCTAGAAAATTGCATGATGAATGGGAACCCACCATCAATGTCAAGATTAAAAATTATGAGTGTTTTGCTTTATGTGACTTGAGTGCTAGTGTTTCTACAATTCCGAAATCTTTATGTGATGTGCTTGGTCTTACCGATATTGAAGAATGTTCTTTAAATTTGCACTTGTCGGATTCTACTATTAAAAAGCATATGGGAAGAATTAATGATGTTCTTATTCTCGCAAATAGGAATTATGTGCCCGTACATTTTATTGTTCTTGATATTGATTGCAATCCGTCTTGTCCAATTATTCTTGGTAGACCTTTTTACGTACTATTGGTGTCGTGATTGATATGAAAGAAGGCAATATTAAATTTCAATTTCCACTAAGGAAGGGTATGGAACACTACCCTAGAACAAGAATTAAGCCACCATATGAATCAATCATGAGGGCATCTTATGGATCTAGAAATAAAGATGGCAATACTAAGATCTTTGCGTTATGCCTAGCTAGGGGCATAAAACGATAGCGCTTGTTGGGAGGCAACCCAATGAATAAAATTTATTTTTTGTCTTTTTCTTTCCATTCTTGAGTGTTTGCACAATTATGCTACTATTAAGATTGTGTTTTTTGTGTGTTAATTACTGTTTGTGCCAAGCAAAGCCTTTGGGGATCATGTTGGGTGATAGTTGATTTGATCTTGTTGAAAAATAGAAACTTTTGCGCTCACGAAAATAATTTTCATTTTTAACAGAAGCGTGATAAAATACTGATTCTTTTTTCAGAAGATTAATATACAAATTGCCTACGTTGTTCTAATTTTCAGAATTCTGGGAATTATAGAAGTATTCAAAATATCCAGATTGCTACAGACTGTTATGTTTTTGACAGATTCTGTTTTCTTTGCGTTGTGTGCTTGTTTTGATGATTCTATGGTTTCCTTTGAAGAGTTTTTGCCATAGAAAAGTTGGAATACAGTAGATAATGCAAAAATAAAATATGAATGGGTTTGCAAAAGTACTTATAGTAGTGATTTGCTTTCTTATACTAACGGATCTCACGAAGGTTTTGTTGAGTTTTGTGTGATTGAAGTTTTCAAGTTTTGGGTGATATTACGATGGATGAAGGAATAAGGAGTAAGAAGAGCCTAAGCTTGGGGATGCCCATGGCATCCCAAGCTATTATTCGAAGAGAAGCAAGCAACTAAGATTGGGGATGCCCTGAGTGGCATCCCCTCTTTCTTCTAACGACCATCGGTATTTTACTTGGAGCTATATTTTTATTCATCACATATCATGAGTTTTGCTTGCAACGTCTTTTATGATATGAGTCTTTGCTTGTCTTGCTTTTTATTTTTAGTCATGAATCCTTGCTGTACACACCTATTTGAGAGAGCCAAAATTATGCTATGACTTGTTAGAGTTGCTCTCTATGCTTCACTTAAATCTTTTTGAGCTATGGAATTGCTCTAATGCTTCACTTTTATCTTTTTTAGCATGGTGTGCTTTAGTATTTTTGAAGAAATTTTCTCATGCTTCACTTAGATTATTTGAGAGTTAGTAGTTTTTTAAGAAATTCTCTCTTGCTTCACTTAAATTATTTTGAGAGAAGAAAACGTTTATGCTCATGTTCTTCACTTAAATTTGTTTGAGCTATCAAAAGCAACATATGAAACTAGTCCCAAAGTGATAGATATTCAAGTGGGATATAATAAAAACTTTCATGAAGATCATTGATACGTCCATTTTGCATCATGCTTTTATATCGATATTTATTACATTATGGGCTATTACTTCACATTATGTCACAATACGTATGCCTTTTCTCTCTTATTTTACAAGGTTTACATGAAGAGGGAGAATGCCGGCAGCTGGAATTCTGGGCTGGAAAAGGAGCAAATATTAGAGACCTATTCTGCACAACTCCAAAAGTCGTGAAACTCTACGGAAGTCAGTTTTGGAATATATTAAAAATATTGGGCGAAGAAAGCACCAGAGGGGGGCCACCCACTGTCCACGAGGGTGGAGGGCGCGCCCTACCCCCCTGGGCACGCCCCCCTGCCTCGTGGGACACCTGGAAGGCCCCCGATGCCCATCTTCTGGTATAAGGTGTCTTTTGCCCTGGAAAAAATCAGAAGGAAGCTTTCGGGACGAAACGCCGCCGTCTCGAGGCGGAACCTTGGCGGAATCAATCTAGGGCTCTGGCGGAGCTGTTCTGCCGGGGAAACATCCCTCCAGGAGGGGGAAATCATCGGCATCGTCATCACCATCGATCCTCTCATCGGGAGGGGGGGTCAATCTCCATCAACATATTCACCAGCACCATCTCCTCTCAAACCCTAGTTCATCTCTTGTATCCGATCTTTGTCTCAAAACCTCAGATTGGTACCTGTGGGTTGCTAGTAGTGTTGATTACTCCTTGTAGTTGATGCTAGTTGGTTTATTCGGTGGAAGATCATATGTTCAGATCCTTTATGCATATTAATACCCCTCTTATTATGAACATGAATATGATTTGTGAGTAGTTACGTTTGTTCCTGAGGACATGGGAGAAGTCTTGTTATAAGTAGTCATGTGAATTTGGTATTCGTTCGATATTTTGATGAGATGTATGTTGTCTTTCCTCTAGTGGTGTTATGTGAACGTCGACTACATGACACTTCACCATTATTTGGGCCTAGGGGGAGGCATTGGGAAGTAATAAGTAGATGATGGGTTGCTAGAGTGACAGAAGCTTAAACCCTAGTTTATGCGTTGCTTCGTAAGGGGCTGGCTTGTATCCACATGTTTCATGCTATGGTTAGGTTTACCTTAATTCTTCTTTCGTAGTTGCGGATGCTTGCGAGAGGGGTTAATCATAAGTGGGATGCTTGTCCAAGGAAGGGCAGTACCCAAGCACCGGTCCACCCACATATCAAATTATCAAAGTAATGAACGTGAATCATATGAGCATGATGAAAACTAGCTTGACGATAATTCCCATGTGTCCTCGGGAGCGCTTTCCTTTATATAAGAGTTTGTCCAGGCTTTTCCTTTGCTACAAAAAGTATTGGGCCACCTAGCTGCACCTTGTTTACTTTTGTTACTTGTTACCCATTACGAATCACCTTATCATAAAACTATCTGTTACCGATAATTTCAGTGCTTGCAGAGAATACCTTACTGAAAACCGCTTGTCATTTCCTTCTGCTCCTCGTTGGGTTTGACACTCTTACTTATCAGAAGGACTATGATAGATCCCCTATACTTGTGGGTCATCAAGACTCTTTTCTGGCGCCGTTTCCGGGGAGTGAAGCGCCTTTGGTAGGTGGAATTTGGTAAGGAAAAATTTATATAGTGTGCTGAAATTTACTCTCACTTGTCACTATGGAAAATAATCCTTTGAGGGGCTTGTTCAGGGTATCTTCACCCCAACCAGTAGAGCAAAGAGTTGCTCCTCAACCTACGGGACCTACTGAAAATGTGTACTTTGAAATTCCATCAGGTATGATGGAGAAACTGCTAGCTAACCCTTTTAGAGGAGATGGAATGTTACATCCCGATATGCAACTAATCTATGTGGATGAAGTTTGTGGATTATTTAAGCTTGCAGGTATGCCCGAGGATGTTATCAAGAAGAAGGTCTTCCCTTTATCTTTTAAGGGAAAGGCATTGACATGGTTTAGGCTATGTGATGATATTGGATCATGGAACTACAACCGATTGAAATTGGAATTTCATCAGTAGTTTTATCCTATGCATCTGGTTCATCGTGATCGTAATTATATATATATTTTTTGGCCTCGCGAAGGAAAAAGTATTGCTCAAGCTTGGGGGAGGCTTAAGTCAATGTTATATTCATGCCCCAATCATGAGCTCTCAAGAGAAATTATTATTCAAAAAATTTATGCTCGGCTTTCTCTCAATAATCGCTCCATGCTCGATACTTCTTGTACTGGTTCTTTTATGATGAAGACTATTGAATTGATGGGATTTATTGGAAAGAATTAAACGCAACTCTGAAGATTGGGAACTCGACGAAGGTAAGGAGTCAGGTATAACACCTAAGTTTGATTGTGTTAAATCTTTTATGTTTACCGATGTTTTTCATGAATTTAGCACTAAATATGGACTTGACTCTGAGATAGTAGCTTCTTTCTGTGAATCATTTGCTACTCATGTTGATCTCCCTAAGGAGAAGTGGTTTAAATATCATCCTCCCATTGAAGTAAAAGTAGTTGAACCTATTAAAAGTTGAAGAAAAGACTATCACTTATAATGTTGATCCTATTGTTCCTACCGCTTATATTGAGAAACCACCTTTCCCTGTTAGAATAATGGATCATGCTAAAGCTTCAACTATGGTTCCTAAGAGTAATGCTAGAACATCTACACCCTCTGAGCAAATTAAAGTTGAACCTAGTATTGCTATGGTTAAGGATCTCTTGGTTGATAATATTGATGGGCATGTTATTTACTTCTGTGATGAAGCTGCTAGAATTGCTAGACCCGATACTAAAAATAAACATAGACTTGTTGTCGGCATGCCTGTTGTTTCTGTTAAAATAGGAGATCATTGTTATCATGGCTTATGTGATATGGGTGCTAGTGCGAGTGCAATACCTCATTCCTTATACGAAGAAATTATGCATGATATTGCACCTGCTGAGATAGAAGATATTGATGTTAGAATTAAGCTTGCCAATAGAGATACTATTTCACCAATTGGGATTGTTAGAGATGTTGAAGTCTTGTGTGGGAAAGTTAAATATCCTACTAATTTTCTTGTTCTTGGTTCCCCACAAGATGACTTTTGTCCCATTATATTTGGTAGACCCTTCTTGAATAATGTTAATGCCAAGATAGATTGCGAAAAGGATATTGTTACTGTTGGTTTAGGGGATATGTCTCGTGATTTTAATTTTGCTAAATTTCGTAGACAACCCCATGATAAAGAATTGGCTAGTAAAGATGAAATTTTTGGTCTTGCTTCTATTGCCGTGCCTCCTAATGATCCTTTAGAACAATACTTGCTTGACCATGAAAATGATATGTTCATGAATGAAAGAAGGGAAATAGATGAAGTATTCTTTAAAGAGGGACCTATTTTGAAACACAACTTGCCTGTTGAAATTCTAGGGGATCCTCCTCCACCAAAGGGTGATCCCGTGTTTAAACTTAAACCATTACCTGATACTCTTAAATATGCTTATCTTGATGAGAAGAAGATATATCCTGTTATTATTAGTGCTAACCTTTCAGAGCAGGAAGAAGAGAAATTATTGAAAACTCTAAAGAAGCACCGTGCTGCTATTGGATATACTCTCGATGATCTTAAGGGCATTAGCCCCACTCTAAGCCAGCACGAAATAAAAATTGGAGAAAGACGCTAAATCGGTTGTTGATCACCAACGACGGTTAAATCCTAAGATGAAAGAAGTGGTAAGAAATGAAATACTAAAGCTTCTGGAGGCAGGTATAATTTATCCTGTTGCTGATAGTCAATGAGTAAGTCCTGTCCATTGTGTCCATAAGAAGGGAGGTATTACTTTTGTTCCTAATGATAAAGATGAATTGATCCCACAAAGAATTGTTACAGGTTATAGAATGGTAATTGATTTCCGCAAATGAAATAAAGCTACTAGAAAAGATCATTACCCTTTACCTTCTATTGGTCAAATGCTAGAAATATTATCCAAACATACACATTTTTCTTTCTAGATGGTTATTCTGGTTTCTCTCAAATACCTGTGTCAAAAGAGGATCAGGATAAGACCACTTTTACTTGCCCTTTTGGTACCTTTGCTTATAAACGTATGCCTTTTGGTTTATGTAATGCACCTGCTACCTTTCAAAGATGTATGACTGCTATATTCTCTGACTTTTGTGAAAAGATTGTTAAGGTTTTCATAGATGATTTCTCCGTGTATGGAACTTCTTTTTTCTTAAGCAACCTTGATCGAGTCTTGCAGAGATGTGAAGAAACTAATCTTGTCTTGAATTGGGAGTGTTGGGGAACGTAGTAATTTCAAAAAAAAATCCTACGCACACGCAAGATCATGGTGATGCATAGCAACGAGAGGGGAGAGCGTTGTCCACGTACCCTCGTAGACCGAAAGCGGAAGCGTTATGACAACGCGGTTGATGTAGCCGTACGTCTTCACGATCGACCGATTCTAGTACCGAACGTACGGCAGCTCCGCGATCTGCACACGTTCAGCGCGGTGACGCCCCATGAATTCACGATCCAGTAGAGCTTCAAGGGAGAGCTTCGTCAGCACGACAGCGTGATGACGGTGATGATGAAGCTACTGGCGCAGGTCTTCGCCTAAGCACTACGACGATATGACCGAGGTGAGTTATGGTGGAGGGGGGCACCGCACACGGCTAAGAGATCAATGATCAACTTGTGTGTCTATGGGGTGCCCCCTCCCCCGTATATAAAGGAGTGGAGCATGGGGAGGAGGCCGGCCTCCTAGGCGCGCCCCAAGGGGTGTCCTACTCCCACCGGGAGTAGGATTCCCCCCCCCCCCCCACCTTCCCTAGTTGGATTAGGAGAGAAGGAAGGGGGAGGAAGGAAAGGGGGGCCTGCCCCCCTCCCAATTCGGATTGGGCTTGGGGCGCGCCCCCTCCTTTGCTCCATTCTCCTCTCTCCCACTAGGGCCCAATAAGGCCCATATACCTCCCGGGGGGTTCCGGTAACCTCCCGGTACTCCGGTATATTCCCGATCTCACCCAGAACCATTCCGATGTCCAAATATAGTCGTACAATATATTGATCTATATGTCTCAACCATTTCGAGACTCCTCGTCATGTCCTTGATCATATCCGGGACTCCGAACTACCTTCGGTACATCAAAACACATAAACTCACAATACCGATCGTCACCGAACTTTAAGCGTGCGGACCCTACGGGTTCGAGAACTATGTAGACATGACCGAGACTCATCTCCGGTCAATAACCAATAGCGGAACCTGGATGCTCATATTGGTTCCTACATATTCTACGAAGATCTTTATCGGTCAAACCGCATAACAACATACGTTGTTCCCTTTGTCAACGGTATGTTACTTGCCCGAGATTCGATCGTCCGTATCTCAATACCTAGTTCAATCTCGTTACCGGCAAGTCTCTTTACTCGTTCCGTAATGCATCATCCCGCAACTAACTCATTGGTCACATTGCTTGCAAGGCTTATAGTGATGTGCATTACCGAGAGGTCCCACAGATACCTCTCCGACAATCGGAGTGACAAATCCTAATCTTGATCTATGCCAACTCAACAAGTACCATCGGAGACACCTGTAGAGCACCTTTATAATCACCCAGTTACGTTGTGACGTTTGGTACCACACAAAGTGTGCCTCTGGTATTCGGGAGTTGCATAATCTCATAGTCATAGGAACATGTATAAGTCATGAAGAAAGCAATAGCAATATACTAAACGATCAAATGCTAAGCTAACAGAATAGGTCAAGTCAATCACATCATTCTCTAATGATGTGATCCTGTTAATCAAATGACATGTCTATGGTTAGGAAACTTAACCATCTTTGATTCAACGAGCTAGTCAAGTAGAGGCATACTAGTGACACTCTGTTTGTCTATGTATCCACACATGTACTAAGTTTCCGGTTAATACAATTCTAGCATGAATAATAAACATTTATCATGAAATAAGGAAATAAATAATAACTTTATTATTTCCTCTAGGGCATATTTCCTTCAATCTCCCACTTGCACTAGAGTCAATAATCTAGTTCACATCGCCATGTGATTTAACACCAATAGTTCACATCACCATGTGATTAACACCCATAGTTCACATCGCCATGTGACCAACACTCAAAGGGGTTACTAGAGTCAGTAATCTTAGTTCACATCGCCATGTGATTAACACCCAAAGAGTACTAAGGTGTGATTATGTTTTGCTTGTGAGAGAAGTTTAGTCAACGGGTCTGCCATATTCAGATCTGTATGTATTTTTGCAAATTTCTATGTCAACAATGCTCTGCATGGAGCTACTCTAGCTAATTGCTCCCACTTTCAATATGTATCCAGATTGAGACTTAGAGTCATCTGGATTAGTGTCAAAACTTGCATCGACGTAACCCTTTACGACGAACCTTTTGTCACCTCCATAATCGAGGAACATATCCTTATTCCACTAAGGATAATTTTGACCGCTGTCCAGTGATCTACTCCTAGATCACTATTGTACTCCCTTGCCAAACTCAGTGTAGGGTATACAATAGATCTGGTACACAGCATGGCATACTTTATAGAACCTATGGCTGAGGCATAGGGAATGACTTTCATTCTTTTTCTATCTTCTGCCGTGGTCGGGCTTTGAGTCTTACTCAATTTCACACCTTGTAACACACGCAAGAACTCTTTCTTTGACTATTCCATTTTGAACTATTTCAAAATCTTGTCAAGGTATGTACTCATTGAAAAAACTTATCAAGCGTCTTGATCTATCTCTATAGATCTTGATGCTCAATATGTAAGCAGCTTCACCGAGGTCTTTCTTTGAAAAACTCCTTTCAAATACTCCTTTGTTCTTTCCAGAAAATTCTACATTATTTCCGATCAACAATATGACATTCACATATACTTATCAGAAATGTTGTAGTGCTCCCACTCACTTTCTTATAAATATAGGCTTCACCGCAAGTCTGTATAAAACTATATGCTTTGATCAACTCATCAAAGCATATATTCCAACTCCGAGATGCTTGCACCAGTCCATAGATGGATCGCTGGACCTTGCACAATTTATTAGCACCTTTAGGATCGACAAAACCTTCTGGTTGCATCATATACAACTCTTCTTTAAGAAATCCATTAAGGAATGTAGTTTTGACATCCATTTGCCAGATTTCATAGAATGTGGCAATTTGCTAACATGATTCTGACAGACTTAAGCATCGCTACGAGTGAGAAAATCTCATCGTAGTCAACACCTTGAACTTTGTCAAAAACCTTTTTCGACAAGTCTAGCTTTGTAGATAGTAACACTACTATCAGCGTCCGTCTTCCTCTTGAAGATCCATTTATTTTCTATGGCTTGCCGATCATCGGGAAAGTCAACCAAAGTCCACACTTTGTTCTCATACATGGATCCCATCTTAGATTTCATGGCCTCAAGCCATTTCGCGGAATCTGGGCTCAGCATCGCTTCCTCATAGTTCGTAGGTTCGTCATGGTCAAGTAACATGACCTCCAGAACAGGATTACCGTACCACTCTCGTGCGGATCTTACTTTGGTTGATCTACGAGGTTCAGTAGTAACTTGATCTGAAGTTACATGATCATCATCATTAGCTTCGTCACTAATTGGTGTAGGAGTCACAGAAGCAGATTTCTGTGATGAACTACTTTCCAATCATCAAGTTCTACTTTCCTCCCACTCACTTCTTTCGAGAGAAACTCCTTCTCTAGAAAGGATCCATTCTTAGCATCGAATGTCTTGCCTTCGGATCTGTGATAGAAGGTGTACCCAACTGTCTCCTTTGGGTATCCTATGAAGACACATTTCTCCGATTTAGGTTTGAGCTTATCAGGATGAAACTTTTTCTCATAAGCATCGCAACCCCAAACTTTAAGAAACGACAACTTTGGTTTCTTGCCAAACCACAGTTCATATGGTGTCGTCTCAACGGATTTAGATGGTGCCCTATTTAACGTGAATGCAACTGTCTCTAATGCATAACCCCAAAACGATAGTGGTAAATTGGTAAGAGACATCATAGATTGCACCATATCTAATAAAGTACGGTTACGATGTTCGGACACACCATTACACTATGGTGTTCCAGGTGGCGTGAGTTGCGAAACTATTCCGCATTGTTTCAAATGAAGACCAAACTCGTAACTCAAATATTCTCCTCCATGATCAGAACATAGAAACTTTATTTTCTTGTTACGATAATTTTCCACTTCACTCTGAAATTATTTGAACTTTTCAAATGTTTCAGATTTATGTTTCATCAAGTAGATATACCCATATCTGCTCAAATCATCTGTGAAGGTCAGAAAATAACGATACCTGTCGCGAGCCTCAACACTCATCGGACTGCATACATCAGTATGTATTATTTCCAACAAGTCTGTTGCTCGCTCCATTGTTCCGGAGAACGGAGTCTTAGTCATATTGCCCATGAGGCATGGTTCGCAAGCATCAACTGATTCATAATCAAGTGATTCCAAAAGCCCATCAGAATGGATTTTCTTCATACGCTTTACACCAATATGACCTAAACGGAAGTGCCACAAATAAGTTGCACTATCATTATTAACTTTTCATCTTTTGGCTTCAATATTATGAATATGTGTATCACTACGATTGAGATTCAATAAACCATTCACCTTTGGTGTATGACCATTAAAGGTTTTATTCATGTAAATAGAACAACAATTATTCTCTGACTTTAAATGAATAACCATACTGCAATAACCATGATCAAATCATATTCATGCTTAACGCAAACACCAAATAACATTTATTTAGGTTTAACACCAATCCCGAAAGTATAGGGAGTGTGCGATGATGATCATGTCAATCTTGGAACCACTTCCAACACACATTGTCACTTCACCCTTAACTAGTCTCTGTTCATTCTGCAACTGAACTAGTATCAAATACTGAGGGGTTGCTATAAACACTAGTAAAGTACACATCAATAACATGTATATCAAATATACCTTTGTTCACTTTGCCATCCTTCTTATCCGCCAAATACTTGGGGCAGTTCTGCTTCCAGTGACCAGTCCCTTTGCAGTAGAAGCACTTAATCTCAGGCTTAGGTCCAGACTTGGGCTTCTTCACTTGAGCAGCAACTTGCTTGCCGTTCTTCTTTAAGTCCCCTTTCTTCCCTTTGCCCTTTTCTTGAAACTAGTGGTCTTGTCAACCATCAACACTTGATGCTTTTCTTGATTTCTACCTTCGTCGTTTCAGCATCACGAAGAGCTTGGGAATCATTTTTGTTATCCCTTGCATATTATAGTTCATCACGAAGTTCTAGTAACTTGGTGATAGTGACTAGAGAACTCTGTCAATCACTATCTTATCTTGAAGATTAACTCCCACTTGATTCAAGTGATTGTAGTACTCAGACAATCTGAGCACATGCTCACTGGTTGAACTATTCTCCTCCTTCTTGTAGGCAAAGTACTGTCAGAGGTCTCATACCTCTTGACACGGGCATGAGTATGAAATACTAATTTCAACTCCTGGAACATCTTATATGCTCTGTGGTGTTCAAAACATTTTTGAAGTCCCGTTTCTAAGCCGTAAAGCATGGTGCACTAAACTATCAAGTAGTCATCATGCCGAGCTTGTCAAAACGTTCATAACGTCTGCATCTGCTCCTCCAATAGTTCTGTCACCTAGCGGTGCATCAAGGACATAATTTTTCTGTGCAGCAATGAGGATAATCCTCAGATCACGAACCAAGTCCGCATCATTGCTACTATCATCTTTCAACTTATTTTTCTCTAGGAACATATCAAAAATAAAACAGGGGAGCTAAACGTGAGCCATTGATCTACAACATAGATATGCTAATACTACCAGGACTAAGTTCATGATAAATTTAACGTTCAATTAATCATATTACTTAAGAACTCCCACCTAGATAGACATCCCTCTAATCATCTAAGTGATCACGTGATCCATATCAACTAAACCATGTCCGATCATCACGTGAGATGGAGTAGTTTTCAATGGTGAACATCACTATGTTGATCATATCTACTATATGATTCACGCTCCACCTTTCGGTCTCAGTGTTCCGAGGCCATATCTGCACATGCTAGGCTCGTCAAGTTTAACCCGAGTATTCTGCGTGTGCAAAACTGGCTTGCACCCGTTGTATGTGAACGTAGAGCTTATCACACCCGATCATCACGTGGTGTCTCGGCACGAAGAACTGTCGCAATGGTGCATACTCAGGGAGAACACTTATACCTTGAAATTTTAGTAAGGGATCATCTTATAAAGCTACCACCGAACTAAGCAAAATAAGATGTATAAACGATAAACATCACATGCAATCAAAATATGTGACATGGTATAAAGGTATTCTGCTGTATCAAGGTGGACTAGCAACTGCATCAAGGCATTCTGCTGTTGGATCAACTGAGTGAACTTCGATGGGAAGACGCATGCGGGGTCACGTCTCGGAGGCATCTGATAGGTTTAGAGGGGTGAGAACAGAATAGAGTGAGTTATAAAGGAAATCACTACCCATATGCACATGAGAGAAACACATTCATTTCACACCACTCAATTCAAACAAGATCATACAATCGATCTAAGATACCGTTACAAAATCTCATGGACTATTACTATATATATGGCAGAATACTAATGGTAATATGGTGGTCAACTAGAAATTTTGATCGGTGGAAGACTCCATGATGTCCGCTCCAGCTTCGTCTTCATAATCATCACTGTCTTCATCATTGCTGTCGGGGTCAGAGCCTGTGTCATCTATAATGATGTAGTCTTCAGAACAGATGTCCTCCTCAGGTTCGGGATCACCCATGAATATCCCTAGCTTCTTCTTCAGGTCTTCATTCTTCTCCAGTAGTACGGCAATTTCTTCTTCATATCCATCGCGCGTAGACTTGAGTTCCTCTTCTAACTCCATGTTCCGGGTCATCACCTTCTTCATGCCTATCATATTGGCGCACATTTGGTTCTCCTAACGGTGAATGTGCTAATTTAACTCCTCGATGTAGGCTGCAATGGATCTATCCCTCCTCATGCAAATCATCTCCCATTGCTCATCGCGGCATCCACATATCTGGTAGATGGTGTCTTTAAGATCCTTGTTGTACACCTCGCCGATGCGTCCAATGGCGATGTGGGCGGCCATGCTCTTTCCTAGACTCCAAGATGGTGCATCCAAAGAAAACTCTATGGGCTCGGTAACTGGCGCGAACGTCCTTCCTGGAACATGAACTCGAATCATCCAGCACTCCTCTTCTGGTAAAGTGGTGGTGTAGGTGCCGGTGAAGCTTGGTATTCCGATGCTCAGGTACCTAGTGACTTCCTTCAAGTGTCGTCCGAAAGGGGTGTCGTCATCCGGTTGAGTGAACTTGTTCCTTGGGTCAGCCATCTATAGAGTAGAAATGGAGAAGAGTTAGAAATGAGTAGAGAAGAGTATCATGTGGCTTGTCCTAGTGGTCGTGTCCTACAGTCAGCGTGTGCTCTGATACCATCTTGTAGCGACCCGACCTCAGACGGTCAAGTCTCTGTGCTTAAGTGTCATCCCTGGATCGGTATTGCTGACACACACAGTACTCGAGGATTTATAACAGAGTTCAATCACACACTTATTACATCGAGTGTCTCAAATAGAGTACTTAATTATTACAATAATATGGCTGAAGGCCATCTAAATAAGATAAATGCGAAAGCATCGAAGATAAATGAGTCCATCCAACTCCACGGCAATACTGACTACTCGACAATGACCCAGCGCACCTTACTCTTCGTCTGAAAATTCTGCAACATGACCCACGCCTCGCACTCTGGATACTCTATCATGAACAAACAATAGCATACATAAACACTCAAGCATAATATGCAAAGGTAAAACCAAGAGAAAAGATCTAAACAAAAAGTTCAGGCGAAGAGCTTCGATTTGCAAAAAGAATCAATTGAATCGGAGCTACGAAACTCAAACTACGATCAAAAGAAGTTCCAAATTCAAATCTGCTTGAAACCAAATTTTAAATTTTCAAAATCATGTTCAAGTTGTTTATCTAAACAGAGGGGAACAAGCCGAAGATTTTGGCGTTGGTTTCACTGGATTTGGATAAACGAGCAGAAAGTAGTGAGGGTTTGAAGATCACGAACTAATCTGCGATAAGAATAATTACGGATAGGTCCCTGGACGAAAATAAACAAACAAAATCTATTGAATGAACGTCCGCTAACAGAGACTAACAAAAGAATTCGTTCGTTAACAGAGAAAATCGGGTGAACGCCCGCTAATTAACGAAACCTAAAATAAAAACCGATCTAAACGAAATAAACCGAACTAAAAACACTGGGCAGGTTAAATCGGTTTATACCGGTTCGGTGTGGGAAACTGGCGGCGGCGGTGGCATTCTCCGGCGAGCGAGCAAGGCGGCGAGGCAGCAGGCGGCGGTGTGCGGCTGCGGCGGCGGCGGTGTGCGGCTGCGGTGGCGGAACGATTTGGGGGAAGAGAGGGGGGTGCGGCTGGCTTGGGGAGGGGGCAAGGCGAGGCGGCGGCGCAGAGGAGGAGTCCGAGTGGGACTCCGCCGGTGGCGCGGTTCCGGGCGGGAGCCGCACTCGGGGAAGGCGGCGGTGGCGCCCTGGGCCGTGGCCTGGCTCGGCTGGGCCGGCCCAGTTCGGAGTTTTTTTAAGAAAAAAATAAATAATTTTGCCGAAAAGGAAAAAATCTAAAATAAGTATAAATAAAAATCCTAAAATCCCAAAAAAAAAATTCACGGTTCTCTCCTAATATTTAGGACAACATGAACATTTTTTTGGGCAAAATGCAATCTAAAATGCAATTTTTCCCTAATTTAACCGAATAAAAATTCAAATAAAAATATGTCTTTATTCAAAATTAAATTTCCATTATTTCCTCTGTTTTGAAGAAGTCATATTATCTTCTCTCATTATTTTATTTATTTTGAAATAATTGGAAAAATTAATTTCGAATGAAAATCACTTTGATCCATTTTTACCAATTTTGAAAATTCAAAAATGGAATTTTATGAAAACCTCCAACTCTCTCAAATGGTCCTTGAGTTGCTTAAGGTCTTTAGGATCAAAATGTTCAAATAAAACCAATTCAAAATGCAAGAATCATGGATGCATATGATGACCTAATGATTAACGTCCAAATTGAAAATTGGGATGTTACATTCAAGGTGTTGACTATAATGAGATTTTCTCACCTGTATCGATGCTTAAAAGTCTGTCCGAATCATGTTAGCAATTGACACATTTTATGAAATTTGGCAAATGGATGTCAAACCTGCATTCCTTAATGGATTTCTTAAAGAAGAGTTATATATGATGCAACTAGAAGGTTTTGTTGATCCTAAAGGTGCTAACAAAGTGTGCAAAGCTCCAGCGATCCATCTATGGACTGGTGCAAGCATCTCGGAGTTGGAATATACGCTTTGATGAGTTGATCAAAGCATATAGTTTTATACAGACTTGCGGTGAAGCCTGTATTTACAAGAAAGTGAGTGGGAGCACTAGAGCCTTTGTGATAAGTATATGTGAATGACATATTGTTGATCGGAAATGATGTAGAATTTCTGGAAAGCATAAAGGAGTGTTTGAAAGGAGCTTTTCAAAGAAAGACCTTAGTGAAGCTGCTTACATATTGGGCATTAAGATCTATAGAGATAGATCAAGACGCTTGATAAGTTTTTTCAATGAATACATACCTTGACAAGTTTTCGAAGTAGTTCAAAATGGAACAGTCAAAGAAGGAGTTCTTGCCTGTGTTGCAATGTGTGAAGTTGAGTAAGACTCAAAAGCCGACCACGGCAGAAAATAGAAAGAGAATGAAAGTCATTCCCTATGCCTCAGTCATAGGTTCTATAAAGTACGCTATGCTGTGTACCAGACCTATTGTGTACCTCGTGATAAGTTTGGCAAGAGGGTACAATAGTGATCCAGGAGTGGAACACTGGGCAGCGGTCAAAATTATCCTTAGTGGAATAAGGATATGTTTCTCGGTTATGGAGGTGATAAAAAGTTTGTCGTAAAGAGTAGCTTCTGAGTCTCGATCTAGATACATATTGAAAGTGGGACCAATTAGCTAGAGTAGCTTCGTGTAGAACATTGTAAACATAGAAATTTGCAAAATACATACGGCTATGAATGTGGCAGATCCGTTGACTAAATTTATCTCACAAGCAAGACATGATCACACCTTAGTGCTCTTGGGTGTTAATCACATAGCGATGTGAACTAGATTATTGACTCTAGTAAACCATTTGAGTGTTGGTCACATGGCGATGTAAACTATGGGTGTCAATCACATGGTGATGTGAACTATTGGTATTAAATCACATGGCGATGTGAACTAGATTATTGACTCTAGTGCAAGTGGGAGACTGAAGGAAATATGCCCTAGAGGCAATAATGAAGTTATTATTTTATTTCCTTATATCATGATAAATGTTTATTATTCATGCTAGAATTGTATTAACCGGAAACTTGATACATGTGTGAGTACATAGACAAAACAAAGTGTCCCTAGTATGCCTCTACTAGACTAGCTCGTTAATCAAAGATGGTTAAGATTCCTAACCATAGACATGTGTTGTCATTTGATGAACGGGGTCACATCGTTAGGAGAATGATGTGATGGACAAGACCCATCCTTTAGTTTAGCATAAATGATCGGTTAGTTTTATTGCTATTGCTTTCTTCATGACTTATACATGTTCCTCTGACTATGAGATTATGCAACTCCCAAATACCGGAGGAACACCTTGTGTGCTATCAAACGTCCCAACGTAACTGGGTGATTATAAAGATGCTCTACAGGTGTCTCCGAAGGTGTTTGTTGGGTTGGCATAGATCAAGATTAGGATTTTGTCACTCCGTGAACCGGAGAGGTATCTCTGGGCCCTCTCGGTAATGCACATCACTATAAGCCTTGCAAGCATTGCAACTAATGTGACTAATAAGTTAGTTACGGAATGATGCATTACGGAACGAGTAAAGAGACTTGTCGGTAACGAGATTGAACTAGGTATGAGGATACCGACGATCGAATCTCGGGAAAGTAACATACCGATGACAAAGGGAACAACGTATGTTGTTATGCGGTTTGACCGATAAAGATCTTCGTAGAATATGTAGGAACCAATATGAGCATCCAGGTTCCGCTATTGGTTATTGACCGAAGATGAGTCTCAGTCATGTCTACATAGTTCTCGAACCCGTAGGGTCCGCACGCTTAACGTTTGATGACGATCGGTATTATGAGTTTATGTGTTTTGATGTACCGAAGGTAGTTCGGAGTGCCGGATGTGATCACGGACATGACGAGGAATCTCGAAATGGTCGGGACATGAAGATGGATATATTGGAAGGTTATGTTTGGACACCGGAAAGGTTTCGGATAGGTTCGGGCATTTTCCGGAGTACCGGGGGGTTACCGAAACCCCCCGGGGGGTTAATGGGCCTTAATGGGCCATAGTGAAAGAGAGGAGGAGGCGGCCAAGTGGAGGGGCGCCCCCCCCAAGCCCAATCCGAATTGGGGAGGGGGCCGGCCCCCCTTTCCTTCTCTCCCTCTTCCCCTTGCTTCCCCTCCCAGTTGGACTAGGAAAGGGGGGAACCTACTCCTAGTAGGAGTAGGATTCCCGCCTTGGGGCGCGCCCTATGAGGCCGGCCGACCCCCTCCTCCACTCCTTTATATACGGGGAGGGGGCACCCCATAGACACCCAAGATTTGTCTTAGCCGTGTGCGGTGCCCCCCTCCACAGTTACACACCTCGGTCATATCGTCGTAGTGCTTAGGCGAAGCCCTGCGCCAGTAACTTCATCGTCACCGTCGCCACGCCGTCGTGCTGACGGAACTCTCCCTCGGCCTCAACTGGATCAAGAGTACGAGGGACGTCATCGAGCTGAACGTGTGCTGACCACGGAGGTGCCGTACGTTCGGTGCTAGGATCGGTCGGATCGTGAAGACGTATGACTACATCAACCGCGTTGATGAAACGCTTCCGCTTTCGGTCTACGAGGGTACGTGGACACACTCTCCCCGCTCGTTGCTATGCATCACCTAGATAGATCTTGCGTGATCGTAGGAAATTTTTTGAAATTACTGCGTTCCCCAACAATCTCCCCTTCAACCATCTCTTTATCATAACTCTGTTGTTTGCTACATCACTGCTTGACCCATGCTGCAAAGGCTGCCTGACACTTTCATGAAGATGTTGGACGGCCATCAGCCAAAGAATGTGAAGCTGCGACAGGCCGGTAGCGGGCTTCGCAGGCTGTGGGACGTGGAGGTGGTGTTCAGGTATGACCACATGTACCTGTGTCGTGGCTGGGAGCAGTTCGTCCGTGCCTACGACCTGCGGCACGGGTACTTCCTTGTCCTCAGGTACGACGGCAACGCCACGCTCACCGTGAAGGTGTTCAACATGACTATGTGCCGCATGCGCTACCAGGACAACGACGATGCCAGTACGCTCTGCCTCTTCTTCCTCTCCATTTGGCTTTGTCTCACACTGATTGTTAAAAAAAACTTTGTTGCATTTGGTCAGGCAATGGGAGCAGCAGCAGCGACTCTGGCTACAGCAAAAGCAGCAGCGAGTCTGGCTACAGCGAAAGCAGCAGCAAGGATGATTCGAAATGGAGTGGGGAAGAAGAGGAGCAGAGTGGGGATGAGGAGGTGCAGCCTATTCTGTCTGACGATGACCTCGCGATGGTGGTGGCTGACGATGGCCAAGAGATGGTGGTGGATGACGATGGGCAAGCAATGGTGGTGGCTGACGATGGGCAAGAGATGGTGCTGCCTGAAGATGGCCTCGCGATGGTGGTGGTGCCTGACAATGACCTCGCGATGGTGGTGGCACCGGCGATCCCACAGCCGGGCGACATGACCATGCCAATTGTGGTAGAAGACTACATCCCACTGCCTCGCCGCTCTAAGCGCATCAGGATGATGAAGGAGAAGGAGAAGAAGGAGGAGTGAAGTATGTCAGATCTCCAAAATGATCCATACTTAGCTTTGTTTCCTTCGGAATGACCTAAGTTAGCTCTAATATGCTAAGTTATCTCTAATATGCTTAGTTACCTAGGTTTGAAATGGCATAACAATCTTGGTAACCTCATATATGTCGTATAGTAGCTTATTTTCCTTGAAAATGACATAATAAGCCTAATTAGCTCCAAAATGATCAATTTTACCTAAGTTAGCTCCAAAATGACCTAAGTTAGCTCTAAGTTAGCTCTAAAATGCTAAATTAGCTCTAATATGCTTAGTTGCCTGGGTTAGCTCAAGAAAGACCTATACTTAGCTTACTTATGTCAAAAATGGCATAATATGCTTAGTTAACTCAAAAATGGCATAATTAGCTCCAATATGAAGACCAATTTTACCTAGGTTAGCTCCAAAATGACCAATTTTACCTAGGTTAGCTCCAATATGATCCATTTTACCTAGGTTAGCTCCCAAATGACCAAGTTTACCTGGGTTAGCTCCCATATGATCCATTTTACCTAGGTTAGCTCCCAAATGACCAAGTTTACCTAGGTTAGCTCCCAAATGACCAAGTTTACCTAGGTTAGCTCCAATATGATCCATTTTACCTAGGTTAGCTCCCAAATGACCAAGTTTACCTAGGTTAGCTCAAATATGATCCATTTTACCTAGGTTAGCTCCAAAATGACCTATTTACCTAGCTTAGCTCTAAAATGACCTGCACACTTAGCATTTTTACCTAGCTTAATTAGAAGAAGAAGAAGAAGATAAAGAAGAGGAGAGGAGAAAAAGAAAGAGAAGATAAATTCTTCTTCTTCTTTTTCTTCTTCCTTTTCTTATTTTTCTTCTAGCTAGTCTTCTTCTTCTTCTAACTTTCATCTTTCCCAATTTGCAGATTTGCTTTAGATGAGGAAGCTTGCATTGATGGAGTGTACTCTTCTCCTTGTGCTTCCTTTTTGTTTATGGAAACTTGTTGGAAACTTCTTTTGGATATGTATGTATATATGGATATGTTGTTGGAAACTTGTTTTGGATATGTATGTATATATGGATATGTTGTTGGAAACTTCTTGTTCGAAATCATTGTATGTTGGATATGTTGTTGGAAACTTGTATGTTTCTTATGTTGTTGGAAACTTTATTGTTGGTATGCTTGTTAAAATTATTTTGAAATGTGTGTGTGTGTGTGTGAAATTTTGTCAAATTGAATGAATTTAAGAAAATTTGCTGGCAAACGGCAAAGAACTTTGCCATCAGCCAGCAGATGACAAAGCTGCCACGTGTTAGCTACTTGTGCAACCTGTGGGGCACTTGGCTGGCCTATATGGTTTCTTTGCCATCTGCTGACAGACGGCAAATTGCATCTTTGTCGTCTGTCAGCAGACGGCAAGGCGCACCGTTAACCCCTTAACGGCCCTAAGCTGCCATGTATGCCGTCCAGGCTCTTTGCCATCAGCCAGCTGACGGCAAAGGCCTTTGCATCTTTGCCGTCTGCCAGCCTTTGCCGTAGCCTATTCAGTCGGACATGTTGTCATCCGCTGGCTGACGGCAAAGGCCTTTGCCGTCCGCCAGGCATGCCTTTGCCGTCAGCCATGGCAGATGGCAAAGTATCTGATTCCTGTAGTGTATTGCTCTGTTTATTGCTCTGTTTTAATGTGTGTACTCTGTTTTCCGTTCTTATATGTTCTGTTTCAATGTGTGTGTATATGCTTTCCATTCTGTATATGTGGATGATAACAGCTAGATACAAACTAGTATATGAAAACAGATAGAAAATAGAATTCATAATATATATTAATTATTCATTAGTTCATCACAGAATATATATATATATATAATATCATCCCATATTTATTCTAAATTTTCTTTTCTTTTCGTGTCTGGTTTTTTAGGATGTTGCCGGGCCGGCCTCCTAGTGTCGCCCGTGAAAGCATTTCTTCTAGGCAGCATGAAAGCGCCGAATAGGAGCTCCCCAAAAACTTCTCCAACTTTTACGCTACGAGCACGGTAGTGAATATCTTGTAATTTGGCCCTAAAACCCAAATGGAAGGAGTAGCTCATTGTAAGTAAAGGCACGAAAGGCCAAAGCAAGTTTCAATTATTATTTTTCACAAAATATTATGTATTAGATGACCAGTTCTACTCCCCCTTATGGAGTAGAGGACATGATTCCTAGTAGAGGATTTGCATGTAACCATATTGATCATTAAATGTTTTTACATGTGATGATTAAATGTTTTTAAATGTAATCAACGGTCGCTAAAGGATTTGGTTGCAATTAATAACCAAATGGATGTATCCACAATTGTGTCATACATTGCAATAAAACTTTGTTATATTTAACCCCTTATTAGTTGCTCAATGGTCTCGAGTGAGGATGTGGATGTGCTCACATAGCAGGTATTTAATGGTTCCATTTTTCTAATTTGTTTGGAAGTGTTTTAGTGGTTCTAAATAAGGATGTGAATACGCGCATATAGCAAAACATATAATTGTCAGTTCCAAAAAAATTAATGTCCTCATATATGCATAGTGTGGCTAACAACCAATATTATATAAAACTACCATCTTTACGAATTGTGTATGTTACTATTTACTACAGATTTGCATGATCCATGCATACACAAAAAGCAACCGTTATGTATCAATTGTTACTAAATTTGGATGTATGGATAAGGATGAACTTTAATACCTTCCATGTCATGCAAAAAATTATTGATCACCAAAGTTTCTTGTACACTATTCTAAAAGTGTCTCTGACAATTGGGCCTAACATGACTACACATAGATGAAACTCTTTTGACTGAACTATGTAGTATTAGTCAAACCCTCTTGTGGAAAATGGACAAGTTTTATGGTCCTTGGGGTGATAATTTTGTTTATAAATGTCCACTTCTATATAAGGGAAATACATCTCCACATCTCTCCCACTAATATGTCGTTAGCCAACGGTTTTAGTAAATCTTGTAGATCCTTTTGGTTCCTACTTATAGTAGTAAGTTTGTTTGTCATTATAGGATTTGGTATGCCAAGGAGGGGTAGGCGGTTGGTATCGCTTATGTCCATGACGACAAAGAGCGTGATTTCACCTTCTTCAAGTGACGTGGCGGTTTATTCAAGAGCGCTGCCGACCTCAATGCCATCACTGGTGCTAGGGTTGTTGTCATCCTGGAGACAGGAAATAAGAAAATGCACTCATTCGGGATGCCATCAGCTGGCCCCATTGTCGATGCTTTTTTGTCAGCAGCACCGCTAGGAAATCGACTCACTGAGAAGGAACAAGTGCCAAGATTGCCCGACTACAAAGTGAGGTGGCTCGACTTGATATGGAGCATGGGATGGAGGATAAGAGAAATCAACTCTCCATCCAACACGTGAAACAAATCCAAGAACAGTACCCAAGTATGGTGGCAAACCTTATCTTCTCGAAGGAACAAGATCTCAAACTGGAAGATGATAAAAAGCTCTTCAATGAACTCTCTCGTGTCCATGAGGACACTAGACGCCGGCTGCCTAAATTGCATCATAGCTACAAAGCCATAACTGGTGGTGCAAGCGTGATCTAAAACATGTTACCATCAAGTGGTCCACCGCCGAAGAGCTTGAAGACTATCCCTTCATCAGTGCACTCAATGTGGGATCACCATCTTCCGCAACACCATATGCCTTCCACTCCGCTAACACTGCTAGGGAAAATCCTAGCAGTAGCGCGTGTTTTAGGCCTATCAGTAGCGCGTGCAGGGGCGCTACTGGTATGGCTCTACGGCAATATTGACTTAGTAGTAGCGCTTTCTCCAAAGGGCGCTACTGGCAATTACTAGTAGCGCTTCTCCCAGCCCGCGCTATTATTCTGTATTTTACTTCTTTTTTATTTCATGTTGTATTCATACACCTTTATACAAGTTTTCATACAGCAGCAATTTAGAGATTGTTTTTACATCATATTGAGTTATTACATCACTGGGTGAATGAACCGTGGACTAGTTTCAAGTGGATGGACATCCACTTGAAACTAATCTGCGGTTCTTTCACCCAATGATATAATAAATATCATCATCATATCATTAACAACTTACCATCATAATACATCATTGTCATATAACACCTCCTCATGATCATCGTTTTCATCAATGAGACATCACATAGCAAGTTGGTCACTAGTCATAATCACAACTACTCCTCATCATCAACTCTAACACATTGTACCACATAATAAACATTGTACCTCATAGGACCTACTACATTCTCTTAGGACCTACTATATTCTTTTAGGTAAAATAGCATAAAACAAGATAGCCCCTGACTCTCCATTATGGAGAATGGAGACTATCCTGTCTCCAATTCTTGCCTTTCGCACAATGTTGCTTCCAAGAACCTCCTTACGACTGTCCATACATTTTTTCCATTCTTTGATTACCATGTGTTCACCGGTTTTAGAAATCTGATATGGACAGGTGAGATTCGTAGGATGACCTGGGTGTATGTTCAAAACATCAAGGCGACCATTCTGATACATCAGATGAGGCACACAATCCTTCGGGATTTTCTGTTGAAAAACATAGTAATAACTTCGTAGTTAGCAATGTAGTTCAGTTTTAGAAGTATGCAAAAGATGCACGGATGTCGTAATAGTAAAAAATCTTACCATGGCATCTCCATGGATGTTACTGTGGTTCAACATGTGCACTAGTGGCACGTATTGACCATAATGTGGAGGAGTTTGATAATAGGTATTGTAATTCTCAAGTTCAGTACAAAATGCAATCGTTGTAGTAGGTTTTGTCTACCATCTTCCGCACGTTGTTTGAAGAATGAAAATAAGCTGTCAATGGAAATAGGCTGTCAACTATTTTGAAATAAACAATATAAATTAGTTAATAACTATGTTTGAGAAACTCACATTGCGGTAGAATTGAAAGCATGTCAACAAGGACCTAAATGTCCATATTGTCTTGCTCGATGTCAGGATCACCAAGATCCATGGTGACAAGCATATCCTCATAAAAACCATACATCTTGCAAACTGCTTCCCAATTTATGCAACCAAAATGGGTTACGCTCTGAGAATTGTACAGATTTACTTCAAATCCATACCATGATGGGTCCTTAGGTTAATTTTCTTTGTTTCAAAACTTTCATGGTCTTCAAAACCCATCCTCTCCAAGACATAGCGTCTTGCATGGCATGGGATAAGTTAGTCGAATTGTAAAAGATGAAAATTACACGTTGAAATAGTTGAAGTCGTGCTTAATTACGAAAAAACACTTGTCGTCGTTGCATACCGTTTCAACATCGAAGATCTCCTGGAGCTTAATGTTGAAGCGCCGATCTTCGTCCAGGTGAGGCCTGTCGCACAGACCTCGGTCGTCGTTGCACCAGTCGCACTCCCCTGGAAGACTTTCGTCGTCCGAGTACGACATTTCCTATGTTCATAATTCAAATATTAAACTTGTACAATTAAATATATGTACTACAAAAACTAAATTAGATCATTATTTTTCATCACGGGTTGACTATCGGTCTGTCGAGTCTTTTCTTGAAAACTCTCAGCTCACGTGGTGTATACATTCGACCGTTGGTGATGGTCGCTCCTCCTTTCGTCCCCGAGTGCATTACACCAAAATTTCTAGCACACGGGAATGAAGGAGAAGCGACCCCACGACAACAGTCGGGATTCTTCGTCCTCTCATATATGGTGGAGACTCTCCCTCACTAATTCCTCTCTGACATTTGCGACCATCGGTGATGGTCGTTACTCCTCCTTCCCCTAGTGCATAACAAAGTTCTAGCACAAGGAAAATAAGGAGAAACGACCCCCACGACAACAGTCGGGATTCTTCGTCCTCTCATATATGGTGGAGCCTCGATAGACTTAAAGTCAACCCGAAATATCGTTTAATTATCTTTCTAGAAAATCCAGGCCACTCGATATTTCCTACATATTCTAGCACAAGTCATGCCAAAATTCATGGAAAAATCCGGCATGACCTTTGCTACAAAAAGGACATATCGAGCGCCTGAAATTTGCCGGAACAGAAATTAATCAACACTCCGGCAAAACATAGGCCACTCGGAGGTGTAACCTGCAAACATGACCGGCCACTTGGGCAAGCACATATCCTATATATTTGAGCAACACAAGATATACATGTTTTTATCTACATCATATCTTATAGGACTCATATTGACATGGAGATTTGGCTGGTCTCACCTCGAGGTCGGAGGGGGTCAGTGACGGGGACGACGGCGGGGATGATGAGGGGCTCCTAGATTTCTGCAGAAACAAAAACCCTATAAGCTATCAATGAATCAAATGCATACGCCTTGCATAGTGGGGTCCAATTTGAGCATTCAAAATAGGAGTACTTCTCCAATTTGAGCATTCAATAAGCAAAACCAAATCGTAAAATAAATAAGTATTCAAATTAGCATGCATTCAATAAGCAAAAGTAAATCATCTCTTGCGTCCGTACATCGTCGAATATTATCACTAATACATCCCGAATAGTATCATACATATAGCATCACTAATACAACTAAAACCCTAGCGAACGACGGGTATCGGCGCGGGCGGTGGACACCCAAAGAGAAGGAACCATCACAGGATCATAGCTCCAGTGAGATCCCTGGAGAACCTGCCAGGTATTGGAGAACCAGTGCTGCAACACAACCAAGTAGCGACGGACGTGCGCGTCCTCCTCGCTGACACGGTGACGTACCACCTCTGCGGGGTCCTCAAGCCTCTGCACCGTCACTGGCCCACGCGACCGCCACCAAAGAAGGTTCGGGTCAACGACGGGCTGGCTCCTCACCAAGTTGCGCCCCTCGGTAGGTAGCGCCTCCCAGTACCAGCCCGGCGGAGCCCAGTCCCGGACATGGCCATCTGGTCAAGCAGGTGTCCTCCGCCAAGTCGACGACGAGGATGCGGGATAGGCATCGTCGACGTCGATGCGGGAATAATTGCTTTAACTAAAAAAATAACAACAAATGTGACATGTTCAACTAGTTCTATTAATTCAACTAGTTCTTACTAAAAATAAACTTACTATCAATAAAAATAAACTAGTTCTTACTAAAAATAAACTAGTTCAACTAGTTATATTAATTTTCTTACTAAAAATACACTTGTTCTATTAATTCAACTAGTTCTTACTAAAAAAACTAGCTCAACTAGTTCTATTAATTTTCTTACTAATTCTATTAAACACTACTGCCCTAGTTCTTACTAACTAATTAGATGAACCTACCTAGGAACTACTGCCTAATTAGCATCTAATTTGATGAACCCTTGATGCAATCTAAATTTTGAAGAACCCTAGGAACTTTAGCTAGGCAGAGGTAGGGGAGGGGGAGGAGGAGGCGTGCTCACCTCGGGTGCCGGCGGCGAGGGAGGGGCAGGCGGCGTCGAGGTCGGGGTCGGGGCTCGGGCGCGCGGCGGAGGGCGGCGTCGAGGGCATGTGGAGAGCGACGGGAGAGCGCGCGGCGGCCGACGGCGATGCAGGGCGACGACGACGGCGACAGCGGAGGAGTTGGATTTGGGGGAAGTGGTCGTGGGGAAGAAAGAACCGTGCTGTTAAGTCAAAAGTAGCAGTAGCGCGTTCCAGGAAAGGCGCTACTACTACATTAGCCATAGCTAACTTAGCTATAGCGCGCCACGCGCTATAGCTAACTTAGCTATAGCGCTTTTCGGATAACGTGCTACTGCTATGCCTTTCTTTTTTTCTTTTTTCTTTTATTTTTCTTTACATTTTATTTTTTCCTTTCTCCTTTTTCTGTTTCTTTCATTTTCATTTACTTTTCTATTTGCTTTTCATTTAATTTTATTTTCGTTAGCAGTAGCGTCTTTCTACGTAAATGCGCTGCTACAAAACTAGTAGCGGTAGCGCTGTTTCTATAAGATCACTACTACTATGTGTAGCCTATCGGCTTAGCAGTGGGAATTTTAGTAGTAGCGCTTTTGTCGTTAGACGCGCTACTGCTACATATATATCTGTAGCGTGGTTTTCCCCAACGCGCTACTGCTAGTTAGCACTAGCGAGCTTTTTTAACAAGCTACTGCTAAAGTTCTGTGTATAAGGTTTTCCTAGTAGTGTAATATCACCACTAGATCACAACATGGAACCAGTTTTTCCTTGGGCAGCACAAATGTTCCATGTTGCACCAGCAACTTCAGCGCCACAGTTTGCTTCCCAGCTACAAGCCATACCTAATCAGGTACATGATCTGCCTCCAACAGATTTGCTTGTCGAGAACTATATAAGCCCTTGCAACACAGTGCACCCACCACAAAACAATGCAAGCCCTATCTCAACAACTGAGCATAATATGAAAGACTCTCCACTATTGGTCTACTCAAGTGGCAACGATTTTGTTGTGGATGACCCGTTTGGCCATGATCAATGGGGTTTTTCTCTAGCAGATCAACAACTCTACAATGCTTTTCTAGGGGTGGATGGTTACTTGGGCTATAATGGTACCGATGTAGGACAATCTTCTATGGGTAATGGAGGATGGGTTGATGCTCGTCCATAATCTTCTCCTAGCAAGCAAGATGTCGATGCTCGTATAGAGTATGGAGGACTTCCTTAGATGCTAGTTAGCAATTATATTTTAGTGCGACATTGAAATAAAATCTAGTTACATTTTCATTTGGAAAATTGTTATCATTTGGACTATTTACTAAGCCCCATTCAAGGCAATAATATGCATGTTCGGTATTCCATGTCTCAAATCATGAAGATTGTTTTATTTATGTGTCTCTTATTGTCTTCATAATAATCAAACATTTTATTTTTCTTGTTGAGATGATATGCATCTTATAGATGAAGGAAGGGAACCTGGATACAGGATAAATACTCTCTTCGAATACTGCAATCAAACCATTAAGGATGGCAATGGGTGAAGTTCGGACCGGGTTGAACAATATAAAATCCTTATACATATCCATATCCATGAAGGCAGTCTCTACCCACCTAGGAAAAAACTCACGGGCGAAATATTGTGTCCATGTCCAAACCTGATGGTATCCATCGTGTCCTCTCAAGACATATACATAAGACATAACGCAACGTTCACATAAACTCTCCCATTCTTCACCTCATGGCAGGCTAGGCTTCACTTATGGAAATCAACGTCCACTAATAACCTAACCTCATTTAGTATTTTTCTTCCTTGGGAACAAGGTAGACCTTCCCAGATTGTTAAGTTTTAATGAATCTTAATCATTCACATCCCTTTTGATTGAAATTAACTGATTTGGAAAAACATAATTACTAATTACATTGCGTATGTACGGATCATGTCATGTGTCCAAAAGTGAATTGTTTACTGATTTTTCTAGGGCCACCAACTAACCACCGAATTGTCCACCTCTATAAATATATGCTCCGATTACTACTCATAATTTCCAGAAATACTTGCAAAAACTCATGAACAAGCATGTGTTGCACATCCGTGTACAGGAACACTAGACGTAGCTGGAAAAACGTTCTTATATTATGGGACGAAAAGAGTAGGAAAAAGAAAATTAGCTCGAAAGCTGCCTTGCTGCATCCCCATGCCATTGTGCTCTTGTTCTTGCGTGCATGCGCGCTCTGCACGGGCGCGCATGACGCGTGCTCTACATTGCCGTGCTCACTGTCCTGCCTTGCCATTCACTGGCTTGCTTTAGCCCACTGCTGCACCTTGGGGTTAATGTGTGTGTGGAAAAGCGGAGACAGAGGATTCGAGGTGATATGGAGCTGCGTTGTTGCAGGCCAGTTGCGCTAGCTGCTGCAGTGCTCCACCATACGTGGAGGTAGTGGCGGACTGCGTCGGCCATCTCTAGGGTTGCGAGAGGAGTAAGTTGAAGAGACTAAAATGATGCTTAACAACGAGTCATCTAACGAGGAGATAAAAGGATGATAAAGGGCGTTGGAGATTGAATGTCAACTAATAAAAGTTACGGTGGGAGTTGTGCAATTTATTTTGCATGTTTTAGATAATAAAAGGTAAAATAACAGTGGGACATGTGACTGTGGGGTAGGGATAGCAGAATATTGCCCGTTAAGTCGGACTATCGGGTCAGGTTTGGATATACCCACGGATACAAGACTATGTCCAGGCTCTACCCACGAGTAACTGGGTCAGGTTTGGATGCCGCCCATGGATGTAAAAGCATATCCAAACCATGTCCATTCGGGTCGTATATCCATAGGTATCTATCTTCATGGGTAAAATTCAACAAAAAATAGTAGCTACGATCATTAAATAGACTGAAAGATAGTACAAATCTGAATTCCCGCTCAAGAGACAAGCATCGAATACTTCCTTTGATTGCAGAAGACTAACAAACTAATAACAACCCAATATAAGATTAATTTGAAATTATGCTAAATAACGGTTTATCTTAATAGATGCCAATGCATCTTGTCATTAAATTAAAACCACAGTCTATGAAGACATGGCAACAACTACACTTACGCACCAGTAACAACATAAAGGCGCCCCAAGTATATAGATCTCCATGAATATATTGTAAAATATATTTTTTCAAACATGCATATTGGCATTAGCTCTACTCATTAAGTACTATGCGACAAAGTTAGGAAGATGTGATGACCGCCTCATATGGACACGCCCAGTTAATTAACACAAGTACCAACATTTTTATACAAGAATAACCTAAATCTAGAAGTCGTGTATACTTTTTCATAAACTCGGTTCTTTTTAGCCGATAGAAGACGAGCTTTGTTCATTAGTTAAATTGTGAATAGCCATGCTCGGTACATTTAATGCATGCCACAAAAGCACAAATCCAAGGCCACGCCTATGTGCATGCAGCCCGTGCGATGGCACATGGCACCCAGTTTTCAGGGGCCCTAAGTTCGAACGCTTTAGATCATCAGACCCAATAATCCCTAGCACATACAGTATAATTTTTCCCCAAAGAATAGCAGAGGTCCTATATGACATATGCTGCATCAAAATGGCGGCCTCATGCAAACGGTGCTTCCTCATGGCAAGCCAACTCAATATCGGTAGCGCTACATCACTTTTTGTTTCTGCGTCTGGTTTTTTAATTTTCCTAAAAAAGTTGCAATTGGTTTTGTTTTTGTTTTCAAAAACATGAATATTTCTTACTTTTTAAAAGTAGACTTTTTCTATTTTTAATTGAAAATTACAAATATTTTTTTTAATTCCTAAACATTTTTTAAAACTATGAATACTTTTTTGAAATTCCTTTTTTTAAGTATGAACAGATCTTAAAAGCAACGACCATTTTTTGGATAAATCAAACTATTTATGAAATTCCAAATATTTTTTTGAATGTTTTGAAGAAAATTTTAAATTACACGATTTTTTAAAAACAAGAACAAAATTTGAAATTTCCAGCATTTTAAAAAAAATCCAAACTAATATTTGAACAGTTGAACACTTTCTAAATTTTTGTAGAAAAATTATCCAAAAAAACCCAAAGAAACCATTAAAAAAACATATCAGACCAGACCAGAACCTACTAGAATGTTCCCAAAACCAGATCTTTGGAAAGTACAATAAAAAATTAAATGGGCCGGTCCATCTCACTATGTCTTACGCAGCTCCCTCTGGTCAACAATCAGTCGCATCAAGCGCCATATAGGATTCACCCTGAATAGCACCCCAATTCCCAGATGTTGATGACGACCCATTAGTTTACCTTTTCCTGCAACGCTGAACAGACCTGCTTGTCGAGAGCAACTAATTAACGAGCGCTCCTTTGGGAGCCTCGCAACAATCAGTGTCACTTGGCGCGCTCCCAGCCGCCCACCACGTGTCGCGCTCTGGAGCTCTTTTCGGATTTTTTTTTCGCACACGTTTTTTGCTTTTTAAACGGATTTTTTTGGTTTTTTTCGATGTTTCGGTTTTTCACCGGTCTTCTTGAACTTTTGGACCAAAAAAGTTCGTAAAAACTTTCTTTTCGCGAAAAAACATGTTCTTTTTTCCCCTTTCGCGAGAGTCATGGTTTTGCTTCTGCGAGAGGCACGGTTTTGCTCGCGAGAGTCACAGTCGTGCCTCTCGGAAACGAAAAAAAACATAGATTTTTTTGGTTTTTTTGATGTTTCGGTTTTCCACCGGTCTTCTTGAACTTTTGGACCAAAAAAATTTGTAATTTTTTTTTCAAAAAAACACGTTCTTTTTTCCCCTTTCGCGAGAGTCACGGTTTTGCTCGCGAGAGTCACAGCCGAGCGGAAACGAAAAAAAATATTTTGTTCTTTTTCCTTCTGCGAAAGGCACGGTTTTGCTTTCGAGAGAGGCATGGTTGTGCTTTCACGAGAGACACGGCCATGCCTCTCGGAAACGTAAAAAAACGCGTTTTCTATTTTTTTTTTCCGCGAGAGGCACGGTTGTGCTTTCACGAGAGGCACGGCCGTGCCTCTCGGAAACGAAAAAAACGTGTTTTCTGTTTTTTTCTTTCACGAGAGGCACGTGTTTTCTGTTTCTTTTTTCTTTCAGAGAGACACACGCATCTTATAGCATTGAGTTAATTGCACAAAAATACCACAATTGGGGCATCACATGCAGATTGGTACCACGATTGCTAATTTTTGCGTGTCAGTACCAACATTGCTCTAGATTTTTGCAAATAGGTCTAAACTGCGTATAAACACGTATTGACGGTGTATCTGACTAGCGGGGCCCGCCCGTCAGGTGCCGACGTGGCATGTTTTTTGCAGAAAACCCCCGCCCTCGCCCTCGCCCTCTCGCTCCGCGCCCGCCTCGCCGCCCTCGCCCTCGCCCTCTCCCTCCGCGCCCGCCTCCATCTCCACCCCCGTGCGCTCCACGAGGAGTCGGAGGAGCCCCTGCTCCCCAAGCCAGCCCGCGGGAGGGGGTTCCGCCACAGGCTCGCGCTCGGGGCCTCCTCGGCGCTCGCCGCCGCGTCCCTCGTGCTGCTCGCGCTCGCCTTCCTGCTCCTCCCCGCGAGCTGGGAGGGCGAGGACGGGAGCTCTTGGGCCGCGGTCCAGCGCGCCTTCCTCGCGGCGCAGCTCCTCGCGCACCTCGCCACCGCGGGGACCGTCGCGGCGGAGAAGGCGGGGGCCACCCCGGCGCGCGCCCACCCGCCGCACCTCCGCGCCTTCTGGCTCGGCACGGCCCTGCTCGCCGCGCTCTTCTCCGGCTCCGCGGCCGCGCGCTTCGTCGCAGGTGAGCCCGTCCTCCCCGACGACCCCATCGCGTTCGCCGGGCTTGTCCTCTCGCTTCCTCTCGCCGGGCTTGTGAGCAAATCCACGCACGCATCAGAGAAACTACCGTGGCAAACTCATATCCTGCTCCTAGTAGAGTGTGGAGAGAGGGGTGAGTGACATGGGCACCGCACCTGGAAATCGTTGTTGACGATCATGCCGACGGTGCAGAAAGCGGTGGCGAAGAAGCCCATCACCAGCTGCATCTCCATCACCAGCGCGTACGTCACCACGCGCCCGCCGCCCGCGGCCCGCTTGTAGGTCAGCTCGATCAGCGGCAGCACCAGCCCGTACAGCGCCGCGGCGGCCAGGGTCAGCAGGAACCCCAGCCAGTACTGCCCCTTGCTCACCCCGGCGGGGCGGTCCGAGGACACGTGCAGCCCCAGCACCACGGCGTGCACACGAAGAAGACGGTGAAGGCCAGCTGCATGGAGATGAGGATCGCGGAGGTGGACACGGGCACGAACGACAGCCCGTACGCGTACAGGAAGTCGTCGGCGCCGGTCGCCAGCCCGAGCCCCACGGCGGCGAGCAGTATCCTCGGCAGGGTCAGCACCACCGGCGCGCTGGGGTCGTGCGCGCGTCGGCTGAGGTAGGAGGCCGCCACGGGGAGAGGGCGAGGGCGAGGGCGGCGAGGCGGGCGCGGAGCGAGAGGGCGAGGGCGAGGGCGAGGGCGGGTTTTCTGCAAAAAAAACATGCCACGTCGGCACCTGACGGGCGGGCCCCGCTAGTCAGATACACCGTCAATACGTGTTTATACGCAGTTTAGAACTATTTGCAAAAATCTAGAGCAATGTTGGTACTGACACGTAAAAATTAGCAATCGTGATACCAATCTGCATGTGATGCCCCAATTGTGGTACTTCTGTGCAATTAACTCAATGTCTATGAATATGAATGAGACCAAATTATATTTCGTCTAGATGAGTTCTAGCAAAACTGGTTTTTATGCCTTTTGATACAAAGATGCCGTTTTCGTTAGTCCTGTATAGATGGTCAAACCTTGATCAAAATATTAGGGGCCAATAGACCGGAATCAAGCGTACCACTACCACGGACAAAGTTTGACCAAAAGTACAACTCAAAAGGCTGTCGAAGCTCAAGCATTTTGTAGAGTGGAGTCATCGTTGACGCGGATACACAGAGTGCTACGCCGCCGAGCTCCGACGATAGAAAGAGAAGAAAGCTCGCCGCGCCTGCCGCCTCGTCGAGATGCCGCTGGAGCGCTTCGACCTGCGGATCGCGTCGCGGGAGCTGGTCCGGGCGTCGCGCCCGCCCCCCGGTTTCCCGGCCGTGCACGCCGTCTCCAACCTCGACCTCGTCCTCGGCCCCTTGCCGATCTACCTCGTCAGCATCTACCCTCCTCCGCCGTGCGGCCTGGACCCCGTGCTCGCCGCCGTCCGCGCCGCGCTCCCGGCCTACCTCTCCCGCTTCTTCCCCTTCGCCGGCCGCGTCGTGCGCCACCCGGACACCAACGTCCCCGAGGTCGCCTGCTCCAACGCCGGCGCCGAGCTCGTCGTCGCCGACGCTGCCGGGGTCCCCCTCGCCGCCATCGACTTCGCGCGCTTCGACGGCTCGCTCGGGATGATCCAGATCCCGTTCGACGCGGGGCTCGCGCTGTCGCTGCAGGTGGTCCGGTTCGCGTGCGGGGGCTACTCGTTGACCGTGGGCACCAACCACCTCCTCGCCGACGGCCGGGCGCTCATCGTGCTGCTCAACAGCCTCGCGGAGATGGTCCGCACCGGCGGGGGACTCTCCCGCGGGCCGCTGCTCGACCGGTCGTCCCTGCCCGTCCCGCGGTCGCCGCCGCGGTACAGCTCGTCGCTGGACGCCGAGTTCACGAGGTTCACGCCGGAGACCATGATCAACCCCCTCCTGGCCGCGGCCATGGAGCGGCGCGTGTACCGCATCGACGCGGCCGACCTTGTCGGGCTCCAGAAGGCGGCGTCCCCAGGAGGCGGCCGCCGCACCTCGCGCTTCGTGGCGCTGTGCGCGCACGTCTGGAAGCTCCTGGCGCGGGCCGTCGGGGACACCGACCCCAACTGTCGCATGGCGTGGATCCTCGAAGGCCGGAGGTGCATCCAGCCGTCGGAGGGCGCGCTGGACCTGTACATGGGGAACGTGGTCACATACACGTCCCGCGAGGCGAGCGTGGCGGAGCTGCTGCGCGCGCCGCTGCACGAGGTGGCGGCCGCCGCGGGCGCGGCCATGGCGTCGGTGATGACCAGGGACAGGTTCCAGGAGCTGGTGGACTGGGTGGAGGTGAACAAAACGGCGTACAAGGACGGCGGGAAGTGGACGGAGGCGGTGAACCTCGGCCTCGGGAGCCCGGCGCTGGTGATCTCCGGGATGCTGCCGTTCGCCATCGACGGGGACCTGGGGTTCGGGAAGCCGAGAATGGTGTCGCCGTGGCTGCGGCACGGACGGCTGGGGTCGGCGTCGATGATGGCGGTGCCCTGCCCGAGCGGGGACGGGTCGTGGTTCATCGGCGGCACGAGACTGTGGCCGCGGCTGGTGGAGGTGATCGAGGCCGGGCCCGACAGCATGCTGAAGCCGCTGACGGCGGCGAGCCTGGGGTTCGAGGCGCCACACGGCTCTCGCCTGTGAGCTCGCGGTGGACAGTGTTGCAAACTTGTACTCCCTCCGTAATAAGATCGTTTAGATTATTATTTTAGTGATCTAAAGACTCTTATATTAGTTTAGTTTACAGAGGGAGTAATAATAATGTTCTGTCAGTGAAGTGGTTCTCTCTGGGCGCGCTGAGTGTCTCAGCTCTCGAGCTCAAATGTGTTGCGGATGAACAGTAAAATTAAAAGCAATTAAAAAATCAGAAGATCCGAATGTTTTTGGTAAACTTTAACAAATGTTCTTAGTGCTTGTAATTTGGGCGCCCCTACGCGTCCGCCGGGACACATCCGCCGCCCTAAGAGCCGCTGGATTAGACACCCCATAGCCGTCGGATGCAACCATCGTAACTGATCAGGTCATTACTTCCTGCAACAGCCGTTCTGTTTCAGAAACATCAAGGGGATAGCATGAGCTCTAGCAATGCATCTGAAAGTCAAACCGACGGATAACAGAAAAAGATCGACCCCATCCCTGACCATTGGATGGGCTGCAAATGGACGTCTGATCTATTCACGTGACCACTCATCTTTGCAATAAATGTGTTGCTGCAGTCCGCCCTATGAAACAACTTGCTTGTGGCAATCACTCAAATACGTTTTTTTGCATAAGAGATCATGTTGTGATTTTTTTTGCAACTGATCTTGTTGCAGAAAATTAGCCGAAAATTTCCGCAACAGTTGTCTTGCTACAGAGTTTTTCCGCAACAGAGGTCTTGCTGCAGAAAATAAAATTAGCCGAAAATTTCCGCAACAATTGTCTTGCTACAGAATTTTTCCGCAACAGAGGTCTTCTTGCAAAAAATAAAATTAGCCGAAAATTTCCGCAACAATTGTCTTGCTACAGAATTTTTTCACAACAAAGGTCTTGTTGCAGAAAATAAAATTAGCCGAAAATTTCCGCAACAATTGTCTTGCTACAGAATTTTTCCGTAACAGAGGTCTTGTTGCAGAAAATAAAATTAGCCGGTGATTGAGCAGAGAAGAGACAGAGACGCGATAGGAGGGGATTAGACGATGCGATGCTTCTGGTTCTACTGTAGGAGGAGATAAGGTAGTGTTGTGGGGCCTAGAAGGCACGTGGCGAGCAGAGCGGGCGACGGACGCTCGTCCTAAAATCAGCCGGTTGATGTAAAGCTTTTCCCTTGTAATTTTCATTATGAGATCACGTTCGTGGATGGTGTGACAAAAAATAAAAATGGATGCTCCGAAAATGATATTTTCGAAAGCATTTTGGAGCACTGTATTTGTCTTTTTTGCCACGCCTTCCACAAATGTGATCTCATGATGAAAATTTAAAAACACATAGAACATTTATCAAAGCTTACCTAAAAAAATCAGATTTTTTTTGGATTTACTGTTTATCCAACCTCATTTGAGTGCGGCTTCAGCAGGCTCATTTGAGCTCGTCCTTGCAATTACTAAGCTCTCTAGGAGAGCTTCAATAGTGTACTCCCTCTACTTTTTTTACTCCTTCTGTTACCATTGTTCATAAACTTTGATTTGAGTACATCATTAGATTCATTACTAAATATATTTTCACACTATTTTTTGCAGTAATATTTCCACCGTAAATAGATTTGTTATTATAAATGTAAATATTGTTTGTATAATCTAGATCAAACTTTACAAAGTTTGACTTCAGTCAAAACTATTATGCTAAATGAATAAGAATGGAGGAAGTATGTTCCTACAAATGGACCCACCTGTAAGGGTCTGGTAGGGTTGTGCGTCTCATATGACAGTATTAGAACTAACACGGTCATTGGTTGGATGCTAGAGGGACAATGGTATCCCCAGCCCACCAGGGTTCAATTCGTGGCGCACGCATTATTTCCGGATTCATTTCAGGATTTCCGGCGATGTGCTTTCAATGGGAGGAGACGTACCCGTCCACGACGAGGCGCTTATGGTGACTTGTAAATCTCAAGATGATATGCTGGCTTAGTCTCTCGAAGGTGCTCATAGGGGTAGGGTGTGCTTGTGTGCGTTTATAGGTGTGAGTGTATGCGTGTATGTATGAGCGTTTGCGTCTGTACTGTGTTAAAAAAACTAACACGGTCGTGGCCCACGTAGAGTTATGTGCATATTACCCAAGCCTTTTTTCTCTATCGGTTTATCAACCGACTTCTATTCTGGTTGGTTCTTTATTATTAAATTTTATTATCTTTTTTTGTTGAAGTTAGGATTGCGAGCAAATGTGCGTAGGTCCGTGGCCCATGCGTACATCGTTGACCATATTTTCCCGTTCGTTTTTCATCCAAATTTTCTTATTTCATCCTTTTTTCTATTGAAAAGTTTTGATTTTTTCAAAAATATTAAGGAATTTCTAGTTATTTTAATTTAAGATATTCCTGTATACATTAAGAAACATTCAATAATTTACATAATGTTCATAATTTCAAAAATAACCAGCGAATACGAAAAATATATTCACAAATTGTAAATATATTCACAAATTGTAAATATATTCAAGAGTTTTAAAAAATCGTGATTTTAAAAAATTGACAAAAACTAAAAATGTTCACGTTACTAGCGGTTTTGAGACACCCCACGGCTCTCATCTGTGAGCCTGATATAGGTGTTTTTGGCATCAACGATGAACGTATGATAAGCATGCGAAGCTCAGCCCCGAAAAACATAGCTTCGAGGTTGTACCTCAAAGTTATCTCCGGCTAACGATATGCGCCTTGCTAGAAGAACTGAAATTTTGTGAATCGATTTTGAGTATGAGCTAATGCTATGTGCCTAGCTGGAAGAACTAAAATTTTGCATGGCTGTGCACTGGATAGCTCTGGATGTACTCCCTCCGTTCGGAATTACTCGTCCAAGAAATGAATGTATCTAAATGTATTTTAGTTGTAGATACATCCATTTTTGTGACAAGTAATTCCGAATGTATCTAGATGGCATCCTAGCTGTCTCAACTTTGGTTAGTTTGATTCAACTTTGGTTAGGTCCCAACTTTGGTTAGTTTGATTCAGCTTTGGTAGGTCTCAACTTTGTTGGTTTGATTCAACTTTGATTAGTAGTACTGTTTAGTAGTTTTAGAGCAGTTTTGAGGTGTGTTTGCCGGAGCAGTGAAATGCGAAAACATTTCCATCTTCGCTATTCAGTCATACGAACCATGTCATGTGGCTGCCTCTGTACTTACACTGCGTGTACCAGCAGACAACATTGATATGCAGCTAACGATTCTACGCTGTTCAGCGACAGCGAATTGGTTTATCGTAGGCAGGTTTCAGTGTCACTTCCAGTTCATCTTTCAATAACGAGCAGATCAGTATGCCTAAGGAGCAATTTGGAGTTGCAAATATGCGTCTGCCTAATGGAAAAAACAACCAAAACTTCAGTTGTTTATATATTGGCTCACAAGACTTGCAGAGAATCTGCTTGCCCGGAAGAACATATTTCTGAATCTCAAAGAGAAATAGCACAAGAATTTTACCCAGTGCTTCTATTCTGAATGAGCTCTACAAGTTACTGAATATCTAGAGAACCACAGCACCTGCTCGCCGCGAGCTCACAGACGAGAGCCGTGGGGCGCCTCGAACCCCAGGCTCGCCGCGGTCACCGGCTTCAGCAGGCTCTCCGGGCCGGCCTCGATCACCTCCACCAGCCGCGGCCACAGCCTCGTGCCGCCCACGAACCACGACCCGTCCCCGCCCGGGCAGGGCACGACCGTCACCGACGCCGACCCCAGCCGGCCGTGCCGCAGCCACGGCAGGACCAGCCTCGGCTTCCCGAACCCCAGGTCCCCGTCGATGGCGAACGGGAGCAGGCCGGAGATCACCAGCGCCGGGCTGCCCAGGCCGAGGTTCACCGCCTCCGTCCACTTCCCGCCGTCCTTGTACGCAGTCTTGTTCACCTCCACCCAGTCCACCAGCTCCTGGAACCTGCCCCTGGTCATCACCGACGCCATGGCCGCACGCGCGGCGGCCGCCACCTCGTGCAGCGGCGCGCGCAGCAGCCCCGCCACGCTCGCCTCGCGGGCCGTGTAGGTGACCACGTTCCCCATGTACAGGTCCAGCGCGCCCTCCGACGGCTCGACGCACTTCCGGCCGTCCACGATCCACGCCATCCGGCAGTTGGGGTCGGAGTCGCCGACCGCACGGGCCAGGAGCTTCCAGACGTGCGCGCACAGCGCCACGAAGCGCGAGGTGCGGCGGCCGCCATCGCCGGACGACGCCGCGATCTGGAGCCCGGCGAGGTCGGCCGCGTCGATGCGGTAGAGGCGCCGCTCCATGGCCGCGGCCAGGAGGGGATTGATCATGGTCGCCGGCGTGAACCTCGCGAACTCCGCGTCCAGCGACGGGCTATACACCGGCGGCGACCGCGCGGGTAGCAGGGACGACCGGTCGAGCACAGGCCCGCGGGAGAGCCCCCCGCCGCCGGCGCGGGCCATCTCCGCGAGGCAATTGAGCAGCACGACGAACGCCCGGCCGTCGGCGAGGAGGTGGTTGGTGGCGACGGTCAGCGCAAACCCCCCGCACGCGAACCGGACCAGCTGCAGCGACAGCGCGAGCCCCGCGTCGAACGGGATCTGGACCATGCCCAGCGAGCGGTCGACGCGCGCGAAGTCGACGGCGGAGAGGGGGACCCCGGCGGCGTCGGCGACGACGAGCTCGGCGCCGGCGTTGTCGCAGGCGACCTCGGGGACGTTGGTGTCCGGGCGGCGCACGACGCGGCCGGCGAAGGGGAAGAAGCGGGAGAGGTAGGCCGGGAGGGCCGCGCGGACGGCCGCGAGCACGGGGCCCAGCCCGCCCGGCGGGGGCGGGTAGATGCAGAGGAGGTAGATGGGGAAGGGGCCGAGGAGGAGGTCGAGGTTGGAGACGGCGTGCACGGCCGGGAAGCCCGGGGGAGGGTCGGAGGCCCGGACCAGCTCCCGGGACAAGATCCGCACGTCGAAGCGCTCCAGCGGCATCTCGCCGGGCGACCGGAGCGGAGCGCGCGGCGAGGCGGCCGGCAGAACAGGCCCCGCTTTGTTTTTATCCCCGAACAAAGTCTAATGGAATAAAGTGATCGTTGGCGATGCGATCAGCGCTGTTCGCTTGCTGGTGACGGTGACACCGGCTACCGCTGAGATCTGATCGGTTCACTTTGGAGTTTTCTACCCTGACATATGGATAGAGACACACGAACACGCACCCTGTTCCTAGTGTAAAAATAACACTCGTCATTGTTCGGTCGCCTAGCTCGGGCGCCCTGACACTGATGAGTGTTATTTCTACACTCCTCTAATTGGAGTTTAAATCAATATGTTCCATTAAAACTGATATATTCGTTTTAATATTGCCACTAATGACTAATGAATGCATATGGTTCGAATTATTTTATCTTTGTTCTGTTTCTACGGAATAAAGGAGATCAACTGGGAGGCGCACCAGAAGAAATAAGGCAAAATACGGCGTTTCATACGACCGCGCCCGCCCGTATGAGCAGTCATATGGTGTCGAAACCAAGGCTCCTCGTCTCCCTCAACAACCTTTATAAAGGGCCCGACGCCAACTGAAAGATAAAAGGGGGATATAATCGCAGAACAAGCCAGTCAGTATCATGTTATCTCTATCAAACCTAGCCGCCGCCATTTCCCCTCTCCATAGCCACCATCACTATAGTTTGCAGCAATCTAGTCATACTTGTAATCATGTATCACACACATCATCCATTGTAAGACACGTTATCAATCAATCCATCTTCATGATGTGTTCTTTGTGTGATCTGATCTTCATGTGTGAGTAGTTTGGTAAACTATGGGTTGAGGCAAGAGCCTTGCAACCGGATGAATTTGTTGGAGGGATCAATGGAAGTACTTTGAATTAACGTCTCGTATGTGTAACATAAAATTGTTCTGTATTTTTCTCTTGTCTCGTTCGCATTCTTCGTCCCGGCAGGTACCCAGGATCATGAAGAACGAGCCATGGAGAGGCTAAAGGCAGGGAGGCTGTGAAGTGTTATTCTGAACACTAGTGACAGAAAGGTTCAATATGGTAACACAGATCCTATCCTTGGGGATTCAAGAGGTGTAGTCATTAAATGTCAGTGCTTTTGCTTATTATTGCTATCTTAATTATTGAGGCACCCCCGTGCGATGGATAGGGCCTTCGGTTGGACAACTGACTCTTGATGAAAGACTCGTGCCGGTCAAGACGTAAGTTGGACACATACCCCACTCCGATAATTAACAAGCACATCTCGATGGATGAGTTCTAGAGCACAAATTAAGATCATATTTGGTCCCGTCACAAATATATGGTTGTAAGTATAAGACCTCATACCATGCTTATTTTTATTATAAGTGTTTTCAACGTCAGTTTGATTTACTGTCCGGTCAAAAGCTGGAATCAATTCTCTAGCAAAATCTTATTTGATACCCTAGCTTAAAGGGCATCGTCCACCCCATGGGTTCGATAACTCAGGGTCATCTCTGGGAAAAGAGCAAGAATCCTTTCTGCTCCATTTTCGGATCACCAAAGGAAGTAATCAACCACAAGCTACACTGCTTCGTTGTCGTCATCCAGTTCGACTCCATGATCTCCTTCTCGTCATCATCCTCCGGAACGATGATGGCCAGCGCCTTCACGACAGCCGGTTGATCGTGAGGAGTCCTAACAAGCCTCTACTTGGCCCATCTAGCTCTCTGGCCAAGAGCGGCTGCTCTGAATGTCCACGGATATAACGCCTTTGACTGGGCCAGGTATCAGCGTCTTCAACTCCTCATTCCTCGCCTTCATCACCACATCGTCTACCTCTTTATGCATGTCGTCCATGCTATTGAACTCAGATCACACCTTCATGGTCTTCGCAAACTTGGTGCAGTCACCGAGCGAGCATGCAAGGAGTGCCCTCCATCCAATGTCGTTGGGGAAGAGGTTGGGGATGTTCATGGCGACAGGGAGGTGGTGAGACAAAGAGATAGAGTTGTGGAAGAGGAGACGGTAGAAGACATAGATGGTTTGAAGATGTAGTGGAGTGCGGTGGTGGATAAATAAGGGCTTTGGACTAGGGGTTTGTATCCCCGAACAGAGTACTCCGCGTCAGCGTCAGCGTCAACGATGACTGCGCTCTGCATAAAAAATGTCTTTGGTGACTAAGTGTGATCTAGTGGGAATTTTGTGGCGTTCGTTGGGCCATGCCATGAGCGCATGATGATACGCTATCAAGTGAGCGTTCATCGGTGCCGCTACAAGTCTAGCCGTCTAGCTGTGATCGTTGGAGAAAAAGATGTGGGGCTCACAATTTCATGTTGGGGATGGAGGTGCAACTGGTACAATTTTGTGGCGTCCGTTGGGCCATGCCATGAGCGCATGATGATACGCTATCAAGCGAGCGTTCATCGGTGCCGCTACATGTCTAGCCGTCTAGCTATGATCGTTGGAGAAAAAGATGTGGGGCTCACAATTTCATGTTGGGGATGGAGTTGCAACTGGTACAAAAATGAGGTAATTACATCAGTGGTGCCTAAACTTGCCACCAATGTTCACTTGGGTGCATGAACTTGAAGAATACGCCGAACTAGTGCTAAAACTTGGCTCCTTGGTGTAAATATGGTTCAATCACGTTTTCATACGCCTGTGTTGCTGACTACGGATGCTAGCGTGTCGGCGGGACCCACTATCAGCGAGTGCGACCGTGCACAAAGGCATGTGGCACGTGGGTCGGTGATTTTTTTTCGTAAAACCCCTTTTTCTTAAGAAGCCCCTGAGCCGGTGGGACACAACAGCCCTGAATTCTCGCCCGTGTTCTAACATCTTGCAGATTAGTTCGATCGTGCATGTTTGTCTGTCTCGAGCTCTTCTCCTTGTCTCTCCTAGTTCGATTGTTTGGAGCCGCTGTCTGGGTGGATTGTGAGGACGCCATTGATCGTCGCGTGCGTGGATGGCGGAGCCTCATCGGTGAGCACTCGGCGATGCAGCCCCTCCATATGGTGAGAATTGCCTCGTCTCCTCTGCCTCTCCGTCCCCTGTTTTCGTTAGGGTTTTAGATAAATTCGTGGAGCGACAAGAACCGAGATCTGTATGGTAGGATCTGTATGGTGTGGGGCTGCTGTGATGAATGGGAATTGTGTTTAGGTTATTCCCCTATTACGCAATGACAAATAAGGATTTCAAAATTCTTTTATGCTGTTTGTTCACAGGTAATGCGTGGGTTAGAAAGTCGTCTCTTTTTTGGTAATTGCATGGACAAAAAATGCAGAATTGATGACATACAGGAAGGTGGATTTGATTTTATCAGAAATAGGCAGTAGGTATACTGAAAATTTTATCAGTAGCATTGCCGAACTTTCTGACAGATGCTTAACTGAATTTTGGACATTGAACGTTGGACAGTTGCTTGACTTAATGTTAGACAGTGGCTTAACTGAATTTTGGACACTTTTTGATAGAAGTTAATCTTAACATATTAGTATTTTTCTTTAGTATTCGATCAGTGCCCATGTGTTGGTGCACTGTGTGTGAGGGGATGACATCTGTCCTTGCGTCTGCTAACCTCAGCTCTAACTCCCCCTAATAGTAACACATACTCCCTCCGTAAACTAATATAAGAGTGTTTAGATCACTACTTTAATTATGTAAACACTTTTATATTAGTTTACAGAGGGATTACAAAACTGGATCAATTAGCCCCCAGGTTTTGGACTGAATTTTAGGTGGTTTTCGATGTCACCGTGCTGACTAGACTAGCTGACTTGTCAATGCTTAAATCAGGTGGTTTTCTTGAGAGGCTCGCTCATTTCTTTCTCCTTTCTCCTCTGCTCCCTCGACTACGCCGCCATCACCGCCTGGGCGGTGAGTCCTCTGCTCCTCTGATTTCTCTGCTTCCTCTGCCCCCACGATCACGCAGTTGTGCGAAAGCTAGATTCGATGAGGTTTAGGGGCATGGGGTTGGGGAGTGGGACTGGATGTGCGCCGCAGTAGCTACGGTTCGACGACATGAGAGGGAAGGACTAGATGGGAAATTTTTGTCTCAGTACCGTTTTTGCAAGTCAGCTAGTCCAGTCAGCATGGTGACAATGAAAACCACTAAAATTGACTCTAAAACCACCTTGGGGACCAATTGATCCGGTTTTGCACATTTGAAGGGGTGATTAATCCGGTATGAGAGTTGTGGCCTGCACCACAATTATCCTGCGAAGCAGGCCTGTTGGGCTGCTACTTCTGAGTTCCCGTGGGCTGAGGCTAAGGCCGAAAAATTACACTTCCCATAGAACAGGCCGGGTGATCCATCTCCTGGTCGCCTTGCCTCAGAAAAAAAGAAAAACCTCCTGGATCTCAAAAAAAAAAAGAAAAATCTCCTGGTCGCCGGTTCGTCGCCGCCGCCGGCTCTTCCTCACACTCTTGCGGACCCTCGCGCCCACGCTACGTCGGCGACCAGTCCCTGCTAGCCCGCCACCCGAGCCCGCTTCGCCTCCCCTCGTCGCCAGTCCAGCTCCGCCGGCGATGGCGACCGAGCAGCCGTCGGAGAAGAAGAAGCCGCCGCCGGAGAAGAAGGTCCCGCTCCCCAAGGTGGTCACGCTCAACAAGGCGCTCAAGCTGGTGAGCTCCGCCGTTCCACCGCCCCTCGGTTCCTCCTCCTGCTTACCCTTCCCTCCCTGTTCATGTTTTCCTCCTAGCTATAAGGGGTTAGATTCAGTCCTCTGTGCTTAGGTTAGGTGCATGTAGAACTGCACTGCTGTTGTTCTGAATCTAATTTGGGTAATTACCATGTCTTCCAATTAACCGATGCCGCGGCCATGGAAATTGGTGCAGCATAGACTTTTTTTTGTTGTATTTGTTGAGTGTTTGATACTTTGATGTAATTGTGTCATACTTATCCATTTCATATGTCGTTCTCAGGCCCAGACATGGGTGGACGAAATGAGTGCGCTGGAGCAGGATGAACTGAACGATAAGGACTTCGAGGGTCGGCCATCAGGGTATAATTCGTCTATCCTTCTTTTTAGCATTCATTCCTGGATAATTTATGTTAATAGGCTGAAGAACTTGTTGTAGGCTTGGTCTTGGTGCTAAAGTGGCGCCGAATGCGAAGCGCGCAGCTCCCACTGATCCAGTGGAGAGGAGGTTGCTTGGAAAGGTGAATGCGCAGAAGAGGAAGTCTGCGGAGGAGGATAAAATAAATACCCAGGAGGTGAATGAGGCGAGCGATGATGATAGCGGTGAGCCTCAAGGTAGAACCAGTGCTTGTAGCAAGAAGAGGCAATTGCCTTCCGTTACTTCAATGCCATTAGGGAAGAAGGCCAAGTGACAGTTTTCTGTATGCATGAAATACATGGCTTGATGTTCTAGTCACAATTTTGCAAACACATAGGCTGATTCTATTAGCATGTACTACTTACACCGTACAGATTTGACGGCCTTTTCTGTTATATCACCGTCATGGCATGGCAAAACCTCGTGTTTCTGCAACCGCATATAAGCAAAGCGTGCTTGCTTGATGGCAATTCAGCAAACCAAGAGTTTGTTGATGGCAAATAAGCAACTTCATCTATTTTTTAACGTTTATTGGTACTCCTTCTGAAGTTCACTAGAGACAGATTTGCTATAGAGTTGTCCTTCGAAAGTTCACTAGAGCTGGATTCGCCATTTGATTCCCTGAAATTTCTACTCCACCTATTCCAACTTCCTGTCGGACTTGCAACTTTATATCTCTCAGAATTTTATTTTTCGTTGACTAAATTGGTTTAGATGTTATCATTGTTTAATCAAGGAAAAAACAGATGTTACCTTATTGTATAGGGAAAAAATGAATCCTTATTTCTGAAGAATATATGTTTGAAGGTGCATCCAATACATCAAGTTACACTTTTGTTGTTATGACTATTTTAAGGAACAACGTTGTTAATGTTTTAACGGAATTGTATGCAATATACTCCCTCTGTAAACTAATATAAGAGCGTTTAGATCACTATTTTAGTATTCTAAATGCTCTTATATTAGTTTACGGAGGGAGTATGTGATATGTTGCAACTCATTCTTCTAGTATGATGAAAATTAAAGAAAAAAAATTGGTTTACTGTTTGTCCTGTCTTATTTCCTAAATGGTGAACCCATGTGGAAATGAAGGATCATCCTCCTCCTCTCTTGTTCTTGCATTGGTGCTATCCATTAATCGCCTCAGGAGAACACACCAGTAATTCGATCATGAGCTACCAGCAGCAGGGTATGTACTCCACTCCGGATTTCGTTTGGATCGGTTGCTCGCTGTGACTTCGTAGAAATAACCCAGATAGCAGCTAGCTGATGCAAATTAAGCCGGATTGTGGGTGTGGTTCTTGATTTCAAAGCCTAATTTATTGTCTCTGTTCCGGTTGGATGGGCTCTTCAAATTAGACACCTCCCTTATATGAGTGTCAGGCTACAGGTGAATGGATAAGCCAAGGCTGCTGCATTGCACAAAACTAACCCATGTAAGTATCAAACCTCTCAAATACATATCTTTTGTAAGTGTTCCCTTGAATATTTTATTTCTTGTCCATTTCGTCAGGTGTCCCAAATCCTTGTTTCTCTATACTGTTTCATTGATGAATTATATTTTTCCTGAAATATCACAATCAAAAGAGCTAGAAGTTGAATGACTTGTCCAGATTGCAATATCCAGACACACTAGATCAATGGACTAGTGACCAGACGAGTTGAACTTATTGCAAAAATATTAGGTGCATGCCTACATAGAACAAATAGGGAACAGGGAGGGGATATGTGTAGTATAGGGAAATTGTGAGAACTTAATCAAATCCTTATTTTAAGTACAGCTTCTGTCCCTGATGACAATCTACCATTCTGATCGGTATTAAAGGTATTATCAGAGGAGTTAACTCAAGGACTTAAAACTTACGATTTTTCAAATTAATAAAGATGGGCCTGTTTATCACATTAAATTTTGTGTTCTAGTTACTTTGAAGGAATATCATATCAATTCTCAAACGACGCAATGCTCAATTGTCATATATCAGTATGCGCAGCCGAAGCATCTCATGGACCTCAAGAGGACCATTTTAGTAAAGCTTAAGTCAAACTTATTTCTCTTGGATTACCTCTTGGTTGAGTTCTTCAATGGAAGCATTTCCAGCTTCCACCTCCAACCCACATGCCTCTCTCCATCTTTCAGCTTCCTGTTCTACTTCTTTTATCCCAACCTTTCACGTTCAAAAAGAGATTTCAGATTCTTCTCAATTACAGGACTAGCAAACAAAAGGAACTGCATAAAAATAAATAATGTATGCCTTCATTAAGCTTGATATCATACTCCCCATCCTGCTTTTCTCCATCCTTTGCTTCTCCGTGCACCCTTGAGAGGCTGACCTCCACCTCTCCTTGGCCAGATCATGAAGGCTACGAGCCTCCAATTCCAGGAACCCCAGTCCATCCTTCGGATCAAGGTTCAGTCGCTCAGAAATCCTTTCTTCTTTCTCCACAGAAGCTCTGTGCAGGATGTCATCTAAGATCTCATGCGCCGAGTGGAGCGAGTCTGACAATCTTCTGCGTGCCAACCTTGGTATGATGATCCATGGTTGGTAAGATTCTTACTTAGTGACTGATTTTGGTAATGTGCCAGCACCCTGACATAGCCTTTGGAGACGCGGATGTGCTTTCACACAGCTACACTCAGCTGGCGTACATAACTACATATTGCTTCATCTTTTGCTTGCTTAGTTCTTCTTAACATAATGATACAAGAGACAATTGTTCATGTGTTTACAACTGCATTTCTTTGGTAGGGAGACCGAGGTATGAACTGCCAACAGAGCAAACCAATTCTCCCAGGCGACGGTTCCTTGCCCTATCTTGTGGTAAGCATATGTCATACAGATCATGGTGTATCACACAAATGTGTCAGCTAGTAGCTTCTTCTCAAGATCCATGCGATCCTCACGAAAGTAAATGGACAAAAATGTTACAACTTTGTCAATGCAACAATAGAACACACTTCTCAGCCAGTATGCACACACAACTCTCTAAAAAAGTGGAATCCATCCCTCAAGGGTGACGACGAAAATGAATGGATCGAAAGAAAAGTCGCTCACCCTACCTCGAACATCTACCACCATACAACAACCCAAAATCTGGCCAATCAACCCGACACACACGGAGAGTCATGGTAATGGAACAGGTGTTCCCCACTGCCGGAACTCCACCAAATCTCTGTTCACGATCGACCTGTTGTGAAGCCAGAAGGTTTCTGCAGACTGGTGGAACCGCCTCACCTTCCTCTGCAGCTCCCACATGATGGCAGTCATCGCGGAGCAGGGCTCCGTGTCCAGGGCGTACACCCACATGCATCTCACCTCACGTCCACGGGCGATCATCTCCTCGATCCTTTCCTCTGCGTGAAAATTCCAAGGCTTTGATGCTCGCCCCAACAGGACTAGATGATGGTATAATTGCAGAGGAGAGAAGAAAAATGTGGGGGCATACCTGGTATCGACTCAAGGTACTGGAAAAGTTCAGGACCGATCTTGGACGATGGCCACTTTATCGATATCTCGGTGTAGTCAATCACATTCTGGAAAGGGAGCTCAACCTCATCTGATAAAAGAACTGGCACACATTCCTGTCATCAAAATTGAAAATTGTGGACAGCTGAGTCAGTTACTAGCTAGGTGTAGGTATGCACTCAATATTTTTTTTGGGGGGAAGGGAGAGCTCACCACAAAGAAAGATTCATAAAAGCGAAGTGTCCACGAAGACTCCCCACGAGGAGCTAGGCAAAACTTTGCATTCCTCAGGTGTTTGAAGTAATCAACCCTACCCAATTTGTCAGGCCCAGACAACTTCAGTTCTGGAGACTCCAGCTGCTCATAAAACATAAGCACATCCAGTCTGGATAGAGTATGTATAAGCCTCGTCAAACAGAAAGGAAACTAACCTAATAAATTTGAAAGCACGATTAACCTTGTATATTATATATATAAGTAAATACTCTGGCTAGCACCCTAGAATACCAACTTGTATGTCTTGCAATGTGAATTTCTGACAATAGAACATGGTGGAATAGCAATAAGAATGCAAATCAAGGTTCTAATCTTCTATGTACCAATTCATTCAGAATCATGTAGTTGCGAACATTGCCATAATAACTTCTGTTAACGGACCCACAGAAGCCATACTGATTAATATCATGTTAAACTATATTTGGATATCAAAAGAAAGACAAACCTTGTCAGGATATTGCTTTGCCAGTTCCACCAATTTAAGACGGCCTACTTTTCCCTGGGCACGACCAAGAAAGTTTGCCAAATACTTCCTTTTCGTCAACGGAATTGGTTGGACAGCACGAGCATCAGGTTTCACCATAGAATCATCCACATTCCCCGGGATAATAATGTCTTTCCATGTATTAAATGCGCTTATACCTCGCTTGTCAGTACGGTCACCCTAAAACGAGAATGCAAGTCGCTATGTAAAATGTCAGAAGTAGACTGCAAGTTGAGTTATATCGAAGATAATACTGCAGCAGTAAAAACCAAGTCAATTGCCTACACAAACACTGCAAACATGCTGCAGGCATCTCATGATATACATTAAACTAGATCAGCAGATGCAACTGCCAGTTTTTATGTTGGGATTTGGGAAAACATTGATATGATTATATTCAAGCAGATAGATCTAGATACGCTAGGTGTACATCAGATGACATAGCAAGAACAAATACAACATGTACCCTATATATATACAAACCCAAACTGAACTCTTGTCCCACTGTTAAATTAGGAAGCCTTCTTCTAATACAGTATCATATAAACATAAAACAGCAAAGACAGTCCTGGAAGCAATTCCTAATACTTTGATAAGTTAAACTAGACACGATTATCAGAAATGAGAAAGGGAAAATATGAAGAGCAGCACGAGTGGCTATCTACCTCTGGAGTGAGGATGATGGATCGATTCAGAAAAGTTGCCCACGAGCGAAACAGGTGAGCTCCAGCACCACTGCACACTCCACAAAAGAACAATGTTCTTACATGATGTAGAAAGGAACGTTTCTTCAACCAAAAGACAATGCTAACTATCTGTCTGATTTGATTTTGGGTGCTCAAACAGTAGTAGCAAGCGGTACCTTGGGAAGACAAAAATGTGGTCACGCCCACCCGATCTGCGGAAATATGACATCTGACTCAGAACCTGCAGGGAACGAAAAACGGTCCGGTTAAGAAGAGAACTTGCGGTCAGTAAACTTAAACACACCTGAGTAAAGTGATCAACAAGTTCTACTGGGGGCTGGTTTATATACCTTGACATATGTCTGATTGATTTCCTTGTCTGTGAGAGCTCCGGTCATGCGAACACATTTGACGTAGCTGGGAACAAAGAAGAGATGCGCTTCGTCCTTGTCCAGTGTCCTATACCTTGACCTCAGGAGAAGCTGGTGGATCTTCACCTATCACCGTACCAGGAAAAAGGAAAACTGAATGTCAATAATCAGTTAAAATTGGTTTACACACTGTAGCAGTGAGACATTCATGGCAACTGAGGTCTGAGGCCAGGTTTGCAGCTAGGAGTGACAATGGAGGAGGTCCTCCGTTGTGTAGTAAGCAGCAGCAATTAGGGAGTATATATCATGTGCGGCACAGGTATTGGGAGGAGATCCGTGTGGTGTGGAGTGTCCGTACCTGCGTTCCCCACTGGCCCTTGAGGCAGGTGGCGGCGGAGACGGCGCCGTCGCGGCCGCGGAGCAGCGCGCGCAGGCCGTCGACCTCGTCCTCGGCGTAGACGTAGACGCGGAGGTGGTCGGCCGCGGCGGAGAGCCGGGGGCCGGGGGTGGGGAAGGGCGGGGCAGGGGGAGGGGCGGAGAGGAGGCGGGTGAGGAGGAAGGTGACGGCGACCAGGAGGAGGGCGCCCGCCTGGTGGGCCGGCGTGCACTGGGGGCGGTTGTGCGGGCCCCGCATCGCCGGCGGCCGGACTCGCCCGCGGCGAAGCAGATGCAGTGGAGTCGGTGTGTTTTTTTATTCCTTCGAAGAACGCACTGAGCGCCGATTTGCCGTCACCCGGACCGGGCCCGGCCACCTCGGTTCTCCTCCGAAGGCCCTGGACGGCCCACGGCCGTCGAGCATCCGAGTCACGCGCCACGCTGTGCTCCTCCGTCGAACCACGTCACGCGTCCGAGGTGCCTCCCTCCCATTGGCCGGCGCCGCCACGCCCCGTCACGCATCCCGTGCCCTCCGATCACGCGCCCCACGCGCGAACCGACGGCCCGGATCTCGCCCGCCACCGCTTCAAGTCTGCAGCCACTGACCGAGCTGCAGGGGAAGAAGTGGAGGCAATTTCCATCGGAGATGGCGAGAGGAAGCGCTGCCCCGGTGGTGGTCGCCGTGGCCCTGGCGGCCGTGCTCCTCCTCCTGGTCGCGCCCGCGGCGGAGGCGGCGGGGCAGAAGAAGCCGGCGACGGCGGCGAGGCGGGAGGACGTGCCGTACATCCGGTGCCAGGTCTGCGAGCGGATCGCGCGGGAGATCTCCGCGCAGGTCGCCGCCAAGCAGCAGGCGCTCCCGCCCTCCAAGAAGGTACTGTGCTTCTTCTTATGCTGGCGTCTGGTTTGGCGGGCGAATTCTGATGAGTCGAGAGTTGTGTGTGTGCGGGGGCGTAGGTGCCGGAGATCGAGATCATCGACATCGCGGAGAATGTGTGCAACCTGAAGAAGCAGGAGGCGGACTGGATGCTCCGGATCGACATCGTCGAGAAAGGCGACAGGCTCGAGGTAAATTGTCTGGAACTGAGGCGGATTCGTGCGTTTTTAATTCTGCTGACAGGAAATTGCTCTGGATGAGCTATGAACTGCTTGCTGCTGGTTTGTCTCCAGGCTTGGAGTCTCCAAAAGATTTAAATCTGCTTCACTGCCACCATGTGCAATGCTAAATGCTATGCAAACAGTTCAAAAAAAATTTGTTAAGCAAATAATGCGACTCAGATCGTATACTTTGTTTCCCCGTGTGACCATATTTGGAACGCAACCAAGCAGTAATCAAACATATTGACAATCTAAACGGCAGTATGAATTGGATGGTTTCATTTAGGAAGTTACTTATTCTTTAACTCGGCGAAGAAGTTGACTCTTCTGGTTCATAATTTATAGCTACATGTAGCTAGTTTTGTTTCCTCCTAGAAATACTATTGGAAATTCTATTTCAAATGGAAGTCATCTTCAGTAGGTATAACTGGCCACAGCTTTTGTGATACTTGCACAAACCTAGCATCTCAATCACATTCTAATACACCAAATTATTTTACAGCTTGTGGACCAAGATGAGGAAGGGCACTGTAATTCCGAGTGCAAGACCATTGAGCGTGCATGCCAGGAGGTGAAGATCAATTCATATATAGTTTATTATGCATTTATACAATTGTACTGTCTATAACTTATTAACATGCTATGATCTTGGTTTCTTTAGAGGTGATAATCTTTAATGAATTCAACATCACTGTTGAGTAAATGATATGTTGATGGTACTCATCTAAAATTAATCATTGTTTATCTATGCCAATTGTTCAAATTAGTTGAGTTTTTCTTTCCACAATATTTAATAGTTACGTAGCGGCAAGGCAGCACCATTATTTCTGTTGAACCATGTCAACTTGTGCTCAACTGAAAAAAACTCTTTTTAGGTGATGGGTTATGCTGATACCGATGTTGCTGAGTTTGTCTACACAAATAAGCCTTCAGTTGATCAGCTGATAAAGTTTGTCTGCAAAGATATTACCAAAGCATGTGCTGCCGATCCACCACCAGTTCCCAAAGTAAGCATTCCCAGTCTTGTTTCTGCCCTCTTAGTTTGGTTATTATCAATGAACATTAAGCAAGTAGGCAGGTTTTAGCACATTAGTGCGAAGTAAATGTAAAATTTGACTCTTCTTCCCTACCACCGAGTACATGTTGTAGCGGTGATCAATCAGGGAATTTGCAAGATGGGTTTATTTTGGTTAGTTGCATCGAGGAAATAGGGGCAAATTATGATGTAGGTCAAATATGGACATGGATGCTATACTAGTCTTAGTCGAGCTTTATCTGTTATCTTTCCAGGCCTTTAGTTCACCATAGCTTTACTAGGCAGGTTTACTTCCATGTTGGCTAACTTAACCCAGAGATGGTTAAAATATGGTATTAACTATTAAGATCAGAGCACAAGACCACACAGAAATGCATCTATTGATATGTGTGCTGGACTGCTGTGTAGTAAATTCAGTTTTGTGTGTGTGTGTGTGTGTGTGTGTGTGTGTGTGAATTTATTACATGTTGATGCGCATTGATACAAATTCCATATAAGATAGACTAAAACAAACATTTCCTATAAGTGAAAGGAGTTTAATAGAACCTTCAGCCATGTAAGCAGATACCTCATAAAACCAGGGCATGATTTAGGACCTGATTATAATGCATGTCTGAATGCTCTGCTTGTAACTGTTAAGTGTCTGCTGCAAATAAGTATCTGGATGAGAGGATCTGGGAACAGATATTTTCATGCATTTCTGACATACAGCAATCTTAAAAATTGCAGGACCGAATCCCCGGAGAACCCTTTGCTGCAAAGCCATCAAAAGATGCCGAAATGGAGAAAATAATGAGGTCAATGGAGGTAGGTTATTTTGGCTGTGATATGTGTAACTATATACAAGAATATACGAAGATAGAAATGTTACATTACACTATTGTTGATGGCAGGGCATGCCGGGAGCCCCAAACATGAAGATGTACTCCAGAGACGATCTGATGAAGAACAACTTTGGCGTTGACGGTGATGAGGATGATGAAGATGACGATGAAGAGGAGGATAACTTACCCAAGAACTTGGTATGTTACCATAGGTTACCCAAATACTCCTATGTCACTAGGGCTGGCTCCTCACAGTTCTCTGTAACTTCTCAGCCAAATATGTTTATTTGAACTGCTGAGGGTTAAATCATACTTTCTCTGCTCCTTCCAGGGAAACATTCTAAAAAACAAGGGTCCGCAAAAGAAAGACCTGAAGCAACAGGTCGTGAAACAGATCAAGGATACCGGCAAGAAACTGAAAGGGCATGTGAGCAAGGTGTCTAAGGTGGTAAAGAATTGGTGGAAAGGGAAGAAGAAGCCTGTGAAATCCAGCAAAAGCGAGCTATGAAGAACACGGCAGCATCCTCAAATCGCTTCGGCGCATCAACCTTCTGTCCAGAACTTGGGTAGAGAAGTGCTACATAAACGTGCACGATGATTTTAAGGAACTTTTAGTGTACACTAGTAGAAAGAAGTGGACTCCACTCTGGAGCTCGATGGGAGGTAGTTTTACAAGGTTGCTCAGGCTCCAGTTGATTTTTCGTGTATGTGGTACTCTGTAAATGAGCGGACATACTCTGTAAACTACTAGTGGCCATACTATTTTAACGTGCACAAGTTTTTTTAGACACATTTAACGTGCACAAGTGTTGTGAAGCAAAGCGAGAGGCAGAGCAATGTGGGCCGCGTCCGGACAACTGTGAGGGCAGCTGACGTTACACGTCCCAACCCCACCTGTGAAATGCTATTTCTCGCATTACGCGAGACCGTACGAAGTTTCGCCGCGAGCTTAAACAGTATCGGGCCGGCTCACTCGCGCACACTTTAAAGGAAAAATAGTGAAAAAGGAGAGCTGTGGCTCACTCGTGCACACTTTAAAAGAAAATAGTTCTCGCACACTTCAAAGGTTTATGTAGTAGTGTAAAATATGTTTGAAATGAAAAAGTATTAAATGGAAAACATAAAATTAAAAAAAAAATATACCATAAACCCCTAAACCTTTTAGTCCCTTGGTGTAACCAACCGGGACTAAAGGGCTTTCAGCCCCGGCGCGGACTCGTGCCACGTGGTGGGCCTTTGGTACCGTGCCATGACGAATCAGGACTGGGGGGGGGGGACCCTTTAGTCCCGGTTGGTAAACCGGGACTAAAGGTCCTTACGAATCGGGACTAATGCCCAATTCTGCATTAGTGATCATAAGGTGTAATTTCATATTTTATATATTTGGTATGGTAGATATAAATAGTTTTTTTATAAACTTGATCAAATTTTACAAAGTTTGATTTTTCAGAAAATCTATATGCACTATGTTATGAAAAAAAGGGAGTACCTATGTTAATCCCACTATGACCAGCCCTATGGACCACAGGTCGCCAGGGTGCGGGTATACCTGGGCATATCTCAGGCCGGGTTGGGCCAAAAAAGCCTGGTGCTGAAAACCCAGGCCTAAACCCGGCCCGGCGCAACCATCGGGCCTACTAAATCAGGCCCGAGCCCGGCTTGAGCCCAAAAAAGTCCGACACGGCCCGGCCCAACCACGACTAAAATGTTGTTTTCCGCAAGCCGAAGCCCGGTCCGATCTGCCCGTCGAGTTCAATTTCCAGGCCCGAGCCCAGCCCGATGGCACGCTGGGGCTCAGCCCGGCCCGGGCTGCCTATGGCCAGGTATAGGTACGGGTCGTCGAGGCAAATCAGCAGACTGTCGGCGTGGAGGTTACTCTCATCCGTGAAGCCCAAGGAGGAATACTCCAGCAGTAATCCCTCTGTGGACAAATACCATGCAACGCGTCCTTGGCTGACCCACTTACCCCATCTACTTTGCCACCACTCATCACATCTAGCAACCGCGTTTTTCAAAGTCCGCATGCGCGGTTTCAAAAAAAGGTCTGCATGCGACAAACAACGGGTGATGAATACGGGTTTGTAGCCTAGGAAGAGAAGAGCTCACGAGCTTTCCTTAATTTCAAGCTAATCATTAGCAAAGTTATCGAGAGCTTATATAAGCTAGCCAAAATCGGCTCCATTCTTCCTCCAGTAGGTAAGTCGCCCTTCTTTGAGCTTTTCATTCATCGAGTCGAGAACTCACAAGCAACCTCGAGACTCGAGATCCATCATTGAGGTGGTGGTGAGCGCGATCGTCAAGGTGGTGGAGGAGATAGTGAAGGCGGTGGAGACGAACCGGCAGAACAGTGAGAGCTGCCTTGACCTCGCCGGCCGCGCGCGCGCCGTCGGCCACATCCTCCTCCTCGACTCCTCCACGACGAGCATGACCAGCAGCGGCAGCGGTACACGCCCTCGCTGGAGAGGCTGAAGGCCGCGCTCGACGACGCGCTCAAGCTCGTCAAGTCCCATGAGTCGAGAGGCTTTGGTGGCGGGGTCAAGAAGCTGATGACCAGTAGCTCGACGGCCGCCAAATTCCAAAGTATCGAGACGAGGATCACCGCCTGCGTCGTCGACTTCGGCCTGGCGGAACAGTTCGCCTCTCGCCGTCGTGCCCGCCACGCCAAGAATGGGACCGTCTCGGCACCCGCCCTTGCTCCGGAGCGTCACCACCAGAGCTCGCAGTTTGCGCCGTCGCCCTCGCAGCACCAGCAGAGCTTCCTGTCCACGCTGGGGTCGTCACAGCAGCACGAGAGCTCGCGGCCCACGACGTCACCGTCGCAGCCACGCCGGAGCCCACGACTGGCGCAGCAGAACCAGAGCTTCCAGTCCGAGGAGTGGTCGACCCAGCAGCAACGGAGCTCGCACACGACGCCCCCGTCACAGCAGCACCAGAACATGCGGCAACACCAGCAGCAGCGGAGGCTCCAGTTGGGGGAGTCGTCGTCGCAACAGCAACAGAACTCACAGTCCGCGGTGCGATCGCGGCAGCAGCGTCGTAGCAGGCGGCAACACCCGGACTCTCAGCCCGCAACTCCGCACCACCACCGTCGCAGGTCCGCACTAACACCTAATCAAGCGCGCGAGCTTGCATCAGCAATTAGCTCGCAGCCCGCACTACCACCCCGCGGGGCAGCAGCACCATAACTCTCAGCCGGCGACGCGGCTGCCTCAGCTCAGCGGCACCAGAGCTTTGCAGAGCTCGCAGTCCGTGCTACCACCGTCGCAGCAGGACTAGAAGCTGGAACGTTGATAAGCGATCCGGCTTGTGGCGAGGCGAGGAAAGCAGGCATGTATCGAAGGTACAGTTAGTACAGTACCGTACAGTAGTATAGCCGTCCAATGGGCCCATGGTGTCCTGTCCTGGAACTGATTCCCCATAGAACGTGTATTGGACTGTGTAACTAATAAGCCTATGATGTTTCTTTGTTTTCATTTCGAGGGAAATGTGCACATAATGATGATTACTATGTAGCATTTGATCCATACCATGGGACTGTGTAGACTGACTCGCGTAGTGCCTGTACAGCACCAAGCACTTTAGGGTGAGGCTGTACACTTCTGTCGACTAACTTTTCCGAATTGGCTCAGTCGAATTTTCGAACGTCCGATCGACATCCAACGGCTCCCGGCCTTTCTTCTACCTCCATCTCTTCCCCTTCTCCTCTAGACCACCGCCCGGGCCGCCGGCCGAACCGCCTGCATGCGACCACCACCTGCGGCCGGCGGCGCTCCCGCGCTCGCCGCCCCGCCCTTGCCGCCCCGCCCTCCCCAAAACCACCTCCCACCGCCGGTCTAGCCGCCGCCCCCGACCATCCCTCTAGGCCCGCCCGCTTTTAGGTTTTTTCTCCGGCGAAGTGCACCACCGCCCCCCACACAATCGCCGTCCACCACCGCCCCCACCCTGAACCCTAAGATAGATACTGGGGTAGCCCTCCGGCGAGCCCCTTCCTTCTCCTTCCTTACCTCCGGTCACTCCGGCCAACTCTCGAAAACCGATTGACCCCATTTCAGAATCAGTCGATTGACATTTAGCTAAACTGAGCACTTTAATCACGAATTCGTGATACAATTGGAGGAAACTGGGACTGGTAAGAGCAAGGGAAGAGAAGGAGATCGGCTACCTTCACCTTTCTTTTTTATGTAAAGAACAGGCTACCTTTACCACGTGTGAAGAATCATTTTCTGGACAAATGGCGTGCTTTCTTAATCCAGAATGTAGCAACAAGCGGGTACAAAATCATGACACGCGACACCGATCTCTACATAACTAAGATGTACACAACCAAACTTTATGGTCTAACACAAGTAAATAGAAAACCGACATATTAGCAACAATAGAGTCATATAACTGACACTATACCTATATCGAAGGAGGTGGTGGATCGATCTGGAGATTATACTGCCATCCATGTTGGATAAAAGCCTCCATGGTCACCCACCCAACTGGATACACACCGCCTTAAACGGTGGTTCATGCTTCGTTGGATGTAGCATAGACCATGTATGCAACGAATGCGTACAACGCCTTGGATATGTGTGCTGTGTAGTAAATTCAGTTTTTTTTTTAATTTTTACATGCTGACGCGCATTGATACAAATTCCATATAGGATAGACTAAAAGAAACCTTTCCTAGAAGTAAAAGAAGGAGTTTATAGAACCTTCGGCCATGTAAGCAGATACTCCCTCCGTTCCAAAATAAAATAAGTGTTTCGACTTTTTACTAACTCTAGTATAAAGTTATACTAAGTTTGAGACACTTATTTTGGGACGGAGGAAGTATTTCATAAAACCAGGGCATGATTTAGGAACTGATTATAATGCCTGTCTGAATGCTCCGTTTGTACTCCCTCTGTCCATGAAAGAATGTACTTCCAACTTTGTTGGAAAGTCAATTTTTTTTATGTTTGACTATATTTATACAATAATACACCAACATTTATGCTGTCAAATTAGTAGCATTAGATTCATAATATAATATATTTTTATTATATACCTATTTTGTTTCACAAACATTGATATATTTTTGCACAAACTCGGTCAAACTTTGAGATAGTTTGACCCTCCAACAAAGTTGGAAGTACACTCTTTCCAGGATGGAGGGAGTAAGTTGTAACAGTTAACTGTCTGCTGCTAATAAGTATCTGGATTTGAGGCTCTGGGGACAGATATTTTTATGCATTTCTGACACGCAACAATATTAAAAATTGCAGGACCGAATCCCCGGAGAACCCTTTGCTGCAAAACCATCAAAAGATGCCGAGATGGAGAAAATAATGAGATCAATGGAGGTAGGTTATTTTGGCTGTGATATGTGTAACTATATCCAAGAATATACGAAGCTAGAAATAGGAAATTCAACTCCCGGGAGCACATGCTCCCGGGCCCAAAAATAATTTTTCAAATGTCAAAGAAATCAAGACAAAAATTTTATGTGATCTTAGCCACATACAAATGCTACCTACTAATTTTGAGGCAAAAAGGTTAAGCATTTTGGCCTGTGCAAAAAAACAAGTTGAAGACAAAATGTCACCCCAAATTTTCATTTTCACCGATGAAACGTTGCTGCTCTGTTTCGCATGAAATTTATCAAGCATGCTTGTGACACTAACATGAACATCTACAAAAAGTTTCAGATTTTTTTACTTGTTTCTTGGATTTACTGTCCCGAAATTACCCTATTGTTGATGACAGATTGACAGGGCATCCCGAGAACCCCAAACATGAAGATGTACTCCAGGGACAATCTGATGAAGAACAACTTTGGCGTTGAAGGCGATGAGGATGATGATGAAGACGAGGATAGCTTACCCAAGAACTTGGTATGTTACCATAGGTTACCAAAATATGTTACTAGGGTTGGCTCCTCACAGTTCTCCGTAACTTCTCAGCCAAATATTGTTATTTGAACTGCTGAGGGTTAATTGTATTTACTCTGCTCCTTACAGGGAAACATTCTAAAAAACAAGGGTCCGCAAAAGAAAGAGCTGAAGCAACAGGTCGTGAAACAGATCAAGGATACCGGCAAGAAACTGAAAGGGCATGTGAGCAAGGTGTCCAAGGTGGTGAAGAATTGGTGGAAGGGGAAGAAGAAGCCTGCAAAGTCCAGCAAAAGCGAGCTATGAAGAGTTGAAGACGTACCGCAGGATCTCAAAGTGGTTCAGTAAATCGAACTTGGCTAGAGGACAGCTACATAAATGTGTACAATGATTTGAAGACACTTTTAGTGTACACTAGTAGAAAGGAGTGGACTTCTGGAGTTGAGCCGGGATGGTTCATGGGAGGTAGTTTGCAAGGTAATTTATGCTCAGAAATCCAATTTTGGTATATGTGATACTATGTAAATGAACTGCCATGTCATTAAATTATATCATTGGTTGTCTTATGGCTTCTATTGCTAGTACATGACATAATAACCAACTGCTCATATATGCAAGTTCACTCTTCTCCACCCTCGTCGTCGCACTGGCGGTTATGGTGGTGTTATCTCTTTTTGAAATCCTCCTCTAGCTTGAATCTCGTCACAGGAATACAAAGTTTTTGAACGACCTGAACACTACAAAGCATCTACCCCTCATCGGAAAAACCTACAACCATCATAGCAGTTTACATCTAGAGGCAACAAAGCATCATGTCCAAACCGAATTATTACAGAGGTCCAACAAAAAGATAGGAAAGATAGGAAACGAACACTAGTAGGAAAAGGGGCTTTTACCCCGTTTGTAAGGGCCTTTTGTCCCGGTTTTCGAACCGGGACAGAAGGTCCTCCACGTGGCCGCTGCTGCCAGCCCAGGCAGGGGGGCCTTTGGTCCCGGTTGGTGCCACCAACCGGGACCAATAGGCAGGGCCTTTTGTCCCGGTTGGTGTCACCAACCGGGACCAATAGGCATCCACGCGTCAGCATTTCAGGGGTTGGGGTTTTTGTTTTTTTTTTGAAGGGGGGGGGGGGGTTGGGGGGTTTTGGGGGGTTAATTTAGGTGTTTCATATATTGTGTTAGCTAGCTAATTAATAGAGAGAAGTGTCCTCTCTTATCTCCGTGCTTGGTCGACGCTACGTACTATATACGTATGGAGAGGACTAGACACGCTAGCTAGTAAGCAAATGAAGGAAACAGAAGATCGTCATGAACATATGCATACAGAGAGAAGTGATATCGACCACCTCTCCTTCTCCGAGAGATTGGTAGAACAACAAGTTCTCGTATATCTATCTGACACTACCGGCTACATATATACAATAATTATCTCTTACAATATAATCTCCTAATTAAATTGTAAGAACACAGGGTCCACATAGTATTCTCTGTTTTCAGCGATCACGTGGTCAAGGAAGAATGCCGCCAATTCCTCTTGAATTGCTCGCATACGATCTTCTGCTAGGAGTTCATCCCGCATCCGAAACATCCAATTTGAAGAAGGGGGTCAATACATATATATATATGAATAAATGAAACTCGACACAAATGATGGTAATAAAATAAAATTGTGAATATTATTGCTTACGCACTTCATATTGTTCGTCAGAGTAGCCCCGCTCACAGGTCGTGTGGCGGATAGACTCGCAAACGTAGTATCCACAGAAATCATTCCCTTGTTCCTGCCACAACCAATTTACAAGAAATAGAGGTCAATCTAACTGATAAGCAAGCATGCTAAATGGTATTGATGAAACTAGGGCTTGAATCACTAGGAGATGTGCGGAACATGCTACTATAGTACTTACTTTCGGGTGTCTAAATTACAGCTTCTTCGGCAGTCCCGGAGCTTTTGTGGTGAATTTTCTCCAAACCCTGCCAGACAAAGAAAACAATTACTTGATATCAGGAAATGAACAAAGTTGCTGATATGGTGGATAATGATCGATTTAACTTACTTCTCGAGCATTTGAGTCATGTCCGCATAGTCCTGGGGATCTTTTCATCTCGAGTCTAAGACGGTTACTACTCCCTGCTCAAGCTTAATCTCTAGGAGAATATAGTGAAAGCTGCGCATGCATGCATAAGTCATCAATTACATTACCATAACCTGGACTAATAAGGGAAACCGAATATGCACAAGATAGTAACACTCACTTGAAGTTGTAAGGAAAGAGTATTATATCTTTGTTTTGATTTAATACCAACGATCGTAGCAAGTTGGCATCGGCTTCTTTGGCATGTTTTTCAACCGTATATGCATCTATGAGATTTGTGTTAATGAACCCAATATCACCGATTTGTCTTTTCTTCAATTCGGCGATCTTCAATCTGCATAATATAGTGAGGATAATTATAAATACATGCAATGAAAGAGCTGACCTATATAGAGAGACTTAATGACAGAAGTAGTACTACTTACAGACAGTAGCAAGTGATCGTTGATTTATCGAGGGCCTTTTGATTGAAAAACTGGAAGAACTCCTCAAATGGAACATTCAGCAGTTCAATTCCAACGAGGTCATGCTCCGGTTTAACTCTCAGCGTCAAAGTATTCATCCCATCAGACTCTCTGCAGGTTTTCATGTACCAATCATGTAATCTTCGCATCATCGTTGTTAGAGATCTTTCATCTTTGACGAGAGGCTTCCCGTAATGGTATTTGTGTTCGTCCACCTCCATGATTTCATAATGTACATCGTCGGGCAGGTAATCTCCAAGATTGCTATAACCGGCCACCATCCTCGGATCATTAGCGACGATGTCTTTAGACACCTTGAGCGGGGGGCACGATTGGTTCGCTTGTTCGCCGAGCTGGGCAATTTTTTTCCCATCTCGTCGTTCTTTTAACCTTTGATCACTGACAGTACTTTCCGACCGCTCCGCTTCGACAAATGTCTTTCAATAATGCGCTCATAGTTGCCTTTCGGCGGAGACTTTGGTGGTTTTGTCAGGGCATCCAGAGTGCGCTTCGCTTTCACCGGATCGACCTTCTCCTCCGGAGGTGGATGTTTCTTTGCTTTCACCCCTTCAAAGAAGTTCTTCACTTCGGCTCGCACGATCTTCGCGTTGTCCTCCTCGGTCCTCTCGTATGGTAACTTCTCTGGAGTCTTCAGAGAAGGACCGAATCTGTATTGCCTCCCGCCTCTGGCAGCTGTACTGCTAGACGTCGGCAGAGCAGACGGAGCGGCTGCGGCTGTCTTCTTTCCTTGCTTATGAGGCGGAGGAGAAGGATTACGACGCGCCGGAGCAGCCGGAGCGGCGGCGGGTCTCTTCCGCCCTTGCTGACGAGGCGGAGAAGGAGGAGGCTGGCTGCTCTGAAACGCCGGCGCGGGCGGAGAAGGAGGCGGAGTGCCGCCACGCGCCGAAGAAGGAGGCTGATGAGTGCCCTGATCGCTCGCCGGAGGAGGCGGAGGAGGAGGCGGAGTGCCGCCACGCGCCGGAGAAGGAGGCTGAGTGTCCTTATCACTCGCCGGAGGAGGAGGCGGCGGCGGAGTGCCCTTACTCGCCGGAGGCGTCCAGTTCGGAAGGTTAATGAGCTCCTTCCGCCATAGGCACGGAGTCTTCAGAGCTAAACCCAGCTGAGTGTCCCCTTCACCGGTAGGGTGGTCAAGCTGGAGGTCCTCAAATCCCTCCCTTATTTCATCCACCATCACCCTAGCATATCCTTCTGGAATCGGCCGGCAGTGGTAGGTTGCGCCGGGTTCAGGAGGTAAAACAGAGCCAACAGCCGCCTTGACTTTGAAGTTCTGCCATTCCGCCATAAGGTGGCAATGTTGAGACTCCGTGATAGCATCCACGAGGTAGCTAGGAGGAGCCGTCAAGACATGCTCCGGCTGAAGCAGCTCGGTGGAAGCCGCGCTGCTTCTCCGCTGAGATGGCGGGGTAGCTTCGGGGGTAGTTTCGGCATGTCGATTGCCGTCTCGTTCCTCTAGCGCTTGAACCCTTTCGTGCAGCTTCTGAATTTGGGTCTGCTCCATTTTTTTCCTCCTCTCCTGGCTTTTGTAACCGCCTGCGTCCGGAAAACCAGCCTTCCACGGAACGGAGCCTGGCGTGCCTCGTGTCCGTCCAGGGTGCTCAGGATTCCCGAGGGCCATTGTGAGCTCGTCGTTCTCTCTGTCTGGAACGAACGTCCCTTCCTGCGCTGCATCGATATATTGCTGAATCTTCTTGACTGGTATTCTCAAAGCTCGTTCGTCCAAACGCACCTCCCTGATACAGGGTCCAAGGTTCCGCCAGCCCCGAAGAACCAAGTCCGGCAACGGTCTGTCCAGTTCATTGTCTGTGGTTCGATCCCTTTTTCAAGCAGATCATTCTCAGCCTTGGCCCACTTAGGCCGGGCTTTGAGGTAGCCACCTGACCCCGTGCGATGGTGAAGCTTCTTCTTCGCAACATTCTTCTTGTTTGTCGCTGACATCTTCTTACTCTTTTCCGATGTCTTGTGGGCCACAAATGCGGGCCAGTGATCTCTGATCTTCTCATACCGGCCGATGAATTCTCGTGTCTCTTCTTTGTCGACAAACGTTTTCAGCTCATTCTTCCACCTCCTGAATAGGTCTGCCATCTTCTTAAGAGCATGAGACTTGATTAATTGCTCTTTAACTGGCTTCTCCGGATCCTCCTCTGGCGGTAGGGTGAAATTTGCCTTCAGCTCAGTCCAAAGATCATCTTTCTGTATATCATTGACATAAGACACCTCAGGGTCTTCCTTCTTAGGCTTATACCATTGGTGGATGCTGATCGGGATCTTGTCCCTAACTAGAACCCCGCACTGAGCAGCAAATGCATCCTTTGTCCGGATGGATTCAATCGGTTGGCCGTCGCGCGCGATTGCTGTGATCTCAAACCTTTCATCCGAGCGCAACTTTCTCTTCGGGCCTCGTCTCTTTACCGAAGTTGTGCTCGATCCGGAGGGCTAGAAAAATGAAGAAAGACGAGTGTTAATTAATATGTGTACATACCAAAACAATGAATGCATCAATTAGCTAGTCAGCACAGGCTTAACTAATATATTTACCTGGCCGGACTCTGTTCGGTCACCGGAGCTGTCACCACGGGCTCCTTCTTGCACCAGCATTGGGTCACCGGAGCCATCATAATCATGTCTTTCCTCCTCCACTCTTCGATCACCGTAGCCTGCTTCTTCACCCTGTTCTTCCAGACCATCATTGTCGTTAAGATACGACAAGATATCACCTCCGGCTAAGATTATGTCCCCAACACCTCTTCTGCTTGCTCGTCTCGTCCGTGCTCCATTGTTTCTGCAAATATTACAACATGGCAATTATTACACAAACATGACAACAGGTGGATATATTAGTGCAAACGTAGACCTAGCTTATTCCGGGTTTGGGGTGGCCTCGGCAACGCTTCAAGGGTAGGGGCGCAGCGGGAGGGGGTAGGAGACCGACATCGCTTTTTTCTAGGGTTTGGGTGTCCTCGAGAGTTTTGGTCGAGCGAGAGGGCCGGGGGGGTGCTCTAGTGGTATAAGTTATCACGGTCAAGAGGGGGTATAAATATCGACCGTCCATCATGTCGAAGTTATCTGGGAGGGAGTTATATATATCGACAACGACGACATACATACATGGGAAAATAATGTTATCGGGGAGGGGGTATATCGACCCCCCCCACGTGTTGAAGTTATCGGGAGGGGGTTATATCGACAACGACGACATACGTACATGGGAAAATAATATTATCGGGGAGGGGGTATATCGACCCCCCTCGTGTTGAAGTTATCGGGAGAGGGGTATATCGACGACGACAGACCCGATAAAACATAAGAAAATGAAGAAGAAACAAAAAGAGGAGAAGAAGAAAGGAATAGAGGAGAAGATCGAAGAAAAAAAAGAAGAAAAAAAAAGAGGAGAAGAAGAAATTTTTTCAATTTTTTCTTCTTCTCTTCTATTCCTTTCTTCTTCTCCTCTTCTTTTTCTTCTTTTTTCCTCTTCTTATTTATTTCTCCTCTTCTTCCTCTCCTCTTCTTCTCCTTTCTTCCTCTTCTTATTTTCCTTTTTCCTCTCATTCATAAAAAATGTTCAAATAGAAAATTTTGAAAAAAGTAAAGGTTTTGCCTAATGCATTGTTCATATGAATATACAAACATTTGCATATTCTACAATAATTAATATCACCAAAAAAATCTATGAACAGAAAAAAATCCTAACTTTTCTAAAAATCTATCTTTTGCATATATACATGAACATATATATACACAGAGAACATATATACACAGAGAACATATATACATGAACATACATATATATACATAGAGAACATATATACATGAACATACATATATACATTTTTATAAAAATGCAAAAAAAGACAGGGAGGAAGGGGGCAGTGCCGGCCCTGACCAAGGCGACGGCGGCGCGTCGGGGCAGGGGCAGAGGCGACGGCGGCGTGGTTGGGGCAGGGGCAGAGGCGTCGGCGGCGTGGTCGGGGCAGGGCGAGGCAGAGGCGACGGCGGCGTGGTCGGGGCAGCTGGGGCGACGACGACGTGGTCGGGGCAGGGGCGCGCGGCGTGGTCCGGGGGGGGCCGCCGGCGGCGTGCTCGGGGAAGGGGCGGCTGCGCGTCGACGAGGCAGCAGAGGGCGGCGACGGCGTCGACGGGGCGAGCTCGGGCAGCCTAGCGGCGTCGTCGGGGCGGGGGAACTGATGCAGAGATGAATCTGAAAAACGCTAAGTGCTTTCTTATATACTGAGAGCATTGGTCCCGGTTCGTGGCACCAACCGGGACCAATGCCCCCCTTTAGTCCCGGTTGGTGCCACCAACCGGGATCAAAGGCCTCTTTTCAGCAGCCCAAAGGGCGGGAAGCGGCGGCCTTTGGTCCCGGTTGGTGGCACCAACCGGGACTAAAGGGGGGCATTGGTCCCGGTTGGTGCCACGAACCGGGACCAATGCCCCCCTTTAGTCCCGGTTGGTGGCACCAACCGGGACCAAAGGCCTTGTGCTGCCCCGCGTCAAAAGTTTAGTCCCACCTCGCTAGTTGAGAGAGCTCGAGAGTGGTTTATAAGCGCTGCTGCGCCCACCCTCTCGAGCTCCTCTCAACTGCAGGCTTTTGGGCCTAACCGTTCTCTTTGCCTGTGGGGCCTACTGGGCCTTCTGCGGGCCTGAATCCTGGCCCATGGACGGGTTTCAAGTCGTATTCAGGCTGTGGTGGCCCAGCAGGTGGCACTTTTTTTTCTTTGTTGCTTTATTTATTTTATTTTGTTTCTACTTACAACAAAATACTTACTGTTGCTATTTTTATTTATTTTATTAAAGTTTATTTTTTAATTCTTTTTGCTTTTAGGTCACAAAAATTATAAACTTTCTGTTAGTGCCATTAGTTTTCAAATTTGAATAGTTTAAATTTGAATTCTTTGAAATTTGTGTGAATCACTAGTTTGTGATTAACTTTACTATAAAAATAGATTTTGGAGTGACTCTTTTTCCTGCTATTTAATATTACTGTGTTTTATGATTCTATTCAAAAACAGATTTTGTTATTTTAGTTTCTAACAAAAAATCTTTATGATAATGCTTTTTGCTATTAAAGTTTCTAACAAAAACATTATTTATGAAAATTCCTTTTGCTATTGGAGTTTTATAAAAGCTTTTTAGTTGATTCTTTTGGCTATTGAAGAATATTATAGTTTTGTTTTAGTTGATCATAACAGCATATTTTAATTGATTATTTTTAGTTCATTCTTTTTGCTATTAGTTCATGAGCTATAAATGACCCTGAAATTGAAAAACACTACAAATGAACTCTGAAAAGGTTGAAAGTTGCCATGGTGTCATCATTTCACCCACATAGCATGTGCTAAAAAGTTGAGAGGGTTACGGCAAAAACTGGATGCACTTCGTGTACAAAATGGACAATCTCTTCCGAAGTATCAGGGTTTCGAACGGAAACTCGTCTGTTACAAAGGGATTTCATTTTTTTGAACTTATTTGAACTCCAGACTTTTTGTGTGTTCAAAATGCACCATTCAAAGCCACATCATCAATTTTCAACCCTTTCTGACTTCATTTGTTATTTTTCATGCATTTACTAATTATTTTGAGCTATAAGACCCTAAAATTGAAAAGCATTTCAAATGAACTCTGAAAAGGTTGAAAGTTGGCATGATATCATCATTTCATCCACATAGCATGTGCAAGAAAGTTGAGAGGGTTACGGCAAAAACTAGATGCACTTCGTGTAGAAAACGGACAATGGTATCATACTCGTCTGTTGCAAAGTTGGCATGGTATCATCATAATAGTTGCGGGAGAAAGTCTTCACTTCTTCTTCGCTTGTGTCATTTGCTTATTGCGCCGTAACCATGGATAATCTTCATCCTTTATCAAGATGCTTGGGTCAGCCTTGACTTTGAAGGGAGGAATTTCATGAAACTTTTCATAATCTTCAGACATGTCTGTCTTGCCCTCCACTCCCACAATGTCCCTTTTTCCTGAAAGAACTATGTGGCTCTTTGGCTCATCGTATGATGTATTCGCTTCCTTATCTTTTCTTTTTCTCGGTCTGGTAGACATGTCCTTCACATAGATAACCTGTGCCACATCATTGGCTAGGACGAACGATTCGTCAGTGTACCCAAGATTGTTCAGATCCACTGTTGTCATTCCGCCTCCTGACAGATTGACCCATTTGCACTTAAACAAAGGGACCTTAAAATCATGTCCGTAGTCAAGTTCCCATATGTCCATTATGTAACCATAATATGTGTCCTTTCCCCTCTCGGTTGCTGCATCAAAGCGGACACCGCTGTTTTGGTTGGTGCTCTTTTGATCTTGGGCGATCGTGTAAAATGTATTCCCATTTATCTCGTATCCTTTGTAAGTCAATACAGTCGAAGATGGTCCCCTGGACAACGAGTACAACTCATCACAAACAGTGGTGTCACCTCTGAGACGTGTTTCCAACCAACTGCTGAAAGTCCTGATGTGTTCACATGTAATCCAGTCGTCACACTGCTCCGGGTGTTTGGAGCGCAGATTGTTCTTGTGTTCATCGACATACGGGGTCACCAAGGTAGAGTTCTGTAGAACTGTGTAGTGTGCTTGAGACCAAGAATATCCGTCCCTGCATATTATTGAGTCCCCTCCAAGCGTGCCTTTTCCAGTCAGTCTCCCCTCATACCGCGATTTAGGGAGACCTATCTTCTTAAGGCCAAGAATGAAGTCAACACAAAACCCAATGACATCCTCTGTTTGATGGCCCATGGAGATGCTTCCTTCTGGCCTAGCGCGGTTACGGACATATTTCTTTAGGACTCCCATGAACCTCTCAAAGGGGAACATATTGTGTAGAAATACGGGCCCCAGAATGACAATCTCGTCGACTAGATGAACTAGGACGTGCGTCATGATATTGAAGAAGGATGGTGGGAACACCAGCTCGAAACTGACAAGACATTGCGCCACATCACTCCTTAGCCTTGGTATGATTTCTGGATCGATCACCTTCTGAGAGATTGCATTGAGGACTGCACATAGCTTCACAATGGCTAATCGGACGTTTTCCGGTCGAAGCCCCTCAATGCAACCGGAAGCAGTTGCGTCATAATCACGTGGCAGTCATGAGACTTTAGGTTCTGGAACTTTTTCTCTGGCATATTTATTATTCCCTTTATATTTGACGAGAAGCCAGTCGGGACCTTCATACTGAGCAGGCATTCAAAGAAGATTTCTTTCTCTTCTTTCGTACGAGCGTAGCTGGCAGGACCTTCATACTGCTTCGGAGGCATGCTGTCTTTTTCGTGCAAACGTTGCAGGTCCTCCCGTGCCTCAGGTGTATCTTTTGTCTTCCCATACACGCCCAAGAAGCCTAGCAGGTTCACGCAAAGGTTCTTCGTCACGTGCATCACGTCGATTGAAGAGCGGACCTCTAGCTCTTTCCAGTAGGGTAGGTCCCAAAATATAGATTTCTTCTTCCACATGGGTGTGTGTCCCTCAGCGTCATTCGGAACAGCTAGTCCGCCGGGACCCTTTCCAAAGATTACATGTAAATCATTGACCATAGCAAGTACGTGATCACCGGTACGCATGGCGGGCTTCCTCCGGTGATCTGCCTCGCCTTTGAAATGCTTGCCTTTCTTTCGACATTTATGGTTGGTCGGAAGAAATCGACGATGGCCCAGGTACACATTCTTCCTGCATTTGTCCAGGTATATACTTTCAGTGTCATCTAAACAGTGCGTGCATGCGTGGTATCCCTTGTTTGTTTGTCCTGAAAGGTTACTGAGAGCGGGCCAATCGTTGATGGTTACAAACAGCAACGCGTGCAGGTTAAATTCCTCCTGTTTGTGCTCATCCCACGTACGTACACCGTTTCCATTCCACAGCTGTAAAAGTTCTTCAACTAATGGCCTTAGGTACACATCAATGTCGTTGCCGGGTTGCTTAGGGCCTTGGATGAGAACTGGCATCATAATGAACTTTCGCTTCATGCACATCCAAGGAGGAAGGTTATACATACATAGAGTCACGGGCCAGGTGCTGTGATTGCTGCTCTGCTCCCCGAAAGGATTAATGCCATCCGTGCTTAAACCAAACCATACGTTCCTTGGGTCAGCTGCAAACTCAGCCCAGTACTTTCTCTCGATTTTTCTCCACTGCGACCCGTCAGCGGGTGCTCTCAACTTCCGGTCTTTCTTACGGTCCTCACTGTGCCATCGCATCAACTTGGCATGCTGAACACCTCATGTCCATAGGAGGTGAGCTAGAGCACCCAAATACCCTCCCCTCGCCGGCCAGAAAAAACAGAGCACTGTGGAGTGCTCTGCTGTGGCGATGGGGTATATATAGGCAACTCATTGGTCCCGGTTCGTGGCACCAACCGGGACTAAAGGCCTTTGGTCCCGGTTGGTGCCACGAACTGGGACCAATGCCCCCCTTTAGTCCCGGTTGGTGGCACCAACCGGGACCAAAGGCCTTGTGCTGCCCCGCATCAAAAGTTTAGTCCCACCTCGCTAGTTGAGAGAGCTCGAGAGTGGTTTATAAGCGCTGCTGCGCCCACCCTCTCGAGCTCCTCTCAACTGCAGGCTTTCGGGCCTAACCTTTCTCTTTGCCTGTGGGGCCTACTGGGCCTTCTGCGGGCCTGAATCCTGGCCCATCGATGGGTTTCAAGTCGTATTCAGGCTGTGGTGGCCCAGTAGGTGGCATAATTTTTTCTCTGTTTTTTGTTTTCTCTTTTGCTTTATTTGTTTTGTTTTGTTTCTACTTATAACAAAAAACATATTTATTTTATTCCATTTTGTTTCTAATTACTTATGTATTTTACTTTATTTATTTTACTGCTGCTATTTTTATTTATTTTACTACTGCTATTTTTATTTAATTTATTAAGGTTTATTTATTTTAGTTACTATAGTTTATTTTATTTTATTTTATTTTATTTTATTTATTTTATTAAGGTTTATTTATTTTATTTACTATAAAAAATGAACATAGATGCGCCTATAGAGAAAATTCAACCTAAATTCATAATAAATTTCTATGAAATTCAAAGAAATTTACTGTGAATTTAGGTCAAATTCCCTGTATAAGGGCATCTATTTTCACTTTGAGAGGAGCTCAACAAGGCAGAGAGGGACGGGCTTATAAACCGGTGTGAGCGCCCTTCGGTTGGCGAGGTGGGACTAAACTCTGACCGCAACTAGGACCAACCCTTTAGTCCCGGTTTGTGGTATGAACCGGGACTAAAGGGTGAGCCTCTGGTCCCGGTTCAAGCCACCAACCGGGACCAATGGTGGTGGGCCAGAAGCGAGGCCCATTGGTCCCGGTTTGTCCCACCAACCGAGACCAAAGGGGCCGGACAAACCGGGACCAATGCCCCCACGAGGCCCGACAGGCCCCTGGCCGCACGAACCGGGACCAATGCTCACATTAGTCCCGGTTCGTGACTGAACCGGGACTAATGTGAATATTGCCCTGTGACCAAAGCCCAGTTTTCTACTAGTGGAAGAAAAATGGGTCCAAATCAGAGCTCCAGGGATGCTCCACTATCTCCATCGCCCCGATTTTCAGTTGGTCCCCCCCAGCCTCACTTCCAAGCAATCCGGAGGAGTTCCCCACGCCGTTTGTCCAGCAGTAGGATGCATCATTGTAGAAGCTTTGCTTGCCCATCGTCGCAAAGAACCATCCATTGGTGTAAAAAGCAGCTTAGTTTTGCAAGAATGCATTTCACATTTTTCCACTTGCGCCCCTGAAAACAAAATCCATTCCTTAGTCTCCACAAGCTCCACAAGGCAGCAGTTGTTACAATATTCAAAACAGCTTTTTCTTTATGTCTATGCCAAAAGGACATAATTTGTGTAAAACAGGATATTCTATCAATATTAAACATATCTGCAATAAGATTCCACACTTGCTGGGCCACCACACAATCAAACAACAAGTGTTGAACGGTTTCAAATTCCGCACAGAATAAGCATGAAGGGTCTTCCACTTCCCTCCTCTTCGCAAGGTTATCTCTAGTAAGTATCTTGTTATGAACACATAGCCACAAGAATACATGAATATTCTATGGGCATAGGATTTTCCACATCTTAGGGCTAATGTCAGAAACCACCCCACCAAAATTGATTTGTTTATAAAAAGACTTAACTGAAAATAATCCATTTGGTTCTAAACCCCAGATTGGGGTGTCCATTTCATCTACTAGAGGGTGTTGCTTGACCACACAGACAAGCTGATCCCAGCGTTCCATACCAAGGTGATCAACACACCTCCTGAATGTTAGTTTTAGTTCATCCCCGTCCCAAACCTGGGCTACAGTGTTGTCAGTCTGGTTACAAATACAAAATAAATCCCAGAACTGCACCTTAAGGGAACAATCCCCTATCCACACATCATGCCAAAAACTAATGAGTTTTCCATTTCCCAATTTCCAGGTATAAAAAGTTTTTGCAGCTGCAAGCGCCCAAGTAATGCTCTTCCAGAAGGTAGAGCCCCCTTCACTTTTAGCCCAAAGGAGATTGGGAGAATTAACACGATATTTATAAAGCAGAAGCTTAGACCAATCTGAATCAGGGTTATTAAAAAATCTTTTTCCCCAAGAAGCTAATAAGGCCATATTATATTCTTTAATATTTGGGACCCCCAAACCTCCATATTCCTTTCTTCTAGTAATTAACCCCCAATTAGCTAGGTGGTACTTGTGTTGATCTCCCAGATTCCCCCAAAAGAAATGAGCCATCTGGGAGTTAATTGCATTAATTGCCCACTTAGGAAATTTGATCACAGACATCAAGTAAGCAGGAATACTGATCACACAAGCACATAGTAGGATAATTTTTCCTTTATAAGTGAGGTATCTGCCCAACCAACCAGAGATCCCTTTAATGATTCTATCAATGATATTCTCTTTTTAGTTTATCATAGTGCAGAGGCACTCCCAAGTACTTAATAGGAAAAGAACCATTTCTACAGCAAAAAATTTGAGCAAATTCCTTAGCAATTGCATCATCCATATTTATGGTCATGAGATCACTTTTATGGAAGTTGATTTTCATCCCAGACAGGTTTTCAAAACATGACAGAAGCCATTTAAAATTTCTTGCTTTTTGGACAGAATTTTCCAGGAAGAGTATGGTGTCATCTGCATACTGCAGACTAACCACACCTCCAGGGATCACATGGGGCAGAAGCCCAGAGATTAGACTTTGAGAAGCAGCTTTTTTGAGCATTTTGGTAAAAACATCAGCAACTAGATTAAACAACAGGGGGGAGTGTGGATCCCCTTGTTTGAGGCCTTTTCCTCCTACAAAGTAGGGACCTGTTGTGTCATTAATCCTCACACTGAAAGTGCTGTTAACAAGGGTGCTTTTAATCCAAGAAATCCATTTGACCAAACCCCCTCGAGTGAAGCATATCAAACAGAAATTCCCAACTAACTCTGTCATAGGCCTTCTCATAGTCTAACTTGAGAACTAAACCTTGCGATCCTGATTTTTTAATCTCATGGATCACTTCATGTGCCATCACCACACTCTCTAGTATGTATCTCCCCTTTATGAATGCAGTTTGATTAGAAGAAATCAGCCTGCGCCCAACAGGGGAGACCCTATTGGTCATGGCCTTAGAGAAAATCTTAATCCCACAGTTACTTAGACTAATGGGGCGAAACTTCTTCATCTCCCTGGCATCAACTTCTTTAGGAATGAGCACAATCAGGGCAAAGTTTAATCGTTGTAAATCCAGTTTTCCTGCTTCAAAGTCTCTCACCAGGGCCATAAAGTCACTTTTAATAACATCCCAAAAGGTTTGGTAAAACAGGAAAGATAGTCCATCCGGGCCAGGGGCACCATGGGCATAAGACCCAAATATTGCCTCTTTAATCTCCTCTTCAGAAAAGTTTTTCTACAAGAGGTCGTTCTCTTCCTGGGTAACTAACTCATTTTCCTCCCAAAAGGAAGGCCCAAGACAGATATTGTGCTTGTTTTCAAAACAAAACAAGTTTTTATAGTAGGTAGTAGCCACCCCCAGCATTTCCTGAGTGGTGTATATTGGACCATTTTCTCCAATAAGCTCAGATAAGTGGTTTTTTCTATGTCTATGATTGGCCATCGTATGAAAATAAGCATTGTTTTTATCCCCATCCATAATTCTACAGTCTCTGGAACGCTGCCACAAAGCAGTCTCCTCTTTGCTCCAATTCTGTGTGAGCTCTTTCCTAATTTCCTCCATTCTAATCTTATCCCTGTTATCAATTTGATTTCTCTCAGAAAACACATCAAGGATGTCAAATTCAAGCAAAAGCTCTCTCTTCTTCTTCTTAATACCAGCCTCAATATTAATACTCCAACCTCTAGCTTTTTTCCTAAAAAGTTTACTTTTATTCATCCAAATATCCATAGCTGTTTTTCCAGGAACTGAAGTGTTCCAGGTATTGATCACCATTTTTTTAAAATCAGGATGGTCAAGCCACCATTTCTCAAAGCGAAAAATTCTCGGGGAGGTAACCCTCCTAGCTCCGGTGTCTAACAGCAGTGGTGTATGGTCACTCCCCACACGGGGGAGTGCAGAAACAGCCGACAAGGGGAAGTGGGCATCCCAAGAAATGGAAGCAAAAACCCTATCTATAGTTGCAAAAATGGGATTACCTTGATTATTATTCCAAGTATATTTTCTATTCGCAATATTAATCTCCATGAGACACCATTTGTTAATCCAGTCATTAACACTACAAAAAAAAGACACATCCGTGACATTTTGGGCCGAACGAAATTTTTTCTGTCATACATATGACACTTCTATGACGATAATTGTGACAAAACCCGGTATCATCATAGATGTGGTGGGCTCCTACTTCTATGACAAAAAATCATGACAGAAAATGGACTTTTCGTCCTGGACGGGCCGGAGATGCAGCTGCATGACATTCTTTGGGCCGTCCATGACGGAAAAAACCGTGGTAGAAGCGAGGGCGAGGAAAATTTCGGGGAGTTCCCGGTTACGGTGGGAGGTCGGGGGCCGAGCGATGCGCGTTTCTCTCGTACACGTACGCGCGTGTGTGCGAGGCGTTGGCTCTAACTGAACCCGAGCGAGGCGTTGGGCTCTAACTGAACCCGAGTGATTGCACTGCAGGCTACGCGTTACTGAACCCGAGCGATCGATCGATGGCTGTTAACTGAACCCGATCGAGCGATTCCTTCGCTACTGCTGCTAACTGAAGCCGATCGATGCTGCCTCTGGATGAACAGTGAGCGTTGCTGGGGGGGGGGGGTTGGATGAACATTTCCCGGTGGGGGTGGATGAACAGGACCCCGTGGTGTTGCCTCTGGATGAACAGGACCCCGATTGATCGAGCCGGTTGGGGCTGGATGAACAGGACCCCGTGGAGGGCAAGATGAACAGGACCACCCCGTGGAGGGCAGAATGAACAGTAGACGATGGAGGGCTGGATGAACAGTAGCCCGTGGAGGGGTGGTTGAACAGGAGCCCGTGGAGAGGGCTGGTTGAACAGTAGCCGATGGAGTAGCGCGTGGTGGAGGCTGGATGAACAGGAGCCCGTGGATGAACACTCGCAGGTGGAGGCTGGAGGAGGTCGACGGTGGATGAACAGTAGCCCGTGGAGGCTGGAGGGGGTCGATGGTGGAGATGAACAGTGTCCCGTGGAGTCCCGTTTTGCGGTACGCCACACCCCTCCCGATGAACAGGACCCCCGTTTCGACCGTAGCGCTCCAACACAAGTCCGTTTCCTCCGTTTTGCGGTACGCCAGACCCCTCCCGATCAACAGGACCCCCGTTTCGACCGTAGGAGGTCCGTTTCCTCCGTTTTGCGGTACGCCAGACCCCTCCCGATGAACAGGATCCCGTTTCAAACGTGGCCGATCGAACACAAGGCCGTTTCCTCCGTTCTGTGGTACGCCAGGCCTCGTTTCCATCGGCTGTTCCGTCCAAGCCCTCCCGATGAACACAACGACGCATTCCATTCCGACCCAGCCGGTTGGCTCCCCATGAACACGACGACGACGCTGTTTCTCCGTTCCGACCCAGCCATGTACACGAGCCCTGGCCGTACGTATGCGCGAGTAGGCGTTCGAGACCCTGCCCGTATGTACGTTCGTGGCCGTATTTTCTTTCTTGCACACTGGCCGCTGTACGTACGTGTACATGCTACATGCGCGCCTCTACTACGACACGTGCGCGCCTCTACATCGACCAGTATGTACGTACACGTTCGCGACCAGAATGACAATGCTACGTACGCTTCGACCAGGTGGGTCCCGACTGTCAGGCACTTCCTTGCCTGCGAAGATGTAGCTGGTGGGTCCCAGCAGTCAGGGGGCGAATCGTTTTTTTTGCCCAGACGCACTTCCTTGCGTGCGAAGATGTAGCTGGTGGGTCCCCGCAGTCAGGGGGAAACGTTTTTTCGCAAAATACGGTGGCCCGTCCGGTGGGTCCCCGCTGTTAGGTGGAGGAATAATTATTTTCCGCGTAATAAGGAGGCACTTCCTTGCTGCGGCTGTGGACCCAGCTGTCAGCCTCTCCATATACAGTCCACGTCCGATGGAAGCCGTTCCTTGACCATGTTGACCACGCCGCGCCGAGAGCACCAGGGCGGTGGACGATGGCGAGGCCTAGGAAGGGGATGACGCAGAGCCGGGGAAGATGCGGCAGTGGAAGCCCGCGCGGAGAGGAGTACGAGGGTTCACTGGTTCGGCTACGGTGTGAGGCTGCCGTCGCCGCAGGGCCTGGCCAGTAGTGGGAATAGTAGGGGGCGGTGAGTTCTCCGCGGCAGCACAGCCGGCCACGGGAGGCAGGAGCATGCGGCACGACCGGCGCTGCTTTGGGCGGCTGGAGCAACAAGACCAGAGGTTGAAGAAGCACTACGGCCGTTGGATGGACATCATACGGTCACTGAAGCTAGAATCGTGCATATTGACTAAGTTGACAAAGCCCTCCATACCCGTCAACTTAGTAGGCCCACAAGTCAGCTTGCCACTATACTGGGTCCCAGCTAGCAGGGGAAGTATTCATTTTTTTGTGCGTAATAAGGACGCACTTCCTTGCGTGCGAAGATATAGCTGGTGGGTCCGAGCTGTCAGCGGCGGTAAAGTTTTTTTCGCGAAATACAGAGGCCCTTTCGGTGGGTTCCAGATGTCAGGTGGAGGAATCATTATTTTGCGCGTAATAAGGAGGCATTTCCTTGCGTGCGGCCGTGGACCCAGCTGTCAGCCTCTCCACGTACAGTCCACTTCAAATGCATGTCGGTCGTTGACCACGTTGACCAGGCCGCGCCGGGAGCACCAGGGCGGTGGACGACGGTGAGGCCTAGGAAGGGAATGACATGGAGGCAGGGAAGACTCGACAGTTGTTTCCCACGTGGAGGGGAGTACGGCTATACGAGGGTTTACTGGTTCGCCTGCCGTCGCCGGAGAATAACAACAGGTGTGGGTGAGTAGAGGGATGGCTAGGCCAGCGATGGGAGTACGGTGGGGCGGTGAAGCCTGCGCGGCAGCATAGCCGGCCGCGGGGAGGAGGGAGCAGGCAGTCCCGCCGGCGCTTGTTTGAGCGGCTGGAGCAGGAAGAGCAGAGATTGAACAAGCACGACAGCCGTTGGATGGACATCCAACAGTCACTGTTTGTGCGTCAACCTTTTTTTAGGAAAGCCTCAAATCTGTGGAAAACAACATACAACCCATCTGCCATTATTTCTAATAATTTACAGCCCATTTGCTAATTCTGAAGGTTTTTTTTGGCCCATATTCTTTTTGTTAGCATTACAGCCCATATTGTGGCCACGGTTAAAAAATTATACGAAATGTTGCATATTTCGGTGCGGTCCGAACTGTTTTTAATCCCGAAATTTTGAGTCACATTCAAACTGATTTTAAAAATAAATGTATATCAATATAAAATCCAACAAATTGTCCACGCATAAAAATTAATGCAATTTAAAATCTTGAAATAAAAAAAAAGAAATTTGAAAGTAATTGCCGGTTTGATGTGTTTTAAAAATGTACAACCCATTTCTCATTACTGATAGGCCATTTTCTCGTCCAGCCGAATGAAGCTCTCCTTGTCTTGAAAGATTTGTAGCCCAATAGGCCTGACAAAGCGACTTACTTGGCAAATCACAAAAAACTGGGCTAGCCATTTTCAGAAAGAAAAAAAACTACTGGGCTGGTGTGTGGTAAACATAAAAGAGAAGGCTGTCTAGACATGCCAGAGTGCCCCGCACAGCCCAGTTGACACCCTGCTTCCGTCTCAAAAACAAATTAGATAAATGCCACAACAAATATGGCGATTCATAAAAATGCCACTACAATTTCCAAACTTTGAAAAATGCCACTGCAATTTTTGCAAACTTTGGAAAACGCCACTGCAATTTGCAAACTTTGAAAAACGCCACTCCAGACTTTGAAAAATGCCACTGGGGATGCCATGAAATGGCATTTTTCAAAGTTTGGAAATTGGAATGGCATTTCTTAGAAACACCAGATTTGGAGTGGCATTTATCAAATTAACCCAAAACAAAAATAACCGGGCGAGCTGTTGGGTCCCTGATGTCAGCCGCTCGTTGTGCAACTCTCTCGTTTATTGACTACGTTGACAATGGCATGGGACCCAGATGTCAGAAATCCATTACGAGGAGCCATTTTTTTATTGGATTGAAATAAGGAGGCACTTCGCTTGCGTACTGCCATGACCTTGGCGGGTCCCTGCTGTCATCCTCTTCACGTACAATCATCTCCTGGTTGTGTACGTGTCAACTTGGTAGGCCCACAAGTCAGCCTCTAAACCCGTGGAGGACAAATACAACCCATTTAAAAAAATAACAGCCCATTCCATATGTTTAAACAGAAAGTTCAACATTCAGAGCAAAGTAACAGGTCTGATCCACATATAGAGTACTGAACTTCCACGTTGACAACCATCATAGCCAAGTTAACTATCTGCTTCCACTAATACTCTAGTAGCGTACAAGTACCAACTTACTCTTAGCTAACGAGACGATGCCGGCCGCCATCTGCGGTACACGCTAAACGCCGGCACCGGCGTCCTCCGCCTCGCCTCGGACTTGACAGAGGTGCGATAGGGCGCGTTGCTCGCGCGCGTTGGCCCTTTCCATGCCGGCGTGGTCCACCGAAGCTTCGGCTTCTAAGCGGGAAACCCACTTGACGAGCTGGTAGTAAAAATCGGCGCCGCGAACGCGTGCGTGCCCGACAGCCTCCAGCGCTATTTACCGGGCGCCGGCCTCCACGTAGTCGGCCCACGTGCGGGCGCTCTGCTCGCGACTCAGAGCGTCGGTGCGCTGCTGCTCCATGTCCGGCTGGCGGCGCAAATCGGCGATACGCTGCTCATCCGCCAAGCCGTCGCGCTCCAACAACTCCTGCTCCTCCGCTAGGCGGTCGCGCTCCAACAAGTCCTCGATCTCCGCATTGCCATCTAAAGACCGATAGAATGCCTCCTCCCTCCGTCTGCCTCCCGGTGAAAAACCGAACACTAGTTCCGGCGGTGACCGCCTCCGGCCACGCCTATCGCGGACGGGCGGGGGCATGGCGGACGTGGCGAGAGCGAGGATAAGTGGCGAGCAACGCCGGGCCGGTGGGGGCTTATGAGGATAGGGCGAGTTGGGTCACGGTGCCACCATAGAAGGCCGAGAAACAGTACTTATAAGCGGAAGGTAGCGCGACGGTCATCGGAATTCAATGCATAATGAAGCAGGCATGGCTTAGCGCGCCATCTTGCCGTGGAAAACTAGAGAAACTGAAATTCTGACTGTGCCGTCCCATCCCGTCCGTGCTGGGTCGCACGCCGGCCTTACGGTCAAACGAATGCACTCGAATCATCTCCCTCCTTGTCAATAATGATTCCACGGATTTAAAAGGCCCGCAACAATTAAAGCACATCTTTTTTCGCATCAGTTAGCTGCCTTAATTACGGCCGGCTGCATGCGGGTACTCAAAATCGCTCGCAGCCAGTACGCGGAGCAGCATGCAACGAGTCGCAGCCGAGGGCATTAATTGATGAACTTTAGCTGGGAGATAAGGCATTTGCGAATGTTTTTGCTAGCAGTTTCTTCAGATTCGCATGGCATTTTCTTCAGAGCAGCTTGTCAGTTTCTTCAGAGGTAGGCATTTCTATTCAAAAAACTGCCACTTCAGATCTTGCGTCGCAACTAAAACAGCCAGGAGCGCATTAGTAGGCTAGCTAGTGATCGATCGGTAACTTGTAAACACTGAGCGAACAGATATAAGGAACTATTAATGCATCTCAATGATTCACAGATCATATACAAATATGTAGCTCCAAAAGCAAAGATCAGCCACAACTAAAACCAACTAGTACGATTCCCATACATAAGATCAACATGTTAATGCATCTCAATGATTCACAGATCATATACAAATATGTAGCTCCAAAAGCAAAGATCTAGAAAAAACATATGTTCTTCCTACTAACATGGATGCTTCTCTTGGCCAACATTCAGTATAGACTGAATGACAAATTTGTTTGTGAAGTCTACAATTCCTCTTGCAAACGTAAGTGGTTTCACCAACAACTGGAACCATGGGAATGAACCACACATGATGGAGGAACATCCACTGCAATATGATTTGGTCTTCTCTTGATCACACGGCGAGACTATTTTCGGAATACAAACTTTAACTTAGGCAAAATGATGCCCATTGTATAATCAGACCAAAGCAATGACGCACCTAGTGTTGGCCAATAAATAGTACAGTACTACTTTTCTGCAGTCCATGAAGTGACTATCCAATCTTTCTGTGTCTATTTTCAAATGGCACTGCATGCAGTGACTATACTATTCTCTTGTGCAGTTCAACCAAAATTGCGGTCACTTTGTGTGTTTACTAAATAGCAACGGGCAGACATCTCTGTCTGCACAAATATCAAGCAGCTAGTAAACATATACCCCACCTTGTATTTTCGGTTTAAACATGTCTCTTCCGCTTAGATCTGTCATGTTTTGCACTGGACAATTTGATACAGTCATGTTTTGCCCTGGACAATTTCATACTGAATTGATTTGCTTGTTCAGAGCAGAAATATAGCGCCTATTCTTCATCAGACCAAGGATATCCATGTTCGCAGTGATGGAAGAGGTGAAATCGATACAACCGAAATTGAGCATCCAGTCATTGAATCATGTCCTGCCCCTCCAATGTAGGTCCACCCTGCCAATAAATTCACATGCAAACCACTAGTATTACTATCTAATGACAGTACAAAAAGAGTAGCAAGATAGTAGCAAACCATGTACCTTCTTAATGAATAGCTCATAGTGCCACCAATTGGATATAAAGGTTTGGGAGAAAACATGCTCCTAATGTTGAACCAGTTGGACTTTTTGTGCAGTTCCACTAAACTCGAGCATCCCTGTTTGCATAGATATTGAAAGTGTGATTACTATAAAAGTGGCACTAGTTGAAGCATAGACTCACAAATATAAGCATTCCAATTTCTTAATGGGAAAAGGTAGCAAGACTGTTTCTAACCACCTTTTTGAAGGAATAAATAAGGCAACAGAGGCTGATGTCAGAAAGGCATATATAGTTCTTTCTGAAAGAATGATCGATTCCTGACCTTTCCTCTTCTTTTAAGCATATTTTGTGCAGTTCAACTAAAATAAAATGCCATCACCGCCTTGACAATTCAGTGACACTGTACAAAAGGAAATGACTTAACATTACATCATGATGTCAGGTATGTAGTCGACAGGCATTAGAGACAAACTTACAGACCTCCTCCGATAACATAATGAACATTAATTTTAACAAAGGTGTGACTAGCTTTACCGGGATAATTTGAGTGAACTCTACACCCTCTGTTCCTTAATATAAGAGGTTTTTGCGGTTCAGTTTAAAGTACCCAAACGTCTACTAGTATTTAGAAAAACAGGTAGTAGTTTTCTTGAGCACATATCTGGGAAAGCTTGCCACCCTTTATTTATGTCCATACGCTAATGCAACACCATTCGAAATTTCGAATACTACAAATATACACTAATCCAGTGGCTAGTGCAACAGTAGAGTAGTTATTTTATTACAGGGTACAGTACAATGGTTTTACTGAACAGATTTCAATAAACTCTGGCACTGGAAGATTTCTATAAGAATTAACAATACAAAATGTAAAGGTAACATGTTTCAGCATTGGTATACTAGCTGTGCATGAGCATTAAACCAAATACAAAAGTCTGAAGGTAACTAGCATTATTAACTAATGACAGTATAAAAAATTTGCAAACCATGTACCTCCAAGGTAAATATCATTTCGAACTTGGGGGGACCTTAAAAATTGCTATCCCAATCTTGATAATCGATCAAACATAAAAACTTGATCGAACGAATCAAGAGAACAGCCGGAGGAGGAGGTGCCCACTCTTAACCTTTCCTCTTGTCTTCATAATTTTTGTGTAGTTTAACCAAAATAAAATGACATCAGTGCCTTGGCATTTTGGTGACACTGTACAAAAAAATTAACTTATCTCATGAAAGTGAGGTATGTAATCTATAAGCATTAACAGTGCAAAAATCTGAAGGTAGTAACAAGTTTCATCGTTGGTATACTGGCTGTGCAACATCATTAGAATGCCTTAGTTGAAAAATCTTTAATACATCCACAATCAACAGCTAACCCTGAAATAATCCAGTGACATTAAATGGCATTGCTTAAATTTATCGGTGGCATTAGACTGAGTGCGGCATTAGTTAAATGTGGCATCACTTTAGCAGTAGCATTGCTTGACTTGACTGCTGGCATTATACTAACAGCAAAAAAGTTAGACTAAGAGCATGCGAGGCCCATTCAGACAGTGGGCGCACCAGTACGATGTAACTCCACGGACGCATAGAGTGGTGAGGGAGGTATGGTTGCCCAGAGCAACAAATATCCAGGCAGCATATGTGGATTACGTCCCATTTTTGTTATGTTTAGCCACCTTTTTCCTATGTGAGGACAACAAACCGATCGACCTGGTCATTCTCTATTGCGTTGTCATGCCTTTCTACCCTTCTTCAACCAAGAGACACGAGACTCGTTCCTTAGCTACTGATTTTCCCCTTCTCAACCTAGATGCGAGTTTGATGCCTACTCTCTTGGACAGTACAGTCTCCCTTCCTTTCCTTATTCAACCCAGACATGGATTAGTCTGCATGAAGTAGGGTTTCCTTTAATAGTACAAATTAAGGTTTTTGTGTGCGTGGCCAGCAGAGCAGAGGATAGCAAATTGGGAAGATGGTGGAGTGGAAAAAGATCCACATGCAGCGACATGGCAGATGGGGCAATAGAACAAGGGTATGGTTTGAAAAGAGGTAGCATACCTGAGGGTCGGCGGGAAGTGGCTTCGCTCGTGGTCACCGTCCTCCACACGCACTACGACAACGAGCTTGGGGACGGAGGCCATCCCGTGCGGGCGCTAGGTCTGAGAGGACGGCCTTGTCGTCAGTGCGTGACCTCGCTCGTCGACGACGAGTGCGTCAACACTGCATGTCCTTTTCTTCCCCGGCGGATCTGTGACCACCGGTGAGGAGGGAGAGAGAGGCCGTCTTTTTTAGATATGGAGAGAGGGTGATAGTGTGAGAAGCAAGTGGATAGCCCTTAGCAAGAAAGCTCTGAAGCTCCAGCCTATATACCTTTTTTATACTACTAGTACTAGAGGTGGAGTAGTGGTAGAGTAGTTTATATTTTCTCCGCAAACATTACCAGCTAGTCGTGCTTCAAAACTGAACGGCACGCCATTAAAAAAATAAAGTCAAGAAATAATGCGGCACCTCGGGCCAACGTGGCCAGATCGCATTTTGCACGAGAAATTACACACGATGTTTCGTTGACATGTGGTCCTGTTCCAACATGCCAGTGAGACGACGGCGAGTCCTTTTGTACAATTTTCGAAAGGACGTGTAGGCCGGGGCGCCTCTTCGTGTACCGTCGCAAACTGGCAACCGTCCACCGACTCTTCGCTTTTCCCTCTCGATTTGGAACTGCTGTCGCACGCTCTTCCTCCCTCCTCCATTTGCCTTCACCCTTCCTTCTGCCATTGTTCGATCCTCTTCTCCATGGAGGGAACAAGCCGGAAACGACCCCGTTATTCTTGCCCCGATCTGAAAGATGACATGGTGGGGGAACTCATTGATCGGTGTGACGTCATCACCTCGGCTAGCATGGCAGGTTCGTTCAAGCCCATTCTCGACTCAACTAATAACATCATTACAAGGAACCCAAGGGTCCAGGAGCGGTTTGATCTCCCTTATCTTCTTTGCTATAAGCCTGTTCGCATGGGCGCGGACGACGGAGGCCTCGCCTTGTGCAAGTTGATGCCGCTTGATAATGATACGTGTGATGTCAAGATGCCATCGCTTAAGGGTAAGTCCTGGGCTGGCACAAATGGAGATTGGGTTGTTTATATTGGGTACAATTGCGAGTGGGAACTTGTGAATGTGTACACTCATCAGCGGATTCCACTTCCAAAAATCTCCGAGTGCCCTGAGGTTGAGCACACAGATGATCTACGTACGTTCAAATGCGATCATGGTGACTGTCGTCTACTGAAGATAGCAATTTGTCGAGTTCCCAACCGCTCTTGGAATTACAAGAACTATCAAGTTGTTGCTATCTTCGACAAGCTTCTTGCCGTCCTTCGTGGTTCGACTGGATGGATATTGCTCAAAAATCAGTGAGAGGTCGCGTCACCTTGTGTCCAGATCTGAGATGCCACGTGTACCAGATGAATGACTCCAAGTTTGACCACCGTGATGTTAGGTGCGAGCCCAGGAACACTGTTGGAGAGACCCCCCTCATAATTTTCCTACATTGGTCATTTGATTCATAGGATAGAATGCTATAGGATTTTTTCCCTATGTAATCATCTTTTAATTGGCAATCTAGCATCCACTCCAACTTTTGTTTCACTTCCTTTGTTCCTATGAAGAGAGTACTTGCTCTAAATGATGTGCCGCTGCAAGAGCCGCCTATATTTATTAACCATGCTCTAAGAAGGTGGACCAGCTTTGGCTATAGTAGTACTGTACTAGGTTAGTAGGTGACCTTGCGCTTGGCTCTTCTCCTCTTCCGGAAGTCGAACAATAATGATGGTACTACAGTAGTACTTCTGGCAATCTGACACCAAATGAACTGATGCACGTCCACCGCTTGTAAGCAAAAGTTTCTCCTCGTGCTGCGAGCCACCGCGCACGCGTTGGTGAGGGAGAAGGTGTAGTAAGCAAGCTTCTCGTCGTTCTGCGAGTTGACGGGACACATCAAAGTTATTTATTAGTACTCTTGGAGTAAACTCGCTCTTGGAGTAAACTCGCTCTTCCTTGGACAAAACTATCCAATGATGGTGAAAGCCGATCCAGCTGCTGTTGACACAACGTTACTACCATTTATGAGAAGCAACTGTATCTATACGTCGGACATTTCAGTGGTTACCTACCCTGGTCGTGATATAGTAGGCCGCTTCAGCCTAGATGATCGGTCCTGCGTTGGCCTCGAGATTTACAATAGCTGGCCCTTCCTAGAGAATCACTTGTGGTTCAAAGCAAGCGTTTCCAACGCCGAGGATTGGTTGAGTTGAAGTTCATTTCATTGCTTGTTATTTGTTGTGTGATGAAAAGTTTAGTATTTATAATCTATCCTCGTTGTTGTTGTGGGTTGATGACCTGTTCTATGTAATAAAATGATATGCCTATGATAAACTTACTAAATTTATGAATGGCTATCGAGTCGCTTCTCTAAGTGGGTGCTGCGACGAGGCAAAAAAATATTTTCCGAATACATAATTGTACGTGCATTGCAACAGGTTATCGGATGAGGCCAATCAACAATAGTACACTATTTGTACTAGCTTCACATGCTGCACTATCTCTACATCTACGTACGTAATACAACAATTTTTAAACTTGAGACCAGCCACCCATCCTCACAAAGAACACTTTTTAACCTAGCACAGACTCCAGGAAATTTGGCCACAGTGTGAGGTGGGCCATATGTTAATGTGTTCGCTGTACGTAACCAGCACCTCGAATCCTCGATACTACTACTATAAGTAGTACTAGGAGTAGTAGGGTGGCATGGGCCAGAACAAGCATTCACGTCCAGGAGTACGGCACACACCACCAGCACGACTTCCATCTGACACCATATTTCTTGGAGTCCGTGCTACAGCAATCTCTTCAACCTAGTCGTTTCTCTAACTCAGCCATCGCGTGGCGGGCGAGGTGGGGGTTTGCCGATAGTCGGTTTCCTCAACTTCGGTCCCACTTGTAAGGCCAACTCCAACGCACGACCCCAAACGGACCTCTGTTTTGCCCGGATTCTGTCCGTTTGGGTAGGGCAATGGGGTCGTGTCCGGGCCATTTCTCGGATGCGGTGGTCATGCGCCGAACACGCGACCACATCCCGGCCGCGTACATTTTTCTTTGCAAACACATATCTTTTTTTCATCATTGATTTTTTGGTACATGGAAATACATCACCAAAATTTTGACTAGAAAAGCAAGACCAAAGAAAACAAGAACCACAAGAATACATTTTAGAAGATATCCAACTTCCATAACTGCTCCTGTAAGTTGGATTAGTGCCTTCTCGATGCATTCATTGTTGATCTGCGGAGGCTCGATCTTGCGTGCCTCTTTCTTCTTCGAGTGTAAAGAAGTAGACGTGTCTAGCCTCTATTCTATCAACAAGTGCACTAGTCTCATCTCTAGCCTCTATGCTAGCTAAAAGTGCTAGAACATCTACTAAATTGTGCTCTATCAATATATCATTGTACTCTTCTTCCCAATACCAAAACTTGCATCCATTCTACACAATAAAATTTTAAGTCAGCACAACTAGTCTAACCCGAGAGCACAACCGAAGATTTGGTCGAGTTCTTCCTCCTTTTGCCGACACGTGGGACATCCAGCATCCAAGTCGTGTCATGCAAGAAAATAGAGTGGTAGGTGAAGCCACGTGATGTGCATCTTGGGTTAAACTGTAAATAGAATCTTACTACTCTTGAGTAACTCCAAAAGCGGCCACCGAAGATCTTTATTGGATTTGTTTTTCATCACCAGCACATCGAGGTGAAAGATGTGCAGGTTCAGTGGGTCCTCTTGCGTTTTCACTGACATGTGGGACCACATATGAGCAAACAGACGATGGGCTCCGTGCGTCTGCTGGCTGGCTGAGAAGAGAGATAGAGGAGGGCCGAGCACGGACTCCAGGAAATTTGTTCTACGTACTCGATATAGTGGAGTAACTAGCACCTCGATATAGTGGGGTGGCATGGGCCATAACTAGCATTCATGTCTAGCAGTACGGCACACGCCACCCACACGAGTCCCATCCGACACCAATTTTCTTGGAGTCCGTGCTAGCTACAGCCATCTCTTCTCCCTCCTGTTTTCTCAGCCATCGCGCGGTGGGCGGGGTGGGGGTTTGCCGATAGTCGGTTTGCTCAGCTACGGTCCCACTTGTAAGTGAAAATGCAACACAGCACGCATTCCCCCTTGAGCGGCATGCTGGACAAACCGTGTGGGGGTGCGACGCGAACACGGCAGGCTTTTCCTTTTGAACTTGTAACTTGTAAAATTTGGTTCTGCTCCATGGGGCGACCGATAGATAGAAATAACGATTTTCCCTAGAGTAATGAGAAGTTTGGTTCTGGCACGGTTCATGCATGGAGTACGTAGGAAAATTATGAAGTTGATGCGAAAGGTAAGATAATTACTAGTAGTACCATATACTACTACATGGATTTGACGGAAAGATAAAGATACATACGGATCCATCAACGACATCCTCACGCCCTAGTGCACCGGGTCACCAACCGATGTGTGAGGAGCAGCGGCGTTGGTGGCAAGCTCAACGTGCTTCTAAACAATGCCGTCCAAGGTTGCCCTGCGGTCCAAGAAGGCTAGCGTCCTATCGTCCTCCTCTTGCATGTAGTAGTCCTTGTGGATGATTTGCGCGTAGACGTGGGTGATTATGTCGATGGTGTCTTGCTGCGCCAGGCGCTGCACGGCGAGCGCGACCTCGAGGTGGACATTCTCTGGCGCGACGGCGGGCAGTCGCAGGGCCACCAGTGCGTCGAAGAGGTTGTCACCATAGAGGCTGTTGAGGGTGGCAGGCATCGCAGAGCCTAGGCGCGTGAGCTGGAGGCGTACGTCAAGGTCGTCCGCGAGCTTCTTGACGACGGTGAACTTGTCGAGGAAGCCGACGAGGACCTCGTCGAACAAGGAGACGAAGCTGTCGTCCAAGCGGCCCCTCGCCTTGGCGGCCTCAAGCACTACCTGGAGACATTCCTCGGTGCCAGGATGCAAGCCGGCGTCGTGGACCATCTGGCACAGCTGGCTGATGCTCGCGCTCATCGCCTCCATGGGTCTAGCTTCCAGTCAACTGATCTTGCGATTGGAGTGATCACTCTTGCCCTTAGGTGCGTAGGTGCGTAGGATTTCGTAGATTGGACTGGCGGGAGCCTTTATATGAGAAGTGCAGACTGCGTTGAATTCACGTGCGTGTTGGCCATCTACTCCTCGCCCCTCTACTGCACCTGCCTTTGGCTGTATGACAGGTTGGCCAGCCACCCGTTGGACCCACGTGTCATACACCCAAAGGCAGGTGCAGTAAGTCAATGAAGCTGCGTCCCCCTCCATGCCCGTGCATGCTTTCAATGACTTGAGACTACCAAACATCACATGCGATGGTTAGTTCATTGCATGTAATCCTATTAAGTAGCAAAAAGACATTAAGTTACCTCGCCGATAGGAATAAAACAATACACCATGTATTTATTTACAGAGGGAGTATAGCCAGCATCCGGTTAGTATATGAAGTTGCCACATCACATAGAGCCAACCTAATATTGGAGTATGCTAGCCCTCCACCGGCGCGCCGCTTCAAATGGCGGAGGAAGTGAGAGGTCGCGTCACCTTGTGTCCAGATCTGAGATGCCACGTGTACCAGATGAATGACTCCAAGTTCGACCCCCGTGATGCTAGGTGCGAGCCAAGGAACACTGTTGGAGAGACCCCCCTCATAATTTTCCTACATTGTCGACGACGAGGTGCCTATGGTGACTTCGTAAATTTCAAGATGATAGTGCCGTGCGTGTGTGCGTTCATAGGGGTGAGTGTATGCGCGTGTATATGAGCGCTTGCGTCTGTACTGTGTAAAAAAACGTAAATGCGTGTCAAAAAGAGACTAGTCAGTATACTCAATATTGTGCACCTCGGAGAGGAAAACGATAGAACTAGTACGTATTTATTTACGGTGCCGATTCACTCATTTTGCTCCATATGTACTCCGTCTCGGTGTAGTCTAGTCACTTGTTGAAATCTCTAGAAGGGCAAATACTCCTTTCTGGTTTACAGGGCTATACTAGCAAGTAGTTTACGTTAGTACAATAGTGGGCTCACATAGCAATTTTGTCTCATGCAAGAGCCTGGCTATATGCGTGCTCCAATGTTTGCAACTGCAACGTTCGGTTTGCGCTTGGCTCTTCGCCTCTTCGAGAAGACGAACAATGATGTTACTACTACTGCTTCTACAGTGTCGAATCCACTGCTACATGTCCGTCCACCGCGAGTGGAACGGATAGCTTGTTGTAGAAGTACTACTAAGCAAAAGCCTGTCCTCATTTGCGAGCAGCCGTGCGCATGGGTGAGGGAGAAGGCGTGTAGTAAAATCAAGCTTCTCCTCGTTGTACAAGTTGACGCGACACATCATAGCATTGGCCCCACATGCTTGCCTCTAAACTTGGCTGAAAGACCCGCAGTGTACAATATATTTGCTGCAACCTCTAACATTTACCCACCACAAATTAAAATATATGTGGCTGTATGCATCGTTCTGATGCAGAGGCCGGGGAGTCCCCCCTTTTCGAAAAAAACAAATTAAAATATATATTCCTATCTTGACCAGATGAGCGTGCAAACTACAATCACCAGGGTGTCAGGTAGGGCCAGAAGACTATTTTAATTTTTTTTTAAACTTCGAGACGGCCACATAGCATGGAGCCGACCCCAACGATTTTAAGCTTACAGGCACGGTAAACGCTATCCTAGACTACTCTACACATGAAACTGCCACATGAGCGTCCGGGCCGCGCTTGGCTCTTCGCCTCTTTGGGAAGTCGAACAATGATGGAGTACTACTGCACTGGAGGAGTACTACAGTATGCTTCTGGCCATCTGACACCGATTGAACTGCTGCATGTCCACCGCGTGCGGGAGGGAGAGCGTGTAGCGAAAGCTTCTCCTAGTCTTGCCAGCCACCACGCTCATGGGCGAGGGAGGGACGCTCCTGCCTTTGCGTGTATGACAGGTGGGCCCGACAGGTGTGTGGCCAACCTGTCATACAGCCAAAGGCAGGTGCAGTTAAGTCCACGAGGGAGAGGATAATCAAACTTCTCATTGATGTACGAGTTGACGCGACACATCAAAGCACTGCACTCGATATATTTCAATAATTTGCGTTTACCGATGCATTAATTACAACGCACGCATGCATGCCGTGACTCTCCTTTTGATACTTGCATGTGTTGATTTAATGCACCTTGAAGTAGTATAAAATATGTGACGGTAAAGCTTTGTAATACCCCGGCCCAAGTCGAGAGATGGTTGTGCACGAGGAGGGCGAGATCATGCAGACCGAACAGGACCCGACGATGGAGCTCTCTAAGGTCTCGATGGACCTCATGTTGGGGATCGTAGCAGAAATTAAAATTTTCTACGCATCACCAAGATCAATCTATGGAGTTTACTAGCAACGAGAGGGGAGGAGTGCATCTACATACCCTTGTAGATCGCGAGCGAAAGCGTTCAAGAGAACGGGGTTGATGGAGTCGTACTCGTCGTGATCCAAATCACCGATGATCCAAGCGCCGAACGGACGACACCTCCGCGTTCAACACACGTACGGAGCGGTGACGTCTCCCATGCCTTGATCCAGCAAGGAGGAGGGAGAGGTTGAGGAAGAAGGCTCCAACAGCAGCACGACGGCGTGGTGGTGGTGGAGTGACAGTTCTCCGGCAGGGCTTCGCCAAGCACACGCGGAGGAGGAGAGGTGTTGGGGAGGGGAGGGGCTGCGCCTTGGATGTGGTGATGCAGCCCTCCCCTCACCCCTCTATTTATAGGGAGAAGGGGGAAGGGGGCCGGCCCCTCTAGATGAGATCTAGAGGGGGGGGGGGGGGCGGCCAAGGGGGGAGGGAGCTTGCCCCCCAAGCAAGGGGGCGCCCCCCCCTTTAGGGTTCCCCCCAAACCCTAGGTGCATGGGCCCTAGGGGGGTTGGCGCCCAGCCCACTAAGGGCTGGTTCCCTTCCACCTACAGCCCATAAGGCCCTCCGGGGCAGGTGGACCCTCCCGGTGGACCCCCGGAACCCCTCCGGTGGTCCCGGTACAATACCGGTATACCCCCGAATATTTCCGGTGATCGTATGGTGACTTCCCATATATAAATCTTTACCTCCGGACCATTCCGGAACTCCTCGTGATGTCCGGGATCTCATCCGGGACTCTGAACAACATTTGGTAATCACATACAAACCTTCCTTATAACCTAGCGTCATCGTAGACCCTACGGGTTCGGGAATCATGCAGACATGACCGAGACACCTCTCTAACCAATAACCAACAGCGGGATCTGGATACCCATGTTGGCTCCCACATGTTCCACGATGATCTCATCGGATGAACCACGATGTCGAGGATTCAAGCAATCCCGTATACAATTCCCTTTGTCAATCGGTACTTTACTTGCCCGAGATTCGATCGTCGGTATCCCAATACCTCGTTCAATCTCGTTACCGGCAAGTCACTTTACTCGTTCCGTAATGCATGATCCCGTGACTAACTACTTAGTCACATTGAGCTCATTATGATAATGCAATACCGAGTGGGCCCAGAGATACCTCTCCGTCATACGGAGTGACAAATCCCAGTCTCGATCCGAGCCAACCCAACAGACACTTTCGGAGATACCTGTAGTGCACCTTTATAGCCACCTAGTTATGTTGTGACGTTTGGTACACCCAAAGCATTCCTACGGTATCCGGGAGTTGCACGATCTCATGGTCTAAGGAAATGATACTTGACATTAGAAAAGCTTTAGCAAACAAACTACACGATCTAGTGCTATGCTTAGGATTGGGTCCTGTCCATCACATCATTCTCCTAATGATGTGATCCCGTTATCAATGACATCCAATGTCCATGGTCAGGAAACCGTAACCATCTATTAATCAACGAGCTAGTAACCTAGAGGCTCACTAGGGACATGTTATGGTCTATGTATTCTCACATGTATTACGATTTCCGGATAACACAATTAAAGCATGAACAATAGACAATTATCATGAACAAGGAAATATAATAATAACCATTTTATTATTGCCTCTAGGGCATATTTCCAACAGTCTCCCACTTGCACTAGAGTCAATAATCTAGTTACATTGTGATGAATCGTACACCCATAGAGTTCTGGTGTTGATCATGTTTCGCTCGTGGAAGAGGTTTAGTCAATGGATCTGCGACATTCAAATCCGTATGCACTTTACAAATATCTATGTCTCCATTTTGAACATTTTCATGAATGGAGTTGAAGCGACGCTTGATGTGCCTGGTCTTCTTGTGAAACCTGGGCTCCTTGGCAAGGGCAATAGCTCCAGTGTTGCCACAGAAGAGAGTCATCGACCCCGATGCATTGGGAATAACTCCTAGGTCGGCAATGAACTCCTTCATCCAGATTGCTTCATGTGCTGCCTCCGAGGCTGCCATGTACTCCGCTTCACATGTAGATCCCGCCACAACGCTTTGCTTGCAACTGCACCAGCTGACTGCCCCACCATTCAAAATATACACGTATCCGGTTTGTGACTTAGTCATCCAGATCTGTGTCGAAGCTAGCATCGACGTAACCCTTTACGACGAGCTCTTCGTCACCTCCATAAACGAGAAACATATCCTTAGTCCTTTTCAGGTACTTCAGGATGTTCTTGACCGCTGTCCAGTGTTCCATGCCGGGATTACTTTGGTACCTTCCTACCAAACTTACGGCAAGGTTTACATCAGGTCTGGTACACAGCATGGCATACATAATAGACCCTATGGCCGAGGCATAGGGGACGACACTCATCTTTTCTCTATCTTCTGTCGTGGTCGGGCATTGAGCCGTGCTCAATCTCACACCTTGCAATACAGGCAAGAACCCCTTCTTGGACTGATCCATATTGAACTTATTCAATATCTTGCCAAGGTATGTGCTTTGTGAAAGACCTATGAGGCGTCTTGATCTATCTCTATAGATCTTGATGCCTAATATGTAAGCAGCTTCTCCAAAGTCCTTCATTGAAAAACACTTATTCAAGTAGGCCTTTATACTTTCCAAGAATTCTATATCATTTCCCATCAATAGTATGTCATCCACATATAATAAGAGAAATGCTACAGAGCTCCCACTCACTTTCTTGTAAACACAGGCTTCTCCATAAGTTTGCGTAAACCCAAACGCTTTGATCATCTCATCAAAGCGAATGTTCCAACTCCGAGATGCCTGCACCAGCCCATAGATTGAGCGCTGGAGCTTGCATACTTTGTCAGCATTCTTAGGATCGACAAAACCTTCCGGCTGCATCATATACAATTCTTCCTTAAGGAAGCCGTTAAGGAATGCCGTTTTGACGTCCATTTGCCATATTTCATAATCGTAAAATGCGGCAATTGCTAACATGATTCGGACGGACTTCAGCTTCGCTACGGGTGAGAAGGTCTCATCGTAGTCAACTCCTTGAACTTGTCGATAACCCTTAGCGACAAGTCGAGCTTTATAGATGGTAACATTTCCATCCGCGTCCGTCTTCTTCTTAAAGATCCATTTATTTTCTATCGCTCGCCGATCATCGGGCAAGTCTGTCAAAGTCCATACTTTGTTTTCATACATGGATCCTATCTCGGATTGCATGGCTTCAAGCCATTTGTTGGAATCTGGACCCGCCATTGCTTCTTCATAGTTCGAAGGTTCATCGTTGTCCAACAACATGATTTCCAGGACAGGGTTGCCGTACCACTCTGGTGCGGAACGTGTCCTTGTGGACCTACCAAGTTCAGTGGTAACTTGATCATGATCATCATCATTAACTTCCTCTCTAGTCGGTGCAGGCACCACAGAAACATTTTCTTGTGCTGCGCTACTTTCTGGTTCGAGAGGGGTCATCTCATCAAGTTCCACTTTCCTCCCACTTACTTCTTTCGAGAGAAACTCTTTCTCCAGAAAGGACCCGTTCTTGGCAACGAAGATCTTGCCTTCGGATCTGAGGTAGAAGGTATACCCAATGGTTTCCTTAGGGTATCCTATGAAGATGCATTTTTTCGACTTGGGTTCGAGCTTTTCAGGTTGAAGTTTCTTGACATAAGCATCGCATCCCCAAACTTTAAGAAACGACAGCTTAGGTTTCTTTCCAAACCATAATTCATATGGTGTCGTCTCAATGGATTTCGACGGAGCCCTATTTAAAGTGAATGCGGCAGTCTCTAAAGCATAACCCCAGAATGATAGCGGTAGATCGGTAAGAGACATCATAGATCACACCATATCCAATAGAGTGCGATTACGACGTTCGGAGACACCATTACGCTGAGGTGTTCCAGGCGGCATGAGTTGTGAAACAGTTCCACATTTCCTTAAGTGTGTGCCAAATTCGTGACTCAAATATTCCCATCCACGATCTGATCGTAAGAACTTTATTTTCCTGTAACGTTGATTCTCAACCTCACTCTGAAATTCCTTGAACTTTTCAAAGGTCTCAGACTTGTGTTTCATTAAGTAGACATACCCATATCTACTCAAGTCATCAGTGAGGGTGAGTCTCATAACGATAGCCACCGCGAGCCTCAACGCTCATTGGACCGCACACATCAGTATGTATGATTTCCAATAAGTTGGTTGCTCACTCCACTGTTCCGGAGAACGGAGTCTTGGTCATTTTGCCCATGAGGCATGGTTCGCACGTGTCAAATGATTCATAATCAAGAGACTCCAAAAGTCCATCTGCATGGAGTTTCTTCATGCGTTTGACACCAATGTGACCAAGGCGGCAGTGCCACAAGTATGTGGGACTATCATTATCAACCTTACATTTCTTGGCATTCACACTATGAATATGTGTAACATCACGTTCGAGATTCATTAAGAATAAACCATTGACCAGCGGGGCATGACCATAAAACATATCTCTCATATAAATAGAACAACCATTATTCTCGGATTTAAATGAGTAGCCATCTCGCATTAAACGAGATCCAGATACAATGTTCATGCTCAAAGCTGGCACTAAATAACAATTATTGAGGTTTAAAACTAGTCCCGTAGGTAAATGTAGAGGTAGTGTGCCGACGGCGATCACATCGACCTTGGAACCGTTCCCGACGCGCATCGTCACCTCGTCCTTCGCCAGTCTCCGCTTATTCCGCAGCTCCTGCTTTGAGTTACAAATATGAGCAACCGCACCGGTATCAAATACCCAGGAGCTACTACGAGCGCTGGTTAGGTACACATCTATAACATGTATATCACATATACCTTTGGTATTGCCGGCCTTCTTATCCGCTAAGTACTTGGGGCAGTTCCGCTTCCAGTGACCGTTTCCCTTGCAATAAAAGCACTCAGTCTCAGGCTTGGGTCCATTCTTTGTCTTCTTCCCGGCAGCTTGCTTACCGGGCGCGGCAACTCCCTTTCCTTCTTTCTTGAAGTTCTTCTTACCCTTGCCTTTCTTGAACTTAGTGGTTTTATTCACCATCAACACTTGATGTTCCTTTTTGATCTCCACCTCCGCTGATTTCAGCATTGAATATACCTCAGGAATGGTCTTTTCCATCCCCTGCATATTGAAGTTCATCACAAAACTCTTGTAGCTAGGTGGGAGCGACTGAAGGATTCTGTCAACGACCGCGCCATCCGGGAGATTAACTCCCAGCTGAGACAAGCGGTTGTGCAACCTAGACATTTTGAGTATGTGTTCGCTGACGGAACTATTCTCCTCCATCTTACAACTGTAGAACTTGTCGGAGACTTCATATCTCTCGACCCGGGCATGATCTTGGAAAACCATTTTCAGCTCTTGGAACATCTCATATGCTCCGTGCTGCTCAAAACGCTTTTGGAGCCCCGTTTCTAAGCTGTAAAGCATGCCGCACTGAACCAGGGAGTAATCATCACTACATGACTGCCAGGCTTTCAGAACGTCTTGAGTTGCTGGGAAAACAGGTGCATCACCTAGCGGTGCTTCAAGGACATATGCTTTCTTGGCAGCTATGAGGATAATCCTCAGGTTACGGACCCAGTCCGTGTAGTTGCTACCATCGTCTTTCAGCTTGGTTTTCTCTAGGAACGCGTTGAAGTTGAGGGCAACATTAGCGTGGGCCATTTGATCTACAAGACATATTGTAAAGGTTTTTTAGACTAAGTTCATGATAATTAAGTTCATCTAATCAAATTATTAACGAACTCCCACTCAGACAGACATCCCTCTAGTCATCTAAGTGATACATGATCCGAGTCAACTAGGCCGTGTCCGATCATCACGTGAGACGGACTAGTCATCATCGGTGAACATCTTCATGTTGAACGTATCTGCTATACGACTCATGTTCGACCTTTCGGTCTCTTGTGTTCCGAGGCCATGTCTGTACATGCTAGGCTCGTCAAGTCAACCTAAGTGTATTGCGTGTGTAAATCTGGCTTACACCCATTGTATGCGAACGTTAGAACCTATCACACCCGATCATCACGTGGTGCTTTGGAACAACGAACCTCCGCAACGATGCACAGTTAGGGGGAACACTTTCTTGAAATTTTAGCGAGGGATCATCTTATTTATGCTACCGTCGTTCTAAGCAAATAAGATGTAAAACATGATAAACATCACATGCAATCAAATAGTGACATGATATGGCCAATATCATTTTGCTCCTTTTGATCTCCATCTTCGGGGCGCCATGTTCATCATCGTCACCGGCATGACACCATGATCTCCATCATCGTGTCTTTATGAAGTTGTCTCGCCAACTATTACTTCTACTACTATGGCTAACGGTTAGCAATAAAGTAAAGCAATTACATGACGTTCCAGTTGACACGCAAGTCATAAATAAATTAAGACAATTCCTATGGCTCCTGCCGGTTGTCATACTCATCGACATGCAAGTCATGATTCCTATTACAAGAACATGACCAATCTCATACATCACATATATCATTCATCACATCCTTCTGGCCATATCACATCACATGACACTTGCTGCAAAAACAAGTTAGACGTCCTCTAATTGTTGTTGCAAACTTTTACGTGGCTGCTATAGGTTTCTAGCAAGAACGATTCTTACCTACGCCAAAACCACAACGTGATATGCCAATTTCTATTTACCCTTCATAAGGACCCTTTTCATCGAATCCGATCCGATTAAAGTGGGAGAGACAGACACCCGCTAGTCACCTTATGCAACTAGTGCATGTCAGTCGGTGGAACCTGTCTCACGTAAGCATACGTGTAAGGTCGGTCCGGGCCGCTTCATCCCACGATGCCGCCGAATCAAGATAAGACTCGTAACGGCAAGTAAATTGACAAAATCGACGCCCACAACAACTTGTGTTCTACTCGTGCATAGAAACTACGCATAGACCTAGCTCATGATGCCACTGTTGGGGATCGTAGCAAAAATTAAAATTTTCTACGCATCACCAAGATCAATCTATGGAGTTTACTAGCAACGAGAGGGGAGGAGTGCATCTACATACCCTTGTAGATCGCGAGCGGAAGCGTTCAAGAGAACGGGGTTGATGGAGTCGTACTCGTCGTGATCCAAATCACCGATGATCCAAGCGCCGAACGGACGACACCTCCGCGTTCAACATACGTATGGAGCGGTGACATCTCCCACGCCTTGATCCAGCAAGGAGGAGGGAGAGGTTGAGGAAGAAGGCTCCAACAGCAGCACGACGGCGTGGTGGTGGTGGAGTGACAGTTCTCCGGCAGGGCTTCGCCAAGCACACGCGGAGGAGGAGAGGTGTTGGGGAGGAGAGGGGCTGCGCCTTGGATGTGGTGCTGCAGCCCTCCCCTCACCCCTCTATTAGGGAGAAGGGGGAAGGGGGCCGGCCCCTCTAGATGAGATCTAGAGGGGCGGCGGCGGCCAAGGGGGGAGGGAGCTTGCCCCCCAAGCAAGGGGGGCGCCCCCCTTTAGGGTTGCCCCCAAACCCTAGGCGCATGGGCCCTAGGGGGGTTGGCGCCCAGCCCACTAAGGGCTGGTTCCCTTCCACCTATAGCCCATAAGGCCCTCCGGGGCAGGTGGACCCTCTCGGTGGACCCCCGGAACCCCTCCGGTGGTCCCAGTACAATACCGGTATACCCCCGAATATTTTCGGTGACTTCCCATATATAAATCTTTACCTCCGGACTATTCCGGAACTCCTCGTGACGTCCAGGATCTCATCCGGGACTCCGAACAACATTCGGTAATCACATACAAACCTTCCTTATAACCCTAGCATCATCGAACCTTAAGTGTGTAGACCCTACGGGTTCGGGAATCATGCAGACATGACCGAGACACCTCTCTAGCCAATAACCAACAGCGGGATCTGGATACCCATGTTGGCTCCCACATGTTCCACGATGATCTCATCGGATGAACCACGATGTCGAGGATTCAAGCAATCCCGTATACAATTCCCTTTGTCAATCGGTACTTTACTTGCCCGAGATTCGATCGTCGGTATCCCAATACCTCGTTCAATCTCGTTACCGGCAAGTCACTTTACTCGTTCCGTAATGCATGATCCCGTGACTAACTACTTAGTCACATTGAGCTCATTATGACGATGCAATACCGAGTGGGCCCAGAGATACCTCTCCGTCATACGGAGTGACAAATCCCAGTCTCGATCCGAGCCAACCCAACAGACACTTTCGGAGATACCTGTAGTGCACCTTTATAGCCACCCAGTTACGTTGTGACGTTTGGTACACCCAAAGCATTCCTTTGGTATCCGGGAGTTGCACGATCTCATGGTCTAAGGAAATGATACTTGACATTAGAAAAGCTTTAGCAAACAAACTACACGATCTAGTGCTATGCTTAGGATTGGGTCTTGTCCATCACATCATTCTCCTAATGATGTGATACCGTTATCAATGACATCCAATGTCCATGGTCAGGAAACCGTAACCATCTATTGATCAATGAGCTAGTCAACTAGAGGCTCACTAGGGACATGTTATGGTCTATGTATTCACACATGTATTACGATTTTTCAACCAACTTTGGTGCACGGGAGCATGTGCTTGTAGTTCAAATTTGAATTATGCACATTAAATGACCAAAAACTCAATTAATGTGTAAATAAGGCCAAACGAAGCCGGAATAATTCCAAAATTTAACAGGGCACTCATGTAGTTCTATGTTGCCTTTGTAAATAAACTCAAGGGGGACAATGTATATCGTTTCGCACTCAAAGGTGGCACGTTCCCTCTCAGAACCACGAGCCTTCTTGAGAGAAGCTTCGGTTTGCAAGAAGCTTATACCAAAATCTGTTCCTATTCGGCCAATTTTTTTAGCACAACATGGTAGTACCATGACATGACATCCATGCCAAGTTTCATGATTTTCAGACGTGTTTCGGATTTACAAGAATTTTAAAACCAAGTTTCTCAATGTTCTCGGCCGAGCCACGATGCCCAGATGTTTTAATTTTATTCTCATTTCTTGCATGGGACCTAGAAATTCACCCGAGGACACAAATGTGAATTTTGAACCAACTTTGGTGCACGAGAGCATGTGCTTGTAGTTCAAATTTGACTTATGCACATTAAATGACCAGAAACTCAATTAATGTATAAAAAAGACAAACGAACCCGGAATAATTCCAAAATTTAACAGGGCACTAATGTAGTTCTATGTTGCCTTTGTTAAGAAACTCAAGGGGGGCAGCGTATATCGTTTCACACTCAAAGGTGGCACGTTCCCTCTTAGAACCACGAGCTTCCAAATCGGCCCAATTTTTTACCAGAACATGTTAGTGCCATGACATGACACCATGCCAAGTTTCATGATTTCCAGGCGAGTTTTGGATTTACATGAATTTAAAATCAAAGTTTCTCGATGTTCTCGGCCGAGTCATGACGCCCAGATGTTTGAATTTCATTCTCATTTCTTCCATGGGACCTAGAAATTCAACCAAGGACACACATGCGATTTTTCAACCCACTCTGGTGCACCAGAGCATGTGCATGCAATTCATATTTAGATTATGCACATTAAAAGTCTAGAAACTCAATTAATGTATAAAAAGGCCAAATGAACCCAAAATAATTCCAAAATTTAACAAGGCACTCATATAATTCTATGTTGCCTCTGTAAATAAAATCAGGGGGGAGGCAGCGTATATCGTTTCGCACACAAAGGTGACACATTCCCTCTCGGAACCACGAGGCTTGTTGAGAGAATCTCCGGTTTTGCAAGAGGCTTATACCAAAACTTGTCCCAATTCAGCCAAAAATTATACGTATGAAAACAGGGTTTAGATTATCCCAAACATCTCGCTACCTAGACCAATAATGTACTATGATTTGAATTCAACATAAAATGGATACAAATATTTGAATTGGAGAGTGTATGGTACATGTAGTTCATAGTGAAATATGATTACTGCTATATGTATGTTTTTTGTTATCAAGATAATATTTAAATTATTGTATAACTTGACAACAATCGTATTCAAATAAGGAAAATTGATTCAAATTTAGTCCATATGGTAGACGACAATATATATGTTCACATGGTGGAGTAAAATGTTCATATATGATGGAAGATCAAAATGTACGACTACATCAATTATAAACCGCAAGGTCACCTAACGATATATTTGAATTCAACATAACGTGGATTCAAAAATTGAAATTCGAGATCATGGCATCTATAATCATATAAAAAGGGACATTACTCTTTCTTTGGTGGGAATTGATTTGTTTTTTGTTGTTGTTGAGGGAAGTGCGAATCGATTTGGTACTGTGCAGGGTAATCTTGTTCTGCCGATTTTTTTTACATTTTTCTTGTAGTTTTTTCAATGGCATCTATAGCAATATAGTAAAAGGGGACATGACTCTCTTGTGTCTTGTATGAATTGTTTTTTTACACGTTAAGTTTGTTCTGCCGAACAAGGAATCCGCACCTTGTTATCCCGAAATTTTCAAGCTCGAGTATCTTTTGTCTCATCTGCTTTGAAACTCCCGCTTCTTCAACCCACGCCGCGCCTTGTTATCCCGAAATTTGGACGCGCGCGAGAACTCCCTCCTCAGCTGAAATCGCTCCCGCAGCCCACACACGTGAAATCCCCCTTCTACCCCTCAGCCGAAAATGAAGCTCCACGTCGCGGTGTCAAAACCGGTGGGGGTACACTGGTAACTTACCCTACATTTCAGACAAGCGCGTCCCTAAGCTTGGCTCCCCCCTCTCCCGTCGCCCCCCCATTCGTACACCGAGGCCGCCAAAAACCGCGAAACCCCACGCTCCTCCGTCGGCCTCCCGACCGCCGCCCAGCCGGAGACTCTTCCCCGACTACGCCGTCCACCGCAACAGCTCGTCGTCCCTCATCCACCGCACCGGATGAAGATCCGTTGTCGATCTCGTCGTCCCGCCGGATCAGCCGCGCCGTCCTCCACCTCCAAAGAGCTGCCCTGACGTTCGCCTCGTCTATCGCGCCACCTCAATCCCCACAGCGCCTTCTTGACCTGCCCCACCGAAACCGCAACACCCTCACCAATTCCTCTGATGAAGCCGAGGCCAACTCGGCGCCACCAAGGAGGTTCTGCACTCACCGCTGCATTTTATCTTTTATTCGATCTCACGGGGCTGCCGGTGCTCGATACCGAGCAGACATGGCGTGTCTCCATCGACGGCGCCGTCGCCGGCCACATCATCCACGGCGTCTCTCCCCCATGTCGTTGCTTCCTCGGCGGCGACTTCCACAACGGCACTAGATGCAGCTGCTCCGGCTCTCGCTCGCGCTGCGGCTCTGTTCTTACTGTCGATCGCGCTGCTGCACTGCTCCTGCTTTCGTTCGTGCTGCTGCTCTGCTCTTGCTCTCGCTTGCGCTGCTGCTGCTGCTGCTGCTGCACGACCTCCGGCAGCTACAGGAGTTGCTGCTTTAGCACTCGCTCGCGGTGCTACTGCACGACTTGCTCTCTGCTAGTGCGTTCCCTGCTCGAGCGTCTGCTGATTTAGATCACTGCTTCTCTGCTACTAGTGCTCGAACGCCCTAAACATCTATTGCAATGCTCTGTTACTAGTTCAATCAGTTTCGACAGTAAAATTCAGTTTCGACTGTGAAGTTCATTTTCTTCAGTTAAGTTCAGAGTGAACAGTACTTACAGCATCTGTCGGAGCGGCCGTGGCGCGGCTGATGCGTTTTACATCTAACACTTTTTGGTTATGTAATTTACATCATCTATTGCAGATGATATTAGGGTCCCACTTCAGATTAACGTTGTCTGTCTTGTCATGCTTCAGCCTCGTCGCCGTACACCTTAGCGGAGCTGCTCCAACGACGGAACCATCCATCACAGCGGAGCAGTACCCTCGGCGCCGTTTCCAGAGGCCTCGGATCTTCTTCCCCGCCTCTGACAGTCACACCAGCATCATCACCATTCTCCACGTCCAACCCAATGATGCTGAGGTCCACAAGGCTATGCCAAAGAGGTTGTACACTCGTCGCATCACTTTGTTTCTCCATTCCTCTGTTCTTCCAATTCATGTGAGCCAAACACCCAGGTTGACTGAAATCCTATGTTTCCAAATGCTCTGTTTTGCACGTGCATTCCTATCCTATTCCTGTGTTTTTCCTGTCCCTGCGTTTATAGAATCCTCCAATTCTAAGGAGCCCTTACAGATTTACTTCATTTTCAGATAGGCGTCAAAGAAAACTCTGTGTGTTATGTCCTGCTCCTGCTGTGCCGTCATCCACCCCACGAGGTGCACCATCGACAGAAGCGTTCACTGTAGCAGAGATCCCCCCTGCAGACTTCCTTTCGCCGCCTCAGATCATCTTCCCCATTGCCGGCAGCCACGCCAACTGCATTACTATCATCGACTGAGAAGATGAACCTGATGACTACACAGTTCCGGAAGAGAGGTCGCAGTCTTTCGTGTTTGCTTACGTTATACATCGGTTATTATTACCTGCTACTTTATCGTTCAATCTTGAGTTTTGAATTGCCCATGGGTCTCATATCGAGCCAACAATGAATAGTATCTGTCTACTATCTGGTTCATCTGGGGACTTCTATGTGGTTCATGTTGGGTGGGCAGCAAACAATAGATGATCCATTGTCTATCTTTTTAAACTGAAGCTATAATCTACCTGCTATCATTAGTTTTGGATCCATCCACTCGTTTGCTACCATCAGTCTTGATTTTTGCATGCACCCCTTAGGCCTTACAAAATCTAACTATTTTTTATTATGCATGTCAGATATTGTACACAATCGTACAGAACATGTAGAGAAAAAGAGAAGACCGTTGCGTGCGAATATAATGTCATGCAGACGCCGCTCCATGGTGGGCGAAGTGCCCCACCCCCCTCCTGCATTTCCAGATTGTATTTCAGAGGAAGATAACTGTTCAGATGGAGATTCAGAAGGAGCCGACCACGCCTGTTTACCACCTGAGGTGTTTGCTCTAACCTGGCATGCTGATGTTGGTCATATCATGCATATGGCGCCTTGCATTGCTTACATTATACATCTTATATGTCATCAGCTTAGTTTAGATTTGCTTTGTGTGAATGCCACCTGTTTGGTTTCTATATCATACTCCCACCATTCCTAAATATTTGTCTTTTTAGAGATTTCAACAAGTGACTACATACGGAACAAAATGAGTGAATCTACACTCTAAAATATGTCTATATACATCCGTATGTGGTAGTCCATTTGAAATCTCTAAAAAGACAAATATTTAGGAACGGAGGGAGTATATGGGAATTATGCAATGCCATCTTCTTTAGCCAGGCATCATATAGGTGAATCATGCAATGCCATCCTGTTTAGCCAGTCATCGTATATGTGAATTGTATTGTGCCATATTTTTTTTCCATAATGTATTCCATTTGTCAACAATGTTTATACATTCATCTACTCTTCCTGTGCATCAGCCATTTGAGTCAGTCATGGGAAAATCTGAAGTGAAAACAAGGTCTTCTGAGCAGTCAGTGCTACCTGTCGATGCAGATTTCTTGCTGGTTACAGATAGCTCCTCAGAGGAGGATTCAGAGAGAGATGACCAGTCGTATCCCCCCCCGAGGTGCATGCTCTAACTTGGCTGGGTTATATTGCTCATATCATGCATATGGTGTCTTGCATTGCCATGCCATCTGCTTAGATTAGACATGCTTTGTGTGAATGCCTCCTGTTTGCTTTCTATATCAGATATGTGAATTATGCAATGCCATGTTTTTCAGCCAGTTATCATATATGTGAATTATGCACCGCCATGGAGCCAGGCATCATATATGTGAATTATCTCATGCCATCTTTTTTTCATTACGTATTCCATTTGTCGACAATCTGTGTATATTGAACTACTCTTCATGTGTATCAGCCATTTGAGCCGGTTATGGAAAAATCTGGAGTGAAAATAAGGTCTTCAGAGCAGGCAATGGTACCTGTTGAAGCATATATCTCGATGGTTACAGGGAGCTCCTCAGAGGAGGATTCAGAGACAGATGACCAGTCCTATATCCCACCTGAGGTGTATGCTCTAAGTTGCAATGTTTATATTTCTCATATGATGCATATGGTGTCTTGCATTGCTTAGTTTAGACATCATATGCACAATATTGAATTCTATTTGCTTAGTTTAGAGATCATACATGCGAGTGCCAGCTGCTTACTATATGAATCAATTATGTCAATTATATCATGCCATCCTGTATACTTAGACAACATGTATGTGAATTATTTCATCCCAACCTATTTTAGAAAGACATCATATAGTTTTGTCATGTCATCCTGTTTAGGTACTCATCATATGTTGAATTATGCCATTATATCCTGTTAAGTTATCCATCATATATCTGAAGCTGTGTCATGCTATCCTGTTTAGTTAGGCATCATATATGTGAAATTGTGTCATGTTGTCCTGTTTGGTTAGACAACATATATGTGAATTACCACATCTGTCTATCATACAATGTCTGTACGTTCAATTTCTTTTCTTGTTTATCAGCCATTTGAATTGGAGGGGGTGATGGCAGTATCTAAGGGAGCAAAAACCCGTTCTTCACAAAAGACAGTGCTACCCGTCGATGCAGATAGAACCATGGTTGTACTGGCCCACAAACTAGCCCCACCACACATAATCGAGACTCTTCCAGATTGCACACTTACACCGTTGGGCAGAGAACCAGCTACAACCCATCTAACCGCAACCCCAGCGGATAGTAACCCACTTATAGTTGACAAAGCACCATGTCCACCATAGAGTACCCCCACACGAGCAGTTTGTAAAGCTACTGCAGTGCCCAAAGCACGAAGACCACCACAGCTAACCCAAACTCCACGTTTAAAGCAGAAGAGCAATTGTTCTCAGGTCAGATTCCGTAGCTATGGTCCATACTCCTTTGTTGTTGCATCACTGTATTTACTCATACCAACTACTTTCGAATTTGAAGGATCCAATTGAAACTCCAATGGCGCAATAGGTATGTTTTAAACCTATTTCTTTTAACTGGATTGCTGTTCTAACTTGTTGCTCTATGTTGATTTCAGTTTAAGTTGTATAAACAGTTATGTTCTCATGTGATGCATATTACAAGTGCTGCCAATGCTGTGTAGTTTCTCACACTTATATTCTGTCTATGCTGCTGTGTCTTAAAAATATATGAGTTGAACTGTGTCTCTATCTTGATTAGGGAACATAAACTAGAATGATATGGACAATACAGTGACCATAGTACATAGATATATGTTTGTTTCATGCTGTTACCCTGTCCACCTTACTACTGAACCGGTTTACCAAAATGAGTTTCGTATACTACAAGCTAAACCTGTGATGTGTCTGCTTGTTTCTCTTGTAGTATGCAAACAGAATATTGGAGAAGAGCACCCCACTATGCAATGGTAGAGAAAGTAATGCAGATAAGGTTCAAGATAGTGAGACAACCCTGTTGGTCTCCAAGAAAGGTGATAAAAACGATCTTGTAGACAGTGAGAAAACCCCATAGTCCCGCGTTGATGTAGTGTTCGAGTTACTGGCCAGTACCGCTGGCACAAGCTCTTCGAACTCGCTGCCTGAATCACTTCGGCTTCTTCAGTCTCAGCTACAAGCTGAAAGGCATCAGTCAGCTGTGCTGCGGCAAGAAGCCGAAGGACTGAGGAAGTCCCTGCAGAATTCAGATGTGTACTTTCTTGTGCAACAGCAAGCGCTGGAGGATTTAAGCGCCAAACAAGAGAAAGTTAATAAGCTTGCTAAGCATCTTGCCAGCATTATGGGTACCCAGGATATTGTTTCTTGAACTCTTCTGAAGTGGTTTCAGTTCTGGACTTGTTTTGCTGCGGCGTTTATATGCTGCTTTGTTCCCTATATTTGCACTGGTGGCGAACTTTGATGCCCAGTGGATGTAATATGTGTCATAGCCGTGATAGCCTAGCATAAGTTGCTTGCTTATTTATTTCCTTGTTGTCTTGTTTATTTGTTTGCTTGTAGTCAGTGCAGTTCTTTTTCCGCGGTTTGCTAGTGGCTGCAATAACCTATTTTTTAAAAACAGGCCACAATAACCATGGGCTAATATTTACTGTAGTGACACTGGGCCTCCTACGGGCCGTAGAAACAGTGGGCCTTCTACGGGCCGTAGAAACAGTAGGCCTTCTACAGGCCGTAGAAACAATGGGCCTTCTACGGGCCGTATCATCAATGGACCTTATATGGGCCGTATGATCGATTGGCCAAACATGGGCCAATAACAGGCCGCATTATGGCCGTAAACGGGCTAGAGTTGGAATCGTCTGTTCATGGGCTGACCATAACGGGCCATCGTTAATAGGCCGTATTTGATGACGCTATGAAAACGGCCCAACGTATTAACAGACCACAAACGGGCCGACTGTAACCACGGGCTGAATTTGGCCCACAAGCAGAAAATGACAACGGGCCGTAAGTAAACGAATGCTGGAAATGAGCCCAAGAATAAATGGGCTCTGAGAAGGCCGAAAGATAACATGGGCTCGAAACGCCCAACGGAATAACGGGCCGTTAATGGGTATAAAGTGATACACTCTTCATTACGGGCCAGTTTCACCACGGGCCGTTAATGGGTGTAAAGTGATACACTGTTCATTACGGGCCAGTTTCACCACGGGCCGTTAATAGGCCAAGAGTTACATAGGGCCTCATATGGGCCGAAAGACGTCATGGGCCATACATGGGCCAGAAGTGAAAAAGGGCTGGAATCATATTGGATGGCCCAGATGACGCTACTGGGCCTAATTCGGATAGGGCGTAACGGGCCTTGGGTTAGCGGGCTGTAAATGGGCTATATGCGAACAGGCCGTTAACAGGCTTTCCATGGGCCGGCCTGCCACCTTTTGACCAAGTCAAACGGGCCGGCCTTTTCATAGGAATGGGCCTCTGTTGGGTCGTGCCACGTGTCGACGTATCATAGGCGCCTTCTGTCCAATGAGTGGATGACATCTGTCCCAACGATGAGCCGACACGTGTTTCCTCCAGCCAATGATGATTTTACACGTGGAAAATCCCCATTGGTCGGGGCTGTTAACGGGTTATCGGATCCAAAACCCGACCCGATAGCTTAACGGCGTTCCGTTCCGGTGGATGCCACGTGTCGGTCACCCTTGACGAAAGCACTTCTATGACGCGCGATTTATCGTCATGGAAGTGGACACTTCCGTGATGATAATTTTGGTAATGTCATGGAACACTTCTACGACAGCACATGTATGACTATCTTGATTCTGTCATAAATTTGTCATGGATGTACATGCATGACAAAAAACGCGACCTATTGTGACAAACACGTATCATCACGGAAGTGTATTTTTTTGTAGTGTAAAGAGGTAAGAAAACTGACTATTAATAACACCATTGTTCTTGTCAGCCGTAGCCCTGACTAAGTTGAAATCTCCCCCAAGCAAAGCTGGGTAAGTAAGCCCATCCATGATATCATGTAATTCAGCAAAGAAATCTAGCTTAAACTCGTTATATGAGGTACCATATACCGCAACAAGATGCCACATGAAACCATCCAATCTGTTTTTCACAGTTGCAACAATGCAAAATTTCTTATTAATGAAACCAACTACTTCAAATAAATCACTTTTAAGACCCACAAGGATCCCACCAGCCGTGTTGATAGCAGGAAGATAATGCCAGTCAAAACAAATCCTACCAGAGATGCCATTAAGGACGTGAGCCTCAATAACTTCTCTTTTAGTTTCAGAAAAACACAGGAAGTCAACATGGTTATTACTAATGAAATCTCCTAGGCACTGAATTTTTCCAGGTTGTCCTAGACCACGAATATTCCAAAAAGCCCCTATCATTTTATTTTAAATGGATGAGATAAGCCACAAGGCTTTTTCTTAGTATTGAAGACAGGGCATTCAATATCTAAAACAGCAGTGCCAACTGATTCAGTTTTTGGAATGTCCTCTTTCCCAGAAACAGGGTGGAGGTTATTAATATCCAAAAGATCTAGATTATCAGGGAGAACAATCTCTCGGTTTTCATCAGCAAATTGCAAACATCTGTCAATCAGGTCCAAAATGATATTATTTCGCTCTCCCTCATTGTTACCAATGCACAAATCAACTTTAGCAGTATGAGAAGCAAGTTCATTAGGGTCAAGGGTGGCAAACGATTTACCTTTAAATGTGGCTGGTATTTCCAAGTTCTTCTTCATCATGTATGCAGCAGCCTTGTCCATAATCTTTACATCTCCATGTTTTCTGGTTATAGGTTTACAGCCAGCACCGGGCCCCATGTAGGTGAGTTTTTGATGTTGAGTTTCTTCTTGACCACAGTGTCTGCTTTCTCCAGTGATTCCAATAGTGATCTTTTGACCGAATTCATTGCCAATGCTAGGTCTTCAGGTAAGCATTCTGTATCCATATTGATGTTTTCCTCTTCCACATCAGATTCCTCCATCTCAAACTTACTAAGCTGTTCCGAGCAGTAGTCCAAATGGACTGACAGAGCATTAGACTTTTCAAACCTAGAAGTTGGCTTAGTTTCACTTCCATCATCCTTCATTGGGGTCCAATCTTCGAGGTCACCATTGATCTCTCCTTGCATTGCATCATTCATGTCGACCTGATGGACTTCCACTGCAGAAGCAGCCATTTGAGACATGTTTTTGTTCGAGTTAGAAGGTGTGCCTGTCTTGGTAGGAAAGTTGGCCTTGTCCAGTTCATCAATCGCCTCCTCATTGTCTTCTTCCATTCCTTCCTTGTCTTCAGCATCTTTATTGTCGTTTTCTTCATTTCCCTCAAGGTTATCCTGATCTGGATCATCATCCCCTCCATCAGCATCTTCACCACTTTGCTCGAACCCTTCCACTATAAAGAACAACAGATATAGTTTCTTTTTCATCTCCACCAATCTCTCAAAAGGAATCTTTCTGGGATCTCTGTAGGCGACTTTGACTCGAATAATCTCATAGAAACTCCTGAAAATCCCATTCTAGTCAACATCCACCAGTATCCCAAAGCACGCTGTGATCTGGGCAAAAACTTTCCAGGCGCACCACCTAGGTGGAATTCCTTCAATCTGTACCCAGGCCTCAGTCAGTGCTCCAAACTCATCTAACATTCCTTCCCACTCACAGATTTTGACAGATACACCAGCAATTGGCAATTCAAATGGAGGAAATTCAATTAGGTCATCTACATTTTTCCAAGGGGGAAATCTCAGCAGGAACTTCTTGTTCTCCAACTCTCTGATTTGCCATGGCCACTCTTTGTTCTTACAAAAGATCCCATTCAACTGAATTAGTAGATCTGAGGCAGAAACCTCTCCTTTAACCACCTTGAGAACAACACAGTTCTTGTAGTTCAATCAGCTAGATTCAGCAGCCACAGGGACTTTGACATGGTAAAAACCCAGCCCTGAAGCAGCACTGCCGAAGTAAGTGGCAGCAGGTTGTGGTTTTGCCCAGGCAGCGCAGTTGTTGACGTTGTGATTCCCAGCGCAGATAAAGCATTTTTTCGCCTCCACACAATTCCCCACGTAATGCCCAGGCCAGCTGCAGTTGAAACATATCATATCCTTGTATTTGGGATCAAGGATCTGCACCACTGGAGGGGGGGAGGAGGTGGTGGGGTAGTAGCCGTCGGAGGGACAATTGGGGCCTGGATCCCCTGATTAGATTTGGTCACTCCTTGCGGGCCTGATTTCTCGATGTTGCCCGAGGAAGAGGCAGTGGATTTCCCATATTGGGGATTGGGTTTCTTCCCGGGCGGTGGCCGGCGATTCCTCTGCAGGATCTGACCACGATTATCCATCCCTCTCCTCACAGCTTCGACAAACGATCTAGGGAATCCCGGTGCCTCAGTAGATAATTTGAAGGTGGTAGGGATGGGGTCGAAAGGACCAATAGATGCAACCGGGAAGCAGTCTTGGACCGAGAAATTCTTAGATCGGAACAAATCTTTCCTAACCCAAAACAATCTGGGGACGGTATAGCTAGGGTTTGGGGGAGCCTGCCTCTGCTTATGTAGGTGGCGGCTGCGAGTCGGGGAGGGGATAACCCAAAGCTGGCCATAGAAATTCGCCACCTCCTCCCCAGACCCGCGGATTGACTCAGAAGACGTCTTTCGAAAGTTCATTTTCCTCCCAAACCACACATCCACAAATCAACAGAGATGGGGTGGGGGTCGGTCCTTCAGCAGCGATTGGTTGGTTTAAACCCAATCCCGCCGTCCTCGCAGAAGCGAGCTCGTCGGAATCCGCATAGGTCGCCGGCGACAAAGCACCATGGGCGTTTGGGAAAGTTCCGGGGTTGCATAGAGAATTGTAAGGTCTAATCGAAGGGACAACCCTTCCAATTGTATCAGGAACAATTGTCCTACTAATTTCCCCACCCAAAACAATTTGGGAATCCCCAATCACATGAACTTCAGATCAAGAACTTAGAACAGCACATGAACGGGATTTGGGTCGATTGCTTCGTACCTTTGTTTTGGGTTTCTCCCCGCGATACCCGGCCATGGTGGAGGTTCTAAGGTGGATCCCCTGATCCTCCTGTGCCTTGGTTGCAGGACGGGGGCACCCTGCAAGGCCCATGCGCCGGGTTGCAGTATCTTCAAGGGATCCTGGGGAGGACGGCCCCCGGCGGCAGCGCTTCTGGAGGGATGCGGGAGATCTGCAACACCGGAGGAGGGCGGATGTTGAGCCTCGACGGCGAGCTTGTCTTGAAGCGCGCCCACCTCGCCGCCTGCCTCGGGTCCGATGATTCTGACTCCTGAATTGCCCAGAAGATGAACTCGTAGTCCATCCCACCGTCGTCGCCCGCAAAGCGAGCGCGCTCCTCGAACGTCGCATGCTGCAGGATCTCCATGAAGATGTCGGGCCACTTGGAGCGGTTCGGGAATCTCTCCCGCACCACCCGAAGCATCTCCGTCAGCGCCTCCAGTGACGACACGTCGATCTCCGGGAGCGTCGCCACCGGTGGCGGAGGCCGGGGCGGCGCCGCCACCTGATGCGTAGGTCGCAGCCGCCGCGCCCTCGCCCCGCGTCGCGCCCCTCCCACCATCTCGCTCGCCGGATCTGTCTGTGGCACGTAAGGAGTCGTGGCTCGATCTGAGATGTGGAGGGTGGGGATGGGGAGCGGGAGGGGATAAGGCCATGGTGGAATTAATGGCGGCCGCATCCTTCATACACTATCACCGATCGAATCATTGAACAAAACTACGCACTGATTACAGTTCTTTTGACGCAAGTTGATCAATGACAATGTTATCATAAGCTAGACGTATCCAAACTCTCTTGGTTCCAGCAGGTAATATAAGTCGTCGCCTAACCACAGTTTCAACCACTCTGACGTGTCTCCTTGCTCCTTCCGCTCTTCCAGGACTTGGCGAGACCGATCATGGAGGCGGTGAGCATGATCCTGGCGCTGGCGCGGAAGATCGCCAAGGCGGCCGTGACGGCCCGCCAGAACAAGGAGAGGTGCCTGGACCTTGCCGACCGCGCACGCACCGTCGGCGACATCCTGCTTGAGGACCACGACTCCAGTGCGAGCATGATAGATGGCAGCGGAGACAGCGCGGCCGGCCTGATCCGGAACCCCGCGCTGGCGAGGCTGAAGGCCGCCCTCGACAACGCACTGGAGCTCGTTGAGTCCCAGCCGCAGAGCGGCGGCCTCGGCTTGGGGGTCGCCTTGCTAACCAGCGGCACGGCGGCCGCCCGGTTCCAGCTCGTTGAGGCGAGGATCTCCAACTGCGTCGGGGACCTCGGCCTCGCGGAGCTCATCGCCGCTCGCCACCGTGCCCACGATGCCAATACAAGAGCCACGCTCTCTCTGCTCCGGCGCGTGCTGTCTAAGCAGTCTGCGCCGTCGCCACAACCGCAGGCGCAGGGCGAGGTTGTGAAGTCCTTGCTGACGTGCCAATGTAGGCACTCTGCACCAACGCCGTCGCAGCAAAGCGAGGTCGTGGAGTCCTTGCTGACATGCCAACATCAGCACTCTACGCCAACGTCGCCGCAGCAAGGGAAGATCGTGGAATCCTTGCTGACGCGCCAACATAAGCACTCTGCACCAACGCCACCACATCAAGGGGAGGTCGTGGAGTCCTTGCTGACGCGCCAACGCAAGCACTCTGCACCAACACCGCCGCAGCAAGGGGAGGTCGTGGAGTCCTTGCTGACGCGCCAACATCAGCACTCTGCGCCAACGCCGCCGCAGCAAGGGAAGATCGTGGAATCCTTGCTGACGCGCCAACATAAGCACTCTGCACCAATGCCGCCACAGCAAGGGCACAACAAGGGGAGGTCGTGGAGTCCTTGCTGACGCGCCAACGTAAGCACTCTGCACCAACACCGCCGCAGCAAGGGGAGGTCGTGGAGTCCTTGCTGACACGCGAACATCAGCACTCTGCGCCAACGCCGCCGCAGCAAGGGAAGATCATGGAATCCTTGCTAACGCGCCAACATAAGCACTCTGCACCAACGCCACCACAGCAAGGGAAGGTCGTGGAGTCCTTGCTGACGCGCCAACGTAAGCACTCTGCACCAACACCACCGCGACAAGGGGAGGTCGTGGAGTCCTTGCTGACGCGCCAACGTCAGCACCCTACGTCAACGCTGCCGCAGCAAGGCGAGGTCGTGGACTCCTTGTGGACGCGCCTCCATGAGCAGCCCGCTGTCGAGTCCTATGTTAACAGTTAAGGATAACTGCAAGTGTGTTGTTATGGTCCTGGATGGCCGTGTAACTTGGTGGACGTGGGCTTCGGCCAGTAAAAGGAAAGCCTGAGATGAAGTACTCTGACGGCTGTAAGAGCAAAGCAGATGGCAGGTATGATTTCCTCCAATGTTTTAGTCACGTGGAGTGCTAGATTTGAAGTTCAATTGCATGTTCGAGGTGTTGCTTTGGTCTGATTCCTTTAATGGAAATGACTTTGTCATTGATGAGCCACGAAGTCTGCAAAGCTGCATATCAGTGATGGTGCCGTGTCAAACTCAGACAAAGAGGTGATCCGTCATTTTTTTTGTGACTGTTGTAGTGGTGTTGGAGGCAGGTGAAGGGCGTGTGTCAAGCTGGATTCTTCAGTCTTGATTGTATTTTTTTCTTGGCTGGTCTTCCTTTTTACAGTATAACATGTGTTTCTGCAGAATAGATCCTGTAAAAATCATTTCAGGTCAGATATGGAGCGCACTTGTCAGCAGTTAAATTTGCAATAGGATCCCTAAAAAATAGCACAAAGCACCCTCAAAGCAAAAAAAAAACTAAATTACAATTGGTTCATCAAGGACGCCAATGGCCTGGCGAGGTTGTTCTCCTTGAGCACGACTTCGGCCGCTGCCCTAAAGAGGCTCCTCCCACGCACAGCGCTCGCGTGTGTTGTTAGGACACGCGGTACGCTACGCTGGAACAAAAAAAATCCTTCCACACAACCAAGAACATGTTGTTGGGGATAGATATATGACGGGATCGGGTTTACCACTAGACGCGCAGACACCACAGGGAAGTAGAGTTGATGATGCATGTAGTTAATCAGCCCATTCGCCTCCTCCTCGCATAGCTGATCTCATGCGGAGGATTCCTCGCGGATCCCTCAAACAGTCCTTCGCGGATCCCTCAAACAACTCCTTGCGGTTCCCTCGAACGGTTTGTCCAAGCACCGCAGATGCGATACCTCGAATGTATCCACATGTACGGGGAGCAACGTGGGCATCAGACTGCTAGATCCGGCCGCAAGGCATAGGTGCCTGGGGAGTGGCGGAGGTGACTATATAGGGAGGAGAAAGATCAACTCTAAGAGGTGCGCATACTCCTCTTTATATAGACATCTGACGTGGGCTCAACACTTGAGGCCCACTAGGAGTTTATATCTATTTTTCATTTAGATCCAATCCGAAAGGGCTCCTGCCCCTTAAGTGTGCGACCCTATAGGTTCACGTACACATGGACACGACCCGAGTCGATAGTTGGTAGCGGCTCCTAGCATAACGTGCCAACTCCCATGCGTGCGTATAGTCGTTTGACGAACCTTGATAATGTGTAAAATGCAACATTCCTTTTGCCTCAAGATATATGTTATCGAGCTCAAGGCGATTACTTGTCACCCATGTGGTAGTCCAAACTCTCTTCTAGAAACCACGATACAGATTCCAGAACCATCGGGTTAACACTTAATCCAAGTCGCATGACCATGCATTCTGAATCTGATCACTCGAGAGGGACCAGAGAATATCTCTTCGTACAGGAGGAGAAAATTCCATTTTGGTTAACCATGTCTCGCGGCATGTCTCACGACTGACCCGAAAGCTACCTTTATAACTACTCAGTTGCGGAGTAATATATATAGACCCTAAGTGCGTCGATCCTCGTCCCGAGAACATGCGAGGACCTCTGGTCTATGACATGGCATATACATCATACTTGAGACTAACAGATGACAATATCTCGCTGTGTCTTAAAGTGGGTGTGTCCGACTCGGTGATCTCTGATGGAGCTAAATCCAGAAGATCTTAGGTAGGGGGTCCCGATCTCGTAGTCTTGGCTAGATGGTAACATGACATAAGGAGACACCAATGTTTACCCAGGTTCGGCCCATCTCAAAAAGGTAAAACTCTACGTCCTGCTTTGTTGTATTGCTTGTAGATGATGTACAGAGTAAGGTGATCTACCACAAGATCGTATGAGAATGAATGTGTCCTCTACGTTTCTGGTACCTCGGTTTATATAGACACCTGGGTACCTAGGGTTATAGATAAGTCTGTTGAATCTAGGGGAAGATGCGTCGCGGACTACCTCAGAGTCTTGGGCTACATGCCAAGTTTTCAGACCATTCTTTCACGTCTTCTTGGACCAGACGAACGATTCCCACCAGTTGACGATCTTAGGGGGTTCCTCGGCCCAGCCCAAAGGACCACCAACCGGCTTGCCAAGCACCCCTAATCCAGGACTCTATTAGTAGCCCCTGAACCGGTCTTCAAGTTGAGGGCATTCCTCGGTTTCTTTGAGCTGCCCCCAATCTTCGGTCTTCGGTTTTGCAAGCGGGTTCAATCCTCCATGTCATTTCGGAAGTGATTTCAACTCTGCCCGAGGAGTCGTGTTCCTCCGGCCACTGGTAGAAAAAAGCCCTTTAGTCCCGGTTCGCAACAGCCTTTAGTCCCGGCTGTGCAACCGGGACTAAATAAGCGCGACTAAAGACCCCCCCTTTAGTCGCGCCTCTTACGAACCGCGACTAAAGGCTTTAGTCCCGGTTCTCGTGGCTGACCGGGACTAAAGGCCCGTCCATGTGGCCGCCAGGGGTCCGTCGGGGCGGAGGACCTTTAGTCCCGGTTCTCGTGGCTAACCGGGACTAAAGGCCTCGTCCGCAGGTTTAGGGTTTTAGCCCCCCTAAACCTGGTTTCTTTTTAATTTGTAGTGTTTTATTTCTTTTATATTTTATTTTGTGTTTTATTTTAATTTTGATGAAGTTTCAGTACACATATTCTACGCTACTATATACATGCATATGAAATTTCAAACAAGAAGCATTCAAGAGGAATATATAATATATATTCAATCTCGGGTGACCATATACAACTTCGAACAAGTTTCCATACACAATTAGGATGGATGACCATATACAACTTCGAACAAGTTTCAATCTCGGGTATGCATATAAATTTCTTCGTCCTCGGTATAGTGTTCTCCTTTAGGATTGATGACTTCCCTCATGAAAAATCCTGCTAATTCTTCTTGAATTGGTCGGAAGCGAGCTTCTGGACTAAGCCTCCTCCGCAAGTTATCCGTCGCGTTCCGCACGCTATCCGATGCCTTTCGCTCAGAGGTGTGTCTCCGGATGTTCTCACAAACATAGTATCCACATAGATTGGTCCCCGGTGGCTGCTTATCCACATTAACTAACCTTCTGAAATCTAGCTCATGTTTGAATTCACCGACAATTTCTTCTGAGAACCGTCTCCAAACCCTACAGGGCAAAGAAAATTAAATGAACAAGGGAGTTATTAGTTACTTGATATTAGGAAATGAACGAAAGAGACCGATCAATATAGAGCTCAAATGATTGAAAATAATTACTTTTGCAGCATTTTTCTCATGTCGGCCCAACGCTTTGGATCCGAATCCATGGAGTCCATGATTAGAACTCTGGAGGTGTGAAGTTCAATATTTAGCAGAATCCAGTGGAACCTGCGGACACGTTACATGCACAGTCATGCATAACTCATCGATTAGACATACCATGCATGGAGTAAACAAAAGAGAATGGGCACAAGAGAGAAACACTCACCCAAAATGGTAAGGAAATAGAATATGACTTTTGAGTTGATGCTTTCTAAGAAACTTGTACAAGTCTTTCTCCACGTCTTCGGGGTGATTTTGTAAGACATGTCCATTAACGATATGTGGGTCAATGAACCCAACATCATGGATGTTTCTTATTTTGCATTCCCAAATCTTCAATCTGCATAATAGCATACGCAACAATATAGTTAGGACAATATATATATATAGTGCAGGCAATGAAGAACGAGATGAGGTAGAAATAAATCACTTACAGAACGTAGCAACTCAGCATAGATTTGTCGAGGTCGCGCAGATTGAACAGCTGGAACAATTCACTCATATGAACTTGTACAGAGTACCGTTTGGTGTTATGCTCATCTGTAACATCCGCATAAACATATTCTTTGTCGGCCCATGTTATGAATTGCTTGTACCAACGTAGCAGATTTCGCATTTGTGGTGGTAGACTCTTTTCCCGCGCAGGCTCGACGAGAGGCCCATTCCGCACATATTGTAATGCTATCTCACATACTGGCGCATCCTCAAGGCCTAAGAAGGCACGAAGAGTCAAACCCATCTCGGACGCTTGTTTCATGGCACTCGCTACAGTCAATCCAAGTGCTGCCGCAGCTGCTATGATCTCGGGGTCCTCTTCCGGACCGGCTTTCACTATGAGCTGGGGGATCGATTGTTTCTTCTGCATCCCGAGCTGGTCAACTTGTTTCCCGCTTTTTTTAATTTCTTCTTTCTCCTCCTTCAATATTTTTGCTTGCCTACGAAGTTCATGTCCATAGTCGTCAGGCATATTCAGCTCGGCTTGGGACGGTGTCGTCAAAAAATCCTTAGCCCACTTCTTTTGCTTCTCAGTGAATACTTGCTTGGGCTCAGGCTCTTTTATCGCCTTCATATCCGCCTTCCATTTCTCATAATCAGCAGACGCGGCCAATTTGGTTTCAGCTTCACTAAGTTCCCAAGGCCTTGGGAGGAGAGGCTTCAGTGATGGCTCCGGTAACCTTGTGGTCTTAGGTACATAAGGGTCCGGGTTAATAGTCCAGGAGCGGGTTTCCTTGCTGTCCGCCTGCTTCTGCTTCTTCGCCGGAGGTGGATTGGGGGGCGTCGTACCCGCCGGAGGAGGATTGGGGGGCGTCGTACCCGCCGGAGGTTGTGGATCGGGGGACGGCGTCGAATGGCGTGAAGGAGGTGTAGGTGAACCACCACGACCACCACCACCGCCACCACTGCCACCACCACCACCACCACCATCGGAGGGGGGTGGACTTGCTAGCCTTGGCGCCTCGCCTGGAAACACTATGTACTTCTTTTTCCATAGAATGATATGGCGCTTGACATCTCCAAGTCTTCTCTCCCCTTCGGGTGTAGGTTTGTCAATCTCCAGGTCCTCAAACCCTTGGACTATGTCTTCCGCCGTGACACGAGCATAGCCATATGCAATGGGGTTGTTGTGGTGGAGTGCTCCAGGTGTACAGGGTAAAGCACTGCCGCTAGCTACCTTCGTGGAAACGTTCCCCACGGGATAATGCAGATCACATTATTTCATCTCCTTTACATCATCCACGGGGTAGTGAGGCTCCGGTGCACGAATCTCGATCATCGGTGCACTAGCACCAGGCGGGGCATCCGTGGAAGCCACGCTGCTTCTCCGCTGCTGGCTTCCGCGATCCGCTTCATGATCTTCATGCGGCCCTGCAGCCGATTTTTCTTTTACTAGTTCATGCACGGTTTGCTTCAACTCATGGAGTTCGGATGCAAACTTCAACATAAGATCTGCATCCCAGTCCGTCTTTCTCTTACGGCTTCTGTAACAGTACGGGTCATTGTCCTGGGAAAACCCTACTTTCCACGGAACTTTGCCTTTGCCTCGTACACGTCCTCCGTGTTCATCATTCCCGAGGGTTGTTGTCAGTGCGTCTTTCTCTCTGTTGAACTTGATCAAGCCCTCTTGAGCTTGGGTCATTGCGTCAATAAGGGCTTGGGTGGGAGCAAACTTTTTCTGCCGGTGAACACACACCCCTGTCTCCGGGTCTAGCGATCCCCCATGCCCGTACCACCAGCTTTTGGCCCTTGGGTCCCATCCCTCTGTACCTAGAGGGATTCCTTGCACCCTCAGGTCCTCCTCCATCTTCTGCCACCTAGGCTCCGAAAGGCGGTATCCTCCTGGCCCCATAATATGATGGAACTTTTTCTTACTCGCATTATCCTTATTTTTTTTCGATATTTCCTTGAAATGCTCCGATTGCTTTTGCCTCACAAATTCTGGCCAATCATCTTTCAGTTTCTCATGTTGTCCATTGAAATCCGGAGTCTTGCCCTTGTTGACATAGTCACGGGTTAAATTTTTCTTGAAGTTCCGGAATGCTTCGCCCATCTTCTGAAGAGAGAACTCTTTAACTAGCCTCCTCCTCTCACGTCCACCCGGAACCTCATTACCGAATTCATCGACTTTGTTGTATTCCGGAGGTAGAATGAAATGTTCCATAAGCTTTCTCCAGCAATCCTTTTTCGTTCTCTTGTCGACAAAACTGAAACCAAGACGTGCCTTCTTTGGCTCCTTCCATTCCTGGACGGTGATCGGGACGTTGTCTCTAACAACGACTCCGCATTGGTTGATAAACTTTGAGGTGTGCTGTAGGGGCTTGCCGGTTTCACTGACAAACTCAATGGCATATGTTTCTCCTGTTTTCATCGCCTTGGATTTGCCACGCTTTGTCGTACTCGATCCGGCCGAGGGCTAAAAAAAGAAAGAGAGTCGCGCGCGTTAATACATATGTATTCACATTTCAGTAAGTTTGTATCACGAGAGGCTCAATGTATATATATACCTCGCCGGAGGTGGTTGCTACTTGCAATTCGAGATCGTCGTTTGTTGACGGTTGACCTCCGTCGACAATGTCCGTTCCTTCACCTTCTTGATTATCGACAATCTCTGTTCCACCGTCAAGGTTCAGAAAAGAAGAGACTACATCCTCTTCCTGCTCATATTCTGAGCCCGGCACATAAGGAATCTCGTTGTTGATGATGCCCATTAAATAACGTTCAGCCTCCGGATCCCTAAGCGGCTCGGCTCTATCGTCCGCCATATGTCACTCCTGCATGTAGTAAAAATTCTTTAAGTATAAAGGAATTAAAAAATAAGATTAAGGGGACATAGAGGAGGAGGAATTAAAAAATAAGATTATTGAGCACTGCCAAGTATTTTGTTTTTCCTTTTCTTTTTCCTTTTCTTCTTCCTTTTCTTCTTCCTTTTCTTTCTTCTTCCTTTTTTTTTCTTCTTTCTTTTGGTTTTCATTTGGTTTTCTTTCTTCTTTCTTTTTGGTTTTCATTTGGTTTCTTTTTTTTTGTTTTCTTTTTTCTTCTTCTTCCTTTTTCTTTCTTCTTCCTTTTTTCTTCTTTTTTTCTTTCTTCTTTCTTTTGGTTTTCATTTGGTTTTCATTTTTTTCTTCTTCCTTTTTCTTTCTTCTTTTTTTCTTCTTCCTTTTTCTTTCTTCTTTCTTTCTTCTTTCTTTTTTTCTTCATCCTTTTTTTCTTCTTCCTTTTTTTTTCTTCTTCCTTTTTTTTTCTTCTTTCTTTTGGTTTCTTTTGTTTTGTTTTCTTTTTTTTTCTTCTTCCTTTTTCTTTCTTCTTTCTTTTCTTCTTTTTTCATTTGGTTTCTTTCTTCTTTCTTTCTTCTTCTTCCTTTTTCTTTCTTCTTCTTCCTTTTTCTTTCTTCTTCTTCCTTTTTCTTTTTGGTTTCTTTGGCAGGGGCGGCGGGCGGCGGGCAGGGGCAGGGCCAGGGGCGGCGGGCAGGGGCAGGGCCAGGGGCGGCGGGCGGCGGGCAAGGGCAGGGGCGGCGGCGGCGGCGCGCTAGGGCAGGGCACGGGCGGCGGCGGCGCTGACTGGGGGCGGGGGCGGCGGCGCGCAGGGCAGGCGAAGTGGGGGCCCGCGGAGCTCACTGGGGGCAGGGCGTCGGCGTCGGCGTCGATCGGCGTCGGGGCAGGGCTTCGGCGTCGATCGGCGTCGGGGCAGGGCTTCGGCGTCGAGAGGAGAATGGGAAGTGGCGGAAACTGCTAAGTGCTGTATATATAGACAGACCTTTAGTCCGGTTGGGGAGGCGGACCGCGACTAAAGGTACCCTTTAGTCGCGGTTGGCCACACCAACCGCGACTAAAGGGTACCTTTAGTCGCGGTCCGCCTCCCCAACCGGGACTAAAGGTTTTTGGCGCCGCTTTCGTTCCCGCGCAGAAACAGCCTTTAGTCGCGGTCCGCCTCCCCAACCGCGACTAAAGGTCCTTTTTCATATAAAATAAAACTAATTCATTTTAAAATCTTGAAAATACAAATAATATATCAAAAAAATTAGAAAAATAAATCTAATTCATTTTAAAATCTTAAAAATACAATTATATATCAAAAAAATCAGAAAAATAAAACTAATTCATTTTAAAATCTTGAAAATACAAATAATATATCAAAAAAATCAGAAAAATAAAACTAATTCATTTTAAAATCTTAAAAATACAATTATATATCAAAAAAATCAGAAAAATAAAACTAATTCATTTTAAAATCTTGAAAATACAAATAATATATCAGAAAAATCAGAAAAATAAAACTAATTCATTTTAAAATCTTGAAAATACAAATAATATATCAAAAAAATCAGAAAAATAAAACTAATTCATTTTAAAATCTTAAAAATACAAATAATATATCAAAAAAATCAGAAAAATAAAACTAATTCATTTTAAAATCTTGAAAATACAAATAATATATCAGAAAAATCAGAAAAATAAAACTAATTCATTTTAAAATCTTGAAAATACAAATAATATATCAAAAAAATCAGAAAAATAAAACTAATTCATTTTAAAATCTTAAAAATACAAATAATATATCAAAAAAAATCAGAAAAATAAAACTAATTCATTTTAAAATCTTGAAAATACAAATAATATATCAAAAAAATCAGAAAAATAAAACTAATTCATTTTAAAATCTTAAAAATACAATTATATATCAAAAAAATCAGAAAAATAAAACTAATTCATTTTAAAATCTTAAAAATACAAATAATATATCAAAAAATTCAGTTCATCGATCCCTTGAAGGTTTGACAAAAGGTTTGATACATCATTCAGTTCATCGACCAAATACAAATCATCCGGATTCGCCATCGTACGTTTTAATTCACATGATCCATTCAACAAAGTTTGGTACAATAAATTATTACACATCAATTCTTCCCTTGTGTCCCTGCTTGCTTACGATTTTGCCGTATCCATGGAGCATCCCCATCATTTAACTTAATGCTTGGGTCAGTGTTCACTTTGAAGGGCGGAATTTCACCAAACATATTATAATCTTCTGACATGTCTGTCTTGTCCTCCACTCCCACGATGTTTCTTTTCCCTGAAAGAACAATGTGGCGCTTTGGATCATCGCATGATGTACTGATCGTTTTCTTATCTTTCCGTTTCCTCGGTTTGCTACTCATGTCCTTCAAATAAAAAACCTGAGCGACATCTTTGGCAAGGACGAATGGTTCGTCAAGGTAACCAAGATTGTTGAAATCCACCATTGTCATTCAGTATTGCTCGTCCACCTTTACCCCACCTCCTGTTAGCTTGAACCATTTGCACCGGAACAAAGGGACCTTAAAGGAGGGTCCATAGTCAAGTTCCCATATCTCCTCTATGTAACCATAATATGTGACCTTTCGCCCATTCTCGGTTGCTGCATCAAAGCGGACACCACTGTTTTGGTTGGTGCTCTTTTTATCTTGGGCGATGGTGTAAAATGTATTCCCATTTATCTCGTACCCTTGGAAAATCGTTATAGTCGAAGATGGTTTCTTGGCCAACATGTACAGCTGATCTCCAACATCATCATTGTCATTCATTAAATGTTTTCGCAACCAACTGCCGAAAGTCTCCATGTGGGCCTTTCTAATCCAGGATTCAGGCTTCCCCGGGTTGTCCGAGCGTAAAATATTCTTGTGTTGCTCGAAGTACGGAGCCACCAAGCTGGAATTTTGCAGAACTGTGTGGTGTGCTTCAGTCATAGAATGACCGTCCATACATATCGTGGATTTCCTTCCGATCTTGCCTTTTCCACTTAGTCTCCCCTCGTGCCACGATTGAGGAATACCAATCGGCTTAAGGTCAGGAACATAGTCAATACAGAACTCAATTACCTCCTCATTTCCATAGCCCTTGACGATGCTTCCTTCTGGCCTAGCACGGTTACGAACATATTTCTTTAATACTCCCATGAATCTCTCAAAGGGGAACATATTGTGTAGAAATACAGGACCGAGAATGGAAATCTCTTCGACTAGGTGGAGCAGGAGGTGCGTCATAATATCGAAGAAGGATGGTGGGAACACCAACTCGAAACTGACAAGGCATTGGACCACATCGTTCTGTAACCGTGGTAGATCTTCTGGATTGATTACCTTCTAAGAGATTGCATTGAGGAATGCACATAGCTTCACAATGGCTACTCGAACATTTTCCGGTAGGAGCCCCCTCAAAGCAATCGGAAGCAATTGCGTCATAATCACGTGGCAGTCGTGAGACTTCAGGTTTTCGAACTTTTTCTCCGCCATGTTTATTATTCCCTTTATATTCGACGAGAAGCCAGACGGGACCTTCATACTGCTCAGGCATTCAAAAAAAATGACCTTCTCTTCTTTGGTAAGACCGTAGCTGGCACGACCTTGAAACCATTCCGGATGCCGGTCATCTGGGTCTTTCAAAAGTTGCTGGTCCTGCCGTGCTTCCTTTGTATCATTTGTCTTCCCATACACGCCCAAGAAGCTTAGCAGGTTCACGCAAATATTCTTCGTAACATGCATCACGTCGATTGCAGAGCGGACATCTAGGACTTTCCAATATTCTAGCTCCCAAAATATAGATTTCTTCTTCCACATGGGTGCGTGCCCGTCAACTCCCCGCGGAACTGATTGTCCGCCAGGACCCTTTCCAAAGATGACTTTCAAATCCTTGACCATATCAAATATCTCAGCACCAGTACGTTCCGCAGGCTTCGGCCGGTGATCTGCCTTGCCGTTGAAATGCTTGCCTTTCTTTCTTACGTTATGATTTCGGGGAAGAAATCGACGATGACCCAGGTACACGTTCTTCTTACAATTAACCAAACGTACACTTTCAGTCTCATGTAAGCAGTGCGTGCATGCATTGTATCCCTTATTTGTCTGTCCCGAAAGGTTACTGAGAGCAGGCCAATCGTTGATGGTTACAAAAAGCAACGCTCGTAGGTCAAATTCCTCTCCTTTGTGCTCATCCCAGACACATACACCAGGTCTGGCCCACAACTGTAAAAGTTCATCAACTAATGGCCTTAGGTACACATCGATGTCGTTCCCGGGTTGCTTTGGACCTTGGATGAGCACTGGCATCATAATGAACTTCCGCTTCATGCACAACCAAGGAGGAAGGTTGTAGATGCATAGAGTCACGGGCCAGGTGCTATGGCTGGAGCTCTGCTCGCCAAAAGGATTCATGCCATCAGTACTTAGACCAAATCTTATGTTCCTTGCGTCAGCTGCAAAATCTTTGAACACTCTGTCGATCTTTCTCCATTGCGTTCCATCAGCGGTGTGTCTCAACTCCCCGTCGGACTTACGGTCCTCTTTGTGCCATCGCAACGACTTGGCATGCTTTTTGTTCATGAACAGACGTTTCAACCGTGGTATTATAGGAGCATACCACATCACCTTGGCGGGAACCCTCTTCCTGGGTTTCTCGCCCTCAACATCGTCACCAGGGTCATCGCCTCTGATCTTATAACGCAATGCAGTGCATACAGGGCATTCATTCAAATTCTCGTATTCACCGCGGTAGAGGATGCAGTCGTTAATGCATGCATGTATCTTCAGAACCTCTAAACCTAGAGGGCAGACAACCTTCTTTGCTTCGTACGTACTGGCGGGCAACTCGTTATTCTTCGGAAACATATTCTTCAACATTTTCAGCAAATTTTCAAATGATGAGTCACCTACACCTTCCTGTGCCTTCCATTTTAGCAATTCCAGTGTGCAGCCCAGCTTTTTCAGACTATTATCGCATCCTAGATACAACGACTTTTTGTGATCCTCTAACATGCGATCCAAATTCTCCCTATCCTTGTCAGTTTCGCAGCGTCTCCGTTCATCAGCAATGGTCCGACCAAGATCATCAGCGGGCTCATCATGTGCCTCTTCTTCACCTTCACCTAACCCTTCCCCACCTTCAGCATCATCCTCCATGAAAGTATCACCGAAATGATCATGATAGTTGTCATCGATATCATCCCCTTCTTCATCTTCTTCCATTCTAACCCCTCTTTCTCCATGCTTGGTCCAACAATTATAGCTTCGCATGAAACCGTGCCGAAGCAGGTGCATGTGAACGTCTCTTGAGGAGGAGTAACCCTTCTGATTCTTACAGACAGCACATGGACAGATAATAAAACCTTGCTGCTTGTTCGCATTTGCCACTACGAGGAAATCTTTCAAACCCGTAGTGAACTCGCCGGAGAGTCGGGGACCGTACATCCATTGCCGATTCATCTGCATTATTATTATATAAAGTATATAATTAACCATCATGCATTTGTTAAACTAACTAGATAGAAATAATACAAATTAAACAATGAACTACACACATGCATATTTTATCAATGACACATGAAAGGTTCAAGTTGCTAACCGCGATCGCAGAGGAAAAATAAATGAGAAAGCTCAAGTGTGGCTCGGACACTTCATATCATGTTTGTTTCAGGCTCTCGGGCATTTCATCGAACACCTTGTGTGCATAGGAGGAACCAAAAGCAAACCCACCACCCCCTTCTGAAAATTGTGAAGTGAGCTGAGTGAAGTGAAGTGAGCTGAGTCCTATATATAGGGATGGGCCTTTAGTCTCGGTTGGCCTGGCCAACCGTGACTAAAGGCCTTCGGGGACCTTTAGTCCCGGTTGGCCAGGCCAACCGCGACTAAAGCCCCTCCCGTCCGCCAGCTGGATGGGCCTTTAGTCCCGGTTGGCCTGGCCAACCGCGACTAAAGGCCTTCGGGGACCTTTAGTCCCGGTTGGCCAGGACAACCGGGACTAAAGCCCCTCCCGTCCGCCAGCTGTCGACCGAGCGCGCTGGGCCCAGATAGTTGGTCGCGGGTCTCCTCCCGAACCGCGACTAAAGACCCCTTTTGTCGCGGTTCGATTATTTTGGGGACTAATGGGGGCGTATGGAAGCCTCTTTTTCTACTAGTGGGCATCCGAGGAATCTTCTTGAAGTTGGTCAAAATATTGTCGACCGTTCTTCTAACGAGAGTGTTTATTTTTTGGGGAAGTATTCGGATTCAAGGATCCATCTTCCACATCAGATTACTGACATACATTAATTCTAAAAAATGCAGGACTAGGTTCCACGAGAACCTTTGCAGCATCAAAGGATGCTGAGATGGAGAATATATAATGAGATCAATGGAGGTAGATATTTTAGTTGTACTATGTGTAACTATATCCAGGACTATACAAAGATACAAATGTTACAATACACTATTGATGATGACAGGGCATGCCGGGAGCCCCAAACATGAAGATGTACTGTAGAAACGATTTGATGAAGAACAACTTTGGTGCCGAAGGTGATGAAGTTGACGGTGAAGACGAGGAATACAAATTACCAAAGAACTTGGTATGTTACCCTAGGTTGACCCAAACCGTCCTCCTGCTCTAGTTTAGGCTCCTCGCAGTTCTCCGTAACTTCTCAGATAAATATGTTTGTTTGAGCTGCAGAGGCTTAATCGTATTTTGTCTGCTCCTTCCAGGGAAACATTCTAAAAAACATGGGTCCGCAAAAGAAAGACCTAAAACAACAGGTCGTGAAACAGATCAAGGATACCAGCAAGAAATTGAAAGGTCATGTGAGCAAGGTGACCAAGGTGGTAAAGAATTGGTGGAAGGGGAAGAAAAAGCCTGCAAAATCAATCAAAAGCGTGCTACGAAGAACACGACAACATCCTCAAATCGGTTCATTTCATCAACCTTCTGTCCAGAACTTGGGTAGACAACAGCTACATAAACGTGCTCAATTCTTATGTGGTAGACTAAATGCATGGCTTCATGGGAGAGAAGATTTAGATAAAGGCTTAGTGGAGACGATGAGATGGACACTTTGCATGTGAAAAGAATTGGGATGAACTTTTTAAGAAGGGAAACACTTGTCCACAGAAGTCTGATGCGTAGCATTCGTCAGGCTGGTCATCGGTCATCGATTCGCCTTTGATCTCATGGCTGAGAGAAGCAGTAAAAATCCTACGCGAGATATTTTTCCAAACTGCCCGAGTTTCACGCCCACGCCCCGAAAATCTCTCCTCCCAAATCAATTGCCCTAAACTGACCAGACCCAGTCCCCATCTCGCGATCCCCCTCGTCGCCCCACAACTCTCCCCTAGCCAGCATCCTGCCCCGGCGCACCACCCTCGGCTCCACGTAGCCGACATGCCACCCCGTTCGGGGGGCGAGGCAGGACTGGCGCACGACCTGCCAGCTGATGACCTCGCAAACTCCCCGTCGTATTTATCTCCACCACGACCATGCCCCGCTCCACTTGCAGCCATGGCCTTCAGTCCACACCTCGCCGGGGTGCCAACAAATTAGCCATCACGACTCGACTACCGCATCATTTGCCCAGCCCATCTCCCCATCTGGATTAGGGTTTGATTCATCTCTCTTGATACTGTACAATTCATGCATTGCTTGTTAATTTTCGCCTAGTTGTTTTATGAAATTTGTGTGGCCTTTCTGTGTCAATACTTTGGTTTACTCCATATAAAGAGGACAGAGAGGAGTCAAATCCATGAACTCGTTGATGAAGTCTGAAGGGACATGTTTACCTAGCTGTCTAGCGTTATGCAAGGAAGAGGAAGTCGTGAGTCTCAGCTTTTTGTTTGGTGGCTTTGTGCCGTAACAATTCCACCATGCAACGCGTCCTTGCTTTACCCACCTACGCTGTCTTCTTTCTACTTGTTTTCTTCGCGAATACCCACCCTGTCTTCCTCGCCACGAGACTCTTGTCTATCAACCTTTTTTCTCAGAGTGTGCATATGGAAACGACAAACAATTGGTACGCGTTTGTAGCCCAGGGAAGAGAAAAGCTCTCCTTTTTAACGCAAGTTGATCATTAATTAAGTTATCACAAGCAGCTTATTAATAATCAGCTAGCCGAAATCGACTCGACTCTTCGTCCAGTAGGTAAGCCGTCCTCCTTTCAGCTCTTCGTTAATCTAGAACTCACAAGCAACGTCGACACCCCGAGATCGATCATGGAGGTGGTGAGCACGATCGCCAAGGTGGTGCAGGAGATAGTGAAGGCGGCGGGGACGGCCCGGGAGAACAGGGAGAGGTGCCTTGACCTCGCCGGCCGCGCGTGCACCGTCGGCGAAATCCTCCTCCTCGACTCCTCCACGGCGAGCACGAGCAGCAGCACCAGCGGCTACACGGCGAGGCTGAGAAAGCCCTCGCTGGAGAGGCTGAAGGCCGTGTTGGAAGACGCCCGTTGTGCCCACCTGACCGAGTCCTGCGGTGGACTGAACGCGCCACGCAAGTCGCACGCAGGGCGTGCGTCCGTTGCGCACGATCTCCCTCTCGGACGGCCTCGCCTGTTGTAGCTTATGTGTATATATATGTGTAACTGTGTGTATGATGAATATACGGTGAATTACACCTTTCAGCTTGGTATCAGAGCCTCTTCTCTTCTCATGGACACCGGTGACTCCTCCTCCGCCGAGCTCTCGGGCAACACCCCTCCTGCCCCTCCGCCGGTAACCACGTCCTCCCCGCTGGTTGCTCCGGTCGCCTCGGCTTCGGACGCCATCCCCCCTTCGGCCATGACCGTGCTGCCTCTTCTTCCTCCCCCTGCCATCACCGATGCGGCTCCCTCTTCTTCCACCACCATCCCCTCCATCCACAACCTCCACAACATTGGTAGCCTCATCACCTTCAAACTCGACGTGCAGTCCGGCAGCTACTCCAAGTGGCGCGAGCTTTGGCGTTGCGTTCTCTCCATGTACGCCGTCGAGGATCACGTCACCCACTACGTCGACCCCGCCCACCAGACGCCCGTCTGGCGCCACACCGACCTCACCATCCTGTTGCTGCTCTACGCCACGATCACCGACTCCCTGTACGAGGTCATCCGCGGCAGCAGCAACACGGCGTTCCGCGCCTGGGACAGGCTGCGGGAGTTCTTCCTCGCCATCGCCAACCAGCCCGCCCAGGCCGTGCACCTCAGCGCCGAGTTCCGCGCCCTCACCCAGGGGTACATGCGCGTCGCCGAGTACTGCGGGCGTCTCAAGGCGCTGGCGGACGCCCTCGCGGACGTCGACGAGCCCATCACCGACCGCACCCTGACCCTCCAGCTTCTCCGCGGGCTCTCTCGGCGCTATCAGGTGATCGCCACTGTTCTGCCTATGCAAACTCCGTTTCCCACCTTCAACCAGGCCCGCTCGCAGTTGCTGCTCGAGGAGATCACTCAGGACGCGCGCGATCGCACCGACGGCTCCACCGCGCTCGCCATCGGACTCGGCGGCGGCGGTGGTGGTGGCGGCGGAGGCGGGCCTGCCTCCGGTGGTGACCGCGGTGACCGCGACAAAGCACCCGCTGACGCTGGCAGCCACACCCACACCGGCAACAACACTCGCGGGCGCGGCGCTGGGCGCGGCCATGGGCGCGGCGGCCCCAACGGCGGGCGCAGCCAGCAGCATCTGATCCCGGGGGGCAGCACTCCCTGGATGGGTTACTTCGCCCCATGGGGCACGCCGTTCCCTCCCCAAGGGCGCGCGCCCTGGGTGCCTCCAAACGCCGCTGGGGTGCTCGGTCCGCGGCCCGGCAACCCTGCTCACGCCTACCCCGTCGTCTACCCTGGCGCGCCCTCCTCTTCCGGCCACCCTCCACCGCCGCCATCATGGGATCAGGCCGGCCTGATCGCGGCCATGCAGAACATGTCCATGCAGCAACAGCAGCAGCCCGGCGAGTGGTACCTCGACTCGGGCGCCTCCTCCCACGTGACAGGGAACCCAGGTAACCTCGACACGTTTTGTTCTCCCTCCAAGCATTCTTCTCGCAGTATCATTGTAGGGGATGGGTCTCACCTTCCTGTAGTTGCCACTGGTTCCACCAAACTCACTTCTCGGCCTTTTTATCTCCACAGCTTCCTCTATTCTCCTCGCGTTGTCACAAACCTCATCTCCGTTCGTCGTTTTTGCATTGATAATTCTGTCACCGTTGAATTTTACCCATTTGGCTTTGTTGTGAAGGATCTAGCCACTCGGACCCCGCTCATGAGCTGCAGTAGCTTCGGTCAGCTTTACTCCTTCGCCGGCGGCAACACCACCACCACGGCCGCTCTCTCCGTCAATGTCGACAACCTTTGGCATCGGCGCCTCGGTCACCCAAGCGCTGCCTCGCTGTCTCGCTTAGCCAAACAGTTTTTACCCGATTGTAATAACACACTTCACCCCCGAGGTGCTTGTGATGCTTGTCAATTAGGCCATCAGACATGTTTACCTTTCCCAGATTCTATGTCATTTACCACTTTTCCTTTTCAACTAGTGCATTGTGATCTCTGGACGTCTCCGGTCGCTAGCTTCTCTGGCTATAAATACTACTTGCTTGTTATGGATGACTTCACTCATTTTACGTGGACCTTCCCTCTCCGTCACAAATCCGACGCTGCTGCCACTCTTGAACGCTTTTACATGTATGTTCTCGCTCAGTTTCACGTTCTTCTCCAATGCGTCCAATGCGACAATGGGGGCGAGTTTCTCAACGTTCGCCTCCGCACCTTTCTCTACGATCGTGGCGTCACCCTTCGTCTCTCCTGCCCACACACTTCCCCGCAAAACGGCAAGGCCGAGCGCGCCATTCGCTCCACGAACGACATCCTTCGCACTCTCCTTCTCCAAGCGCATATGCCTCCTCCCTTTTGGGTTGGAGCCCTCCACACCGCCACCTACCTCCTCAATATCAGACCATCCCGCGCCATCTCTCACTACACTCCTTACTTCCCGCTCCATGGCACTTCCCCCTCATATGCCTCCCTTCGCACCTTTGGGTGCTTGTGCTACCCAAACCTGTACACCACCATGCCACATAAACTCGCCCCTCGCTCCGTTCGTTGCGTTCTCCTCGGCATGCCTCTCGAGCATAAAGGCTATCGTTGCCTCGACCTGGAATCCCGACGCGTTATCACCTCCCGGCACGTTATTTTTGACGAGGATACCTTCCCGTACGCTGCTGCCTCGGACGGCCATACCATCGCACGAGCGCATGCACCCCCCGCCACAGAAACTCCCCCCGCGATCCTCCTTGGATCGGCCGCCCACCCACCCGAACCAACCCGCACGCATGTCGCACCGGCCCCACTCTCCCGCCCGCCCGCACCAGCTCAACTGCATGCAGCGCCGCGCCAAATCCCCCGCATGCAGTTCCCTCCCCCCACTTCCTCGGATCGCCCGCCGGATTCGCCTGGCCCCAGCCCATCTTTACCGAAATCCGTGCCTCCCTCCCCCACCACTCCCGGCCCGCACCCGCGCGTCGCGCCTTCCTCTCCCACTGGCTCACCGCACCATGCACCAGCCTCGCCCGTGCACACGCCGCCTCCACCAGTTGTTATGCTCCCGCCGCGTGTTGTTCCCGTCCCACCACCTCACAACCTTCACCGCATGCGCACCCGAGCCAAGTCGGGCTTCCTTCAACCTAAGAAACTCATGACTATCTCTACCACTACCGGCCCCATTTCTCCCATCCCACCTAATTACAAACATGCTCTCAAAGACCCAAAATGGTACAATGCAATGCTTGAAGAGTTTAATGCTTTGCTGGACAACAAAACGTGGTCTTTGGTTGCTTGCCCTGCAGGTGTGAACTTGGTGACCGGCAAGTGGGTGTTCCGCCACAAGCTACATCCGGATGGTTCGTTGGCTCGGTGCAAGGCGCGGTGGGTTCTTTGCGGGTTCACGCAGCAGCCCGGCGTCGACTACGGGGAGACTTTCAGCCCCGTGGTGAATCTGGCCACCATCCGCGTCATCCTCGCCCTCGCCTTCAGCAACAACTGGGCCATAAACCAACTCGACGTCAAGAACGCCTTCCTCCACGGCACCCTCGACGAGGTCGTCTACAGTCAGCAACCTGCTGGCTTCGTCGACACCGCACGCCCCTCCGCCGTGGGCAAGCTTCACAAGTCCTTGTATGGGCTTAAACAGGCTCTGCGGGCGTGGTTTCAGCGGTTCACCACATTCCTTGCGTCGCTCGGCTTCGTGGCGTCCAAGTGTGACTCGTCTCTCTTCATCCACCGCCGCAGGGCCGCGGTGGCGTATCTTCTTCTCTACGTGGCCGACATAATTCTCACAGCTAGCACTGCCGCGCTGCTCACCTCCATCACCACTGCTCTCACATCGGAGTTCTCCATGACAAACCTCGGCGCGCTTCACCACTTCCTCGGCATCAATGTACAGCGCGGTGCCGCCGGTTTGTTTCTCTCGCAGCAGCAGTACACGCTTGAGATCCTCGACCGCGCCTCCATGCTAAACTGCAAACCCATCGCTACTCCGGTCGACACCAAAGCAAAGCTCTCCGCCACCGAGGGTCCTCCGGCTCCCGATCCCTCGCTCTTTCGCAGCCTCGCTGGTGCCCTACAATACCTCACACTCACTCGCCCTAACATAGCCTACGCCGTGCAGCAAGTATGTCTCGTCATGCACTCGCCGCGCGCCCCGCATGTCGCCCTGCTCAAGAGGATCTTGCGCTATCTTCGCGGCACCTCCCATCTCGGCCTTCACCTCCGCCCGTCTGCCTCATCGCAACTCGTCGCCTACACTGATGCTGACTGGGCCGGGTGCCCCGACACACGCCGGTCGACGTCCGGCTACTGCATGTACATTGGGGACAACCTTGTGTCCTGGTCCTCGAAGCGACAAACCACGGTGTCGCGGTCCAGTGCGGAGGCGGAGTATCGAGCCGTCGCCAACGCCGTCGCCGAATCGTGTTGGCTCCGGCAACTCCTACATGAGGTCGGGCGTCCGCCGTCGCGTGCCACCGTCGTCTACTGCGACAACGTGTCCGCGGTGTATCTCTCCTCCAACCCTGTACAACACCAGCGTACCAAACATGTGGAGATCGATCTTCACTTCGTCCGAGATCGCGTCGCCTTCGGCGATGTCCGCGTCTTGCACGTTCCAACAACCTCGCAGTTCGCCGACATCTTCACCAAGGGGCTGCCCACGAGCATCTTCACCGAGTTCCGGTCCAGCCTCAACGTCGTCGACGACCCCGTTTCGACTGCGGGGGGCGGCTGGAAGACGCCCGTTGTGCCCACCTGACCGAGTCCTGCGGTGGACCGAACGCGCCGCGCACGTCGCACGCAGGGCGTGCGTCCGTTGCGCACGATTTCCCTCTCGGGCGGCCTCGCCTGTTGTAGCTCATGTGTATATATATGTGTAACTGTGTGTATGATAAATATACGGTGAATTACACCTTTCAGCTGGCCGCCCTCGACAAAGCGCTAGAGCTCGTCGAGTCCCAGCAGCCGGGCGGCTTCGGCGCGGAGGTCAAGAAGCTGGTGACCAGCGGCACGACGGCCGACAGGTTCCAGAAGGTCGAGGCGAGGATCACCGCCTGCGTCACCGACGTCGGCTTGGCGGAGCAGTTCGCCGCTCGCTATTGTGCCCGCCATCCCAACACAGGGACCGGCTCGGCACCCTCCCTTGCTCCGGAGCATCACCACCAGAGCTTGCGTCAAGGCCGGAGCTTGCGGCGAGGCCGGAGCTTACGGCTATCACCATCGCAGCAGCAGCAGCAACGGAGCTCGCCGTCCACGACACCACCGTTACAGCAGCACCGGAGCTTGCTTCAAGGCCCGAGCTTGCGGCGAGGCCGGAGCTTAGGGCTATCACCATCGGAGAAGCAGCAACTGAGGCTCCGGTTGGGGGAGTCATCGTCGCAGCAGCAACAGAACTCGCAGTCCACGACGCCGCCGTTACAGCAGGGCCGGAGCTTGAGGCGGCAACACCCGGACTCTTAGCCCGGGAGCTTGCATCAGCACCACAGTTCGCAGCCCCGCACTACCACCGTCGCAGCAACAGCAACACCTGATCTCTCAGCTCGCGAGCTTGCATCAGCACCAGAGTTCGCAACCCGCACTACCACCGCGGCAGCAGCACAAGAGCTCTCAGCCAGCGATGCAGCTGTCTCAGCGGCACCAGAGCTTGCAGAGCTCGCAGTCCGTGCTACCGCCGTCGCAGCAACACCACGTCGTTAAGCGATCCGGCATGTATCGAAGGTACAGTATAATGTCCTGGACCCATAATGTCCTGTCCTGGAACTGAACCCCCATAGAAACGTGTAACTGTCTGCTCTTCTCTGACTAATAACGCCGGGGGGAAATATCGTACGGAAATAACGTCGGTGAGATGTTTCCTTTGGTTTTCATTTCGAGCGAAATGTGCACACGATGATTACTACGTAACGTTTGATCCATACTACTACTATGGACTAAGTAGACTGACTCACGTAGTTCCTATAGATAGCCAAGCGCTTTAATCACGAATTCACCGTACAATTGGACTTTTCTTTTTTCTGAGAGAATAACCGGAGAATATTGAGATTGGGAAGAGCAAGGAAAGAGAAGTTTGATATAGTTGCTCATGTGCTAGCGCAAAATGGACGTATTTGATTCACCGAATATGTGGTTGGGAAGATGTGAACAACCTTTGGATTTTATGTTTGAACTTTTAGCGGACGATGTGAGCGTCGCTTGATATTAATACGGATTTGCTATTTTTTAGTCGACTGTTTTTCAATTCGCCTTCATTCAATTTTGTGTCCGTTCGATCCCGCACTGAGATTCGCGCCGGGTCCTGTCTTGCTTTGTGTTGGTTTTCTTATCGGGAGTGGTTTTCTGCTTTTAGCCCGTTTTCCTCGGCCCCGTCCTCCCCGGCCGCTTTACTATTGGCTTTTGTCGTTTTGAATGTAGGAGCGGGGTGTCGTTCCCCTTTCTCATTTCGTTAAGGCGAAGGGAGAGAGCTCAAGCGGCGGAGGAGGCGGAGGCGGTTGCTTCTGTTCATGGCGATTCCAAGCTCATCCAACGCAGGATTTTGATTTCTTCTCCCTCTTCTCTTCATCCGTCGGCTGCCCTGGTTAGTTGTCCTTGTCTCTCGCACACTAGGGTGTGAAAGTTGCACTATTTTATGTTCATTCATGCAAATTTATAACGTGTCATTTCAGTGCAAAGTTATGTGCAGGTTTTTTATTTTTATTTTCTTCCTAAAGGTAATCACTAGTAGGAAAAGGGGCTTTTACCCCGGTTCATAAGGGCCTTTAGTCCCGGTTCTGGAACCGGTACTAAAGGGTCGTTACTAATGCCCTAGCCCTTTAGTCCCGGTTCTTACACGAACCGGGACTAAAGGCCGTTCACGTGGCCGGTGCGGGGAGCCCAGGCAGGAGGGCCTTTGGTCCCGGTTGGTGCCACCAACCGGGACCAATAGGCAGGGCCTTTTGTCCCGGTTGGTGTCACCAACCGGGACAAATAGGCATCCACGCGTCAGCAGCTGGCAGGAGCTGAGGTTTTTGTTTTTTTTTGAAAGGGGGGTGGTTTAGGGGTTTTGGGGGGTTAATTTAGGTGTTTCATATATTGTGTTAGCTAGCTAACTAATAGAGAGAAGTGTCCTCTCTTATCTCCGTGCTTGGTCGACGCTACGTACTATATACGTATGGAGAGGAGTAGACACGCTAGCTAGTAATCAAATGAAGGAAACAGAAGATCGTCATGAACATATGCATACAGAGAGAAGTGATATCGACCACCTCTCCTTCTCCGAGATATTGGTCGAACAACAAGTTCTCGTATATCTATCCGACACTACCGGCTACATATATACAATAATTATCTCTTACAATACAATCTCCTAATTAAATTGTAGGAACACAGGGTCCACATAGTATTCTCCATTTTCAGCGATCACGTGGTCAAGGAAGAATGCCGCCAATTCCTCTTGAATTCCTCGCATACGATCTGTTGCTAGGAGTTCATCCCGCTTCCGAAACATCTAATTTGAAGAAGGGGGTCAATACATATATATATATGAATAAATGAAACTCAACACAAATGATGGTAATAAAATAAAATTGTGAATATTATTGCTTACGCACTTCATATTGTTCTTCAGTGTAGACCCGCTCACAGGTCGTGTAGCGGATGGACTCGCAAACGTAGTATCCACAGTAATTATTCCCGGGTTCCTGCCACAACCACTTTACAAGAAATAGAGGTCAATCAAACTGATAAGCAAGCATGCTAAATGGTATTGATGAAACTAGCGCTTGAATCACTAGGAGATGCGCGGAACATGCTACTATAGTACTTACTTTCGGGTGATTAAATTGCAGCTTCTTCGGCAGTCCCGGAGCTTTTGAGGTGAATTTTCTCCAAACCCTGCCAGACAAAGAAAACAATTACTTGATATCAGGAAATGAACAAAGTTGCTGATATGGTGGATAATGATCGATTTAACTTACTTCTCGAGCATTTGAGTCATGTTCGCATAGTCCTGGGGATCTTTTCGTCTCGAGTCTAAGACGGTTACTACTCCCTGCTCAAGCTTAATATCTAGGAGAATATAGTGGAAGCTGCGCATGCATGCATAAGTCATCAATTACATTACCATAACCTGGACTAATAAGGGAAACCGAATATGCACAAGACAGTAACACTCACTTGAAGTTGTAAGGAAAGAGTATTATATTTTTGTTTTGATTTAATACCAACGATTGTAGCAAGTTGGCCTCGGCTTCTTTGGGATATTTTTCAACCGTATATGGATCTATGAGATTTGTGTTAATGAACCCAATATCACCGATTTGTCTTTTCTTCAATTCGGCGATCTTCAATCTGCATAATATAGTGAGGATAAGTATAAATACATGCAATGAAAGAGCTGACCTATATAGAGAGACTTAATGATAGAAGTAGTACTACTTACAGACAGTAGCAAGTGATCGTTGTTTTATCGAGGGCCTTTTGATTGTAAAACTGGAAGAAATCCTCAAATGGAACATTCAGCAGATCAATTCCAACGAGGTCATGCTCCGGTTTAACTCTCAGCGTCAAAGTATCCATCCCATCAGACTCTCTGCAGGTTTTCATGTACCAATCATGTAGTCTTCGCATCATCGTGCTTAGAGATCTTTCATCTTTGACGAGAGGCTTCCCGTAATGGTATTTGTGTTCGTCCACCTCCATGATTTCATAATGTACATCGTCGGGCAGGTAATCTCCAAGATTGCTATAACCGGGCACCATACTCGGATCATTAGCGACGATGTCTTTTGACACCTTGAGCGGGGGGCATGATTGGTTCGCTTGTTCGCCGAGCTGGGCAATTTTTTTCCCAGCTCGTCGTTCTTTTAGCCTTTTATCACTGACAGTACTTCCCGACCGCTCCGCTTCGGCATATGTCTTTGCAAGAATGCGCTCATAGTTGCCTCTCGGCGGAGACTTTGGTGGTTTTGTCAGGGAAGCCAGAGTGCGCTTTGCTTTCACCGGATCTACCTTCTCCTCCGGAGGTGGATGTTTCTTTGCTTTCACCCCTTCAAAGAAGTTTGTCACTTCGGCTCGCACGATCTTCCTAGTTTCCTCCTCGGTCCTCTCGTATGGTAACTTCTCTGGAGTCTTCAGAGAAGGACCGAATCTGTATTGCCTCCCGCCTCTGGCAGCTGTACTGCTAGACGCCGGCAGAGCAGACGGAGCGGCTGCGGCTGTCTTCTTTCCTTGCTTACGAGGCGGAGGAGAAGGACTACGACGCGCCGGAGCAGCTGCAGCGGCGGCGGGTCTCTTCCGCCCTTGCTGACGAGGCGGAGAAGGAGGAGGCTGGCTGCTCTGGCGCGCCGGCGCTGGCAGAGAAGGAGGCGGAGTGCCGCCACACGCCGGAGAAGGAGGCTGAGTGCCCTGATCACTCGCCGGAGGAGGAGGCGGAGGAGGAGGCGGAGGAGGAGGCGGAGTGCCCTTACTCGCCGGAGCCGTCCAGTTCGGAAGCTTGATGAGCTCCTTCCGCCATAGGCATGGAGTCTTCAGAGCAGAACCCAGCCGAGTCTCCCCTTCACGGTAGGGTGGTCAAGCTGGAGCTCCTCAAATCCCTCCGTTATTTCATCCACCATCACCCTAGCATATCCTTCTGGAATCGGCCGGCAGTGGTAGGTTGCGCCGGGTTCAGGAGGTAAAACAGAGCCAACAGCCGCCTTGACTTTGAAGTTCTGCCATTCCGCCATAAGGTGGCAATGTTGAGACTCCGTGATAGCATCCACGGGGTAGCTAGCAGGAGCCGCATGCTCCAGCTGAAGCAGCTCGGTGGAAGCCACGCTGCTTCTCCGCTGAGATGGCGGTGTAGCTTCGGGGGCAGTTTCGGCATGTCGATTGCCGTCTCGTTCCTCTAGCGCTTGAACCCTTTCGTGCAGCTTCTGAATTTGGATCTGCTCCACTTTTTTCCTCCTCTCCTGGCTTTTGTAACCGCCCGCGTCCGGAAAACCAGCCTTCCACGGAACGGAGCCTGGCGTGCCTCGTGTCCGTCCAGGGTGCTCAGGATTCCCGAGGGCCATTGTGAGCTCGTCGTTCTCTCTGTCTGGAACGAACGTCGCTTCCTGCGCTCTATCGATATATTGCTGAATCTTCTTGACTGGTATTCTCAAAAGCTCGTTCGTCCAAACGCACCTCCCTGATACAGGGTCCAAGGTTCCGCCAGCCCCGAAGAACCAAGTCCGGCAACGGTCTGTCCAGTTCATTGTCTGTGGTTCGATCCCTTTTTCAAGCAGATCATTCTCAGCCTTGGCCCACTTAGGTCGGGCTTTGAGGTAGCCACCTGACCCCGTGCGATGGTGAAGCTTCTTCTTCGCAGCATTCTTCTTGTTTGTCGCTGACATCTTCTTACTCTTTTCCGATGTCTTGTGGGCCACAAATGCGGGCCAGTGATCTCTGATCTTCTCATACCGGCCGATGAATTATGGTGTCTCTTCTTTGTCGACAAACGTTTTCAGCTCATTCTTCCACCTCCTGAATAGGTCTGACATCTTCTTAAGAGCATGAGACTTGATTAATTGCTCTATAACTGGCTTCTCCGGATCCTCCTCTGGCGGTAGGGTGAAATTTGCCTTCAGCTCAGTCCAAAGATCATCTTTCTGCATATCATTGACATAACACCTCAGGGTCTTCCTTCTTAGGCTTATACCATTGCTGGATGCTGATCGGGATCTTGTCCCTAACTAGAACCCCGCACTGAGCAGCAAATGCATCCTTTGTCCGGATGGGTTCAATCGGTTGGCCGTCGCGCGCGATTGCTGTGATCTCAAACCTTTCATCCGAGCGCAACTTTCTCTTCGGGCCTCGTCTCTTTACCGAAGTTGTGCTCGATCCGGAGGGCTAGAAAAAAGAAGAAAGACGAGTGTTAATTAATAAGTGTACATACCAAAACAATGAATGCATCAATTAGCTAGTCAGCACAGGCTTAACTAATATATTTACCTGGCTGGACTCTGTACGGTCACCGGAGCCGTCACCAAGGGCTCCTTCTTGCACCAGCATTGGGTCACCGGAGCCATCATAATCATGTCTTTCCTCCTCCACTCCTCGATCACCGTAGCCTGCTTCTTCACCCTGTTCTTCCAGACCATCATTATCGTTAAGATACGACAAGATATCACCTCCGGCTAAGATTATGTCCCCCAACACCTCTTCTGCTTGCTCGTCTCGTCCGTGCTCCATTGTTTCTGCAAATATTACAACATGGCAATTATTACACAAACATGACAGCAGGTGGATATATTAGTGCAAACGTAGACCTAGCTTATTCCGGGTTTGGGGTGGCCTAGGCAACGCTTCAAGGGTAGGGGCGCGGCGGGAGGGGGTAGGAGACCGACATCGTTTTTTTCTAGGGTTTGGGTGTCCTCGAGAGTTTTGGTCGAGCGAGAGGGCCGGGGGGTGCTCCCGTGGTATAAGTTATCACGGTCGAGAGGGGGTATAAATATCGACCGTCCATCATGTCAAAGTTATCTGGGAGGGAGTTATATATATCGACAACGACGACATACATACATGGGAAAATAATGTTATCGGGGAGGGGGTATATCGACCCCCCCCCACGTGTTGAAGTTATCGGGAGGGGGTTATATCGACAACGACGACATACGTACATGGGAAAATAATATTATCGGCGGGGAGGGGGTATATCGACCCCCCCTCGTGTTGAAGTTATCGGGAGAGGGGTATATCGACGACGACAGACCCGATAAAACATAAGAAAACGAAGAAGAAATAAAAAGAGGAGAAGAAGAAAAGGAATAGAGGAGAAGATCGAAGAAAAAAAAAAGAAGAAAAAAAAAGAGGAGAAGAAGAAAGGAATAGAGGAGAGAAGAAGAAAAAATAGAAAAAATTCTATTTTTTCTTCTTCTCTTCTATTCCTTTCTTCTTCTCCTCTTCTTTTTCTTCTTTTTTCCTCTTCTTATTTATTTCTCCTCTTCTTCCTCTCCTCTTCTTCTCCTTTCTTCCTCTTCTTATTTTCCTTTTTCCTCTCCTTCTTTTTCTTCTTCTTCCTTTCCTAGCTAGATATATAAAACTTTTCTAAAAATGTAACTTTTGCATATATAAAACTTTTCCATGGATCATCATTTCTCATATATATCCATCTATAGCCACATACATATATAAATGGAAAAAAATGCTATGAACAAAAATACATATATACTTGGTAAATATTCTATGAGCATCGTTTCTCATATATATCAATGCATACATCCATGGATCATCATTGCTCATATATCCATAGTCATATATAAAAACTTTCTGTATATGAACAAAAAAACATTTTTTGACATATTTAGCACATTCTAAATTTTCCTAACTCTTTTACAACCACAAAAATTACTCCAACTTCATGACAGTACCCACACTCCATTTCACCAAAAACCTTCTGATCCATAGTTCAAAATTTTCAAATTCCATTCGAATGAAATTTGAACCAGATTCAAATTCCTTGCTGAAAACCTATTCTAAACCAATCCAAAAATACTGAAATTTTGCCATCACCTTTGTCTTGCATCAGTACCTCACCACAAAAAATATCATAAATTCTAAAAATGCCCAAAGCCATCTAGCATTTGATCAAACACCCTCTATATGCACTGTTCATATCTATAAAAAAATTCAGAAAATTGGACGGCGTCTTGCTGCTGCTCCACTCCTTCTCCTCTCCTCTCCTTCTCCTCTCCTTCTGCTCTTCAATGCGTCGGGGCCGGCGGCGACCATGGAGCAGGGGCGGCAGAGAGCAAGGGCACTCGGGCGCAAGAGCGGCGCTCGATCGGGACCATGGGAAAGGGGGGGTCTCACTTCTAGGGGGGCGGCGATGGCAGGAGTCCGGCGATGAGGACGGCGGGCTCGGGGTGGCACGCGGTGACGGGGATGGCGGTCTCGGGACGGCAGGCGGCGACAGGGACGTGGAGGGGTGGGCTCGGGGAGGCACGCGGCGACGGGGACGACGAGGACGGCGGGCTGAGGGATGCCGGCGACGAGGACGGCGCGGGCTCGGGGAGGCGACGGCGTTGGCGGCGGCGTAGATGGCGACGAGGAGCGCGCGAGCGATTTGGGCAGCCTGGCGGCGGGGGCAACTGGCGAGGGAGGCGACGGAGATGTGAAATTTTCACAAGTCCTGGTTATATAGCAAGGGCATTGGTCCCGGTTCGTGGCACCAACCGGGACCAATGCCCCCCCTTTAGTCTGGTCCCGGTTGGTGGCACCAAACGGGACCAAAGGCCTTGTGCTGCCCCGCGTCAAAAGTTTAGTCTCAACTCGCTAGTTGAGAGAGCTCGAGAGTGGTTTATAAGCGCTGTTGCGCCCACCCTCTCGAACTCCTCTCAACTGCAGGCTTTCGGGCGTAACTGTTCTCTTTGCCTGTGGGGCCTACTGGGCCTTCTGCGGGCCTGAATCCTGGCCCATGGATGGGTTTCTAGTCGTATTCAAGCCGTGGTGGCCCAGTAGGTGGCATAATTTTTTTCCTCTGTTTTTTTCTCTTTTGCTTTATTTGTTTTGTTTTGTTTCTACTTACAACAAAAAATTATTTATTTTATTTCTAATTACTTATGTATTTTACTTTAATTATTTTATTTTTATTTATTTTACTGCTGCTATTTTTATTTATTTTACTGCTGCTATTTTAACTTAATTTATTAAGGTTTATTTATTGTAGTTACTATAGTTTATTTTATTTTATTAAGGTTTACGAGCTGTGGGAGGGACGAGGGGTGGCGACGTGCTGTGGGACACGATGCAGGGGCCGAGGAGGGAATTTAGGGTTAAGTTTTTATACGGGAACGGTTAGACGGGCTTTAGCGGGCTTTCACCGGGCTTGTGGGGTTTTACCAGGTCATCGATGAGAGTTTCCAAAAATGTCATTAGAAATCCGTCATGGATTAACAGGTTTCTTGTAGTGATATGTCGAGCACAATGAGTGGTGATCCTCCGGCCTCCCACTCGCACGCAGCCGCCGCCACCCTCCCGCTCGCTCGCCGCCGCCGTCGTCACCAGTCCCGGCCATGGCGCCGCCGCTGCCGTCGTGCCCCTGAAGACCTATTCATCTTGCCTGAAGGTGATCCTGTGTCAGATCCTGCACGATACCTCATCACTACAACACGTCGGCGGCGGTGTATGAGGCATCCATGGCCCTGGTGGCGCCTTCAAGGGAGGACGCATGATCTTCAAGGGAGGACGGGCCATCAGATTCATCCACTTGGTAGTGTCTTTGTTCATCCAGGTTGGACGATTCATCTTTTCATTATCTAGTCTCTCAGGGATGTCAAACGTACCCTCAACAACTAACGTCAGCATTTATTTTGTTCTGTAGTGAACCCCCTCGATGAATGCATGTCTGTTGCCGTGGCTAGAGAAAATTCTACATATCCACATCCTGATAACCAACAAGATAAGTAGCAGCTTTGATATGGAGGTATTTTCCTTCACTGCGTGCTTTTTCTTTGTGCCCTTTACTGTACTGTAGTAGCATTTGCTAAATTGCATTGAGAGAATAGGACGGCACAACAAGCTGGGGCTTCAAGAAAACCAACCAAATTCCTTTTTTTTGGGATCAACCAACCAAATTGCTGTAATAGCACGATCCGCAAGACCTAGAAGGGATCTACACATGACATCGGTGGATTCTCCTCCGCCTGCTATTTGCCGCTTTGACACTGTTGACAGATCCGAGTTCCACCTGCTAGGCTCGAATGGTAGATGTTACGGGCAACTGTATGTGAATCCCACTCCAAGGGATCGCCCTTCTCTATCCCAGATATGGCGGTTATGGAGTTGATGGCTCGTGTTTTTTTCTTTCTCTTTTGCTTTATTTGTTTTGTTTTGTTTCTACTTACAACAAAAAACTTATTTATTTTATTTCTAATTACTTATGTATTTTACTTTAATTATTTTATTTTTATTTATTTTACTGCTGCTATTTTTATTTATTTTACTGCTGCTATTTTTACTTAATTTATTAAGGTTTATTTATTGTAGTTACTATAGTATATTTTATTTTATTTTATTAAGGTTTATTTAGTTTTATTTATTTTATTAAGGTTTATTTATTTTATAAATATAAAAAATGAACATAGATGCGCTTATAGAGAAAATTAAACCTAAATTCACAGTAAATTTCAATTTACTGTGAATTTAGGTGAAATTCCCTGTATAAGGGCATCTATTTTCACTTTAAGAGAAGCTCAACAAGGCATAGAGGGACGGGCTTATAAACTGGTGTGAGCGCCCTTCAGTTGGCGAGGTGGGACTAAACACTGGCCGCAACTAGGACCAGCCCTTTAGTCCCGGTTTGTGGTATGAACCGGGACTAAAGGGTGGTGGACCAGGAGCGTGGCCCATTGGTCCTGGTTTGTTCCACCAACCGGGACCAAAGGGTCCGGACGAACCGGGACCAATGCCCCCACGAGGCCCGGCAGGCCCCTGGCCGCACGAACCGGGACCAATGCTCACATTAGTCCCGGTTCGTGACTGAACTGGGACTAATGTGAATATTGCCCTGTGACCAAAGCCCAGTTTTCTACTAGTGAATACCAATGTCACTAGTTCATTCTTTCTTAGAGAAATTAGTTATTTAATTTTTTTATTTCTTTCTTTTGACTGCAGGCGGCGACTCCGACCCCAACTGCCCATGCGGTCGGCGATTCCCTCGATAAAAAATATAAGAGCGTTTAGATCACTATTTTTTAGAAGAAGAATATCCCAGTAGTTACCAAACTGCCGGATGGCGTGGATCGTCGACGGCTGGAAGTGCATGGAGCCGTCGAAGGGCGCGCAGGACCTGTACATGGGGAACTGGTCACCTACACATCCCACGAGGCGAGCGTGGCGGAGCTGCTGCGCGCGCCGCTGCATGACGTGGCGGCCGCCGCGCGCGCGGCCATGGCTTCGGTGATGACCAGGGGCAGGTTCCAGGAGCTGGTGGACTGGGTGGAGGTGAACAAATCGGCGTACAAGGACGGCGGGAAGTGGACGGGGGCGGTGAACCTCGGCCTCGGGAGCCCGGCGCTGGTAATCTCGGGGCTGCTCCCGTTCGCCATCGACGGGGACCTGGGGTTCGGGAAGCTGAGGCTGGTCCTGTCGTGGATGCGGCACGGCCGGCTGGGGTCGACGTCTGTCATGGAATTGTCACGGCAGATGTCCTTATTGTCAGGACTTAGTCAGGAGGCCAGCGCATCGATGTAGTAGCTTGAGAGGGGTTGAGCGGAATCGAGAGACGCAGCACAAGACGAGAATTTAGACAGCTTCGGGCCCCGGGAAACATCATCCGATAAGAACCCTACATGCTGTTTGAGGCTAGATCTCATTACGCTCATGAGGGAGTCGCCGTAAACCGGCTCTCCTCTAATTGTGTCTAGCCCTAGAGATTATTGATTGTTGCCTGTCCTCTTTGGGGAGCCCTGCCCCTCCTTATATATGTTGAAGGGGCGGGTTACATGTGGAGTCCTATTAGGATTATTAGGACTAGTCTATTTCTAATACAAACCGGATACAAGTCCAGGTCTTAACTCCTTGTAAGACAAATATTCCTCATGCCTTTCCTTGTAAACCGGCCCACCATAGTATGAATCGGCCTTCATGAACCGCCCGTTGGGCCACCGGGTCTTGTCGCTCCTCTGACCCGCCTGCCGGATTACCAATGAATCGTAAACCGCCAGTTCCAAACAGGTCACCAGTGGATCGTCAATTCTCAGCCGGGTCTCAAGTAAACCGCCAAGTCCGGCCGGGTTATACTTCCGGCCGGTTTACGCCGCGGGGTATATCCCCGACATTAGCCCCCAGTTTAATTTGGATTTATCCATGTTAAACTGATCCTGTAAAACAAACACAAGAACAAATTTGACAGGTTGTGCTCCGGGTTAAGAATTCTTGTAGACCGGCACCTGATCATCCTTAAGTCCTTGTCATTTCCTCCTTCTAGAAAATCCGGGTCAATAGACCAGCTTCATAATCAATTTACTTGTAGAATAAATATTGTAAAATAAATAATCCATTTGAATCGGCCTTCAATGCTCTGACTTGACAAAAATATTGGTCTTCAAATATTCAACTGATATCCGCCGGTTTGAAAATGTAGAACTTGCCGGTTTATCATTGTCAAAATTGCCGGTTTATAAATATTGATGGCACCGGGTCATAATTGTTGTCGACACCGGGTCATGTAATTGATCTTCCTGATTTGCTCAAAACTGATAAACTGAAGATGTTCCTCCTTTATATGCATAATACCTGTAGCCCCCAAGTCTTAAGAGGAGAACATAGTGATAACTTAAGACTTGCTCCAATAAGTGTTCTCAACCTTGAAGAAATCCGGTTTGTTCATCTCAATCATATAAACTGAATACTCCAATATGTAGCCCCCAAGTGCCGGGTTGTCATGCTTGCAGCAACCTGGGACTTGTAATTGCTTATAAAAACTTCAATCAGTGTAGCCCCCAAGGGCCGGGTCATTATGCAATAATGAGCAAGGACTTTGTAAATATAATCATGTAGATTTTAGCAGTGATGTGTAGCCCCCAAGGGCCGGCTTAGTAAGATAATACTGAACCGGGACTTGATATATACTTCAATGAAAATAACATCTTATAATGTAGCTTCCATCGTAGGGCTTGAACTCACGTCCACAAGGTTAAGAGCTTTGTACTTTACCAACTGAGCAATGAACCCTTTAATACAATGGATTAAGGCTTGCATACCTTGAATGTTTTGACAGGAGCAATTGGTAGCCCCCAAGGGCCGACTCATCATAATGAGTCGGGTCTTCAATAAGATGAGCAAAAAATGACTTTGCATTAGCCCCAAGTGTCATGGTGCATGCTGGCAGTGACATGGGACTTGCATATATGATGTAATCTCAATTTGAATAATGTAGCCCCCAAGTGCCGGGTCGTAAGCCTGCAGCGACTCGGGACTATTCCTTCCATTGTAGAATAAATCATATTCTTTGATAAAATAATAGCCATTGCGCTAAAGCGACTTTAAAAACCTCAATAATACCGGTTATTAATAACCATAATAAAATCCAGCCATGTTGGCTATTCAAGATAATATAATCCGGTATGAAAACCTTATTCATTCAATATCATAATGAAAATTCAGCCAAGTTTGGCTATTTGAATAATATAACCCAATGATTTATAAGCGCATGATTCCAATGGCGCAATCCAAATATATACTGGCGACTTATAGTCCAGAGCCAGGCCGATTTAAAAAACACCGGATAATTTATCATCATACTGGCGACATATAGTCGAAAGTCAGGCCGGTTAATAAACGCCGGTGATTTATAATCATGCTTTATTCAACCTGTTTCTGCATACAACCGGTTTATCGCCGGACGGGTCATAATGCCCAACATATAACCCGGGTTTATAACCAAGGCTGCACTTAAGAATAATCAAATATGAAATATATCATACCTGTGACATTGAATCACATCGTTGGTTTACCAACTTTTTGTAGTAAGGGTGATAACCCCAATCTTGAGTACTGATAACTCCTTCCATATTGTGCCGGTTTATGATAAAACCGTGCCGGGTTGTGATAAACACCGGATTAACCATATATAATACTGGCGACTTGTAGTCAAAACCAGACCGGGCTGATAATCTCCGGATTATGACTGATCATATACTGACAACTTGTAGTTGAAAGTCAAGCCGGGTTAATGAACACCGGTTTAAAAACATCACAAATCTTGTCGTGCGCCGTGGGGCATCAACACCGACTACGCCAGGTGGGTGGCCGACAAGAAGTTCCAGCCGGGCGATGAGATCGTCTTCAAGTACTCGCCCACGGCGCACGACGTGGTCGAGGTCAGCAAGGCCGGCTACGACTCCTGCAGCACCGACAACGCCATCAACACCTTCAGCTCCGGCAATGATGTCGTCGCCCTCAACGCCACCGGCACCCGCTACTTCATCTGCGGCTTCCCTGACCACTGCGTCCCGCGCGCCCCCCTCACCATGAAGATCGTGATCGACATCGTGTCGGGCTCCTCCTCCTCCTCACCGGCGTCACCCATGCCAGCCGCAGGTCCTGGCGCGAGCAGCTCTCCCCTGGCGCCGCCCTCCTCCGCCGCTACCTCCTTAGGGGCCGCGGCAGGATTTGGCGTCGTTGCCCTACTGGCGGCAGGTCTCATGGCTTGAACGCATATATTGACCAGCTGCGGCGTGCACACTGAGCTTATACTCCCTCCGTTCCTTTATATAAGGTGTATTTATTTTTTCAAAAGTCAAACGAGTGCAGGTTTGACCAAGTTTTTAGAAAAATATATCAATATCCACAATATGAAATTTATATCATTTGATCGATCATGAAAGGTTTCATATTTTATCTATTAGGTATTGCAGATGTTTCTATTTTGTTCTATAATCTTGGTCAAACTTTTAAATGATTGACTTGCACGGAAACCAATACACCTTATATTCTGGAATGGAGGGAGTATATTGTTGACTGTAGCTATTATCACGGGTGAATACGTATATTCTTTTTTTAGAGGGAGAATGTGATAATTACTTGTATCTATCATGTTTGTTTGTAATCTGCAAGCCTTGATGTATTTTCTACTGACTAGTTAATTGCCCGCGCCCCCCAAAAGATAGTTAATTGTCCGCACGTTGCAACGGGGATAATTTTTTTTAATAAAAACCCAGCTGTTTTTTTTTTTTTTTTGGAAAGCTGACCAGCCGCAGCTGAAGACAAGAAAAATAAAATAGCGAGCGAGCACGGGTGCATGAGCATGTATAGGAGCTAGCGTATGGCGAGATACTGGATCGCAGCCCAGCAGGGCACACCCCTACGGCTATAGGAACACTTTGGCGCTTAAGGCGCTGGTTAGGAGGTCGCGCTGGTTAGGATGTCTCATCGAGACCTCCTATTCTGTGCTTATGGCGTGGGATAGGACGGGTAACACCCACCATGGCGTAATGGGCCATGTTCCAATTAGTCGTTCTCCTTTTGCATGTCCCCGGTTGCAACTCCACCACCGATATGCAATTGGGGGGAGGGGGCGCTTTTTTTCTCAATAGTAAGTCCATCATTGATATGTAAGTTGGCCAGACTAAATTCTTGTCACATTTGCAAGTCCACACTCGACACACAACTATGAGTCAACCAGTGGTGTTTGAACTTGCCGTCAACGTTCACTTTGGTGCATGAAGTCGAAGAATACATCAAACTGGTGCTAAAACTTGGCTCTTTGGTAGAAATACAGTTCAAGTCACGTTTTCATAGGTCTGCACTTTGACTAGGATGCCAGCGTGTCTGTGGGACACACTGTCTGCGAGTGGGACCGCGCGGGTCGGTGAAATTTTGTGGAAAACCCCATTCTTTTTTATTTTATTGCAAAGAAGCCTCAGAGCCGGTAGGACAGAACAGCAAAACGATTCGGTCCCCCAAATCCCTAACCCTCGTTCCCCTTTCGACCGCGGCGGTGAGCCCCAGGGCTGGACGACGGTGGTGAGCCCCAGAGCAGGACGGCGGTGGCGAGTCCCTGGAGATGAAGTTAGCAGACACAAGGATGGCCGACAGTAACACATACATGTCATCCCCTTACATACACAGTGCACCAACACATGGGCACAGATCAAATATTAAAGAGAAATACTAATGTGATAATATTAACTTCTATCAAAAAGTGTCCAAAAAGCCATTGTCTAACATTCAGACAAGCAACTGTTCAACATTCAGTGTCCAAAATTCAATTAAGCATAGGTCCAAAAGTTCAGCAACAATACTGTTGAATTTTCAGTGTACCTTCTGACTACTTCTGATAAAATCAACTCCACCTTCCTGTATGTCATCAAATCTGCATTTTTTGTCCATTGCAATTACCAAAAAAGAGACGCCTTTCTAACCCACGCATTACCTGTGAACAAACAGCACAAACAACATTTTGAAATCCCTAATTGTCATGGCGCATTAAGGGGATAACCTAAACACAATTCTCATTCATCACATCAGTCCCACACCATACTGATTCAGGTTCCTGTCGCTCCACGAATTCATCTAAAACCCTAACGAAAACAAGGGACAGAGGGGCAGAGGAGACGAGGCAATTCTCACCGTATGGAGGGGCTGCATCATCGGGTGCTCGCCGATGAGGCTCCGCCATCCACACGCATAAAGATCAATGGCATCCTCACGATCCACCCAGGAAGCGGCTCCTAACGATCGAACTAGGAGAGGCGAGAAGAAGAGCTCAAGACAGACGAACATGCACGATCGAACTGATCTGCGAGATGTTAGGATGCAGGCGGGAATTCAGGGCTGCTGTGACCCACCGGCTCAGGAGCTTCTTTGCGAAAAAATGGGGGTTTACGAAAAAAATCACCGACCCACACGCCTTTGTGCGCAGTCACACTCGCTGACAGCGGGTCCCGCAGACACGCTGGCATCCTAGTCAGCAGCACGGGCTTATGAAAACGTGATTGAACCATATTTACACCGAAGAGCCAAGTTTTCACACCAGTTCGGCGTATTCTACAAGTTCATTGCACCAAAGTGAACATTGGTGGCAAGTTGAGGCACCAGTGATGTAATTACCTCATTTTTGTACCAGTTACAAATCCAACCCAGACATGAAATTGTTAGCCGCACATTTTTTCTCTTCCCAGGTGCAAGTCCACCTTCGACACACAACTAGAGTCCAATCCATTTTTTTTCTAGTTGCAAGACCAACTACACTTCTCACATGCAATTGGGGGACACATTTTTTGTCCCAGTTACAAGTCCATCCTTGATAAGCTACTGGGGGGAGACCAAATTTTCCAGTTGCAACTCCAACCCCGATACGCAACTACGGCCCGTCCCAGTTTTATTCCACTTGTAAGTCCATCCTTGACATGCGACTGCATGCCCACAAAGAGACTGCAATTAGTGGTGGAGAGGGGTTGTCGGTCAGTTCCATCCCAATATTTAAAAATGTTCATAGTTTTTTCATTTTCAAAAGTCTTGAATATTTTCTAAAATTATGAACTTCTTAAAAATCATGATTTTCTAAATTCATGTTTTAGTTAGAAAACTAATCATGATATTTTTCCTCCAAATTGATGAACATTTTCTAAATTTCACAAATAATTTTGAACTTATCTGTGTTTTTGTTTTTTTGTTTCTTTTTTCCCTCTTTCACTTTCTATCTTTCTTTTCTTTTATCATTACATATTATTTCATTTTTATTTTCATAATTGTTTTAGTTTTCCTTTTGATTATCAGTTTTTTTGTTCATCACTTACTTAAAAATGTTTATAGTGTCTTTTTAAATGTTCACCATGTTTTAAAATAACATCACTTTTTTTTTGAAATGTTCACCGCGTTTGAAAAGATGTTCACCGTGTTTTAAAACATATTTACCGTGTTACATAAATTGTTTGTTGCATATTTAAGAAAATTTCATGGTGTTTTACAATTTTTTGATGATGTGTTTCAAAGATGTTCATCGCATTTTAAAGATGTATATTGCATATTTATAAAATCATAATTTTATAACTTATAAAATGGTCATCATGATTTAAAAAATATTCATCTCGTTCTACAAAAAAATCACCTCATTCTAAAATTTATTCACCGCATTTTCTAAAATATATTGATTCGCGACTTGGCGCACCATGCATCAGCAACTCGGCGCAGCCTAGCAGTGCAGAAAACTGATTCGATTCTAGTCCGGTTCCTGAATGGGTGAAAAGGGAAAAAAAACAAAGACAAAAAAAACAAGGACAAACAAAGGGGCAACAGATAGTTGTTGGTGTGTGATTACAGCAGTGGGATGATTTGGTGTCTTGATTTTTCATTCATTGGTGCATTTGATTTTTCGCTCGGTGTCTTGAACAGCTTACTAATCACATATATGTATGAGCAATGCTACATCTACAAAGAGGTTGTTACGTAACCTACGTATGGAATGATTTGGCAGACTTTAATTGGACGTTAGAGAGGGACGAGGCCCACCTTTTTCGCGCGGGGGGGGGGGGGGGGGGGGGGGGGGGGGGGGATGTTAGAGGGAAAGGAAGTTTACGTATGTTAAGTAACAACTGTACGTATAGCCTCCCATCGCCACTCCACGTCTGAGCCGTCTTGGTCTCCATCACTTCGCTTGCCTATCGTATCGGCTCGGCTTTGTCCGTCGAGCGACAGCTTCTGCCTCTGACGGCTCCACTATCACTCATGACCATAGTTTTAAATAGCCTACTATAGCTCTGCTAACTGTTTGAGCATGTTGCCGCTAAATGATTTCATGTATAATTTGCCGCTATAGCCTCGCTATAGCCCAGCTATAGCTGTTTTTAAGGGTCGCCGCTATATGCCATAGCCCGCTATTTAAAACAATGCTCATGACTGGTAGTAGTTGTCTCTATGTAGTAGCCGACCTTTATTAAGCCTCGCCAGAAGCGACTAGTTTGCTTCCCGAATGCCTCATTTTTGAACTAACTAATATGTACGGTCTAGTCTTTCCAATGCCTCCTTTCTTGCCGCCCACGCACGCTAGATGGAGAGTAAGCAAGCTACTTTGCTTGCATTGCATTTGTTAAATGGTAGCTTCCGTGCCCTTCCTGCCTGCCTGCTTTAGTTGATATGAATGCTCATTATGCCACATCTAGGATGAGCCCTAGACACACCCAAAATATATTTATACTTGCCTAAAAAACCCCCCCAAAATATATTTAGAGACATTTTACGGTGCATCATACTCCTGTAAATAGTGCGTAGTATATAGTTGATCCAATGGTCATTATTGATCCCTGTTTTTTTCTCTTGAGGACATTTTAGTAATTGGTTGTAAGGGTAGATTAGTTCTTTCTTAATGATAATGTTATTAATTAATAATATGGGTAATTGCTGTGATTAATAACGTAAGTAATCACAGCTGGAATAGAATTGCCCTATCTTAGTTTGTAGGTTTCACTTCTCGTGCGTTCTTCATTTTTCTGCCGCCGCCTCTCTGCCCGGCAGCCGTCGCCTGAGTCGCACAGGGGCCGCCTCTCCTTCTCCCGCCCTGCGGTCGCTCCTTCCCCCGCCCATCGGTCGTCGTTTCCTGAGTCGCACTGGGGCGGCCGCTCCGTCTCCCGCCCTGTGGGCGCCGCCGCAAGATCTTGGACGGGGCCCCAAGATCTTCAACGGCGCAGCCGGCCCGCGCCGCCCGGCGGCCCTCTCTCTCCATCGAAGGATCTTCGGACGGCGCCCGAGATCGGTTCCTCCGCGCATCGTGGTTGAGATCCCTCGCATAGGTACGTTGCCTCTGATGCTCCCCAAACACCATAGCTGGGCGCACATGGATGCTGGCTGTGCACGCAATACGAATCCGAAAATGGCTGCTGGGTTTTCTGTCCGTGTGGATGCTGGATTAGTAGTGTGTGAGAGGTTCCTAGTTCTTCTCATTTTTCCTAGCAAGGAATAGTAGTGTGTGAGAGAACTCTCAGATTATGAGTTTGATATTGTGGGATGCATGTTACTTCTTACAAGAACATAATACAGATTTCGTAGAACATGAAAACGATGGGTTAAATACTATGGCCAGTAGGATTCTTGGCTGCTCAGAAAATTAGTAAGGATGTCAGAGATTATTGGTTCAGTTACAGATGATAATCGTTGACAGTGTATAATTAATATGTTTTAGTTGCAGCGTATTTTCTTTCATGTAAATATGTAACAGGTTTTGCTGTTTCTTATGGCAGGATATCGGCATGGCTGGCGAAGGCATCTCGATAGATGAATTTATGGAGTACAACTCGATGGTCAGGCAGACATTTAAAAGTGAGAACGAAGCGTACAAGTTCTACTTAGGGTATGCGAAGAACAAAGGGTTTGGTGTTAGAAAGGGCGATCTGAAATATAAGGGAAACAAGGAAAATGCATACCGGAGGACGTTTGTGTGTTGCAAACAAGGATATCGTGACGTAAAGCACTTTGATGAAACCGACAAGAAAAGGACGCCAAGGGCACTCTCTCGGTGTGGTTGTCCTGCTCTTTTGCAGGTTGAGCTTCAAGCAAGCACTAGGTTGTGGTTTGTAAAGAATTTTGTTGACCAACATAGCCATCCATTCATAAATCCTGAGTTGTCACCTTTCTTGTGGTCTCATCGTGGCATGACCGATCCACAGAAGGCGGATGTCATTGAGTACTCGGTTGGTGGACTTCGCACACATCAGATAATGGATGTGATGGAGAAGCAGGCTGGTGGTTTGGGCAAGGTTGGATTTATATCTCGCGATCGGTATAACCATGTCGCGTTGGAGAAGAAGAAAAAGATAGAAGGTAGCGATGCTCAATTTATGTTGAACTACATGACAGCACAACAGATGAAAGACCCAGATTTTTTTTACAGATACACCACAGACAGTGATGGGCATCTGCAGAACATATTTTGGGCAGACGCCCAATCTCGCTTGGACTATGTTGCATTTGGTGGTGTGGTGGTGTTTGACAGCACATACCGGTCAAACAAATATAGGTTGCCGTTTCTTCCATTTGTGGGGCTGAACCATCACCGCAGCACAGTCGTGTTTGGGGTTGGTCTTGTATCCGACGAGTCGGCTGACTCATATGAGTGGCTGCTTCAGGTTTTTTTGGAGGCAATGCACCAGAAGCATCCCATTTCAGCGATCACAGACGGCGACGTTTCAATGGCCAAAGCCATATCATCAGTCTGGCCTAGCACATATCACCGTCTGTGCAGCTGGCATATCGAGCAGAATATGGTGCTTCACCTCCGAAAGGAAAAGCTTAAGGAATTTAGGAAATTTATTTACTATGCCATGGAGGTTCATGAGTTTGAGAGACGCTGGTTGGCTTATAAGAAGAGATTCAGAATCACAAGGAAAAAGAAAGATGCATGGATTCACAGGATGTACGAGCTGAGAGAAAAGTGGTCTGTAGCATATAACAAGGGAAGGTATTTCCTAGGGATGTTGAGCAATCAGAGGAGTGAGTCTCTAAACTCGAGGCTTCATGTGCACCTGAATAGGAGAATGAAACTCGTTGATCTCGTGCAACACGTTGAACACTGTGTGTCAGTTTTGCGTAGGAATGAAGCAGCATTGGACGCTGTAGCTTCGCACACAATCTCCTTCACTAGATTGACTGCCGATCCACTTGAGATAAGTGCCTCATCTATTTATACCCCTGTTATGTTCAGTAAGGTAAAGGACGAGATTGTCAACTTATCAAGATGGAATGTTCTTGAGGTGGAAGAGGACACTGGTTTGGTTAGCTATGGAGTTGCTCGCAAAGAGTCGGTGCACGTTAGGTTCCATGTCACATGTATTTTTGATGGATCTAAGATGGAAAGTGCATATTGTGGATGTAGGAAGATGGAAAGCGAGGATTTTCCATGTGCTCATATATTTTGCGTTTTGAAGTACAATGGGATATGCACCATCCCCGCATGTTGTGTGAAGGCTATATGGACAATGCAAGCCAAGCCTGCTTTCGGTTCTGTGAGGAGTGCCAATACACATGTATGGTCAGAACAGATGGATAAGTACCATGAACTGCGCAATATGGCTAGTGAGGCTTTATTCACGGCCTCAGCTAGTGAAATGCAGTCAGAAAAGGTGATGGAGTACCTGAGGAGCATATTGGACGAGGGCAACAAAAATGATGGGAATACTGGCACGCCATCATTTGTTCCTATGCCGGCTTATTTTTCTGGGGCGCGGCAATGGTTTACAGATCAAGTCCAAGACCCTAAACCAATAATAAATCCCAAAGGCAGACCAGCCAAAGAATCGAATAAGAGGTTGAAGCCATTCCTGGAGAATTTGCAAGCAAAAAAGAAAACATTGAAGTAAGTGTTTGGTCATTTTGATGTCTACTGCATATGTTCATTTCTTGGTTGCAGCCTGTCAATATGGTTTACTTTTTGCAGGAAAGTTCATGGTCAGTTGAGTAGGGGGAGGAAGAAAAAAGTGAACAATACTGTAGAAGAAGCAGGAGAAGAAGAAGAAGAAGAAGAAGAAGAAGAAGAGGATCGTGCTAAGAAGAGGAAACCGGTGAAGTAAGTTTTAAAAAAAATCATGTATCTTGTCTACTGTACTTGTGCAAGTCGAACTGTTGTTGAAGCATGCTAATATGTGCAATTTAAACAATGTTTTGCACTACACAGGAAAGCTTCAGCAAAGGTGACTGAAGTTAGTATGATGACTCGGGGGAGAAAGAGAAAAGAGAACAATAACGAAGTGTGTGCTAAGAACAAAAGACCTTTCAAGTAAGTTTATGCATTTTCAGAAGTACATGTTGAACCCTGTGTCGATACCATGTTAATTTATTTGAGTTTGTACAGGAAAACGGCTGGAAAGTCTAAGTAGACAGACAAGGGGGACAAAGAAAAGATGACAATGAACCCACTTTCTGTTTGCCATTATTCTATCGAATTGTTGGTCACAAGTGTTATACATTCAGTTTTTTACTACGGAATTTATCACCAGAGTTATATTTGTACTTTGAATGAGATGTACATGCACGCTACATTTTCCCGTTTATGAGATTGGAATTTACAAGATGCATCAGTGTTGACTCTTGTTGTTATCGTACTGCATGACTACGTACGTGCCCATCTTCTCTTTGTGTTTGTGTGAATGAACATACTTGCAGTTTCTCTCGTGCTAATCCTTCTCACAGCGGTCATGCATGGCCGTGCCAGTCGTACGTTATACATGGAATTGATTGATCATGTTTCCATAATTGATCTGAATGTTCGGACGCTTTCTGATGGACCATAAGCGCATCATGAGTCAGTAAGAGCAAGAAAACCACCATGAACTAGTACGTTCATTCAGTTCAACATTAATGATCTGTAGGTGAAATCTAGTTTTACAAAGTGGGGATTAAAATTCTAGCAACATATATTATCATCATGAACCAAAAAAGTATTGAGTATCTCCTACATTTGTATCTCTCTTCTTGTATTTTCTTTGCGAGTATTATGTCATTCGACGTGTCCTTCTCGCCTGTAGTAGGCAACTCTGACGCTAGAGCATATAGTTTGGTCTCTAATTCTGATATTTGTTGATCCTTCTCCTTCAGAAGCAAGGCCGCAGTAGCCAATGCATCTTCATGACAATTGTCCATTGCCGTTGTGCAGTAATTGACCATCTGTTCAGCATAGTTGTTGAGGAGGTCTTCCCGAATGAACAACTTGCAACCCAGCTGCGTACATTAATAACATGGGGAGAAGTATACGTCAATAATAAAACACTAGGAAATTCGTTCGCAACAGTGCATGAGCGTGACAACAGACCTCATGCATGTTGCATTTTAGGTAGCAACACCGCGTGTTATAATCAGTGTAATAGATGTCTCGGACTGCTGGCTCGTGACAAGCACATAGCAACTCAGGCAAATCAGGATCATCTGCAATACAGTGTGAATCCAATCAGTACTGAACGCTGAAACTAGGAATCAACGACATTTTAGGGTTCTAGGAACGCATAGCAACTCATATGAACGATTGTTGTGCCCCTGGGGAGTTAGTGCAGTACCTATGAGAGAGTGGGGATGACCACGAGAAGGTCGGCGTGACATCGTTCACCACGGGCTTCTCCGGCGGCTGTGTGCTGCCCACGAGGAGGAGAACCAGCCGCGGATCCCAGCCAGCAGAGCTGGATCTGGATCGCCGAAGATGAGGTTGTGCTGGAACGAGATGGAAGAGGTCGAGATGTGGTTACGAGATATGCACGGTTTGTTAACAAATCGGTAGATATGCGTTTCTGAAAAAAAATCAGGAGATATGCACGGTTTGTTAACAAGTCAAGAGATACCTTCCATGAAATTAGGAGACGCGCCAGCTGGTTAGCCAATACGTTTAAAGGAAAACAAAACCAGTACGTTTCTTTGAAAAATAAAGTGTGGCGAGGAACAATCACGAAGGCCAAAATTATTAATACAAATAAACAAAAATAATCAAACTGAATCTTGTCGGCCAGTATTTTAGGGTTTTTTCATCGGAAAACCATAGAAATTGCATAAAATGGTAGATGTGAACAATAATTGGCATGTGTGCTTGCCATGTTGTTGTGTGCGTGTGTAAAAAATTTGGGTCCGTTTGATGGATCTGAAAAAAAAAACACTTTGAGACTTGGCCTTTCTCCTAACGGAAGCAGCACGTTTCCACATGGTGTATCTCTTGCCATGCACGACATGATTTCAAAATTTGGCATGATGTGGGAATGCCCATGGGACGCCCCCATGCAAAAATGAACGAATTCAGACACCAAACACACGTTGCGTCACGACCGGCCAGTATTTTAGGGTTTTTTCATCTGAAAACCATAGAAATTGCATAAAATGGTAAATGTGAACGAAAATTGGCATGTGTGCTTGCCATGTTGTTGTGTGCGTGTGTAAAAAATTTGGGTCCGTTTGGTGGATCTGAAAAAAAACACTTTCAGACTTGGCCTTTCGTCCTAACCGAAGCAGCTCGTTTCCACATGGTGTATCTCTTGCCATGCACGACATGATTCCAAAATTTGGCATGATGTGGGAATGCCCATGGGAGGCTCCCATGCAAAAAAATGAACGAATTCAGACACCAAACACACGTTGCGTCACGACCGGCCAGTATTTTAGGGTTTTTTCATCTGAAAACCATAGAAATTGCATAAAATGGTAAATGTGAACGAAAATTGGCATGTGTGCTTGCCATGTTGTTGTGTGCGTGTGTAAAAAATTTGGGTCCGTTTGGTGGATCTGAAAAAAAACACTTTCAGACTTGGCCTTTCGTCCTAACCGAAGCAGCTCGTTTCCACATGGTGTATCTCTTGCCATGCACGACATGATTCCAAAATTTGGCATGATGTGGGAATGCCCATGGGAGGCTCCCATGCAAAAAAATGAACGAATTCAGACACCAAACACACGTTGCGTCACGACCGGCCAGTATTTTATGGTTTTTTCATCGGAAAACCATAGAAATTGCATAAAATGGTATATGTGAATGAAAATTGGCATGTGTGCTTGCCATGTTGTGTGCGTGTGTAAAAAATTTGGGTCCGTTTGGTGGATATGAAAAAAAAAACACTTTGAGACTTGGCCTTTCGTCCTAACCGAAGCAGCACATTTCCACATGGTGTATCTCTTGCCATGCACGGCATGATTCCAGTATTCTCTTGCAGACTTGGCTCTATGAGAAATTCTGAGTCGACCATATTGATTGCACCATTTCCTATCTTCAACGAGATAAACCATTGATCCAATACTGGGACGAAGCAAAGGCTGGAAAGGTGGACAAAATAATATCGCAGAACTACGTAGGAGTAGGACAGGTATATGCTTACTGTTACTAGTTGTCATCTGCTCAGTTTTTGCAAAATTGCTCATAATAAAAAAAAATTGCAGATGGTTGAGGACCTCAGGCGCCCTTGGAAGCCAGTGCGCAAGGTTTCACATCAACCTACAAAGTCTGCTTTTGAGGTACGTCCTATGTAACTTGTACAATGATACTACTCGTTTCTTAGGCTGAAACTATTTGTTTGTACAAATAATTTTATGAAACAATCAGTTCTTATTTACCTTAACTTGTAGGTCGATGGGACACTAGGCCGCGTACTCGCCCAGGTGGGAGAGATGAAAGCAATAGTGTCTCAGCAATATTCAGAGATGTCCGCACAACTGGACGGAGTACAAAGGCGCCAGAAGCAAAACAGCATGCATTTGGAGGACTTCATCTGTGCATTCAATGTATGCATTTGTTTTTTTTGTAATTCATCCTTCGTGCATGACTAACATTTTTTCCATTAATAGGATCATCGATTTGGCGTAGGACAGAAGGACTTTAATGAGGGTCAGAGAGTTGATAATAATATCAAGGTATGTCACAACATTTCTAACTGTCTTCATGTCAGAGAATGTATGCTAACCATTTTTTATTTTTAGAAAACCTCAAAGAATGTTGCTGCTAGTACAAATGAAGTGCCAAAGTGTGTCTACAGCAACCCCAGCAAGAACCTTGCTAGGGAATTTGAGGTATGAATTCCATCTTGGTACAATGTTTTTTTGTCAACCATACTTACTGCTAACTTGTTCATCTGTACAGAAGGTAAAGAAAACACCTGTGGACCCCCACAAAGGAAAAACAGACAGAGATGATGCTGTGGACTCATTTGGTAAGCGTTTTAGGAGTGACAGCAAGAACTTAGCCTCCCAATCTGAGGTCAGCATCACATGTCTGAACCATATTGCTAGCAAAGGTTTTATTTCAACCATATTCTTAACTTGATGACAATATTGCAGAAGGTGAAGAAAACATATGTACACCCCCAGAAGTCAAAGACTGAAAGAGACGATAGCAAGAACTTACCCTCCGAATCTGAGGTCAGCATCACATGTCTGAACAAAATTGCTAACAAACATTTTTCTCAACCCATATTCCTAACCTTAAGTCAAATATCGCAGAAGGTCAAGCCTACGTCCATGGATGCCATGGACTCCATAGGGAGGCGTGTCAGACATGACGGCGGGAAGAAAAAGAAGTCCTCACTCCTTCAGAGCGAGGAATACGAATTTTACACCCCCGCGCTCAGAAAGAAAAGAGCTCTATCTCAACAGACACATGACAGTAACGATGTTATGTACACACAGAATAAGAAGATGAATCCTGGGAAAAGCAACAGCCAGCAGCTAAAACAGCTCAAGGAGGACTTGATCAATTTTCAGACAGAAACAGATCGAGTTACACAAAATATAGTAGCAGATTATGTAAACAGTACTCCAGAGACCGCCAAGTTGGTGAAGATCAAGGACATACTTCTAACGCAGAAGTATCTTAAATGCCTTACAACACCAGATCATTCCTCCTTTGCAGCTTGGGTGGATGACGATGTAAGTGCTAACGCAATATGGTATCTTTGATTATTTATATGTTTTCTAATTGAACTAATATCTTCTTTCTTAGGTACTCTATGCGGCAATCGAACTCCTACGTCTGGACGGACTAGAAGGTGTACGAGATCATGGTACCGTGTATGTCGAAAGGTCGACCATCGTCAACATCCTGAAGAGAGATGGCACAGTCCCGAATTGTACCTTGGATGTTTTAAGCGGCAAATCAGGCACTAAATGGGGAGATAACTACCTTAAACATGACATGGTAACAACATCCACCCTTCTGTTATAATAATAAGAAATTTTATTTTTAGGCACTTCAAACCACTTACAAATTTTGCACGCAGATTTTCCTACCTTCAAATATTCCCAAGAACCACTGGTTCCTGGCTGTTGTCAACTCCCAAAAGAGGGAGATTCAAATTCTGGACTCACTCCAATCACGCAACAACTGGAAAGAAGTAATTGCTGCGGTGAGGCTCTAACAACATTTTATATAACTTACAGTTTATACGAATACGGTACTAAATTGAGTGATATGTTACTTGCAGCTTCTTGGAATGGAAACACATATTGATATAGCAGTGATGGAAAATGGAATGCAAGGAAGTAGATGGCCGGACACTCAAGTGGCTTCGTGGCCTATCAAAGACTATGAAGTGCCACAGCAAACAGATGGCTGTTCCTGTGCTCTCTGGGTGTTGAAATTCATCCAATATTGGACCGGAGTGAGATTGTCGGGAATATTCAACCAGGTAACTACATCTTCCCTATCTAACTTAACTTTCACATATACAAAGGGTCCTAACGTCTACCTCCTATGCAGGATGACATAAGACAGTTCAGAAGATGGCTTGCTGCTGCCTTGATCAATTCACCTCACAATGAGTTGAAAGTTCGGAAGGCCATACCAGCAGTTGATTTAGAAGATGATTTAGAAGACCTCGACCTTGGAGGTGACGACGGACACAACGACAGCGGAGATGTCTCAGGAGACCATGGTTCCGCACTATAGTTGTGTGCTGCTGGACTTAGGGTAGAGTTAATAGGATTGGGCGTGGTGTGGTTTTTGCCCCGTAGACGGTTTCCACACCGTTTTCAATTTTAAAACTTTATCTATACAGCGGAGATGTATCAAACAATTTTTTTGGTTGTGCTACTTCATATATACGGCAAATTGCCGTACATTTACTACTTTTATCTGCATTGAATATCTACATTAATTTTTAATTAAAGTCTTTCATGCACAAAATCTTGTATTCTTTGTTTAATGATGCAATTCCCTTTGGTTTATAGGATGTGCTTCAAAAACCAAATTTCTAAGTGGCTTTACACTACCGGTCGCAATTTCCTTGCTACTTGTGTCCTTGGAAGCAACACATTCTTTTTAAACCTGGGGTTTCAGTTCTGTATTATGCCAATGAACGATAGGCAAATGCTGTCCTGTTTGCTTACCCCGTTACAAAATGTCAAAGGATGAGCCAACTTGGCCACCAACTTGGGAACTAGCCATTGCCTAACCTCTGAGTGTTTAACAGGTGTCTGAACTGGAATGTCTGTTCATATGACTATGACTTAATCTGAAACTGAAACATGCTCTCTGTGGAATCTGAAACTGCACATGCTCTGCACTAATATCACATACAAAAAAAATCATTGTGTACATGAGCTACTTTCGGACTTGCTGCTATACAAGCTAGTGTTGATTTCTGAATTTGAACAACGACACAAGATGAGCAGAGAGGATGAGCATGGACCTGAACTACTGCTGGTGTGATGAAATTCGTCCTCCTCCTAGGCGAGGACCATGGCTGGATCAGCTTTTACGATGGACAAGCTAGCTTAGGAACTCGACAAAAGAAATGGGGGCCAATGGATCGATGGGTCGGATGCGAGTACCTGCATCGGCCGCGACAGATCTGTACGGCACTGGTCGGCGGCGCGTAGGGCCTTGACGGCGACGGGGCATGCCGGCGACGTCTCTCCTTAGTCCTCCCCCTCGGCGACCTGCTCCACATCCCGCAGCTTAGGAGGGGAACACGGGCGGCGGGGAAATTTAGCCGCCGACCACAGCCGCCTAGGAAACCGGGGAGGGGCGGCGCCCGCGGTGCTGGCTCCTCCGAGTACGGCGGGGCGCCAAACCATACCGCCCGCAAATACTGCGCGGAGGGTACTCACGGCGACCGGGCGCCGTCGTCCTGTCGCCATAGCGCCGCCATCGGTCGCCCTTTTCCTTTCACCTTTCATTCGGTTCTGTGCGTGGGCCGTCAGACTGCGGGCGAGGAAGGGCGACGATGGCTATTGAAAAAACAAATGATCACGTTAAATTCCACTAATGCCCTTCACTTGTTTTTCGGGGGAACCAGCCCGCGTTTTCGTTAAACAGTGAACTACCGAAACTACCCCTGATCGCAAAATATACTACCAGAAATCTGGAGTAGTATTTCCATATCTGGGCCATCCATACAGAAAAATGAACGGCCAAAATTCATCTGATGCACCGTAAAATGTCTCTATATTTATACTTGTCTCATTTTTGCAAAAGAACTAATCAGCTAGCATCGTGTAGTTTCTGTGGGCGGGAGCGCAAGCTTGCTGCAAGGAGTCGTTAATTAACCGTCGTACGATTTCGGCGGGCGCACAATCAGGACGTCATGTCTAACCTGACATCAGTTATGCTCGAAGTCAAACAGGCATGGTAATAAGTATACCGAAACCCGCAGCCGGCGGTGCTGATGCTCTAGTCCCGGCTCTGATTCTTCGCCGTGCTATCCTCACTTCGCGATGCCGTGGTGAGACGGCGTGGGGGCCTCATGACCGTGTTGGCGCAGGGTGGTGGTTGGTTTGATGGCAGGCTCTAGAGTGCCTGAGGTGCGGGTTGGGATCGGGGCAAACCCCTATCGGCTTGGCCGACACCGGCGCGGTGGCGCCTGTGGGTGCCACCTGACCTTCCGGGAGGGCGTCGGGGGCTACCCTTCCTCTCGCCTTGTCGTGTACCGGGGGAAACCCTTGGCAGCAGCGTCGTCATCGTCACGATCCTTCTTGGAGGTGTTGATAGGTGCCGGCGCTTCGGAGTCTTGGAGCCTAGTGGAAGATCCCGGTGGGCACAGTGATCGCGAGGCCTCTTCGTTCTTGTTGATCCGCCGTTGTCGGCATTTGTTTCTTTTGCTCTTTCTCTATCTTTTCTTTTGGGCGTGACTGTGCTGCTTCCGCCCCAGCATCTATTTTTGTATAGTTTGGTTGGTTGCTTTGTATACAAAGCGGGGAAACCCTTTTTGGGTAAACCCGCAGCCGGCCGACACAAGTCATGCATGGTAAAACCATCCTCGGTTTCCAAGCTTCATTAGCAGCATGAATCATGCCGGCTTCCCGCCAGCACCAAACCCTACATAAACCCGCCAGCCACACATGCTCAAACCACACTGCTCTACTCAGCTACCCGATCGAGTACACAGCACCAAAAGCTAAAGGCAAGCTCGAGCAATGCCGTCGTCCCAAGCCCTAGCGCTTGTCTCGCTCGCCCTCCTCCTCTTCTGCGCCCACTGCCCTACTCAGCTACCCGACCGACGACGTCTGTGCCGACCCTGCGGCGGGCGACGCCTGCCACAACGTCCCCAAGGCGCTGCGCCTGAAGCTGATCGCCGTCCCGGCCATCCTCGTCTCCAGCGTGCTCGGCGTGTGCCTGCCGCTCTTCGCCAGGTCGGTGCCGGCGCTCCAGCCCGGCCGCAGCCTCTTCTCCGTCGTCAAGGCCTTCGCGTCGGGCGTCATCCTCGCCACCGGCTACATGCACGTGCTGCCTGACTCGTTCGACAACCTCAGCTCGCCGTGCCTCCCCAAGAAGCCGTGGGGGGACTTCCCCTTCACCGCCTTCGTCGCCATGCTCGCCGCCCTCTTCACGCTCGCGGTCGACTCGCTCATGCTCACCTTCTACAACCGGAACAATAAGGTCGGCAGCGGCCCCAGTGTTGGAATAATTGTAGAGATAGAATTGTATAGAGAGAGGACTCTTCTGTTTAAATTTGTATCTCTTCTCTATCTCTTCTTCTGCTCTTTACCGACCTTCTCTGGAAGATCGATTCCTTCTTGTAATCCACGGCATCGCCAATATAAATACAACGCGGCCCGAGCAAAGGGTTTAACGCTTCCCAATATTCTTACATGGTATCAGAGCGACTTCTTCCTAAGATCGAAAGGAGATCGCATCTAGCCAAGCTATTCTTCAACCTATCGCCATGACTACCGCCTCCACCAACGCCAGCACCATGAGTGCCCTCGCCATGTCCCTTGCATCCGCCTCCACCTTCGCCCCTTCCTCCTCGTCCACCCCATCCTTTGCCACATCCCTCGAATCACCCCCCCCCCCCAGGAGAAGCTGATGAGGAACAATTACCTCATGTGGAAGGCCATCGTGCTGCCCCAAATCAAGGGCGCACAGATGGGCCACCACCTTGATCCGGCGAGCCAGGCGCCACCGGAAACCCTCACCATCACCAAGGATGGGAAGGAGGAGCAGATCGCCAACTTCGCCTGCGTTCTCTGGTATGCACAGTAGCAGCAGGTTCAGGGCTTTCTGATGGGTTCTTTGTCTCGCGAGATTCTTGCACAGGTGGTTACTTTGCAGACACCAGCAGAGGTTTGGGCGGCGATCCAAGCCATGTTTGCTGGTCAAACCGAAGCACAAGCGATCAACACGCGGATGGAACTCACAAACCTCAAGAAGGGGAACATGTCTATGGCAGAATATTTGGCCAAGATCAAGATGCTCACGGATGAGATCGCCTGCACCGGAGCTCCCATGTCCACAGGCAAGATTGTCTCTCAAGTCCTGGCCGGCCTCGACCTCGACTACAACCCGGTTGTGTCGGCCCTCGCTGCACGGGTTGAACCTGTGTCTGTACAGGAGCTGTACACCCAACTTCTCAGCTTTGACGCGCGGCTCAATCTTCTCCATGGGATGAATATGCGCCAGTCTTCAGCCAATGCCGTCTCGCGTGGCCGCGGCACTGGCCGTGGGCGCGATCACCAGGGGAGAAACCGTGGCGGCGGTGGGCGCGGCCGCGGCAAAGGCTCAGGTGCGCGACCAGGCGGGAGCGGCTACACCAACACCAACGCTCCTGCCCGTTCTGGAGGGGGCGGCTTCAGCAACAATCACGCCTCCTGGTCCATCCTCAAGCAATCGTGTTCGGTGCCAATTATGCAAAAAACCAGGCCATGAGGTCATGGACTGTTGGCACCGTTACGATGAAGACTTTGTCCCTGATGCTTGTCATGCCGCTGCTGCAATCAGGGAGCAAGGAGGAGATGGCACGGTCTGGTACGCCGACTCGGGGGCCACTGATCATGTCACCAACGAGCTTGAAAAACTCTCCATGAGGGAGAGATACTTCGGCAACGATCAAATTCACACCGCGAGCGGTGGAGGTATGGATATTTGTCACATTGGTCAAGCATCTATTAATTCCCCTACTCTTAAACGTGATCTTGTTCTAAAAGATGTCCTTCATGTCCCACAAGCCGATAAAAACCTTGCATCTATGTCTCGTTTATCTGCCGATAATAATGTCTTTTTTGAAACTCATCCAACATATTTTCTCATCAAGGATCGGGCAACGAGGGAGCTCATTCACCACGGTAGATGCATTGGAGGCTTGTATCCCATCACATCCGGAGCACTTAGTCAAAAGCGTCGTCGTCAAGTCTACTCCGCCGTCAAGCCTTCCTTGGCAAGATGGCATCAACGATTAGGACATCCTTCTTCGGTCATCGTCAAGCAAGTAGTGAATAAAGGCAATCTTCCATTGTCATCTAGTCAAAATATTGAGTCTGATTGTGATGCTTGTTAGTGTGTAAAGAGTCACCAACTCCCTTATCCTAAGTCAAATAGTGTGTCTCGTGCTCCTTTGGAACTTATTTTTAGTGATGTATGGGGTCATGCAAGAGATTCTTTTGAAAGAAAAAAATATTATGTTAGTTTTATTGATGACTTTAGCAAGTTCACCTGGATATATTTGCTCAAGTTTAAATCTGAAGTTCTTTCCATCTTCCAAGAATTTCAGAAACTTGTTGAGCGTCAGTTTAACAGAAAGATTATTGCAGTCCAAAGTGACTGGGGAGGAGAGTATGAGAAACTCAACTCTTTCTTTCGTGATATTGGTATTAGTCATCATGTCTCTTGCCCTCATGCTCATCAGCAGAATGGCTCCGCCGAGCGTAAACATCGCCACATTGTCGAAGTAGGTCTATCCCTTCTAGATCATGCATCCATGCCCTTAAAATATTGGGATGAAGCCTTTATTGCTGCCACTTATCTTATAAACCGTCTTCCTAGCAAAGTGATTGGACATATTACCCCCTTGGAAAAATTGTTTCATCAAAAACCAGACTACAATTCTTTGAGAATCTTCGGGTGTGCTTGTTACCCTAATCTTCGTCCGTATAATCATCACAAACTTGAGTTTCGCTCTACTCAATGTGTGTTTCTTGGTTATAGTAATCTTCACAAAGGCTACAAGTGTCTTGAAATTTCCACTGGACGAATCTATATTTCTCGTGATGTTATATTTGATGAAACAATATTCCCTTTTGAAAAGCTTCATCCAAATGCTGGAGCCCTCCTTCGTGCAGAAATTGCACTTCTTCCGGAGTATATGTCTAGTCCAGATCACGGGGGTGAGTTAAATAGTACTGATCATGTGACTAATTCCAAAGAAAATATGATTTTTGATGATAAAAGTGCAGCTTCAGGGCGTGATTTCATGCAGAAGGATGCAGCCAACGTTGTCACGGGATCCCAGGTGGATTTGGGCAGCAGCAGAACGGGATCCGAGGAAAATCCTCGCGTGAGGCTGTCAGGCGCGCGATCTGAGGTGATTCCCTCCGTGTCGCATGCATCAGCCGCCGACAGCCCAGGCAGCGTGGGCCCTTTGAGCCGAGCCAGCACGGGCCGGTGCAGCTCCCCGAGCGCCACGCGCGCGACTGATGGGCTGGTGGCCGACCAGGAGACAGGCGCGGGGCCCAGCGCCAACGTCTCGCCCCGCGCGTCCGAGGAGACAATCAGCGAGGGCGACACGCGGCGCGGTTCTACTGGAGCGCTGATCGCGCGGGAGTTTTCTGCCGTCTCGGATCTGGAGCGATCTGACGCGGTGGATCCAGATCAGTCTGGTACAGCGGATCCGGCCAGATCTTCTGCGGCTGTCAATTCGGCTGAGGATTCTGTTGCACCAGGTATTCCACTTCGACACACGAGGTCTCGGTCCGGTATTGTTAAGAAGAAGGAATACACTGATGGCACTATAAGGTATGATAAAATGAAACGTGCCTTTCTCACTAGTATGGGTGAACCAACTCATTTGCATGATGCACTTGCTAGTAAGGAGTGGAAAAAGGCCATGGATGTTGAATATGAAGCACTTATGAAAAACAAAACTTGGCACCTAGTACCACCAACAAAAGGCATAAATGTCCTAGATTGCAAGTGGGTATACAAAATTAAAAGGAAATCTGATGGAAGCATAGACAGGTATAAGGCAAGGTTAGTTGCAAAAGGTTTCAAGCAGAGATTTGGTATTGACTATGATGATACTTTCAGTCCTGTTGTTAAAGCAGCTACTATCCGACTTGTGCTATCTGTTGCGGTTTCCAAAGGTTGGAGCTTAAGGCAGCTAGATGTTCAGAACGCATTTCTTCATGGTGTTCTGGAAGAAGAGGTTTTTATGCGGCAACCACCAGGTTATGAGAACAAAAGCTCACCTCATTTTGTTTGCAAGTTAGATAAGGCTTTATATGGTCTGAAACAGGCCCCAAGAGCCTGGTACTCAAGATTGAGCACTCAGTTACAACAACTTGGGTTTACACCATCTAAGGCGGATACCTCATTGTTTTTCTATCAAAAAGGACATGTCATTATCTATGTTCTAGTATATGTTGATGACATTATTGTTGCTAGTTCAAGTTCAGATGCTACCACTTGTTTGCTTAAGGATTTAAAGATGGAGTTTGCTCTTAAGGATCTAGGAGATCTTCATTATTTCCTTGGCATAGAGGTCAAACAGATAAAAGATGGTATATTTCTTTCACAGGAGAAATATGCTCATGATATACTCAGGAGAGTAGGGCTGGAAAACTACAAACCTGTAAGTACACCAATCTCAACTTCAGAGAAACTCACAATTGATAGTGGAGAAGCACTTGGACCTGAGGATGCAACAAAATACAGAAGTGTTGTCGGTGCATTACAATATTTGACTCTTACACGTCCTGATATTTCTTACTCCGTAAATAAAGTGTGTCAATATTTGCATGCACCTACTACTACTCATTGGACTGCGGTTAAAAGAATTGTGAGGTATCTAAAGTTCTCAGAAGGACTTGGACTTAGAATTGTCAAGTCTTCGTCTATGCTTGTGACTGCTTACTAAGATCCAGACTGGGCAGGATGTCCTGATGATAGAAGGTCTACAGGTGGATTTGCTGTTTTTCTGGGAACAAATCTTATATCATGGAGTGCAAGGAAACAGGCTACAGTTTCAAGATCAAGTACTGAAGCAGAGTATAAGGCTCTAGCAAATGCCACTGCCGAAGTCATGTGGATTCAAACTTTGCTTTATGAGCTCGGTATTAAGACTCCGCAAGCTGCAAGGTTATGGTGTGATAATATTGGTGCAACCTACCTTTCAGCTAATCCTGTCTTCCATGCACGGACTAAACATATTGAGGTTGATTTCCATTTTGTCAGAGAAAGAGTAGCTCGCAAACTGCTTGATATCAAGTTTATACCCACTGGTGATCAACTGGCTGATGGCTTTACAAAACCTCTCACTATGAGAAGGCTGGATGAATTCAAGTTCAATCTCAACCTTGGTGTTCTGTAGGTTTAGATTGAGGGGGAGTGTTGGAATAATTGTAGAGATAGAATTGTATAGAGAGAGGACTCTTCTGTTTAAACTTGTATCTCTTCTCTATCTCTTCTTCTGCTCTTTACCGACCTTCTCTGGAAGATCGATTCCTTCTTGTAATCCACGGCATCGCCAATATAAATACAACGCGGCCCGAGCAAAGGGTTTAACGCTTCCCAATATTCTTACACCCAGCACCGCCGCTGTCGCCAGCCACGAGAGCCCGGAGCAGGGGGGACACTGGCACTGTCACGGCCACGAACATGCACATGGCCATGCCCACGGCATGATGTCGGACAAGCCCGAAGATGCTGAGGCCGGCCGGATGCAGCTGCGCCGGAACCGCGTTGTCGTTCAGGTAATCTTGCGTTGCACTTGCACAATTCCTAATTTCATCATGCGGCTTCTAATTGATTGGGTTGCCTTCCATAGTTTCTTGTTGTCACTGGTGGATGAACTTGCACCTCTAAGGCTCTGACATGGTTTCAAAGTCAAGCAATATATCTAGTAACATCTCTCAAGCATGGCCGGGTCCGTATTGAATAGGAAAGTCTTTTGCCGTACACACTACTACCAGCCACGATTAGTTCATGTATAGACGAAAATTGCTTTTGGAGGCCTTCATTTGCAAAATTCAGAATCCATATTTTTACATTTTAAAAATTCTGAAAAAAATACAGATATACATGAAGGCATAATCTACATGTGTGTAAATTTTCAGAACAAAATACGTTGAAATAAGGGCTGCAAAAAAAATACAAATCTGAGGCTTTTCAGCACATGATACTATTCATCCTCAAAGTCCATGAATTTGTTTTTTTTTTCATTTCAAGGCATTTCATCCTGAATTTTTACACTAATATACATTTCATCTTTGTATACTTGCATACTTTTTCAGTTTTTCTTAAACAGAGAAGTTCAAATTTTGATTTTTTTTAAAATAAACCCAAATGATAAGTGCCAACGTGTGGCACAAAGTAACACCACCCTGACATTTTTTACACTAAAATTGCCATCTAAAAAAACGCCCAAAAAACTGAAACTTACCATCCAAGCAGAAATTTGTCATGCTTCATAACTAAAATTGTCATCCTCAGGTAACTAAACTTGCCATCAAAAAACACGAGGGCGGAATTGTTTCATGCCACACGTGTGGCACTTATCAAAGGCTCCATGGAGCTTGGTCACGAAAACCCCACTCGTGTATAAAAGCTTGCAATCCGCGAATAAGTACTATTGCAAATAATTACTATAGGCTAGATCTGAAAACTTTCTTCGAGAATGCTTATTCAATTAACCATGTGGTCATCTCTTTATGGCTATGTGGAATTGTGGATCAATCTATACAGAGGCTAGGGAATGATCCTCTTTTTCAACCAAAAAAAAGAGATGTGTCGGTATTTTTTTAGCTAAGACATCTCTAGCTCGGACAGTCAGTCAGATTTCCAGGAGATGATCGAATGGGATATGCAGGCTGATCGACTTCAAATGGCGGGAGGTATGACTTTGCCTTGCATTAAAATAATATCGGTTGATTAGCAATTACTACTAATCACCAACCCGTGTATCTGTTGATCATATATTGGTTTTAAAGCTTATTTGACACAACTATTCGACATAATGGAACATTAAGAAGTATGTATATCTTGATTATCAAAACAAAGAAGTACATATATATCTTTCTTATTATCTTATCCGTTGGTAACATATTTGTTTCAAAACATGTTTGTTCCAAAATGAGGACATTCTTTCAGGAGACACCACTAGGTATGAAATAATGATTCTCCGTGTCTATAAAAAATGGATTAGATGAGTGACAACGTCAACGGCACGCACTAGCGCATCACAATGACGCGGCAACAAGAGCAAACGAACACAGGCCCAATACATCGAAAGGCTTGTTGTTCATCCATTAAAATAACACTTCAAGTAAAGGGGTAGAGAGAAGAGAGAAACACACTTCACCAGGTGTACTCTGTGTTGGAGATTCCGGTGACTCAGCATGGACTTCGAAGGTATCGAAGCATGTAAATTCAAATGTGTCATGTTGTATAATTGATTTGTGCATGCATTTTGTGCATAAACGATTATGGATGAAAGTCTCCGCACCATAGTGTATTTTGCATAGTTGTTCATTTGTATCTGTAATGATTTAATATGCGCACATCAAGATAAGTTTAATTAGCTCAAGTAAGGGGCTAGGAGTAGCATGTTTGACTTCGTTTCCAAAATAGCTGAAGTTTAGCAAGCATGATCCACGCAAAGTTGACTTTTTTTTCTAGTGAGATAGTACTAATAACTTAATGAGCCTTCATATGACTAAATCAAATAAGTAAAGTGAATGTTAAGACCTGGTCCCATTTTTTCTTCATATTTATTGTGAATTGTGACTTCTTGAATCAGGATTCCTTTTTCATAATTAGGCAAGTCACTATAAGAATAACCTAATTTGCCCTTTGCCGAGTATTTCTGATACTTCGCTATTTGCAGAATAAGCTTATTCTCATTTGCCTTTCCCCGAGTATTCTGATACTCCGCAAATAAGGTTACTCCTATCCAAATTGATTGACGCGGGTTTAGTATAACTTTGAAGCCGTGTCAATTAATTTGGATTGGAGGAAGTAGTATATTAATTTGCACGTCTAGTTTCTGTTCCCACATGCTTAATGCGTACACGCAGGTTCTGGAGATGGGCATAGTGGTGCACTCGGTGGTGATCGGGCTGGGCATGGGCGCGTCGCAGAGCGTGTGCACCATCCGGCCGCTGGTGGCGGCCATCTGCTTCCACCAGCTGTTCGAGGGCATGGGCCTCGGCGGCTGCATCCTCCAGGCGGAGTACGGCGTGAAGATGAAGGCCGGGCTGGTCTTCTTCTTCTCCACCACCATGCCGTTCGGGGTCGCGCTGGGGCTGGCGCTCACCAAGGTGTACAGGGACAACAGCCCCACGGCGCTCATCGTCGTCGGCCTGCTCAACGCCGCGTCCGCGGGGCTGCTGCACTACATGGCGCTCGTGGAGCTCCTCGCCGCCGACTTCTTGGGGCCCAAGCTGCAGGGCAGCGTCAGGCTCCAGCTCGTCTGCCTCGCCGCCGTCCTCCTCGGCGCCGGCGCCATGTCCCTCATGGCCAAGTGGGCATAACGAGTAACGACTCGTCGAAGCTCGCCCTCTGCATGCAGTATAGTATGCTCTCTAGCTAAGTGTACGTGTGTGCCTGTACATATATAATATGCATTTCCCCCTAGACTAGTACGTAATTACGCTTGCGTGATCGCAGCTCACGTCTGAGACACTTGTGCTATGTGTAAAAACTAGTGATGGTTTTTCCGTTCATGCTTACAGGGCTGCGCTATGTCATAATTATATGTTTTTGGTCAATAAAAGAAAAACTTCACCTCATTTCAGAGAGGAGCTTGTGCACTTTCTTCTTTAGTTTTCCGGTTTTCCCCGGCAAAAAATCTGGCTGCAGGATTTCATTGCAAATTTAAATCATGCAGATTCTAGGGTCCGGACATATAGGAGAGGTTTTAGGGTCCAGCTTGGAGATGACCTAAGAGCCTATTTAGTACGAATTGGTGAAATGAGGAAATCCATCAAAATAATTCAACAAGCTGTAGAAAAAAAATTCTTGGAGGACCTTATGAGAATTTAGAACGTCCCGCCCTATACCACGTGTAGCCACACTCTAGTGCCCTTTTCTACTTAGTTGGACAGATCACTTCATCTCCAACAGCCGCCAACGCGCGGGGCGCTAAAAGGTTCTCTGCAGCACGCTCATCACCTGAAAAAGCGCGGCGGGCAGCGCTGGCTATAGCAGCCGCGCTAAAATTTAGCGCACACGCATAGCTCCAGCAGGCGCGCTAAAATGCAGCGCGCTATCGCACGAACATTGCATACATATTTTTTAATAAAAATGATACATAAAAATTCATATAAAAAACGATACATATATATTTTACATAGTTCATAGCATAGATAGATAACGATCCATAGATAGATAAAACTACGATGCAACTACATTGAAAACTACAGTGCAACTACATACTACGGTGCAACTAGATGAACTACGATGATAAAACTACGATGCAACTACAACCTACTCTGAGTCGTCCTCGTCCTCCTCATCCGAGCTGGTGTTGTCCGAGGTATCGATCCACATGTCATCCCAACGAGGGTCATTATCCCCAAAGATCGACACCCCACCTGCTTCAACGATATCGCACTGTGATATCGTCAGGGCCTTCCGCCAACGCCTGTCCCACCGCTCCGCGCGGCGCTTTGCCGTCCTTTCCGCCCAGAAGGCGCGCTCCGCCGCGACGTCCTCCGGGTGGCACCGGCGCCACTCTGCCATGGCTCGCTCGTCCTCCTCGGCGATGAGGAGGCGGCGCTGCCGCCGACGGTGCTCCGCACGGTCCTGGTCCGTGATAAGACGAGGCGGAGGGACGACAGACTGCGCCTGCTCGCGCGTGAAGACGTCGCGGAAGTTCATCTGCGCCGGCGGCCTCTCTAGGCGCCACGCCGCCGCGTCGTACGCGCGGGCGGCCTCGTGCACGGTCCCGAACGTGCCGAGGCCGAGCCGGACGTCGCCGGACCGGATCTCGGCGTAGTAGGTGCCGCCGGGGCGCTCGCGAATGCCGCGGTAGCTAGTGTTAAACATTGTAACCTTCGGTGTTGTATAAACCGTAGGATAGATTAGGTTGTTAGGCTGTTGTGATTGAGTCCTTGGAGATCAATCCACGCCATGTAAATCTCTTTGTAACAACCTGGCTTCGGCCCCTATATTAACACGCAATGCGTCCCTGCTAGTCATATGTTTAACCTATTCTTCTCACATGGTATACATGAAGGAAATATGCCCTAGAGGCAATAATAAAGTTGTTATTTATATTTCCTTATATCATGATAAATGTTTATTATTCATGCTAGAATTGTATTAACCGGAAACTTAGTACAAGTGTGAATACATAGACAAACAGAGTGTCACTAGTATGCCTCTACTTGACTAGCTCGTTGAATCAAAGATGGTTAAGTTTCCTAGCCATAGACATGAGTTGTCATTTGATTAACGGGATCACATCATTAGAGAATGATGTGATTGACTTGACCCATTCCTTTAGCTTAGCATTTGATCGTTTAGTATGTTGCTATTGCTTTCTTGATGACTTATACATGTTCTATGACTATGAGATTATGCAACTCCCGAATACCGGAGGAACACTTTGTGTGCTACCAAATGTCACAACGTAACTGGGTGATTATAAAGGTGCTCTACAGGTGTCTCCGATGGTACTTGTTGAGTTGGCATAGATCGAGATTAGGATTTGTCGCTCCGATTGTCGGAGAGGTATCTCTGGGCCCTCTCGGTAATGCACATCACTATAAGCCTTGTAAGCAATGTAAATAATGAGTTAGTTGCGGGATGATGCATTACGGAACGAGTAAAGAGACTTGCCGGTAACAAGATTGAACTAGGTATTGAGATACCGACGATCGAATCTCGGGCAAGTAACATACCGATGACAAAGGGAACAACGTATGCTGTTATGCGGTTTGACCGATAAAGATCTTCGTAGAATATGTGGTAGCCAATATGAACATCCAGGTTCTGCTATTGGTTATTGACCGGAGACGTGTCTCGGTCATGTCTACATAGTTCTCGAACCTGTAGGGTCCGCACGCTTAAAGTTCGGTGACGATCGGTATTATGAGTTTATGTGTTTTGATGTACGGAAGATAGTTCGGAGTTCCGGATGTGATCACGGACATAACGAGGAGTCTCGAAATGGTCGAGACATAAAGATTGATATATTGGATGGCTATATTCGGACACCGAAAGTGTTCCGGGTGATTTCGGAGAAAACCAGAGTGCCGGAGGGTTACCGGAACCCCCCCCCCCCCGGGAACTAATGGGCCACATGGGCCTTAGTGGAGAGAGAGAGGGCCGGCCAGGGCAGGCCGCACGCCCCCTCCCCCTCTGGTCCGAATTGGACTAGGGAAGGGGTGGCAGCGCCCCCCTTTCCTTCTCCATCTCCTCCTTCCTTTCCCCCTCCTAGTAGGACTAGGAAAGGGGAGTCCTACTCCTACTAGGAGGAGGACTCCTCCTCTCCTGGCACGCCCCAAGGGCCGGCCGGCCTCCCCCCTTGCTCGTTTATATACGGGGGCAGGGGGGCACCCTAGAACAGACAAGTTGATCATTGATCTCTTAGCCGTGTGCGGTGCCCCCCTCCACCATAATCCACCTCGGCCATATCGTTGCAGTGCTTAGGCGAAGCCCTGCGCCGGTAGCTTCATCATCACTGTCATCATGCCGTCGTGCTGACGAAGCTCTCCCTCGACACTCTACTGGATCATGAGTTCGTGGGACGTCACCGAGCCGAACGTGTGTAGATCGCGGAGGTGTCGTACTTTCGGTACTAGGATCGGTCGATCGTGAAGACGTACGACTACATCAACCGCGTTGTCATAACAAACCTCTTTCGGTCTATGAGGGTACGTGGACAACCCTCTCCCCTCTCGTTGCTATGCATCACCATGATCTTGCGTGTGCGTAGTAATTTTTTTGAAATTACTACGTTCCCCAACAATACAGAGCCTACCTTTTCCATCGCATCTAGATGTCGAGCTCGTCCTCATCCGTCGCCATGGCCACGCCCTCCATCGCCTCTCTCGATCACACATAACCGAAAAACTGACCCGAGAGAATTTCCTGGTGTGGAAGGCACATGTCTTGCCACACATCAAGGGGGCGGGGCTGATGGGCTATCTGGACGGCTCGATCAAGGAGCCTGCCGCCGTGATCTACTCCGAGAAGGACGTCGCCAGCAAGAAGGAGATCACGTCCTCGCCGAATCCTGAGCATGCTGTGTGGGTTACCCAAGACCAGCAAATCCTCACGTTTTTGATCTCATCGCTCTCTCATGAGGTCTTACTGTAGGTCAGCTCCCACACCAGCGCCGCCTCGATCTGGAACGCCCTGCTGCAGAGTTTCTCCTCGCAGTCGAGGGCGAGGGTCATCCAACTCCGCTCTGCCATCGAGCACACCCGTAAAGGAGACATGTCCGCTGCTGCCTATTTCACCAAGATGGTGAGCATCTCCGACGAGTTGGCAGCCGCCGGCAAGCCCCTGGATGAAGACGAAGTCGTTGATCACATCCTGCAAGGTCTCCTCCATGAACCCGACTACAACGGCTTCGTCTCGGCCATCTCCACACCGCCAACGAGCAGCCGATCGGTCTCAGCGAGCTCTTCTCCCTGCTGCTGTCGGCTGAAGCTCGCATCGCCGCCCAAAACACCGCCTTCCACTCCGCCAATCTGGCGGCAAGGGGTGGAGGTCGCGGCAACCCAAGGGGCGGCAGCAACAGTGGAGGCGGCTCCCGCGGCTACATCAACAACAACGCGGGCGCCCATTACCCTGAGAATTCCAGCGGTGGCGGCTTTGGAGGTGGGCCGCGACAAGGAGGTGGTGACCGCAGTGACCGCGAGCACGAGAAGTGCCAGATTTGCAAGCTCGAAGGGCACGGCACATGGCGTTGCAAGAAACGCTTGGATCGCAACTTCAACAACAACGTCCGCAACCCTGCAGGAGGCGGCGGTGGCGGAGGACGTGGCGGTGGTGGAGGACAGCGCTCGGCCAACGCAGCCCACACCTATGGAGTTGATACCAATTGGTATCTTGACACCGGCGCTATTGACCACGTGACAGGAGAGTTGGAGAAGCTCGTTGTTCGTGATTGTTACACCGGCACGGAACAAATCCACACCGCAAGTGGTCAAGGTATGGATGTTGCACATATTGGTCATTCGGTTCTTACAACCCCTAATGGTTCCTCTTTAGCACTAAACAACATCCTCCATGCTCCACAAGCCGACCAGAGTTTACTTTCCGCTCATCGTCTTATGCAAGACAATCATGCTTTTCTTGAGATTTACCCTAAAATTTTCTTCGTCAAGGATCGGGCCACTCGGAGCACCATTCTTCAAAACAAGAGTAGAGATGGCTTGTTCCCTGTATCCGACCGTCAGGGTGTTCCTCATCTTCAAGTGCTAGGCGTTGCAAAACCATCCACTTCACGGTGGCACAAACGCTTAGGGCATCCTTCGCTACCGGTGGTCCAGAAAATTCTTCGTGATTTTAGTCTTCCAGTGTCAAATAAACAAGATCATCATCTGGTTTGTGATGCATGTCAAATGGCCAAGAGCCATCAACTTCCTTATTCTAGGTCTACTAGTGAGTCGAAAGCTCCTTTAGAGCTTGTTTTTTCAGATGTGTGGGGTCCTGGCCCAATTTCTGTAGCCAAACAGAAATATTATGTGAGCTTCATTGATGATTTCAGTAAATTTAGTTGGGTCTATTTACTCAAGAATAAGTCTGATGTGTTTGAAAATTCCATCTCTTTCAAAAGCATGTTGAACGACTTTTTGATCGCAAAATTCTTGCTATGCAAACCGACTGGGGGGGTGAATACCAAAAACTTCACTCATTTTTTGAATACATTGGCATCACCCACCATGTCTCTTGTCCTCATGCCCATCAGCAGAATGGTTCTGCTGAAAGAAAGCACAGGCACATTGTAGAGGTTGGCCTCTCCCTTCTTGCCCATGCCTTCATGCCTTTGAAGTTTTGGGATGAGGCCTTTCTCACGGCAGTTTACCTCATAAATCATCTTCCTAGTAGAGTTATTGCCAACCAAACACCACTTGAGCGCCTCTTTGGCACCAAACCAAATTATTCGTTCCTTCGCATCTTTGGTTGTGCGGTGTGGCCAAACCTACGCCCCTTCAACAAACACAAACTTGAATTTCGGTCCAAACAATGTGTGTTTTTAGGGTACAGTAGCCTTCACAAAGGATACAAGTGCTTAGATGTCTCTACTGGGCGGGTTTATGTGTCTCGTGATGTGGTGTTTGACGAGCACATTTTTCCGTTTTCACAACTCCATCCAAACGTTGGCGCACAACTTAGCAAGGAACTTGTCCTTCTTCCATCTCACCTCCTTCCTCCATCAGCCTATGTCCCCGGGGGTGTAGTAGGTCCTAATGATCATATGTCAATATCTAAGGCTCATGCCGAAAGTATGCAGGAAACTGGCGAGGAAATAGGCGAAAATTCCTTTGATTTTATGCAGCAAATAGAAAATACGGACGAAACTGGTGCAGACGATCCTAGCTGCAATCCCGGAGCTGATCCTGGCGGGAGTACCTCCTCGGGATCGCACGCTGTAGGCTCGACAGGCGGATCCCCGATGGGATCTGCGCCTGCGCCTGCGTCAGCGTCAGGCGGGCCAGGTGGGTCCCATGCGCGTGGGCCTGGTCGGTCTCCCGCAGCCCCTCAGCGGGCGGAACCGGGCGCGACCCCCGCCGCATGTGGGCCTGGCGTCGCGACAAGGTTGGGCGGTGGTGCGCCGCAGCCCAACCAGGACTCGCCACCTGGCGCTCCTGGAGAGGAGGCGCCCTCTGCGTCTGGCGGCTCGCTGCATGGCGGCTCGCCGCATGCCGCACCGGATCCGCTACAGGAGTCGAACGGGGGATTTTGTGTGGCTGATTCTTCGACTGTGTCTTCCACGTCCAATCGGCTTCAACAACATCTGGCTCAGCCTCCTCCGCCTCCTCCTACGCGAGCACACACCAGGTCATAGAGTGGTATTTCTCAACCAAAAAAATATAAGGATGGTTGCATTCGTTGGGGATCTTTCTATGCTACAGGTGAACTAGGAGAAGCACTGGGTGACTCCAAGTGGAAAGATGCTATGGACGAAGAGTATGCTGCTCTCATGAAGAACAAAACCTCGCACTTGGTTCCTCCTGCCAAGGGTCGGAATGTGATTGATTGCAAATGGGTGTTCAAGGTAAAAAGAAAGTCTGATGGTAGTATTGACAGGTATAAGGCGCGTCTGGTGGCCAAGGGGTTTAAATAGAGGTATGGAATTGACTACAAGGACACTTTTAGTCCTGTAGTGAAAGCTGCCTCCATCAGATTTATTCTCTCAGATGCAGTATCTCAAAATTGGTGTATGCGACAACTAGATGTAAAGAACGCATTTTTGCATGGTGTTCTAGAAGAGGAAGTCTTTATGAAGCAACCTCCTGGGTATGAACATCCACGGTTAAAGAAGCATGTTTGCAAGCTTGACAAGGCCTTGTATGGGCTCAAGCAAGCACATAGAGCTTGGTAATCTCGGCTATCCTCAAAATTACAATCTCTTGGTTTTGTTCCTTCAAGGGGGGACACCTTGTTCCTTTATCATCGCCATGGTGTCACTATTTTTATGCTCATCTATGTTGATGATATTGTTGTCACAAGCTCGTCAGCCAAAGCAGTTGAAGCTCTTCTCAAGGATCTGCGCATGGACTTTGCACTCAAGGACTTAGGCAATCTTCACTATTTCCTTGGGATTGAGGTAAAAAGTGTACAAGATGGAATTGTGTTGTTACAAGAAAAATATATTCCGGATATACTTCAGAGAGTAGGCATGAAAGGATGTAAGCCATCATCTACACCTATATCTACCTCTGAAAAATTGTCTCTTCATGATGGAGAGGTGCTTGGCGCAGAGGACTCCACCAAGTACAGAAGCATTGTAGTATTTGACATTAACTAGGCCAGATATTTCATACTATGTTAACAAAGTTTGTCAGTTCTTGCATGCTCCTACTAGTGTGCACTTTACAGCAGTGAAAAGAATACTTTGATATCTTCAAGCAACACGCAGTCATGGTCTTAAACTTGGGAAGTCAGACTCCATGCTTGTAAGTGCTTTTTCAGATGCAGATTAGGCCGGATGTCCTGATGGTAGGCGATCAACAGGAGGATTTGCAGTTTTTCTGGGCAGTAACTTAATCTCATGGAGTGCTCGCAAGCAAGCCACTGTGTCTAGGTCCAGCACAGAAGCTGAATATAAAGCCTTACCAAATGCTACTGCAGAAGTTATCTGGGTACGAAATATGTTAACTGAACTGGGTATTCTCCATCCTCAGGCAGCATCACTTTGGTGTGATAATCTTGGTGCTACGTACTTGCCAGCTAATCCTACCTTCCATGCTAGGACCAAGCATATCGAGATTGACTATCACTTTGTTCGAGAAAGGGTAGCCAATAGACTGCTGAATATCAGGTTTATACCTAGTGGTGATCAAGTTGCAGATGGGTTTACCAAACTCCTTTCTTTGAGACAACTTGAATGCTTTAGACACAATCTCAACATAGAGAGTTGTGATTGAGGGGGGTGTTAAACATTGTAACCTTCGGTGTTGTATGAACCGTATGATAGATTAGGTTGTTAGGCTGTTGTGATTGAGTCCTTGGAGATCAATCCACGCCATGTAAATCTCTTTATAACAACCTGGCTTCGGCCCCTATATTAACACGCAATGCGTCCTTGCTAGGCATACGCTTAACCTATTCTTCTCACAGCCAGACGATCCCCGGCGGCGTGGCGGCATGATGGCGCGGTGGTGGCGGGGGGCGAGGAAGCGGCATAGTGAGCGGGGAGAGTGCGTGTGGCAGTGTGGAGGCCGCATGGCGAGCCCCGCAATTTATAGGCGCGCTCGAAGCGGTGCGCCAAATCTAACGCACGAGCTGCCGCTTTTTCCCGCAATCGTTTCCCGTGCGCGCTAGTTTCCCGTCGCCGCTGGAGCGCGCCAAAACGTCTCGCGCGCGCTAAACTGAAAGTTTACCCCACGCGCGTCTTTTGGCTTGCTCTAACCCTTCCAGTTTTGTATACGCGTGGTGCGCGTGAGGTGCAATTCCATGTGACTCTCCCATCGTATATAGTACTACGTGATCTTACCGAACGCCCAGAATATCCAATAAAGTACACTTGAAGATCAACAATATGCCCGATTCTTTCTGGTGAAAGCCCAAACGAGAGCCATGCATGTGATGTGCTGTGATTCATTTTGTGAAACTTCAGTTTCTTTAATCCAAGCTGTCAGCCCATGCACCTTGCTCGATGTCCTTCCTACAAATCATGGCATTCTTCGCCGGAGCTGGCTAGAAGAGCCACAGAGAAGTCGATCAGCGCCACCACAATCCCACTCCCACCCACGGACCCACCTGCTCGGCGAAATGGTGCCGCTCAAGCACTTCGACGTCCGGATCGCCTCGCGGACGCTGCTCCGGGCCTCGCGCCCGCCGCGGGGCTTCCCGGCCGTGCACGCTGTCTCCAACCTCGACCTCGTCCTCGGCCCCTTCCCTCTTTACCTCGTCTGCGTGTACGGGCCCCCGCCGTGGGGCCTCGGTGCCGTGCTCTCCGCCGTCCGCGCCGCGCTCCCGGCCTACCTCTCCCGCTTCTTCCCCTTCGCCGGCCGCATTGTGCGCGACCCGGGGACCAGCATCCCCGAGGTCGCCTGCAACAACGCCGGCGCCGAGCTCGTCGTCGCGAACGCCGCCGTGCCGCTCGCGGCCGTCGATTTCGCTAACATCGAGCGCTCGCTGGGGCTCATCCAGGTGCCCTTCGACGCGGGCTTCGCCTTGTCGGTGCAGATGGTACGGTTCGCGTGCGGCGGGTTCTCGTTGGCGGTCGGCACCAACCACCTCCTCGCCGCCGGCAGGGCGCTGGCCGTCCTGCTGAACGGTCTCACGGAGATGGTCCGCACGGGCGGACGCCTCTCCCGCGAGCCCCTGTTCGGCCAGTCTCTGTTCAGCCCGCGGTCACCACCGCGGCATAGCCCGTCGCTGGACGCCGAGTTCGCGCGGTTCACGCCGGGGACCATGATCAACCCCCTCCTGGCCGCGGCCATCCAGCGGCGCCTTTACCGCATCGAGGCGGCCGACCTCGCGGCGCTCCAAACGGCGGCTGCGACAGTCAGCGGCCGCCGCCCGTCACGCTTCGTGGCGCTGTGCGCGCACGTCTGGAAGCTCCTCGCGCGGGCCGTCGGCGAGTCCGCCCCGAACTGCCGTATGGCGTGGATCGTCGACGGCCGGAGGTGCGTCGAGCCGTCGGCGGGCGCCCTGGACATGTACATGGGGAACGTCGTCACCTACGCGTCCCACGAGGCGAGCGTGTCGGACCTGCGGCGCATGCCGCTGCACGACGTGGCCGCCACCGTGCGCGCCGCCATCACGACGGTGATGACCAAGGACAGGTTCCAGGATTTGGTCGACTGGGCGGAGGAGAACAAGGCAGCGTACAAGGACGGCGGGAAGTGGACGGAGGAGGTGAACCTCGGCCTCGGTAGCCCGGCGCTGGTGATCTCCGGCTTCGTCTCGTTCGCCATCGACGGGGACCTGGGGTTCGGGAAGCCGAGGCTGGTCTTGCCGTGGCTGCGGCACAACCGGCTGGGGTCGGCGGCGATGATCCTCGTGCCCTGCCCGAGCGGGGATGGGTCGTGGTTCGTGGAAGGCACGAGGCTGTGGCCGCGGCTGGTGGAGGTGGTGGAGGATGTCCTGGAGAGCTTGCTGACGCCGGTGACGGCCGGGAGTCTAGGGTTCGCAGAGCCGGCCGGCGAGCACTACGGTTCCCGTCTGTGAGTGTGAGGTCGCTCCGCGGCCAGTATTGTGCTGTTGTGTGGCAATGAAGTGATTCTTTTGAAATTATGTCAAAGGCGCGCGGCCGAATGTCACGTACGTCTCCGGCCGGCATCGGCCATGGCCACTTTGGAGATGAACATGCTTTGTGGGTGGCGGTCTAGGGAGCTGGCCTGGTGGACTCGCACGAACAATGGCAAGGACGAGGGCCGAGCTGTTGACGAAGGAGATCGGAGTGAACGTGCACTATGATTTCTTTCTTAGTGTGTGTTCGTTGTATGGAAAACTGGAAAACTGGAACATGTTCAAGTGGTGCTCTTTTTTGGAAAGTTTAGAGGGGATCGTACCTTTGGGATGCGATCGTATGATCGATACATTTGGGCCATCCACTGGCGCTCCTATGGTACAGCTTGAGCAAGGTGGAGAGGTGCTGAAACACCTCGACGGGCCCTCTTCACCACACGATTCAACAGTCAACACCAAGATCAAGCCATTCTCCGTACGAGCAGCCGGAGTGCATCGCCGTGAGCCGCTCCGACGTGCGCTGCTGACATCGCTTCTTCAACCATGCCTGAGCCTCACAGCCACTCAGATCCACCCGTCCCAGTCCTTCATGGTGCTCGATCTGACCTGACGGTTCAAAGGTACACTGCATCCGTCTCCGGCCATCACGAGACCCGCCGCCGCCATCCCATGCAATCAAGCTGATAGGTAGCGCCGCGCATCTTCCACAACGTCATCGAGTTCCTGCCACCCGCCTCCGTTGGCTATGACGACCCGGTACCCTCGGCGGCTGATCTGGCCGCAGCTTTGTTGTTCCCCTTTTGCCAGATTCATTTCTTCGGCGGATGCGTGGTTCGTGTGCTAATTCCTGGCTTGATATGTACTGTTGGTGCTTTCTCTCGTCCAATCCCGTGTTTTTGTTGTTCACTAATCTGATGCAAGCAAGCTTCTTTGCTTGTACATCCAATCAACTCTTCTCGGATGTACGTGTATTCATCCAATCAACTCTTTTTTCTGGTGCATTTAATCTACCAAAAGTTTCTTTTTGGGTATATTTCTTCTTCCAGACCTGTCAAGGATGTTGTTATTGCGACGTAAACACACTGATGATGTTTTTGTTGTAGCCAAAGAAGATCTTTTTTAGGCAAGAACACTTAGATGGTGCTGCTGTGTAGTACAATTTCCAGGTTTTGAAAACAAGCATGTGCAAAAAAAGTTTTGAGATAAACATTCTCAAGTTTGTGTTCTTGATAATGGATTCAGTACATTGGGAAATGGGCGACTCACGGGGCGACACCCCACGGCCCTAACCCTAGGCGCCACCTCCTCTTCCCTACCCTCGGTGATGTCGCCGGCGGCTGGCCGGTGGCAGCGGCGGGGCCACTCCTGCCCACTCCCCTGGGTCCTACCTAGTCCTCGTGATGCCCCTGCTCCCGTGCGGTGGTTGTCGCAGGCTAGTGGTCGTGACGTAGCTGCAGTGGCAGAGAAACAAATCTGGAGACCTGCGCGTGTGGGGTGTTAGCGTGATCCTTGCATTGGCGTTCCATCTTGTTGCGGTAACCATGGGTTGTATCTGCTTGGTTTGCAGGAGGAGGACCGGCGGTGCGTTGTACGACTGCAGATCAGGGCGTCCCCGTTATGGATCTGGCATGCTGAGTTGGCTTGCATGAAGTCCTGGTGGTACCATCCTTGCGGCTGCGGAATCATGCTCTCTCGCGCGTGCTTGCCTCAGCGCTCTGTGGCGGCTGGGGATTCGGGTGGCGATCCACTTGGTTATGGGCATCCGTGCCATGCGGATTGTCGTGGCCACCTGATGGTCTTCGTGAGTGTTTATCTCTTTGGATCTGATGGTTGCTGCCGGCCACTCGAACCGGCGAGCTGGCGGGATGCAGCCGGAAGCCCCCTTTATGGGTTTTGGTGGCTCTCGCTTCAACGAGTCTGCCTTCGGCAATGAGATGCAATCTATGGGCGGTGACTTTACGTAAAGGATATGGTTGTGCATGTTGGGAACGTAGTAATTTAAAAAAAATTCCTACGCACACGCAAGATCATGGTGATGCATAGCAACGAGAGGGGAGAGTGTTGTCTACGTACCCTCGTAGACAGTAAGCGGAAGCGTTATGACAACACGGTTGATGTAGTCGTACATCTTCACGATCGACCGATCCTAGCACCGAAAGTACGGCACCTCCGCGATCTGTACATGTTCGGCTCGGTGACGTCCCATGAACTCACGATCCAGCAGAGTGTCGAGCGAGAGCTTCGTCAGCACGACGGCGTGATGACGGTGATGATGAAGCTACCGGCGCAGGGCTTCGCCTAAGCACTGCAACGATATGACCGAGGTGGATTATGGTGGAGGGTGGCACCGCACACGGATAAGAGATCAATGATCAACTTGTATGTCTATGGGGTGTCCCCCTCCCCCATATATAAAGGAGTGGAGGAGGGGGAGAGGGCCGGCCTCCTAGGCGCGCCCAAGGGGGGAATCCTACTCAGGAGAGGGAAGGAAGGGGGAGAAGAAGAGAAGGAAAAGGGGGGCCGACCCCCCTCCCAATTCGGATTGGGCTTGGGGGGGCGCCCCCACCTTGGCCGCCTCCTCCTCCTTTCCACTATGGCCCATTAAGGCCCATTGACTCCCCGGGGGGTTCCGGTAACCTCCCGGTACTTCCGTAAATGCCCGGAACCATTCCGATGTCCAAACATAGCCATCCAATACATCGATCTTTAGGTCTCGACCATTTCAAGACTCCTCGTCATGTCCGTGATCATATCCGGGACTCCGAACTACCTTCGGTACATCAAAACACATAAACTCATAATACCTATCATCACCGAACGTTAAGCGTGCGGACCCTACGGGTTCGAGAACTATGTAGACATGACCGAGACACGTCTCCGGTCAATAACCAATAGCGGAACCTGGATGCTCATATTGGCTCCCACATATTCTACGAAGATCTTTATCGGTCAAACCGCATAACAACGTACGTTGTCCCCTTTGTCATCGGTATGTTACTTGCCCGAGATTCGATCGTCGGTATTTCAATACCTAGTTCAATCTCGTTACCGGCAAGTCTTTTTACTCGTTCCGTAATGCATCATCCCGCAACTAACTCATTAGTCACATTGCTTGCAAGGCTTATAGTGATGTGCATTACCGAGAGGGCCCAGAGATACCTCTCTGACAATCAGAGTGACAAATCCTAATCTTGATCTATGCCAACTCAACAAGTACCATCGGAGACACCTGTAGAGCACCTTTAAAATCACCCAGTTACGTTGTGACGTTTGGTAGCACACAAAGTGTTCCTCCGGTATTCGGGAGTTGCATAAGCTCATAGTCATAGGACATATATAAGTCATGAGGAAAGCAATAGCAATATACCAAACGATCAAGTGCTAAGATAACGGAATGGATCAAGTCAATCACATCATTCTCTAATGATGTGATCCCGTTAATCAAATGACAACTCATGTCTATGGCTAGGAAACTTAACCATCTTTGATTCAACAAGCTAGTCAAGTAGAGGCATACTAGTGACATTCTGTTTGTCTATGTATTCACACATGTACTAAGTTTCCGGTTAATACAATTCTAGCATGAATAATAAACATTTATCATGATATAAGGAAATATAAATAACAACTTTATTATTGCCTCTAGGGCATATTTCCTTCAGTCTCCCACTTGCACTAGAGTCAATAATCTAGATTACACAGTAATGATTCTAACACCCATGGAGTCTTGGTGTTGATCATGTTTTGCTCGTGAGAGAGGCTTAGTCAACGGGTCTGCAACATTCAGATCCGTATGTATCTTGCAAATCTCTATGTCTCCCTCCTTGACTTGATCGCGGATGGAATTGAAGTGTCTCTTGATGTGCTGGGTTCTCTTGTGAAATCTGGATTCCTTCGCCAAGGCAATTGCACCAGTATTGTCACAAAAGATTTTCATTGGACCCGATGCACTAGGTATGACACGTAGATCGGATATGAACTCCTTCATCCAGACTCCTTCATTTGCTGCTTCTGAAGCAGCTATGTACTCCACTTCACACGTAGATCCCGCCACGACGCTTTGCTTAGAACTGCACCAACTGACAGCTCCACCGTTCAATATAAACACGTATCCGGTTTGTGACTTGGAGTCATCCGGATCAGTGTCAAAGCTTGCATCGACGTAACCATTTACGACGGCTCTTTGTCACCTCCATAAACGAGAAACATATCCTTAGTCCTTTTCAGGTATTTCAGGATGTTCTTGACCGTTGTCCAGTGATCCACTCTTGGATTACTTTGGTACCTCCCTGCTAAATTGATAGCAAGGCACACATCAGGTCTAGTACACAACATTGCCTACATGATAGAGCCTATGGCTGAAGCATAGGGAACACCTTTCATTTTCTCTCTATCTTCTGAAGTGGTCGGCCATTGAGTCTGACTCAACTTCACACCTTGTAATAGAGGCATGAACCCTTTCTTTGCTTGATCCATTTTGAACTTCTTCAAAACTTTGTCAAGGTATGTGCTCTGTGAAAGTCCAATTAAGCGTCTTGATCTATCTCTATAGATCTTAATGCCCAATATATAGCAGCTTCACCGAGGTCTTTCTTTGAAAAACTCTTGATCAAGTATCCTTTTATGCTATCCAGAAATTCTATATCATTTCCAATCAACAATATGTCATCCACATATAATATTAGAAATCCTACAGAGCTCCCACTCACTTTCTTGTAAATACAAGCTTCTCCACAAGTCTGTATAAAACCATATGCTTTGATCACACTATCAAAATGTTTATTCCAACTCCGAGATGCTTGCACCAGTCCATAAATGGATCGCTGGAGCTTGCACACTTTGTTAGCATCCTTTGGATCGATAAAACCTTCAGGTTGCATCATATACAACTCTTCTTCCAGAAATCCATTCAGGAATGCAGTCTTTACATCCATTTGCCAAATTTCATAATCATAAAATGCAGCAATTGCTAACATGATTCGGACGGACTTAAGCATCGCTATGGGTGAGAAGGTCTCATCGTAGTCAACTCCTTGAACTTGTCGAAAACCTTTCGCAACAAGTCGAGCTTTGTAGACAGTAACATTACCGTCAGCGTCAGTCTTCTTCTTGAAGCTCCATTTATTCTCGATGGCTTGCCGATCATCGGGCAAGTCAACCAAAGTCCACACTTTGTTCTCATACATGGATCCCATCTCAGATTTCATGGCCTCAAGCCATTTCGCGGAATCTAGGCTCATCATTGCTTCCTCATAGTTCATAGGTTCGTCATGGTCAAGTAACATGACTTTCACAACAGGATTACAGTACCACTCTTGTGCGGATCTTACTCTGGTTAACCTACGAGGTTCGGAAGTAACTTGATCTGAAGTTACATGATCATCATCATTAGCTTCCTCAATAATTGGTGTAGGAGTCACAGGAACAGATTTCTGTGATGAACTACTTTCCAATAAGGGAGCAGATACAGTTATCTCATCAAGTTCTACTTTCCTCCCACTCACTTCTTTCGAGAGAAACTCCTTCTCTAGAAAGGATCCATTCTTAGCAACGAATGTCTTGCCTTCGGATCTGTGATAGAAGGTGTACCCAACAGTTTCCTTTGGGTATCCTATGAAGACACATTTCTCCGATTTGGGTTCGAGCTTATCAGGTTGAAGCTTTTTCACATAAACATCGCAGCCCCACACTTTAAGAAACGACAACTTTGGTTTCTTGCCAAACCACAGTTCATAAGGTGTCATCTCAACGGATTTAGATGGTGCCCTATTTAACGTGAATGCAACCGTCTCTAAAGCATAACCCCAAAACGATACCGGTAAATCAGTAAGAGACATCATAGATCGCACCATATCTAGTAAAGTACGATTACGACGTTCGGACACACCATTACGCTGTGGTGTTCTGGGTGGTGTGAGTTGCAAAACTATTCCGCATTGTTTTAAATGAAGACCAAACTCGTAACTCAAATATTCTCCTCCACGATCAGATCCTAGAAACTTTATTTTCTTGTTATGATGATTTTCCACTTCACTCTGAAATTCTTTGAACTTTTCAAATGTTTCATACTTATGTTTCATCAAGTAGATATACCCATATCTGCTCAAATCATCTGTGAAGGTGAGAAAATAACGATACCCGCCGCGAGCCTCAACATTCATCGGACCACATACATCAGTATGTATGTTTTCCAAAAAATCGGTTGCTCGCTCCATTGTTCCGGAGAACGGAGTTTTAGTCATCTTGCCCATGAGTCATGGTTCGCAAGTACCAAGTGATTCATAATCAAGGGATTCCAAAAGACCATCGGAATGGAGTTTCTTCATGCGCTTTACACCAATATGACCCAAATGGCAGTGCCACAAAAAGGTTGCACTATCATTATCAACTCTGCATCTTTTGGCTTCAATATTATGAATATGTGTGTCACTACTATCGAGATTCAACAAAAATAGACCACTCTTCAAGGGTGCATGACCATAAAAGATATTACTCATATAAATAGAACAACCATTATTCTCTGATTTAAATGAATAACCGTCTCGTATCAAACAAGATCCAGATATAATGTTCATGCTTAACGCTGGCACCAAATAACAATTATTCAGGTCTAAAACTAATCCCGAAGGTAGATGTAGAGGTAGCGTGCCGACCGCGATCACATCGACTTTGGAACCATTTCCCACGCGCATCGTCACCTTGTCCTTAGCCAATCTTCGCTTAATCCGTAGTCCCTGTTTCGAGTTGCAAATATTAGCAACAGAACCAGTATCAAATACCCAGGTGCTACTGCGAGCAGTAGTAAGGTACACATCAATAACATGTATATCACATATACCTTTGTTCACCTTGCCATCCTTCTTATCCACCAAATACTTGGAGTAGTTCCGCTTCCAGTGACCAGTCCCTTTGCAGTAGAAGCACTCAGTCTCAGGCTTAGGTCCAGACTTGGGCTTCTTCACTTGAGCAGCAACTTGCTTGCCATTCTTCTTGAAGTACCCCTTCTTCACTACAAAAAAAGACACATCCGTGACATTTTGGGCCGAACGAAAAAAAATTCTGTCATACATATGACACTTCTATGACGATAATTGTGACAAAACCCGGTATCATCATAGATGTGGTGGGCTCCTACTTCTATGACAAAAAATCATGACAGAAAATGGGCTTTTCGTCCTGGGCGGGCCGGAGACGCAGCTGCATGACATTCTTTGGGCCGTCCATGACGGAAAAAAACTGTGGTAGAAGTGAGGGGGAGGAAAATTTCGGGGAGTTCCCGGTTACGGTGTGAGGTCGGGGGCCGAGCGATGCGCGTTTCTGTCGTACACGTACGCGCGTGTGTGCGATGCGTTGGCTCTAACAGAACCCGAGCGAGGCGTTGGGCTCTAACTGAACCCGAGCGATTGCACTGCAAGCTACGCGTTACTGAACCCGAGCGATCGATCGATGGCTGTTAACTGAACCCGATCGAGCGATTCCTTCGCTACTGCTGCTAACTGAAGCCGGTCGATTGGATGAACAGTGAGTGTTGCGGGGGGGGGGGGGGGGGGGGTTGGATGAACAGTGAGCAGTGGCGTTGCCTCTGGATGAACAGGACCCCGTGGTGTGGAGGGCTGGATGAACAGTAGACGGTGGAGGGGTGCCCGTGGAGGGGTGGTTGAACTGGACCCCGTGGTGTGGAGGGCTGGATGAACAGTAGACGGTGGAGGGGTGCCCGTGGAGGGGTGGTTGAACAGTAGCCGGTGGAGTAGCGCGCGGTGGAGGCTGGATGAACAGGAGCCCGTGGAGGCTGGAGGAGGTCGACGGTAGCCCGTGTAGGCTGGAGGAGGTCGACGGTTGAGATGAACAGTATCCCGTGGAGTCCCGTTTTGCGGTACGCCACACCCCTCCCGATCAACAGGACCCCTGTTTCGACCGTAGCGCTCCAACACAAGTCCGTTTCCTCCGTTTTGCGGTACACCACACCCCTGCCGATCAACAGGACCCCCGTTTCGACCGTAGGAGGTCCGTTTCGTCCGTTTTGCGGTACGCCAGACCCCTCCCGGTGAACAGGATCCCGTTTCGAACGTGGCCGGTCGAACACAAGGCCGCTTCCTCCGTTTTGCGGTATGCCAGGCCTCATTTCCATCGCCTGTTCCGTCCAAGCCCTCACGATGAACACGACCACGCATTCCGTTCCGACCCAGCCGGTTGGCTCCCACGCGTTCTGTTGCCTCCCGATGAACACGACGCATTCTGTTGCCTCCCCATGAACATGACGCATTCCGTTGCCTCGCCATAAACACGACGACAGCGTTGTTTCTCCGTTCTGACCCAGCCATGTCAACGAGCCCTCGCCGTACGTATGCGCGAGTAGGCGTTCGAGACCACACCCGTATGTACACATACGTGGCCGTATTTTCTTTCTTGCACCCTGGCCGCTGTAGGTACGTGTACACGCTACGTGCGCGCCTCTACTACGACACGTGCGCGCCTCTACATCCACCAGTATATATGTACGTACACGTTCGCGACTAGAATGACAACGCTACGTACGGTTTGACCAGGTTGGTCCCGACTGTCAGGCACTTCCTTGCATGCGAAGATGTAGCTGGTGAGTCCCAGCAGTCAGGGGGGTGAATCATTTTTTTTTTGCCCGGACGCACTTCCTTGCGTGCGAAGATGTAGCTGGTGGGTCCCAGCAGTCAGGGGGCGAATTGTTTTTTTTTGCCCGGACGCACTTCCTTGCGTGCGAAGATGTAGCTGGTGGGTCCCACACTAGTAGAAAACAGGGCTTTGGTCACAGGGCAGTATTCACATTAGTCCCGGTTCAGTCACGAACCGGGACTAATGTGAGCATCCGTCCCGGTTCGTGCGGCTAAGGCATTAGTCCCGGTTCACCTGGGCCCTATAGTCCCGGTTGGTGCCACGAACCGGGACTAAAGGGTGCGATGCCCATTAGTCCCGGTTGGTGCCACCAACCGGTACTAATGGGCTTTGAGGCATTAGTACCGGTTCATGGCACGAACCGGTACTAAAGGTCCCATTTTCAAACTCTACCCCCCCTCCCCGCCGTGGACCGCCTTTTCAGTTTTAGAAAAAACAAAAGAAAATGATGGAAATGTCAAAAAAATAAAATAAAATAAGTTTCCCATGTGATATGTGGTCTAGTTGTTGGGAAAATTTACAAATATGAATTTCGACTTTATTTGCAAAATCTCTCTGGAATTTGTAAAATGGGCATAACTTTTGCATACGAACTCGGATGAAAAAGTTTTTTATATGAAAAATCATCTACTCGAAAAGTTACATCCGAATTTAACGGGGGAACCTCGTTAAACATTTTCAAAATCCTCAAAAACCTGGCAGAAAAAGTTACGGGGCTTTTAAGATCTAGAGTGGAAAAAATCAAAAAAAATTCAAACTTACTAGTGGCGCACTAGGTGCGCCACTAGTAACAGAAAAAATATAGTTTCAATTTGTTTTGGAAAAAATGTGGTCAAACTGTGGTCAAACAATGGTCAAACTAATTATTCTAGAATATTAGTGTAACTAAATAATTATTTCAGTAATTTTGAATTTTGGCCAAATCTGGTCAAACTGTGGTCAAACAATGGTCAAACTAATTATTCTAGAAAATTAGTGTTACTAAATAATTATTTTAGTTATTTTGAATTTTGGTCAAATCTGGTCAAACTATGGTCAAACTGTGGTCAAACAATGGTCAAACTAATTATTCAAGAAATATTAGTGTTACTAAATAATTATTGTTTTTCAAAACAATAGTTTCAAACTCAAACAGTGAAATGTGTCACTTCATGCTCAAGCAAAATTCCTGAGGGTTAATAGGATTGACATCTTACTATTGTCAGGAAAACAACAAGTGCAGACTTGGAAACGAGGGAGAATAGAACCCGGAAGTTAAGCATGCTCAGGCTGTGGGAGTGGGAGGATGGGTGACCGTTCGTGAAGTTAGATGATTTGGAATGATGAGGGGTGATTAGAGATTAGAGGATAAATTGAGCAGTGATGAGGGGTGATGATTAGAGATTAGGGACTAAAGGGCCTTACCAACCGGGCCAAAAGCCCCTTTTTCTACTAGTGCCAGCAGTCAGGGGGAAACGTTTTTTTCGCGAAATACGGTGGCCCGTCCGGTGGGTCCCCGCTGTCAGGTGGAGGAATCATTATTTTGCGCGTAATAAGGAGGCACTTCCTTGCTGCGGCCGTGGACCCAGCTGTCAGCCTCTCCACGTACAGTCCACGTCTGATGGAAGTCGTTCCTTGACCACGTTGACTACGCCGCGCCGAGAGCACCACGGCGGTGGACGACGGCGAGGACTAGGAAGGGGACGACTCGGAGCCGGGGCAGACGCAGCAGTGGATGCCCACGCGAAGAGGAGTACGAGGGTTCACTGGTTCGGCTGCGGTGTGAGGCTGCTGTCGCCGCAGAATAACAGGGGGTGTGGGTGAGTAGAGGGATGGCCTGGCCAGCGGTGGGAGTAGTAGGGGGCGGTGAGGCCTCCGCGGCATCACAGCCGGCCACGGGAGGCAGGAGCACGCGGCACGACCGGCGCTAGTTTGGGCGGCTGGAGCAAGAAGACCAGAGGTTGAAGAAGCACTACGGCCGTTGGATGAACATCATACGGTAACAGGAGCTAGAATCGTTCATATTGACTAAGTTGACAAAGCCCTTCGTCCCCGTCAACTTGGTAGGCCCACAAGTCAGCCTCCCACTATGCTGGGTTCCAGCTGGCAGGGGGAGTATTCATTTTTTGTGCGTAATAAGGAGGCACTTCCTTGCGTGCGAAGATAGCAGGTGGGTCCGACATGTCAGCGGGGGGCATGTTATTTTCGCGAAATACAGAGGCCCTTCCGGTGGATCCCAGATATCAGGTGGAGGAATCATTATTTTGCGCGTAATAAGGAGGCATTTCCTTGTGTCCGGCCGTGGACCCAGCTATCAGCCTCTCCACGCACAGTCTACTTCCGATGGTGTCGTTCGTTGACCACGTTGACCACGCCGCGCCGAGCGCATCCAAGGTGGTGGACGACGGCGAGGCCCTGGACAGCAACGAGCTGGAGATGGGAAGACGCGGGAGTAGAGTCACAGACGGAGAGGTGTACGAGGGTTAACTGGTTCTAGTGCGGTGTGGTTTGGCAGTCGGTGGAGAAGAACAGGAGGTGTGGAGGGGTGGAGGGATGGCCTGGCCAACGGTGGAGTAGCACTTCATAGCGAAGCGTGCTAAGCAGAGCTGCTAGCAGCAGGAGGCGGGAGGTGGTCCCGGCGGTGCTGGAGGAAGAAGACGAGAGATTGAAGATGGATGCCGGTCGTTGGATGTAAATCCAACGGCCAACATGTCAGAATCATTTGTTGACTAAATTGACAACGACTTGCGTTGGCTTCGACCTATTGGCCCACATTTCAGGCTCCAAAAATGTGGCACGTATTCAACCCATTTTTTCAAAATTTACAGTTTTTTTTTTGCGCGGTAGAATTTACAGTCAATTTTGTTGGGAATCGTAGCATAATTTTAAAAAATTTCCTAGGTTCACCAAGATGCATCTATGGAGTATACTAGCAACGAGGGGAAGGGAGTGCATCTACATACCCTTGTAGATCGCGAGCGGAAGCGTTCCAATGAACGTGGATGACGGAGTCGTACTCGCCGTGATCCAAATCACCGATGACCGAGTGCCGAACGGACGGCACCTCCGCGTTCAACACACGTACGGTGCAGCGACGTCTCCTCCTTCTTGATCCAGCAAGGGGGAAGGAGAGGTTGATGGAGATCCAGCAGCACGACGGCGTGGTGGTGGATGTAGCGGGTCTCCTGCAGGGCTTCGCCGAGCTTCTGCGAGAGAGAGAGAGGTGTTGCAGGGGAGGAGGGAGGCGCCCAAGGCTGTAGGTTGCTGCCCTCCCTCCCCCCCCCTTTATATAGGCCCCCTTGGGAGGGGGGGCCGGCCAAAACCCATCTAGGGTTGGGGGGGCGGCGGCCAAGTGGTGGAAAGGGGTGCCTTGCCCCCCAAGGCAAGGGGGAAGCTCCCCCCCTAGGGTTCCCAACCCTAGGCGCATGGGGGGAGGCCCAAGGGGGGCACCCCAGCCCACTAAGGGCTGGTTCCCTTCCACTTTCAGCCCACGGGGCCCTCCGGGATAGGTGTCCCCACCCGGTGGACCCCCGGGACCCTTCCGGTGGTCCCGGTACAATACCGGTAACCCCCGAAACTTTCCCGGTGGCCGAAACTGGACTTCCTATATATAATTCTTCACCTCCGGACCATTCCGGAACCTCTCGTGACGTCCAGGATCTCATCCGGGACTCCGAACAACTTTCGGGTTTCCGCATACATTTATCTCTACAACCCTAGCGTCACCGAACCTTAAGTGTGTAGACCCTACGGGTTCGGGAGACATGCAGACATGACCGAGACGCCTCTCCGGTCAATAACCAACAGCGGGATCTGGATACCCATGTTGGCTCCCACATGTTCCACGATGATCTCATCGGATGAACCACGGTGTCGAGGATTCAATCAATCCGGTATACAATTCCCTTTGTCAATCGGTATGTTACTTGCCCGAGATTCGATCGTCGGTATCCCAATACCTTGTTCAATCTCGTTACCGGCTAGTCTCTTTACTCGTACCGCAATGAATGATCCCGTGACTAACGCCTTAGTCACATTGAGCTCATTATGATGATGCATTACCGAGTGGGCCCAGAGATACCTCTCCGTCACACGGAGTGACAAATCCCAGTCTCGATCCGTGCCAACCCAACAGACACTTTCGGAGATACCCGTAGTGCACCTTTATAGTCACCCAGTTACGTTGTGACGTTTGGCACACCCAAAGCACTCCTACGGTATCCGGGAGTTGCACGATCTCATGGTCTAAGGAAAAGATACTTGACATTGGAAAAGCTCTAGCAAACGAAACTACACGATCTTTTATGCTATGCTTAGGATTGGGTCTTGTCCATCACATCATTCTCCTAATGATGTGATCCCGTATGAATGACATCCAATGTCCATAGTCAGGAAACCGTGACTATCTGTTGATCAACGAGCTAGTCAACTAGAGGCTTACTAGGGACATGTTGTGGTCTATGTATTCACACATGTATGATGATTTCCGGACAATACAATTATAGCATGAATAATAGACAATTACCATGAACAAAGAAATATAATAATAACCATTTATTATTGCCTCTAGGGCATATTTCCAACAGTCTCCCACTTGCACTAGGTCAATAATCTAGTTACATTGTGATGAATCAAACACCCATTGCGTCCTGGTGTTGATCATGTTTTGCCCTAGGGAGAGGTTTAGTCAACGGATCTGCTACATTCAGGTCCGTATGTACTTTACAAATATCTATGTCTCCATTTTGAACACTTTCACGAATGGAGTTGAAGCGACGCTTGATATGCCTGGTCTTCCTGTGAAACCTGGGCTCCTTCGCAAGGGCAATAGCTCCAGTGTTGTCACAGAAGAGAGTCATCGGGCCCGACGCATTGGGAATCACCCCTAGGTCGGTAATGAACTCCTTCATCCAGACTGCTTCCTGTGCTGCCTCCGAGGCTGCCATGTACTCCGCTTCACATGTAGATCCCGCCACGACGCTTTGCTTGCAACTGCACCAGCTTACTGCTCCTCCATTCAAAACATACACGTATCCGGTTTGTGACTTCGAGTCATCCAGATCTGTGTCGAAGCTAGCGTCGACGTAACCCTTTACGACGAGCTCTTCGTCACCTCCATAAACGAGAAACATATCCTTAGTCCTCTTCAGGTACTTCGGGATATTCTTGACTGCTGTCCAGTGTTCCATGCCGGGATTACTTTGGTACCTTCCTACCAAACTTACGGCAAGGTTCACATCAGGTCTGGTACACAGCATGGCATACATAATAGACCCTATGGCCGAGGCATAGGGGATGACACTCATCTTTTCTATATCTTCTGCCGTGGTCGGGCATTGAGCCTTGCTCAATTGCACACCTTGCAATACAGGCAAGAACCCCTTCTTGGACTGATCCATACTGAACTTCTTCAATATCTTGTCAAGGTATGTACTCTGTGAAAGACCAATGAGGCGTCTTGATCTATCTCTATAGATCTTGATGCCTAATATATAAGCAGCTTCTCCAAGGTCCTTCATTGAAAAACACTTATTCAAATAGGCCTTTATACTTTCCAAGAATTCTATATCATTTCCCATCAATAATATGTCATCCACATATAATATGAGAAATGCTACAGAGCTCCCACTCACTTTCTTGTAAACACAGGCTTCTCCATAAGTCTGTGTGAACCCAAACGCTTTGATCATCTCATCAAAGCGAATGTTCCAACTCCGAGATGCTTGCACCAGCCCATAGATTGAGCGATGGAGCTTGCATACTTTGTTAGCATTCTTAGGATCGACAAAACCTTCCGGCTGCATCATATACAACTCTTCCTTAAGGAAGCCGTTAAGGAATGCCGTTTTGACGTCCATCTGCCATATCTCATAATCATAGTATGCGGCAATTGCTAACATGATTCGGACGGACTTCAGCTTCGCTACAGGTGAGAAAGTCTCATCGTAGTCAACCCCTTGAACTTGTCGATAACCCTTAGCGACAAGTCGAGCTTTGTAGATGGTCACATTACCATCTGCGTCCGTCTTCTTCTTAAAGATCCATTTGTTTTCTATGGCTCGCCGCTCATCGGGCAAGTCAGTCAAAGTCCATACTTTGTTTTCATACATGGATTCTATCTCGGATTTCATGGCTTCTAGCCATTTGTCGGAATCCGGGCCCGCCATCGCTTCTTCATAGTTCGAAGGTTCACCGTTGTCTAACAACATGATTTCCAGGACAGGGTTGCCGTACCACTCTGGTGTGGAACGTGTCCTTGTGGACCTACGAAGTTCAGTAACTTGATCCGAAGCTTCATGATCATCATCATTAACTTCCTCCCCAGTCGGTGTAGGCACCACAGGAACATTTTCCCGCGCTGCGCTACTTTCCGGTTCGGAAGGGGTGACTATCACCTCATCAAGTTCCACTTTCCTCCCACTCAATTCTTTCGAGAGAAACTCCTTCTCTAGAAAGGACCCGTTCTTGGCAACGAAGATCTTGCCCTCGGATCTGAGGTAGAAGGTATACCCAATAGTTTCCTTAGGGTATCCTATGAAGACGCATTTTTCCGACTTGGGTTCGAGCTTTTCAGGTTGAAGTTTCTTGACATAAGCATCGCATCCCCAAACTTTTAGAAACGACAGCTTAGGTTTCTTCCCAAACCATAATTCATACGGTGTCGTCTCAACGGATTTCGACGGAGCCCTATTTAAAGTGAATGCGGCAGTCTCTAAAGCATAGCCCCAAAATGAGAGCGGTAAATCGGTAAGAGACATCATAGATCGCACCATATCCAATAGAGTGCGATTACGACGTTCGGACACACCATTTCTCTGAGGTGTTCCAGGCAGCGTGAGTTGTGAAACTATTCCACATTTCCTTAAGTGTGTACCAAATTCGTGACTTAAATATTCTCCACCACGATCTGATCGTAAGAATTTTATTTTTCTGTCACGTTGATTCTCAACTTCACTCTGAAATTCCTTGAACTTTTCAAAGGTTTCAGACTTGTGTTTCATTAGGTAGACATACCCATATCTACTTAAATCATCAGTGAGAGTGAGAACATAACGATATCCTCCGCGAGCCTCAACACTCATTGGACCGCACACATCGGTATGTATGATTTCCAATAAGTTGGTTGCTCGCTCCATTGTTCCGGAGAACGGAGTCTTGGTCATCTTACCCATGAGGCATGGTTCGCACGTGTCAAATGATTCGTAATCAAGAGACTCCAAAAGTCCATCTGCATGGAGCTTCTTCATGCGCTTGACACCAATGTGACCAAGGCTGCAGTGCCACAAGTATGTGGGACTATCGTTATCAACTTTACATCTTTTGGTATTCACACTATGAACATGTGTAACATCACGTTCGAGATTCATCAAAAATAAACCATTGACCAGCGGGGCATGACCATAAAACATATCTCTCAAATAAATAGAACAACCATTATTCTCGGATTTAAATGAGTAGCCATCTCGAATTAAACGAGATCCAGATACAATGTTCATGCTCAAAGCTGGCACTAAATAACAATTATTGAGGTTTAAAACTAATCCCGTGGGTAGATGCAGAGGTAGCGTGCCGACGGCGATCACATCGACCTTGGAACCATTCCCGACGCGCATCGTCACCTCGTCCTTCGCCAGTCTCCGTTTATTCCGTAGTTCCTGTTTTGAGTTACAAATATGAGCAACCGCACCGGTATCAAATACCCAGGAGCTACTACGAGTACTAGTAAGGTACACATCAATTACATGTATATCACATACACCTTTGGTGTTGCCGGCCTTCTTCTTGTCCGCTAAGTATTTGGGGCAGTTCCGCTTCCAGTGACCACTTCCCTTGCAATAAAAGCACTCAGTTTCAGGCTTGGGTCCATTCTTTGACTTCTTCCCAGTAACTGGCTTACCGGGCGCGGCAACTCCCTTGCCGTCCTTCTTGAAGTTCTTCTTAGCCTTGCCCTTCTTGAACTTAGTGGTTTTATTCACCATCAACACTTGATGTTCTTTTCTGATCTCTACCTCAGCTGATTTCAGCATTGAATATACCTCAGGAATGGTCTTTTCCATCCCCTGCATATTGAAGTTCATCACAAAGCTCTTGTAGCTTGGTGGAAGCGACTGGAGGATTCTGTCAATGACCGCGTCATCCGGGAGATTGACTCCCAGCTGAGACAAGCGGTTATGCAACCCAGACATTCTGAGTATGTGCTCACTAACAGAACTATTCTCCTCCATTTTACAGCTGAAGAACTTGTCGGAGACATCATATCTCTCGACCCGGGCATGAGCTTGAAAAACTAATTTCAGCTCCTCGAACATCTCATATGCTCCATGTTTCTCAAAACGCTTTTGGAGACCCGGTTCTAGGCTGTAAAGCATGCCGCACTGAACGAGGGAGTAATCATCAGCACGTGATTGCCAAGCGTTCATAACGTCTTGGTTCTCTGGGATTGGTGCTTCACCTAGCGGTGCTTCTAAGACATAATCTTTCTTGGCTACTATGAGGATGAGCCTCAGGTTCCGGACCCAGTCCGTATAGTTGCTGCCATCATCTTTCAGCTTGGTTTTCTCTAGGAACGCGTTGAAATTGAGGACAACGTTGGCCAATTGATCTACAATACATAGTGTAAAGATTTTAGACTAAGTTCATGATAATTGAGTTCATCTAATCAAATTTTTGATGAACTCCCACTCAGATAGACATCCCTCTAGTCATCTAAGTGAAACTTGATCCGAATTCAACTAGGCCGTGTCCGATCATCACGTGAGACGGACTAGTCAAGATCGGTGAACATCTCCATGTTGATCGTATCTTCTATACGACTCATGCTCGACCTTTCGGTCCTCTGTGTTCCGAGGCCATGTCTGTACATGCTAGGCTCGTCAAGTCGACCTAAGTGTATTGCGTGTGTTCCGAGGCCATGTCTGTACATGCTAGGCTCGTCAACACCCGTTGTATTCGAACGTTAGAATCTATCACACCCGATCATCACGTGGTGCTTCGAAACAACGAACCTTCGCAACGGTGCACAGTTAGGGTGAACACTTTCTTGAAATTATTATAAGGGATCATCTTACTTACTACCGTCGTTCTAAGCAAATAAGATGCAAAACCATGATAAACATCCACATGCAATCAAATAGTGACATGATATGGCCAATATCATCATGCTCCTTTGATCTCCATCTTCGGGGCACCATGATCATCTTCGTCACCGGCATGACACCATGATCTCCATCATCATGATCTCCATCATTGTGTCTTCATGAAGTCGTCACGCCAACGATTACTTCTACTTGTATGGCTAACGCGTTTAGCAACAAAGTAAAGTAAATTACATGGCGTTATTCAATGACACGCAGGTCATGCAAAATAATAAAGACAACTCCTATGGCTCCTGCCAGTTGTCATACTCATCGACATGCAAGTCGTGATTCCTATTACAAGAATATGATCAATCTCATACATCACATATATCATTCATCACATCTTCTGGCCATATCACATCACATAGCACTTGCTGCAAAAACAAGTTAGACGTCCTCTAATTGTTGTTGCAAGTTTTTACGTGGTTTGTAGGTTTCTAGCAAGAACGTTTTCTTACCTACGTATGACCACAACGTGATTTGCCAATTTCTATTTACCCTTCATAAGGACCCTTTTCATCGAATCCGTTCCGACTAAAGTAGGAGAGACAGACACCCGCTAGCCACCTTATGCAACTAGTGCATGTCAGTCGGTGGAACCTGTCTCACGTAAGCGTACGTGTAAGGTCGGTCCGGGCCGCTTCATCCTACAATGCCGCCAAAACAAGAAACGACTAGTAGCGGCAAGAAGAATTGGCAAACTCAACGCCCACAACTGCTTTGTGTTCTACTCGTGCATAGTAACTACGCATAGGCCTGGCTCATGATGCCACTGTTGGGAATCGTAGCATAATTTTAAAAAATTTCCTACGTTCACCAAGATGCATCTATGGAGTATACTAGCAACGAGGGGAAGGGAGTGCATCTACATACCCTTGTAGATCGCGAGCGGAAGCGTTCCAATGAACGTGGATGACGGAGTCGTACTCGCCGTGATCCAAATCACCGATGACCGAGTGCCGAACGGACGGCACCTCCGCGTTCAACACACGTACGGTGCAGCGACGTCTCCTCCTTCTTGATCCAGCAAGGGGGAAGGAGAGGTTGATGGAGATCCAGCAGCACGACGGCGTGGTGGTGGATGTAGCGGGTCTCCGGCAGGGCTTCGCCGAGCTTCTGCGAGAGAGAGAGAGGTGTTGCATGGGAGGAGGGAGGCGCCCAAGGCTGTAGGTTGCTGCCCTCCCTCCCCCCCTTTATATAGGCCCCCTCGGGAGGGGGGCCGGCCAAAACCCATCTAGGGTTGGGGGGGCGGCGGCCAAGTGGTGGAAAGGGGTGCCTTGCCCCCCAAGGCAAGGGGGAAGCTCCCCCCCTAGGGTTCCCAACCCTAGGCGCATGGGGGAAGGCCCAAGGGGGGCGCCCCAGCCCACTAAGGGCTGGTTCCCTTCCACTTTCAGCCCACGGGGCCCTCCGGGATAGGTGGCCCCACCCGGTGGACCCCCGGGACCCTTCCGGTGGTCCCGGTACAATACCGGTAACCCCCGAAACTTTCCCGGTGGCCGAAACTGGACTTCCTATATATAATTCTTCACCTCCGGACCATTCCGGAACCTCTCGTGACGTCCAGGATCTCATCCGGGACTCCGAACAACTTTCGGGTATCCGCATACATATATCTCTACAACCCTAGCGTCACCGAACCTTAAGTGTGTAGACCCTACGGGTTCGGGAGACATGCAGACATGACCGAGACGCCTCTCCGGTCAATAACCAATAGCGGGATCTAGATACCCATGTTGGCTCCCACATGTTCCACGATGATCTCATCGAATGAACCACGGTGTCGAGGATTCAATCAATCCGGTATACAATTCCCTTTGTCAATCGGTATGTTACTTGCCCGAGATTCGATCGTCGGTATCCCAATACCTTGTTCAATCTCGTTATCGGCTAGTCTCTTTACTCGTACCGCAATGCATGATCCCGTGACTAACGCCTTAGTCACATTGAGCTCATTATGATGATGCATTACCGAGTGGGCCCAGAGATACCTCTCCGTCACACGGAGTGACAAATCCCAGTCTCGATCCGTGCCAACCCAACAGACACTTTCGGAGATACCCGTAGTGCACCTTTATAGTCACCCAGTTACGTTGTGACGTTTGGCACACCCAAAGCACTCCTACGGTATCCGGGAGTTGCACGATCTCATGGTCTAAGGAAAAGATACTTGACATTGGAAAAGCTCTAGCAAACGAAACTACACGATCTTTTATGCTATGCTTAGGATTGGGTCTTGTCCATCACATCATTCTCCTAATGATGTGATCCCGTTATCAATGACATCCAATGTCCATAGTCAGGAAACCGTGACTATCTGTTGATCAACGAGCTAGTCAACTAGAGGCTTACTAGGGACATGTTGTGGTCTATGTATTCACACATGTATTACGATTTCCAGACAATACAATTATAGCATGAATAATAGATAATTACCATGAACAAAGAAATATAATAATAACCATTTATTATTGCCTCTAGGGCATATTTCCAACAAAATTTGATCTTTTTTTTTGAATTACAGCCATTAGCTGGGCTGGGTGAACAAATAATGTAGCGTCCATGCGGCCCATTTATTTTATTTCCTAAAAAATTACAGGCCATTTGCACTTTCTCGAAATACACGATTTTGCTGGCTGATTCTAATTATAATGTTGGGTTGGGCCAGCAATGTTATCAAAAAAAAAAAGGGGGCTGAGTATTTTGTTATAAATATATTTAAATAATAAGTGATATTATTACATTCGTCCTTAAATCTTACCAAGCTTTTGTACACAATCACTAGGATTTTTGTGCCAAAACAATCCAGGGTTTTATTTGTTAAGAAATTATTTTTATAAGTTAATAAGATGTGGGATATTGTTTTCTTACATATGTAAGTATTTGTTAAATATATGATGAAAATAAAAATAATATATAATAACATATAAAATAATTTAAATATATATAATATAGTTAGAAGGGAAACATAAGTTGGACCTGGCGTTCCTATTCTTATATAGAAAAATAGAACAGACCTCTGTGTTTTCTTCAAAAAAAATACATAAATTGGGCTGCCAAAAATAAAACCTCGGATGGGAGGTCCATAGGCCGGTCGATACATGACGGCCCTAAGAAAATACAAACAGGCCTATGGACCTCCCATCCGAGGTCGTGGGCTGCGCATGTTAAAAATGAAAGCCTAGACGGGGCAGCCCAAAACCACATCCAACACTTGCCAAAACTTCATCCCTCGTTTTCTCTGTGTTTCGCACACTCGACATTGTGTGGGCATTTTGACTGTGCATCATATGAAGATGTGCTATGCATGAATGTTGATCAGCATGATGTTAACTGGCTGGTAGTTCCATTTTCGACCATGAATAAAACTTCCAACATGATGTTAACCCTGTTTGAAAAGGTCGTGTTAATATAAATGCTCTGCCTCTGAAAGTTGCAGTTTCTTATCTGAAACTGAAACTTGCAGTTTCTTCTCTGAGAATCACATTGTCTACACTTTTATACTCCTATGAAACTACATTTTTTTAAGTGCTAAAAATAGATCTCTAGAATTCATAAAATACTTCATATGCTCAATACTGCAAATCTGAAATTCAAAAGACATTCATATCTGAAAGTACTCTCAAAATACACAACACAAAAAACAATTCACAACCTGCAAATACTGACAACCCTAAGCTCCTCCTGACAATTCACAACCTGCCCGACTATTGGGCTGGGGGGGGGGGGGGCAGCACCCTCCTATTCCTCGACGGCAGACAGCCGCCCCGTGAGACGATGTGAACGGTGAGGGAGACGATGGCGGGGAAGCGTCGTCGGGCCAACTGCTTTTCTCCTCTTGCAGTTGGGTTCGGTCGACGAAGACTCCACCGGCTCGCTCTGGCAGGACACCCTCACAAACGGCACCCTGTAGATGCTCGATCCTTCAATCTCTGGTGGATGCTCCATCTGGGATCGATACTCCCACCACCGCTCCCTCACGATCGGATTCGGTGAATCTATTTGCTCCATGGCCCAGAGGAGCAGCTCTATGTACTCCGGCACGACTCCCTCCGGGAGTATCGCCGCCTTTTCGCTCTGTTGCAGATATTTGGCCATGGATGTCGCCGTCGCCGCTAGTTGGTCCTTGTTGTCAAACCAAGACTGTATCTCCAACATCCTAGCTAGCTTCACAGGGTCGCCGTCTGCGATCCTCACGTATCGGTTGTACTCCTCCATCGATCTACTTCTCCACAGCACCTTCACTCGCCGGCGGTGGTTTTTGAATGGAAGAGGAGAGGAGCAGCGCTGGTTTTGGATTAGAACGGGAGAGGAGCGACGCTGGTTTTGGACTGGAACAGGAGAGGAGGGGCGGTGGTTTTGAAATGGAAGAGGAGAGGAGCGGCGCTGCATTTAGATTGGAACAGAAGAGGAGCGGCGGTGGTTTAAGAGGAGAAGAGCGGAAGAGCGGCGCTGGTCTTGGAAGTTTTTTTGTTGTTTTGCGTATTTTGGGTCAAAGTTTGACCACGTACTGTATTTGACAAGCAAAATGTGAATGCATGTCACCAAAAATTGTATCGTTTGGTTCGTATCTGAATGTACTTTCAAATTATATTATTTTTGCAACGTATAACATATATTTTATGTGCGAAAATCATGGTCAATTATGACCCAGAATAAAAGGGAGACTAGTTAATGTGGGGTCGCTTTCTTAATTGAAGGGTAAATTGATTTTGATTTTGATCCAGTCACAGCGCGTCGGCCCTCTCGTCCAATCCTAAATCGCTGCTACACGCTCCTCTCCCTCTTCTCCATTGCAAAACCACCTCCTCTCCTCTCCATCATCTCCATTCCAAAACCACCGTCTCGCCTCTCCCTCTTCTGATCTTCTCCATTGCAAAACCACCTCCTCTCCTCTCCATCATCTCCATTCCAAAACCACCGTCTCGCCTCTCCCTCTTCTGATCTTCTCCATTGCAAAACCACCTCCTCTCCTCTCCATCATCTCCATTCCAAAACCACCATCTCGCCTCTCCCTCTTCTCTATTGCAAGACCACCGTCTCTCCTCCCATCTTCCAAAGCTAGCACCGGACCACTCAGAAGGACATCTATGGAGAGGATGCAGCAGCGAATCAGGCAGATCGCCGGCGGCGACCAGGCAAAGTTAGCTAGGTTGAAGGAGATCCTTAGTTGGTTTGACAATGAGTGGGAGATTTTGAGGACGGTGCGGGCCACGTGGCAATGTATGCGAAAGAGCGAGACGGCGGCGATGAAGGCAGCGATGTACATGTACTCCTCGGCGGCAGTCACGCCGCAGTCCTCCGAGTTCATCGAGTATCTCCTCTGGGCGATGGAGCAGACAGATTCGCCCGAGGCGACAGTCAGGCAGAGGTGGTGGGCGTACAGGTCGAAGGTCAAGCACCCAGAGGACAACGAATCGATCGAGTATGGTGTGCCGTTCGTGAGGATGCAGAGCCAGCCGGAGCCACAGGAGTATTCGTTCTCCCACCGCAAGAGGAGGCCGGATGGCGCGACGTCGCTTCCCCGCCGTTCTCCACGGTTCCCTCGACGCTCGCCTCGTTTCAACGGCGGCGGTAGGGCTTAAGGTAAGCTTCGCACTAACCTAATCTTCCACCTGCTCATGCTTACAATCAGTGTGACAGCTAATGAAAATCATGCTTACAATCAGTCTCTGAGTACTACGCCCATCACCCTAAAATAGCTCTGGACCTTTGGGTCAAAGTTGTGACACGGTGTACAAATAAAGAAAAATAGATTGGTGCTTCTTTCAGAAAAGAGTACTCCCTAGAAAACTGCCAATATAAGCTACTAGTATTTGGTTAGATGATTTGCTGCCGAGAAAGATCCGTCCACAGAGAGCGCCAAACATCCCACTGGTGGTGGTGGATGCCAATGCGTGCATGCAGCATGGTTGGTGTCGGTAATTTTTACTTGGCACACCTCGCACTCTGCATATATGCCGGTTCCATATGTACATTTGTGCAGTTCCACCAAAATGCAGCTGAATAACCCTGTTTGCACAGATAATGAAAAAGCGTGATTACATTATAGTGGCACTAGTTGATGAAACACACAAAATAAATAGAAGAAAATATTGCGATAGTATCATAGTATGCCATGCTGCGAGGGCGAGATGGGCCCTGCGACGCCTCATACGGTACGCCTCATACTAGACATCGTCCCAAGTCTCCCAGATACACCTTCTGCCAGTGATGAACATCAGTGTACAGCGGTAGTACAAGGAGGCACCTTGAGACATTCAAATCTCTATTTTTGTACATATCAACTAAAATTAAGCACCCCAGTTTGCAGAAACGCTTAAACATTAACAATGGGACTAGTTGATGAAACATACATTAACAAAGAGAAGCACTTTCTTTATCTACATTGGAAATGAAATGATAGAGATGACACTCGCTCTATTTTAACTATATTATTACTTCATTTTATCAGTTACACTAGGGTCGAGCAGGTGGCAAACGAGGTGTACCGTGCATCGCAAGGATGGAGGCCGGGGGTGCTTAGACTGGGATGCTGAAGCTGGCTCTTTCAGTCACCAACATGGATGATTCAATTCATGGGACCTTTTGGTGCAGTTCACCTAAAATGAAGCAATGTCCCGTGAGCTAGCAGCTTCTTCTTCAATTTTTTTTAAGAAAAGGACTCCAGCCCCGGTTCCATTTCCATCAGAAAACGAAACCCACAGAGCTTCTTCTTCATTAGTTGCAATAAAATGGAGCAACATCAAGGTTGGTTGTGAAGCTCCTGGAATGCTCAACTATAATTTGGATATCATTTGTGCAGTTCAACTAAGATCGAGCGTGAAATGTATATCTCTGTTTGCACAAAAAAGGTGGAAAGGAGGGTGACTAACAAGTGATGAAACATGCATCAAATGAAAAGAAGCATGTTCCTTATCTGAATGGCAATCCTACAAGGACAGTAGCAATTTCTAAAGCACTGGCATTGCTAAATATTAGTGTGGGCATTAGGATTAACTATGACAACCGTTAAATACGACATTACTTTGGGCACGGGAGAGTACGCGGACCAGGACAGTTGCATTTCTAACGAAAAGAACCAACTTATCTTAATGGGAAATTTTAGCAGGACATGTAAAGAAGTGCCATTGATTCATATTACTGGAGGCATTACATTGAAAACAACATTGGTTTAACGTGTCCTTACTTTTAACAGTGCGACTGCTACATTTTACCAGTGGCATTACATAAGAGTGGCTCGGGGCAACAAACATCAGAACAGGATATCTGGGTTGGTCCCATTTTTGTTCGGTATAGCCACCTTATACCGTGTGAGGTTAGCAAATCTAGTGCTGGACTTACTCTGTTGACTTGTCCCCCAGTCCCCACTTTCTTTCCTTTTTCAACCAATAGATCGGGTTTATATTGAGTTTGTACTGCGTTTCCCTTTATTTCCCTATTAGACCTAGAGACCAGTTGGATAGCCAGTCTCTGCTACTTTTCGCCCCCATTATTTCCTCTTTCGACCAAGTCCTAGATTCAGGTAACAAATCCTCCCCCACCCCCACCCCCTTTCTTCCTTGTTTGAACCAAGTAGTACTAGATTCGAGTGCATGAACTAGTTTTACCTCTTAAACGTAAAAAAATTAGGTGGTTTTCGAACAGCCGATCGATCCTATCTACGAGGGGGCCTGAGAAATAGTAAAAGATACAAATGCAGCGACGTCAGGAGCTCGGGAAGTAGAGCAAGGCCGGTTTCGAAGGAAGTTATACCTGATGTTCGCCGGGATGTCGCTAGGTGGGCGGCGGGAGGCCGGATCTGCCCACACTACGGCAGCGAGGAAGAAGGGGTCGGAGGCCCTCCCTCGCCAGCGGTGCTTGGGAGAGAACAGCAAGGCAGGCTGATCGGGACGCGCCCAGCAGTGGGTAAGAGCCGTCGCCGAGGAGGACCGCATGAACGTTGCACCTTCTCACCTTCCCCAGCGGAGAGGATCCGGCTGTCTGTGACCAGCGGTGAGCAGAGAGAGAGAGAGAGAGAGAGAGAGAGAGAGAGAGTGGCCACCGCTGTCGTGTTTAGATCTGGAGAGGCCGAGACAGTGTGAAGAGAGCAACACTAGGAAGCAAGCGCGGAGGCTCCTGCCTATATAGTGGAGTAGTACTAGTTTTCTTTCGTCTACCGGAGCCGGCTTGACCTCGTCAATGACTGTCGAGACGTCTTCATGCACGTGGCCCGGAGGCGCAGTTGTTGTCATTTTGATCTGAAGCGCCGTATTATAACATATAACACGAAAAAATTCTACATGACAAGAAATCATAACCTCACTGCCCAAAGCAGACAACATGAATCCCGACGGACAAACTAGACGAGGAACAAAGCTCAAATTAAAGATAAACTCGTAGAAAAGGGGTCCGTCGATAGATGTCCTAATTAACATAGCCGGCTTGACCTAGATGGCACCTGAGTAGTCACTGTTCGTGCATGTGCCCCCAATGACTAGCCCAACTCGCTGTTTAACCCTCGCAGTGATCCGAAGCACATGACACCTAATTTTGTGAGATGACAAGAAACCTTTTTTTAGATTTCTCACCACAACTACAGCCATGTACAACACAGCCTGCACGATATGTAGACGATATCCAATCCAGGCGTGTCTGCTGGAGTCTGGTCACATGCATGGACGAACTGATCTTCCGTGTCTTGCAGGGATCGTCCAGGCACCAACGTAGTACAACACTTCTCTAGTACTATCGCTCGTCTCCCTCTTCTATTAAGTCACCCGACTTGCGGGGCCGGGGACTGTGCCTATGGTCGGTTCTCAATTGCCGTCCCACATGTGTGTGCAAACGCAATATGACGCGCGTTCCATTCGGAGAGCAGCGTGCCAGACCGACCGACCGTCTGGGGTGCGACGCGAACGCGACGGGCGTGCTGTATACTCCGTACATGTGTACCGCCGTTTTCTAGACGCTTTGCTCCATGGCGCGGGCGCAATCCATGGATACAAAATTAGTATACTGTATACTATTTAAAAGTCGAGGGCGGGGCTTTTCCTGCGCGGTAGGCGGCGGGGCAGTTCCGCCTAGTCGGTTCGACAGAGACGCGAGAAGACGAGGGAGACCCCTACCCTAGGGTGCCCTAGGTAGCAGCCGCACGCATCATTGTTTTCTCTTTTCTTTATGCTCTTGCGCCCTAGAGTGAAATGATGGTTGCTTTGTCCGTCCAGCTTAATGCGGGAAAGGTGGGGCTTTGTGATTTGACCCCTCATCGCTCATTTTCTACTACTGCGGCGCTACGACCGGGGTGCCTCCAATTCCAACCGCTGCTCCGAACTGTAATTTGGTGCATCGCACGTGGAACAAGACGGTGGATGATCCACATGTCGGCCAAAGGGGTCCTGTTAAGTGTGTCGCCATTTCGTGTGCGGACTGACCCTGCTTGAGTTGCTACGCCAACACGACAGGAGCAGCCTACCACTTGGTTTTGCTCCTTGGTGAATCCCGACTATATGGATCTAAAAAGATACGTGCTGAACTACCCTCTCCGTCTCGGTTTTTTTATTTTTAGGCGTCTCGGTTTATAGGGCCTGCACGTAGTTCTAGCTCATCCATTTGACTAACTAAATATGAGTTACTATGTCACAAAAAGTATATCATTGGATTCTTAAGCGGATGTAGTTGTATTTAAAAGTCGAGGGCGGGGCTTTTCCTGCGCGATAGGCGGGGGAGTTCCGCCTATCGGTTCGACAGAGACGCGAGAAGACGAGGGAGTAGGCTGCTGCAAACGTAGGGCTGTGTGATTTGACAGCGAGTTACTGCTGGACAGGTGGGGCCCCGTGATTTGACTTGCCATTATCATTTTAACTGCGGCGCTATGACCGGCGTGAGTCTCCCGATTCCTGACCACCTCCATACAGGTGCCTCTCCCAATGCTCCACCATGTAGTAGAGGCTGGCTCTTGCATGAGAGCCCACTTCTCCACTTTTTCCTTGCCTCTCTTTCCTCCACATATGCAAAAATGCCATGTAAAGCGCACTATTGTACTTACTTTTATTTGCTCCTACAGGTGCTTAAGCTTGCCACATAGGCATAAAGTCTGATGTGGCAAGTTAATCAAGAAGAGAGAGACTAGTTTGGTGACCCAAGGAAGAAACGGTGCTAAGCGCGTGTACCTAGGTGAAAAGACAATTTTGAGTCTATAGCTAATTAAATGAAGCAAACTTAGCAAACACCATTTCATTGGAAGAGGTCACTCCTTGGAAAATGCAATAAATACTAGTACTCCATGTGTCCCATAATATAAGAACGTTTTTGGCACTACACTAGTGTCAAAAACATTCTTATATTATGGGACGGAGGGAGTACGAAGAAAGAGATAGAGAGGAGTAAAAAAATACACTTATAGCCAACCTTATAGCCAACCTTGTTGTAGTATGAGTGACTAAGTGATGACTATGTATGACATGCCAACATCAGATAGCCTAACGCACCGTGTTAAATCTCCAAGGGCGCGACGGCGCGAGCGACGCGACGGTCGTGGTAGGCGCGACCATGATACGGGCTGCTGGCAGCCCTTGGATCTGAGATCAAATGGTCGCATGCTAAGTTGCTGAAAATTTGCAGAATAACCCTCCAGGATAGGATATTCACCCATAGGTCTAGAATCACGCCATGCAACCTTTCGATCTCAGATCCAAGGGCTCTCGGAAGCCCGTATCATGGGAGAATGGAAAGCCACTACCCTACCGTTCGCACGCTGGCAGTTCGCTCCTACTCGTCCCCGCACATCCTTCAATACTACGGCGGTTCGCTCCTAGTCGTCCCGTCCATTCACATTACGGCAGTTCCACTAATCCTAACCCTCCTCCCAAATCCATGGCGTCCCAAATCTCCACGGTCGGCGGTGAGTACAAGGTTAGAACCATCACCGGCGATGAGTTCGACGTCATCTACACCCGTTCTTCCACGACAGTGAAAGGATGCCTTTCTCGCTTCAGACGCATGTTCGAAGACTCAGATGATGAGTGGGTCGCTGGGCTAGATGTTGAGTACACCACAGTCCTGGGACGAGAGAAGGATCTAAAGGACGAAGAAAGGAAGAAGCCCGTCGTGATCCAGGTTTGCGTGCATGACTTATGCTTGGTCTACCACATATGCCATGCCGACGTTGAGTGCTAGGATTTTAAGGACTTCCTCGAGAGCAACCTAGTCAAATTCATTACTGTAGACTTTGGTAACGACAAAGAAGTCCTGCGTCGGATAGGCCTCGTTGTAGGCAACACCTTCGACCTCCAGAAGAATCGGCTGGTGTCCTCTCGTCAGCCTTCAATGCTGACCCTGGCAGGAGCCATGGTTCATCCTTCGTACGGTAAACTGGAGAAACCTCCATACACGTTTCATCGTCATGCATGGCAGCGGAATGTACTAGATATAGACCACATCCACTACGCTGCAATGGATGGCTACCTTTGCTTCAATATCTACAAGGGTTGGATGAACAGCAACAGCCAAGTGTGCGGTTCAAGCAAAGAAGTATCGGCCAAGAGGAAGAGGGACAAGGACGAAGTCGAGGACGTGGACGAGGACTCCGAGTAAGGTGGCAGTGTCATTGCTCATGGTGGTTCTAATGCAGTGTCTACCGGAATAGTTGCAAAGTTTAATTTCAGGTGTGCTTAATTTAATTTTAGGGGTGTGTTGTGCTGAGCCCCCAGCAGAACTATGTTATGTTTCTTCTCGTTACTTTAACTCTTCAGTACGTACATACTAGTATTTCTTACATTTCATCTTTTAGTTGGTATAGTACTACCACTCGTTTCTTCACATTAAATACGTATAATATATATGGCCAACATCATATAGCCAGCAGTTTAGTTGTCAAAGAATTTCAGGGTGCTTAGTTTTGTCAAAGAATTCCAGGATGCTTAGAGGGTGCTTGGATCCAAGGGACTTATTTTAGTCTGACTAAAAATAGTCTCTTTAAGAGGCTAAAGTTCCAAGCACCCCTGACTAAAGTGGGGCTAAAACTAGTCTTGAGACTAAAAAATTTTAGTCAGGGGTACCCCTACTAGAATGTGGATTAGTCCTCTCTCTACTCATTTAACTCCTCTCCTTTAACACAGGCGAGTTCTGGATTGGAGGGTTTGGAGGATAATAAATGCTCATTAACTTGATTTTAGCCTTTTTAGTATTTGGATCCAAGCATGGGTGAGGCTAGCATGTTTTAGTCCCACTACTTTTAGTCATGGGACTAAAACATATCCAAGCACCCTCTTAGTTTTATTTGAGGGGTGGGTTGTGCTGGACACCATTATTGTGACTAGCCTTTTTAATAGTACTATATGCATAATTTGGCGACGAGCGCTCTCTATATGTACCATCTTTTTTTTTAATTTCAAGTTTTGCTCCATGGCGCAATCCATCGATACTACTGCTGTACAAAAGTATACATTTTTTAAAAGGCTAGAGGGCGGGGCAGTCTAGCTTGGTCGGTTTCACGAGAGGCGAGGGCCTTTGTGGTTTGACGGCTCATTACTGCTGGAAGGCGGGGCCTTGTGATTTGACTGCTCGTATAAATGCGCCGACGACCTGATCGAGGAGGAGCAAAGAACCGTGCGGTATACTCAAGTTTTCCACTGGAGTAGTACTGCGACGGAGGAGCACGAAACACGGCAGCCCAGTGCCATATGGCGATAAAAAATGATCTAATTTGCTAGTCATCTCATTTTTAGCATTGTTCTATTCATTCCCTCAAAAAAACATTGTTCTATTCATGCCTCACAGAGAACATGACACGTGCGGCGAAACACCCGAAGCAAAAGATGAAACACAGGAGCAAAAGAAGAAGGAAGATTATCACCCCAAATGATCTAATTCGCCGCGGAGTCGTAACTGCTTCTTCATCGCCTCCACGACCTCCATCTCCTTGCGTGTCTCCTCCGCCATCTTCTTCATTCTGTCCATGACGCGGGATTTCTCGACGCGAGCCTTCATCATCTGTTCCACGGCCGCATTACGTACCTTGACAGCAGCCGGGTGCTCGATGCGGAGCTTCGCCAACTCCTCCTTCTGTTCCATGACGAGGGCCTGCAGCATCTTCATCGAGGAACTACTATTCTCATGCAGCTTCTTCCAGCCGGCGATATTCTCCTTCAACAGGTCGATCTCGTGGCAGAGCTTCCCTTGTCCTCCTGAAGTCGCAGGATTTCGCCAGTCGCCTTCTTCTCCGAGGCAATGCTCTTCTTCAGCAGCATCACCAAGCCGGCGGTCAACTCCCCTGCTGATTGAGCTCAGCGGGCATGTCGTCGAGGCTCTCCTTCAGCAACTCCATCAAGCCTTGGATGAACTCCTTCTGCTTATTGAGCTGATCGGGCATGCCGTCGAGGGATAACGACTCCAGCTCCGCCGGCTCGGCATGTTCGCCTCCGCGGCTAGGGCGCTCCTGGGAGCCATCGCCTGCCCGTGAGAGATCTTTCGAGGTCTCTGCGTGGCGGGGAGCCCTCTTTTTTTCCGCATCCTTGGTTGCCGCTCCCTTGTTATGAGTAGTTCTCGACCTAGAGCTCTGCTCACCGGCCATGGCAATGACGGACGAAGAAGAAGCACTTATGAGGAGGAAAGGTAGAGTAATTTTCGGTTAGGTAGTTCCCCTTTTTATAACATAAGTACTAGCACTAGTACTAATACCTGCATAGTGGGAACACGTTCAGGTTTGGTACGTACTAGTAGGTGTGATCAGGCTTTCGAATGTGATGGGAACAAGGTAAAGATTAATTGATGGTTTTGGTTTCGAGGCCTGAAACGGCTCCCGATGTGTTTAGCGGAACATAAATTTCAAGTACTACACTGCTCAAATGCGTAAATATTATGTTACTGTCAAAAATTGGCACAAAATACGAAGGAGACCAATGGAAGTACTACTAGCAACCCACGATTTAACCACTCGCATGCGCGCAGTGGAGTAATAATGTCTTTCTTCCGCCCTCACGTCCACTCAATTTGCATGCGCTGTATTAATTGACCATCAATGAAGTGAACGACTTTACACGCGTCAAATTATCACATGGGGTGGATCTTGGTACAAAATTGTGTCCCCCCGTGTACCCGCGTGTGCGTGCGAGGGAATGAGTGCGTGCGTGGCATGCGTGCACATCTTCGCTTCGTGCATGTACCGCCAGTATGGCTCAGGGAGGACGAGTACATTCTTCTGGAACCAGCAGCACGTCACTGTGATCAATCCACGCAAGGAGGTCGCGACAACGCCTCCACATGTGCCACGTGGCTTCATGAACTGTAAGAGAGACACTGTCTAGCGTGCCATTGGTATTCTAATTTACGTGTTTTGCACATACTCGAAGTACTAGTAAGGTACACGTGCATTGCACGCATCAGATTTTGCAACCAAATTATGAATAAATACCACACTATAGCATGTAAGCTCTGAGTCATATATGCCTGATGTAGCCCTTCGTTTAAACCTTATAGTTCATCTCATTCAAAATCAATTAGTTTTTATAAAAAAGCTAGGAACGCGGGAATAGGAAAAACATGGGATTATAGTGGAATGTCGTCTTGAATCCTACAGGATTGTACGAGTGTTTGATTGTGCATAGAAAAAACGCAGAATTCTTTCAAAGAGGTTTGAGTGGATGGGATGTTTCCTATGAAATCTAGTGCAAATGAATCATATGGAAAAATTCCTATGGTTTACAATCCTACGAATCAAACAACCAAGATAGGAAAAATTCCTAATGATTAGAATCCTCCAAAATTCCTTTGAGAATCCTTTGAATCAAAGAAGCCCTTAATCTATTTTATGATTCATGGAATTGTGCGTTGTAAAGCATAAAGTAAAAAACAAATAATGCAATTCAACTAGAAAAAAAGTTTGGGCAGTTATGATACGGAAGATTCTAGAACAAAAGAGAACCATTGTTGTTTTGAGGTTTGTGCATTATGCTTAAGTTCAACCATGGAGTCTGGTAGATTGTACATGTGGAAAAATCCGGTGGGGGGCTAGAAGATGGTGTGAGGGGCCGAGTGGAGGGAGACTATGAAGGAATGCACAAGTGCGAGATCAATATTTAGAGAGAGGGGGCGAACACGTGCGCTGTTGCGCGCAGTGGCGGAGCCATGAAAAATAAATGAGCTAGGGGGCCAAGCATTGCTAATCCTTTACGAGGAGGGTCAATTCATGAACTTAAACCATTTTTAGCAGCAATTGTCTAATGATCACATTCATATTAGCCTCGATATATAGTGATGTTGGGGGGGAGGGCGCAGGGCCCTTACTGCCCCCTGTCTTCGCCATTGTCCACGCGTCTGAGAGATGAAGCGGAAGGCATGGATGATGAGAGGGGGACGTTGGATATATAATTAATGTGGGTGTATTAGCTATATATGTTAATCCTATATAGAGAGGTATAGATTGATCGATGTGGACGTGGGAAAGAGGGTGAGACCTCACTGGATATATCGATTGATCGGTTTATGTGGAAAACTATGAAAGACCTAGCTATATACACACATACATAGAGGAACATCGATCATTGCGCATGCACGCGTGAGAGATAAAGAATGCCCGATATGATGGAGAGGGGGATGTGTGTGGGTGTGTGCCTTCATGGGAGACCGACCTGAAGAAAAAGATTGCATGCGTGCGATGGATAATGCCGACTGGTAGTGTGTGTGCATGCATGCACGAGAGAAAGTTAGTGGTACAATTATAAAGAGAAGACTACTGTGTGGGTGTAAAAGAATAGGTGAGGTCATAATCAATGTAAAGTTGAATTCAAATATTTGAATAAGAGATCCTAATGTTTGAAACCCATGCATGCATGAATATAACGGAGATCTACGCGGTGTGGTTTGGAAACAAGCATGTTGTAATGTATACACATTGAACAAGGTCAGACTGATTTGAATTTGAGATACCGATGGCAGACATCATTTGGCCACGTCGCATCCGTGCATGGACACACTATTCTAATTGGAGATGATGGGCGGCTTTCGCATCACATATCTATATCTATACCCCTATATATATATATTATATTTTATATTATTTTTATTGTGTGCGGGTAACTTTAACTTTGAAAGATGGTCGTTGGATGAGGCAAATCCGATGGTCCAAAGATGGCAAATTTGAGCACTACTGGCCGTTGGATATCATCTAGATTCCACCAGATTTCGCCACATGTATAATCTAGAAGACTCCATGGTTGAAATTAAGCATAATGCACAAACATCAAAACACAAGCACTTCTTATTTGTTCTAGAATCTTCCGTATCAGAATTGCCCAAATGTTTTTCTACATGATTTGCCATTATTTGTTTTTACTTTATGTCTTACGACGCACAATTCCATGAATTTTAAATAGATTAGCTTTCTTATAAAAACTAGATGATTTTGAATTAAATGAACTATAAGAATTAAACGAACATCTACATCATGCATATATGACTCAAAGCTTGCATGCTATAATGTGGTATTTATTCATAATTTGGTTGCCAAATCTCATGCGTGCAATGCACGTGTACCTTACTCTAGTCTAAATGGTGTTTGTGTGTGTTGTGCATGTTGAGGTGCAAATTGTCTTTTTTTTGGTACACGTTAAGCTTGTTCTTCCGAAATTTTAAGTCGCGCCTTGTTATGCCGAAAATTCAAGCTAGCGTCTCTGTCTATCGTGCTGCGAAACTCCTGCCTCTTCAACCCGCGCCTTGTTAGCCCGAAATATTTAAGATATATCTTTGTCTCGTTGTGCTCCAACAACTCCCTCCATCTCAACCCCCGCCTTGCTATTCCGAAATTACAACGCGCGCGAAAACTCCCACCTCCTGTGAAATCCCGACACGCGAAATGCCCGTGGTACCCCTGAACCGAAAGAACCGCCTCAAATCGGTGGGGGTACTTTCGTAACTTACCCCACATTTCAGACAAGCGCGTCTCTAAGCCATGGTTCCCCACTACCATCCCATCCGCCCACCCATTCTTACACCGAGGCCGCGAAAACCCGCGACGAAACCCCACACCCTGCTCCGTCCGCCACCCAGCCGGAGCCCCTTCCCCGACGACGTCGTCCACAGCAACACCTCGACGTCCCTCATCCACCATACCGGATGAGGATCCGTCATCGATCTCATCGTCCCGCCGGTTCAGCCACCCCGTCCTCCACCTCCAAGGAGCTGCCCCGACGTTCCCCTCGTCTTTCACGCCACCTCCATTCCCACACCGCCGTCTTCACCTACACCACCGGAAGAGCATCATCATCACCGTTTCCTCGGATGAAGCTGCGGCCTAATCGGCGCCACCAAAGAGGTTGTACACTAATCGCCGCATTTTCTTCTTGATTCAATCTCACGGTGCTGCCGGCGCTAGGTCCCGAGCCGACACGGCGCGGCTCCATCCACGGCGGCGTCGCCGGCCACTTCCTCCACGGCGTCGCTCCCTCGGCGGCGACGTCCACATCAGTAGGAGCTGCTGCTGCTTTAGCTCTCGCTCGCGCTGCTGCTCTGCTCTTGCTCTCAGTCCCCTGCCTGGTCTGCTATTGCTCTTGCTCGCGCTGCTGCTCTCGCTCTTGCTCTTGCTTGCGATGCTGTTCCGATTTAGCTACACTTCAGTCGACTGAATCGACTTTTGGGTCAGTCAATTTTCAGGGGGTGGGGGGGGCTCGCCGGGGTGAAGGAAGAACCAGCCGCAGTGGGGAGGGGGGCTCGCCGGAGAGGTACCCCACTATCTCTCTTAGGGTTCAGGATGGGGGCGGTGGTCGCCGGCGGTGGCGGGGCGGTGGCGTGGGGATCGCTGGAGAAAAAGCTCGGCACGGGGGGGGCCTAGAGGGATGGCCGGGGCGGCGGCGGACCGGTGGTGGGGAGTGTTTTCGGGGCGGGCGGGGCGGCGCACCGCCGGCCGCGGGCGGCGGGGGGCTGCTGTTTGGCCGGTGGTGGCTGGCGGCTCAGGGGGGTGGAGGTTGAAGATGAACTGTAGGCCCTTGATTTCATATCCAACGGCTGCAAAATCGACTGACCAGAGATGAAAAAGTCAGTCGACCGACGTGTAGCCTCACCTTGCTAGTGTGTTCAGTTTCGACAGCAAAATTCAGTTTCGACAGCAAAATTCAGTTTTGACAGTTAAGTTCAGTTTCGACAGTTAAGTTCAGTTTCGACAGTTAAATTCAGTTTCGACAGTTAAGTTCAGAGATGAGCGGCTGATGTATTTTACATCTAGCACTTTGTGGTTATGTATTTTACGTCATGTATTGGAGATGCTATTAGAATTCCACTCAGGTTAACGTTGTTCGTTGTCTCTCTTGTCCTGCTTCAGCCTCGGCGTCGTACAACTCACTGGAGCTGCTCCAACGACGAAACCCTCCATCACAGCGGAGCAGTACCTCGGGCTCCATCTCCAGACGCCTAAGATCTTCTTCCCCTCCTCCGACAGCCAAGTCAGCCGGAGCATCCTCACCGGCCAACCCAATCACGTTGAGATCGACATGGCTTCGCCAAAGAGGTTGTACACTTGTTGCATCTCTTTTTTACTATACATGTTATATATATTGTCCACTGAGCACTCGTAGTAACGGGAAATACGATTATCTTATCCTACTATATGACAAGCAGTGAGGTACCAGGCAACTTAGCTATCCATGATGGACTCTCTTGAACGCCATCATTATTTATCTCTGCGTGTTTGAGCTGTGCATTTGTCGATGGGCCTGGGAGTTGAGCTAGTATGGCAGTGGCCTGGGTCCAAAGTAATAGAAGTAGCACAAAAACATTTTTTTAGTGTAGGATTTTCCTTGCTCAAGCCTGCCTACTAGAATCGCCAGTGCTTGAAAGGAAAAGTGAATGAAAAACATCGGAATTGGAAAGTTTCCTATGGTACTACTTTTCATGAATTTGGTGCAAAGGAAAACTGTAGGATTTGTTCCTTTAGTGTCTCCTTGAAAGAAAAACCATAGGAATTCTAATTTCCACTTCTCCTCCTTTTCATATTCCTATTCATCAGGCACAAGACTAAGAGATAGTAGCATAATAGCATTATAACCGTACATTTTCTTGTGGTTTGACTTAATCTCACCATGCTTTTTTGCATCTTGTGATGTTCCAATTGTTGTGAATCAAACACCCAGATTGGCAGAAATCCTGTGTTTTTAAATTCTCTGTTTTGCACGTGCATTCCTATCCTATTCCTGTCTATTTCCTATCCCTGCATTGTTAGAATCCTCAAATTCAAACAAGCCCTTACTCAATTACTTCTGTTACAGATATGTGTTAAAGAAAACCTTGTGTGGTTTGTCCTGCTCCTGCGGCGCTGTGTTCCACCCCAGCTCAGCTGCTCCAACGACGGAAGGGTTCACCACAGCAGGGATCCGCTCTCCAGACTGTCTTTCGCCGCCTCAGATCTTCTTCCCCGCCGCCGGCAGCCACGGCAATTGCATTACCATCATCAACTGAGCAGATGACCTTGAGGACTACACGGGTCCGCAAGAGAGGTCGCACTCTTCTGTGTCTGCTTACGTTATGCGTCGCTTAATATGATGACATGCTACATTATCGTCGTGTTCACCTATTAGACTCCGAGTCAGGTCCAAACTAATGCTGAAACTTAAGTTTTTAAATGGTTGTGGGGTACATATTGGGGCAGCAATCAGTACTATCTGTCTACTATCTGGTTAATCTCCGGTGTCTACTATGAGTTTCATATTGGGTGCAAACAAACATTAAAGGAGCCATTATCTGTATTTTTTAACTAAAGCTATTATCTACCTGCTATCATTGGTTTTGGGTCTATCCATAGTTTGCTACCATCACTCTGGATTTGTGCATGCACTCCTTACATAATCTCACTATGTTTTATTCCTATGCATGCCAGTTATTGTACACAATGGAACTGGTCATGTAGAGCAAAAGAGACGAGCCTTGCATGGCAATAAAATTTCATGCAGACGTCGTTCCATGGTGGGCGCAAAGGCAGCCCCCCTCCACCCATTTCGGATCGTAATCAAGAGGAAGATAACTATCTGAGGGGGATTCAGAAGGAGAAGACCACTCCTATTTACCGCATGAGGTCTTCGCTCTAACTTGGCATGCTGATGTTGGTAATATCATGCATATGGTGCCTTGCATTGCTTACTGTATACATTAAAGATGTCATCTGCTTAGTTTAGACATGCTTTGTGTCAATGCCATCTGTTTAGTTTCTTTATCGTATATGTGAATCATGCAATGCCATCTTGTCTAGCCAGGCATCATATATGTGAATTTTGCAATGCCACCCTGGTTAGCCAGTCATCTTATATGTGAATTATATCATGCCATCATTTTTTTATTACGTGTTAAATTTGTCAAGAATTTTAGTACATTCAATTACTCTTCCTGTGCATCAGCCATTCCGCACGGTCATGGAAAAATCTGGAGTGGAAACAAGGTCTTCAGAGCAGACAATGCTATCTGACGAAGCGCATGTCTTGCTGGTTACCGATAGCTCCTCAGAGAAGGATTCAGAGAGATGACCAGTCATATTTCCCCCCCGAGGTGCATGCCCTAACTTGGCAGGGTTATGTTGCTCATATCGTGCGTATGGTATCTTGCATTGCTATGTCATTTGCTTAGTTTAGACATGCTTTGTGTGAATGGCACCTGTTTAGTGTCTAATTACCATATATGTGAATTATGCAATGCCATCTTGTTGCAAGACATTATATATGTGAATTATGCAATGTTATCTTGTTGCAAGGCATTATGTATGTGAATTATGCAATGCCATGCTGTTTAGGCAAGCGTCATATATGTTAATTATATCATGCCGTCCTTTTTTTGTATTTCTCATTGCTTTTGTCGACAATGTTCGTATATTCAACTGCTCTTCCTGTGCATCAGCCATTTGAATTGGTGATGGAGAAATCTGGAGTGAAAACAAGGTCTTCAGAGCAGACAATGCTACCTGCTGAAGCAGATATCTTGCTGGTTACAGATAGCTCTTCAGAGGAGGATTCAGTGGCAGATGACCAGTCCTATTATCCCCCTGAGGTGTATGCTCAAACTTGGCAGGGTTATATTACTCATATAATGCATATGTTGTATTGCAATGCTTAGTTTTTACATCATATACACAATATTGAATGCCATCTCCTTAGTTGACACATCATATATGCGATTGCCCTCTGCTCGCTTCCTTAGTATATAAATCATATATTTGAATTATGTCATGCCATGATGTTTACATAGACAGCATGTATCTGAATTATGGCATGCCAACCCATTTTCTAAAGACATAATATAGTTATATCATCTCATCATGTTTACATAGTCATCATATTTTAAATTATGTCATTCTATCCGTGAATTATATCATGCCATCATGTTTCCATCGACGGCATGTTTGTGATTTATGGCATGCCAACCACTTTAATAGACACATCGTATAGTTATATCATGTCGTCCTGTTTACATAGTCATCATATTTTGAAGTATGTCATTCTATCCTGTTTAGTTAGCCATCATACCTGTGAAATTGTGTCATGCTATCCTGTTTAATTAGCCATCATATATGTGAAATTATGTCCTGCTATTCTGTTTGCTTAGACAACATAAATGTGAATTATTTCATGCCATGTTTTCTTCCCTACTATCCATTGCACCTGTCTATCTTACAATGTATGTACATTCAATTACTTTTCTTGTTTATCAGCCATTTCAATTGGAGGGAGTGATGGCAGTATCTGTGGGAGTAAAAACACGGTCTTCAGAAAAGATCGTGCTACCTATCGATGCAGATAGAACCACGGTTGTACTTGCCCAAGAACCAGCCCCACCACACATAACCCACACTCATGCAGATTGTACCCCTACCCAGTTGGACAGAGAACCAGCTACACCCCTTCTAACCCCAACCCCAGCAGATAGACACCCAGTTCCCGTTGACACAGCACCGTCTCCACCACAGAGCACCCAAACACGAGCAGTTAGTAAGGCAATTGCAGTGCCCAAATCACGAGGACCACCACTCCGAACCCGAAGTCAACGCTTAAAGCAGAAGAAGAATTGTTCTCAGGTCAGGTTCCGTAGCTATGGTTCATACTACTTTGCTCTTGCATCACTGTATTTACTGATACCAACTAATTTCAAATTTGAAGGATGCAATTGAAACTCCAATGGCACAACAGGTATGTTTTAAACCTGTTTCTTCAACGTGTTTGGCTGTTTGCTGTTGTAACTTGCTCTATGTTGATTTCAGTTTCAATTGAATAAACAGTTATGTTCTCATGACATGCACATTACAAGTGTTGCTATTGCTGTGTAGTTTCCCACACTTATATTCTGTCTATGCTGCTTTGTCTTAAATAGATATGATTCGAACTATATCTATCTTGATTTGGCAACATAAACAAGAATGATATAGACCATACAGTGACCATACTACATAGATATATATTTGTTTCATGCTGTTATCCTGTCCACCTTACTACTGAACTGGTTTACCAAAATGAGTTTCATATACTACATTGTAAACCTGAGATGTGTTTGTTTGTTTCTCTTTTAGAACGCAGATAAAATATTGGAGAAGAGTACCCTGTTATGCAATGGTAAAGGAAGTAATGCAGATAAGGTTCAAGATAGTGAGACATCCCTGTTGGTCTCCAAGAAAGCTGATAAAAACTATATTGAAGACACTGAGACAACCCCAAAGTCATGTCTTGATGTAGTGTTCGAGTTACTGGCTACCACTGTTGGCACCAGCTCTTCGAACTCGTTGCCTGAATCAGTTCGGCTTCTTGAGTCTCAACTTCAAGTTGAAAGACATCGATTAGATGTTATGCGACAGGAAGCCGAAGGACTGAGGAAGTCCTTGCAGAATTCAGATGCATACTTTCTAGTGCAACAGCAAGCGCTGGAGGACTTAAGCGCCAAACAAGAGAAAGTTAATAAGCTTGCTAAGCATCTTGCCAGCATTATGGGTACCCAGGATATTGTTTCTTGAGCTCTTCTGAAGTGGTTTCAGTTCTGGACTTGTTTTGCTGCGGCGTTTATATGCTGTTGTGTTCCCTATATTTGCACTGGTGGCGAACTTTGATGCCCAGTGGATGTAATATGTGTAATAGTCGTGATAGCCTAGTGTAAGTTGCTTGCTTATTTATTTCCTTGTTGTCTTGTTTATTTGTTTGCTTGTAGTCAGTGCAGTTCTTTTTCTGCGGTTTGCTAGTGGCTGCAATAACCTATTTTTTAAAACTAGGCCACAATAACCATGGGCTAATATTTACTGTAGTGACACTGGGCCTCCTACGGGCCGTAGAAACAGTGGGCCTTCTACGGGCCGTAGAAACAATGGGCCTTCTACGGGCCGTAGAAACAATGGGCCTTCTACGGGCCGTATCATCAATGGGCCTTATACGGGCCGTATGATCGATTGGCCAAACATGGGCCAATAACAGGCCGCATTATGGCCGTAAACGGGCTAGAGTTGGAATCGTCCGTTCATGGGCCGACCATAATGGGCCATCGTTAATAGGCCGTATTTGATGAAGCTATGAAAACGGCCCAACGTATTAACGGACCACAAACGGGCCGACTGTAACCACGGGCTAAATTTGGCCCACAAGCAGAAAATGACAGTAACGGGTTGTAAGTAAACGAATGCTGGAAATGAGCCCAAGAATAAATGGGCTCTCAGAAGGCCGAAAGATAACATGGGCTGGAAACGGCCCAACGGAATAACGGGCCATTAATGGGTATAAAGTGATACACTGTTCATTACGGGCCAGTTTCACCACGGGCCGTTAATGGGTGTAAAGTGATACACTGTTCATTATGGGCCAGTTTCACCACGGGCCGTTAATAGGCCAAGAGTTACATAGGGCCTCATATGGGCCGAAAGACGTCATGGGCCATACATGGGCCAGAAGTGAAAACGGGCTGGAATCATATTGGGTGGCCCAGATGATGCTACTGGGCCTAATTCAGATAGGGCGTAACGGGCCTTGGGTTAGCGGGCTGTAAATGGGCTATATGCGAACAGGCCGTTAACAGGCTTTACATGGGCCGGCCCGCCACCTTTTGACCAAGTCAAACGGGCCGGCCTTTTCACAGGAATGGGCCTCTGTTGGGCCGTGCCACGTGTCGCCGTATCATAGGCGAATTCGGTCCAATGAGCGGATGACATCTGTCCCAACGGTGAGCCGACACGTGTTTCCTCCAGCCAATGATGATTTTACACGTGGAAAATCCCCATTGGTCGGGGCTGTTAACGGGTTATCGGATCCAAAACCCGACCCGATAGCTTAACGGCGTTCCGCTACGGTGGATGCCATGTGTCGATCACCCTTGACGAAAGCACTTCTGTGACGCGTGATTTATCGTCATGGAAGTGGACACTTCCGTGATGATAATTTTGGTAATGTCATGGAACACTTCTACGACAGCACAGGTATGACTATCTTGACTCTGTCATAAATTTGTCATGGATGTACATGCATGACAAAAAACGCGACCTACTGTGACAAACACGTATCATCACGGAAGTGTATTATTTTTTGTAGTGCTTCCCTTTACCCTTTTCTTGAAACTGGTGGTCTTGTTGACCATCAACACTTGATGCTTCTTCTTGATTTCTACCTCCGCAGCCTTTAGCATTGCAAAGAGCTCGGGAATTGTCTTATCCATCCCTTGCATGTTATAGTTCATCACGAAGCTCTTGTAGCTTGGTGGCAGTGATTGAAGAATTCTGTCAATGACACTATTCATCAGGAAGATTAACTCCCAGTTGAATCAAGTGATTGTTATACCTAGACATTTTGAGTATATGCTCACTGACAGAACTATTCTCCTCCATCTTGCAGCTATAGAACTTATTGGAGACTTCATATCTCTCAATCCGGGCATTTTCTTGAAATATTAACTTCAACTCCTGGAACATCTCATATGCTCCATGACGTTCGAAACGTCGCTGAAGTCCTGGTTCTAAGCCGTAAAGCATGGCACATTGAACTATCGAGTAGTCATCAGCTTTGCTCTGCCAGACGTTCATAACATCTGGTGTTGCTCCTGCTGCGGGTTTGGCACCTAGCGGTGCTTCCAGGACGTAATTCCTCTATGCAGCAATGAGGATAATCCTCAAGTTATAGACCCAGTCCGTGTAGTTGCTACCATCATCTTGCAACTTAGCTTTCTCTAGGAACACATTAAAATTCAATGGAACAACAACACAGGCCATCTATCTACAACAACATAGACATGCAAAATACTATCAGGTACTAAGTTCATGATAAATTAAAGTTCAGTTAATCATATTACTAAAGAACTCCCACTTAGATAGATATCCCTCTAATCATCTAAGTGATCACATGATCCATATCAACTAAACCATGTCTGATCATCACATGAGATGGAGTAGTTTTCAATGGTGAACATCACTATGTTTATCATATCTACTATATGATTCACGCTCGACCTTTCGGTCTCAGTGTTCAGAGGCCATATCTGCATATGCTAGGCTCGTCAAGTTTAAACCGAGTATTCTGCGTGTGCAAAACTGGCTTGCACCCGTTGTATGTGAACGTAGAGCTTATCACACCCGATCATCACGTGGTGTCTCGGCACGACGAACTTTTGCAACGGTGCATACTCAGGGAGAACACTTGTACCTTGAAATTTAGTGAGAGATCATCTTATAATGCTACCGTCGAACTAAGCAAAATAAGATGCATAAAGGATAAACCTCACATGCAATCAATATAAGTGATATGATATGGGCATCATCATCTTGTGCCTTTGATCTCCATCTCCAAAGCACCGTCATGATCACCATCGTCACCGGCTTGACACCTTGATCTCCATCAAAGCATCATTGTCGTCTCGCCAACTATTGCTTCTACGACTAGCGCTACCGCTTGGTGATAAAGTAAAACAATTACATGGCGATTGCATTTCATACAATAAAGTGACAACCATATGGCTCCTGCCAGTTGCTCATAACTTCGTTACAAAACATGACCATCTCATACAATAAATTTAGCATCATGTCTTGACCATATCACATCACAACATGCCCTGCAAAAACAAGTTAGACATCCTCTACATTGTTGTTGCAAGTTTTACGTGGCTGCTACGGGCTGAGCAAGAACCGTTCTTACCTACACATCAAAACCACAACGATTTTTCATCAAGTATGTGTTGTTTTAACCTTCAACAAGGACCGAGCGTAGCCATACTAGATTCAACTAAAGTTGGAGAAACTGACACCCGCCAGCCACCTGTGTGCGAAGCACGTCGGTAGAACCAGTCTCGCGTAAGCGTACGCGTAATGTCGGTCCGGGCCGCTTCATCCAACAATACCGCCGAATCAAAGTATGACATGCTGGTAAGCAGTATGACTATTATCGCCCACAACTCATTTGTGTTCTACTCGTGCATATTACATCTACGCATAAACCTGGCTTGGATGCCACTGTTGGGGAACGTAGTAATTTCAAAAAAATTCCTACGCACACGCAAGATCATTGTGATGCATAGCAACGAGAGGGGAGAGTGTTGTCTACGTACCCTCATAGACCGTAAGCGGAAACGTTATGACAACGCGGTTGATGTAGTCGTACGTTTTCACGATCGACCGATCCTAGCACCGAAAGTACGGCACCTCCGCGATCTGCACACGTTCGGCTCGGTGACGTCCCATGAACTCACGATCCAGCAGAGTGTCGAGGGAGAGCTTCATCAGCACGACGGCATGATGATGGTGATGATGAAGCTACCGGCGCAGGGCTTCGCCTAAGCACCGCAACGATATGACCGAGGTGGATTATGGTGGAGGGGGGCACCGCACACGGCTAAGAGATCAATGATCAAATTGTGTGTCTATGGGGTGCCCCCTCCCCCGTATATAAAGGAGTGGAGGAGTGGGAGAGGGCCGGCCTCCTAGGCGCGCCCAAGGGGGGAGTCCTACTCCCGGTGGGAGTAGGATTCCCCTTCCCTAGTTGGAGTAGGAGAGGGAAGGAAGGGGAGACGAAGAGAAGGAAAAGGGGGGCCGGCCCCCCTCCCAATTCGGATTGGGCTTGGGGTGGCCGCACCCCCACCTTGGCCGCCTCCTCCTCCTTTCCACTATGTCCCATTAAGGCCCATTGACTCCCCGCGGGGTTCCGGTAACCTCCCGGTACTCCGGTAAATGCCCGACTCATCCGGAACCATTCCGATATCCAAACATAGCCATCCAATATATCGATCTTTATGTCTCGACCATTTCGAGACTCCTCGTCATGTCCGTGATCATAGCCGGGACTCCGAACTACCTAAGGTACATCAAAACACATAAACTCATAATACCGATCGTCACCGAACGTTAAGCGTGCGGACCCTACGGGTTCGAGACTTATGTAGACATGACCGAGACACGTCTGGGCAATAACCAATAGCGGAACCTGGATGCTCATATTGGCTCCCACATATTCTACGAAGATCTTTATCGGTCAAACCGCATAACAACATACGTTGTTCGCTTTGTCATCGGTATGTTACTTGCCCGAGATTCGATCGTCGGTATCTCAATACCTAGTTCAATCTCGTTACCGGCAAGTTTCTTTACTCGTTCCGTAATGCATCATCCCGCAACTAACTCATTAGTCACATTGCTTGCAAGGCTTATAGTGATGTGCATTACCAAGAGGGCCCAGAGATACCTCTCCGACAATCGGAGTGACAAATCCTAGTCTTGATCTATGCCAACTCAACAAGTACCATCGGAGACACCTGAAGAGCACCTTTATAATCACCCAGTTACGTTGTGACGTTTGGTAGCACACAAAGTGTTCCTCCGGTATTCGGGAGTTGCATAATCTCATAGTCATAGGAACATGTATAAGTCATGAAGAAAGCAATAGCAATATACTAAACGATCAAGTGCTAAGCTAACAGAATTGGTCAAGTCAATCACATCATTCTCTAATGATGTGATCCCATTAATCAAATGACAACTCATGTCTATGGCTAGGAAACTTAACCATCTTTGATTTAACGAGCTAGTCAAGTAGAGGCATACTAGTGACATTCTGTTTGTCTATGTATTCACACATGTACTAAGTTTCCGGTTAGTACAATTCTAGCATGAATAATAAACATTTATCATGATATAAGGAAATATAAATAACAACTTTATTATTGCCTCTAGGGCATATTTCCTTCAGTCTTCCACTTGCACTAGAGTCAATAACCTAGATTACACAGTAATGATTCTAACACCCATGGAGTCTTGGTGCTGATCATGTTTTGCTCATGAGAGAGGCTTAGTCAACGGGTCTGCAACATTCAGATCCGTATGTATCTCGCAAATCTCTATGTCTCCCTCCTTGACTTGATCGCGGATGGAATTTAAGCGTCTCTTGATGTGCTTGGTTCTCTTGTGAAATCTGGATTCCTTTGCCAAGGCAATTGCACCAGTATTGTAACAAAAGATTTTCATTAGACCCGATGCACTAGGTATGACACCTAGATCGGATATGAACTCCTTCATCCAGACTCCTTCATTTGCTGCTTCCGAAGCAGCTATGTACTCCGCTTCACACGTAGATCCCGCCACGATGCTTTGCTTAGAACTGCACCAACTGACAGCTCCACCGTTCAATATAAACACGTATCCGGTTTGTGACTTAGAGTCATCCGGATCAGTGTCAAAGCTTGCATCGACGTAACCATTTACAACGGCTCTTTATCACCTCCATAAACGAGAAACATATCCTTAGTCCTTTTCAGGTATTTCAGGATGTTCTTGACCGTTGTCCAGTGATCCACTCCTAGATTACTTTGGTACCTCCCTGCTAAACTGATAGCAAGGCACAGATCAGGTCTGGTACACAGCATTGCATACATGATAGAGCCTATGGCTGAAGCATAGGGAACACCTTTCATTTTCTCTCTATCTTCTGCAGTGGTCGGGCATTGAGTCTGACTCAACTTCACACCTTGTAACACAGGCAAGAACCCTTTATTTGCTTGATCCATTTTGAACTTTTCAAAACTTCGTCAAGGTATGTGCTCTGTGAAAGTCCAATTAAGCGTCTTGATCTATCTCTATAGATCTTAATGCCCAATATATAAGCAGCTTCACCGAGGTCTTTCATTGAAAAACTCTTGTTCAAGTATCCTTTTATGCTATCCAGAAATTCTATATCATTTCCAATCAACAATATGGCATCCACATATAATATTAGAAATGCTACAGAGCTCCCACTCACTTTCTTGTAAATACAGGCTTCTCCAAAAGTCTGTATAAAACCATATGGTTTGATCACACTATCAAAATGTTTATTCCAACTCCAAGATGCTTGCACCAGTCCATAAATGGATCGCTGGAGCTTGCACACTTTGTTAGCATCCTTTGGATCGATAAAACCTTCAGGTTGCATCATATACAACTCTTCTTCCAGAAATCCATTCAGGAATGCAGTCTTTACATCCATTTGCCAAATTTCATAATCATAAAATGCAGAAATTGCTAACATGATTCAGACGGACTTAAGCATCGCTACGGGTGAGAAGGTCTCATCGTAGTCAACTCCTTGAACTTGTCGAAAACCTTTCGCAACAAGTCGAGCTTTGTAGACAGTAACATTACCGTCAGTGTCAGTCTTCTTCTTGAAGATCCATTTATTCTTGATGGCTTGCCGATCATCGGGCAAGTCAACCAAAGTCCACACTTTGTTCTCATACATGGACCCCATCTCAGATTTCATGGCCTCCAGCCATTTCGCGGAATCTGGGCTCATCATCGCTTCCTCATAGTTCGTAGGTTCGTCATGGTCAAGTAACATGACTTTCAGAACAGGATTACCGTACCACTCTTGTGCGGATCTTACTCTGGTTGACCTACGAGGTTCGGTAGAACTTGATCTGAAGTTACATGATCATCATCATTAGCTTCCTCACTAATTGGTGTAGGAGTGAGAGGAACAGATTTCTGTGATGAACTACTTTCCAATGAGGGAGAAGGTACAGTTATCTCATCAAGTTCTACTTTCCTCCCACTCACTTCTTTCGAGAGAAACTCGTTCTCAAGAAAGGATCCATTCTTAGCAACGAATGTCTTGCCTTCGGATCTGTGATAGAAGGTGTACCCAACAGTCTCCTTTGGGTATCCTATGAAGACACATTTCTGCGATTTGGGTTCGAGCTTATCAGGTTGAAGCTTTTTCACATAAACATCGCAGCCCCAAACTTTAAGAAACGACAACTTTGGTTTCTTATCAAACCACAGTTCATAAGGTGTCGTCTCAACGGATTTAGATGGTGCCCTATTTATCGTGAATGCAGCCGTCTCTAAAGCATAACCCCAAAATGATAGCGGTAAATCAGTAAGAGACATCATAGATCACACCATATCTAGTAAAGTACGATTACGACGTTCGGACACACCATTACGCTGTGGTGTTCCGGGTGGCGTGAGTTGCGAAACTATTCCGCATTGTTTTAAATGAAGACCAAACTCGTAACTCAAATATTCTCCTCCACGATCAGATCGTAGAAACTTTATTTTCTTGTTACAATTATTTTCCACTTCACTCTGAAATTCTTTGAACTTTTCAAATGTTTCAGACTTATGTTTCATCAAGTAGATATACCCATATCTGCTCAAATCATCTGTGAAGGTGAGAAAATAACGATACCCGCCGCGAGCCTCAACATTCATCGGACCACATACATCATTATGTATGATTTCCAACAAATCTGTTGCTCGCTCCATTGTTCCGGAGAACGGAGTTTTAGTCATCTTGCCCATGAGGCATGGTTCGCAAGTACCAAGTGATTCATAATCAAGTGATTCCAAAAGTCCATCGGAATGGAGTTTCTTCATGCGCTTTACACCAATATGACCCAAATGGCAGTGCCACAAATAAGTTGCACTATCATTATCAACTTTGCATCTTTTGGCTTCAATATTATGAATATGTGTGTCACTACTATCGAGATTCAATAAAAATAGACCACTCTTCAAGGGTGCATGACCATAAAAGTTATTACTCATATAAATAGAATAACCATTATTCTCTGATTTAAATGAATAACCGTCTCGCATCAAACAAGATCCAGATATAATGTTCATGCTTAACGCTGGCACCAAATAACAATTATTCAGGTCTAAAACTAATCCCGAAGGTAGATGTAGAGGTAGCGTGCCGACCGCGATCACATCGACTTTGGAACCATTTCCCACGCGCATCGTCACCTTGTCCTTAGCCAATCTTCGCTTAATCCATAGTCCCTGTTTCGAGTTGCAAATATTAGCAACAGAACCAGTATCAAATACCCAGGTGCTACTGCGAGCAGTAGTAAGGTACACATCAATAATATGTATATCACATATACCTTTGTTCACCTTGCCATCCTTCTTATCCGCCAAATACTTGGGGCAGTTCCGCTTCCAGTGACCAGTCCCTTTGTAGTAGAAGCACTCAGTCTCAGGCTTAGGTCCAGACTTGGGCTTCTTCACTTGAGCAGCAACTTGCTTGCCGTTCTTCTTGAAGTTACCCTTCTTCCCTTTACCCTTTTTCTTGAAACTGGTGGTCTTGTTGACCATCAACACTTGATGCTCCTTCTTGATTTCTACCTCCGCAGCCTTTAGCATTGCGAAGAGCTCGGGAATTGTCTTATCCATCCCTTGCATGTTATAGTTCATCACGAAGCTCTTGTAGCTTGGTGGCAGTGGTTGAAGAATTCTGTCAATGACACTATCATCAGGAAGATTAACTCCCAGTTGAATCAAGTGATTGTTATACCCAGACATTTTGAGTATATGCTCACTGACAGAACTATTCTCCTCCATCTTGCAGATGTAGGACTTATTGGAGACTTTATATCTCTCAATCCAGGCATTTGCTTGAAATATTAACTTCAACTCCTGGAACATCTCATATGCTCCATGACGGTCAAAACGTCGTTGAAGTCCCGGTTCTAAGCCGTAAAGCATGGCACACTGAACTATCGAGTAGTCATCAGCTTTGCTCTGCCAGACATTCATAACATCTGGCGTTGCTCCTGCAGCGGGTTTGGCACCTAGCGGTGCTTCCAGGACGTAATTCTTCTGTGCAGCAATGAGGATAATCCTCAAGTTACAGACCCAGTCCGTGTAGTTGCTACCATCATCTTTCAACTTAGCTTTCTCTAGGAACGCATTAAAATTCAATGGAACAACAGCACGGGCCATCTATCTACAACAACATAGACATGCAAAATACTATTAGGTACTAAGTTCATGATAAACTAGATGATGCCTCGCACGTTGTTGCGATTTTGCAGTATTTTAGTGAGATTTTGGTTATATGGAACATGAATATTTGAAATAATAGTTTTTAAATTATATAATAATTAAATCTAATACCATAATAGAATGAAATTTTAGATGCATGCATGTTTGCATGTTGAAGTGGATTTTTAATATGCATAGTTGCATGTTGAGGTGGGCCTTTCCTATGCAAGTTGAATGATGAGGTTAATACCGTAATAGAGTGAAATTTTACATGCATGCATGTTTGCATGTTGAAGTGGATTTTTAATATGCATAGTTGCATGTTGAGGTGGGCCTTTCCTATGCAAGTTGAATGATGAGGCGGCATGCTTGCATGTTGAGAGAAATATGTTAGTGGGGGCTAGCTATTTAGATATAGAAGATTAAAGTTCAATTAATCATATTACTAAAGAACTCCCACTTAGATAGATATCCCTCTAATCATCTAAGTGATCATGTGATCCATATCAACTAAACCATGTCCGATCATCACGTGAGATGGAGTAGTTTTCAATGGTGAACATCACTATGTTGATCATATCTACTATATGATTCACGCTCGACCTTTCGGTCTCAGTGTTCCGAGGCCATATCTGCATATGCTAAGCTCGTCAAGTTTAACCCGAGTATTCTGTGTGTGCAAAACTGGCTTGCACCCGTTGTATGTGAACCGTAGAGCTTATCACACCCGATCATCACGTGGTGTCTCGGCACGACGAACTTTCGCAACGGTGCATACTCAGGGAGAACACTTGTACCTTGAAATTTAGTGAGAGATCATCTTATAATGCTACCGTCGAACTAAGAAAAATAAGATGCATAAAGGATAAACATCACATGCAATCAATATAAGAGATATGATATGGCCATCATCATCTTGTGCCTTTGATCTCCATCTCCAAAGCATCGTCATGATCACCATCGTCACCGGCTTGACACCTTGATCTCCAGCGAAGCATCATTGTCGTCTTGCCAACTATTGCTTCTACGACTATCGCTACCGCTTGGTGATAAAGTAAAACAGTTACATGGCGATTGCATTTCATACAATAAAGCGACAACCATATGACTCCTGCCAGTTGCCGATAACTTCGTTACAAAAGATGACCATCTCATACAATAAAATTTAGCATCATGTCTTGACCATATCACATCACAACATGCCCTGCAAAAACAAGTTAGACGTCCTCTACTTTGTTGTTGCAAGTTTTACGTGGCTGCTACGGGCTGAGCAAGAACTGTTCTTACCTAGGCATCAAAACCACAACGATTTTTCGTCAAGTATGTGTTGTTTTAACCTTCAACAAGGACTGGGCCTAGCCACACTAGATTCAACTAAAGTTGGAGAAACTTACACCCGCCAGCTGTCGTGGTAACGATTTCGACAATAAGAGAGGGGTACGATAAAGGAGCATGATCTGTCGAGATGCATATGGGTGACACGATGGTTTTAGCGAGTTTGGGCCTCTCACAGTGGAGATAACAACCCTATGTCTCGTGCTCCGGAGAGGCTTTGTTTTATCTTAGTATGTATCCGGAGATTACAATGAGAGGAGAACGGATCCTCGTGGTCCTGAGACTAATGGTGAAAAAGAGAGAGAGATGGAAGAAAAAAGCCCCCCTAGTCTAGTGGTGGGGGTGGCTTATATAGAGTGCGCCACCCCCTCACCTCCTATGTTACAAAGTGGGGCATGAATGCCATAATGCCAGCCCACTATCAAGCCCTCACTATGAGAATGATGTCGACTGCTTTGCTGCCTGCTGGTCTTCATATATCCGAGTGAGTCGTATGGTCGAGTGGTGAACTGTCATCCGAGTGGATGGTATGCTGCTTGGTCGAGTGGATAGTATGCTGCTTGTCCGAGTGGATAATATGTCTCTATGAAATTTACCTGGACCCACATATTGTGTGGACCCCATGCTTCATGATATTTCGACCCGTCGTGGGCCTACCTGTTATGTGTATCCCCAACATTAGCCCCCGAATCGATTGCGATTTTGCAGAACGAATTTGTGTGAGACACAATTTGGTCCGAGTGATTACAGAAATACTCAGTACATGTCGTCGTGCTTTCAGACAACCAAGGTTTGATCAAAATCTCAATGGATTCCGGCACCGCGCTTCCCGACTGATCGGGGTAAGTGCCTGTGAGGAGCAACTTGGTGACATTCGTTCATCTCTCGGAAGAGGTTAACTCGTGATCTGAGTATGGGTGTGTCATTAAATCTATGCAACAGGATTGACACATGGACTGCTCTCTCAGAGAGATGCCATTCTTATCCTGGAGGAATGTCAATACGAGTCGGTTTTAGATCCACACTTGTGAGTTTCACGCTTTGAGTCCTAGAAGAAGGCTCAAAACAGGTCCACGGAGGAGCGTTAAACTCACCTTATAGGAATTTTTTTTGGTAGTCGACGGGATTCTTTAGAACTTGTTTGTTTGTTGTTCGTCACTCGGACTGGTCAGACCATACCGAGTGGAGATTACTCCAGTGGGGACACGCTGAGTGCACCCACTGGGTGTAGTCCCTGAGACCGCCGTCGACTGCGGGCAGTCGGCGGGGGTCTAAGAGAGAAAATCTTCTTAGCTAGTACTGATTGGACTTGTTCTTCTTCGACTCAAAGGTCGAGTGATCTGGAGCTTTGTTTGCGTCGAGTAAAATGTTTCTTTCTGAGTTCTCTTCCAGTGGGGGCACACTGAGTGCACCCACTGGGTGTAGTCCCCGAGCCTCTGTCGGACTAGATGAGTTTGGCAGAGGGTTTAAGTCTCCCGGTAAACCTCCATGCAATTGGCACGGTAAATATCTTTGTCTGGAATTGAATCAATCGGATGGATCTTCAAGCGGTTGGCATGGTAAATAAGCTCAGCTTGGAGCTGAGTCAGTCGGACTGATCTTCGTGCACTTGGCACTGTAAATGAATTCAATCTGGAACTGGATCAATCAAGTGATCTTTGTGCACTCGGCACGATGAATGAATTTGACCTTGAAACTGCCGACTGTAGAAAAAAGCTGGCCACTCCAGGGAGTAATCGTTCCAGTAGTACTTCTTATATTGACCGTTAGATTTTGCGTGAAAGGGGTATTTGTAAGAGTACATTGTATCCGTAGAGGAGCTTCATTTTTACCCTTTTGCATGAAAGGGGTATTTGTCCAAGTGGACGTGCTTCCCGACTGATCGGGGTATGTTGACTGCAAGGAAAAACTTGGTGGCACTTGTATGTCTCCCGGAGGAGATAGACTAGTGGTCTGACATGGACGTGCCATGAAACCCGAGTGACGAGGCTAGCGTGTGGGCTGACTCTCCAGAGAGAGGCCACTCATTATCCCGGGGGAAAACCAGCACATGCCATCTCTGAGTCCAAGTTTGTGAAACTGACGCCTTGGAACCTAGGATAGGGCCAAGTGTATCCGTAGAGGAGCGTTGTTTTCACCCTTTTGCAGTCCTGAAGATGACTTTAGGTAATGATTTGGGCGATCGTCCGAGTGGACAGTACTACCCTTATAGATTTTCGGCAGACCGAGCATGTATGGTCGAAAAGATATTCCTGATGTGATCAATGGGTTGATTGAATGGGCGTAACCCCTGAGGGCGGCATGGCCAACGGCTGTGCGTAGCCCCCGAGTGATGCTCGAAAGAGGTAAGCTTGCTATAGAGTGTGATATGAGGTTTGATCATATGAGTAACTTAGTCGTTCCCGTGTTGGGGGTGTAGAGGTAAAGACATGTCCAACTAATGGTGACGCGCGAGGCGGCCGAGGGGCGATGATGTGTACAACTGAGTGGCGCGGTGCGGGACAGCCGAGTGAGGATGCGCGAGGTGGCCGAGTGAAGGACTACGTGTCTAGCCAAGTACTGTTGCGCGGGGTGGTCGAGTGACTGATTGTGTGTCCAGCCAAGTGGCTGAGATGGTCTTCAAATGAGTTAGCCAGATGCTTTCGAAGCTAATGTAGCGACGAGGTCGGTGTAGTGTGGTTGCGACACAATAAGACCGGCGTGACAACTAAGTCTGAGTAGGAATGAACATGGCGTGAAGAGCGCCTGGGTGATTATAAAACTTGTCAAAGTGGCGGATCGAATGCACTTGTTGAAGTGAAGGATCTGACAGGTGATGAAGTAATCGACTACTCAGGAGAGTGTCATTCCAAACGAGATCCAGCTCCCGAGTGCGGCGTAGCCCCCGAGCGTACTACAGGCTTCGACAATGGACATGTCGGAATACGAGAAATATAGTTTTGAATGGATGATTTGCAATTCATCAAGTCGGGCTCGGGTAAAGATGAGGAGAAGCTTTCGAGTGATGCTCGAAAGAGGCAAACTCACAAAAGAGTGAAGTGTGAAATTTAATTACAAAAGGGACTTATCTGTCTCATGCCTGACGAGGTCTATATCATTGATACGATGAAGAGGATTCCACAGAGGGGTTGGCTGGATGTGTTTGAAGTCAACAGAGCGACAAGGTCGGTGTTGTGGTGCGCTAGGACCGGTACGGTGACCGAGTCCGAGCAGCGATGAAGTTGGCGCATAGGGCCGTCGAGTGATCACGCAACTTGTGTAAAAAATGGCACAAGCCAACGAAATAATTTCTCGAGGAAATTTGATGTGTGCTGAAATGATTTGTGTGAATAACACCCATAGACACCCGCTGGGAGTGCAAGGGGCTTGCTGGTTAACCAGCAAGAGTCTGAAAGAGCGAAGGATTCGTTCGAACTTGTCGAAGCGACGGATCCGACTGAGCTCATTGGAATACTGGCTCAAGTAAAATGGAAGTGTAGTGTTTCGACTTAGTTGCAGCCCCGGAGGACCAATGCAAACTCGAAATGAAGAACGACACATGGTGTTCGTGAATGATGTATGCGAAAAAATGGAAGCTGGACCCGTGATTCACATAACCAGTACTAAGCAAGTATGTGAAAATAAGCAGCCGAGCGTAGAGGTACACTCGGTGGCGTGGCCTCCGAGTGAACGTGATGTGTGAATTACGGGATACTCGGGAAGACGGAAATAACAGAATGTAAAATGACTTAGCTGTCTGAAGGCGCGCGAGTGGCCGAGTGGCGATGCGCGGGGCGTCCGAGTGGTGATGAGGTGACCAACCAAATGGCGACGCGCGGGGCGGCCGAGTGGTGATGAGGTGACCAACCGATGGCGACGCGCGGGGCGGCCGAGTGGTGATGAGGTGACCAACCGATGGCGACACGCGGGGCGGCCGGGTGGTGATGAGGTGACCAACCTATGGCGACGCGCGGGGCGGCCGAGTGGTGATGAGGTGACCAATCGATAGCGACGCGCGGGGCGGCCGAGTGGTGATGAGGTGACCAACCGATGGCGACGCGCGGGGCGGCCGGGTGGTGATGAGGTGACCAACCGATGGAGACGCGCGGGGCGGCCGGGTGGTGATGTGGTGACCAACCGATGGCGACGCGCGGGGCGGCCGAGTGGTTATGAGGTGACCAACCGACGGAGACGCGCGGGGCGGCCGATTGGTTATGAGGTGACCAACCGATGGCGACGCGCGGGGAGGCCGAGTGGTGATGAGGTGACCAACCGATGGCGACGCGCGGGGCGGCCGAGTGGTGATGAGGTGACCAACCGAGTGGCGACGCGCGGGGCGGCCGAGTGGTGATGAGGTGACCAACCAAGTGGCGACGCGCGGGGCAGCCGAGTGGTGATGAGGTGACCAACCAAGTGGCGACGCGCTGGGCGGCCGAGTGGTTATAAGGTGACCAACCAAGTGGCGACGCGCTGGGCGGCCGAGTGGTTACGAGGTGACCAACCAAGTGGCAACGCGCGGCCGAGTGGTTGTGAGGTGACCAACCGATGGCGACGCGCGGGGCGGCCGAGTGGTGATGAGGTGACCAACCGATGGCGACGCGCGGGGCGGCCGAGTGGTGATGAGGTGACCAACCGATGGCGACGCGCGGGGCGGCCGAGTGATGATGAGATGACCAACCGATGGGGACGCGCGGGGCGGCCGAGTGGTTATGAGGTGACCAACCGATGGCGACGCGCGGGGCGGCCGAGTGGTGATGAGGTGACCAACCGATGGCAACGCGCGAGGCGGCCGAGTGGTGATGAGGTGACCAACCGATGGCGACGCGCGGGGCGGCCGGGTGGTGATGAGATGACCAACCGATGGCGACGCGCGGGGCGACCGAGTGGTTATGAGGTGACCAACCGATGGTGACGCGCGGGGCGTTCGAGTGAAGCAGACGTGTCCCGCGCGGGGCGTCCCAGTGAAGTAGACGTGTCCCGCGGAGTGACGATGCGCGGGGCCTCCGAGTGAAACAGATGTGTCCCGCGGAGTGACGATGAGCGTGGCCTCCGAGTGAAGTAAAGGCGTCCCGTGGAGCGGCGGTGCGTGGTGCGTTCTAATGAAGTAGACATGTCCCGTGTGGAGTGGCCACGCGCGGGGCGTCCCAGTGAAGTAGACGCGTCCCGCGGAGTGACCAGGCGCGGGACCTCCGAGTGAAGTAGAGGCATCCCGCGGAGTGGCGACGTACGGGGCGTCCGAGTCGGGGAAGTTGATGATGACGCGAGCAGCTTTGTGACCGCGTGCAGGGCAGTCGAGTGCTGAGGACGTGCCCAGTCGAGTGATGGCGCACGGGCGGCCGAGTGCTTGATTGGGTTGGGTCCGAGTGAGCTAGTCTCATCCGAGTGTCCATACTGACTGGAGGGAGTTGGTGCCGAGTGGATGATGCAGGAGGGAATGTGCGCCCGTGCTCCAGTTGCGTCGGGTCTGTATCCGCCGCCGAGGGTGCTGCTGCAGGGTAGCTGTTTCCCAGGGGAGCAGCCGTCGTGTGCGAGAGCACCGTGTTGGGCCCATGTCTTCGTCGAGCAGCTGTTTGGAGAGAAGAGCCGCTGCGCACGGATGCCGAGTCGAGCGTGCCGAATGCAATTATTTTCCGAGTAAACCTGGTAGGCGATGGACTTGACGCCTTGACGTGAACGGGACCGTCGGCCGGCGCCGTAGAGCAGCTCGGGATGTTGATCTTGCAGATATCGCGGTCTTCGATGGCGCACTGGGCGTGGTGCATCACGTCGACGGACTTGGCAGCGCTAGCAGGCATGATGAACCTGACCATGGCGGCTCCGCCGGACAGATGTGCCGCATGTGGAGGCATGACCAGCTCCTTCCGAGTGAATCCTTTACTCGGACATTGAGGCAACAAATTAATGACAATTATGTGCGCTTTTGAAGATTGTTAACAGCAAATGGTATTACTAGCATGCAATTACGGCTGCACCGGACTGCACGCTTCGGTTTTGCATGCCACAAATTAAGCTCCCATTCAGCACTGGCTGCAGTTACGGCATGCATGCATCGGTTGCTGCGTTATGTGCGCAGTTAATGGCATGGAAGCCTAACCGATCCAGTGAACATGCAACAGAGAGGATTGAGGAAAATACTAGTACGCATGCATGGATGCTTCAGCGCTGGCCGGAGTTATATACGCAGTTAATGGCACGGGTGCCGAACCGATCCAGTGAGCTTGCAGTCGAGCGGATCGAGGAAAAAAATCAATGCATGCATGTATGCGTATGGATGACTATTAATTAGAGGACGAGAGAAAGATTACGACCTGGTACGGACGCCGGAGGAGAGCCCCGCTGCCAAGGGCGAGATCGACGCGAGCACTGGTGGCCGCGTTTCACTGCTTGGGGGAGCCGGAGCTGTGCACCGGCCGGAGCCGCTTTTCGATGCCTGCAGAGCTGGGCCGAGTGCCGGTAGCCGGGTCTTGTCCCCGAGGAGCCGGGTCGACCGCCGGTCGTCGTGCTTCGTCGGTCGAGGAACCAGGCCAAGCGTTAGCGGCTCTGCGTGTGTCAACGCTCGGCGACGGCGTTCGTAGATGAGGCCGAGGATGACGACGGGCGGACAGCAGCGCTTCATCATCCTCGAGCCGATTCACCAATCGGTTCAAAGGAGAACAAACAATCGTTAGATCAATTGTATGAGCTCGTGTGCATACAAGAAGAACAAACAATCGTTAGATCAATTGTTGATTTTAAGGAGACAAGATGAGATGAGCAACTGCCTGATTCTTTCGTATGATGAGGAGTTGTCCTCCTGTAGATCGTGTGATGGCCGGGACTCCAATGTCAATTTGTAGTGATGATTGTTTGATTTTGGGAGATCATCCCAAGAAAGCTTGGGTTTCCTGCTGAAATTAGTCTATTGCCGGCGATTGAATAAAAAACCATCTGCATCATGGCTCGACAGACGCCATGCCCCACGGTGGGCGCCAACTGTCGTGGTAACGATTTCGACAATAAGAGAAAAAAGCCCCCCTATTCTAGTGGTGGGGTTGGCTTATATAGAGTGCGTCACCCCCTCACCTCCTATGTTATAAAAGTGGGGCATGAATGCCATAATGCCAACTCACTATCAAGCCCTCACTATGAGAATGATGCCGACTGCTTTGCTGCCTGCTGGTCTTCACATATCCGAGTGAGTCGTACGGTCGAGTGGTGAACTGTCATCCGAGTGGATGGTATGCTGCTTGGTCGAGTGGATAGTATGCTGCTTGTCCGAGTGGATAATATGTCTCTATGAAATTTACCTAGACCCACATGTTGTGTGGACCCCATGCTTCATGATATTTCGACCCTTCGTGGGCCTACCTGTTATGTGTATCCCCAACACCAGCCACCTGTGTGCGAAGCATGTCGGTAGAACCAGTCTCGCGTAAGCGTACGCGTAATGTCGGTCCGGGTCGCTTCATCCAACAATACCGCCGAATCAAAGTATGACATGCTGGTAAGCAGTATGACTATTATCGCCCACAACTCATTTGTGTTCTACTCGTGCATATTACATCTACGCATAAACCTGGCTCGGATGCCACTGTTGGGGACCGTAGTAATTTAAAAAACAATCCTACGCACACGCAAGATCATGGTGATGCATAGCAACAAGAGGGGAGAGTGTTTTCTACGTACCCTCGTAGACCATAAGCGGAAGAGTTATGACAACGCGGTTGATGTAGTCGTATGTCTTCACGATCGACCGATCCTAGCACCGAAAGTACGGCACCTCCGCGATCTGCACACGATCGGCTCGGTGATGTCCCACGAACTCACGATCCAGCAAAGTGTCGAGGGAGAGCTTCGTCAGCACGACGGCGTGATGACGGTGATGATGAAGCTACCGGCGCAGGGCTTCGCCTAATCACCGCAACGATATGACCGAGGTGGATTATGGTGGAGGGGGGCACCGCACACGGCTAAGATATCAATGATCAACTTGTGTGTCTATGGGGTGCCCCCTCCCCCGTATATAAAGGAGTGGAGGAGGGGGAGAGGGCCGGCCTCCTAGGCGCGCCCAAGGGGGGAGTCCTACTCCCGGTGGGAGTAGGATTCCCCCTTCCCTAGTTGGAGTAGGAGAGGGAAGGAAAAGGGGGGGCCGGCCCCCCTCCCAATTCGGATTGGGCTTGGGCGGGCCGTGCCCCCACCTTGGCCGCCTCCTCCTCCTTTCCACTATGGCCCATTAAGGCCCATTGACTCCCCGCGGGGTTTCGGTAACCTCCCGGTACTCCGGTAAATGCCCGAACTCATCCGGAACCATTCCAATGATCAAACATAGCCATCCAATATATCGATCTTTATGTCTCGACCATTTCGAGACTCCTCGTCATGTCCGTGATCATATCCGGGACTCCGAACTACCTTCCGTACATCAAAACACATAAACTCATAATACCGATCGTCACCGAACATTAAGCGTGCGGACCCTACGGGTTCAAGAACTATGTAGACATGACCGAGACACGTCTCCGGTCAATAACCAATAGCGGAACCTGGATGCTCATATTGGCTCCCACATATTCTACGAAGATCTTTATCGGTCAAACCGCATAACAACATACGTTGTTCCCTTTGTCATCGGTGTTACTTGCCCGAGATTCGATCATCGGTATCTCAATACCTAGTTCAATCTTGTTACCGGCAAGTCTCTTTACTCATTCCGTAATGCATCATCCCACAACTAACTCATTAGTCACATTGCTTGCAAGGCTTATAGTGATGTGCATCACCGAGAGGGCCCAGAGATACCTCTCCGACAATCGGAGTGACAAATCATAATCTTGATCTATGCCAACTCAACAAGTACCATCGGAGACACTTGTAGAGCACCTTTATAATCACCCAGTTACGTTGTGACGTTTGGTAGCACACAAAGTGTTCCTACGGTATTTGGGAGTTGCATAATCTCATAGTCATAGGAACATGTATAAGTCATGAAGAAAGCAATAGCAATATACTAAACGATCAAGTGCTAAGCTAACGGTCAAGTCAATCACATCATTCTCTAATGATGTGATCCCGTTAATCAAATGACAACTCATGTCTATGGCTAGGAAACTTAACCATCTTTGATTCAACGAGCTAGTCAAGTAGAGGGATACTAGTGACATTCTGTTTGTCTATGTATTCACACATGTACTAAGTTTCCGGTTAATACAATTCTAGCATGAATAATAAACATTTATCATGATATAAGGAAATATAAATAACAACTTTATTATTGCCTCTAGGGCATATTTCCTTCAGTGCAGCTGCGGCGCCAGTAGGATTTCAAAGCCCAGCGCATGTAGCTGCTAGGATCGTGGAAAAGTGATTGCGAGAACACATGATTGACTTAGATTTGGTGGTGCTTCTCGAGTACCCGGTCTCGAGCTCTGGGGTGAAAACCCTAGGTTTGACCTAAGTTGGTTATACCAGGCAATGGCGATGTTTACTGCATAGTTACCTTGTTGAAGGCATTGCTCAGACTTGTTCTTCAAGATGAAAACCTAGATTCTGGCCTCTCGCGGTTGGATCCGGCGACGACGACGTTGGTGTGTCATTCCCTTCCTGAAGGCGTTACTGTTGAAGAACTTTTTTGTCCTTGTGGTGTCAAAAGATGGATGATGCGGATATGGTCATTGTTGTAGTTTGTCAATCGATGTTATGATCGCTTTGGCTTTTTTCGCTTAGGCATAGCTTTGGTCTTGTATGACTTTGCTATTTCTCAGCGTGTGTTTTTTTGTGTGCGTGTGTTTATGTTGGCTGTGTGCATCCTAACTATGCAGAGGCCGGGTGTGTGATCATCATGCTTTGTATCTACTCGATGCTTCATTTTGAGTTTATAAAATCCATCCTTTATCGAAAAAGTACATTGGGAAATATGGCACACCTAGAGATATTCCCTCTATAGCTAGAGAGCTGTTTTTCATTTTTATTTTATATTTTTTCTACATTACCAAAAAAATTGTTTCATGCATATACTGTACTTTACGCATTCCATGAGCTACAAAATCAAGTGAGAGAGCTGCTAAATGCAATATTACGAGAGCCTAGGGGACTGAATGTATAATTTGTCATCCAAGCCCACCTCATCATCTGTACCGTACGTGTATGAGAACCATCTGATGGCCCAAGTGCTAGATCGCATGATCGCATATGAAGCCCTGATCTCATTCTAGTCTTCCCCTAGTTTAGAGAGTGTTTAATAACACTTTATAGCTACTAGCAAAAGGGCCCGTGCGCCGTGCCTTGCCACGGGAGAAAAGAATACCACCGGCTCTTAATTTACAAAAAGTGGTCTATAATTTGAGTATCTGTAGCTACGGTCCAAACAAAGATGGTTTTTATCTACAAAAGCACAAGTTCAAGATCCACATCTCTTCTATTTAAACAAGGCTTGCATGTAGATTTAATACGTACAAAAAATGGGCAAGTGATCTTCAATCTCGTCTCCAATCCTGATTTTGCTAAGATGTTCATCCACAATCCGAATCAGTACCGATATGAAAGAAAGACGGATAATGCACTGTTGATTAAGATTGCACCCTAGATAGTATTTTCTTTTAATGGTTAACAGGTAAAAATAACATCATATTCAGATTCTATATATTTTTTAATCAAATTCCATATATAACATAATAAATTTGAAGTTACGGTTTAGAAGATATGAGTATTTTAAAAAACATTTGATATGTATTGCGGGTTTAATGTCAGAAACATCAGGGGTTTTTCTATAAAATAGCATAACGGACTAAGAATGCCTATTTAATTATGTTCCCATGCTCCTTGACTTTCCATCACTCGATTGCATTTAGATGTGTGTTATTGTGATGACCTTTTTGGAAATAATAATTATAGAATCACTAATTGGCAACATAATTAAGACAGTGAGAGTAACATGCATGGTAAAAATTATGTAGTGGATTAAATAGGAAAGAGAATGCCATGCATGGCAATGGTGCATATTTGAGAGATACTAATAGAAATAGGAGAGAGACAAATCAAAATTAATGTGTCATGATTTGTATAGGTATATGAAGATATTTTTGCATACATATATTAATAAAAGGTATGTTGTACTCATCTGTGGGATGTAGTTTTATTTTTTTTAAATTAGGTATACGATACATTGGGTATATGATACCATGAGTATGATACCTAGGACAAATCATGAGTATATAAATTCTGAATATAATATTGTGGGTATATCATATTTATTTTTGGTACGTCCTATTTATTATCATCTTGGGGTATATCATATTTATTTTGAGTATACAAATACCGAGTATGATACCTAGGACCAATTCTTGCGACATGCATGGCAAATTTATTTTGAGGTATCTCCATACTCATTATGTTTTTGGGTATATACATTGTGTCTCGTTGATAGGTATTTGATACCTCGGGCATGTGCCAATGATTTCGAGTACGTACACCATTTAGGTATATACATACCGGATATACGTACGTACTCATAATATGTCAAGGTATCCAGATACTCATGATGTTTGTGGGTACATTTTCTTAATACCTATATATATTAAAAAAACTCTACAAAACTACTGAAAATTATTGGCCATGCTTTTGAAAAATGTTAAATGTGTATAAAGAAAATATTTACCACGTATACAAAAAAGTATAAAAAACAATGTATGAAAAATACAGATCTTGTATTTTTTAAAAATCTTAACCAAGAATTCGGAAAAATGTTGAAGATGTATTTGAAAAATGTTAATCGAGCATTTGAAAAAAATGTTAAACATGTATAGAAAAAATGTTGACCATGTATTTGAAAAATGATGAAATTTTTTGATCATATATATAAATTTTTTAATCAATCATTTGAAAAAAATGTTGAAAACTATTTAAAAACTGTTAATCAAGCATTGGAAAAATGTTAAATGTGTATAGAAAAAATGATTACTGTGTATTAAGAAAGTGATATTTTTTTCATGTATATAAAAATTGTTAATCAAGCACCTTCAAAAAATGCTACATGTGTATAGAAAAAATATTTATCATGTATTAAAACATATGACGAATTTTTTTGATCATGTATTTAAAAATGTTAATCAAGCGTCTGAAGTTGAACAAGTATTTAAAAAATGTTAATCATGCATTAGACAAATGCTAAATGTGTTTAGAAAATATGTTGACCACTTGTGTAAAAAATGTAATATTGCATTTAAAAAATGTTAATCGGGCATTTGAAAAATGATAAATGTGCATAGAAAATAAGTTGACCATGTATTCGAAAATATTAATCTTGTATTTTTTTTAATGTTAATCAAGCATTTCAAACTTTTGAAAATTGTGTATAGGAAAAATGTTGACCATATATTAAAAATGTTAATCAAGCATTAAAAAATGATAAACGTGTATAGACAAAAATGTTGGCCATGTATTGAAAAAAGGATGATTTTTCTATCATGTATATAAAAATGTTAATCAAGCATTAGGAAAAAATTGTTTAACAAATATTTGATAAATGTTAATCAAGCATTTTTTCTAAATGTGTATAGAAAAAATATTTACCATGTATTAAGAAAATGATAACTTTTTGATCATGTATATAACAAATGTTAATCAAGCACCTTCGGAAAATGCTAAATATGTATAGAAAAAATGGTTATTGTGTATTATAAAATGATGAAATTTTTTGATCATGTATATCAAAATGTTAATAAAACATTTAAAAAAATGGTGAACAAGTATTTTAAAAATGTTAATTAAGCATTTGGAAAATGTTAAATGTGCATATAGAAATGTTGACCATGTATTAGAGAATGTTAATCTTGTATTTTAAAAATGTTAATCAAGCATTTGAAATTTTTGAAAATTGTATATACGAAAAAATGTTGACCATGTATTAAAAAGTGTTAATCTTGTATTTGAAAAATGTTACTCAAGCATCTAAAAGATTTGGCGTGAGGGAAATTTCCGCGCGACCGTTTCCGCTTCCCACCCCTTCGCCGCCATTGCCCCGCCTCCGCCTGCTCCGGTCCATCTTCCCCGGCCATTCTTCGCCGCCATGGAAGCCTCCCAGCCATCCCCCGTCACCGTGGATATCGCGCACGCGCAATCCCCTCCGGCAGATCTCGTCGCCGGCCATGTCGCCCCCGCCCGCCGCTCAAGGCGCCACCACGCTTGTCCTCAAGCGGCAAGGCAACATCGTCGTGTAGGGCAGAAATCCGGCTGGCCCAGCTGGGAAGGTACGTGCGCTCGGCGCCGCTGCGCGATCTGCCCGGCTGTCACCGGAGAAGAAGGGCAAGGTTTCGGGGTGAAGCGCAATAAGGCACCTACGAAAAGGCCGGCGACTTCATCCTCTCCCTCTGCCCCGGCAAGAGGTACCCCGACGATGCCCTTCAATGACACTGCTTCCACCACAAGCGAGTTGTTTGGCGAAATGGCTGGAAGGTATGCTTCTTCGATTTCCTCTACTTGCTTCGCTTTTCGCCATTGTGGTAGCTCGTGACTTGATGACACTCACTATAGCGCCGGTTCGAACGATGCCATTGGGCTGCTTGCTTGGAACAAGTTCGCAATGCACCTCCAAGTGGAACACTGGAATCCGACTATGTGAGTTCGTTTTCACGTCCCAAGTTGTGCAAATCATTTGTAGCATTTGAAGTGATTGCATGATTTGACATTGTTTTAATTGTGTAGGAAAAAATTGCCCAACAAAGATACAAAGACATGGAAGCTTCCGAAGGCAAATTATTTAAACTAGAGCATTGTTGGGAATTGCTAAAAGTGTGTGACAAGTGGAAGTTGATTGAGAAAGAGTCCCTACCGAAGAGAGGTTCACTTACGAACATGGATGATGATGAAGATGATGATGGCCCACGAAATTTGAACAAGCCCGATGGAGACAAGAGGACAAGGGAGAAGATCTAGAGGGAACACGAGGCATCGAGCTTGCGGGACAAGATATATGCCATGGTGCAATCAAATGAGTTGATGTTGGCGAAGACATTGGAGGCAAAGAAAGAGTTGGCCGAGAAGAAGGCACGAGAGAAGCAAGAGAAGTGGCAATTGCTCAAGGACGAGGGGTTGCGCAAGGCAGCCATTGAGGAGAGAAGAGTCTTTGTCGATGAGACCAAAGCCATGGCCAAGCTTCTTGCCGAGGAGAACATGATCATGACATTGAACTGCGATGACATGGACGACATCACCAAAGAATGGCATGATATAGCAAGGAGAGACATCTTGAAGAGGAGGATTCTAGCGGCGGCCGGTGGGTGTTTCGGTGCCGGTGATGTTTTCCCATCAGGAGTTGGAACTAGTGCCGCTGACGCTTTCAGTGCGCCCGGCGATGCTTTCGGTGCCGGAGTTGGAACAAGTGCCGGTGATAGACTCGGAGGCGGCGATGGCATCGATGGCGGTGGTGCAGAGTGAAGATCATGACGATGGGTGAAAAGCTACCAAGATGATGATGGACGTGGTCGTTGCTTTTGCATGAAGTCCTCTTGCGTTGTCATAGAAAACTATGCTTTTATTACGCGCGAACTATGTTTTATTCTTCGAATTTGGAGTCCATCGTCGGAATGCTGTCAATTTGGCTAATCTTGGGGTTTCAGTATGCGGGCCGACGCGGGATGCGACTGAGCAGACCCCACGTAGCCGACCCGTAAAACAACATATTGACCCCGCGTAGCCGACCCGTAAAACAACATATTGAATATGTCGTCTTACGGGTCGGCTACACGTGGTCTGCTCGGCCCCAGCCCGCGTCGGCCTACAAAACTTTTTTTCGCTAACTGTAAACGAATTTTGCGGGTCGGTGTTTTACGAGGACTGCTAGAGAAAATGTTGACCACGTATTAAAAAATTAGATTTGTCTTGCAAAAGTGTTAAACGTGTATTAGGAAAATGTTGTTGACATATACAAAAGATGTAGAATGAAAACCAAAAGAAACAAAGAAAACCAAAAAAGAAATAAAATAAACCAAAGAAAAAAATGAAAATAGAATAAAGAAAACTGAAAACCCTGGAGAAGAAAAAAGAAAGAAAGAAAAGAAAAAGATACAAAGATAAAAAAAAGTGATAAAATAGGCTTGACTCGCTTCAAGTAGGCCGCGCCCCGTTACTTAACACGGACAGTAGGGTGGGCGCGGTGGCTAGCAGCGCTCACTGTCTTCCTGGAGCTTCAGGGATTGATCCCTCGTGCTCTCGCTCTCATTTCCCTGAGAGCAACTAGTTAACGAGCGCTCCTTCGGGAGCCTCGCAACGATCAACGTTATTTGACGCGCTCTCAGCCATTCGCCACGTGTTGCGCTCTGGACGCTCCCTACGGATTTTTTATTTTTATTTTTCCGCTGCGTTTTCGGCTTTTTAAACGGTTTTTTTCGATGTTTTGGTTTTCCCCGGTCTTCCTTAGCTTTTCGATAAAAAAAATTCGAAAAAAAAATTCCCGTGAAAAAAACGCGTTTTTTTTCTTTCGCGAAAGTCACGGTTTTTCTTCCGCGAGAGGCACGGTTGTACTTTCGCGAGAGTCACGGCCGTGCCTCTCGGAAAGGGAAAAACAAAACGCGTTTTCTGTTTTTTTTTCTTTCGCGAGAGTCACGGTTTTGCTTCCGCGAGAGACACGGTTGTGCTTTCGCGAGAGTCACGGCCGTGCCTCTCAGAAAGGAAAAAACAAAACGCGTTTTCTGTTTTTTTCTTTCACGAGAGTCACGGTTTTGCTTCCGCGAGAGGCACGGTTATGCTTTCGCGAGAGTCACGGCCGTGCCTCTAGGAAAGGAAAAAATACGCGTTTTTTGTTTTTTTTCTTTCGCGAGAGTCACGGTTTTGCTTTCGCGAGAGGCACGGTTGTGCTTTCACGAGAGTCACGGCCGTGCCTCTCGGAAACGAAAAAAACGTGTTTTCTGTTTTTTCCCTTCCACGAGAGTCACGGTTTTGCTTCCGCGAGAGGCACGGTTGTGAATTCGCGAGAGGCACGGGCGTGCCTCTTTCGGAAAGGGCAAAAACCGTGCTCCCAGTTCGGTTTTTTTCGTGAAAAAAAAGTTCGTCAAAACCTATTAACATGGGATCTAGTTTTGAAGATCTCGACGCGAGGAATCCAATGGTGAAAACGGTTCGAGATTTGGACGCACGGTTTAAGAGATAAAACGTTTTGAATAAACGGATCTATGAAAAAGGGAAAACTCCCAGGTTGCGGCAAGTGGCGCGCTACATGTGCGCCACTTGTCGCGACCTGGGAAAGTGGAGTGTTCTTTGCAACGAGTACTCCTTAATTAGTGATTTCGCCTTTCCCTTCCTTTTTTGTTTAACCGTGCGCCAATGGGCCGGCCAGATTACCGTAGCCGCTTCAGCGAGATATCCTACCGTCTCGCTGAATGCGAGATATAGACGTCATGTTTCATCATCTTTTTTTAATGAGTTTACATCGAGATTCCGAGACCACCGAACGACCACTATTGCAGTCTAAACGAGTAGTTGATGCGATGTTGTCGGCGCTCCCCTACCGGAGGCGGCTTGATTTTATCGATGACAGCCGGGAAGTCGTCGTGCATGTGCCCCTAAGGACCAGTGCCCTAGAGCCACATTCGTCGATGTTGAACCCTTGCATAGATCTGAAGTATCTGACACCAAATCTCGTCACATGACAAGAAACCCTAACCCCAGTGTCCCAAGGAGACGTCAGGAATCTACGTCGGAGCTTCTAGCCGGACGAACTCGAGGAGGATCGAAGGGCAGACAAACTCAAAGAAGAAGCGCCATCATTCGCCCGAGCGTTGCACCTGTGAGGACTAAAAAAAACCTAACCTAAACTACTAACCGGAGCAGAGGCAACGGGATTCCCTTCCCGCCATTGGCCACCGGAGTGGCAGGCAGAGGGAAGGCGAATCCACGGGCTCGCCAGTGAAGCTTGGTGGGGAGAGTTTGCGCTAGCCGCCTAGGGTTAGGGGAGGAAAACGAGAGGCGTCCTTGATCTTCCTTTTGACCACAGTTGCAAACTACAATACGAGACTATTTCTACGTGTAGCCTGATAAAAGGATTAAATTTATCTTTTTGAAGGTGTATATCCTAATCTTTCCATCCCTTGGAATTACTCAATATATCTAATGCAATAAAAGAAAACAATTCGAAATAACATTTTTTTTAACATATCTCATAGTAAATGGACCTCACAAAAGGAGAGGTGTGGTTGAATATGAAATTTACTCACTCACATTTACTAGAAATAATAAAATCTCTTACATTTACTTTGTATATATCTTAAAAATTATACTCTTGAAATATACTCACTCACATTTACTGGAGTATATATAATAAAATTACTCACTCACATTTACTGGAGTATATATGATCTTGAAATATTAAAATTAAATGCGCAGCAAATTAAATGCAGATTTTCCTAGATATATAGCTCTTGTATCTTGGAACAAATCAAAAGTAAATGTCTTTACTTCTTAATTAGTACACTTAATTTCAAATATTGCATGAGTGACTGAACCTTGATCAGGAGCCTTTAAATATGGTGGGTTTCCCTTCCCCACCAACGCAAATCAAATTCACTTGTGAGCTTTAGTAGTGAAAAAAGCGGCAATGGCACTAGGTAGAAGCATGAGCAGCACTGGCGCCGTTGCTCTTGGGTTGGTGCTAACCCTGTGCTTGGCAACCAGTTGTTTTAGCAAGACGGAGTGGATAGTTGGAGGTTGGAAGGGATGGACCTTTGGTGTTCATGGCTGGGAGAAGAACAAGACCTTCTACCCTGGTGACGTGCTTGGTGAGTATGGTAGATAATCGTTAATTTTGATGCACATGAATGTTTGTTTCAAAGTATAAAATGTTATACAGTATTATATGTCTCACGTGATGGAAATAATTTGTATCACCATAGCATCTGGAGTCCTAGCCATGAGATATCGATCTTGTTCTAGATCATTGCGTAATTGAAATTTTAGTTACAGGAGAAATTGTTAGACGAACGATGCATTAGAGCACATGACACACTAATCAATAGGCCCTTGTTATAAGATCCATAAATTTGTTCTTTAATTAGTAGGCCCTGGTTGAATGCTAAGCAATAAGGAGTGTATATATGGAACTGACCGTGTTTCCATTGATGCAGTGTTCAAGTATAATCCGAAGATGCATAACGTGGTGATAGTGAATAAAGACGAGGAGTTCTTCTGCAGGGCTGGTGCTGTCGGGGACGATACATATACCTCTGGCTACGACAAGCTCGAGCTCAGTAGCCAAGGCCCCATGTACGCCATCAGCAGCAAACCTGGAGACTGTGAGGGCGGAATGAAGCTCGAAGTTCACATCACAACACATAGATGATCCATCTATAGACTGTCTACTTGATATGCATGTCTTTTTATTTTTATTATATTCCTCAAATAATGGAAGGAAATCCAAATTATGTGCATGCTCTTTGCCGATCCGTTGTAAGACATCTCTGAAAATGATGTAGACGGCACAACGGAGGTTGTGTGTGTATTTCTTGTTTTGGCAAGTGGGCAATTATTCCCAAAGCGTAATATATTTTCACCAAAATAATTGTGAATCCAGTAACCAAAGGCGAAGCCCGTTTTGCCCCGTTAAGGCCTTGTCCGGTTAAACCTCTCCTGAAGGGGATTCACAAAATTCGCAACAAAAAAAAACTCTCCTGGAGAGGATTGGAGAGGTTTGGAGGAGATTGAGTGAGATTTTGACTTGTATAGGATTTAATCCACCCTAATCCACTTCAATCCCCTTCAATTTTGTTGCAACCGAACAAGCCCTAAAAGAGTTAGAAGAGGTTGAAGGATGGTGCGATACAAATCTTTTAGCTTCTAGCACTGCTCCTTGTTAGCACCATAACGGGATTCCATCTGGCTGCCTCGGACTCGAAGAGAGCAAAATGCACGTACTCCCGGTGTTTCAAATTAATTGAAATTCTAGGTTTGTCGTAATCAAATTTACTTAAGTTTGACCAACACTAATGAAAAATCTGCTAAGAGTAAGATCTACAACACCAAATACACACATGATGACCCTTGCAAAAAACAGAACACATATGACGAGAAATTTCATAGTACTAATTTGTTGTTCTAGATGTTTCTACGGAATTGGTAAAACATATACAAGTTTGACTTAGGATAAACTCAAAATTATTTTGAAACGGAGGCCGTACATCATTGTTGATCGGACAAAGCCTTGGCTCAAATAGTGGTCTTCGTCACCGGTAAATTCATGAACTCTTCATCCAGTAAATTTCTACTTTTTTTTAACACAGTGCAGATGCAGACGCTCATATATACACGCATACGCTTATCTCTATGAACACATACACCCTATCTCTATGATCACCTTCAAGAGACTGGCCGTCATATCATCTTGGGATTGACAAAAGTCACCACAGACGCCTCATAGTCGACGAGAACATCTCCTCTCACTGAACGCACATCATCGGACACTATAGGATCGAGCATGTTGAGTGTTACGTTAGTCTCGTCATAGAGCCTGATTGATGGGGCCACTAGCAACCACAATGGCCCTACAGGATTCCATCACCTGCAGATAGACCAAGATGAGAACAATACTCTAATTTAGAGATGTTGAGGGAAGAGAAAGAAGATGGAGATTTGTATGTGAGTTTACACTTTTTTTTTGCGGGTGAAAAGAGGATTCTCATTACTCACGGAGGCTTTTCAGCCAGAGCCAAGTTTACAATAGACCATCAACCGCTAGCGGTGCGAGGGGTGCTCCTACCATACTTGGCAAGCTCATGACTAACTTTGTTTTGCGAACGACAACAAAGACTAAAAGAGACCTCCCTCCCCTCCATCGTTGCCAGTCTCCTGATTTCCTCAATGACGGTGCGATGAGCCGACCGGTCCTGCTCACGAGCTGTGATCATTGTCACCGCCTCCGCACAATCAAGCTCGACTTTAATGGGCGCGTCCGTACGGAAAAGAGCTAGTTCCAGGCCCTCCCGACACGCCGCTAGCTTTGCCGTGAGCGCATTATCGCATGCGCGAATTTCTCTACAAGCACTGAAAATGATCTTGCCCTCAGAATCTCGAAGGACCATGCCCCCTCCAGCCAATCCTGTCGCCGGTATGAAGCTACCATCTGTATTAAGTTTAGTATTGCCTAACTCTGGGGCAACCCATCCTCGCTCGTCCTTAAGAGGAGCCGGCTCTCTAGTGAGTATCGGTGGTGCATTGAGTATCATCTTTCCCTTGACCACATCTCCACTTGGGTGTTGCTGCACGCACAAGAGTGAATTGATGTATCCATGAAGGAATTGGCGAGAAGCTTCTGTGGGTGGTGGCTTCTTCTCATGCGTAATCTCATTCCGCACATGCCAAATCCTCCACATGATCATGATCACAATCATCCGTGTCGCCTCATCCAGTGGCTCCAGAAGTGTGAAGAGCCATTCCGGCCCAACATTATGGATGGCGTCGACACTCGGTATAGGCCAGTCCAAGGCCATAGCATGCCATAGTTCCTTAGCTAGTGGACACCTGCAGAACACATGGAACCCGTCCTCTCGTTCCACACCACAAAGGGGACAAATATCAGTAATCTCAAGGTGCCGAGAGAATTTGTTTGCCCAGGTAGCAAGTGAGTTTGTAACAATCCTCCATGCAAACACGCGTACCTTCGGGGGAGCAGGGCACCCTCATATGATCTTCCAGTTGGCGCGATGACCATCCGGTGCCCTGCTCATGGCTGTGGCCGATGGACGCTCGCGCTCGTCCATGGCAAAGCGATACACCCTCATATGATCTTCCAGATGGCGCGACAACCATCCGGTGCCCTGCTCATGGCTGTGGCCGATGGACGCTCGCGCTCGTCCATGGCAAAGCGATAGGCGGATCGAACAGTGAAGATACCGTTCTTCTCCGGAGCCCATGCGATGATGTCGTCGGTGAAACGAGATGAAGTGCGGATGCTGGCGATCGCGTCGACGTCTGCCGGAAGGAAGTATGCGCCAAGTCCCGTCCGGGCCAAGGAGCTCGGCCACCCGCCGGAGCCGACATGTGCCCTGCTGGGAGACAGGCTGGCGCGATGGCTCCCGGGGGACCCACCGATCCCGCCATATGCGGATGTTCTGGCCATCCCCTACCCGCCACACAATGCCCTTCTTTAGTAGCTCTAGTCCATATTGTATGGCCTGCCACGTAGAAGAAGCATTTCCGGAGAAGACTGTGTCCTCTAAGCGTCCATCTGGGTAGTACCTAGCTTTCAGCACCTGCGCACATAAACTGTTAGGCTTGATAAGCAGCCGCCACGCCTGGCGAGCAAGGAGAGCCTGGTTAAAAACACGGAAGTCTCTGAAGCCCAGGCCGCCCTTCGTTTTATGAGCTAAGATTTTTTGCCATGCCAACCAATGAGTTTTCCTCTTGCCTTCAGCGAAGCCCCACCAAAAGTTCCTCACCATTCTGTTCAGGTCATCACAGATAGACATAGGTAATTTGAAAACTCCCATGATATATGTGGGGATAGCTTGGGCAATGGCTTTTATCATTATTTCTTTCCCTGCAAGCGAGAGGGTGTCGCCCCAAGCAATGATCCTCTTCAGCAGACAAGACTGTAAATTCTGAAATTTTCCCTTAGACATACGTCCTTCCGGTGTAGGTAACCCCAGGTACTTTTCCTCAAAAGTTACTATTTCAATATGTAGGACATCACGCACCTTCTCTTGGTCCTCAATGGCACATGAATTTCCAAACAGAGAAGTATACTTGGCTGGGTTGATGCACTGGCCTGTAGCTTTTTCATACGTATTTAGCACCTCTTGTACTTTCCTAGCTTGCTCCTCTTTAGCCTTGAAGAAAAGCAAAGTGTCGTCTGCAAACAATAAATGAGAAACACCCGGAGCTCTGCGGCAGATTTTTAACGGAGTATAATCACCTTTGCGCTCTCCATCCTTCAACAAAGCGGAGAGACCATCAGCCACAAGCAGGAACAGAAACGGGGAGAGGGGATCACCTTGCCGTAGCCCGCGCGACGGTGTGAACGAATCCAAGAGGGTTCCATTAAATTTAACTGTGTATCTCACCGAGGTGACGCATGCCATAATCCAGTTCACCCACCGACGAGCAAAACCCATCTTTTGCATCATTCGCTCCAAGAAGATCCAATCGACCCTATCATGAGCTTTAGACAAATCCAGCTTATAAGCACAGAAGCTCTTATCAGGGTCCTTCTCTTGCTGAATATAGTGAATGCATTCAAACGCAATTAATGCATTATCTGTGATCATCCAGCCAGGAACAAATGCACTCTGTTCGGGGGAGATGATATAATCAAGGATAGGGCGCAAGCGATTTACCAGACATTTTGAGACCACCTTATAAATCACATTGCACAGACTGATAGGCCGAAACTCTGTCAGTTTCTCCGGGTTATCAACCTTGGGGATGAGAACTATGGCAGTGTCATTCACCCCTTTCGGCATTAGTCCCGTCCGGAAAAACTCTTTAACTCCTGCGATGACTTGGCCCTGCATCACAGCCCAGTTCCTCTGGAAGAAACGAGCGGGAAACCCGTCTGGTCCCGGAGCCTTCAAGGGTCCAATCTGGAACAAGGCGTCCGCAATTTCCTTGTCCGAGAAATCTACGCAGAGAGCATCATTCATGTGGTCAGTAACACGAGTATTAATGAGATCAATCACAGGGTCCGCACATAATGAGTTATCAGCTGAAAAGAGATCCGCAAAATATGAAGTAACCATAGCCGCCATAGCCTCATGATCCCTGTGAATGACACCTGCAGCATCCATTAATGATTTAATGCGATTTTTTCGGGCGCGCCAAACAGCTTTCCTATGGAAGAACTGTGTGTTCCTGTCGCCTTCCTTCAGCCATGCAACACGTGATCTTTGCATCCACAACATCTCCTCACGATACAAGAGTTCATTCATCTTGTCTGTTGCCTCTCTAATCTCCTTCCTATCTGCATTCATAGACATAAGCTCCTCTAGGCGAGAGCGAGACTTGTTAATTTCCTTGGTGACATTACCAAACTTTTTCCTACTCCAATCATGCAACTTCTTCATCAAGTTTCCCAACCCAGAAGCAATTTCACCAAGGTTAAGCATCGAACCCAATTCGGTCCAAGTGTTCATAATTACCTCCGGTAGCGTGGGATCCCTCTCCCACATAACCTCATACTGGCGGCACCTCCTCCCATGCTCCTGCCTCGGCTCCTCCCTAGAACAGCGGAGCAGGATAGGTAGATGATCTGAACTAGGAGCCACCAAGTGATCCACCTTTGCATGTGTAAACAGATCCCTCCAGGAGTTATTTGCCATGGCCCGGTCTAGGCGTACCTTGACATTTGCCCGCCCACCTCGCCGGTTATCATATGTATATGGGAGCCCTGCAAAACCAAGATCACCCAAGCCACATACTTCAAGCACATCACGGAAGTCGATCATCTGACCTGCCGATCTTGGTGTAGCAGAAAAGTGTTCGAAGCCCCACATGGCCTCGTTGAAATCGCCAACCACTGCCCATGGCATGTTGGCTTGTCGGTGCAGATCACGGAGGATGGACCACATGCGATGTCGGTCCTCCGTACGGGGCTCGCCGTAGACGCAAGTGAGCCTTCAGGGCGGCTCGCCCGCCACACTCGTCACATACGCATCGATATATCTTTCATTTATTGTTTTTACATCCACACACAATGCCTCATGCCAATACAAAGCAAGACCTCCACTAAGACCAACACTATCAGAAGCATCAAAACCCTTTAAACCTAAGCGAGCACGATACCTACTCATTTTATTCTTGGACTGTCGAGTTTCACAAAGAAAAACAATGCTAGGGAAGTGAGTCTGAACAAGACTCACAAGATCACGAACTGTCCGAGGGTTCCCCGCCCCTCGGCAGTTCCAACTTAAGACATTCATTGCTCCTGACGAGGCTCCGCCGGCCCCGTCAGTTTGTCGGCGGCCCCTGGGCCGACTGCCTCCTTGTCGCTTGACACCTCCAGCATGTCCTGGTCACGAACATCTCCAAGTACGTGAGACTGCTGCCCCTCCAGCATCTTCGTTGTTCTGCGCTTCCATATGATCAGGTCCTGCACGCGTGGGTTCATAGCCGTGGCTACTGCAGATCCCCTGATGGAGGGCTTCGGGCGGGCGGCGTCCGCAGAGGGAGCCCCATAATCTCCCCCACCAACCACCAGGTTCGCCGTAGTCGCTGGCATAGCTTTCCCCGCCCCATGCGTTGACGACCCCGCCCTTGTTGGGAATCGTAGCATAATTTTAAAATTTTCCTACGCTCACCAAGATGCATCTATGGAATATACTAGCAACGAGGGGAAAGGAGTGCATCTACATACCCTTGTAGATCGCGAGCGGAAGCGTTCCAATGAACGTGGATGACGGAGTCGTACTCGCCGTGATCCAAATCACCGATGACCGAGTGCCGAACGGACGGCACCTCCGCGTTCAACACACGTACGGTGCAGCGACGTCTCCTCCTTCTTGATCCAGCAAGGGGGAAGGAGAGGTTGATGGAGATCCAACAGCATGACGGCGTGGTGGTGGATGTAGCGGGTCTCCGGCAGGGCTTCGCCGAGCTTCTGCGAGAGAGAGAGAGGTGTTGCAGGGGAGGAGGGAGGCGCCCAAGGCTGTAGGTTGCTGCCCTCCCTCCCACCCCTTTATATAGGCCCCCTGGGGGGGCGCCGGCCCTGGAGATGGGATCTCAAGGGGGGGCGGCGGCCAAAAGGGGGGAAGGGGGTGCCTTGCCCCCCAAGGCAAGGGGAAAGCCCCCCCACCCTAGGGTTCCCAACCCTAGGCGCATGGGGGGAGGCCCAAGGGGGGCGCCCCAGCCCACTAAGGGCTGGTTCCCTTCCAATTTCAGCCCACGGGGCCCTCCGGGATAGGTGGCCCCACCCGGTGGATCCCCGGGACCCTTCCGGTGGTCCCGGTACAATACCGGTAACCCCCGAAACTTTCCCGGTGGCCGAAACTTGACTTCCTATATATAATTCTTCACCTCCGGACCATTCCGGAACCTCTCGTGACGTCCGGGATCTCATCCGGGACTCCGAACAACTTTCGGGTTTCCGCATACACATATCTCTACAACCCTAGCTTTACCGAACCTTAAGTGTGTAGACCCTACGGGTTCGGGAGACATGCTGACATGACCGAGACGCCTCTCCAGTCAATAACCAACAGCGGGATCTGGATACCCATGTTGGCTCCCACATGTTCCACGATGATCTCATCGGATGAACCACGGTGTCGAGGATTCAATCAATCCCGTATGCAATTCCCTTTGTCAATCGGTATGTTACTTGCCCGAGATTCGATCGTCGGTATCCCAATACCTTGTTCAATCTCGTTACCGGCAAGTCTCTTTACTCGTACCGCAATGCATGATCCCGTGACTAACGCCTTAGTCACATTGAGCTCATTATGATGATGCATTACCGAGTGGGCCCAGAGATACCTCTCCGTCACACAGAGTGACAAATCCCAGTCTCGATCCGTGCCAACCCAACAGACACTTTCGGAGATACCCGTAGTGCACCTTTATAGTCACCCAGTTACGTTGTGACGTTTGGCACACCCAAAGCACTCCTACGGTATCCGGGAGTTGCACGATCTCATGGTCTAAGGAAAAGATACTTGACATTGGAAAAGCTCTAGCAAACGAAACTACACGATCTTTTATGCTATGCTTAGGATTGGGTCTTGTCCATCACATCATTCTCCTGATGATGTGATCCCGTTATCAATGACATCCAATGTCCATAGTCAGGAAACCATGACTATCTGTTGATCAACGAGCTAGTCAACTAGAGGCTTACTAGGGACACGTTGTGGTCTATGTATTCACACATGTATTACGATTTCCGGACAATACAATTATAGCATGAATAATAGACAATTACCATGAACAAAGAAATATAATAATAACCATTTATTATTGCCTCTAGGGCATATTTCCAACAGTCTCCCACTTGCACTAGAGTCAATAATCTAGTTACATTGTGATGAATCGAACACCCATTGAGTCCTGGTGTTGATCATGTTTTGCTCTAGGGAGAGGTTTAGTCAACGGATCTGCTACATTCAGGTCCGTATGTACTTTACAAATATCTATGTCTCCATTTTGAACACTTTCACGAATGGAGTTGAAGCGACACTTGATATGCCTGGTCTTCCTGTGAAACCTGGGCTCCTTCGCAAGGGCAATGGCTCCAGTGTTGTCACAGAAGAGAGTCATCGGGCCCGACGCATTGGGAATCACCCCTAGGTCGGTAATGAACTCCTTCATCCAGACTGCTTCCTGTGCTGCCTCCGAGGCTGCCATGTACTCCGCTTCACATGTAGATCCCGCCACGACGCTTTGCTTGCAACTGCACCAGCTTACTGCTCCTCCATTCAAAATATACACGTATCCGGTTTGTGACTTCGAGTCATCCAGATCTGTGTCGAAGCTAGCGTCGACGTAACCCTTTACGACGAGCTCTTCGTCACCTCCATAAACGAGAAACATATCCTTAGTCCTTTTCAGGTACTTTAGGATATTCTTGACCGCTGCCCAGTGTTCCATGCCGGGATTACTTTGGTACCTTCCTACCAAACTTACGGCAAGGTTTACATCAGGTCTGGTACACAGCATGGCATACATAATAGACCCTATGGCCGAGGCATAGGGGATGACACTCATCTTTTCTATATCTTCTGCCGTGGTCGGGCATTGAGCCGTGCTCAATTGCACACCTTGCAATACAGGCAAGAACCCCTTCTTGGACTGATCCATACTGAACTTCTTCAATATCTTGTCAAGGTATGTACTTTGTGAAAGACCAATGAGGCGTCTTGATCTATCTCTATAGATCTTGATGCCTAATATATAAGCAGCTTCTCCAAGGTCCTTCATTGAAAAACACTTATTCAAATAGGCCTTTATACTTTCCAAGAATTCTATATCATTTCCCATCAATAGTATGTCATCCACATATAATATGAGAAATGCTACAGAGCTCCCACTCACTTTCTTGTAAACACAGGCTTCTCCATAAGTCTGTGTAAACCCAAACGCTTTGATCATCTCATCAAAGCGAATGTTCCAACTCCGAGATGCTTGCACCAGCCCATAGATTGAGCGCTGGAGCTTGCATACTTTGTTAGCATTCTTAGGATCGACAAAACCTTCCGGCTGCATCATATACAACTCTTCCTTAAGGAAGGCATTAAGGAATGCCGTTTTGACGTCCATCTGCCATATCTCATAATCATAGTATGCGGCAATTGCTAACATGATTCGGACGGACTTCAGATTCGCTACGGGTGAGAAAGTCTCATCGTAGTCAACCCCTTGAACTTGTCGATAACCCTTAGCGACAAGTCGAGCTTTGTAGATGGTCACATTACCATCTGCGTCCGTCTTCTTCTTAAAGATCCATTTGTTTTCTATGGCTCGCCGCTCATCGGGCAAGTCAGTCAAAGTCCATACTTTGTTTTCATACATGGATTCTATCTCGGATTTCATGGCTTCTAGCCATTTGTCGGAATCCGGGCCCGCCATCGCTTCTTCATAGTTCGAAGGTTCACCGTTGTCTAACAACATGGTTTCCAGGACAGGGTTGCCGTACCACTCTGGTGCGGAACGTGTCCTTGTGGACCTACGAAGTTCAGTAACTTGATCCGAAGCTTCATGATCATCATCATTAACTTCCTCCCCAATCGGTGTAGGCATCACAGGAACATTTTCCCGCGCTGTGCTACTTTCCGGTTCGGAAGGGGTGACTATCACCTCATCAAGTTCCACTTTCCTCCCACTCAATTCTTTCGAGAGAAACTCCTTCTCCAGAAAGGACCCGTTCTTGGCAACGAAGATCTTGCCTTTGGATCTGAGGTAGAAGGTATACCCAATAGTTTCCTTAGGGTATCCTATGAAGACGCATTTTTCCGACTTGGGTTCGAGCTTTTCAGGTTGAAGTTTCTTGACATAAGCATCGCATCCCCAAACTTTTAGAAACGACAGCTTAGGTTTCTTCCCAAACCATAATTCATACGGTGTCGTCTCAACGGATTTAGACGGAGCCCTATTTAAAGTGAATGCGGCAGTCTCTAAAGCATAGCCCCAAAATGAGAGCGGTAAATCGGTAAGAGACATCATAGATCGCACCATATCCAATAGAGTGCGATTACGACGTTCGGACACACCGTTTCTCTGAGGTGTTCCAGGCGGCGTGAGTTGTGAAACTATTCCACATTTCCTTAAGTGTGTACCAAATTCGTGACTTAAATATTCTCCACCACGATCTGATCGTAAGAATTTTATTTTCCTGTCACGTTGATTCTCAACTTCACTCTGAAATTCCTTGAACCTTTCAAAGGTTTCAGACTTGTGTTTCATTAGGTAGACATACCCATATCTACTTAAATCATCAGTGAGAGTGAGAACATAACGATATCCTCCGCGAGCCTCAACACTCATTGGACCGCACACATCGGTATGTATGATTTCCAACAAGTTGGTTGCTCGCTCCATTGTTCCCGAGAACGGAGTCTTGGTCATCTTACCCATGAGGCATGGTTCGCATGTGTCAAATGATTCGTAATCAAGAGACTCCAAAAGTCCATCTGAATGGAGTTTCTTCATGCGCTTGACACCAATGTGACCAAGGCGGCAGTGCCACAAGTATGTGGGACTATCGTTATCAACTTTACATCTTTTGGTATTCACACTATGAACATGTGTAACATCACGTTCGAGATTCATCAAGAACAAACCATTGACCAGCGGGGCATGACCATAAAACATATCTCTCAAATAAATAGAACAACCATTATTCTCGGATTTAAATGAGTAGCCATCTCGAATTAAACGAGATCCAGATACAATGTTCATGCTCAAAGCTGGCACTAACTAACAATTATTGAGGTTTAAAACTAATCCCGTGGGTAGATGCAGAGGTAGCGTGCCGACGGCGATCACATCGACCTTGGAACCATTCCCGACGCGCATCGTCACCTCGTCCTTCGCCAGTCTCCGTTTATTCTGTAGTTCCTGTTTCGAGTTACAAATATGAGCAACCGCATCGGTATAAAATACCCAGGAGCTACTACGAGTACTGGTAAGGTACACATCAATTACATGTATATCACATATACCTTTGGTGTTGCCGGCCTTCTTCTTGTCCGCTAAGTATTTGGGGCAGTTCCGCTTCCAGTGACCACTTCCCTTGCAATAAAAGCACTCGGTCTCGGGCTTGGGTCCATTCTTTGACTTCTTCCCGGTAACTGGTTTACCGGGCACGGCAACTCCCTTGCCGTCCTTCTTGAAGTTCTTCTTACCCTTGCCCTTCTTGAACTTAGTGGTTTTATTCACCATCAACACTTGATGTTCTTTTCTGATCTCTACCTCAGCTGATTTCAGCATTGAATATACCTCAGGAATGGTCTTTTCCATCCCTTGCATATTGTAGTTCATCACAAAGCTCTTGAAGCTTGGTGGAAGCGACTGAAGGATTCTGTCAATGACTGCGTCATCCGGGAGATTAACTCCCAGCTGAGTCAAGCGGTTGTGCAACCCAGACATTCTGAGTATGTGCTCACTAACAGAACTATTCTCCTCCATTTTACAGCTGAAGAACTTGTCGGAGACTTCATATCTCTCGACCCGGGCATGAGCTTGGAAAACCAACTTCAGCTCCTCGAACATCTCATATGCTCCATGTTTCTCAAAACGCTTTTGGAGACCCGGTTCTAAGCTGTAAAGCATGCCGCACTGAACGAGGGAGTAATCATCAGCACGCTGCTGCCAAGCGTTCATAACGTCTTGGTTCTGTGGGATTGGTGCATCACCTAGCGGTGCTTCTAAGACATAATCTTTTTTGGCTACTATGAGGATGATCCTCAGGTTCCGGACCCAGTCCGTATAGTTGCTGCCATCATCTTTCAGCTTGGTTTTCTCTAGGAACGCGTTGAAATTGAGGACAACGTTGGCCATTTGATCTACAATACATAGTGTAAAGATTTTAGACTAAGTTCATGATAATTAAGTTCATCTAATCAAATTATTTAATGAACTCCCACTCATATAGACATCCCTCTAGTCATCTAAGTGAAACATGATCCGAGTTTAACTAGGCCGTGTCCGATCATCACGTGAGACGGACTAGTCAAGATCGGTGAACATCTCCATGTTGATCGTATCTTCTATACGACTCATGCTCGACCTTTCGGTCCTCCGTGTTCCGAGGCCATGTCTGTACATGCTAGGCTCGTCAAGTCAACCTAAGTGTATTGCGTGTGTTCCGAGGCCATGTCTGTACATGCTAGGCTCGTCAACACCCGTTGTATTCGAACGTTAGAATCTATCACACCCGATCATCACGTGGTGCTTCGAAACAACGAACCTTCGCAACGGTGCACAGTTAGGGTGAACACTTTCTTGAAATTATTATAAGGGATCATCTTACTTACTACCGTCGTTCTAAGCAAATAAGACGCAAAAACATGATAAACATCACATGCAATCAAATAGTGACATGATATGGCCAATATCATTATGCTCCTTTGATCTCCATCTTCGGGGCACCATGATCATCTTCGTCACCGGCATGACACCATGATCTCCATCATCATGATCTCCATCATTGTGTCTTCATGAAGTCGTCACGCCAACGATTACTTCTACTTCTATGGCTAACGCGTTTAGCAACAAAGTAAAATAATTTATATGGCGTTATTCAATGACACGCAGGTCATACAAAATAATAAAGACAACTCCTATGGCTCCTGCCGGTTGTCATACTCATCGACATGCAAGTCGTGATTCCTATTACAAGAATATGATCAATCTCATACATCACATATATCATTCATCACATCTTCTCGCCATATCACATCACATAGCACTTGCTGCAAAAACAAGTTAGACGTCCTCTAATTGTTGTTGCAAGTTTTTACATGGTTTGTAGGTTTCTAGCAAGAACGTTTTCTTACCTACGTATGACCGCAACGTGATTTGCCAATTTCTATTTACCCTTCATAAGGACCCTTTTCATCGAATCCGTTCCGACTAAAGTAGGAGAGATAGACACCCGCTAGCCACCTTATGCAACTAGTGCATGTCAGTCGGTGGAACCTGTCTCACGTAAGCGTACGTGTAAGGTCGGTCCGGGGCGCTTCATCCTGCAATGCCGCCGAAACAAGAAAAGACTAGTAGCGGCAAGAAGAATTGGCAAACTCAACGCCCACAACTGCTTTGTGTTCTACTCGTGCATAGTAACTACGCATAGGCCTGGCTCATGATGCCACTGTTGGGAATCGTAGCATAATTTTAAAATTTTCCTACGCTCACCAAGATGCATCTATGGAGTATACTAGCAACGAGGGGAAAGGAGTGCATCTACATACCCTTGTAGATCGCGAGCGGAAGCGTTCCAATGAACGTGGATGACGGAGTCGTACTCGCCGTGATCCAAATCACCGATGACCGAGTGCCGAACGGACGGCACCTCCGCGTTCAACACACGTACGGTGAAGCGACGTCTCCTCCTTCTTGATCCAGCAAGGGGGAAGGAGAGGTTGATGGAGATCCAACAGCACGACGGCGTGGTGGTGGATGTAGCGGGTCTCCGGCAGGGCTTCGCCGAGCTTCTGCGAGAGAGAGAGAGAGGTGTTGCAGGGGAGGAGGGAGGCGCCCAAGGCTGTAGGTTGCTGCCCTCCCTCCCCCCCCCCTTTATATAGGCCCCCTGGGGGGGCGCCGGCCCTGGAGATGGGATCTCAAGGGGGGGCGGCGGCCAAAAGGGGGGAAGGGGGTGCCTTGCCCCCCAAGGCAAGGGGAAAGCCCCCCCACCCTAGGGTTCCCAACCCTAAGCGCATGGGGGGAGGCCCAAGGGGGGCGCCCCAGCCCACTAAGGGCTGGTTCCCTTCCACTTTCAGCCCACGGGGCCCTCCGGGATAGGTGGCCCCACCCGGTGGACCCCCGGGACCCTTCCGGTGGTCTCGGTACAATACCGGTAACCCCCGAAACTTTCCCGGTGGCCGAAACTTGACTTCCTATATATAATTCTTCACCTCCGGACCATTCCGGAACCTCTCGTGACGTCCGGGATCTCATCCGGGACTCCGAACAACTTTCGGGTTTCCGCATACACATATCTCTACAACCCTAGCGTCACCGAACCTTAAGTGTGTAGACCCTACGGGTTCGGGAGACATGCTGACATGACCGAGACGCCTCTCCGGTCAATAACCAACAGCGGGATCTGGATACCCATGTTGGCTCCCACATGTTCCACGATGATCTCATCGGATGAACCACGGTGTCGAGGATTCAATCAATCCCGTATGCAATTCCCTTTGTCAATCGGTATGTTACTTGCCCGAGATTCGATCGTCGGTATCCCAATACCTTGTTCAATCTCGTTACCGGCAAGTCTCTTTACTCGTACCGCAATGCATGATCCCGTGACTAACGCCTTAGTCACATTGAGCTCATTATGATGATGCATTACCGAGTGGGCCGGAGATACCTCTCCGTCACACGGAGTGACAAATCCCAGTCTCGATCCGTGCCAACCCAACAGACACTTTCGGAGATACCCGTAGTGCACCTTTATAGTCACCCAGTTACGTTGTGACGTTTGGCACACCCAAAGCACTCCTACGGTATCCGGGAGTTGCACGATCTCATGGTCTAAGGAAAAGATACTTGACATTGGAAAAGCTCTAGCAAACGAAACTACACGATCTTTTATGCTATGCTTAGGATTGGGTCTTGTCCATCACATCATTCTCCTGATGATGTGAACCCGTTATCAATGACATCCAATGTCCATAGTCAGGAAACCATGACTATCTGTTGATCAACGAGCTAGTCAACTAGAGGCTTACTAGGGACACGTTGTGGTCTATGTATTCACACATGTATTACGATTTCCGGACAATACAATTATAGCATGAATAATAGACAATTACCATGAACAAAGAAATATAATAATAACCATTTATTATTGCCTCTAGGGCATATTTCCAACAGCCCTCTCGCTGATGACTTGCTCAGGCGGTAGCGGTGTAGCAGCGCACGTAGATCGATCTGGTGGCTCCCTCGACTTCTGTCCTCGCAGCAACCCCGCCTTTGGTATTAAGGGAGTCCGATCCAGCTTTCCCTTGCAGAAGGGTTCGAGAAAATCTAGCCCCTCCAACGTGGGGAGTCAGGAAGCCCATTGGCACTTTCCATCTCGAACACGGCATGATCGACGACGACTATAAGCCCGCGCGATCGCAGGGCGGACGAAGCCGCTGCTGTTCCGGCATCCTGCGCGGGCAGGGGGGCGGAGGGAGGGCCACACTTGGCCGGAGCGACGTCCGGCGGCGGTGGCGGCGTGGGGATCGCCCCCTGATCGCCCGGGCTGGGAAGCCCTAGCGAAGCGTTATCCATCACGGGGACGACGACTATGACATTGGAGTATGTGAGTTTACATTTTATGGTTGTATGCATCGTCCTGATGCAGAGGCCGAGGATATCCTTCTTTTTGAAAAAGCGATTTTGTTGTACTTATTACTACATATAATTACGGCTAAACTGACAAAAGATTACGCCGGTGCAAGCCCTATTTTTCTCCAACATGTTTAGGTTGTCTTTTTATCTCTAAAATTAGTTTTGCCCAATTTAAGAGGCAAACCAGTACAATCCCTCGGCCACACAGCCTGAACGCCTAACCGGCCGTTTCCCCCCTTCCCAATTTGGAAACGGGAGGCTTTGCTCCCCGCGGGAAAGAGAGGACGCCTCCGACGAGCCGCAGCCTCTCTCGGGCGGAGGAGGAGGAGCTCGTCCACACCCCCGAGCAAGCCTCTCCTCGCCCCGCCGGGGACGACGATGGTAAGGTGGTCGCCGCCGCCGCCGCGGGACGTCGAGCTTTTCCCCTTCCCCTCTCTGGGCGGCCACGACCCCGTCTCGCTGTCCCTGTTCGTGGCGTGCGTCGCGGCCACCGTGGCGATCGCCTCGACCATGTGCTCGGCGTGCGGCCGCAAGCCCAAGGCGGTCAGCCAGGAGCCCGCCGCGGACGCCCAGGCCTCCGACGCCTCCGGGAGCCAGGGCGGCGCGGAAGGGGAGGAGGAGGTGGTGACGCTGCCGCCGCAGCTGGCCACGCACGGGCCGATCGAGCCGCCGCCGCTGCCCAAAACGACGTCGCGGCGGAAGCTGTCCGTGTCCATGTCCATGGGCGTGGGCAAGAGCATGTCCATGAACGTGGGCAAGAGCCTCGCCAACATCCCGGACAAGATGAAGCTGAGCAAGCTGGAGCCGCGCCACAAGGAAAAGGACGACCCCGAGGACACGCTGTGGAAGAAGTCCATCATCCTGGGCGGGAAGTGCAAGATCCCCGGGGAGAGGGACGCCGAGGCCGCCGACCCCGACGCGGCCGCCGACGCCGCGGACGAGATGACCGTCGGCGCCTTCCGCCGGTCCAGCTACTCCCGGCCCGTGTCCCGGTCCAACTCCTTCTCCGTCCACCAGCCCCTGCCCGAGCCTCCCCCAATGCAATCCTACTATAAATCGTGAGCAAGGAAGCTGCATGCAGTGCATACATACATACGTCGTGCGTAGGAGGAAGAAGCTGTCTGCTATGCTAGTGGTGATGAAGGGCTGCATCCATCGTGGGCGTACGTGCATTTGATCATCTTCTTGTTTTTGGCGGATTTCGAGATGAATGCATGGGTGATCGGTTGATCTTTCGAACAAGTGAGGGGGGGTGCGGATTGTGTTGGTGATAATTACATTACATATTCTATATTTTCTGGCTGCAAATGTTGATCATCCTAATAAACACAATAAGGGGTCTGCTTCAAGTTTACAACGCTCTCGTTGCTTCCACAGCTACTACTTGCTCCCTTTTCATGCAAGTACAATAAGGGGAAATTGCAAGGCTTCTTATTGGTCTATGATTTTTTTAATTGACGGGATTATTAAAACGTCACACAGGATTCGGCAACAACACGATGACAAGGCACAGAGAATGCACACTGTCACACGTGGGCCAACACAAAAGATTTAAAACAACGTCGTCTTCGATGGTGGCATGGCCTACACCCCCCTTAGAATCATGGCAAATTTGCACATTCCGAAACGATGCCACCAATGAAGAAATGAAGAATTGACACATCTATCGGGCGTTGCCTGAACTGCCATAAGCAGCTCATAGGTTTTACCGCAGATTTTTTTCTTTTAGGGGAAAAGCCAAGTTTTATTCAGCAAAAGCCACATGGTGTGGGATACAATTCAGGTTGTGGGATTGGCCAAACCAGACGTGGCGTCTCGAAGCCAAAAAAAGTGCCAACTTGGCTAACCTATGTGCTTCAAGATTGGAAGCACTACCTTCAAACTGAAAAATACAATGAAATAATAAACTAGCTCTAGTGTTGATCTCACTAATTATAGCTCCATAGTTCCCTCTACCTTTGCCTATGATGTCGGCAACAACTTGTTTTGAGTCCAACGAGACGACGAAGTGTTGTATGTGTAGGTCCTCCGCTAGTGCCAGCGCCTCCCGACACGCAATTGCCTCCATTATGGCTGGGTCATCTACTCCGGCGATGACAAGGGCAGAGCTCCCCAAGAAAGTGCCATCTGTATCTCTGCATACTGCTGCTGCGGCTCCTCCGTGCCCTGTCTTGATGCCGCATCGACGTGGATCTTCGCATGTCCCTGTGGTGGTGCTTTGGGTCGTCGATCAAGAACAGTATGAGCTTCGCCCCCAGCTTGGTTCAAGACTGGTTCGCCCTCTTGTACCATCTCAAGCTCAAGAATAAACCTGGCAATGAACGAATTAGTAGCTTGAGGGCTTTGAAACACTCCTTTGTGGATCGCCTTTCGCCGTGTTGACCAAATCGCCCACAGTGTTACCGCGATCTTAATAAATGTTGTATGTGAGCATGATTCCATGAGAGTGAAGAGCCAATTTTTTGCATCAGGTTCGGAAGTTGCAACCAACATCTGAGCTAGCTCCTCATCTACCAGTGCCCATGTGCACCATGCCACCGCAGATGTGGAGGACAATTTGGTCAGCAAATGTGGAGGACAATTTTTAACCCCCTCCACGGGCATGAACGCCTCACTCACCCCTGGCCCAACACAGCCCACACACATACAAACCTCTACCAAACGTATAACCATCCATTGTTGTCCTTCATCATGGGCACCCCTGTATCTCGCATTCCGCGAGACATAAGGAACCTTTGCTAAAGGGGAGGGCGAACTGGGTAGGCCCAACCACGCGAGAGGCTACAACTCGGTATTTTTTTTTTTTGTATGTTTTATGTCTTCGTTTTTTGCTTTAATTATTTTACTTTTGTTTATACTATAAATATTATATATATATATTATATAAACTCTACAAAAATATTGGAAAATTTTAAATATTGTATAGAGAAAATGTTTATCGCGTATACGAAAAGTGTATTAAAAAATGTGTATGAAAAAAATTGATCTTGTATTCTAAAAAATGTTAATCAAGCATATGAGAGAATGTTGAACATGTACTTGAAATTTTTTAGTCAAGCATTTGAAAAAATGTTAAACGTGTATAGAAAAAAAATGTTGACCTTTTATTAAAAATATGATGAAATTTTTTGATCACGTATATACAAATGTTGATTGAGAATTTGAAAACATTCTTGCAAAAGTATTATAAAAATGTTAATAAGGCATTTGAAAAATGTTAAATGTGTATAGAAAAAATGTTTACCATGTATTAAAAATGATAAATTTTTCTGATCATGTATATAAAAATGTTAATCAAGCATTTGAAACAAATTTGAAGAAGTATTTGGAAAAATGTTAAATGTGTATAGAAAAAATGTTTACCATGTATTAAAAATGGTGAAAAAAATTGATCATGTATATAAAAATGTTAATCAAGCATTTGAAAAAAATGTTGAACAAGTATTTGAAAATGTTAATCAAGCATTTCAAAAATGTTAATCTAGCAGTAATGCCTTGGGGTAAGTATGATTCCTACATTAGATGAACTCATGAGAGATCCAAATGATTGAGGAGAATTTGTGCACCATCTTAAGAAAGAGGCATATGTTCTGAGTTTGCAAATTAAGCACCCCTAATCCACTTTGATCACTTAGTTTGCAAACTAACTCCCAGGTAGCAAGTGGTGGATTTTTCTTCTCCAAATCTTTGCCTCTCCAAAAGCGGTGTCTCCTATACTTGTCAATTTGTTCAATAATACCTTTGTATAGAAGCATGCAACTCATGAGAAATGTGGGCAAAGAGGAAAGCACAACATTAACAATTAGTAGTCTGCCATCATAGCTCAGGTATTGTGAGCAATTTAGTCTTTTTTGAATTCTCTCGATAACATGCATGAAAATTTCCATCTTTGGTTTATTACAGCTGTGGGGAACTCCAACTAAGTAAAAGGGAAGGTCCAATGCTTGCATTCCAAAATGTGGGACAAAGCATGCATGTCATTTTCAGGAATATTAATGGGAAGCATGTTGGATTTTTGGTAGTTGACTTCTAGTCGATGCTTTAGAAAAGAGAATCATGAGTCCCTTTAGTTGATAGAGTTGTGTTGGGTATGCCTGCATGATGATGGTATCATCAACATATTGCAGCACAGGGAAGTCAAGGCGTGCAATAGAGGTAATTGGGGCTTTCAAAATATCTTTTTGCATTGCATTATTCAAGATTGTCTAGAGAAAGTCTGCATGTAAGACAAAAAATAGAGGAGAAAGAAGGACCCCGGCCTCACTCCTTTTTTACAACCAAACTGCTTGCCTGGGATACTATTGTTTTCTTACACTTACTTAGTAATTTCCTTTTTTTCATCCATGAAACACCGGAAGGTGTCAAACAATACCTATTAAGATTGATTGCCTTTTTGTCACTGGTTGTGCATGATTACAAAACTTATAAGATTGATAAAACTTTTTCGGATTTGATAGGGTGGCCTCACATGACATGTCAATGTGGCACAAAATTGAGATGCCACATGGTTGCCTGTAACTCCCTGATCAAACCCACTGGTTCATGGCCGTTGCGCCTGGGATCTAGACTGGTCCCACATACAAACGCTAGGCTTTCCTACGCACTGTGTCCTCACTCATGCACACCTAGGATCAACTTCTCACTCGGTCACCCATCCTCGAATTGAGAAGGTGCACCTTGTTTGTATGAGTGGTCTATCCTTCAGGATGTCACATACACACCCCTCAAAGCAGTCAACGTCCCCGTCGGCCTAGCAGGAACGTTCTCTCTTGGCACAGTTATGTGAGCGTTGGTGCCACCATCCACACATGCCCCATGTATGCATCATCGACCCGCACACACCCGTGTAACCGCGAGGGCCGACGTTGATACCAATTGCAACGCCCTGGTCAAATCCATCGATTCCTGGCCGTTGCGCTTGCGATCTAGACTGGCCCCGCACTTTGTCCTCACTCATGCGCAACCGGAATCAACTTATCACTCGGTCAAGGGTTAAATGTGGATATAAGTTTTAAAATTTAGATTGTGTCTCCTTTGATACATAGTGGCAACTCAAGGGTTAAATGTGGATATAAGTTTTAAAATTTAGTAAATGGTAGGTTCGATTCGAGAGAGAAAATGGTAAGACAAAGGGTAAAGGGTTGGGGATGAAATTTGTATTCCTTCGAAAACTATACTCACGAAAAGGAACACTAAATTCTTATGCAATGTGCATTCTATTTCTTCTATACATGTTTTGGTAATAATTGGAATCAAGATATTTTTCTCAGATAGAAGTCTTGCCTCGAAGAATACTTAAACCCAATAAAGGCATATTATGATTTTTTTTTTCTTAAATGAGGCGGAAGACATGCCTGTTTCATCAATTAAGAAAGGAGTAAGAATTGTCTAAAATTGTTAAAAAAATGGGGAAAAACAACCCCACACACATTACAAGGAACATGGGCATCATCGGCCAACCTGGCCAGCATGGACGCCACAAAGCTGTTGAGAACAATAACATTCGTCGAGGGTGGCCGCAAGTGTCATTCATAACCGATCGCCTCGTCAAGCAGGCGGCCCGGGATGGACAAGACATAAGACTACCGATCATGTCATAGACACCATGCGATCTTGAGTGCGACGAATGATGACGATCCATTGGGTCGGGTCGGGTTTGTCCACACATACGTTTTCATTTGGCGGCGAACATACCCATGGTTTCTGTTTGATCGAAGACGTATGGGTTTTCTATACCACTTACAAGCCAAGTCAATTCTATTCTGCATTTTTTGACAAACCACTCCTCCATTATTCATTCGCAAGAACCGTTGCATCATTTACAAATATGGACACCACCGCATTTGGGGCAGGATCCATCCAAAGACTAGGAGGAGAAAATCTAGCTATCATAGCTAGTAAAAACCGGCGGTTCGTAAAAATGGACAAGATGTAATGTAAACCATTTTTTAATAAATGTAAAACATTTTGAACAACCCAAAAGTTTGCAAGGGGGGAGGAGGATACAAATTTGTAAATTCAGTCACAAGAAGCGAGCAAATAGTGAAAGCACCCCTCGAGTCCGGCATTTCGGAGGCCACCCCCACCCGATCCCGACGACCATCCATCCATCCACCCCCCATGGACCACGCCCCGCGCCACGGCGTCCCGCCGTCCTCCTCCTCCTCCTCCTCCTCCGGCGCGGCCGCCGCGGCGCCGCCGGCGACCTCGCCGGAGTTCTCGCTGCCGCCAAGCCGCCTCCCGCTGGAGGACATCCTCTTCTGCGTCGACGTGGACGCCGAGGCGCGCTCCGAGATGAAGGTCGCCGCCGCGTCCGCGTCCCCCGCCTCCTCCGGCTCCACCGGCTCCCCCGGCCCCGGCGCGCTCATGGATCCGGCGGCGCCCCCCCGCCCCGCGCGCCCGGCGGTCAGGCGGATGGACGCCGTCAAGCAGGCGCTGATGCTCTTCCTCCACAGCAAGCTCACCATGTGCCCCGACCACCGCTTCGCCTTCGCCTCCCTCCGCGACACCGTCTCCTTGGTAGCACTCTACCGCCCTCCTTGTCTCCTCACTCTCTCGGTCAGATAACCAGACGAGGAGTGCTTCAGTACACGCCCCCTAATTTCTAGGGTTAACGGTTTCAGTTCATGTGTGCGAATTTTTGCCACTCACTGAAGATCTTGTTGCTTAATGATTTACGATGTTGCCCATTTGAATGCCGAATCCGAATACACCAAGAAATGGACATGAGAACTGAGTACTTGCCCAAATTTTCCCCAACTGAACAAGAATTAAGTGTTGTCCCCACAGAATTTCCCCTATTGATTAACCGATGCTAGTTTCCTGATATTCTTTAGATTGCCTTTAGTGCTGTGGATTAATGAATTCCAGAAGTTGTTTCTGCAATGTGGTAATGAACTGAGGGATTGCCTTTAGTTATTCTGAAGTTAAGTGTTAAGTTTGTAGTTTGATTTGAGCTTTGTGGGTTACTCTCATATATTGCTTCTACAATGTGATGGTGAACTGGGGATTGACTTGTTTTATTCTGAATTTAAGATAAGCAAAGAATTCACCAGTGATGCTGCTTCTTCAATTGAGACAATCCGGTCCCTGGCTGCTACTGAAACGAGATATGCAGTGGCTGATCTCACTCATCTCTTCAAGATAGCGTACGAGGAAGGGAAAAGGGCAGAAACGCAAGGGCGACTACTTAGAGTGGTAAGCTTGCTGCAAGTTGCTCTAATTGCTGGTAACATTTTCTGTCTTGCTAGCAATGGTAACTAGCCCACCACCAGGCAGAAATGGCATTGTTTCTAAGCATGTGGGAAGCCAGTAATTGACATATCTTTGTGGCAATGTTTTTTCTAAACAATGCTGTGTAATAATGTGTTTCGACACAAGGGCATGTAAGTCCCGGGCAGGCTGGCGTTGGTCATCCACAATTCCACATCACCACTTGTCATCTAATGTCCTGGCATAGCATAAAACATCAATCATAAACTGCTTAATAAGTAGTTCTGATATCCCCAAGATGAAATAGTTAACAGGTTGATAACCATTATGGGACCCTGCGTGTACAAAGTGTAGGATACCCACTTGTACTTCTTATCAAAGGTACTAGGGTCATCTGTTGATTGTTGTATGCCCACACCAATCTTCCTTTTGGATAACAATGTGTCCAGTGCTTTGTGCACTATTTGAGATCATTTGCACTGTATTTCTGCATCACCTAGCCTACCATCTACCTATTTTGGATGGAGAATGTTCTGATAGCATTCAGAAGTTTCTTTTGTAGAAAGCTCACTGCGTTTTGTGTTATGTATAAAATGCGGTGCAATTCTAAACTGAAAAGGCACTGTAGGTTGGTGTCAACAGAGGGTTGACAAAACTTATAAAATGTATAAGTTTAACAATCCAATTCTAAACTGCTTTTGGTGGAGAACGTTTTGATATCATTTTAGAAATTCCTTTTTTAGAAGGCTTACTGCATCTCATGATATATGTATAAAATGCAAGTGCGATTCTAAACTGGAATGGCCCGGCAGGTTGATGTGCACAGGAGGTTAACAATACATATAAGATGTGTCCTATATAGTACAGTACTGCTTTGTGTGTGTCTGCTGTTGTTATTTGTGGATTGCGACTTGGTTTTGATTTCCATGAGAACTGATTGTTCCAGGTACTCATCTACTGCCGGTCCTCAACCAAGCCCCACCATCAGTGGCCCGTAAAGCCAAAGAACTTCACCATGGACATAGTCTATCTGCACGACAAGCCTACTGCTGATAACTGCCCACAAAACGTGTATGACGCGCTGGTTGATGCCCTTGAGCATGTCAGCCAGTACGAGGGCTACATTCTCGAGAGCGGCCAAGGGCTTGCTCGGGTCCTGTTCCGCCAGATATGCATCATCTTATCGCACCCGTTGCTACGCTGCATGCAGGATGACCTTGATATACCCAAGCAAGTTGTTAAGAAAATTCTGGCCATTGAAGGTGTGCAGAGTGAAGATGGCGCTCCGGTCTCCAGCAGCCAGTAGTGAGTCACCCTAGTTCAATGGTATGTGTCCATGAAGCCTGTTCTGTGTGTTGTAAAGGGCCAAGCAGATAATACTTTTACTGCTGTGGAGAGCTTGGGTTGGCATTGAACTTGTATAAATTGCTCCTTTATTCGCGTCATTTCAAGTCACTGCAATCTACCTTGCATTTCCACACGAACTTGCTGAAGGAGGTTAAGATAGTTTTCCGGGTGTCGTGAACCGGTGACGAATCTGATACCAGCATTTTGTGCTGGTTTCCGTATTGTGGAAGGGGTTTCTTTTGCACAGATAAATGTCATGCATCTAGTTAGGTAGATACAGTACCTTACATGAATTTAACCTGTTTTTCCTCTGGTTATATACATTCAGAAGATCTGAAATGTTAAATGGATAGTTCACAGAAATCTCAAATTCTTCATCGTTGTGGACGACATTTGTGACCAAAAAGGGAAGCAATCTATTACAAGACACCACTCTGGGGCAAAGAAAAATTTAAAAGCTGGTTTTGATTGTGTTTTTTGTCCTTCGAATCGATCCATAATTTCTCACTTCCTTTTCCTGTCTCTGGCCGCCATTTCCGACTGCTCGAGCTAATGTTGCCGGTGACGGTCCGGACACGATGAGCGTCCCTCCTAGCCGGTGTTTGCCGCCGGCGATCCATTGACGGTGTTTATCAAGAGCAGCAGGGCATCCACGAGAACATGCCGCCCTTCGGCGCTTCCGGCTCCGCTTCCGGTTTGCTGCTTGCCTTCTCCGGCGCCGTCGTCTCTGCTGCCGGCTCCCCCGACTCTGCCGTTCTCGGCGTCGGCGGCATGTCGATAGATTGCCGAGCTTTCTTGGAGCTGTACCTCCTGTCCTCCATCAGACTGCACATATGATCGAGCAAGCGTTGTGCTTGTGCATTAGCTCGGAATTTTACCGAACGAACGTGCATGTAATGCGAAAGAACAAAGAAGTGACCAAAGACGTGGCGTACTTGGGGAAGGCGAAGGAGTAGCTCGGGGCGGCGTCGCCGAGCTCCGGGACGGCGTTGAACTGCCGCGGCGTGGACGTGGCGGAGGGGCGGGCGACGTCGGCGGAGCTGTCGCGGGGCGGCGTGGCGATGTCCATGAGCTCCGGGTGCGAGAGGAAGTAGCCGGTGAAGTCGCAGGAGGGCGCGACCTGGAGCCCGAACACCGACTCGGTGGACATCATGCTCCAGTCCCTGCCGGTCTCCGACGTGTCCCGCTCGAACACGGACGCCGGGATCCGGCCGTCGCCGAGCATCCCCTCCCCGCCGAGCACCACGGACGGCTGCCGGTCCATCTGCTGCGGCAGCGGCGGCATGTCATCGTAGGCGAACGAGTCGGTCGCGGCGTAGCGGTACGCCGGAGCCGCCGCCGTGGCCTCACCGCTACCCTCCTTGCCCTGCAGCTCGCCGGCGCCGCCTTCCCGGAGTCCCAACGCCATGCTCGCTCGCCGCTAGCTAGCTTCTCCAAGAACGGAGGCGAATGCGCACCGACGGCCGGGGCTGGGACCGCGGCCGTCGGACCTTGAGAGATGCTAGGCCGATGGATGGCCTCCCTCGGCGTGGGCGGAGCGTGCAATGTGCAATGTGACCGTCGCCGCCGTGCGTGGCGCCGTTCGATCTCGGGATGGGTGGATAGCGGCGATGGGCAGCGCCCCCTCCGTTTCGGGTTAATGGTGTTGTGGGTCGGAGGAGGCGGTCGATCAATGGCGATGGTGGCGGGGGTTTTGTGGGATGGAAGGAACCGTCGGCTGCGCCGCGAGCGGGACGTAAAATAGAAGATGAGTTGGTGGTCGCTAAGTTTGGGTAGGCTTGGCGCCAAATTTGGAGCAGGGCTTAATAAGGGCTGCTTCGTGTCATCAACTGGCGACGACGATGCACACTCCGGCAGCTGTTGGCTGTTGCAACTGCGGCCGGGTAGGATATACCGGCTTGGTTTTTATTTTCTTTCCTTTTTTGCGTCTGATTTCATACCAGTCCGTCTATCTCTTTTATTATCAAAGACCAGATTGGCTCGTTCCGCACGTAAGTACCCCCTTTTCGGCTGAGTAGGATTCGACAATTGCTGAGTTGGATTCGACAATGGGCCTGAGTTAGTGATTCGACAATTTAATTACATACCGGCTTGTTTCGATTAAAAAGAACAAGTGATACAACCCAAAACCACACGTGCAGGCAGTTGCAGCCACTCGCAATAAGCACATTCGCGCGCCACAGTTAAAGTAATAAATAGAGCACTCCGCCCAAGTCCCGTTGGTGGTAACTAGTAGGGGCGCGTCCTACTTGAGACGATTCCAGCCGGTTTTCTTTGTTTTTTCTTCTTATTTTCGTTTTCTTTTCTTTTATTTTCTTTTTTCTTCTTGCTTTTTTATTCTTTTTTGCATTTTGTTTCTTTTTCAATTTTATTTGTTCTTTTGGTTTTTATTGCATTTTTTGTCAACAACATTTTTCTAATACACGTCTAACATTTTTCCAATACAAATTACAAATTTTTGTAATGCATTGTCAATATTTTCTCTATGCACATTTCAAACATTTTTCAAATGCTTGATTAACCTTTTTTAAATACAAGATTACTATTTTTTGAATACAAGGTCAACATTTTTTCTATAAACACTTTTAAACTTTTCCAAATGCTTGATTACCATTTTTTAAATACAAGATTAACATTTTATAATACATGGTCAACATTTTTCTATGCACGTTAACAATTTTTCAAATGCTTAATTAATATTTTTAAATTAAATATTAATATTTTTCGAACATATGGTCAACATTTTTCTAAACACATTTAACATTTTTTTAAATGCTTGATTAAATTTTTTGAAATACTTGCTCAACATTGTTTTTCAAGTTTTTGAGTAAATTTTTATATACATGATAAAAATTTCCTATCATTTTTCCATACATGGACAACATTTTTCTATGCACATTTAACGTTTTTAAGTAGCATGATTAACATTTTTTAAATACTTGTTCAACATTTCTTCAAATGCTTGATTAACATTCTTATATATATGATCAAATGTTTTCATCATTTTTAACATAGTCAACATTTTTCCTATATACATTTAACCTTTTCCAAATGCTTGATTAACATTTTTCGAACACTTGTTCAACATTTTTTGAAATGCTTGATTAACATTTTTTTAAATACATATTTTCTTTTCTATACACTTTTGGTATACATGATAAAAAATTTCTTTATAAACATTTAACATTTTTCAAACGCTTGGTCAATATTTTTCAAATGTATGATGTAGAGTGATTTTTGTATATATTTATTTTGAATACTTGAAGTGTAAAAAAAAGCAAAAAAAATGAAACAAAAAACGTGAAAAAGAACAAAACAAACGATGAGGATCATTTTTTTGAATCAGCGAACACTTTTTATTATTTTTGAACAGTAGTCGGGTTGAGAAGGACCGAGGAGCAACTTCACTGATTATGCAAAGATTAAAGCTCTCACAAGGACCCTTGAAGAAAGGAAACAACTCAGTGTAGGAACTTTACATAAAATACCCCAGGCACAAGCTGCAATTTGCAGTGCGATCCTTCGCCTAGAATTTGACACCAAGCCGAACTCCACTTCGCCGGGGCCGCAACCACTTGGAAGTGGACTCCACCATCGCTCCTCCGCCAAGCACATGTCATATGAAGGAGAGATGGAAGCTGAGTCAAGGTCGATGTGCCTCTCTTTTGGCTTCATTGTGGGAGGAATGTGGCCGCCCTTCGACCACAAAGGTGAACAATGGATTGGTCGAGGCCATCGCATAGTCACCAACGCTCGAAACCGTCGGAGGGCGCCGTAACTTCACCGCAGTGCATCGTTGAGGAATGGATCAAGAACGGAGCAGCTGCGCGCGCTCCAGATCCGTCGCCAGAATCCATCTCCAATACAACGGCTATTCCGAAATGAACTCTCCCACTAGTCCATTTTCACCACCATGACAACAGAAAAAAACCCCAGAGGAAAATCACTTTGAGCATCGCCAAATCTGGAGGAAAGTCACAGTGACCAATGCATGGACAGGTAGGTGACAATGCATCGACAAATGAGAGAAATCACATTCAGATCACGTTGCCAACAAAACCGCCATCCAACGCAGCCACAAATTTACTAGAAGGCGCCACCATGCATTGAAGCCCACAACCACAACTACGCAATAACAGTCCTTGTGTGAAGAGGTCCCATGCCAACATATTGTCCAATGTCGAGCGCCTTTGCCTAACCCACATGAAGTGACACATACCTGACACTGTGACTACACTATAGTTATACTATAGGACCACATGTTTCAAGTTGAGTGGAACTAGTGGGAGTCAAAATCAATGCAAGGAAAAAACTTACGATCTTTTGTGTAATACTAATTATTATTGGACCCTGATAAGTGTGCCACACATGTGGCACGAACACATGGCACACCGAATATTTTTTTATGGTAACTTTAATTGTCAAGCATGACAACTTTCTTTTTGGATGACAAGTTTCAGTTTCTTCGGGGTTTGTTTTTCTTTTCGGATGTCAACTTTAGTTGTAAAAAAGTCGGTGTCATAGTGCTTCATGCCATACGTCTGCCACTTATCATTTTAGGTTATTATTTATGATTGTAGCAATCCGCTTATGGAAGTGGCCATGTTTTTTTTCCTTAGCTTTTTTTATGTACACATGATGTATGTTCCATTGGAATATTGAATGGTGTTCATAGTTGAATGGTATGGTGTGTATTCTCTAAGAGGAAATATAATATGCATCGTCATAGCACACCCCACGCCACTCACGGACCCTCTTAACAATGGGTAGACCGATGTTTAGGCCAGGTTCAAGCCTCACTTTTCACAGTCCAGAGCCCGATATAAAGAAAGACAGTTAGACATGCTATGTTGGGATAATATATAAAATATATGCAAGATGCAGCGTTACTTAATTGCAAATATATTTTATTTATCATTTTCAAATGAGAAAATGGGCATTTACCTGTCTTTAGGGGTAAACGGGCATTTATACGGGCCATGGACCGGACAGAGTGGGTCCCAGCTTTGCATTTTGAGCAAGTGCCGGACCGAAACCCGGCCCGCCCCGGCCCGTGAACAGCCAATCGTTTCTTGGTTGCTCAAAAAGAAAATCACGAGTTTCTTAAAGAAAAAACCAGCCAATCACGTCACACCAACCTCCATCCCACGGACCCGTTCCCCACGATCCGCGTGCTCAGCCCGGAAACCCATCCCATCCGTCCATTCTCTACCCATCCAACGATCCAAACCTTATCTGCCTCCTCCAGCCTCCCATCACCACCCCGACGCCGCGCGGCTTCTCGCCCCGAAAATTCCCGATCCCCGCCCACCACTCTCTCCTATTTAAGCCCCGCCGCCCCCTCCGTCCCATTCCACCCAAACTCAAATCCCTCGCCGGCGAAGCACCCACACCCAAACCCCTCCGGCTCCAATGGCCCGCACGAAGCAGACGGCGCGCAAGTCCACCGGCGGCAAGGCGCCGAGGAAGCAGCTGGCGACCAAGGCGGCGCGCAAGTCGGCCCCGGCCACCGGCGGCGTGAAGAAGCCCCACCGCTTCCGCCCGGGGACCGTGGCGCTCCGGGAGATCCGCAAGTACCAGAAGAGCACGGAGCTGCTCATCCGCAAGCTCCCCTTCCAGCGCCTCGTCAGGGAGATCGCGCAGGACTTCAAGACCGACCTCAGGTTCCAGAGCTCCGCCGTGTCCGCGCTGCAGGAGGCCGCCGAGGCGTATTTGGTGGGGCTGTTCGAGGACACCAACCTGTGCGCCATCCACGCCAAGCGCGTCACCATCATGCCCAAGGACATCCAGCTCGCCCGCCGCATCCGCGGGGAGCGCGCCTAGGTTTTCGGTCGCCGCCGGTCAAGCTACTGGGTTGTAGCGCTTCCTGTCTGGTGTCTTCTGTTCGGTGGTGTTGATATGATGTGTCGTCTTGTCCCATTCCCATGTAGCATGATGCTGAAATGAAATGGCAGTGAAAAGTTCAGTTAACGTCTCGTGTTAATTTTGTCCTCTGTTTGCTGCTTGATTGCTTTGTGATTTTGCTATGGCGTTTTAGTCGGATGTAGCGTGGTGCGTGTTGCTGCAGTGATGGGGTTTGGGTCACAGCATTTTGTGATTTTGCCATGTGATTCAGTAATTTTGCATGTTGTTTGTACAGGGATATGATGAACTCCTCATTTGGGCTTTTGGCTCTGTTGGAACTTGGAAGTGAATCTGAAGTTTGTGTGGACAGAGGTTTGTTCTCTGTATACTGACTCAATATTTGTGAACAAAATCTGAACAACTTGTATGTAAGCTTACAAAATAATTGGTGCTTGCATTGCAATTGACATGTCAAATGTGCTGTGTTATCTTGCATAGCTACATTTACCGAGTTGTGTTTCTTTCATTGATTTCTTACAGGTTTAACATGCACAATGCAAGCTCAGGTGGTGTGGTATCTGGGCCTGGAATTGAAAATTCATCAGGAAAGATCATCTGTGTGCGGCCCCATAGCTATTTTATCAGGTAAATTTAGAACACCTTGCAAACAGCACTTACTAGGCAATTTGCAAGACCAATTGACTGTGTCCATCCTCTATCTGTGAGGAGTCAAGGACAGGAGAGATTCCAGGCAAGGAAGAGGAGAGGAAAGGGGTTCCTGCTCTGCTGAAACCATCACCGGGCAAATGTGGCACTGAGAAGGAGCATATTTCGTCAGATTTCACCAAGGTAAAGGCATCTTCTCTGATACATACGAGCTTTGTCTTTCATGCTGTCTGCTGTGCGAAAGGCTTTTTTGTGCTAGCAGTAGATATACGGTATCCTTAAAAAAATGATATATTATGTGGACAATCATCCCCTTTCAGTTCAGGCATCTACGAGATTCAGAAACCATTGCCTCTTCATGGCTTTACTAACAGTGTATGGATTTCGGTCTCAGCATTATCCATCTTTCCCTTGCTATATTTGCACTGATGGCTTACAGGTTGTATGACTTATTAGTGAGCTGTCACAGCTTATTGTGCTGATCCTACAAGAGAGCAATAGCGAACTGATTTAGCTTATTGGAGGTCAACGTATCACCCACCCATATGCACCTAAAAAGAGCCGGCGAGTGGATGGCAGGACCCGGCCAATCCTAAGGGAGGGGTCGTCTAGGAAGTACCGGCCGCAGCATAATCAAGCTAAGCTCATAATGGAAATTCTAACCGGATTTTCATCATTGACCCCCAATTGTTCTCCCACAGAACAGTACTCTTAACAGAATTTCAACTGAATAGCCAAGCTACTGTCAAAGCTGTGGACACCACATTAGACTCTCGCTACTTGTCATTCTGGACATCAGGGGCCATGTTACAGTTAGTCGAGCCAGTTTCATTCTAGACAAGCAAAGCTAAGAAAAACAGAAAAATAACAACAACAATACAAATGAAAACAGAGCATTCAGCTCTGCATGGACCAGTCAATTCCATGGGGACGATTGCATCAGATTCCATGTAAACAGGCGTAATTCCTTTCTAATCTGAACACACATGTACTGTCAAATCTTTTCTTTAGGGGAGTAAAATGGCAAATCTACCTCCTTCAAGTTTGATGAATTCTGATAAATAGTTCGGCCCATGCACACTTCACTGCGCAGTGCTGTACACGAATGGCAACACTGATCTGCACAACAAGACTGTGGCAGACTGGATATCACCACGCGGGACAGCAGCACTAGTACCAGGACTTGCCTGATATAGATCTTCCAAGCTAGCCAGTTCTATCTGAGAGGAATATGGAGTCTTAGAAATGGTCACCTTACACATGTCTATGCGGATCTTTAGAGAATTATCTACCAAATCTGCATGCACCCAGTTCCATCGCCCAACAGAGACAACCACCCAATGTTGCTTCTCAGTACCTTGCACCAGTACTGGGAATTTGGATGAGCATTCAGCACCCCTATAGGGGTTTTTTAGGCCTTCTTTTCTTCTCCTTCCTTTTTTAATGCATTACATTTAATTTATTTAAGGATCCAAACCTTTCTAAAGAAAATCTAGAAAAAAATCCTAGGTGTTATGAAAGATATTTCACACCACCATGAATTTTACCAGATTTGTCTATGTAGTTTTTGACAGCTATTTAATTTCAAATTCAATTTTGCCCCCAATTCAGGTTTGAACTGCAAGTAGGTGAAATATGATTATAATGAATTTTACTGGGGATATAATATAACATACTTGCCTCAGATATCTTTTTCATGAATTTTAACTACAGGAATCATCGCCAACAACATATTTTGCAGTTCTTCCAATTTTTGAATTTGAACATTTAGCACTTGCTTCAAATACTAAAACTAGTCAATGACATCTGAGAATTTTCAGAGGGGTTGTTTATGACATGCAGGGCCTAGGGAAGTACCACAGCAACTTTTGGATGACATTTTCTTCACAACATTTATTTGAGGGCAGATTTAAACATTTTGCAAGGTTTTGACCTAAAGGGGCTTTAACCATGCAACTGTATGATGATGCCATGAAATGAGATGCATTAAATTACTTGATCACAAGTTACCAACAACAAGGTTTTACAAGCTGGGTCGTTACAGCTAATATCGGCAAATCTACTTCCTTCACTTTTTATGAACTCTGGTGGATAGTCCAGCCCGCGCACATTGCAATCAGCAGTGTAGCACAAGAGTTGGAATGGCAACACTGACATGCACAGTAGAACACTGACATGACTCACTACTGTCATTCTACACATCAAGGGCCACGTTACAGTTATTGGAGCTAGTTTAAGCAAGACAAGAAAAACAACAATAATACAACTTAAAACAGAGCATTCAGCTCTACACGAAGCAGTCAATTCCATGGGGACGGGTGCATCAGATTCCATGTAAACAGGCATAGTTCCTGTCTAATCTTCACATCCCTATATCGGCAGACCTTTTCTTGACGGGAGCATATGGGCAAAGGCTACTTCCTCAAATTTTATAACTCTGCTGAATAGTCCGGCCCACGCACATTGCAATCAGCAGCGTAGTTCAAGAGTTCGAATGGCAACATTGACCTGCACAACAGAGCTTTTGCAAACCGGTTATCACCAAGTGGACTTGCCTGATACAGATCCTCCAACCTAGCCAGTTCTGTCTGAAAGATAAATGGATTCCTACAAATGGTCACCTTACAGACGCCTGCGTAGATTGGTAGCAAATTCTCTGCCAAATCCATAATGTACCCAATTCCATCACCCAACAGAAATAATCCCCCTATATTGCTCCTCAGCACCTTGCTCCAGAACCGGGGATTCGGATGAGCTTTCAGCACACCGCCGATGATTTTCGCTCCGAAGAAGGACCCATTTAGCTTCCTCGCAATCACCTTACCTGCTGCTAGCATCCTTGGGTCCTCCTCGACATCTCTGCCAGCAAACGCGTGCGCCTTGAAGAAGAACCAGTACTCCTGGTGCGGCATAACCTTTAGACTGATCGGCTGCACTGTTCCCATGCTCGCAGCGACAGCCCTGCTGTTTGTGGTGATTATGATACTGCTTCCATGTTTGCCATGTCTTAAGATCGGCAGTAACTCTTCTAGCATCTGCTTCTTGCCCGTGTCAACATCTTCAAATACCATCAAGAACCTCTTGGTGAGGCATTTCTCCTTAAGTACATGTAGTGACTCGATGAATTTTCGCGCATCTCTAACTGCGTGTTTGGATCCTAGAACAAACGGTGCCTCATCCTGAGCCATTGCTCTGGTGTATGAGAAATTGGAATACACAATTATTGGAAAGTGGTTGCGCACCCTCTCATCATCGCAGACATGCTGCGCGAGGGTGGTCTTACCGACTCCCATGCCGCCCACAATCGGGAGCACACCCAGTTTTCCTCTGGTTGACGGACCACCATCGTGGAGTAGGAAGTTGATGATCCTCTCTTTCTCGACATGTCGACCGAACATCTGCCCCTCGACGAAGATATTAGTAGCCAAAGGACGTTGGATCGGCTGACAGTTCTGTAGGAGCATCAGGAACTCCTTGAGATCACCGGATACGGTTTCCAAGATCTCTACCACTCGATCTATCGCCTCAGGAACACCAACATCATGGCCAGACAGTAATCTCTTCATGGCACAGGCTGCTACGCGCACGCGCTTTGCAGGATTAAACAAGGAGAAAGAGAAAGGTTGTGCAACTACCTTGTCAGCATGCTCATCTTCAAGCTCCTGCTCTCTGCATCCGACCGTGTCGAGCAAGTAGCGGCCCTGGTACACTGTGTCGTTGAGCTCCGAAAGCCACTCGAGGGTGCCGTAGTTTGTGATCTGCCTCCCTTTGGCCTCCTCTACTGCACTATAAACTTTGACGAGCATATGGCAAATCTTGCGTAGTTTGGCTTCGGTGCACTGTTGGCCCTTGAACTGGCCGGCAAGAAGAGATATCATCCTGCCAACCATGTCTCCGACAACCGCCGAGAAGATGACCTCCGCCATGATAAATTCCTCTAGCAACTTTGTGATGTTCGCAAGTTTCCTGGTACCCCAGCCTTTCTATCAATTCCAAGTTTCTGAATGAAACCATAAGTCAAGGTGAGCACCAATGGTTTGTGTGGAGACATTTAAATATTAGCATGAGAGCGACATGGAAGACTTCAGTGCTTTGACTCCATATTGCACTGCAAGTCTATAACACGTGTTTTCCTTCTATGAAAGAAACTGTCGTTGTAGATTGCACGACAAGTTATTGTGGTTATATTTTAAGTATTGCAGGGACATGGCAGAGCAAAAAGCAACAGACTAATTTTCTGTTGGCCATTACTTATTGGTTGTACAGTACTCCCTCTGTAAACTTTTATAAGATCTTTTGATCTAAAAGATATTATAAAAGTTTACAAGGGGAATACTAAATATGAAAATATATTCTGAGTTTGTCTGATGACTAATGCGGTGAATGCCTAGCCCTTGTCTTAGACCATCAACATCTCTAGAAGCCAAGGAGGGACTGCAGTGCAGTTGCCATAGCCTAATCACTGGTGCTTGCAGTGCAGTTGACCTGACAATTGTGTGGTCATCTTCCATAGGCACATTTGCAGAATTGTGTTTCCATGCGATTTCTTACATGTTTAACACGTAGAGTACAATTCAGGCTCAGGTGGCGTGGCATCTTGTCTTCTGAAGTATCTGAAATTGAAAATCCATCAGTGAAGACCGTCTGTGTGCTGCTGCACAAGTGTTCTTATTTCAGGTAAATTTAGGACACCCTCATCCTTGACAATTTGCAAGACCAATTGACAGTCCATCTTCTGCCTGTGGGAAGCGAGAACGGGAGGAGCTTCCAGGCAGGAAGAGGAGGAGATGAGAGGGGTTCCTGCTCTGCTGAAACCATCGCCGGGCGAATGCAGCAGCGAGCAGGAGCATATTTCCTCAGATATCACCAAGGTGAATGCCTCTTCTCTGATACATATGAGCTTTGCCTCCATGCCTTGTCTGATGCCCCACAAGTGTTTCTATTTATCTTTCTGATAAAGGCAACAATTGTTTCTATGCACAAGCAGTTGTATTATGGAGATATACGGTGTACATTCATCTCTTTTTGCAACAATTGCAACTATGGAAGTTTTCAGAAACCTTTTCTTGTCCATAACTTCACTGCAAGTGGATGGTTTTGGGTCCCGGGTATGGTATTGGCTAGTCTAATCAACAGGAAGTTGAATATACTTTTCTCAGTGTTATCCATCTTTCCCTTGCCATATTTTTGCGACAATGGCTTATAGGCTGGTATGACTTGTTAGTGATGACATATTCTGCTAGTGCTGATACAGCTTATTGTGCTGACCCTATAAATGGTTGACCGATTTAGCTTCAACCAACTTTCTTTGTTGATTTTGAAATGTCTGTACATCTCGTCAAATGTTTGAAAATTAAAGACCAATGCCCAAACACTTCTAGAACGACCACTTCTCCAGAGCTGCCCGGGTCAACCTAACCCCAAACCATATGTGCCTATAATACTCGGTGAGTGGATGGCAGGATCCGGCCAATCCTGAGAGAAGGTCGTCTAGAAAGTACCAGAAACAACATAATCAATCTACCGGCAAAGCTCATAATGGAACTTCTAACCCGATTTTCATGACTAGTTCCCAAGTGTTCTCCCGCAGAACACTACTCTGGATAATCAAGCTACTGTCACAGCTCTGGGAACCGCATAAGAGACTCACTACTTTTCATTCCACACATCAAGGGCTAGGTTACAGTTATCCAAGCTAGCTTTATGAATATACCGGGTAAGCAACACAAGCAAGCTAAGAATACAGAAATAAACAAGAACCAGAGTGCAACTCAAAACACAACTTGTCAATTCCATGTAAATAGGCATATTTCCTGTCTGATCTTCACACACATATATTACTAATTTTAGGAAATCTTTTCTTGATGGGAGTAAGAGTAAGATGGGCTAATCTACTTCTTTCAAGTTTGATGAACTCCGGTGAATAGTTCCGCCCGCGGACACTGCAATGAGCAGTGTAGTACAATAATTGGAAGGGCAACACTGACCTGCACAACAAGACTCTTGCAAACCCGTTATCACCACGCGATGCAACAACACCAGCACTAGGACTTGCCTGATATACCAACCTAGCCAGCTCCGTCTGAGAGGGATATGGACTCTTAGAAATGGTCACCTTACACATGTCTGCGCCGATCGGTAGCAAATTCTCTGTCAAATCTGCAATGTACTCAATTCCATCGCCCAACAGAGATAAACCCCCTATATTGCTTCTCACCACCCTGCGCCAGAACTGAGGATTCGGATGAGCCTTCAGCACCCCGCCGATGATTTTCGCTCCGAAGAAGGATCCATTTAGCTTCCTTGCAATCGCTTTGCCTTCTGCTAGCATCCTTGGGTCCTCCTCGACATCTCTGCCGGCAAACGCGTGCGCTTTGAAGAAGAACCAATACTCCTGGTGTGGCATAACCTTCAGACTGATTGGCTGCACCGTTCCCATGCTCGCCGCAATGGCCCTGCTGTTTGTGGTGATTATGATCCTGCTTCCATGTTTTCCATGTCTTAAGATCAACAGTATCTCTTCTAGCAACTGCTTCTTGTCCGCGTCAACATCTTCAAATACCATCAAGAACCTCTTGGTGAAGTATTTCTGCTTGAGTACATGCAGTGACTCGATGAATTCTTTAGCATCTCTAACTGTGTGTCTGGATCCTAGAACAAGCGCTGCCTCACCCCTTGACATTGCCCTCGTGTATGAGAGATTGGAATATAAGATTATTGGAAAGTGGCCGCGCACCCTCTCATCATCGCAGACATGCTGCGCAAGGGTGGTCTTCCCGACTCCTATGTCGCCGACGATGGGAAGCACACCCACTTTTTCTCCAGTTGACGGACCACCATCGTGCAACAGGAAGTTGATGATCCTCTGTTTCTCGACATGTCGGCCAAACATCTGCCCCTCGACAAAGATATTAGTAGCCAAAGGACGATGGATGGGCTGGCAGTTGCGTAGGAGCATCATGAACTCCTTGAGATCACTAGATACGGTTTCCAAGATCTCTACCACTCTATCCATGTCCTCACCAACACCAACATCATGGCGAGACAATAGGCTCTTCACGGCACACGCCGCTACGCGCACACGCTTTGCAGGATTAAGCAAGGATAAAGAGAAAGGCTGTCCCACTACCTTGTCAGCATGCTCATCTTCAAGCTCCTGATCTCTGCACCGAACCGTGTCGAGCAAGTAGCGGCCCTGGTACACACCGTCGTTGAGCTCCGAGAGCCACTCGAGGGTGCCACAGTTTGTGATCTGCCTCCCTTTGGCCTCCTCTACCGCACTGTGAACCTTGACAAGCATATGGCAAATCCTCCGTAGCTTGGCGTCGGTGCACCCTTGGCCTTTGAACCGGCCAGCGAGAAGAGATATCACCCTACCGACCATGTCCCCGACAACCGCCGAGATGATGAGCTCCGCCATGATAAAATCCTCTTGCTTCTGTTTGGATGTGATATCAATTCTATGGTTCTGAATGAAGTCAGAAGTCAGGGTGAGCTTCAATGGTCTGTGTGGTGGAGATATACAAGCAGTAGCATGAGAGCGACACCAAAGACTTCAGTGCTGTGAGTCCATATTACACTCTGCAAGTCTACAACCCGTGTTTTGCCTCTATGAAAGGGGCTGTTGATTGAGATTGCACGACCAGTTAATGTGGTTATATTTTTAACTTTTAAGTATCACGCAGCAGAACAAGGAATTAACAGGAACAAATTTTCCTTTTGCCATCACTCATTGGTTGTACAGTACTATATAGAAAAGTTATTTTTTGAATGGTCAGAAAAGTATATTCTGAGTTTGTCTGATGACTAGTGCAGTAAATGGTCGATTATTATCCTTACAGGTTCCAAAAATGAAGGGTTTTTGTGTTGGGAGCTAGTCCTTCCCTTGGAGCTGTGGGAAACGTCGTACCCTAGACCCTAGCTCTGGGCGACGCCTGCGTGTTAAATAGCCAGGGGCGCGACTCCCTGGATAGCGTACAAGAGGTTGAGGTTACAATCTTGGGAGAGAGGGAAGAGATATCTAGTTACATAAGATAATAGAGAATATAAACTACCTATCTCTATCCCTATCTCTAGTCTTCTGGTACAAGGAAAGGAGGCCGGCTAGGCCGGGTAACACGATGCATATGTGTGTCGTTTGACACCCTCCCTTAATCACAACTTGGTCAAGTTGAGATTACGCTTGAATTCCTCAAGACTCCTTGTAGGTAATGCTTTTGTGAATCCATCTGCAACCTGATCACGTGAATGCACAAAACGAATCTCCAATTGCTTATTAGCTACCCTTACTCGAACAAAGTGGAAATCAATCTCAATGTGTTTTGTGCTGGCATGAAAAACTGGATTAGCAGATAGGTAAGTAGCACCAAGATTATCACACCATAGACATGGAATTCGAGTGTGCTTCACACCAAGCTCTTTCAACATGGACTGAACCCATATAATCTTTGCTGTGGCATTGACTAGTGCTTTATACTCAGCTTCTGTACTTGATCGTGACACTGTGGCTTGTTTCTTTGCACACCAAGATATTAAATTCGGACCAAAGAATATTGCAAAACCACCAGTGGAGCGTCTGTCATCTGGACATTCTGCCCAGTCAGAATCAGAAAAAGCACTAACAAGAGTTGAAGAGGACTTGCTGAAAGTAAGACCAAGGTTCATAGTATCTTTTACATATCTCACTGTGCGTTTTGCAGCAGTCCAATGAGTTGTGGTGGGAGCATGAAGAAACTAACATACTTTGTTAACAGCAAAAGAAATGTGAGGCCTTGTTAAAGTTAAGTACTAAAGAGCTCCCACTAAACTTCTGTATCTGGTACTGTCTTCCTGACTCAAGGGTTTTCCCTCAGTAAGTGACAGTTTTTCTGTGCTAGATAGTGGTGTTGGTGAAGGCTTACATCCTTGCAATCCAACTCTCCTTACCAGATCAGTGGCATACTTTTCCTGAGAGAGATGCAGAGTGTCTCCATGTCTTTTTACTTCAATTCCCAGAAAGAAGTGTAGATCTCCCAGGTCCTTAAGGGCAAACTCAGCACTCAAATTCTTTAGTAGACCTGGCACAGCTTTATTGGATGAACTTGTGACAATGATATCATCAACGTAAAATAAGAACAAATATGGAGGTATTTGACTTATTGTAAATGAACAAGGATGTGTCAGATTTTGAAGGAAGAAAACCAAGTGCTTGAAGTTTCTGACTCGGTCGTGAGTACCACGCCTTGGGAGCCTGTTTCAGTCCATACAGAGCTTTGTCAAGTTTGCATACATAGGTTGGTTTGCTTTTACTTTCAAACCCAGGAGGTTGCTTAATATATACTTCCTCTTCCAGAACATCATGAAGGAACGCGTTCTGTACATCTAGCTGTCTAAGGCACCATCCCCTGAAAACAGCAATAGACAATACAAGGCGAATAGTGGCGGCTTTAACAACGGGAGTAAAGGTGTCCTCATAGTCTATACCGTATCGCTGTTTAAAGCCCTTTGCAACAAGTCTGGCCTTGTAGCGATCTATGGATCCATCAGATTTTCTCTTTATCCTGAAAACCCATTTGCAATCAATCAAACTTTTACCTCGCCGTGGGGGAACCAAATGCCATGTTTGATTTTTGTGGAGTGCCATGTATTCTTCTTCCATGGCCTTCTTCCACCGTGTGTCGCTGCGTGCCTCCTCAGGAGTGCTAGGTTCACCTGCCGAACATGCCAAACCAAACTTCACAACTTGTTTATAATTAACAGGTTTAGTTACCCCTTTTTGTAGGCGTGTACGCGGGACAGAAGCTGTAGGGGGCGCAGAAGATACTGCTGCCACGTGAGAAGGAGGCGATCCCGAGGCGGATCCTGTCGGCATTGCTGTAGCACCCTGGGACGGATCGACGGGATCTTCTATGGCTCCTGACGCCACCGGTTCAGTTGCATGCGGCACAGAAGATCCTGTGCCAGGGTGCCCATCATGCCGCGATGATTGGCTGGGCCCAGGCGAATCAGCGCCGGACCGCGAGCCAGGGGACAAAGCAGGATCCACGCCGGGATCCGTGCCTGTCTCGCGCCCGTGTGGTGGAGGGCTTGGCTGTTGCCGCCACCGCATGTAGTGGCAGGGCCCGCTTGAGGCCCAGCGACTCCCAGCGGGCGACTCCCAGCGGGCCTGGTGTCCGCGCCGGATTGGTGCGGGCTGGAGGCCGCTCCTGAGCCGATGGAGAGGCGCCGCGTGCCGCATGCAGGTTCGCTGACGCCACGCCTGGCGGGCGACACGGGTTCCAGCGCCTCGCCGTCCTGTCGCTCCACCGATCCCGAGGAGGATCGACTGCGGGATTCCTGCGCTGCCGATCCCGAGGAGGATTTGTCCCCCGGTGCTGGACACATAAAATGTAACACGTTTGAGGCGCTTTCTTCACCATTTTTTTCACCGTTTTCTGCTGCATCATCACAAAGCTCATGCTCACAGTTATGAGAGTTAGTCAACAATTGATCACCAGAATTATTTCCCCCTAGATCAAGGCCGGTGAGACTTTGTGGTAAGAGGAGAATTTCTTGGCGAAGAAGTGCACCGGCGTTGGGATGAAGCTTAGAGAATGGAAATTGTGTTTCATCAAAGACAACATCGTGGGAAATATACACACGACCAGTAGGGATGTCAAGGCACTTAACACCTTTATGTTGATTGCTGTAACCAAGGAACACGCATTGCTTAGATCGAAACATAAGCTTGCGATTGTTGTAGGGACGAAGATGGGGCCAGCATGCACACCCACAGACACGAAGTGTTGTGTAGTCTGGTTTTGTGTGAAGGAGTCTTTCCATGGGAGTTTCATTGTTTATGACACGACTAGGCAACATGTTGATGATGTGTACTGCAACAAGAAATGCCCCATCCCAGAATTTGAGAGGCATGGAGGCACCAGCTAGAAGTGCTAGGCCAACTTCAACGATGTGCCTGTGCTTGCGCTCAGCAGACCCATTCTGTTGATGGGCATGTGGGCAAGACACGTGGTGAGGGATTCCAAGTTTTTGAAAGAAAGAGTTTAATTTTTCGTATTCTCCACCCCAGTCAGACTGGAGAGCAATGATTTTGCTATTGAATTTCCGTTCAACCAAAGCTTGGAAATTGAGAAAAACTTGGAAAACATCGGATCGTTTCTTAAGAAGATAGATCCAAGAAAATTTGCTATAGTCGTCAATGAAACTCACGTAGTATGTATGTCTACCAACAGAAGAGGGTGCAGGCCCCCACACATCAGAAAAGATAAGTTACAAAGGCATGGTAGAGACACTAGTGGAAATTGGATACGGTAATTGATGACTTTTGGCCTTTTGGCATGAATCACAAATAGTTTCAACATCACGCTCACCAACATATGGGAGGTTATTTTTCTTAAGCAATCTTTCAACTAAAGAAAATGAAGCATGCCCTAATCGATCGTGCCATTGTGTTGAAGACACTTTGGTGGCACTGAGAACTTGTTTATTCAATCTTCTAATCTCCGGAATCAAGGGGTAAAGCTCACGAATGCATCTACCTCGATATAGCACCTTCCTCGTTGCCTGATCCTTGATCAAAAAGAAGAAGGGGTGAAACTCAAGAAAGACATGATTGTCAATGGCAATGCGATGAACAGAGAGAAGATTTTTAGACGCACTAGGGACATGCAAATTTTTTCGGAGATGAATATTTCTATGAGGGGTTTTAACAACTGAATGACCAATGTGACTAATTTTCATACCTTCTCCACTGGCGGTGTGGATGTGATCTTTGCCACGGTACTTCTCTCGCATAGTCACCTTGTCAAGCTCGCCGGTGATGTGGTTTGTAGCGCCGCTGTCAACATACCAGTTGGTGTCGACGTCGTAGGAACCATTAGCAGCCCCGGCCACCTTCTCATCTTGAGAGGAATCATCATCATCTTCATCAAAGCGATACCAGCAGTCCTTGGCAGAGTGTCCCGGCTTCCCACATATTTGGCATCTGATCGTGTCAGGCCGAGACTTGCTGTTGGAGGAGTTGCCGTTGCGCCGACCCCTGTTGTTGGTGTAGGAGGGCCGGCCGCCGCCATTGCATGCAGCGTTGTTGCCGCCGCTGCCCTTGCCCTTGCTGTTCCGTGGAGGGCCTCGATGACGTGAGCCCCCGCCACGGCCACGGGTGGCAGCGTTGGCAGAGGATTTGAAGCCGCCTCCTGCGCCTGCTCCTTGGTAGATGGCCACCCTTTGATCGAAGTTACTCATCATAGAGAACAACTCATCAAGGGTGACCGGGATGACCCGAGCGTCGAGGGCGGAGACTAGCGGTTGGTACTCCATGTCCAACCCGTTGAGGATGTAGGAGATCAATTCGTCATCTTGCAAGGGCTTGCCTGCTGCAGCTAGCTCGTCGGTGAAACCCCGCATGTATGCGAAGTAGGAGGCCAGCGACTGCTGTCCCTTCTGCGCGTTCGTGAGCGACGCGCGGATGTTGTTGACGCGAGACAGCGATGTGGACAAGAACATGCTAGCCAACGCTGCCCAGAGTTCGTGCGCGTGGGCGATCGAGGTCACCTGCACAAGCACTTCTTTGGAGAGGTTATTCAGAAGGTAACCAAGCACCTGCTGATCCTCTCGGATCCAAACCGAGTGAAGCGGGTTGGGGATGGTCTCCTCCTTGTCATCCTTGTCCTTGCTGATGACGACCTTGGCCGGCTCCGGCATGCTGCCGTCCACGTAGCCGAAGAACCCTGCCCCCCAAAGCTATGGTGTGATCTGGGTACGCCATAGGACGTAGTTGGTTCGGGTGAGGCGCTCGATGATCTGGCCAGAAAGGGTGGAGTTGGCGGCGCTCGAAGAGGACATGGCTGGGTTTCGGTGGTAGGAGGAGGAGATCGCTAGATGGGAAGAGTTAGGCTCTTATTACCATGTGAGAAATGTCGTACCCTAGCTTTGGGCGACGCCTGCGTGTTAAATAGCCAGGGGCGCGACTCCCTGGATAGCGTACAAGAGGTTGAGATTACAATCTTGGGAGAGAGGGAAGAGATATCTACTTACACAAGATAACAGAGAATATAAACTACCTATCTCTATCCCTATCTCTAGTCTTCTGGTACAAGGAAAGGAGGCCGGCTAGGCCGGGTAACACGATGCATATGTGTGTCGTTTGACAGGAGCATCCACATCTAGAAGCCAAGGAGGCGCTATCCATGGCCTAATCAATAGTGCTTGCACTGCAGTTTGACATGTCCATAGTGTTGTGTCATGTACTCGTCTTCCATAGTCACTTATACGGAATTGGGTTTTCTTGCAGTTATTTCTTATAGGTTTAACACGTGCAGTACATATAATTCAAGCTCAGGTGGTGTGGCATATGGTCTTGTGAAGCAGTACCTGAAACTGAAAATCCATCAGTGAAGATCATCACTGTGCGACCGCATATAGTGTTATTCTATTAGGTAATTTAGGACACGTTCATGGCCTCATCCTTGACAATCTGCAAGACCAATTGACAGTGTCCATCTTGTACCTGTGAGAAGCCAGAAGGGAAGATCTTCCTGGCAGGAAAAGGAGAGGAAAGGGATTCCTGCTCTGCTCTACTGAAACTATTGCCGGGCGAATGCGGCAGCGGACAGGAGCAGACTGCCTCTGTCCTCTGATACCACTATGGTGAACTTCCTGTATCCATTTTTGTCGATCCTTGTTGTGCAACAAGTGCTTCTCTGCACTAGCAGTCCTATATATAGAGATATAATGTGGACAATCAGTTCTCTTTCAGTTCAGGCATCTATGGGGTTTACAGAAACCATTTCCTCCGCATAACTTTTCTAGCAGAGCATGGGTTTGGTTCGGATAATCGTGTTGAAATATATTGCCCACCTCCCTCCATCAGTTCGGACTTTTGGATGAGTTGGTTGGAGCATGAATTCAACATGGTAACAGAGCCTCTTCCTCAACAAGAACGCATCTAGCTACCTTCCTCCATCGAGAGCATGTCTACCACCTCCGCCGCCATGTCGCCCAGCACCATGGGTGCACTTTCCACCACCTCCTCCTCCACCTTCGCCTCATCATCCACCACCACCACTACATCCCTCGGACCACCACCACAGGAGAAGCTAACGAGGGGGAACTTTCTTCTCTGGAAGGCCGCCGTGCTGCCGCAGATCAAAGGAGCACAGATGGAGCACCGCCTCGACGAGAAGAGCCCGGCACCGCCGCCCACCCTCACCATCACCAAGGACGGCAAAGAAGAGCAGATCGCCAACTTTGCAAGGACCCTCTGGTATGCACAACAGCAGCAACTTCAAGGATATTTGATGGGCTCTCTTTCCCGCGATATTCTTGCACAGGTCGCCACGTTACAGACGTCGGCCGAAGTTTGGCGTGCAATTCATGCCATGTTTGCTGCTCAGAGTCAAGCTCAAGCCATTAACACCCGCATCGAGCTGACCAATCTTCAGAAAGGTAATATGACCATGGCCGAGTACCTTGGCAAAATTAAAAGTCTCACAGATGAAGTAGCCTGCACTGCCGCCGCGCTCTCCGATCCGGAGATCGTCTCCAAAATTCTTGCCGGACTGGACATGGAGTACAACCCTGTCGTCTCGGCGCTCGCTGCTCGGGTGGAACCGATCACGGTTCAGGAGCTCTACAGCCAGCTCCTAAGCTTTGATGCCCGCCTCAGCCTTCTTCACGGCACCAACCTTCGCCAATCTTCTGCCAACGCTGTCTCTCGTGGTCGCGTCCATGGGCGCGGTCACCAGGGGCAGTCCCGCACCGGTGGGCGCGGGCGTGGAAACTCTCAGGGAGATGGCCGCTACAGCAGCTCTGCGGCAGGCTACAACAACTCCAGCAACTACACCAACAAACCAGCAGGCGGCGGCTTCAACAACAACTCCGGTCGCCGCCCCTCTTCCTCCCGGGGGCGTCCTCGGTGCCAACTCTGCAAAAAGGCAGGCCATGAAGTTATGGATTGCTGCCATCGGTATGATGAAGATCTTGTCCCCGATGCATGCCTTGTTGCTGCAGCTATGCGCGAGCAAGGGGGCGATGGCGTGTGGTACGTTGACTCTGGTGCAACCAACCAAGTTACTGGTGAACTAGAGCAACTCGCTCTTCGGGAGAAATACCTTGGCAACGATCAGATTCATACTGCAAGTGGTGGAGGTATGGATATTTGACACATCGGTCAAGCTTTTGTTAATTCCCCTACTCTTAAACGTGATCTTGTTCTAAACGATGTCCTTCATGTTCCACAAGCTGATAAAAACCTAGCATCTATGTCTCGTTTAGCCACCGGTAATAATGTCTTCTTTGAAACTCACCCTCGTTACTTTTTATAAAGGATCGGGCAACGAGGGAACTTCTACATCACGGTAGATGCATTGGAGGGCTCTACCCCATCTCATCCGGAGTATTCAACCACAAGCGTCGTCATGCTTATTCTGCCATCAAGCCCTCTTTGGCACGGTGGCATCTAGGACACCCATCATCAATCATAGTCAAACAAGTAGTTAATAAAGGCAATTTTCCCTTGTCATATAGTCAATCCAGTGAGTCCATTTGTGAAGCTTGTCAGTGTGCCAAGAGTCATCAACTCCCTTATCCTAGGTCAAACAGTGTGTCTCATGCTCCTTTAGAGCTTATTTTCAGTGATGTATGGGGTCATGCTAGAGATTCTTTTGGAAGAAAAAAATATTATGTCAGTTTCATTGATGATTTTAGCAAGTTTACTTGGATTTACTTGTTAAAGCACAAATCTGAAGTTTTTTCTATGTTTCAAGAATTCCAAAAGCTTGTTGAAAGGCATTTTAACAGGAAAATTTTGGCAGTCCAAAGTGACTGGGGAGGGGAGTATGAAAAGCTCAACTCTTTCTTCCGTAGCATAGGCATTGAACATCATGTCTCTTGCCCTCATGCGCATCAACAAAACGGCTCTGCTAAAGAAAACATCGCCACATTGTTGAAGTTGGCCTTTCCCTACTTGCACATGCCTCCATGCCTCTCAAATATTGGGATGAAGCATTCATTGCAGCCACCTATCTTATCAATCGCCTTCCTAGTAAGGTCATTGGTAACTCTACTCCATTAGAGCAATTATATCATCAAACGCGTGATTACAATTCCCTTAAAAAATTTGGGTGTGCTTGCTACCCAAATTTACGTCCATATAATCGCCACAAGCTCGAGTTTTGATCCACCCAATGTGTTTTTCTTGGCTATAGTAATCTTCACAAAGGGTACAAATGCTTAGAGATTGCAACTGGCCGTATCTATATCTCTAGAGACGTTGTCTTTGATGAAACTCTTTTTCCGTTCACCAAACTTCACCCAAATGCTGGAGCTCTCCTACGTGCTGAAATAGCACTTCTTCCAGATCACGGGGGAGAATTATATAAAGCTGATCCTGTGAAGAATTCCATAGAAAATTCGGATTCTAGTGATATTTGTGTATTCAGGTCATGATTTTATGTATGTAGAAACAGACAAAGGAGGCGCCGGATCCCATGTAGATTCGGGTGGCAGCGGCGTTCGATCCGAGGCAGATCCCCGCGCCAGCCCTGCTGTCTCCAGCGTCGCGTGATCCGAGGACGATCGCGGTCGTCCGCATGCAGCCAATCGCGTTCGGGCGGCCGATAGGCCCGACCGCGTGGAGCCCACCGTTTCAGCAGCGCTGGTGGCCGACAGCCCTCGCGCAGCGGGGCCCGCCGCTGAGCCCACCTCGTCAGGAGCAAACGGGGGCGAATCACCCCATGCCACCAGCCCATGGGCCGACCCAGGAGCCGACAGCGGGACGCCTAGCGCGTCTGGGTCGCGATCCTCCTCGGATCGGGAGCCGGATCGGGAACCTGCGGCTGTCTCGGCTGCATCTGATCCCGCGGGATCTTCTGTGGCGCAACCAACAACGACTGTTACGCCGGGATCTTCTGTGCAAACCTCACCAGCAGCAGCTCCTCATCGCCATACTCGATCTCAGTCAGGTATTATCAAGGCAAAAGAATATACTGATGGTACCGTAAGGTATGACAGGGTCAAACGAGCTTTTCTTAGTAGTTTTGGTGAACCAACTCACTTGCATGATGCACTTAATCATAAAGAATGGAAGGAGGCTATGGATAGTGAATACAATGCACTCATGAAAAACAAAACTTGGCACTTAGTACCATCAAGGAAGGGAAATAATGTTATAGATTGTAAATGGGTGTACAAGATCAAGAGAAAATCTGATGGAAGTATAGACAGGTACAAGGCTAGATTAGTTGCTAAAGGATTTAAACAAAGATTTGGTATTGATTATGTAGATACCTTTAGCCCTGCTGTTAAGGCAGCTACTATTCGGCTTGTGTTGTCTATTGCCATTTCCAGAGGTTGGAGTCTACGATAGCTAGACGTTTAGAACGCGTTTCTTCATGGTGTTCTTGAGGAAGAAGTGTTCATGCGGCAACCACCGGGATATGAGAATCAAAGCACACCATATTTGTAAGTTGGATAAAGCTTTATATGGTTTGAAACAGGCCCCTAGAGCTTGGTACTCAAGATTGAGCATGCAGTTACAACAACTTGGGTTTACACCATTAAAAGCAGATACCTCTTTGTTCTTTTACAATAAAGGCAATATCACCATATTTGTGCTTGTTTATGTTGATGATATAATTGTTGCTAGTTCAAGCTCAGATGCCACCACTTGTTTGCTTAAGGATCTGAAACTGGAGTTTGCTCTTAAGGATCTAGGTGATCTTCACTACTTTCTTGGTATAGAGGTTAAACAGGTAAAGGATGGCATACTTCTCACTTTGTCAGAGAAAGAGTAGCTCGAAAGCTACTTGACATTCGGTTCATACCTACAGGAGACCAACTTGCTGATGGCACTCACCATGAGAAGGTTAGATGAGTTCAAGTACAATCTTAACCTTGGCAAAGCTTCATGAGGTTTAGATTGAGGGGGAGTGTTAGAATTAGTTGTTGTATAGGGATAGAATTCTCTTTGAATTGTAAACCTATTCTATCTCTTCTTCTGTTTCAACCTCTCCCGAATCTCCTTCTGTAACCGATCGATCTAGTATCGATCCAATCTTGTAAGCCACGGCATATGTCCTATATAATGCAATGCGGCCCGAGCAAAGGGTTCTACGCTTCCCATAATATTTGACATGGTATCAGAGCCAAGAGGTCTTGAGTTCAAGACCCTGCCAATGCAGTATTAAATAAAACGATTCTGCGGCCTACATCGATCCCACATCTAAGGACTAAAATAGCCTAGACGTGAGAGGGAGTGTTGAAATATATTGCTCACATCCCTCCATCAGTTCGGACTTTTGGATAAGTTGGTTGGAGCATGAATTCAATAAATCGGATCCGGCCCTGGTATAGTGGTATTGTCTAATCATCTTTCTCAACATATCCATCTTTGGAATGGTGCCTTTCAGGTCGCTATGATGACATGTTAGTGATAAGAGCACATTCTGCCAGTGCTGTTACAGCCTACTGTGCTGATCCATCATGAGAGAGAGCACATTCTGCTACTGCCGTTGCAGCTTATTGTGCTAATCCTACATGAGAGCAACCAACTTATTTTGTCTACGTTGCATTGGAAAAGAGTTTATGTACATCTTTTGTGCACATGAATTTTCTTCAAATACGTGAAAATTAATTTCTACTGTAGCTTATGTTTTTTATGCATGATAATACAACACATCATAAATAAAACCAAAGCCTGCTGTACATCTTATGTTTTTTATCATGGTAATACAAGCATCATAAAAAAAACTATCTGTCCTTTCCTTCTACGGTTTGTTTGCAACATGGTTCTTTCTCTTTTGGAGAATTGTCAGAGGATGTAGGATTTGAACCCCGGAATAAATCACGTGTGTGTGTCAACTTTTTTAGTCTACCGCAAGTTTAAATCCCGCACGTTTCTTTTGGTGTACTTGCATTCTAGGTAGGGTATTTTAGTCTAGTATCTCTCTTGGAACTTGCTAAGAATCGCCGAACTTGCTAGATATCCACCATTCCATGGCTATACTTTGCAACGATGGCTAGCTTATAGGTTGCTATAGCCTATATGACTTGTTGTGGATAAGAGCATGTTCGGCTAGTGCTGTTACAGACCATCGTTGTACACTTGTACTAATCCTACATATATTTGCTTCAACTCCATCCTGACACGCAAAGGGCACCCACTCGTGCTGCATCTGCGCGCGTGGGGAGTCTGAAAGCGAGCGAATATGGCCCGTGGAAACGACAGCGGCGGCGGCCAGACGACGCGTGAACCACCGCCGCCCGCCGTCGCTGTTGGTCACCGCGGCGCCCGTGACCGGCCAGGGCAGGGGTGGGGAGTACACGCTTGCCCATGCCCATGCCCATGCCCAGCGAGGAAAGGAAAGGAGGCATCCATGCTAAGATAAGCAAAAATCTACTAAGATAAGTGGCGAACCGCAATGAATGGCCGGATAATCCCGTGCGTGTCGGTCACCGTCCGGACAATTTGCACGCATCAGCAGAACGTCCGCTCTGCCGCTGACCTTGCCCAAAGCAGTATAAATCCAGCGCCACCTCCCTCCTGTGCTATGCTATGCTCTGCTCGGCCGCCGCGCGCACTGCGCCGCCCCGGCCGCACTAACCATACCCATCTCACTGCACTAACCAGCGCGAGCCTTCACATCTCGACCAAGAAGCAGAGCACCATGGCTGCCGTGTCCGCAGTCGCCGTGGCCCTCTATGGGGCGCCGCTCCCCTGAATATTGACTGCAGTGAGATCCCTGTCGCTCGTCTTTTTAACCCTCTAGAGAAAGTTCATGCTGATATAACCTCCATGCTCCCCACCAAGGAGCTCATCCGCATAAGATACTTGAGAACTCGGTGACGCGCGGGAGGAGACCAAGCTAGCTGGCGGGGCTTTTGCTTGTGTGTTTCGGCAACAAGAATAACGACCAAAAGAAACTCCGATAACCAAGAGAAGAAAAATGTCCAGTCGCCTGAAGTTCTAATAGCTGTGGTGGTGTCACCTTATATAGAATAAATGAACATAAATAAAAATGATGGAAAAAAGTCGTCTCCACCACTCGATCAGGATCCAAAGGCCCAGCCTTCTTCTTCCCCTATATACTAATACTAAAGAACTAATGAATTTTGTAGGGATTAGTGGCATTGGTACCCTGTAAGAAGAAAGAAAATAAAAACAGTCTTAAACAAACAATGACAAATTTTGCACAAATTAACACAAAAACTGCAGTATTTTATAATATGCAAAATTTAGCATATCATAGCGGGATTTTAGCAAAAAAAGTTTCCTAAGAAGGAATGAATAAGTGACATTTGTATTACCCTAAAAAACAAAGAAAATAAATAAAAGAAAAATAGTCAAAATGATGAAATTTTGTAACGAAGAATGAGTAAGTAGCACTTGTATTACCCTTAAATGAAATAAAATGTAATAACATATAAAACAAAATCAAAATGGTGAACTTTTCTAAGAAAGAATGAATTAGTGGCATTGATATTACCCTTTGAGAAGAAAGAAAATGAAAAAACAAATAATGACAAATTTTGCACATAATTTACACGGAAATTGTGCTCTTTTATAATATGGAAGAATAAGTATATAATAGTGAAATTTTCACAAAAGGAAGTTTCCTAAGAAGGAATGAATTAGTGGCATTGGCATTACCCTTTGAGAAGAAAGAAAATGAAAAAACAAATAATGACAAATTTTGCATATAATTTACACGAAAATTATGCTCTTTTATAATATGGAAGAATAAGCATATAATAGTGAAATTTTCACAAAAGGAAGTTTCCTAAGAAGGAATGAATTAGTGGCATTGGCATTACCCTTTGAGAAGAAAGAAAATGAAAAAACAAATAATGACAAATTTTGCATATAATTTACACGAAAATTATGCTCTTTTATAATATGGAAGAATAAGCATATAATAGTGAAATTTTCACAAAAGGAAGTTTCCTAAGAAGGAATGAATTAGTGGCATTGGCATTACCCTTTGAGAAGAAAGAAAATTAAAAAAACTAGAAAAAAACAAAATTATGAAGTTAACAAAAAATGAAGTAGCGGCTTTGGTATTACCCTTTAAGTAGAAATAAAACAAAATAAAAACTAAAGCAAAATGAACGTAATAATGTTTTCTAAGGAAGAATCAATTAGTGGCATTGGTTTTACCCTTTAAAAAGAAGGTTATTGTAAAAAATAAATCAAACAATGACAATTTGCGCACACACACACACACACACACAAATGCACTTTTTAAAAATATGCAAGAATAAGCGTATGACAGCGGAATTTGCGCACAATACCATCTACGAAGGAATGGATTAGCGTCATTGGTATTGCACTTAAATAAGGGAAAAATAACTAAAGCGGAACCAAAATAACGAGCTTTTACAAGAAAAAATAAATCAATGGCATTTGTATTATCCTTTTAGATGAATAAAAATTGAAAGAAATCAAAATAACGAGGTTTTATAAGGAAGAACGAATTGGTGGCATTGATATCACTCTTCAAGAAGAAAGAAAGAAATTGAAAACAATCAATTAATTTACACAACTTGTAGTCAGTGTACACGTCACGCGCCTTATCGTCCACCGCGCGTCGGTCCATCCCCGCTGCCACCGTCTACCTGACACGCACAGGGCACCGACTCCTGCCGGCCGTATCCGCGCGCGGGAAGTCTGAAAGCGTGGGAGAGTATATGTCCCATGCAAAAGACACCGACGGCGGCCAGACGACGCGTGAACCACCGCCTCCCGCTGCTCCCGTGACCATGAGTGCACGCTTGCCCATGCCCAGCAAGGAAAGCCGCACTCTCTCCCTCGGTTATGGCAACGGCCAGCGGCTCGTCTGCCCGATTGGTGCACTCAAGTAATGAATGAATGGCCGGATAATCCCGTCGTCGTCACGGGGACGCGTCGCCACTCGGCGCTCGCGCATCCACGAAACGTTTGCCCCCCGCCCAGAGCCGAGCATCGAACGAGCGCACTATAAAAGCCCACCTCGCCGTGCCGTGCTCGCCTGGCCGCCGCGCGCACCGAACCGACCGCACTAACCACACCGGTCTCGCTCCACTGGCCTCCTCGTCCTCGTCTCCCTCGGGAAGCAGAGCGCCGTCGATCATGGCGGGCCGGGCGGCCATGTCCGCCGCCGTGGCCCTGGCGCTGGCGCTGCTGGCGGCCGCGGACTCGTGGCTGTACGAGGAGTTCGCCACGGAGGGCAACGTGCGCGCGGGCTACGACGCGCGGGGGCAGCAGGTGGCGTCGCTCCTCCTCGACCGCCAGTCCGGCGCCGCCTTCCGCTCCCGGCGCAGCTACCTCTACGGCCAGTTCAGCGTCCAGATCAAGCTCGTCCCCGGCAACTCCGCCGGCACCGTCGCCTCCTTCTACGTGCGCATTCCATTCCCGTCCGAGCACATAATAATAATATATAGTCGAGACTTTAGATTTCTGACGCCATTGCTGTGCAGCTGTCGTCGGGCGACGGGCCGGGGCACGACGAGATCGACATGGAGTTCATGGGCAACAGCACGGGCCAGCCGGTGGCGCTCAACACCAACGTGTGGGCCAACGGCGACGGCAAGAAGGAGCAGCAGTTCTACCTCTGGTTCGACCCGGCCGCCGACTACCACACCTACACCATCATCTGGAACGACCGAAACATCATCTTCAAGGTGGACGACCTCTTCCTGCGCTGCTTCACCCGCTACGCCGACCTGCCCTACCCGGGCGGGCAGCCCATGGCGGTGCACGCCACGCTCTGGGACGGCAGCTACTGGGCGACGGAGCAGGGCAAGGTGAAGGTGGACTGGTCCGCCGCGCCCTTCGTCGTCTCCTACCGCGGCTACTCCGCCGACGCCTGCGTGCCCGCCGGCGACGGCCGCCCGCTCTCCTGCCCCGCCGGCACCGACCGCTGGATGAAGCGGCAGCCCAGCGCCGCCGAGCAGGGCACCGTCGCCTGGGCCAGGAGGAACTACATGCACTACGACTACTGCCAGGACGGCTGGCGGTTCCCGCAGGGGTTCCCCGCCGAATGCTCCCGCGACTGATGACCGACTGATTCGTCGCCGTCGTCCCTACGTACCGATTGTTCTAATTGACCTGTGGTTTCTTGGTTCACCACTGATTGCCTCTGATCTGATCTGCCATTTTGCCTCCCATGGTGTTCTTTATCTCCTACCGGCACCTCACATGGTGTAACATTCCAAAGAAAAAAACTGCACATGATGTCAGTCTCGGCCAGGTACAAACGAAGCATAAACAATACAGTGGCTGTCGATTGACTCTTGATCTGAACAATACAGATGATATATAGTAGATGCTGTAAAACTTGTTCGGCGGCATTTTTTCACACGCTATTTTTTCACTCGGTTGTTTATGTTGTCTCTGGTGAACAAATACCCTACACTTTCCATCATTTTCAAAAGAACAATGATCTTAATTTTGCCATGTGCAAAATGAAAATCTTTTTGGGCCTGTCTAGGACACATCTAAGTTGATGTCCACTCTGTTTGTGGTCTATTTTTTTGTCCTAGTTTTTTTTGTTTCTTGTTGCTACATTATATACTTGTGGGAGCTTAGATGTGACATTCTTAAAAAACATCTAGATGTGAGTTAGACAAACTGAATCTTTTTAGGTGCATGGCAACTAAAAGCATGTGTTGCCACGACGGCAACTTTCATTGTGTCTTTTTGCCATATCTATCCAAAGAGTTTTGCCATTGCAATTACATTTTTTTTAGAACATGGTAAATTTTATCTTTGATTTTTGTTTGTTGTTTCCCAGGAAAGAAAGGACGGCGGGGGGGGGGGGGGGGGGGGGGGGGATTTGAGAGAAGCTTTCGCAGTGGAAAATGAAAAAAAAAGCATATCGTTCTTAGAAATTGTGGAATTTGACTCAGTTAGAGCTATGGTTTAGCATCAAGAGGGAAGTTTTGTAAAAGCAACAAAAAGAATTACTCAGATAGCCGTGAACGTATATAACTTGGGTCGTGTTATAAATGCTCTGGCTAAACCTATTCAAGGGAGAGGCAAAATTGTAGCTTCCGAATCTCGCTTAATTGAATTTCCTGCTCCAAGTAGAATTCGGAAAAAGTATAATCATTCAAAAATTGTTTGCCATGGAAATAAAATATAATATATCATTGCAACTTAAGATGTATTCTTCATTTCAAAAATTATGTGTCTCACTAGTAGAAAACAGGGCTTTCGTTCGGGCCTGGCCAGCCCATTAGTCCCGGTTCCGCACGAACCGGAACCCATGGGGTGCATTAGTCCCGGTTCGTGAGCCCAGGGGGCTGGCCGGGCCACGTGGGCCATTGGTCCCGGTTCGTCTGGACCTTTTGGTCCCGGTTCAACGCACGAACCGGGACCAATGCGCCTTGCCCCTGGCCCATGACCATTAGTCCCGGTTTGTGCCACAAACCGGGACTACAGGGTTGGTCCTCGTTGCGGCCAGAGTTTAGTCCCACCTCGCCAACCGAAGGGCGCTCACACCGGTTTATAAGCCCGTCCCTCTCTGCCTTGTTGAGCTCCTCTCAAAATGAAAATAGATGCCCTTATACAGGGAATTTGACCTAAATTCATAGTGAGTTTCTCTGAAATTCATAGAAATTTATTATGAATTTAGGTTGAATTTTCTTTATAGGCGCATCTATGCTCATTTTTTTATGTTACGGTTGGCGATCTTTACAAACTTTTTGTGTGTTAAATATGCACCATTCAAAATCAGTCTCTGCTTTGAATGGTTCATTTTGAACACACAAAAAGTCAGGAGTTCAAATAAGTTTTAAAAAATGAAATCCCTTTGTAACAGATGAGTTTCCGTATGAAATCCTGATACTTTGAAAGAGATTGTCCGTTTTGTACACGAAGTGCATCCAGTTTTTGCCGGGACCCTCTCAACTTTCTTGCACATGCTATGTGGATGAAATGATGATACCATGCCAACTTTCAACCTTTTCAGAGTTCATTTGAAATGCTTTTCAATTTTAGGGTCTTATAGCTCAAATAATTAGTAAATGCATGAAAAATAACAAATGAAGCTTTGAATGGTTCATTTTGAACACACAAAAAGTCAGGAGTTCAAATAAGTTTTAAAAAATGAAATCCCTTTGTAACAGACGAGTTTCCGTATGAAATCCTGATACTTTGAAAGAGATTGTTCGTTTTGTACACGAAGTGCATCCAGTTTTTGCCGGGACCCTCTCAACTTTCTTGCACATGCTATGTGGATGAAATGATGATACCATGCCAACTTTCAACCTTTTCAGAGTTCATTTGAAATGCTTTTCAATTTTAGGGTCTTATAGCTCAAAATAATTAGTAAATGCATGAAAAATAACAAATGGAGCTTTGAATGGTGCATTTTGAACACACAAAAAGTCAGGAGTTCAAATAAGTTTTAAAAAATGAAATCCCTTTGTAACAGACGAGTTTCCGTATGAAATCCTGATACTTTGAAAGAGATTGTCCGTTTTGTACACGAAGTGCATCCAGTTTTTGCCGGGACCCTCTCAACTTTCTTGCACATGCTATGTGGATGAAATGATGATACCATGCCAACTTTCAAACTTTTCAGAGTTCATTTGAAATGCTTTTCAATTTTAGGGTCTTATAGCTCAAAATAATTAGTAAATGCATGAAAAATGGTGCATGAAAAATAACAAATAAAATAAATAAGTAATTAGAAACAAAATAATATAAACTTTATTAAAATATATAAGTAGAAACAAAATAAAATAAACTTTAATAAAATTTATGAAACTAAAATTAACAAAGTATTTTCTGTTCAAAACATTATAAGAAACCTCTAGTATTATTGAAACTAAAATCATATAAAATTGATGCAACTAAAATTATCGAAGTATTTTCTGTTCAAAATCATTAAAAGCAAAAAGAATTTTCATAAATAACTTTTTTTGATAGAAACTTTAATAGCAAAAAGAATTATCATAAGGTAAAATAAATAAGTAATTAGAAACAAAATAAAATAAAATAAATAAGTAATTAGAAACAAAATAAAATAAAATAAATAAGTATTTTGTTGTAAGTAGAAACAAAATAAAATAAACAAAGCAAAAAAGAAAACAAAATAACTGGGAAAAAATAAAAAAATGCCACCTACTGGGCCACCACGGCGTGAATACGACTAGAAACCCATCCATGGGCCAGGATTCAGGCCCACAGAAGGCCCACAGGCATAGCAGTGCAAGATTAGGCCCAGAGGCCTGCAGTTCAGAGGAGTTCAATGGAGCTGGCGGGGCGGGGCTTATAAACAGGTCATGCCGCTCCTCAGCTAGCGAGGTGGGACTAAACATCCCACCGCACCGCGGCTTTGGCAGGCGCAGGACATTGGTCCCGGTTGGTGCCACGAACCGGGACCAATGCCCCCCTTTGGTCCCGGTTGGTGCCACCAACCGGGACCAAAGCCCTCTGCTTCCCGCCCTTTGGGCTGCTGAAAAGAGGCCTTTGACCAAAGAGGGGCATTTGTCCCGGTCCGTGACAAGAACCGGGACTAAAGCTTCATGTATATAAGGCACACTTGTGAAAATTTTGGTTTGCATCTTGCAGTTCGCCCCCGACGACGCGCGCGGAGAGGACGCCGCCAGGCTGCCGGACGCCGTCGCCGTCGGCCGCCCCCGCCCCGGAGCCCACGCCGACGCCGTCCGCCGCCCACGCCGTCGCCGTCCGCCGCCAACGCCGTCGCCGTCGCCCGTGCCCTGCTCCGCCCGCCCGCCCGGATCCTCTGCACGCCGACGCCGTCCGCCACCCCCACTGTCGCCGTCGTCGACGCCGTCGCTGCCCCCGCCGTCGCCCTAGTCGGCCGGCCCCGCTGTTAGCCGCCGCCGCCCCGAATCCTTTTTTTCATTTTTTTGTATATGTATTTTTTTCCATGTATATATACTAGTAAGTGTTTAATAAAATTAGTTAGATTAGTTGAATTAGATGTTTTTCCATGTATTTTAGATTAGTTGAATTAGATATTTTTTTGTCAATTTATGTATATATATGTGCATATTTAGAAAAAAATTATGTTGAACTAGTTAAATAGAATAGAACTAGTTAAACAAGTTTATTTTTAGTAAGTGCTTAGTAGTTGAACTAGTTGATTTAATAAAACTACTTTATTTTACTATAGAAGTAGTTTATTTTAGTAAGTACTACTTTATTTTATTTATAGTAAGTGCTTAATTAGTAGTTGAACTAGTTGATTTAATAAAACTACTTTATTTTACTATATATAGAAGTAGTTTATTTTTAGTAAGAACTACTTTATTTTATTTATTTATAGTAAGTGCTTAGTAGTTGAACTAGTTTATTTTAGCAAGAAAATTAATAGAACTAGTTTATTTTTTTAGTTCAAGCAATTAATCCCGCATCGACGTCGACGATGCCTATCCCGCATCCTCGTCGTCGGCTCGGCGGAGGAGGCCGGCTTGATCAGAGGGGCCATGTCCGGGACTGGGCTCCGCCGGGCTAGTTTTGGGATGTGCTACCTTCCGGTGGGCGTAGGTTGGTGAGGAGCCAGCCCGTCGTTGACCCGATCCTTGTTTGGTGGCGGTCGCGTGGGCCAGTGACGGTGCCGAGGCTTCCAGACACCGCGGAGGTGGTACGTCACCGTGTCAGCGAGGAGGACCAGCACGTCCGCGCTACATGGTTGCGTTGGAGGGCAGGTTCGACAATACCTGGCAGGTTCTTCAGGGATCTCACTGGAGCTATGATCATGTGATGGTTCCGTCCCTTTGGGTGTCCACCGCCCGCGCCGATACCCGTCGGGCGCTACTGTTCTAGCTGTACTAGCGATGCTATATGTATGATAGTATTCGAGGTGTATTAGTGATAATATTCGACGATGTACGGACGCATGGAGATGATGTAGTTTTGCTTATAATTGAATGCATCCTAATTTGAATACTACTTTATTTTGTGATTTGATTTTGCTTATTGAATGCTCAAAGTGGAAAACTACTCCTACTTTGAATGCTAAAATTGGAGAGCACTATGCAAGGCGTATGCATATGATTAGTTGATAGCTTATAGGGTTTTTGTTTTCGCAGAAATCTAGAAGCCCCCGGCCCCTCCATCATCCCCGCCGTCGTCCCCGTCACCGCCCCCTCCGACATCGAGGTGAGACTAGCCAAATCCTCTTTTAGAAAGATAATTAAACGATATTTCGGGTTGACTGTAAGTCTGTCGAGTCTCCACCATATATGTGAGGACGAAGAATCCCGACTGTTGTCGTGGGGGTAGCTTCTCCTTCGCTCCCGTGTGCTAGACAATTTGGTGTAATGCACTCGAGAACGAAAGGAGGAGCTACCATACCATCACCGACGGTCGCAAATGTCAGAGAGGAATCAGTGAGGGAGAGTTCCACCATATATATATGAGAGGACGAAGAATCCCGACTGTTGTCGTGAGGGTCGCTTCTCCTTTGTTCCCGTGTGCTAGACATTTTGGTGTAATGCACTCGGGGACAAATGGAGGAGCGACCATCACCAACGGTCGAATGTATACACCACGTGAGCTGAGAGTTTTCAAGAAAAGACTCGACAAACAGATAGTCAACCCGTGATGAATAATAATGATCTAACTTAGGTTTTTTAGTACATATATTTAATTGTAGACGTTTAATATTTGAATTATGAACATAGGAAATGTCGTACTCGGACGACGAAAGTCTCCTGGGGGAGTGCGACTGGTGCCACGACGACCGAGGTCAGTGCGACAGGCCTCACCTGAACGAAGATCGGTGCTTCAGTATTAAGCTGGAGGAGACCTTCGATGTTGAAACGGTACGCAACGACGACAAGTGTTATTTTTTCGTAATTAAGCACGACTTCAACTATTTCAACATGTACTTTTCATCTTTTACAATTCGGCTAGCTTATCCCATGCCATGCAAGACGCTACGTCTTGAAGAGGATGGGTTTTGAAGACCATGAAAGTATGGAAACAAAGAAAATTCACCTAAGGACCCATCATGATATAGATTTTGAAGTAAATCTGTATAATTCTGAGAGCGTAACCCATTTTGGTTGCAAAAATTGGGAAGCATTTTGCAAGATGTATGGTTTTGATGAGGGTATGCTTGTCACCATGGATCTTGGTGATCCTGACATCGAGCAAGAAAATATGGACATTTGGGTCCTTGTTGATACGCCTCCAATTCTACCGCTATGTGAGTTTCTCAAACATAGTTATTAGCTAATTTATATTGTTCATTTCAAAATAGTTGACAGCTTATTTTCATTGACAGCTTATTTTGATTGTTCAAACAATGTGCGGAACATGGTAGACAGAACCTACTACACCGATGGCTCTGAGTTAACTTATAAGGAGAAAACTCATCTGGTCGGATTTTGTACTGATATTGAGAATTACAATATCTATTGTAAAACTCCTCCACATTATGGTCAATACGTGCCACTAGTGCACGTATTGAACTACGGTAACTACTATGGAGATACCCTGGTAAGATTTCTTACTATTACGACATCCGCGCATCTTTTGCATACTTCGAAAACTAGTACATCATTGCTAACTATGAAGTTATTACTATGTTTTTCAACAGATAATCCCAGAGGATTGTGTGCCTCATTTGATGTATCAGAAAGGTAGGCTTGATGTTTTGAACATACAACCAGGTCATCCTACGAATCTCAACTGTCCATACCGGATTTCTAAAAGAAGTGGAGACATGCAAATCAAAGAATGGAAAAATGTATGGACAGTCGCAAAGAGGTTCTTGGAAGCAAAAGGAAGCGAAGCGCAAGAATTGGAGACAGGATGATCTCCATTCTCCATAATGGAGAGTCAGGGTCTATATTATTTTATGCTATTTTACCTTAAAGAGGGTATTTCGGTCCTACCTAATACTGATGATCATGTGCTAAGAACAATTAAGTAGGGTTGGTTCGAAGACTATGAGGATGATGATCGTATGACTGGTTATTAATAACGAGTAGAAATTGTATGATGATGATTAGTAGGACTTGTTATTATATATGATGATGCATGATGCGCGCATGAAGAGTTATTATATATCAGCGGGTGAAATGAACATGGATTGGATTGAAGTGAAGGCAACATGCATGTGGTGCATGTCGAAAGTAGTACAATCCAAACTTGATCAAGTTAGGATTAGTATTACTTTCGACATGCACCACATGTTGCCTTCACTTTAATCTAAGCCATGTTTAGGCATAGCAGTACGTAGCGTTGGTAAACCAAGCACGGAGATATAAGAGAGGACACTTCTCTCTAATAGCTACCTAATAACAACCTAAATTAACCCCCAAAACCCCTAAATCAGCCCCTTTCAAAAAAAACCTCAGTTCCAGCCAGATGCTGACGCGTGGATGCCTATTGGTCCCGGTTGGTGTCACCAACCGGGACCAAAGGCCCCCCGGCCTGGGCTGGCCGCAGCGGCCACGTGGAGGCCCATCTGTCCCGGTTCGTGTAAGAACCGGGACTAAAGGGTTAGGGCATTAGTAATGACCCTTTAGTCCCGGTTCAAAAACCGGGACAAAAGGCCCTTACCAACCGGGACAATAGGCCCTTTTTCTATTAGTGTCTAAGAAACAACTTTGCCATACTTTTTCGTATATTGCCATGATGGAAACTTTCATGTTGTCTTCATCATGCCTATATCGGAGAATGGTGCCATAGCATCCTTTGAATTTTTTTGTTTTCCCCTGGAAACTACAAATACAACGTCATTGCATCTTAAGATGCATTTTCTTGTGTCTAGAGAAACAGATTTTTCATAGTTTGTTCAAAATATACCACGGCATAAACTTTTCCATGTTTGCCATTATTTTTAGAGATCATTAATGTTTTAGTACTATATCATGGCAAATTTTAATTATGTAACATGGCAAGTTTTATTTTTTTAAATGGAAATTTTACTCCTTTTTAACCATGGCAAGGTTACTTTATCTGAGCATAGCATTTTATTTGTTTGAAACATGAAAAATTCATTGTTTGGACATGGCAAGTTTACTTTTCAACCATGGAAAATTTATTTTCTTGACCATGGCATTTTTTTTGGTTTAGCCATGGACAATTCATACTTCATAATATGGCAAATTTATATATTTTTCAACAATGGAAAATTTACTCTTTTTTGTTTTCGCTACCAGACTGGTTTCTACTTTTTTTCAATAACTATTCATGCGCTATTTTCTCAATCGGTTGTTTATGTTGTTTCTAGTGAACAAAAATCCTAAATTATCTGTCATTTTCAAAAGAACAATGCTCTTAATTTTTCCATGTGCAAAATGAAAATATTTTTAGGTCCATGGAATCTAAAAGCATGTGTTGCCATGACGGCAACTTTCATTTTGAGAAATTGTGGAATTTGACTCAGTTAGACTTATGGTTTAGTATCAAGAGGGAAGTTTTGTAAAAGCAACATGAAGAATTACTCAGATGCCCATGAGCGTATATAACTTGGATCGTGTTATAAATGCTCTGGCTAAACCTATTCATGGGAGAGGCGAAATTGTAGCTTTTGAATCTCGCTTAATTGAATTTCCTGCTCCCAGCAAAATTCGGAAAAAGTATAATCATTCGAAAATTCTTTGCCATGGAAATAATAAATACTATATCATTGCAACTTAAGATGCATTCTTCATTTCAAAAATTATATGTGTCTAGAGAAACATTTTGCTATATTTTTCGAAAATTGTTCGGACAATTTACTCTTTTTTGTTTTAGCTACTAGACTGGTTTCTACGTTTTTTCAATAACTATTCACGCACTATTTTCTCAATCGGTTGTTTATGTTGTTTCTAGTGAACAAAAATCCCAAAATTTTCTGTCAGTTTCAAAAGAACAATGCTCTTAATTTTGCCATGTGCAAAATGAAAATATTTTTAGGGCCATGACAACTAAAAGCATGTGTTCCCATGATGGCAACTTTCGTTTTGTCTTTTGACATATCCATCCAAAGAGTTTTGTCATTGCAATTACAAATTTGTTTGAGAAAATGGAAAATTTGATCTTGGATTTTTGTTTGCCATGGCAAAAAGTATAGTCATTTGATATTTGTTTTTCATGCCAATTATAAATACTATATCACTGCAACTTAAGATGCATCCCCATTGTAAAAAATTCCATGTGTTTGGAGAAACAATTTTGCCATACTATTTTTCATACATTGCCATGATGGAAACTTTCATAGTATCTTCTCCATACCTATATCGGAGAATGTTTCCATGGTTACCGAAGATGTTTTTTTTTCATCGCATCATTTGAATTTTTGGTTTTGCCATGGCAACTACAAATACGACGTCATTGCAACTTAAGATGCATTTTCTTGTCTCTAGAGAAACAAATTTGCCATACTTTGTTTAAAATATACCATGACATAAACTTTTCCAAGTTTGACATTATTTTTAGATATCACTATTTTTAGTACTATATCATGACAAATTTTAACTGTGTAACATGGAAAATTTTATTTTTGGCCATGGCAAATTTACTCTTTTTTAACCATGGCAAAGTTATTTTATCTGAGCATGGCATTCTTATTTGTTTGAACCATGGCAATCCATACTTCATGCCATGGAAATCGATTGTTTGGACATTGAAAATTTACTTTTTAACCATGGGAAATTTATTTTCCTCACACATTTTTAGGTTTAGCCATGGCAAATTCATACTTCATAATATGGCAAAAAAAAATTTTAACCATGGAAACTTTATTGTATTCACCATGGCAAAAAAATTGAACCATGGATACTTTTGTATTATTAGACCATGGTAAAAATATATTTTTGACCATGGACATTTTATTACTTTTAAAATGGTAATTTTTTTTGTTTAGATCATGGGAAAATTTATTACTTTAACCATGGCAACTTATTGTTTTACACCTTCATGTGTATACCACCATGGAAACTTGTATCGCGCACACCATCATAAATTATTTATTTTTTAAACATGGCAAATTTGTTGAATAGAGCATTGTAAAAAAAAGTATACCATCGCAATTTTGATCATATGGAAAAAAATCCATTAGAATCTTTCACATTTTTGTTTTCAAATTTCTGGTTTTTTGCCATCTTTCTTTTATATGAAACGATGGCAATCTTAAGTTAAAACATAATTTGCTTGTACCGAGATGGCTTAATACATATTTGTTAAGCTTTTAAGTTTTGATCCATCTTAAACATTGATGGCAGCTTTACATGTTATATTTGCGTTTTACATAATAGGCAATTCTATTTTATATATGATGGCAAATCAATCTTTCAGGTTCTGCTCACAAGGGTGTTATGTTTGTTCTCTTCGGGTTTTGAGCTTTTTTATAGTGCAACAGTAGCAAACGGGCTATGCTAGCATTTTTTTTTGTTTCGGCCTGGATCGTGACCGATGGGCCAGCAGTATTAGGGCTCAGCCTACTCGTTCATTCGCGACTCATTCTAGGATCGAATGTTTTGTTTCGGAACGATCACCCCCAAGGAACATTTGTTTGATCCGGGAGCTACCTAGATCGAACGTTACCGAGATATCCGAGTCCAAAAAATATGGTGCGTATTTTTGCGTACTGTTGGGAAAAAAATGAAGCATTGCAAAGGAGCCTGAGGATGGAGAGATGATTTGATATGTACTCTCTCCGTCCGGAAATACTTGTCGGAGAAATTGATGTGAGGGAGTACCATATTTTAGAGTAAAGCGCGTCCTAGGTCCTTAAACTATCTCAGGGGTGTCATGTAGGTCCTCAAACTATGAAAAGTGCCATCCAGGTCCTCAAAGGTCCTTTGAAGTGCAATAAGTGTGTGCTTAATGACACAGAAATTGTTCGAGGACCCATGTGACACTTCTGAAATAGTTTGAGGATCGGCATGTCACATATATTGCACTTTAAGGACCTAAGTGATGATTTTCATAGTTCTAAAACCTACGTGACACCACCGAAATAGTTCTAGGACCTAGGACGCACTTTACTCCATATGTTCATATCGTCATTATAATTCAACTCAAGGAAAGGTTAGAGTAGATATTGTCCAATAGGCAGTGCGATTGTGTCACCTTTGAGAGAACGGTGCTTGCAGAAGATGGAGACAAACTCATCCCGCTCAGTGGATCAACAATGTACAAAGCTGGTTGAAGCTAAATTGTTCATCGTTGCTCTCGTGGAGGATCAGCACAACAAACTGTAACAGCACGCTAAACAGCCACGGAACAGAGTCGGCACCGGAAATGTATGGTACACAGCATGCACCCACCGAAACTGCGTGACCTTGTGGATGTACGTACTTGAAGATCCAGGCGAAAAGCAGACGAGGAATTAAATTGCTTGATGTCTCCGCGTTGCAAGTGAAGTTACTCCTGCTGCTGTCCTGCAGATGCATCCGTTCTTTCTTTCTTGCGTACGACCACGACACCGAAAGTCGGGGAAAAAGCTTCGTCCGCTCACCTCACCGCAGTTACTGCCGCCGCCGGCATTTATCTATGCTTTACAGGAAGGAATCCAATCCAACCCGGATACAGGCAAAGCTTTGAGAAATGGGAGGAAACAACCACATGGATTACAGCGAATCTCAACGCAATTCAAATCTGAATCGCTGACAGGGTATTGTTTATGGTTCGTTTTTACCTGCCCGAGACTGACACCATGTGCAGGTGCCAGGTTAATTACAGTGGCATATTCACAGCTGCTCCAACATTTACTTGAAGAATTCACCTTTATTATCTTTAATCCGTCTCGGTAACAATCACTATGGCAGTAAGAAAGCAGAGAGGGCGAGATCATCAAGAAGAGTATGGATCAATGGATGCCAAAATGTACATATACATCGGAGGCAAGAAATGGCAGATAGAGGCAACCAAGAATATGTCATGTCCATCGATGATCCATGATCGATCAGAGGTTGGTGTCGAGCAAACACCGGTCAGCCGCGGGAGCACTCGGCGGGGAACCCCTTGGGGAACCGCCAGCCGTCGTCGCAGTAGTTGTAGCGCATGTAATTCTTCTTAGCCCAGGCGACGGTGCCCCGCTCGGCGGCGCTGGGCCGGCGCCGCATCCAGCGGCCGGTGCCGGCGGGGCAGGCGAGCGGGCGGCCGGCGCCGGCGGGCACGCAGGCGTCGGCGGAGTAGCCGCGGTAGGAGGCGACGAAGGGCGCGGCGGTCCAGTCCACCTTCACCTTGCCCCGCTGCGTCGCCCAGTAGCTGCCGTCCCAGAGCGTCGCGTGCACCGCCATGGGCTTGGCGCCCGGGTACGGCAGGTCGGCGTGGCGGGTGAAGCAGCGGAGGAAGAGGTCGTCCACCTTGAAGATGACGTTCTTGGCGTTCCAGATGATGGTGTAGGTGTGGTAGTCGGCGGCCGGGTCGAACCAGAGGTAGAACTGCTGCTCCTTCTTGCCGTCGCCGTTGGCCCACACGTTGGTGTTGAGCGCCACGGGTTGACCGGTGCTGTTGCCCATGAACTCCATGTCGATCTCGTCGTGCCCCGGCCCGTCGCCCGACGACAGCTGCATCAACGAAGTAGCAACGCCGGCGTAGTCGAATGTCAACTATAGATATAGTATATTCTGTGCTCAAAACGAATCGAAACGAATCCAATACGTACGTAGAAGGAGGCGACGGTGCCGGCGGAGTTGCCGGGGACGAGCTTGATCTGGACGCTGAACTGGCCGTAGAGGTAGCTGCGCCGGGAGCGGAAGGCGCCGCCGGACTGCCGGTCGAGGACGATCGACGCCACCTGCTGCCCCCGCGCGTCGTAGCCGGCCCGCACGTTGCCCTCCGTGTCGAACTCCTCGTGCAGCCACGCGTCCGCTGACGCCACCAGCAGCGCCAGGGCCACAGCGACGGCGGACACGGCAGCCGGACTCGCCATGGTGCTGGCGGCGAATGCTCTGCTTCTCGGTGGAGATGTGAAGGCGCGCGCTAGTGGAGTGAGACGGGCATGGATGGTTAGTGCGTTGCCGTGCGCGCGGCGGCCGAGCGTAGCATAGCATGGCACAGGAGGTGGCTCTGGTTTTATACTGCTTTGGGCAAGGTCAGCGGCGGGGCAGAGCGGACGCTCTGCTGATGCGCGGGGCACGCACGTCCCCACTAGCTTGCGGTGTCGGACGGTGACCGTGGTGACTGACGCGCGCACCGCAGTCCGACTCCAAATCGAACAAGCGTCCGGGTGATGGCGACGGGATTATCCGGCCATTCATTGCGGTTCGCCACTTAAGCGCATCAATGGGGGGCCGTCGCCGTCTTACCTCAGATTTTTTGCTTATCCTAGCATGGATGCCTCCTTTCCCTTCCTTTCCTTTCCTTGCTGGGCATGGGCAAGCGTGTACTCCCCAGTCCCCACCCCCTGCCCTGGCCGGTCACGGGCGCTGCGGTGCCCGACAGCAACGGCGGGCGGCGGTGGTTCACGCGTCGTCTGGCCGCGGCCGCACAAAAGAGGTACGCGCATAAATTCTTTCTCCACTGCAGCATCAACAAGAAGAAAAAGTTGGCTCAAGCTGAACAGGTGCACCATTTCTCTCGTATCAGCACAATAGGCTGTGACAGCACTAGCAGAATGTGCTCTGATCGTGATCACGTCATCATACCGACCTGTAAGCCACCACTGCAAAGACGGATAGCAAAGATGATTAGACCACTGTACCAGGGACCTGAACCTAACCCATGCTCTGCTGGTAAAATTATCAACAGGAAATGGTTACTGAAAACCAAAACAGATGCCTCAACTGCAAGAGAACTGGTTGTCCCACCTTACACATCTCTATATACTAGTTGAATGCCCGTACGTTGCCACGGGACAATATAGAGATGCTAGACCGAGTGAAATGATAAAAGAAATATGTATGCCAAGCAATGTATGTCTCTGGTTTACTATTGTGCCGTGCCAAATATTGATGTTGTCCTTCGGTTTTTGCTTTCCTCAACAACCAAGTACCACCCACTCCTTCCCCATGGAACATCTACTTTCGGCCTCATTTCGTGAGAGAAAGTTACTCCCTCCAATCCATATAAATTGACACTACTTTAGTACAATTTTAGTATAAAGTTGTACTAAAGTAGCGTCAATCAATTGGGATCAGCGGGAGTAGTGTGTTTCTACTACCGTCCCAACCTAAATGGCGCATCAGCACACAAAATATACAGTAAAAATTAAGATATTGATTGTACTAAATAACATTGAAAACCTGCGAACAAAGCCACAACTGAATAGGAGGCAAACATTAAGATCCATAATTTGTTCAAACTTGATAGATGAAATCTATGTTATCACTTGTACAGTATCCTGAGCTGCCACACCGTCAACCCACTCCATGTTGCATGAGAGACATCTCTTCCTCTCACATCAAATGTTCCCGTTCAAACTCCAATGCTCACTGTCCAAATCTTTTGATGTGAAGACACATAAAAACATCAAGTGTAGAGATAACAGAAGGAGAATGAGAGACAAATCCTGCAACCACGATAAACCATATTTCAGTAAATAAGTAACTCTTACTTTGTCTAAATAATGTAAATATTTTATTAGGTTGCATGAAAACCTCAAAAGCTAGACCACTGTTTATTTTCAGATAGGCAGCCGCATAATTTTTTAAAATCAAGTGGTTGCTATTTGCAACAACAAAAATTAGGGGGAAGGTATTAATTGATAGGTCAACAAGCGAGGAACAATAAATGTACCAAAATTATATGAAGGCAATGAAATTTAAGTGATTTAAGTGTTGCAATAGTAACCATTCAGCTGATTTCTAAGAATAAAAGGATCATTTTTTCTTGGAAAAATCATACGTACTCCCTCCAATCCAAAATAGGTGTCGTCTTATTTTGGATCGGTGGAAGTACCACTTAACATTTCTGCAACGTTACCAAATTGCAGCATGTTGTTTGCATTGATTTATAAAGCATTTTCTGTCTGACTCCTTGGTCATGCCACCTTGCTAATATTACCTCCCAATACCTACATCTACTTCTTTACCTCAACACATCCAATTCCGTTCACATATGAGGCCGAGATGCCAAGATGACCAGATCAGGTGTTCAAGTTACAGCCCAACCATTGGTGTCTCCTTATCTGGTATGCAACATTACAATTAGAATTAGAATTAACATAGTAAGCTTTGGTCAGATCATATGCTTGGAGAGTCATTACAATATGGATAGTTTCAGCTGTGTATGCCACACGCCCTTCATACAAATATGGATCAGAAAGTGAAGAATGTATAAGTGTAAACTTACATATACCTTTAGTTACTGAAACTGAACTTGTGCTTAGATGAATGATCAAATCAAAACAGAAGGGGGATAGATTAGGGGCCTAAGCTATTATATGCTCTTCACGTTTTTCATTACATCTAATAGTTACATCTATAGTCGTTGCTCTATCACAACAAATAATTCCAACTCTGTATAATTTAGCATGACGGAAGGAACATACATCTATACATTTACGTTTTTCGCAAAATGACAACGAAAATTTCAGTGCATGATGATGCATAAACGGAAATCATACTGAAACTAATGTTTTGTCAATAAAGTGTAATTATTGATCTACCGACTGTATTTGTATACTTTTGCCTCTAACTTTCCTACTTAAGTCATAATCTTCAAGATCATTAATGTTCTGAAACCTATACGGAGACTTGGACTATCAGAACTCAGACAACATCATCGGGAAAGTCAGCCAGCATGCATGGCAGTATCATATCTCTGCCAGTATAGATAAGGCACAACTAAAATTTTCATAGTTATTCACATTGGATATATTTATATTGTCATCGGTCTCATATCATGGCTATTGAATGAAACTTGACAAAATCGAGTCTAGATAACAATTAAGTGCAATGCAGAAACCACCATAAAAAATTCGCAATGCAGAATGCACATCCAATCCCAGTGACAACTATTCGTTTATGCTCACATAGTTTTCACTACCAAGGAGAAGAATTTACCCAGCAACGAGCCAACGACCAGACAAACTGACCTGAAATCCTGAACTGAACACTGGTTTGATCCTACAAGGTGGTCGCCTCCAAGGAGAACTCTGGGATGTTGCTCTGCTTGAAACCACTTATCCCAGTTCCACTCGTCGGTCTTCATGTACTCAACGTGCACCAGGTACCGTGGTTGACAAAAAGACATATTAAAGTGATCCTTTAATCTCTATGTACAAATGGCGAATGTTGTACTACTCATTTACCTTCAAACATCCATTTATACTACTGTACTACCCCAAGAACATGTTCATATGCTACTGTACAATGATTAGAAAGTCAAGGATCAGAAGCATGAATGAGCAGTATAATCCTGGGAAACAACTATCTTGAGGGAACAGTACAATATGTCACCAAAAACGCACAGTTGATTCAGGAGGCTAGTCGAATATGTGGTATTATGTGCTCCACTATGTACTGCACGTTTTGCAAGTAGAAACACCAGGAATTTTCCATCCATTTTATTGTCAATAACTTGAGTTATCCGGTCCAAACTAAAATGTAGAGGTTTGAAACATTAATACAAGCACACCTGAGCTGTGGAAATAAACCGCTGATTGTGCTTGGGGTTGACTTCGTTGCTAATGAGGCCCACCGATGCGTCCTCTTCGCCACTACCACCTCCATGGCTCGTCCTTGCTGTTGCCGCTTTCTCCCAGGCGCTGCTCGCAGTGGAAGGCTGACGACGCAGGGTCCAAGTGCGAGCGCCCCTGCTCCGCTGCCAGCAACTGTAGCAACATCACCTCGAACGATTTCAACGGCTTCTTCGCCTCCCAGATGAGCTCCCGCCCCTCGACCGTCTCCGACGAGTTGCCAGCGGTAGCCGCGATGGGCTCTGGCTCCTCCAAAACCGTCTTCGTCCTCGACTCCCCCCGTTCTGGGCGGCCTCGACGACGACCCTGACGACCAAAGCTTCCTGGACTCGAAGGTATTCATAGGCTGGGGTAGTTTGGAGGGCGAGGGGATTGGATCGGCGTGCTGGTGGCGGTGGTGGGAGTCGTGGGTGGGGGTAACCGCACGCGTGGGTCTTGGTTTGATTTTGCGTTTTAATCGGCAGTCGTTTTTCTTTTTCGAGATTTTTTTTGTGCGCGGGAGGCACGACGGGAGATGGGAATCGGTAGCGGGGGATTGGGGGACTTGCGTAGGAAGGTAGGGGTGGTTGAACCATCACGACGTTCGATTCTCCTTTAATAGTAGAGATAGTGCTGTTGCACATTCGCCTGGCAATGGTTTCAGCAGAGCAGGAATCCCTTTCCTCTCCTTCTCTTCCTGCCCAGAACTTCTTCTGTTCTGGCTTCTCGCAGGTAGGAGAAGGGACTATCAATTGGTCTTGCAAATTGTCAACGTTGAGGTTGATGGTGTCCTAAATTTACTTGATAGGATAGCACTCTCTGCAGCCACAAAAAATTGATCTTCACCGGTGGATTTTCTAATAGACGGTTCAAATTTTAGTTGCTGATTTTTAACAAGTTCCAAGAGCTAGTAGCCTAAAATACCCTAGAATGCAAGTACACCAAAAGAAATGTGCTGAATTTAAACTTGCTGTGAACTAAAGAAGTTGACACAAACACGAAGAGAAAGAATCATGTTGAGAACAAACCGGGTAAGGAACGGACAGATGGTTTATTTTTATTTATGATGCTTGTATATATTATCATGCATAAAGAAACATAAGCTGTGCAGCAGGCCTTAATTATCACATATTTGAAGAGAATCAGTGTGCAGAAAAGATGAAACATGCTCTCCTAGTAAAGTTATGAACAGGAAATGGTTTCTGAAAATTCACATATATGCCTGAACCGAAAGACAACTGGTTGTCCACCTTATATCTCTATGGAACTGCTAGTGCAGAGAAGCACTTGTTGCACAGCAAGGACCAACAAAATGGATACGAAAAATTCACCTTGGTGATCTCAAGCTAGGGTGCTCATGTTCGTTGCCGCATTCGCCCGCCAATGGTTTCAGCAGAGCAGATCAGGATTCCCTTTCCTCTCCTTTTCCTGCCTGAAAGATCTTCCATCCTGGCCTCTCACAGGTAGAAGATGGACAATGTCAATTGGCTTGCAAATTGTCAAGGATGAGGCCATGAGGGTGTCCTAAATTTACCTGATAGAATAGCACTCTATGCGGTCGCACACTGATGATCTTCACTGATGGATTTCCAGTTTCAGATACTGCTTCACAAGACCATATGCCACACCACCTGAGCTTGAATTATATGTGCGGCACGTGTTAATCCTGTAAGAAGTAACTGCAAGAAAAACAACAATTCGGCATAAGTGGCTATGGAAGACGAGTACATGACACAGCACTATGGACATGTCAATTGCACTGCAAGCACTAGTGATTAGGCCATGGATGTGGAAGCTCCAATATAGACCGGTAGCCCTTCCTTGGCTTCTAGATGTGGATGCTCCAAGGGAAGGACTAGCTCTCAAAACAAAATCCCTTCATTTTTGGTAACTGTAAGGATAATAATCGACCATTTACTGCACTAGTCACAAGACAAACTCAGAATATACTTTTCTGACCATTCAAAAAAGATACTTTTCTACTCCCTCCGTTCCTAAATACTTGTCTTTTTAGGCATTTCAACAAGTGACTACATACGGAGTAAAATGAGTGAATCTACACTCTAAAATATGTCTACATACATTCGTATGTGATAGTCATTTGAAATGCCTAGAAAGACAAGTATTTAGGAACGGAGGGAGTATATAGTAGTACTGTACAACCAATAAGTGATGGCAAAAGGAAAATTTGCTCCTGTTAACTTTTTGTTCTGATGTGTGATACTTAAAAGTTAAAAATATAACCACATTAACTGGTTGTGCAACCTCAATCAGCAGTCCCTTTCATAGAGGCAAAACACGCGTTGTAGACTTGCAGTGTAATGTGGACTCACAGCACTCAAGTCTTTGGTATCGCTCTCATGCTACTACTTGTATATCTCCACCACACAGACCATTGAAGCTCACCCTGACTTCTGATTTCATTCAGAACCATAGAATTGCTATCACATCCAAACAGAAGCAAGGGGATTTTATCATGGCGGAGCTCATCATCTCGGCGGTTGTCGGGGACATGGTCGGTAGGGTGATATCTCTTCTCGCTGGCCAGTTCAAAGGCCAAGGGTGCACCGACGCCAAGCTACGGAGGATTTGCCATATGCTCGTCAAGGTTCACAGTGCGGTAGAGGAGGCCAAAGGGAGGCACATCACAAACTGCGGCACCCTCGAGTGGCTTTCGGAGCTCAACGACGGTGTGTACCAGGGCCGTTACTTGCTCGACACGGTCCGATGTAGAGAGCAGGAGCTTGAAGATGACCATGCTGACAAGGTAGGAACACAACCTTTTTCTTTATCCTTGTTTAATCCTGCAAAGCGTGTGCGCGTAGCGGCATGTGCCGTGAAGAGCCTACTGTCTCGCAATGATGTTGGTGGTCCTGAGGAGATTGACAGAGTGGTGGAAATCTTGGAAACCATATCCGGTGATCTCAAGGAGTTCATGATGCTCCTACAGAACTGCCAGCCCATCCATCGTCCTTTGGCTACTAATATCTTCATCGAGGGGCAGATGTTCGGCCGACATGTCGAGAAACAGAGGATCATCAACTTCCTACTGCACGATGGTGGTCCGTCAACCGGAGGAAAACTGGGTGTGCTCCCGATTGTTGGCGGCATGGGAGTCGGGAAGACCACCCTTGCGCAGCATGTCTGCGATGATGAGAGGGTGCGCAACCACTTTCCAATAATTTTGTATTCCAATTTCTCATACACCAGAGCAATGGCTCGGGGTGAGGCGGTGTTTGTTCTAGGATCCAAAAATGCAGTTAGAGATGCTAAAAAATTCATCAAAATACTGCATGTACTCAAGGAGAAATACCTCAGCAAGAGGTTCTTGATGGTATTTGAAGATGTTGACATGGGCAAGAAACAGATGCTAGAAGAGTTACTGCCATTCTTTAGACATGGCAAACGCGGAAGCAGGATCATGATCACCACAAACAACAGGGGTGTCGCCAGCTTGGGAACGGTGCAGCCAATCAATCTGAAGGTTATGCCGCATCAGGAGTACTGGTTCTTCTTCAAGGCACACGCGTTTGCTGGCAGAGATGTCGAGGAGGACCCAAGGATGTTAGCAGCAGGTAACGCGATTGCAAGGAAGCTAAATGGGTCATTCTTCGGAGCGAAAATCGTCGGCAGGGTGCTGAAAGCTCATCCGAATCTCCGGTTCTGGTGCAAGGTGCTGGGAAGCAATATAGGGGGGTTGTCTCTGTTGGGTGATGGAATTGGGTACATTGCAGATTTGGCAGAGAATTTGCTACCAAACTACGCAAACATATGTGAGGTGACCATTTCTAAGACTCCATATCCCTCTCAGACAGAACTGGCTAGTGTTGTTGCCCCGCGTGGTGATATCGGGTTTGCAAAAGTCTTGTTGTGCAGGTCAGTGTTGCCGCTCCAATCACTATACTACACTGCTCATTGCAGTCTGCGTGGGCCAGATTACTCACCAGAGTTCACCAAACTTGAAGGGAGTAGATTTGCGCATCTTACTCCCCTCAAGAAAATATTTCCTAAAATTAGTAATATATGTGTGTGAAGATCAGACAGGAATTATGCCTATTTACATGGAATTGACTGGTCCATGCAGAGTTGAATACTCTGTTTTGAGTTGCATTGTACTAGTTCTTGTTTATTTCTGTTTTTTTTGCTTGCTTGTGTTGCTTCCCTGGTATATACATGAAGCAAGCTTGGATAACTGTAACATGGCCCTTGATGTGTGGAATAAAAAGTAGTGACTCTCTTATTTGGTTCCCAGAGCTGTGACATTAACTTGATTATCCAGAGTAGTGTTCTGCGGGAGAACATTTGGGAACTAATCATGAAAATCAGGTCAGAAGTTCCATTATGAGCTTTGCCGGTGGATTGATTAGGTTGTTTCTAGACAACCTTCTCTCAGGGTTGGCCGGGTCCTGCCATCCAGTCGCCGACTATTCTAGGCACGAATGGTTTTGGGGTTAGGTTTGACCCGGGCAGCCCCGGAGATGTGGTCGTGCTACCGAAGTGTTTGGGCATTGATCTTTAATTTTCAAAGATACGGCGACAATATAGACAGGTAGCACCTCCTTGGCTTCTAGGGACGTTGATGGTCTAAGACAAGGACTAGTCATTCATTGCATTAGTCATCAGACAAACTTAGAATATATTTTCATATCTAGTACCGTACAACCAAATAAATAATGGCCAACAGAAATTTATCCCTGTTATTTTTCGTTCTACCATGTCAGTATGACAATTGAAATAACCGCAATAACTGGTGGTGCAATCTAAAACAGCAGTCCCTTTCATAGAAGGAAAACACACATTCTAGACTTGCAGTGCAATATGGAGTCAAAGCACTGAAGTCTTTCATGTCGCTCTCGTGGTAATATTCATATAACTCCACACAAACCATTGGTCCCACCTTGACTCCTGATTTCATTCAGAACCTTAGAATTGTCAGAAAGGCTGGGGTACCAGGTAACTTGCGAACATCACATTCAGAAAGTTGCAAGAGCAATTTATCATGGCGGAGGTCATCTTCTCAGCCGTTGTCGGAGACATGGTCAGTAGGGCGATATCTCTTCTCGCTGGCCAGTTCAAAGGCCAAGGGTACACCAAAGCCAAGCTACGCAGGATTTGCCATATGCTCATCAAGGTTCACAGTGCAGTAGAGGAGGCCAAAGCGAGGCAGATCACAAACTACGGCACCCTTGAGTGGCTTTTGGAGCTCAGTGATGGTGTGTACCAGGGCCACTGCTTGCTCGACACAGTCAGATGCAGAGGGCAGGAGCTTGAAGATGAGCACACCGAGAAGGTAGTTGCACAACCTTTCTCTTTCTCCACGTTTAATCCTGCAAAGCGTGTGCGCATAGCAGCGTGTGCCATGAAGAGACTATGGTCTGGCCATGATGTTAGTGTTTTTGAGGAGATAGATAGAGTGGTAGAGATCTTGGAGACCATATCTGGTGATCTCAAGGAGTTCATGATGCTCCTACAGAACTGTCAACCGATACATCGTCCTTTGGCTACTAATATCTTCATCGAGGGGCAGATGTTCGGCCGACATGTTGAGAAAGAGAGGATCGTCAACTTCCTGCTGCACGATGGCGGTGTGTTAACTGGAAAACTGGGTGTGCTTCCGATTGTTGGCGGCATGGGAGTCGGGAAGACCACCCTTGCGCAGCATGTCTGCGATGACGAGAGGGTGCGCAACCACTTTCCAGTAATTTTGTATTCCAACTTTTCCTATACCAGGGCAATGGTACGGGGTGAGGCAGCATTTGTTCTAGGATCCAATCACACAATTGGAGATGCTAAAATGTTTATTGAGTCACTGCATGTACTCAAGGAGAATTACCTCACCAAGAGGTTCCTGATGGTATTTAAAGATGTTGACGTGGGCAAGAAACAGACACTAGAAGAGTCACTGACGATCGTAAGTCATGGGAAACATGGGAGCAGGATCATAGTCACCACGAACAGCAGGGCCATCAAGGCAAGCATGGGAACAGTGCAGTCGGTCAATATGGAGGTTATGCCACATCAGGAGTACTGGTTCTTGTTCAAGGCGCACGCGTTTGCCGGCAGAGATGTCGAGGAGGAGCCAAGGATGCTAGCAGCAGGCAAGGCGATTGCGAGGAAGCTGAATGGGTCCTTCTTCGGAGCGAAAATTGTCGGGAAGGTGCTGAAAGCTCATCCAAATCCTCGGTTCTGGTGCAAGGTGATGAGAACCAAAATAGGGTGGTTGTCACTGTTGAGCGATGGAAGTGCTGGTTGCCCGCTTGGTGATATCCAGTTTGCAAAAGTTCTACTGTGCATGTCAGTGTTGCCATTCCAACTCCTGCGCTACACTGCTGATTGCAATGTGCGCGGGCCGGACTATTCACCAGAGTTCATAAAAAATGAAGGAAGTAGATTTGCCCATATTAGCTGTAATGACCCAGCTTGTAAAACCTTGTTATTGGTAACTTGTGATCATCAAGTAATTTAGTGCATCTCTTTTCATGGCATCATCATACAGTTGCATGGTTAAGACCACTTTAGCACTTGCTTAAATTTGCCCTCAAATAAATGTTGTAAAGAAAATGACATCAAAAAGTTGGTGTGGTACTTCCCTAGGCCCTACATGTCATAAACAACCCCTCTGAACAATCTCAAATGTTATGAACTAGTTTTAGTATTTGAAGCAAGTGCTAAATGTTCAAATTCAAATATTGGAAAAACTGCAAAATATATTATTGGAGATGATTCCTGTAGTTAAAATTCATCAAAAATATATCTAAGGCAAGTATGTTATATTATATCCCCAGTAAAATCCATAAGTTTTAGAATCATATTTCACCTACTTGCAGTTCAAACCTGAATTGGGGGCAAAATTGAATTTTAAATTAAATTGCTTTCAAAAACTGCATAGATAAATCTGGTAAAATTCATGGCTGTGCAAATATTATTCATAACACCTATGATTTTTTTAGATTTTCTGTAGAAAGGTTTGGATCCTTAAATAAATTAAATGTAATGCATTGAAAAAGGAAGGAGAAGAGAAAATGCCTAAAACCCTAAAGGGGCGCTGAATGCTCATCCGAATCCCGAGTAATGGTGCAAGGTACTGAGTCCCCATGGAATTGACTGGTCCATGCAGAGTTGAATGCTCTGTTTTTCATTTGCATTGTTGTTTTTACTGTTTTCCTCAGCTTTGCTTGTCTAGAATGAAACTGTCTCAGATAACTGTAATGCGGCCCCTGATGTCTAGAATGACAAGTAGCTAGTCTCTAATGTGGTGCCGACAGCTTTGAAAATAGCTTGAATGTTCAGTTGAAATTCTATTAAGAGTACTGTTCTGCGGGAGAACAATTGGGAGTCAATGATGAAAATCTGGTTAGAATTTCCATTATGACCTTAGCTTTGATTATGCTGCTGCCGGTACTTCCTAGACGACCCCTCCCTCAGGATTGGCCGGGTCCTGTCCTGCCATCCACTCACCGGCTCTTTTTAGGTGCATATGGGTGGGTGATACGTTGACGTGGACAACCCTGGGGACTTGGTTGTGCTACAGAGGTGTTGGGCATCAGTCTTTGATTTCACACATTTGAAATGAATTAGTGTGCACAAAAGATGTAAATAAACTCTTCTCCACTGCAAATTCAACAAAGAAAGTTGGTTGAAGCTAAATCAGTTCACTATCGCTCTCTTGTAGGATCAGCACAATAAGCTGTAACAGCTCACTAACAGGTCGCACAACCTGTAAGCAGTGGCGTACCCAGCAATGAAATGAAGGGTGTGCACACTCTAAAAAAAATTCTACTAATCCAAGTGTCAGACAAAATATGGTAAAATAATAACATGAATAGCTCAATTCAAATTTCACAACAATTTAGTTCACAAAATATATCTCAAATATGCGAAATTACAATACGAATAGTCTTACACAAAAGAAGCACAAGTAGAAAATTACATCACTAGGTAACTCTACGTTTTTGCATTGCCATGAAAGCATCAACTATGTCATCTTCACTTACTTCCATGAACACATATCGTTCAATAAATGTCACCAAGCAATCATTCAAGCGATCATCACTCATAGTAGTCCTCAACTTACTTTTCACTAGATTCATAGCTGAAAATACTCTTTCAACACTCGCCGTCGCCACCGGTAAAATCAATATCAATTTGATGAGTAAGTAGACCAAATCATAAAGAACATGCTTCTTTGTTGCAACAAGCATAATAGAGAGCTCACCAATGTTACTTGCATTTCTAAACCTATCATCTTGTCTCATATCATCAATGAAAGTAGTAAGTTGAAATTCTAGCCTTATCAAATCTGTGCTTGATATGTCCATGGGATAGAATTCAGCAAGTCTCATTACCTTGAGTGCATCATAAGAAGCAAATGAGTTGATTGGATTCAAAGCCGACATGCAAATAAGCAACTCCGTATTAACCTCATCAAACCGATTGTCAAGCTCTTGAATGGTTTGATCAATGACACCAAGATATACCTCTCTTCTATAACGATCATCATTTGTTTGTACTTCATAATACCGACGTGATCTTCCATGATGCTCATAAGTATCCTCCCACAAAGGAACTTGAATGTCATGTTTGTTGCAAAATAAGGTTAGCTTTGCAAGAAATTCTTCCCAACCATGAGACCTCAAGTGTTGCATTCTACTCTTTGCCAAACTAACAAGTGCCATTGCATTAACAATATCTTGATCTCTCTTTTGCAAAGATTTGGACAACTCATTTGTATAGCCAAGAATAACAAGCATCAAGTGAAGATTGAAAACAAAGTCAAATGATTCAATGGCTTGAGCAACTCCACGTATTCTTGTCCACTCACGTTTTTGTGAAGGATCTTTTCCAATAGCATCAAGTACTTCAAGGATTGTGGAATACATGCTAACAATGTGCATATTGGTTTTAAAATGAGAACCCCAACGAGTATCGCCCGGTCTAGCTAGTCCCATCTCTTGATTTAGCCCACTTCCACTTTCAATCTCACCCATTTCAAGTGCTTCCAAAACCTTTTGAGCTCTAACATCTCGAAGCATGTCATGGCGCTTACAAGAAACTCCAACAATATTGAGCAAGTAAGAAACATGATCAAAGAACCACAAACATGGTTCATTTTTCTTAGCCACGGCTATAAGAACCAACTGAAGTTGATGTGCAAAACAATGGATGTAATAGGCAGAGGGTGACTCATTCATGATCAATGTTTTCAACCCATTAATCTCCCCTTTCATGTTGCTTGCCCCATCATATCCTTGCCCACGCATTTGACTAGGAGTCAAATGATGATCTTTAAGCAAAGTTTGAATTGCATCCTTAAGTGACAATGAAGTTGTATTGGCAACATGAACAACTCCAAGGAACCTCTCACATCCTCTTCCCGATTTGTCAACAAATCGTATGCAGAGAGCAAGTTGTTCTTTATGAGATGCATCACTAGACTCATCAGCTAGGATTGCATAGTGGTCATCACCAATATCTTCAATAATTCTTTTTGTTGTTTGCACCGCACAACATTCAATTATTTGATTTTGTATATTTGGACTAGTCAAGATGCAATTCCCAGGAGCATTGTTCAAAACAAGTTTATTAACTTCTTCATCATTTTCTGAAAGCCACTTAAGAAGTTCAACAAAGTTCCCCCTATTGCTAGATTCTTCACACTCATCATGTCCACGAAATGCCAATCCTTGGTTCAAAAGAAACCTCAAGCATCTAAGTGAATAAGTCAGCCTAGCCTTGTACATACGCAAATCCTCTTTATCCACCCTCACCATAATGTTATCAATTGATGGTTGGGGTGCCACAAATAAATTGTACTTCTCTTGAGCTTTGTTGTGAATGCTGTTAATACCACCCTCATGTTTGTCTAATGCATCAGGCTTATACCAATTTTTCCAACCACCTTTAACAAAGGCATCACCCTTAGGCCCCCCATTCGATTTGCCTTTGAACAAATAACACACAAAGCAAAATGCAGCCTCATATTTGACACTATATTCTAGCCATTTGTAGTTCTCAAACCAAACAAAGTTGAAGTGTCGATTTTTACCATACATTTTCTTGACTTCAAAGTTGTGTGCATATGGTTGGACTGCATTCTTTGCAATGTACCGTCTCCGAACTTCGTCTTGATCATTAACATCATAATCTGAAATAGGAATCCTTTCCCCTGGATCAGGTGGAAGCCTTTGAATATTATAGGACCTTCCATGTGGATGTTGGGGTGATGGTTGCCGTGGCGCTTCATCATCAATATCAATGTCAATCTCTGCATCGGAATAGACTGGAGGTGGATCAATATCAATGCCAATCTCTGCATCCGAATGGACTGGAGGTGGATCAATATCAGGTTCAGGTTGCTCTTCGGCTGCAACCTTTCTTGTTTTTGCCTCATAATTCCGGAAAAAAGACTTAATGTCACCATTCCTCTTCATCTTCAGTTCTACAATTAGAACATAATGTCAGCAAGACAGCAAGACAGCAAGACAACAGAACAAAAAATGGCACACGTCCCAGTTTTCAAACATACATTTGTTTCAGAAAAGCATCGGTTTGCTACATCAGTTTGTAAGCATACGATTCAGAGCAATAACAAGCATATGTTTCAAAGCAGCATCCGAAATACATCAGTTTGCAAACATATGATTTCAGCAAGCATATGTTCAGAGCAGAAGCAAGCATCAGTTTGCTATATAAGATTTTCAGCAAGCATATGTTCAGAGCAGAAGCAATCAAGCATCAGTTTGCTATATATGCAAGATTCAATTTGAGAGAACTGTAGGGGAGGCCGCCGAGCGCACTATGCTTGTTGTTCAGACAAAAATTAAGCATATGTTCAGAGCTGTAGGGGAGGCTGCCGTCAAAACTCACCCACGAGGCCACGACCGGGGCGGGGAGCGGTGGAGCGGGAAGGACCGGAGGAGAGGAGAGCGTCGGGAGGCGGGAGCAGATCCTCCGGAGACCGGAGCGGCGGCGGCCGTCTGGTCCGGGTCGGCTCGACGGCACCTCGGCAGGGGAGGCGCGACGGTCGATGGCCGCGACCGAAGGAGCTCCAGCGGCGGCCGCCACGCGCGAGAGCCCAGCGGCGGTGGCCGAGCGCGAGCGGGGAGCGACTGGGCGGAGGCGGGGAGCGGCGGCGGCGGCCGAGCGAGATGCGGTTGTGCGCCTGTGCGCCTGTGCCTCTCTCTCGCAGTCTCGCTCGCTCACAGTGGAGCCCGAGAAGATGAGGTGGGCCTGGGCTCAATAGTCAACAGCCAAATTTTCTATATATATAAAAAAATCCCAGATTTTCTGGGTGTGCCACGGCACACCCTCTGGTTCCGCCACTGCCTGTAAGCCATCACTGCAAATATAGCAAGGGAAAGATGGATAATACTGAGAAAACATTTTCAACTTCTGTTGATTAGACTAGCCAATAGCTATACCTGGGACACAAATCCATGCACTCTTAGTAATGTTATGAACAGGCAATGGTTTCTGAAAACTCTCATAGATGACTGAACTGAAAAGGAGATGATTGTCCACAGAGTATCTCTATTTTTTTAAGGATACCGTATATCTACTGCTAGCACAAAAAAAGCCCTTCGCACAGCAGACAGCATGAAAGACAAAGCTCATATGTATCAGAGAAGGGGCCTTTACCTTGGTGAAATCTGACGAAATATGCTCCTTCTCAGTGCCACATTTGCCTGGAGCAGAGCAGGAACCCCTTTCCTCTCCTTCTCTTCCTGCCTGGAATCTCACCTGACCTTGACTCCTCACAGATAGAGGATGGACAGTCATTTGGTCTTGCAAATTGCCTAGTACGTGCTGTTTGCAAGGTGTTCTAAATTTACCTGGTAAAATAGTTATGGGGCCGCACACAGATGATCTTTCCTGGTGAATTTTCAATTCCAGATACTTCACAGGCCCAGATACCACACCACCTGAGCTTGTGTTGTGCATGCTAAGCCTGTAAAAAATCATTGAAAGAAACACAACTCTGTAAATGTGGCTATGGAAGATAACACAGCACAATTGACATGTCAATTGCACGGCAAGCACCAGCTGTTAGTTGTTACACAATATAGACAGGGTTTTTTTTTTTTGCGAATCACAATATAGACAGGTTGTAAGCTTACATAAGAGTTCTTCAGCTTTTGTTCACAAATATTGAGTCAGTACTGTGATTGTTATCCTAAATTGGGATGCTAGTAACAACCAGATGTACAGAGAACAAACCTCTGTCGCATCTTCACCGTCAGCGTCGGCTTATCAGCACCGGCCAGTCCAAACAAACTTCAAATTCACTTCCAACAGAGCCAAAAGCCCAAATGAGAAGTTCATCAGATCCCTGTACAAACAGCACGCAAAATTACTGAATCACACATCGAGCAATTAGAAGATGACAGAGCAGATAGCACACGGGCAAATTCACAAAATACTTTGGCATTGCAAATCATGCATTGTTCAACCCCGTCACTGCAGCACCACGCTACTACATCCGACTAAAACACCATAGCAAAATCACAAAGCAACAAAGCAGCAAACAGAGGACAAAATTAGCACCAGATGATAACTGAACCTTTCATTGCCATTTCATTCCAGCATCAGGCTACATAGGACAAGACGACACAGCATATCAACACCAACACACAGAAGAGACCAGACACGAGCCGCTACTACCCAGTTTCACCGGCGGCGACCGAAAACCTAGGCCCTCTCCCCGCGGATGCGGCGGGCGAGCTGGATGTCCTTGGGCATGATGGTGACGCGCTTGGCGTGGATGGCGCACAGGTTGGTGTCCTCGAACAGCCCCACCAAATACGCCTCGGCGGCCTCCTGCAGCGCGGACACGGCGGAGCTCTGGAACCTGAGGTCGGTCTTGAAGTCCTGCGCGATCTCCCGCACCAGCCGCTGGAAGGGGAGCTTGCGGATGAGCAGCTCCGTGCTCTTCTGGTACTTGCGGATCTCCCGGAGCGCCACGGTCCCCGGGCGGAAGCGGTGGGGCTTCTTCACGCCGCCGGTGGCCGGGGCCGACTTGCGCGCCGCCTTGGTCGCCAGCTGCTTCCTCGGCGCCTTGCCGCCGGTGGACTTGCGCGCCGTCTGCTTCGTGCGGGCCATCGGAGCTGGAGGGGCTTGGGTGTGGATGCTTCTCCGGTGATGGGATTTGAGTTTCGGTGGGATGGGACGGAGGAGGCGGCGGGGGTAAATAGGGGGCAGGGGTGGGCGGCGGATCGGGAATTTTTGGGGCGAGAAGGCGCGCGGCGTCGGGGTGGGGGTGGGGATGGGGGTGGGGGTGGAGGAGGGAGATGAGGTTTGGAGCGTTGGATCGGCGGGAGATCGACGGCTGGGATAGGTTTCTGGGTGAGCACGCGGATCGTGGGGAAGCGATCCGTGGGATGGACGTTGGTGTGATGTGATTGGCTGGTGGGGTGTGGTGTCACGTAAATCTGGGTATTCACCGGGCTGGGCGGGCCGGTTTTAGGACCAGGACTTCCTCACCTTGCTTGCAAAGCCTGGGACCCACTCTGCCCAATACATGGCCCAGATAAGTGCCCATTTTCTCATTCAAATATACTATAAATATGTCTCAATAAATAAATATACTCTAAATAAAATATAAGACGTTTTTTGCAATTCAAAAGCGTCTTATATTTTGATACAGAGGTAGTATTCGCGATCACGTAACGCTGCATCATACATATATTTTGTATATGATCCCAAAATAGCATGTCTAACCAGCTTTCTTTGGGCCTGGCTCCGGATTGTGAAATGCAGTGGCGAGGCCAGCCTAAACAATTTGTAGGGTCATTGCAAATTTTCTAAAAAATTTCCTTCACAATGTACAGTAACTGTACAGTGTTCTTAGGTTGTTTTTGTCAAAAGTTGTGGGGTCAGCTGACCCCACGGTAACACATAGAATCGCCACTGATGAAATGTGAGGCATGAGCTCGCTCTGAATATCAGGCTACCCATTGGCAGGCCGCGTCGTTTATATCTGACATTAAGCGAGACGAGAGGGAACTCTCGTTGAAGGTTTTCCCTCCTCCCGCGTTGACGAGAGGGGCCGGCCCACTCGTGCGCGTGTAGCGATTGAAAATAGGAGAGGAAATAGTTCAAAAAAAAGGAGAGGAAATGGAAGAGCCAGGGATCGATACTTGGTCTCCAGGTAGATCACGGGTGCTACTAGTCACTCCACCCAGGTCCCTCTCATGGTAAGTTGTAGGGGCGCGTCCTACTTGAGGCTATTCGAGCTAATTGTTTTTCCTTTTTTTGTTTTCTTTTATTACTTTCTTCTCCATTTTCTGCATTCTTTTTTGCATTTTGTTCCTTCTTTTTTTATTTTCATGTTTCTTTTGTTTATTTTACTTCTTTCTTTGTTTTTGTTTGTTCTTTTGGTTATTATTTTACATTTTTGTACATGCCAAAAACATTTTTCTAATACACATCTAACATTTTTTCAATAGAAATTAAAAAAAATAATACATGTAACATGTAAAATATTTAACTTTTTCAAATACATGATTAAACTTCTCTGAATACATGTTCAAGATTTTTTCTATACATTTTTAACATTTTTCTAAATGCTTGATTAACAGTTTTTTTTAAGATTGACATTTTTTGAATACATGGTCAGCATTGTTTCTTTACAAATCAACATTTTTAGACTCTTGATTAACATTTTTCAAACACATGTTCAACATTTTTGTAAATGCTAGATTAATTTTTTATGTACGTTATCAATTTCCATCAACTTTTTAATACATGGTCAACATTTATTTTGTATACACATTTAACATTTTCCAAATATTTGATTAAAAAAATTCAAATACATGTTCAACTTTTTTTTCAAATGCTTCATTAACATTTTTATATACATGTTCAAATGTTATTATCATTTTTAATAAATGGTCAACATTTTTTCTATACACAATTTAACATTTCCCAAATGCTTGATTAACATTTTTAAATACTTGTTCAATATGTGTTTCAAAATGCTTTATTAAAAAATTTATATATGTGATAAAAATCATCATTTTTTAATACATGATCATCAATTTTTTATACACATTCAACATTTTTCTGAATGCTTGTTCAACATTTTTCAAATATTTGTTCAACATTTTTCAAATATATCAACATTTTTTAATAGTGTTTTTGTAGAGTGTTTTTGTAAATGGACAAATGTTTCCAACCACCCGGTGATAGTTACCACCACTTACATTTTGTATGTTGTGTGTAGTATCTATCAAATCGGAGAGTATGTAAGTGAAGTATGTAGTATATAAGAATGTTTAGATAGTATATATATAATACTTTTTTGATAGTATATATCGTATTTTAAGTATGCTTCTTTTTAGTACAATATGTACGTATTTCACAAATATAATAAAACCATGGATCTACTTATAATTTTTTCATGTAACTCATTTTGAAGTATCTTATATATAGTATATGAACATACTTACAATGATAAAGTAGTTTATATACTACCACATGATAGTATGTGAGATATGTGGGGTAACTGCCCCTGGGTGCTAGGATGTATTTTCCATATATACACGATAAATATTTTCAAGTGTAAGGAAAAGTATAAAAATAAAGCAAAAACGAGAACAAAAAACAAAAAAAGAGGCCATGGCTTGCCGCGCGCGTGGGCTAGCCCATCTCGCTCCCACTTTTGCGAGTCGGAAGCTGGACTCAATGAAGGCAGAATATAGGGGCGCCCTTTGTCAGGCGGATCCGCGAGTGGCGTGGGATATGTTGTGACAATGCACATTGTATTACCTCTTAGAGAATACACGTCATACGATTCAAATATGAACACAATTCAATATCCCGATGAAATATACACCATGGACATGAAAAACTGAGAAAATAAAACATGGCCACTTCCCTAAGCACGAATAATATTTTCTCTGTCCAGAAATACTTGTCGGAGAAATGGTTAGTAGGTACTATACAAATGATTATAGTTTTTTTTTCCTTGCATTTATTCTGGCCTCATTAGTTCCACTCAGCTTGTGACGCATAGAGCTATATAGTACTCCCTCCATTCCACAATGTAGTGCGCCCGCATCTACCGAGATCTAACTTTGACCGTAAATTTAACCGACGAGACCGATTACGGCGGGAGCAAAAATTATACCACTGAATTCGTATTTTGATATGAATTCAGTGATATAATTTTTGCTCCCGCCGCAGTTGGTCTCATTGGTTAAATTTACGGTCAGACTTAGATCTCGGGATGCGCGGGCGCACTACATTATGGAATGGAGGGAGTATAACTATAGTGTAGCTGCATGTGGGTCAGACAGAGGCCCCTGGCATGGGAGATGTCATGTGGGTCCCCAGTACTTCGGCATGGGGCCTCTTCACACCAGGATCGCGATTGCATAGTTTGGTTGCGGCTTTCACCATGTGGTGGTGCTTCTGTAAGGGCAACTCCAACCGGCCGACGCAAACAGACGCGGTCTTTGTCCGTTTGGATCAGACGAGCGAATGCCCGTGTCAGTATTGGATTTGGGTCGGCCGATGCACCCAACTCGCCCGACGCATTAGTCTGCGTGGTTTTAAAAAACAAAGTAGGCATAAAATATTTAAATTTCAAACATGCAAATTAATGTAACATAACTACACATTTAAAAATGCCCACCAAAGTCCACTTCAAACATGATTAAACATTAATAAAAACTTAAAAATGCCGCCTCCCAATCGCCCCAGCCCGCAGCCCTAAGGGTCGTCCTCGAAGTCAGAGCGGGTGAGGTTGAAGAAGACCAGCGGCTCCGCCCACAGGAATGCCCGTTGGTAGGCAGCCAACGTCACCTCCTCCGCCAGCTGTTGCATTGACGGCTCTATTGCCAGGCGCGCTGCTACTCCTGTAGGAGTTGTTGGATTTCTCCAAAGAGGAAGGGTGATGTATGACAACAACAGAAAGTATTTCACTCAGTTAAGAACCAATGTTTAATCGAACCAGTAGAAGTCTACAAGCTAACAAGATAAAACATCACCTGCACACAAACAAAATAAATGCTTGCACCCAACTTGGCAATAGGGTTGTCAATCCCCTCGTCTTGCTAGTCGCACGGTTAAAAGTAAAATAGTGATAGATTAATATGGCAAAACGGTAAAATAAATAAAGGTAAATAAAGAGCAATAGAGCAAAGCAAGTATTAATAGAGAATGGACCCGAGGGCCATAGGTTAACTAGTGGCATCTCCCTCGAAAGCAGGTAGTGGTATGGTAAACAAATTATTGTTGTACAATTGACATACAAGTAGTATTCATAACTATGATAATTCGTGCCATAATTTAATATACGCATCACATTCATGACAAGTAGACTGTAATCCAATTTCATCTACTACTATTACTCCACCCCAAGACCGCTATCCAGCATGCATCTCAAACTATTAAGTTTAATGAAAAACAGAGTAATGTAATAAGAAAGATGACGTGATGTAGACAAAAAGAAACCTAGCAATAAGATTAATCCTCGTTGTTTTATCCTTAATAGCAACAACACATTACGTGCTTTCTCCCAAATCTTTATATGGGATATAGATCATGGTGAAGTTGAACCCATGACCATGCACCACTCCCTATGAAGAATTACCCATGTATCTTGGCCAGAGAAGACAAATAACTCGGAAAACATACATAGTTACTCAATCATACAACAAAGAAACTTTAAGAGATTCAGTTATATTCAATGAACAATCTGAACACAAATCCACAAATCACCGGATCCCAAAAAACACACACGAAAGTTAAATCGGGTTGATCTCAGAGGAGATCATTGTATTGAAAATTCAAGAGACAGAGAGAAAGAGACAGAGAGAGAGGGAGGGAGGGAGGGGGGAGATAGAGAGAGAGAATAAGCCATCTAACTACTACTATGACCCGTAGATCTTAAAGGAACTACTCAAACATCATGGAGGCGGCAAGGTTGATGAAGAGGCGTCCCTCCGGCAGTGCACCGGAATAGGGATCCAGATGGGATCTCTTTGGAACGCGATAAAATTCTTACAGTTTATTTTTTATGGTTTCGAATTTTATAGGAATTTATAGGCCAGGAATTTGGTCAAAGGAGGCTCAGGAGCCCCACATGGACTGGCGCGACACCCCTGGTCGCGGCACGTGGCCATGCGGATACCTCGTGGGTTTCATCGACCTCCCCAAAGCTTCTAGGGTCCTTTGTTGTCTAGAAAAAACGTCAAAAATTGGCATCGTGTTTGGACGCTCCTAGATTTGGATTTTCTGTGAAACTAAAAAGAAGCAAAAAAACAGGAACTAACACTGCACACTAAATTAATAAGTTAGTCTAGAAAAATGATATAAAGTTATATAAAAAGCATATAAAAGTGATAATATAATACTCCCTCCGTCTCAAAATAAGTGTCTCAACTTTGTACTAACTTTAGTACAAAGTTGTACTAAACTTGAGACACTTTATTTTGGGACATAGGGAGTAGTAGTTAATAATAAAAAATTATGGACACGTTGAAGACGTATCACGCACGCTCCTCCTCCTCACGCTATGTCGCTCCTCGTCCTCCTCCCATGCCCACTGCTGCCGGCACTCCTTCTCCTCACGCTGCAGCTGCATGCGCCGTTCCCTGTCAGCCTGCTCCTTCGCTAGCGCGCGGGCCCTCCATCGGGCAAGGTAGGGCACCTCCTGATCCTCCGTCGCGCCCAGCTACACGGCGCGCTGACCTACTCCCGCAGCACACCATGTCACTGGTATGTCACCGTGGCGGTGGGTGCTATCGACGTGTGGTCGGGCTTGGGCTGCACTTGTGGCGGCGGTGATCGTGGAGGATACTCGCAGTCCCCCGTTGTCGAGAGATGCAGCGCCTCCTCGAGGCCAGGCCAGTGAGAGTCCTCCTCCCACTTGGTCTCCTCGAGGGCGTGCTGGTAGGCCTCCTCGAGGATGGCCAGGTGCATCGCCTCGGCCTCCTCGTCTTTCTGCGCCATCACCGGGGGCGGTGGTGCGAAGTCAGCCTCAACCTAGATGGCACTGCGGCAGCGCACATCTTGCTCGGTGGTGAACCTGACATCCTGGTTGGGGGAGTCTGGCGCGTCCGCCAGGTCGCGGTGCTGCTCCGGCGTCAGGAGAGCACGACGGTTGCGGATCTCCTCCGCCCGCGCTCGCGGTGACTGCGGCATGTCTCGCACCGGAATGCGGTGCGGGTCGAGGTGTCAGCTAAGGGGGTGACGTCCGGCCACAACAGTGGGACGTGGTACTCCCAGTGGTACCGCGTGCGGTGCACTGGGATGTACAGTAGCCTATCCCATGGCTGGCGAGCCCTCCCCGTCGTTGGCACTAGCGTCCACGATGGTACTCCACGGGTTCTTTCCATTGAAATTGGTATTCCTAAGAGTGGGTTGTTTCACTTTGAAAGATTTTGGCCTTCTCATCCCGGTTCCCTAGAAGTTGTGCATAATTCATGGGTTGCACCCCATACATACATCTTCTAGTGCCACCAACATATCTGCTAAGATAAAAAAATGCGATATGCCCTCAAAAAGTGGTTATTGATAGAGAACTGTAATAAAATTTTATTTCAATTGGATAACCTTGAAGATCTTAGACGATTATCTATCCCTGAGGAGAATTTTCGCTTGATTCTTAAAAGGCATATTCTTCGTCCGCTTGAATACCAAAATGCTTAGTGGAGAAAGATATGCACTTTTCAGTGGGCTAATCTCGGGGGTGGAAAACACAAAATAGTTCCATGCTAGAGCCAGTGAGCAAATGCAATACAATTCCCATCCTATTACTTGATGATGGTCATATCATTGATAGTCATGAGGAGAAAGCATCTGCATTTAATTTCCTGCTTCAAGAATTGTGTGGGTGTTTGTAATATGCTTATGTTTGATTTTTGATTCGGAGGATTTGATCTAGCGTGTTCCTGATTTAGAGGTTTTATCTGCATTATTTCTTTCAAGGAGATTGATCATGTTATCAAGATCATTCCAAGGGACAGGGCTGTGGACCTGATGGATTTACTGGACAGTTTTTGAAGGTCTGCTGGCACATAGTTGCACCCTTTTTTTTACAAGTTTTGTAGTGACTTTTGGGAGGGGAAAATCAACCTACAACGCCTTAAATACCTCTCTGATCACCTTGGTTCCTAAAAATCATGGGAGGGAAGGTTTTCTTATTGGATCGGGGTTTAGGTTCACAAATAGCATCTCTTGTAAAGCAGTGACACACAAAATATAAGCACACACATGTGAAATTGATCAATAAAACAATCATGATATTATGACATAGGTTGAGATCATGTTATATAGGCAACACGTCTATAATTCACTAGATCGACACATGCCAAACCGGATGGCTGATAATTATACTAATAAAGCAAAGAGCAATATACATTTGTAAACAATCCATACAGCCATGATAATCCATACTACCATACAATAATTATTCATCACATATCAGCACAATGAGGTAATTTTTCTTTAGAGAGGCAAATTTGCTTTTGCGTGTCTGCTAGATATAAACTTGATACAAATCATGGTAGATGATTCAAATGACATCTTCCAATAAGACTTTGTAGATATGGCAATCAATTGTTTCATATGAGCAAAGGGCGACGTAGTTGAAACTCTTCACCACGTGGAGAAAAGTCTGCCCGGTCAGTTTTCTGATACCGTTGCAGCTCTGGAGAGCGTGATGAGCGAGTTCTCCCATCTCCAAATCCACTTGTCGGTCTATATCCTCTATGTTTTCCATTCTATGTCCACGCTGATTGAGTCATTGAAAATTATTGTCGTGGATTAATAGAGAAATCATGCACCCGCAGGGACAAATGGATATATAAACATGTATAAGAATTCTTGATATGCACAATAGATACAAACCTTTGCAAGAACCCTAGATGCGAGTTTGCGGCATATTGAAGAGGTGAGCTCCTCTAGCTGGGTATACTCCCAAACGTTCAGCTGATGGTCGGTCGAATTGTGTCTTCCTGAGCAGACCTCGATTGTGCGAACTAACAACAACGCTGTACTCCATTCACATGGTCCACTTCTCTCCTCTGCAGTCCATGCCATAAGCCAATCCTTCCACTGCAGTTGCCAGAGGACTTAAATTATAATTTTCTGTTTCCATTGGACAAAAGTGTAACATCCAACATACAATATATGTTTGGTAAATAGTATCATATATTTCGGCTAAAAAACAGTATCATCTATATCAGGTGTATATAATGAATGTATTTGAGCGTGGGTAAGATATTTCACAGCTTTGCGAAGAGTGTCGGTGGCACTGTCAAATTTGCCAAGGTCCATGATCAGCTCCTGAAGAACATGTAGTATGCTATTTTCTGTCCAATCCATTATTGCTACCCTGCATGCACACGCACATGTGGTTTTAGATAATGGGGGAGTGTTGTTATTCTTTCATGCATGTCATGTAGATCACTAAGCCAACTCTTGGATAAAACAAAATAGAAGCTAGCTAAGCAGTAGTTTTAATTAGTAGTATTATTTATTTATGTTCTTTTATTATTGAGGAAAACCATCTCTTTCTTTCTTTCGAAAATGAGACAAAAGTAGTATTACACAATGAAGGAACATAGAAATACGCTCAATCAAACCTTGATAGACTGTGGTGGCGGTCGCGAGTGAGGTTACTAGTACTAAGCCGTTCTCTCAAGTCCGGAGCACAACCGTTGCGTTGAAAGTAGGCGGAGACAACATCGGTAAGTATCACCGTGCGAGCCCATGCCAGGCGCTTCGCTGCTCGGTTTGGTTCAAAGATGTTGGCTGCAGCTAAGAAGTAAGCTCTCAGTGCGCTACTTTCAGACAGACCATGCATTTGCAGATTATTCCTGTCATACCACCTGCTTATAGATGTAAGAAATTAGGAGTTAGAATACAGATTATTCCTGTCATACCACCCTTACTTGAACGACATTGTATATGTATTACTCCCTCCATCCCATAATATAAGAGCGTTTTTGACACTATAAGAGCGTTTTTGACACTACACTAGTGTAAAAAACGCTCTTATATTATGGAACAGAGGGAGTAGTTCCTATATGAATTGTCGATACTCACCTTTTCAGGTCATGCCACTCAAGTCGGCACATTTGCTGGAAATTGGAGAAATCAGCCTTCGCCGCCTTTAGGTACAGGTCATTGTTGACCAGAGGCATTCTGAATAGGTTGTTGATGTTAGAGATAAAGCTTTTTCTATGGGTTTTTCCTAGAACTGAAATCGTGAGCGGGGTGCTCCTCAATGTGAAATGAAAAGTTACCTATAGAGGACCTTTCCAATCCACACGTCGTGGCTGCCTCCATATTGCTCTAGATACAACCTTGTTTCGATCCGTGGCAAACTTGCTTTCCAGGGGAAGTCCAGTGCGTATCCTACCTGTTAATATAGCAGACAAGAATTCACTGCCTCCATATTTTTTTTCAAACGGTCACCGAGGGGGAGAGAATCCCCACCTGAATATATTGCTCAAAAAGCTGCCAAAGTCAAGAATCGCCTCTTAAGCTTTGGCTGATCCAGTTTATAAAGGAAACTGGATCGAAAACCTAAACAAGTTGACCCCGTTTATGAGGGAAACCGGGCCGAAAACCGTACTGCCTCCATATTGCTCTATCCTCTATAGTCTATATGCAGGACAATAATTTGGTGTACCTACCTCGCCTGGCAAATCCTTGGGAATGACCCACTTGTCGCTGAGTTTGTTGGAGGCGCGCCTCTCCTGGAGAAATGTGCGGCAATACCGCTCGGCCCGCCGAAGGACGTCGTCCTTCTTGCCAGGAAACGCGACCTGAGCAGCACGGTATGTGTTGTAAATGGCCGTGACAGATTGGCTCGACTGCCTTGGGAAGCAGAAGAATTCGCCGTCCTTCTCGAATTTCTTAAACACACCTATGTACCATACATACATTCACACGTTCAAACCAGAGTTTAAAAGTGCATGAATACGATTGCGTATTTTAAAACTTAGCAAACGCTATACTGAATTACATGGATTGACATGGTAGCCATGCAAACGGAGGAGACGGAAGCCCATCGCAGTATCGTCGATATCCGAAGCTGCACAGGACCCTGCGTGGCTCAGCCCATTTTCAGTCCAGTACCTGATAAAGTATATAACTTAGCCATAGTTTTACTTCCCTATGAGGAAAGGATATGTTCACTTATTATAGCAAAAAGAAGTTTAAGAAATACAGCAACAAAACTCAGGATTTGGTGCCCATGGTCCATACCGATGGATTGATGTTGAAGGCTAGGGTAACCACCTGCTAGTGATGTACTACTTGCAGAGGAAAGGTACGTCTACGGATAAAAGATAGAGTGTAGGTAGAGACTAGTGTACGGCAGCTAGTACTATGATGCAAAACCATTTTTTGGCGGTCTAAATGGTAAACGAGCTTGGCATTGCAATAATCTCTTTTTCTCTCCATATATTTGTCTTTTCTTTCCTCCTTATTTTCTTCTTAAATTAAGAAAGGGAGAAACAAACTGTGGATAGTGTGGTGGTCTAGTGTCACCCATGTCACCAGATGATTACACATATGCTTGCTATCATTTTATGTTTGTCTAGTGCTCGATCTAGTATAAATTTCAAACCTCTGAATACACATTTTTTTTTATATTTAGACTGAAACAAATGTGTAAATCTATCGAAAAGTATTCCTAGTTACAAGTTTCCTCAACCTAGCTACACTGTAATAGAGTTTGGTGGCCAAACACTGTTGAACTAAATCGGGTGTTTTTTTTACAAAGGGTTGATTTTATTGGCTCAAAATGGAGCATCGATACATAACTAGGATGCATACAGCCAACCCAACACACACACACACGCATAAACACACCAGCAACTAGCAAAGTCATAAGACCAAAAGCTATGCGTAGGCGAGGAAAAAAGATAAAAAGGCCCCAAAACGATCAAATCAGTGATCGACAAACTACAACTGAGACCATATCTGCACCAACCATTAACACCACATTGATCACGAGGATTAAACAAAACATATCAAACATGCATAAAATTAGGTAAAGAGAGTCGGGTTAAGATTCTGGAAATAGATAGGCATGCATTATGCTTACCTGTAAGTATAATCTAAGCACTCCTCGATTTCCCTGGTGAAGTGCCTCGATATCCCCAGACGCGTCAATCGATCAACCGCCCATAAACGCTCGAATAAATCCACAGGATGGACACAGGACGCTGACATGTGTGAAAGGTGAGTAAACAAGAACTAGTTTTGGTATTCAAACATCAAAATTCACCCTAGCGCGAAAGACGGTCTACACCCTACACTCCTGCGTTTGAGCGTAAATTCAGTATTGATGTTATACAGCTTGTTGGTATTGATGTTACCTCCGCCTTCAAACCTTTTGATGACTTCGTCAAGGAATTTGAGGCATTTTAGGTCGCCTGTTTCCTTCAAAGCGTGAGCTGTGGCTGCGGGTGATGAAAAAAAGGAGCCGTCTGAACACTGCAACGGAAGCAGCCTTTTCCAGTCCAAGTCTGCCATTCCCTCCACACTGTGAAGTAGAGTCGTTGGCATAGTGTGCAATACATCCGAAGGAATCCTACAATATGAGAGGCAACAGGTCGATTAATAACATATACCGAATTGGATGCGTATCACACCAGTAGGCCCGCTTTACATCAACACCAGTGCACAACCCTGTTCAAGTGACTTAGCACTGGTGCTCACATTTTTCTAGATTTATTCCAGACTTTCCGGCGATGTTAGTTCAGTGGGGGAGTTGTTCCCGTCGATTACGGATGCGCCTATGGTGACTTCCTCAATCACAAGATGATATGCCGGCTTAGTCTCTCAGAGATGCTCATAGGTGTCGGCTATGCTTGCGTGTGTTCACAGGGATAAGTGTATGTGTGTATGTATGAGCATCTGCGTCAGCACTGTGTTCACAAAAAAAACACGAGTGCACAACCATGTTCTCTCCCAAGAAAGCGAGAATTGATTTTTTTTCACTCCTCCTTTATTGTTGGTAGCGCTGAACCCTAAATCAAGGTTTCACACATAACACTACTAGAATCTGGTTTTATCCTGAGTTCCGCCGAGTTCATTCTATCGGGAACTCGGCAAACTTCTCTCTATCGAGTTGGATCCAAAAATGGACTCGGCAGAGCTCTGGCTATGCCAGTTTCTGATGAAAAAGGAGAATATCAAGTTCGCCGAGTTTCAAACTCGGCAAAGCGCTTGCCCAATTTCTGCTTTTAAGAACTGGGCGAAGTTTGGCACTGGGTAATAACCTTGTGCCACGCGGCACGCCCTAAATGGTTAGAAATTTTGTGAGTGTGGAACTCGGCAAACAAATTGCCCAGTTATGCTGAATAAAGAACCCGACAAATATTTTGTACTGGGCAATGTGTTGTGCCACGTGGATTATTTTATTGGTCAGGCTTCGCCGAGTTTAGTCTAACAAAACTTGATAAACAGTTGTGCCACGTGGCACTTCCGTTAACGGCGCGTCCAGTCTGACGGTGTGGTTCGCCGAGTATTTTCCGGCAGAAACTTGGCAAACATTGTTTATATATTCACTGAGTTCGCGATTGAATGAACTCGGCAGTATTAATGATTGCCGGACCCCATCCAGTCGAGTGCGCTGCGCCAAGTTTGACACTCGGTGAAGATTTCGCCGAGTTTAATACGTTCTTTGGCGAGTTTCTTTGAAACTCGGCATGAAAGTCGATTCTAGTAGTGTAAGAGAAAAAAGAAAATTCGTACGTCACCTGACCAGCTAAACAATACCATCTGTAATCACTAGGGGACTGTTTTGTTCTTTGTCATGTCTTAGCGCACACCACCACACTTAAAATTGGGCAAATTCGACTATGTTAAATAATACTTGTAAAATAAAAGAATAAATTTAGGTAGCTATGCGTACTTATTGAGCTTTTGGTTTCTCTTGGAATATATGGCTTCGAAGGCAGGGTCATCCTGATGAATGTCCAGATCCATGTCCCTGGCCATGCATAGGAGCGAGGGGAAGCAAATTTCGAAGCCGATTAGCGTCCAATCTTCTTCCTCTTCAGCCAATCTCCATATATTTTCTCTGATAAAATGCATGCCTACAATAAATAAGATCATGTAAATATAGAAGACTTCAAGGACATGGGTAAATCCAAAAGTATTGATGAACATCCTAACAACAATGAAGAAAGGTAAGCGTACCTTTCTTGCACTTGTCAACGTAAAGGTTCCATGACGTCAACGCCACAACACATGCTAGGGTGTTCATAAGTCGGTCTTGGACCAGAAAAAATGAGCTATCACCCCACGAACCATCTGGTAGCTGGTTTTGAATGATCCAGTCAATGCTGGAGGGGAACTGTGGCCGATCACCTCCGTCTAGGTTCTTGACAAGGGCGATGAAGGCAGTGTCGTAGGCTGAAACAGATATCTCGCCTCCACCCATCGAACTCAACGCCACTCGGATGGTCTCGATCATGTGGGAAAGCTTGCTTGGTTCGTCGCCAGCCTTGATCTAGTTATAATATGTTCATCAGTTTAATTAAGCGCATATCTTCGTTCTGGTGAGTCAATTTGACTTTGCCCCCTAACATATATGAATTTACATGCATATGTGTACGCCCCATATGTCGACTTACACGTTGTCCGGGAATTGGTGCTTGTGCCTCTGCATTTTGTTTGCTTGGACGATCTGCCTCTACTAGACCTGGAAAGCATGCAAGTCAAATATGGAAGCCAGCAAAGGCCAACAAAAGAGAGGAAAAAGTTTTCCCTTGCATAGTTACATTCACACAATACATGTCGTTCTCATGTATGGTTCATAAGAAAAAAAGAACAAACAGACTAGATGTATATAACAGATCATACAGAAGTAAAAAATATATGCACTATGAATACCACTGATGTAAGAGCAGTTCTACTTGTAATATTATTGCAGTTTTAGCAATCCAAGTTGGCCATGAATGATGACTATATACTTTGATGACTATATACAAGCACAATGATTTCATATCCTCTACTTCTAAATGGCAACTACAACCCACTATCTAATTTTCTAAGCATGCAACCATGACACATCAACACCTATGCATATCAATCATAAATCACAACTTACAATTTTTACAGGCAACTCGCTACCTATTTTTTCTAAGCATGCAACTGTGTCACATGTGCACCTATGCATGTTAGCTGTCTCTACCATCGGTTGTGCTTTTGCCTCCAACAAACACACTATATTCAGGCAACCACAAAATCTAACCACTCTTTGGAGACAGTTCCATCACTTTCATTGCTTCCATGTAGGTGGTAACTCATCCTCGCGAACCAAAACAAGATTCCATGCAACGAAGATTGGTGCTATTAGCCACCTATATGCTTGTGTGCATCGCAATCATTGCAGAAGTTGGGGTTCGAACCTCCTTCATTTAAAAAAAGCTCCCCCCCCCCCCCCCCCCATTCCGACGCCCTCCTAAACGTTCAACCACACATTTGTCCTCATCTCTCAGTATGTGTTGTGTGTGTGTGCGCGCGCGCGTGCTTCTATGTTGTACTTGTTATTTCTAAAGAAATCTTAAAATTGAGTGTTAAACACTAAAATAGTTGTGGCAAAAAGTCAACATCTTTTAGTTGGGCATTTTATAACATATTTCTCAAAACTAGAATTCTTGTTAGCATTACTAGAAAAAGAATATTTATCATTTAAGGTTGTGTGCGGCTAATGGACATGCATTTACGCATAGGTGTGCGGACGTGCAATTGCGCAACTACGATTGTGTGTGGCTGGCAGACATGCATGGCTAGTTTGGTTGGAAACCTGGGAGAAAATTGCCTGGTTTGAGCCTACATTAGGTGTGCGGACGTGCAATTGCGCAACTACGATTGTGCGTGGCTGGCGGACATGCATGGGTAGTTTGGTTGGATACCCGGGAGAAAATTGCCTGATTTGAGCCTCCATTAGCTTGCTTGGGATCCTGAAAAAGGAAACTCTAGCCTAGCTTTAAGCAACGGCGGAGCTTAGTGGAGGCCTGCGGCAGCCTTATTGCCAAAACCTTTAGAAAATTTCTGAGGGGCTGTTTATATTTGAACTTTTTTAGCTTTTGCCCCCCCCCCCCCCCCCCCCCCCACCAGCCAGAATGTTTGCGTACATGTAATCTGACCAAATATGAGTTCCTTGTAATTTAACCCTCATTAGTAATGTACTTGTGCCATTAACTTCTATCTTGCATTTTGGCCTCTAATTTTTATTTGAGAATAAAATATATCGCGAAGTAGATGAGCATCAGTTTCATATGGGCGTGCTAGTTATGCGTACGTAGGATTTTAGGGATCTAGCATAGATTTTCTTGTTGGATGGTGCTTTTTGAATCTGATTCATTTTCTGATTCGAATAAACAGAAGAAAAAAACCACTAGTATAGCTAAAACAGAGATTCATTATCTGATTCCATCACGGCATGCTTCATTGATTGGGTAAGCAAACTTACATCGTTCACAAGAGATACATGAATGAAAGAAATGGGGTAATCAACCCAAATACAAGATAGATGATTCTCATAGCTATTTCTAGCGATCTCATGTGCGACACCATTGGCTTCCCGAGGACAGTGAGAAAATGCGGCAGTTCCTATCTCCACAACTAGATCAAAAGAATCAGCAATAATACGTGATCCTTCGTGCCACATGTGTTACCTCCAATAAAAGCTTGAACAACTTGTAAGAAATCCCATTCTGCACTAATTTGATGATAGCCTACAGATGCTACCAAAGATAGGCCTTCTTTCATTGCCACCGCCTCCATCAAGCAGGCAGATGATGCATTTGGAATATAATGGCAATGTAATGAATTGACACAGAGTTGCTATACTGATCTCTTAAAACAGCACCTGTCGACCCATCTCCTTCTTAACTATGATATGATGCATCTACATTCAGTTTAAATTGGTAAGAATCCTGTTTTGACCACTTGATTATTTCTTTGACACCCCTGTTTTGCATGACAACATTTCCTTTTCTGGCAATTGGTCTGCCTTGTTGCATGAGGACAAAACGAATACCTTGACCTGATGCATATGTTTAAAAAGTACATGGTAGGGTCAAATCAGGCAAAGCCATAACAGGTGCAATGACCAGACAATTCTTCAATGTTGTGAAGGCCTCAATTTGAGCATCTGACCACTGGAATGAATCTTTTTTTAGACAGTCATGAAGTGGCCTAGAATTGATCCCATAATTCTTGACAAATCTTCTTTTTCTGCAGCATACCAAGAAAACTCCTCAACTGAGTGATAGTCTTAGGTGCTGGCCATTCTTTGATGGCAACTATTTTCTGGGGGTCTGTAGATAGACCCTATCCTTACATAACATGCCCTAAATACTCCACTTCAGGGACAGGAAAACTGCATTTGCTAATCTTAGCATATATTTGTAAAACTAAAATTCAATTTCTGATTCCAATAAATAGAACAAAAAAACCCTTGTTTTGCATGACAACATTTCCTTTTCCAAGTTAAGTTCCTCCAAAGTATTTTCCTCACCGGTATCATCAGAGTCACAAGATAAGGGATAAAGATACTAGCCCATAGCTCCTTTATCAATTTCCTTCTGAAACTTATCAGGGTCTAACAATGTTGGAGAAGTAGTATTGCTGCTCTCAGAAAGAATAATGATTTCTTGATTCCAGTAGATAGAACAAACCCCCCTTGTGTGTAACATGGAAGAGTATAATGAAGCCATTTTCTGATTCCAATCAGAATTACACCTGTAACAAGTATCAAGTATAATTAAACCAAGCCACATCATGAATTCTTTCATGTGTTAATTATGTAGTTCTTGTGCACTAATCTATTAATGCAACTATTCCACCGTCCATATTGATGCATGTCAATTTATTTGGCTCAATTATATATGTGCATATACGCCTTATTTCCAGCAAATAGATAGTTGTCATGTTACACATCTGGACTTTTCAAACATTCCAATTAAGAGCAATGTAGCAGAATAGATTAGATGAGTTCTTCTTTGTGTACTAATTCCCAGGAGGATGACGAGGATGTGAGGTATGACATGGACAGCAGGCACGCCAAGAGCCGCTACACCCTAAGGCATTTGATTGCTGGCAAATTCAAGTACCGTTTCCATGGCAAGATTGGCTGCCCGTTCTGTGGCAAGGCGGTCAATGGCGGCATGGATGGCTTGATCCAGCATGCGGTCGCCACTGGCAACTCCTACAGTAGGAAGCATAAGGGCAGTACTCTGGCTAAACATGCGGCGTACGGATGCTTCCTCAAGATTATCAAAGTCAATGAGCCCTACTACATCCCACCGCGCCGCCGCTGAACAAGGGAGACAAGTGATGTGTTGCTTGAAGGAAATATGCCCTAGAGGCAATAATAAAGTTATTATTTATTTCCTTATATCATGATAAATGTTTATTATTCATGCTAGAATTGTATTAACCGGAAACTTAGTACATGTGTGAATACATAGACAAAACAGAGTGTCCCTAGTATGCCTCTACTTGACTAGCTTGTTTATCAAAGATGGTTATGTTTCCTGACCATAGACATGTGTTGTCATTTGATGAACGGGATCACATCATTAGGAGAATGATGTGATGGACAAGACACATCCGTTATCTTAGCATAATGATCGTTTAGTTTTATTGCTATTGCTTTCTTCATGACTTATACATGTTCCTCTGACTATGAGATCATGCAACTCCCGAATACCGGAGGAACACCTTGTGTGCTATCAAACGTCACAACGTAACTGGGTGATTATAAAGATGCTCTACAGGTGTATCCAAGGGTGTTTGTTGAGTTGGCATAGATCAAGATTAGGATTTGGCATTTCGTGTATCGGAGAGGTATCTCTGGGCTCTCTCGGTAATGCGCATCACTATAAGCCTTGCAAGAAATGTGACTAATGAGTTAGTTATGGGATGATGCATTACGGAATGAGTCAAGAGACTTGCCAGTAACGAGATTGAACTAGGTATGAGGATACCGACGATCGAATCTCGGGCAAGTAACATACCGATGACAAAGGGAATGACGTATGTTGTTATGCGGTTTGACCGACAAAGATCTTCGTAGAATATGTAGGAGCCAATATGAGCATCCAGGTTCCGCTATTGGTTATTTACCGGAGATATGTCTTGGTCATGTCTACATAGTTCTCGAACCCGTAGGGTCCGCACGCTTAACGTTCGATGACGATTTGTATTGTGAGTTATGTGATTTGATGACCGAAGTTTGTTCGGAGTCCCGGATGAGATCACGGGCATGGCGAGGAGTCTCGAAATGGTCGAGAGGTAAAGATTCAAATATTTGAAGGTTATATTCGTACATCGGAATGGTTCCGAGTGATCCGGGTATTTTTTGGAGTACCGAGGGGTTACCGGAACCCTCGGGGAAGTTAATGGGCCTTAGTGGGCTTTAGTGGAGAGAGGGAAGAAGGACCACGAGGTGGCGCGCGCCTCCCCCCTGCCCAACCGAATTGGACAAGGGGTGGGGGCGCGGCCCCCTCCTTCCTTTCCCTCCAGTGGAAGAAAGGAAAAATGGGGGGGCTGAATCCTACTTGGACTGGGAGTCCAAGTAGGACTCCCCCCTTGGCGCGCCCCTCCTGACCGCCGGCCAATCTCCCTCTCTCCTTTATATACGTGGCCAGGGGGCACCCCAAAGCACAACAGACAATCTCTTAGCCGTGTGCGATGCCCCCTCCACAGCTTAACACCTCGGTCATATCGTCATAGTGCTTAGGCGAAGCCCTGCGCCGGTAACTTCATCATCACCGTCACCACGCCGTCGTGTGATACGTCTCCAACGTATCTATAATTTTTGATTGTTCCATGCTATTTTATTATCAATCTTGGATGTTTTATAACCATTTTATAGTCATTTTATATTCATTTTTTGGTACTAACCTATTGACATAGTGCCAAGTGCCAGTTGTTGTTTTTTCCACGTTTCTTACACCGTAGGAAATCAATATCAGACGGCGTCCAAATGCAACGAAACTTCATGATGATTTTTTATGGACCAAAAGGAAGAAGTTGGGCCCTGGTTGCACCTGGGGGTAGTCCCGAGGAGGGGACAACCCACCAGGGCGCGCCAGGAGGCCCAGGCGCGCCCTGGTGGGTTGTGCCCACCTCGGGTGCCCCTCGGACCGCCTCTTTGCTCTATAAATACCCCAAAAATACCAGAACCCTAGAAGAGTCGACGAAATATTCATGCAGCCGCCGCAGAGTCCAGAACCACCAGATCCAATCTAGACACCATCTCGGATGGGGTTCACCACCTCCATTGGTGCCTCTCCGATGATGCGTGAGTAGTTCTTTGTAGACCTTCGGGTCCGTAGTTAGTAGCTAGATGGCTTTCTCTCTCTCGCTGAATTCTCAATACAATGGTCTCTTGGAGATCCATATGATGTAACTCCTTTTGCGGTGTGTTTGTTGGGATCTGATGAACTTTGAGTTTATGATCAGTCATATCTTTTTATATCCATGTGTCGGTGTACAAAAGTAGGGGCCCTTTTTGTACCCCTCTACTTGTGCATAAGCAGTCAGAGCCGCGCCCGCGGCCACACTAAGTAGGGCAAAGGAAGGCACGAGACGGGCAAGGCAACGCCAAGACCAAGAAATACAAAGAACAAGAGGGTGAGGTGGACTCCCCCGGCGAGGCCCTTGCCGGGGTGGCCTCCGCGGCCCCGGCAAGAGCCTTGCCGGGGCACTTGCCCAACGCCAGCAGGGCGCGCCACCCTTGAGCCCAAGGGTTCCGACACCGCCAAAAACCACATTGGAACCAAGGCTTGGGAGGCACCTCCGTGGTGGCATGCAGATCTTCGTCAAGATCATAAACACACAAGATCAGATGAGGACCAGAAGACGACGATCCCCAGCGAGATCCTTGCCGAGGAGATCCACGAGGCCCCCGGCAAGACCCTTGCCAGGGACGACCGCGAAGCCACGACAAGACCGCTTGCCGGGGCCCGGCAAGACCCTTGCCGAGGACACCCGCGAGGCCGCAGCCAGGCCCACGTCTACCAAGACTCCACCGCCGTTCCCATGCAGCTGCCAGCCCAACCAGCTGTGCAGGCACCTACGTGGCGACGTGCGACTTCCAGGCCAACTCAGCAAACACCTACGTGGTGGCATGCAAATCTTCGTGAAGACCCTACCACCACGCCATCTCAGCAGCCTGCCAGCCTACGTGGCGCTGCATGCCTCGTTGGCCTGGACGTGCGGCGGAGCAAGACAGAGCGGCGACGGACGGGACGGGCCTCGTTGCCGTCCCCAATAAAGCAACGGGACACCTAAGAAGCGCATTCAATGCGCCTTGTCCCGTAATGACAGGCGATAAGCTTGTGTACTGTACACCTTTCCACCTCCTGTGTGCCACTGTGGCAACCCCTTTTGTCTATAAAAGGAGGCCCGAGGCGTCCAGGAGAGGGATTCGGATCTTTTGGGCTACGCATGCACCGTAGCTAGTTCAAGAGCTCAAGAACACTCAAATATACACCAAAGCAGGACTAGGGTTTTACGCATCCTCGCGGCCCGAACCTGGGTAAACGATCTTTGTGCTGGCTCCTAGACCTGCTCTTTGCACAACCACGCGCCCGCCAACCGTAGAAGGGATCCCAGTGATCCCATAGGTGCCGTTTCCACCGACACCATGAAAGTTATTTGAGTTTCTTTGATCTCTTAAGTGCATGATCTCTTATAGCCTCGTATTTCTTCTCCGATATTTGGGTTTTGTTTGGCCAAATTGATCTATTTATCTTGCAATGGGAAGAGGTGCCCGGTAGTGAGTTTGATCTTACGGTGCTTGATCCCAGTGACAGAAAGGGAACCGACACATATATATCGTTGCTACTAAGGATAAAAAGATGGGATCTACATCTACCGCCATAGATAAGCGGATCTTGTCTACATTGTTATTGCATTACTCCGTTTTCCATGAACTTAATACAGTAGATGCATGTTGGATAGCGGTCGATGTGTGGAGTAATAGTAGTAGATGCAGGCAGGAGTCGGTCTACTAATCTTGGACGTGATGCCTATGTAATGATCATTGCCTGGATATCATCATAATTATTTGAGGTTCTATCAATTGCCCAACAGTAATTTGTTTACCCACCGTTTGATATCTTTCTCGAGAGAAGCCACTAGTGAAACCTACGGCCCCCGGGTCTTCTTTCTCATATATTTGCTTTGTGATCTATTTTATTTGCACTTTTTATTCAGATCTATGAAACCAAAAATAAAAAATACTTTTCTGCAGATTATTTTATTTGTGATATATTTATTCAATCTTTTACAACTTTCTCCTGTGAACACGCAATTTCTGGCGCCGCTACCCGAAAGGGATTGACAACCCCTTTAACACGTCGGGTTGCGAGGTGTTGTTATTTGTGTGCAGGGGTTGTTTATGTTGTGTTGCTTGGTTCTCCTACTGGTTCGATAACCTTGGTTTCATATCTGAGGGAAATACCTACTGCCGTTGTGCAGCATCATCCCTTCTTCTTTGGGGAAATACCGACGTAGTTTCAAGCAACATCAAAAGGAATTTCTAGCGCCGTTGCCGGGGAGGATCTTCAACATAACCAGGTTCCTAATCACAAATCTCATCTCCTCAGAATTTACATTATTTGCCATTTTCCTCTCGTTTTCCTCTCCCCCACTTCACAAAAAATTTCCATTTTATTCGCCTCTCTTTTTCACCGATCTCTTGTCTCTAGTCCCGATGGCTAGCATCCCTACTCCTCCTTTGTTACCAGATTTTGAAGTTCTTTACTTCAAGCAAAGACAAGGAGAAAATTTGAAAGATGCCTGGTATAGGCTTATGGAATCGTATCGTGTTTCCAATCTAAAGGGGGATGCTAAGTTTTTGCTTCGTAATTTTTACATAGGATTAGCTTTGCATCATAGACAACTTCTTGATTTTGCCGCTAAAGGAAATTTTATTGAGCTTGATGCAAACGCTGCCTATGAAATTTTGGAAGGAATTTTGGGAATTCCTCCTCAAAAGAAGGGGTTTTCCTTTACCCCTGAGGGAGTTCAAATGTTGGAAAAACTTGGTGATTTGCATAAACATATGGTCGAAATACAGAAATATAATGAACCCCTCAAGCTGTTGGGGAACGTAGCAGAAATTCAAAATTTTCTACGCATCACCAAGATCAATCTATGGAGTAATCTAGCAACGAGGGGAAGGAGAGTGCATCTACATACCCTTGTAGATCGAGATGCGGAAGCGTTGCAAGAACGCGGATGAGGGAGTCGTACTCGTAGCGATTCAGATCGCGGTTGATTCCGATCTAAGCACCGAAGAACGGTGCCTCCGCGTTCAACACACGTGCAGCCCGGTGACGTCTCCCACGCCTTGATCCAGCAAGGAGAGAGGGAGAGGTTGGGGAAGACTCCGTCCAGCAGCAGCACGACGGCGTGGTGGTGGTGGAGGAGCGTGGCAATCCCGCAGGGCTTCGCCAAGCACTGCGGGAGAGGAGGAGGACTTGGGAGAGGGGAAGGGCTGCGCCAGAACTTGGGTGGTGGCTGCCCTCCCACCCCTCCACTATTTATAGGTGGGGGGAGAGGGGGGCCGGCCCCCTTAGATCTCATCTAGGGTTGGGGGCGGCGGCCAAAGGGGGGAGGAGTGCCTCCCAAGTCAAGTGGAGGCCCTCCCCCTTAGGGTTTCCCCTCTCCCATGCGCATGGGCCTTGGGGGGGATGGTGCCCCTGGCCCATTAAGGCTAGGGAGCCCCCTTACAGCCCATGCTGCTGTATTGGACGTGGTGGAACATTTTCCGGACCTCCGGAACCTTCTGGAAGCTTCCCGGTACAATACCGAAAAACCCGTACTTTTCCCGGAACCCGAACAACAACTTTCCATATATAAATCTTTACCTCCGGACCATTCCGGAACTCCTCGTGACGTCCGGGATCTCATCCGGGACTCCGAACAACATTCGGTAACCACGTACATGCTTTCCCTATAACCCTAGCGTCATCGAACCTTAAGCGTGTAGACCCTACGGGTTCGGGAACCATGCAGACATGACCGAGACGTTCTCCGGTCAATAACCAACAGCGGGATCTGGATACCCATGTTGGCTCCCACATGTTCCACGATGATCTCATCGGATGAACCACGATGTTGGGGATTCAATCAATCCCGTATGCAATTCCCTTTGTCCATCGGTATGTTACTTGCCCGAGATTCGATCGTCGGTATCCCTATACCTTGTTCAATCTCGTTACCGGCAAGTCTCTTTACTCGTTCCGTAACTCACATCATCCCGTGATCAACTCCTTGGTCACACTGTGCACATTATGATGATGTCCTACCGAGTGGGCCCAGAGATACCTCTCCTTTTATACGGAGTGACAAATCCCAGTCTCGATTCGTGCCAACCCAACAGACACTTTCGGAGATACCTGTAGTGCACCTTTATAGTCACCCAGTTACGTTGTGACGTTTGGTACACCCAAAGCATTCCTACGGTATCCGGGAGTTGCACAATCTCATGGTCTAAGGAACTGATACTTGACATTAGAAAAGCTCTGAGCAAACGAACTACACGATCTTGTGCTAGGCTTAGGATTGGGTCTTGTCCATCACATCATTCTCCTAATGATGTGATCCCGTTATCAACGACATCCAATGTCCATGGTCAGGAAACCGTAACCATCTATTGATCAACGAGCTAGTCTCCTAGAGGCTTACTAGGGACATGGTGTTGTCTATGTATCCACACATGCATCTGAGTTTCCTATCAATACAATTCTAGCATGGATAATAAACGATTATCATGAACAAGGAAATATAATAATAACCTATTTATTATTGCCTCTAGGGCATATTTCCAACAGTCTCCCACTTGCACTAGAGTCAATAATCTAGTTCACATCACCATGTGATTAACACTGACAGGTCACATCACCATGTGACCAACATCCAAAGAGTTTACTAGAGTCAACAATCTAGTTCACATCATTATGTGATTAACACTCAATGAGTTCTGGTTTGATCATGTTATGCTTGTGAGAGAGGTTATTAGTCAACGGGTCTGAACCTTTCAGATCCGTGTGCTTTACGAATATCTATGTCATCTTGTGGATGCTACCACGCGCTATTTGGAGCCATTTCAAATAATTGCTCTACTATACGAATCCGGTTTACTACTCAGAGCCATCCGGATTAGTGTCAAAGTTCGCATCGACGTAACCCTTTACGACGAACTCCTTTTCACCTCCATAATCGAGAAAATTCCTTAGTCCACTAGATACTAAGGATAAGTTCGACCGCTGTCATGTGATCCATTCCCGGATCACTATTGTACCCCTTGACCAACTCATGGCAAGGCACATTACATGTACGGTACACAGCATAGCATACTATAGAGCCTACGTCTAAAGCATAGGGGACGACCTTCGTCCTTTCTTTCTCTTCTGCTGTGGTCGGGTCTTGAGTCTTACTCAATACTCACACCTTGTAATACAGCCAAGAACTCCTTCTTTGCTGATCTATTTTGAACTCTTTCAAAATCATGTCAAGGTGTGCGTTCTTTGAAAGTATCATCAGGCGTCTTGATCTATCTCTATAGATCTTGATGCCCAATATGTAAGCAGCTATATCCAGGTCTTCCTTTGAAAAACTCCTTTCAAACAACCCTTTATGCTTTCCAGAAATTTTACATCATTTCGGATTAACAATATGTCATTCACATATACTTATCAGAAATGTTGTAGCGCTCCCACTCACTTTATTGTAAATACAAGTTTCTAACAAACTTTGCATAAACCCAAAAACTTTGATCACTCCATCAAAGCGTATATTCTGACTCCGAGATGCTTGCTCTAATCCATGGAAGGATCGCTGGAGCTAGCATACCTTTTAGCATCCTTAGGATCGACAAAACCTTTCTGATTGTATCACATACAACCTTTCCTTACGAAAACTGGTAAGGAAACTTGTTTTGACATCCATCTGCCAGATTTCATAAATGCAGCTAATGCTAACATGATTCCGACGGACTTAAGCATCGCTACGGATGAGAAAACCTCATCGTAGTCAACTCCTTGAACTTGTGGAAATACTCTTTGCCACAAGTCGAGCTTCATAGACGGTAACATTACCGTCCACGTCCGTCTTCTTCTCAAAGATCCATTTATCTCGGATTTCATGGCTTCTAACCATTTGTCGGAATATGGGCCCACCATCGCTTCTCCATGGCTCATAGGTTCATCGTTGTCCAACAACATGACTTCCAAGACAGGATTACGTACCACTCTGAAGTAGTATGCATCCCTGTCGTCCTATGAGGTTTGGTAGTGACTTGATCCGAAGTTTCATGATCACTATCATAAGCTTCCACTTCAATTGGTATAGGTGCCACAGGAACAACTTCCTGTGCCCTGCTACACACTAGTTGAAGTGACGGTTCAATAACCTCATCAAGTCTCCACCATCCTCCCACTCAATTCTTTCGAGAGAAACTTTTCCTCGAGAAAGGACCCGTTTCTAGAAACAATTACTTTTGCTTCTAGATCTGAAATAGGAGGTATACCCAACTGTTTTGGGTATTCTATGAAGATGCATTTATCCGCTTTGGGTTCGAGCTTATCAGCCTGAAACATTTTTCACATAAGCGTCGCAGCCCCAAACTTTTAAGAAACGACAACTTAGGTTTCTCTAAACGGTGTCGTCTCAACGGAATTGCGTGGTGCCCCTTTTAAAGTGAATGCGGTTGTCTCTAATGCCTAACCCATAAATGATAGTGGTAATTCGATAAGAGACATCATGGTATGCACCATATCCAATAGGGTGTAGTTATGATGTTCGGACACACCATCACACTATGGTGTTCCAGGCGGTATTAATTGTGAAACACTTTCCACAATGTCTTAACTGTGTGCCAAACTCGTAACTCAGATACTCATCTCTATGATCATATCACAGACATTTTATCCTCTTGTCACGACGATCTTCAACTTCACTCTGAAATTACTTGAACCTTTCAATAATTCAGACTTGTGTTTCATCAAGCAAATACGCTCAGCATCTACTCAAACCATCTGTGAAGTAAGAACATAACGATATCCACTGCATGCCTCAGCACTCATTGGACTGCATACATCAAAATGTATTACTTCCAATAAGTTGCTCTCTTGTTCCATCTTACTGAAAACGAGGCCTTTCAGTCATCTTGCCCATGTGGTATGATTTGCATGTCTCAAGTGATTCAAAATCAAGTGAGTCCAAACGATCCATCTGCATGGAGTTTCTTCATGCATATATACCAATAGACATGGTTTGCATGTCTCAATCTTTTCAAAAACGACTGAGTCCAAAGATCCATCTACATGGAGCTTCTTCATGCGTTCTATACCAATATGACTCAAATGGCAGTGCCACAAGTATGTGGAACTATCATTACTATCTTATATCTTTTGGCATGAACATGTGTATCACTACGATCGAGATTCATTTTAGGTGCAAGACCATTGAAGGTATTATTCAAATAAACAGAGTAACCATTATTCTCCTTAAATGAATAACCGTATTGCGATAAACATAATCCAATCATGCTCAACGCAAACACCAAATCTCGATGGTTGAGGGAGCATGCGATGCTTGATCACATCAACCTTGGAAACACTTCCAACACACATCTTCATCTCACCTTTAGCTAGTCTCCGTTTATTTCGCAGCTTTTATTTCGAGTTACTAACACTTAGCAACCGAACCGGTATCTAATACCCTGGTGCTGCTCGGAGTACTAGTAAAGTACACATTCATATAATGTATATCCAATATACTTTGTCGACCTTGCCTGCCTTCCCATCTACCAAGTATCTAGGGTAGCTCTGCTTCAGTGACCGTTCCCCTTATTACAGAAGCACTTAGTCTCGGGTTTGGGTTCAACCTTGGGATTCTTCACTAGAGCAGCTAATGATTTGTTGTTTCATGAAGTATCCCTTTTGCCCTTGCCCTTCTTGAAACTAGTGGTTTTATTAACCATCAACAATTGATGCTCCTATTTGATTTCTACTTTCGCGGTGTCAAATATCGCGAGTTGCTCAAGGATCATCATGTCTATCCCTGATATGTTATAGTTCATCACGAAGCTCTAATAGCTTGGTGGCAGTGACTATGGAGAACCATCACTATCTCATCTGGAAGATTAACTCCCACTCGATTCAAGTGATTGTAGTACTCAGACAATCTGAGCACATGCTCAACGATTGAGCTTTTCTCCCTTAGTTTGCAGGCTTAAGAAACTTGTCAGAGGTCTCATACCTCTTGACATGGGCACTAGTCCGAAATCCCAATTTCAGTCTTCGGAACATCTCATATGTTCTGCGACGTTTCAAAAAAACGTCTTTGGTGCCACAATTCTAAACCATTAGCATTACGCACTGAACTATCACGTAGTCATCAAAACGTGTATGTCAGATGTTTCGCAACATCTACAGACGACGCTGAGGTTCGGCACACCGAGTGGTGCATTAAGGACATAAGCCTTCTGTGCAGCAATGAGGACAATCCTCAGTTTACGGACCCAGTCCGCATAATTGCTGCTACCAACTTTCAACTAAATTTTCTCTAGGAACATATCTTAAATAGTAGAACTAAAGCGCATGACATAATTTGCAAAGACCTTTTGACTATGTTCATGATAATTGAGTTCATCTGATTCATGAACTCCCACTCAGATAGACATCCCTCTAGTCATCTAAGTGATACATGATCCGAGTCAAACTAGGCCGTGTCCGATCATCACGTGAGACGGACTAGTCATCATCGGTGAACATCTCCATGTTGATCGTATCTACTATACGACTCATGTTCGACCTTTCGGTCTCTTGTGTTCCGAGGCCATGTCTGTACATGCTAGGCTCGTCAAGTCAAACTAAGTGTTTCGCATGTGTTCCGAGGCCATGTCTGTACATGCTAGGCTCGTCAACACCCGTTGTATTCGAACGTTAGAATCTATCACACCCGATCATCACGTGGTGCTTCGAAACAACGAACCTTCGCAACGGTGCACAGTTAGGGGGAACACGTTTCTTGAAATTTTAGTGAGGGATCATCTTACTTACTACCGTCGTTCTAAGCAAATAAGATGCATAACATGATAAACATCACATGCAATCAAGTAGTGACATGATATGGCCAATATCATTTTGCTCCTTTGATCTCCATCTTCGGGGCACCATGATCATCTTTGTCACCGGCATGACACCATGATCTCCATCATCATGATCTCCATCATTGTGTCTTCATGAAGTTATCACGCCAACGATTACTTCTACTTCTATGGCTAACGCGCTTAGCAATAAAGTAAAGTAATTTACATGGCGTTATTCAATGACACGCAGGTCATACAAAAAATAAAGACAACTCCTATGGCTCCTGCCGGTTGTCATACTCATCGACATGCAAGTCGTGATTCCTATTACAAGAATATGATCAATCTCATACATCACATATATCATTCATCACATCTTCTGGCCATATCACATCACAAGGCACATGCTGCAAAAACAAGTTAGACGTCCTCTAATTGTTGTTGCAAGTTTTTACGTCGCTTGTATAGGTTTCTAGCAAGAACGTTTCTTACCTACGTAAAACCACAACGTGATATGCCAATTTCCATACCCTTCATAAGGACCCTTTTCATCGAATCCGTTCCGACTAAAGTGGGAGAGACAGACACCCGCTAGCCACCTTATGCAACTAGTGCATGTTAGTCGGTGGAACCTGTCTCACGTAAGCGTACGTGTAAGGTCGGTCCGGGCCGCTTCATCCCACAATGCCGCCGAAACAAGATAATACTAGTAGCGGCAAGAAGAATTGACAACATCGACGCCCACAACTACTTTGTGTTCTACTCGTGCATAGAAACTACGCATAGACCTAGCTCATGATGCCACTGTTGGGGAACGTAGCAGAAATTCAAAATTTTCTACGCATCACCAAGATCAATCTATGGAGTAATCTAGCAACGAGGGGAAGGAGAGTGCATCTACATACCCTTGTAGATCGAGATGCGGAAGCGTTGCAAGAACGCGGATGAGGGAGTCGTACTCGTAGCGATTCAGATCGCGGTTGATTCCGATCTAAGCACCGAAGAACGGTGCCTCCGCGTTCAACACACGTGCAGCCCGGTGACGTCTCCCACGCCTTGATCCAACAAGGAGAGAGGGAGAGGTTGGGGAAGACTCCGTCCAGCAGCAGCACGACGGCGTGGTGGTGGTGGAGGAGCGTGGCAATCCCGCAGGGCTTCGCCAAGCACTGCGGGAGAGGAGGAGGACTTGGGAGAGGGGAAGGGCTGCGCCAGAACTTGGGTGGTGGCTGCCCTCCCACCCCTCCACTATTTATAGGTGGGGGGAGAGGGGGGCCGGCCCCCTTAGATCTCATCTAGGGTTGGGGGCGGCGGCCAAAGGGGGGATGAGTGCCTCCCAAGTCAAGTGGAGGCCCTCCCCCTTAGGGTTTCCCCTCTCCCATGCGCATGGGCCTTGGGGGGGGGGGCTGGTGCCCCTGGCCCATTAAGGCTAGGGCGCCCCCTTACAGCCCATGCTGCTGTATTGGACGTGGTGGAACATTTTCCGGACCTCCGGACCCCTCCGGAATCCTCCGGAACCTTCTGGAAGCTTCCCGGTACAATACCGAAAAACCCGAACTTTTCCCGGAACCCGAACAACAACTTTCCATATATAAATCTTTACCTCCGGACCATTCCGGAACTCCTCGTGACGTCCGGGATCTCATCCGGGACTCCGAACAACATTCGGTAACCACGTACATGCTTTCCCTATAACCCTAGCGTCATCGAACCTTAAGCGTGTAGACCCTACGGGTTCGGGAACCATGCAGACATGACCGAGACGTTCTCCGGTCAATAACCAACAGTGGGATCTGGATACCCATGTTGGCTCCCACATGTTTCACGATGATCTCATCGGATGAACCACGATGTCGGGGATTCAATCAATCCCGTATGCAATTCCCTTTGTCCATCGGTATGTTACTTGCCCGAGATTCGATCGTCGGTATCCCTATACCTTGTTCAATCTCGTTACCGGCAAGTCTCTTTACTCGTTCCGTAACTCACATCATCCCGTGATCAACTCCTTGGTCACACTGTGCACATTATGATGATGTCCTACCGAGTGGGCCCAGAGATACCTCTCCGTTTATACGGAGTGACAAATCCCAGTCTCGATTCGTGCCAACCCAACAGACACTTTCGGAGATACCTGTAGTGCACCTTTATAGTCACCTAGTTACGTTGTGACGTTTGGTACACCCAAAGCATTCCTACGGTATCCGGGAGTTGCACAATCTCATGGTCTAAGGAACTGATACTTGACATTAGAAAAGCTCTGAGCAAACGAACTACACGATCTTGTGCTAGGCTTAGGATTGGGTCTTGTCCATCACATCATTCTCCTAATGATGTGATCCCGTTATCAACGACATCCAATGTCCATGGTCAAGAAACCATAACCATCTATTGATCAACGAGCTAGTCTCCTAGAGGCTTACTAGGGACATGGTGTTGTCTATGTATCCACACATGCATCTGAGTTTCCTATCAATACAATTCTAGCATGGATAATAAACGATTATCATGAACAAGGAAATATAATAATAACCTATTTATTATTGCCTCTAGGGCATATTTCCAACACAAGCACCTCAATGGTAGTATCAATCGCATGAATACTTTGATTACTCTTTGCAACAAGCGATTGGATATTTTGGATCTTAAGATGGTGTCTTTTCTGGAGAATTTAGGGAAGCGTAAAGAGCCTCCCGGGTTTGAGAAAACCCTTACAAAAGTTGCCAAAACTTCGGAAGACAAAACTTAGATCCTTGCTTTATGCCTAGCTAAGGGCGTAAAACTATAGCGCTTGTTGGGAGGCAACCCAATGAATAAAATTTATTTTTGCTTTTTGCTTTCTGTTGTTGAGTGTTAGCACAATTATGCTACTGTTATGATTGTGTTTTTATGTCTTAATTAGTGTTTGTGCCAAGTAAAGTCTTTAGGATCTTCTTGGGTGATAGTTGTTTGATCTTGCTGAAAAAGACAGAAACTTTGCGCTCATGAAAATAATTTTCATAAATCACAGTAAAGAGATTTTGCTCTGATTCTTTGTGCATAAGATTAATATACAAATTACCCTGGTCGTCCTAATTTTTTAGAATTTTTGGAGTTCCAGAAGTATTCGCAAAAGTCAGACTACTACAGACTGTTCTGTTTTGACATATTCTATTTTCTTTGTGTTGTGTGCTTATTTTGATGGCTCTATGGTTTTCTTTGATGATTTTTTGCCATAGAGAAGTTGGAATACAGTAGATATAATACAAAAACAAAACATGAATTGGTTTTATACAACACTTATAGTAGTGATTTATTTTTCTTACACTAACGGATCTCATGAAAGTTTTGTTGAGTTTTGCGTGATTGAAGTTTTCAAGTTTTGAGTTATCTTACGATGGATGAAGGAAGGATGCAAGAGCCTAAGCTTGGGGATGCCCCGGAATCCCAAGCTATTATCCAAGAATGAGCAACCAACTAAGCTTGGGGATGCCCCCTAGTGGCATCCCCGCTTTCTTCCAACAACTATCGGTATTTTACTCGAGGCTATATTTTTATTAGTCAGATGATATGTGTTTTGCTTGGAGAGTCTTGTATGATATAAGTCTTTGATTTTTTTATTTTTGTGTTTTAAGTCATCAATAATTGCTGGACACACCTATTTGAGAGAGCCAAAATTATATCATGACTTGTTAGAATTGCTCTTTGTGCTTCACTTAAATCTTCTATGAGCTAGGACTTGCTCTAGTGCTTCACTTATATCTTTTTAAGCACAGTGTGCTTAGTATTTTGAAGAAATTCTCTCTTGCTTCACTTAAATTATTTTGAGACAAAGAAATTTTTTTATTCTCACGATCTTCACTTATATTTGTTTGAGCTTATGAAAAGCAACACATGAAAATTAGTCCCAAAGTGATAGATATCCAAGAAGGATAAAGTAAAAAAAAATCATGAAGATCATTGGACAAGATAAACTTGATTCTTAGTAATAGTTTTGAGATATGATGATGTGATATGCGAGTTATCACTACTAGGGAAAACCCTAGTAGTAGCGCGGGTTTAATGCCCACTAGTAGCGTGGGTAGCCGCGCTACCAATAAGGTGCTACAGCTATTTGTGACAGCCTGGTTTTTGCCCTCTCTCATTTGCTTGATTTTCATTTGGATTCAATTTGAAATTTGGAGTTTTTGAATCTTTTCATATGGACTTAAACACTTGGGTACCCTTGGCTTTCACCCAAGTGCTCCATTTCCCTCTCTAATCATCATTCCCCTTCTGATCCATGCCAAAATAATCTTTGGAATATTTTTCTTAAATGAAAAATATTCATTTTTCTTCCAAAAACCATAGCCAGATAAGTATGCTCCAAAGCAACCCCAATTTTTACGGCCCAGAAAAATCTGAGAAAATTCACAAATATTCTTTGAACCCTAGGGCACCTTCCTGAGCAAAAATATTTCCTCACTTTTTGGAATATATTTGCTACAGAAAATATTTTCTTTTCTGGACAGAAATGGTGGTTTCCACAGCAACTACCATTTTACTTGCTCCATTGTGCCTGGGTTTTCTTGTGCATTTTCACCTTAGTAACTCTTGGCTAACCTCCAAAGCACAGCCTCTAACTCCCAGCTGTTTGACCACAGTAACCGCTCAAAGTTACTGACCAGAAACTTACTTGGCATGTAAAAATTTCTCTTCTGCACCTGGATCCAAACCAAAGCGTGGTAATACTCAAAACTACAAACAACATGCCAGACATGAAGTTTGGGCTTAGGTCGGCATGAGGTCATAGTTCACGCGGTGACCGCGTTCGTCCAGGCGTGCTGGCATGCAGCCGACGCGCTCTGCGACGCGCCCGAGCCTCTGTTGCTCGCGTGCTCGCTTCCCCGCCTGCCTAAGCGTGCCAAACCTCGCCACCATCATTGTCTCAACGTCATTAACTCCTCCCTGGAGCTCGCTGACGCTGGAGCTCGCCGCAGCGAGCACCGGCACGGTCCGGCCAACCCAACAGTGCCGTGCGCACTGTGCTCGTCGCCTTCTCCTCGTTCCTGTGCTCGTCTCCGTCCGCCAATAGTTGCCGCGTGAGCTGCGTCGCCTTCTCCCCCTCTCACTGACGCCACTCATCGCCGGGCGCCGTGGACATGTGTCCACCGGCGGAGCCCGAAACCCCCTCGCCGCTCGCCTATAAATAGAGCCGCCCCCAGCCTCCTCGAGCACCATCCAGCACTCCCACACACCCCACAAGCGAGTAGGAAGCCGTAGCCTGGCCGGGCAGGCCGCGGGCCGCCGTCCTCAAGCTCGAGCTCGCCGGCGATCCCCTCTGGTCGCCGTGGTAGCTCCAGCACCTCCCAGGCCAGGGCGATCCTTCCTGGGCCTCCGCCCCTCTCCGGTGAAGCCATCCCGCCCCTCTGGAGCCCCTGGAGTTGCCTCTGCTCGTCGTCTTCTTCATCTCCGGCGACCACCGTGTTCTGCCTCCGCTTGCGAGGTTGATTCCGACGCCGTCCGACCGCCCCTAGCTACGCTACGGGTATGGGCAGGTGCGCCTCAACCCCCTCTTGCCATCCCTCCCTCTCGTTTTGGCCAAGGAGCCCTCGTCGCCGGCGAGAGCTCCAGCGGAGCTGCGACTCCCTCTGTTTCCTTCTCCCCCTCCTCCCCACCTGACTAGCAGGGCCCGCTAGTCAGCCACTCTGTACGCGCACGAAGCGGTACGAGTGGTGGCGCCCCTGGGCTTTACGCCTTCGACGTCACCCCCCAGTCTGTTTATTTTTATTCAAATTCATTTGAATTTACAGAACACTTCAAACAGCCATAACTCTTCAACCATAAGTCAAAATGAATTGATTCTTTTTGCATTTTGTTCTTTGCAAAGAAATCTAACAGCTCACCAAATATGAGATTTTTCTTAGCTGTTTAGAATTTCTGGTGATTTTCAGAAGAGTTCTTGATATTTTCTTTTTGTGTTTAAAATTATTTTCAGAGGGTGAGGCTTGTCTTGAGGATCACCAGAAGGCTTGTGAACCTCATCTGCACTAAGGCAAGCCACAACAACATTTTCATGGTGCCATTTCAATATTTATGATTTTCTTACTTGAATGAAATGATTAATCCATGCATTTAAATAACTATTGTGTTATTTATATTCTGTTAAGTGTTTGTTAGTTATTATTCTTGATTTACAGTATGTTGAAACTAGCTTAGTTGGTGAAGTAAAGCTAAGGTCTATTTGTGGTGACGATAAAAATAATTTTGTTATGCATGTTAGTAATTACTTAAAGTTATTTTCTTACATAAATAAAATGGTAAAAATTTGCTAGAAAATACTCTGTTAAGTACTTGTTTAGTCATTTTATTTGACTTACAGAATGTTTGAACCTAACTTGGTTGGTAAAGAAATTAGGATTTGTTTGTGGTATAATCTTTGCTATGCATGTGAGAAATAAATCGAAGTTATTTTCTTGCATGAGAAAATAATAAAACTTGTTGCAAAACATTTTGTTTAAAATGTGAGTTACCCTGATCAGCAAAGTAATATGAGTTGTTGAGGTTTATGCTTAGTGTGAATATGTTTGACATCGGTCATTTTCGTTAATAAGTGATGCATGTGTAGTTTTGCATTTCATGGCATGCTATGACACTGGTCATTTTCATTTTAAGTTGAACCTGAATATAACTCAACTTGAATATACCGTTGACTGGGTCATGGTGCCGCTGAATCGAGTTTTCCCCAGTGCAACCACATTTGCCTTTGTGGGAAGGCCTTGATTTGGTCCATTGACATTGCCTCTGGTCGGTGCCTCCAACTAGGGAAGGTTACATCGTGCTTACCCTGGCCCGGTAAGCAGGCATAACCTTGTGTGCCCGTTGTTGAGATTATGGTACCGGGTCCCCGAGTGGGATCATTTTGGCCACGACGGTGGTCGGTGTGTCTTTGGTAGACACGGGGCCACCCAGGACTAGCCCGTTGGGATTGGGTCGGAGTGGCCGGGAGAGTGTCATGGCAATGGAAGGGTTTCGTCGGAATGCCGTTGGTCCACCCGAATGGGAGTGCGAGGCCATGGGTTCCGTGGTGTGGGTACAGTGTGCTACCTCTGCAGAGTGTATAATCTATCGATAGCCGAGTCCACGGTCACAGGCACCTCATAGTAGGTCCCACCATGAGTCAACGTTAAATAAAATCTGCACACTAAGTTATGAACTTTGCATTATTGAGGATGGCAGAAAGGCCATCGAGATGTTCGGGACCAGGTATTGGTCGTGGTTGTGATCGCCGCAAGGATCACGAGTTACTCTTGTCAAGACCACGATGGTGGTTTGTTTGTGATCTCAGAATGATCACGGTTGGTAAGTTCGTCCCGAGGGACGTTCGAGCATGATCACAGCATGTTGGACATATAGTGTTGCATTATTATTAATTGGTTAATTATCATGATATTGTTTGTCATTATGATTATGCCTGTTGTGAGCTTGCAAGTACATTCAATGTACTGACCTGTCGTGTCATGCCAAATTTCAGGAAAGTCTCGTTGGAGAGGAGCGCTGCTCGAGTCTAGATCGTGTCCACATTGGTGTCCCTGTGATACGGAGCTTCCGCTACGACGTTATTCCGCTGTCGCGTAGTTGTCCTGATCGAGGCCCCTTTATGTTCACTAAATAATGTACATATTGTTCAGCCGCACCGGGTGTGCCACTTGGCCTCGACGGCTGTTGTGATATAAACTGTGGTCCGCTAGCATCAATAAAGCGATTGTTTTCTGTACCAAGATGTTGTGTGTTGCCAGAAGACATGGTCTCTGGGCTGGCAATGCATGGTAAACCGGTCGCTCTGAGCCGGGGTGCCACAACGCTTGGTATTAGAGCCGCGCTGACTGTAGGCCACGCTAGACTACGACGTGTTAACTGGACGTCAGATATGAGTTTAAGTTGAGTGCCGGTAGCAATTGTAGCTGGTTGTTGCATTGCATGCATTTGGTTTATAAATTTTTATGCTAACCTGCTAATGGTTGTGGGTGTAGATGGCTCCGGTGCCGTATCCGTGCCAGTTGCAGCTGATGCCGTACACGTCACCGCACCTCCTTCGCAACATGTGGCGTCGGCTGTACCCTCTCGGAGACGACCCAGTCTATCGTGTGTACCGGGAGCATCTAGCTGATTCAGTGTATGAGTATCACGCAGTGGTCACTCTGCGCACTAGTTCCGATTCCAACTCTTACACTCGTACTTCTCGGAGCGGTTATGCCTCCACCGCTTCTCAGGCTGTCCAGTTTGCTGCATTCGAGGTCCTTGTCGAGCTTCGCTACAACGAGGTCCGAATGCAGAACCACCCAGGTTTCTATTACTACCCTTCTCTGCACGACAATGGTCATGTCCGTTTCCCTATCATTGATCCGGAGTCTGACAGTGTTGCCAGCCACCTTGCTCGTTATGTCACTGCTAGCTATCTTATGATCCACGAGCTGGACCGAGAGCTGACCCGTGCCCGTACTGCTTTAGCCGCTGCTTTAGTCACTACTAGATCTGCCACTACTCCATCTTCTCTAGGATTTACCCCTTATATTTCAGCCAGTTCTAGTTCCCCTATCTCACCGGTTACTCCTCCGAGTAGCACGGGCGTTGTCGTGGAATTGTCACGGCAGATGTCCTAGGGTGAGGACTTAGTCGTGAGGCCGGCGCATCTATGTAGTAGCTTGAGAGGGGTTGATTGGGATGAGAGACGTAGGGCGGATCAACGCACAAGACAAGGGTTTAGACAGCTTTGGGCCCCGGGAAACATCATCCGGTAATAACCCTACATGTTGTTTGAGGCTAGATCTCATTACGCTCATGAGGGAGTCGCCGTAAACCGGCTCTCCTCTAATTGTGTCTAGCCCTAGAGATTATTGATTGTTGCCTGTCCCTCTTTGGGGAGCCCTGCCCCTCCTTATATATCTTGAAGGGGCGGGTTACATGTGGAGTCCTATTAGGATTAGGACTAGTCTATCTCTAATATAAACCGGATACAAGTCCAGGTCTTAACTCCTTGTAAGACAAATATTCCTCATGCCTTTCCTCTTAAACCGGCCCACCATTAACATAAACCGGCCTTCTGGGCTTTGGGCCTTGTCACCGTCTGTCCCGCCCGCCGGGTTACCAGTGAATCATAATGTTCAGTCAGGTTTCTTGTAAACCGTCTGGTCTGTGCGGGTCGCCGGTGAATCTCCAAGTGTCAGCGGGGTCTCAAATAAACCGCCAAGTCCGGCCGGGTTATACTTCCGGCCGGTTTACGCCATGGGGTATATCCCCGACATTAGCCCCCAGTTTAATTTGGATTTATCCATGTTAAACTGATCCTGTAAAATAAACACAAGAACAAACTTGACAGGTTGTGCTCCGGGTTAAGAATTCTTGTAAACCGGCACCTGATCATCCTTAAGTCCTTGTCATTTCCCCCCTTCTAAAAAATCCGAGTCAATAGACCAGCTTCATAATCAATTTGCTTGTAGAAGATATTTCGTAAATAAAGAATCCATTTGAATCGGCCTTCAATGCTCTGATTTGAAAAAATATTGGTCTTCAAATATTCAACTGATATCAGCCGGTTTGAAAATGTATAACTTGCCGGTTTATCATTGCCAAAATTGCCGGTTTATAAATATTGATGGCACCGGGTCATAATTGTTGCCGACGCCGGGTCATAGTTATTGGTGATGCCGAGTCATGATTGTTGGTAACGCTGGGTCATGATTGTTGCAGACACCGGGTCAATCTGGTTTGCTCATAACTGAAAATTGAAAGATATTTCTCGCTTATATCCATATTACCTGTAGCCCCCAAGTCTTGAGCAGAACAAAGTGATGGTTTAAGACTTGCTTCAATATAAATACTGCCACTTTTGAAGAAATCCATGTTGTTCATCCCAGTCACTTAGTAAAAACTGAATACTCCATATTATGTAGCCCCCAAGTGCCGGGTTGTCTTGCTTGCAGCAACCTGGGACTTGAAATCGCCTTATGCTCATAAAAACTTCAATCAGTGTAGCCCCCAAGGGTCGGGTCATTATGCAATAATGAGCAGGGACTTTGTAAATATAATCATGTAGACTTGAGCAGTGATGTGTAGCCCCCAAGGGCCGGCTTAGTAAGATAATACTGAACTGGGACTTGATATATACTTCAATGAAAATAACATCTTATAATGTAGCTTCCATCGTAGGGCTTGAACCCACGTCCACAAGGTTAAGGGCTTTGTGCTTTACCAACTGAGCAGTGGATCCTTCAATATAATGGACGAAAATTTGTGTACCTTGAATTGTTGACAGGAGCAATTGGTAGCCCCCAAGGGCCAGCTCATTATGATATGATGAGTCGGGTCTTCAATAAGACTAGTAAAAATGACTTTGCATTAGCCCCCAAGTGTCATGGTGCATGCTTGCAGCGACATGAGACTTGCATGTACTCTCAATTTGAATAATGTAGCCCCCAAGTGCCGGGTTGTAAGCCTGCAGTGACTCGGGACTATTCCTTCCATTGTAGAATAAATCACATCCTTTGATAAAATAATAGCCATTGCGCTAAAGCGACTTTGAAAACCTCAATAATACCGGTTATTAATAACCATAAAAATCCAGCCATGTTGGCTATTCAAGATAATATAATCCGGTATGAAAACCTTATTCATTCACATAATGAAAATTCAGCCAAGTTTGGCTATTTGAATAATATAACCCAATGATTTATAAGCGCATGATTCCAATGGCGCAATCCAAATATATACTGGCGACTTATAGTCCAAAGCCAGGCGGGTTTAATAAACACCGGATAATTTATCATCATACTTTGTTCAACCTGTTTCTGCATACAACGAGTTTAAAGTGTCCTGGCGGTTTACTGCCGGACGGGTCATAATGCCCAACATATAACTCGGGTTTATAACCAAGGCTGCACTTAAGAATAATCAAATATGAAATATATCATACCTGTGACATTGAATCACATTGTTGGTTTTACCAACTTTTTGTAGTAAGGGTGATAACCCCAATCTTGAGTACTGATAACTCCTTCCATATTGTGCCGGTTTATGATAAAACCGTACCGGGTTGTGATAAACACCGGATTATCCATATTCGATGCTGGCGACTTGTAGTCGAAACCAGACCGGGTTAATAACACCGGATTATAATTGATCATGTATTTTCAACTTGTAATTGAAAGCCAAGCCGGGTTGATAAACACCGGTTTAAAAACGTCACAAATCTTATGAAAACAAAGAAAACTCAGCAAAAGGCAAATAAAAACCGTTGTAGCCGAGGCTTTTCACGGGCTGCCAGGCCCCAAATTCGATCAAGAGGTGTAGCTATGGTTCGGATACGACCAAGCCTCCAAGTGATGCTGTGGCATTGCGCCGATCAAGAGGTGTAGCTATGGTTCGGATACGACCAAGCCCCCAAGTGATGCTGTGGCATTTCGCCGATCAAGAGGTGTAGCTATGGTTCGGATACGACCAAGCCCCCAAGTGATGCTGTGGCATTTCACCGATCAAGAGGTGTAGCTATGGTTCGGATACGACCAAGCCCCCAAGTGATGCTGTGGCATTTCGCCCATCAAGAGGTGTAGCTATGGTTCGGATACAACCAAGCCCCCAAGTGATGCTGTGGCATTTCGCCGATCAAGAGGTGTAGCTATGGTTCAGATACGACCAAGCCCCCAAGTGATGTTGTGGCATTTTGCCGATCAAGAGGTGTAGCTATGGTTCGGATACGACCAAGCCCCCAAGTGATATTGTAGAAAGCTTTGATAAGCTGAATCAAGGGGTAAACCGGACGCCGCTTTATGAACAGAAACCCCCATGTAACCACACATGATAAGCCAATAAGGCAGGATACCCATGTTTTAACCGCGCATCATGGCTGCAGGTCCTCTTTGGCAACCTTTAACTTTTTGCAAGAAATAAATTCTTCTTGAACCGGATATTGAGGGCTTCAAAGCTTTGTGGGAGACACCTTTCCCTTGCACCGGATTTTAAACCGGAAACTTCATGTTCAGCCGAAAATTTTCTAACGGCTTTTAAACTCGAACTTGCGAGAAGTTAATTCCTTTTGAACCGGACATTCTTAAACCGGATTTGAGAGCTTCAGAGCTTTGTGGGAGACAGATTTCCCTTGAACCGGATTGTAAACCGGATATTTGAGAGCTTCAGCGAGACTGACTTCCCTTGAACAGGATTTTAAACCGGAATCTTTTCTGATGACCCGAAACTTCTTCATTGAGCCGGGATTTTGTAGCTGTCCTATACTTTCCAAGCCGGAAATTTTCTGACGGCCTTTAAATTTTCATCAATATAACAGTAGCCTCCGGGACCGGGTTATCGTTCCCTCCATCGTCCTGGGGTTCTTAAATTTGCTTAAACTGGCAAGATTTGCTGAGCCATGTCATCGTAGCCCCCGAGTCTCAAAGGTGACTCGAGGAGTTGGCTTGAGACTCTCCATATTTGACCGTGATGTAAATCGGCATAACTTGTATATCATCGGTGTTGATAGCACGATGTGAATCCACAAAAGGTTGAGGTGACTGCGGCGGGTTATAAATGATCCCATATGAGCCGTGTCAGCAACTCGGCCAATGGTTCCTTCCAACTGGTGATTTGAAGTTAACCAAACTGTAGTGGCGGTGACTTGTGGGCCTGCCCATTGAACCATCCAGTGCAGACGATGGCTGATAATATATAATAATTTGCCTCCAAATTGTTAGAAGAAAACCGGGCTATCCAAGCAGTGACTTGCTCATACTTAATAAATAGCTCATGCAGACAGGCGCGACCCGATGTATTGATGAAGACCAGCCCGTGAGAGACGGACGGTAAAGACGACCGCAACATCAGAGGCGATATAGACAGATGAGTCGGCCATGGTGTTATAAGCCCGTGCAGACAGGCGAGTTAATCGCAGGCACGGTAAGCCGGGCGGACAGGCGAGTCAATTGCAGGCACGGTAAACCAGGCGGACGGGCGCTGTAAGCCGCGCGGACGGGTAAGTCAGCCAAGTTGTGTTGATGTAGTGAACAATTGTCCTGCATCAACAATATTGCAGACCAAGGAAAAAAATAAACTGCTCTTTGACAAAAATAATATGTGCCAATAAGATAAATTTAAATGGATGTCACCTGATTCGTCTGGACGACAGATGTCCCTTTGCGCAGATCAAATTTTGCTCGTGGTGCCTGTGGAATTAGTACTTTGTCTGATCTTTATCCACTTTTTTTAAAAAACCCCACACGGTGCGGCAGAACTGGCTGGGCGGCTCGATTTGAGCAGAGGCGGCTCAACGCAGATGAAACCGTGGAAACAGCGGTTCAGACGCGGAAGAAGTGGCCTGCGGCGGAGGCAAGCTGCTCAGCCGGGCCGGCTCAGTGCGGGCACGGCGAGGCAGCGTGGCGGAGGTGCCGGCTCAGTTCCACATCAGCGGGGGCGGCTCGGCGACGCAGGGCCGCAGCTAAGGCTGAGAGCAGCGGCGACTCAACGGGGGCGTCTCACATGGCGGCGAGGGAGGCTGAGCGCGGGCGGAGTAGCACGAGGCCCAAGCAGCAGCGCGTTGCAGCAGTGGCGACTCACAGGCGACCGGAGGATCTGACAATACCCGAATCGCTGGTATCTTGTGATGACGACGCCAGCCGATGGGCGTTAAAAGCCTCTGTACTAGCACTCCGGTCCCCTTGCCCCCACGTGAGAAGCATTCAATTGTGCGAGACTTGAGCCGACGTAAATCCAGATGATTATACTTTCAACTGTCCTTTCCTTTTAAAAATATTTTATCTGATCCCAGTGAAATTTGGAACTTGATGTCTTGTCTCTGTTAATCTTTCCTGTAACTGCTGGCCTACGTATATTCCCACCGTAGACTTTGGGCATTGCTGTGTTGGTATTTTGAGGCTTTTTCTTGGTGCGGTTCCATAGGCATACCTATATGATGTCCCTGAAAATAGTGTATGTGCATGTACCTTTTTCCAAATGATCAGCGGCGCTGGTAGTATTTTCATAATGGTTTTTGTTTGCCTCCTCGTAATTCTGCCAGACTGGCCGCACAAGAATCAATCTCTATCGCTATGTACGAGTTGAGTCGGCAGCAAGAACTTGTCGGTCTCGGCGGCTTGTACAGGACTCCTGTCGGTCTCGGCCTCTTGCAGGCGGGTACTCCAAACATCGATCAGACTTCAGATCGCTGTACATTGAAGGAAATAGCACCAGCAGCTACGAGTTGATGCTCCGTAACTTGTAATGTGTCCAATCAAACTCTAACGGGAGTTGACGGTCTCAGCGACGTGGTGATTTGACAGCTTGATGGATTGCTAGATGCCACGCACAGCCCACCGAGAAAAGTTGACCGCATCCACCTGATTGCATAGCACATTGCATGACGACGGCGACGGACAAACTGTAACCCTAATTTTTTCCTGAACTTAATTTTGTCCTTGTTGTTCCAACTCATCGTTGATGATATAAATTCTTCCGTGCCGGCTATTGCTCATCCGGCGGGTTGTGAACTTCTCGAGTCCTGAAAAGATCCCTCCAAAAACTCAACACCACCGTGCGCAGGCCCCACGATAACCTTGTGGTCGTGGGTTCGAGCCCCACGGTGGGTGCCAACTGTCGTGGAATTGTCACGGCAGATGTCCTAGGATGAGGACTTAGTCGTGAGGCCAGCGCATCTATGTAGTAGCTTGAGAGGGGTTGATTGGGATGAGAGATGCAGGGCGGATCAACGCACAAGACAAGGGTTTAGACAGCTTCGGGCCCCGGGAAGCATCATCCGATAATAACCCTACATGCTGTTTGAGGCTAGAAATCATTACGCTTATGAGGGAGTCGCTGAAACCAGTTCTTCTCTAATTGTGTCTAGCCCTAGAGATTATTGATTGTTGCCTGTCCCTCTTTGGGGAGCCCTGCCCCTCCTTATATATCTTGAAGGGGCGGGTTACATGTGGAGTCCTATTAGGATTAGGACTAGTCTATCTCTAATACAAACCGGATACAAGTCCAGGTCTTAACTCCTTGTAAGACAAATATTTCTCATGCCTTTCCTCTTAAACCGGCCCACCATTAACATAAACTGGCCTTCTGGGCTTTGGGCCTTGTCACCGTCTGTCCCGCCCGCCGGGTTACCAGTGAATCATAATGTTCAGTCAGGTTGCTTGTAAACCGTCTGGTCTGTGCGGGTCGCCGGTGAATCTCCAAGTGTCAGCGGGGTCTCAAATAAACCGCCAAGTCCGGCCGGTTTACGCCGTGGGGTATATACCCGACAGGCGTCTCGGCCGTGAACCCTTTCAGTACTCCTGCCGAGTGGGTTTCACTTCTCACCACTCCTGTAGCCCCGATGCTTCATCCTACCCCTGCCCCTGAGGGAGAGCCCTGGAGGCAGCGCCGTCGTGTTACCTTTAACCCGGAGGTTTCCGTTAACCACGTCAGTTCAGGATCCGAGACCGCTTCAGGGGAGGACACCGCAGCACCAGCAGAGCAGTAGTATCTTTGAGTATTCGTAGTCGTCCGGATGATGTACGGATGTAGTCGTACGAGTCATGATGTTTTGTTGCATGTATGAGAGTAGTTGAACCTGGCATGTTGTTTATCTTTCATGAGTCTGTGTATAATTATGTTGGGACTTTATTCGCCGTATTTTCTTCGCTCTTTTGTTTTCTTCCGAGATTTGTTGCTGGCTTTTCCCCAAATTTATTCTTGGATGTTTCTCATCTCGATTGCGTTGTCTTGGGAAAAATCCACAATAGGATGACGCGGGGAGGCAGCAGTAGCAACGTTCGTGAGGGAACTCCTGTTCGTCGTTCCGCACGACAGGCAGGACATTCTCCCGAGCCGTACGTTCCGCCACCACCTCCACCGCCAAATCCGCCCTCCACCGAGCAAATTCTGCGTATGTTTGAGGAAAGAAGGAACAATGATCTGATTGAAATATTAAGAAGTGTGCAAGCTATGGTTGGACATAATGGAAATCAGAACGGTCATCACTCAAAGCTGTCAGATTTTCAAAGGACCAAGCCACCCAGTTTCAGTCAGATTGTTGACCCATTGGATGCAGACGATTGGTTGCGCACCATTGAGAAAAAGCTTGAGATTGCTCGTACTGAAGAAAATGATAAAGTTCCACTTGTAACTTATTACCTTGAAGGCGCAGCTGCCATATGGTGGGAAAATACAAAAGCCATGTGGCCTGTTGATGAAGAAATCACCTGGGAAAAGTTTAAGGATCAGTTCCGGAAATATGATATCCCTACTGGAGTTATGAAGACTAAGCAGCGAGAATTTCTCGCACTCGTCCAAGGAAATCAGTCTGTGGGTGAATATTTGCAAAAATTCAATCAGCTGGCCCGTTACTCTCTTTATGACGTGGCCACCGAAGAAAGGAAGATTGACAGATTTCTTGGAGGCTTAAATCCGCAACTCCGGTGTACTCTCAGTATGCTTGATTTCCCAGATTTTCAAACTCTGGTGAACAAGGCTTTCATTGCTGAACGGGAGCACAAGCTTGTAGCAGATAATAGGTTTGTTAACAACGACAACAAGCGTAAGTTTGAGCCAAAGAAGGATGGGCAACCAGTGCAAAAGGCTCATACCTGGCAGCAGACTCAGGTAGAATACAAGCCAAATTGGCAGCAGAATGTTAACAAGACCACCACTTAAGTCAGGAATGTCGTGACCAACCCAATACATGAGGAGCGTCAGCGCAATAATTCTTGCTTCAATTGTGGGCAGAACGGACATTATGCCAGACAGTGCCCCAAGAACAACAAGGCGAATGCCCTAATCAGGCCACAAGTCAACTTTATGGAGTCATGGCCGACCCAGCAAAACTTCACTGGGCACATGCATCATATCTCCGCCGATGAAGCCCAAGAGAAGCCAGAAGTCGTCATTGGTATGTTTTCTGTTAATGACATACCTGTTGTAATTTTATTTGACTCTGGGGCTTCCCATTCTTTTATTTCTCGGAGTTTTGCTGCCCAAAACAACTTTCCTTGCACGCTTTTGGGCAAAAATATGCTGGTACAAACCCCGGGATCTATAATCAAGAGCAATCTGGTCTGCCGTGATCTGGAAATCAATATCAATGGAGTCTACTTTCCAACCTCTCTGATAATCATTGAGTCTGAAAAGTTGGATATTATATTGAGTATGAATTGGTTGACCAAATATCAAGTTTGCATAAACTGCGCCACACGAGAAGTCACTTTGACCAGTCTGAATGGGCAGACTACCAAATTCTATGCTCGCAAGAATATACCCAAGCAAGAATTGGTTTGCACCGCTGTGGCTGAGTTGGAATTAATTCCTGTGGTCAGCGAGTACCCTGATGTATTTCCAGAAGAATTGCCAGGCATGCCACTAGATCGGGAACTGGAATTTGCAATAGATCTTGTGCCCGGGACTGCACCGTTATACAAGAAGTACTACCGGATTCCCTCATCAGAATTAGTGGAGCTAAAGAAACAGCTTGATGAATTGCTCCAGAAAGGATATATTCGTCCCAGCTCTTCACCATGGGGATCACCTACTATTTTCGTGGACAAAAAGGATGGCAGTCTCCGCTTGTGCGTAGATTATCGCCAGCTGAATGAGGTCACCATCAAAAATAAATATCCGCTGCCAAGGATTGATGATCTGTTTGATCAGCTCAGTGGGGCTAAAGTATTCTCTAAGATCGATTTACGGACCGGATATCATCAGCTCAAGATTAAAAAGGAGGATATTCCTAAGACCGCATTCACTACTCGGCACGGTCTTTATGAATATACCGTGATGTCCTTTGGTCTCACCAATGCCCCTACTTTCTTCATGCACATGATGAACAAAGTATTCATGGACTTCCTCGACAAATTCGTGGTAGTCTTCATCGATGACATCCTCATTTATTCCAAGGGTGAAGAAGAGCACAAGGATCACCTCCGAGCAGTGCTACAACGACTCCGCGACCATCAGCTATACGCCAAATTCAGTAAATGCGAATTTTGGCTCAAGCAAGTTGGGTTTCTCGGACATGTACTATCCGCTGAAGGTATAGCCGTGGACCCGAGCAAAGTAAAGGATGTGCTCGATTGGGTGCCGCCCACGACTGTGACGCAGATCCGGAGTTTTCTCGGATTAGCTGGATATTACCGTCATTTCATTGAAGGGTTTTCCAAGATTGCTAAACCCATGACAGAGCTGCTCAAAAAGGATAAGAAGTTTGAATGGACGGAGGACTGTGAGAAAAGTTTTAATGAGCTAAAGATACGGCTGACAACCGCACCCGTATTGACTCTTCCAGACATTTATCGCAGTTTTGATGTGTATTGTGACGCCTCCAGGCAAGGCATTGGTGGCGTGCTTATGCAAGACAGCAAGGTAGTAGCATATGCATCGCGACAGCTACGACCCCACGAGGGGAATTATCCTACACATGATTTGGAATTGGCTGCGGTGGTTCATGCGCTAAAAATTTGGAGACACTACCTCATTGGAAAAAGGTGTCAAATTTTTACCGACCACAGAAGTCTCAAATACATCTTTACTCAGCCAGATTTAAACCTCCGTCAGCGAAGATGGCTAGAGTTGGTCAAGGATTATGACCTTGGAATAAATTACCACCCGAGTAAGGCCAACGTGGTTGCCGATGCACTCAGTCGAAAGCCCGTCAGCTTAAATGTCATATTGAAATCCTTGCCTTCCGAACTCCAAGAGGAGATCGCTCAGCTCAACTGGGTCATAGTGGATGCTGGCCTCGCTAATGTTTTGGAAGTTACCCCCACACTTGAGATAGAGATCCGCAAGGCCCAGTCAGATGACGCCGAGCTGCAAAGACGTGCCAAGGGCCATATGGCAGAGCAGACCTCAGATTTCTCCAAGGACAAACTCGGTACCCTCCGATTCCGTGGACGGATTTGTGTACCCAATCAACCAGACTTAAGGAAGAAAATCCTGTCAGAAGCACACGAGTCCTCATATTCCATTCACCCGGGAGGTACGAAAATGTATGAGGACCTTAGACAAATATTCTGGTGGGATGGAATGAAGAAAGACATTGCCTATTTTGTAGCCTGTTGCGACATATGCAACAAGGTGAAGGCAGAGCATCAGAAGCCAGCCGGACTCCTCCAACCGCTGCCGGTTTCACAATGGAAATGGGATGACGTTTGTATGGATTTCATTACGGGATTGCCTAAGACTCGGCGAGGCAATGATGCAATCTGGGTCATAGTGGACACCCTAACCAAGGTCGCCCACTTCATTCCGATCAGCACCAGATACAGGGCAGATCAACTTGCACAGCTGTATGTATCCAGAATAGTCAGTCCGCATGGAGTACCCAAAACCATCACTTCCGACCGAGGTTCCCTGTTTACCTCCGCTTTTTGGTCACGCCTCCATCAAGCCTTGGGGACAGCACTAAAATATAGTACTCCTTATCATCCTCAGACGGATGGACAGACAGAACGGGTAAATCAAATACTCGAAGATATGTTGCGAGCCTGTGCTTTAGCACAAGGACCCAAATGGGAAGACTGTTTGCCATATGCCGAGTTTTCCTATAACAACAGCTGCCACACCAGTCTGAAAATGTCACCGTATGAAGCTCTGTATGGCCGTAAGTGCCGCACTCCTTCAAATTGGTCTCAAACTGGAGATAGCCGCATCTTCAGAACAGATCTCATGATGGAAGCTGAGAAACAAGTTAAGGAAATCAGAGACAGATTGCAATTGGCCAAATCTCGACAGAAAAGTTATTATGATGCAAAGCACCGACAGATCAGTTTTGAACCCGGAGAACACGTATACCTCCGAGTCACTCCTATGAAAGGAGTCAAGAGATTTCAGCCTCATGGAAAGTTGGCCCTCAGATTTATTGGTCCATTCCCGGTTATGTCTCGAGTGGGTACCGTTGCATATCAATTGGAACTACCCGCTGAATTGGCGGACGTGCACAACGTGTTTCATGTTTCACAATTGAGACGATGCATATCCCCGCCTGAGAAAAGGACTGCTATGCCTGAGGTAGAGTTGGCAAATGATTTAACTTATGAAGAGAGACCGTTCAGAATTTTGGATCAGATGGAAAGGGTCATTCGCAGTAAAGTAAGGAAATTCTACGAAGTTCAGTGGGAGCATCACAAAGAGTCAGAATCAACTTGGGAACGGGAAGAATTTCTTCAGTCACATTATCCAGAGTGGTTTTCCCAAGCAACCGAATCTCGAGGACGAGATTCATTCTAAGTGGGGGAGGTTTGTGACAACCTGGTTTTTGCCCTCTCTCATTTGCTTGATTTTCATTTGGATTCAATTTGAAACTTGGAGTTTTTGATCTTTTCATATGGACTTAAACACTTGGGTACCCTTGGCTTTCACCCAAGTGCTCCATTTCCCTCTCTAATCATCATTCCCCTTCTGATCCACGCAAAAATAATCTTTGGAATATTTTTCTTAAATGAAAACTATTCATTTTTATTCCAAAAACCCTAGCCAGATCAGTATGCTCCAAAGCAACCCCAATTTTTATGGCCCAGAAAATTCTGAGAAAATTCACAAATATTCTTTGAACCCTAGGGCACCTTCCTGAGCAAAAATATTTCATCACCTTTTGGAATATTTTTGCTACAGAAAATATTTTCTGTTCTGGACAGAAATGGTGGTTTCTACAGCAACTACCATTTTACTTGCTGCATTGTGCCTGGGTTTTCTTGTGCATTTTCACATTAGTAACTCTTGGCTAACCTCCAAAGCACAGCCTCTAAGTCCCAGCCGTTTGACCACAGTAACTACTCAAAGTTACTGACCAGAAACTTACTTGGCATGTAAAAATTTCTCTTCTGCACCTGGATCCAAACCAAAGCGTGGTAACACTCAAAACTACCACGAACAACATGCCAGACATGAAGTTTGGGCTTAGGTCGGCATGAGGTCATAGTTCACGCGGTGACCGCGTTCGTCCAGGCGTGCTGGCATGCAGCCGACGCGCTCTGCGACGCGCCCGAGCCTCTGTTGCTCGCGTGCTCGCTTCCCCGCCTGCCTAAGCGTGCCAAACCTCGCCACCATCATCGTCTCAACGTCATTAACTCCTCCCTGGTGCTCGCCGACGCCGGAGCTCGCCGCAGCGAGCACGGGCACGGTCCGGCCAACCCAACAGTGCGGTGCGCACTGTGCTCGTCGCCTTCTCCTCGTTCCTGTGCTCGTCTCCGTCCGCCAACAGTTGCCGCGTGAGCTGCGTCGCCTTCTCCCCCTCTCACTGACGCCGATCGTCGCCGGGCACCATGGACAGGTGTCCACCGGCGGAGCCCGAAACCCCCTCGCCGCTCGCCTATAAATAGAGCCGCCCCCAGCCTCCTCGAGCACCATCCAGCACTCCCACACACCCCACAAGCGAGTAGGAAGCCGTAGCCCGGCCGGGCAGGCCGCCGTCCTCGAGCTCGAGCTCGCCGGCGATCCCCTCTGGTCACCGTGGTAGCTCGAGCCCCTCCCAGGCCAATGCGATCCTTCCAGGGCCTCCGCCCCTCGCCGGTGAAGCCATCCCGCTCCTCTGGAGCCCCTGGAGTTGCCTCTGCTCGCCGTCTTCTTCATCTCCAGCGACCACCGTGTTCTGCCTCCACTTGCGAGGTTGATTCTGACGCCGTCCGACCGCCCTAGCTACGCTACGGGTACGGGCAGGTGCGCCTCAACCCCCTCTTGCCATCCCTCCCTCTCGTTTTGGCCAAGGAGCCCTCGTCGCCGGCGAGAGCTCCGGCGGAGCTGCGACTCCCTCTGTTTCCTTCTCCCCCTCCTCCTCACCTGACTGGCGGGGCCCGCTAGTCAGCCACTCTGTACGCGCGCGAAGCGGTACGAGTGGTGGCGCCCCTGGGCTTTACGCCTTCGACGTCACCCCCCAATCTATTTATTTTTATTCAAATTCATTTGAATTTACAGAACACTTCAAATAGCCATAACTCTTCAACCATAAGTCCAAATGAATTGATTCTTTTTGCATTTTGTTCTTTGCAAAGAAATCTAACAGCTCACCAAAGATGAGATTTTTCTGAGTTGTTTAGAATTTCTGGTGATTTTCAAAAGAGTTCTTGATATTTTATTTTTGTGTTTAAAATTATTTTCAGAGGGTGAGGCTTGTCTTGAGGATCACCAGAAGGCTTGTGAACCTCATCTGCACTAAGGCAAGCCACAGCAACATTTTCATGGTGCCATTTCAATATTTATGATTTTCTTACTTGAATGAAATGATTAATCCATGCATTTAAATAACTATTGTGTTATTTATATTCTGTTAAGTGTTTGTTAGTTATTATTCTTGATTTACAGTATGTTGAAACTAGCTTAGTTGGTGAAGTAAAGCTAAGGTCTATTTGTGGTGACGATAAAAATAATTTTGTTATGCATGTTAGTAATTACTTAAAGTTATTTTCTTACATAAATAAAATGGTAAAAATTTGCTAGAAAATACTTTGTTAGGTACTTGTTTAGTCATTTTATTTGACTTACAGAATGTTTGAACCTAACTTGGTTGGTAAAGAAATTAGGATTTGTTTGTGGTATAATCTTTTCTATGCATGTGAGAAATAAATCAAAGTTATTTTCTTGCATGAGAAAATAATAAAACTTGCTGCAAAACTTTTTGTTTAAAATGTGAGTTACCCCGATCAGCAAAGTAATATGAGTTGTTGAGGTTTATGCTTAGTGTGAATATGTTTGACATCGGTCATTTTCGTTAATAAGTGATGCATGTGTAGTTTTGCATTTCATGGCATGCTATGACACCGGTTATTTTCATTTCAAGTTGATCCCGAATATAACTCAACTTGAATATACCGTTGACTGGGTCATGGTGCCGCTAAATCGAGTTTTTCCTAGTGCAACCACATTTGCCTTTGTGGGAAGGCCTTGATTCGGTCCATTGACATTGCCTCTGGTCGGTGCCTCCAACTAGGGAAGGTTACGTCGTGCTTACCCTGGCCCGGTAAGCAGGCATAACCTTGTGTGCCCGTTGTTGAGATTATGGTACCGGGTCCCCGAGTGGGATCGTTTTGGCCACGACAGTGGTCGGTGTGTCTTTGGTAGACACGGGGCCACCCAGGACTAGCCCGTTGGGGATTGGGTCGGAGTGGCCGGGAGAGTGTCATGGCAATGGAAGGGTTTCGTCGGAATGCCGTTGGTCCACCCGAATGGGAGTGCGAGGCCATGGGTTCCGTGGTGTGGGTACAGTGTGCTACCTCTGCAGAGTGTATAATCTATCGATAGCCGAGTCCACGGTCACGGACACCTCGTAGTAGGTCCCACCATGAGTCAACGTTAAATAAAATCTGCACACTAAGTTATGAACTTTGCATTGTTGAGGATGGCAGAAAGGCCATCGAGATGTTCGGGACCAGGTATTGGTCGTGGTTGTGATCGCCGCAAGGATCACGAGTTACTCTTGTCAAGACCACGATGGTGGTTTGTTTGTGATCTCAGAATGATCACGGTTGGTAAGTTCGTCCCGAGGGACGTTCGAGCATGATCACAACATGTTGGACATATAGTGTTGCATTATTATTAATTGGTTAATTATCATGATATTGTTTGTCATTATGATTATGCCTGTTGTGAGCTTGCAAGTACATTCAATGTACTGACCTGGCGTGTCATGCCAGATTTCAGGAAAGTCTCGTTGGAGAGGAGCACTGCTCGAGTCAAGATCGTGTCCACATCGGTGTCCCTGTGATATGGAGCTTCCGCTACGACGTTATTCCGCTGCCGCGTAGTTGTCCTGATCGAGGCCCCTTTATGTTCACTAAATAATGTACATATTGTTCAGCCGCACCGGGTGTGCCGCTTGGCCTCGACAGCTGTTGTAATATAAACTCTGGTCCGCTAGCATCAATAAAGCGGTTGTTTTCTGTACCAAGATGTGTGTTGCCAGAAGACATGGTCTCTGGGCTGGCAATGCATGGTAAACCGGTCGCTTCTAGCCGGGGTGCCACACTATTACTTAGCAGTAGCGCGTGCGACAAGCACTACTGCTAAGACACATAGCGGCAGTGCTTGTTCTATCCCGCGCTGCTGCGGATCCAGCTAGTTGTAGCGTGTTTACTATCCATCGCTACTTGTACTCTTTTTTTTCATTTTTAGTGTATTTATACGCCGTTATACAAATTTTGGTACAATACCAATTATGAGGTTTATATCATTATGTCCATAACAGTGTGTCAAATGAAGGTGGATTAGGTTCAAGTGGAGGCAATATGTGGTGCATGTCAAAAGTATACTACTAATCCAAACTTGATCTAGTTTGGACTAGTAGTACTTTCGATGTGCACCACATGTTGCCTCCACTTGAATCTAATCCGCCAGCACAAGCTATTTAATCATCATCATAGTCATTACCACCAATAGTATTTATTTAATCACCATAGTCATAGTGTAGCACATCATCATCCTAATCACCACCAACACTAGATGCGGTAGCTATCTAATCACCACCAACACTAGCTAATAATAATCATCATAGTCATTACCACCAACACTAGCTATTTAATCATCATAGTCATAGTGTAGCACATCATCATCTTCAAACTCATTTCTAGCTAGCTAATCAGTCCTGCTGCTCTCTCTCAGGTAAAATAACATAAAACATGTGTAGCTCTCCTCCTTCATCAAGTTGGAGCATGCAGATGAACCTGTCTCCTAATCGTGGGCTGCGCTTCTGTTTGCTGCCCCCTAGTACTTCTCTGCGCTCCTCCATCACAAATTTGGTCCAGTCATTCACTATTAAGACTTCCTCGCTCTTAGAAATCCTGAATGCACTAAAGTGCATTGTAGGATATCTTGGTCGTAAGCTAACAATACTCATGGTACCATTAGTCTCGATCCCATAAGGCACAACATTCATCGGGAGTCCCTGTTGAAGAACATCGTATAGTAACATACTTAGCAATGAAGTTTAGCTTAAAAAATAATGTATGCAAAAGATGCACTGAGGACAAATAGTAAAAATCTTACCATCTTTCCTAAATAGATGTGACCGTAGTTCATTACGAACACTATTGGTCGCACGTTTTCAGTACTAACATTTCTAAGTGCAGGAAGAAAATTTGTCTTGACAGTATCAAGATCCTCAAGCCATGAAACATAATGACTTAGCCCCTCGCAGTTTAGTTCAGCCTCGGGACAGTAGTAGGTCCTGTCTACCAAGCGCTGGACATGTTTGCTTGAACCGAAATAAGCTGACAATAGAAATTAGTTGTCAACTATTTTTGAATAAACAATATCAAAGACATAAATATGGTTGAGAAACTCACATAATGGTATAACTGGAGGCGTCTGCACATTGACCCAGATGTCGGTATTATCTTCAATATCATCTTCCGGACGAATATCAAAGGTGATAACCATATCAGGCTCAAATGCATAAGTCCTGCATAGTGCTTGCCAAGTTTTGCATCCAAAATAGGTGTAGTCGTCTGCGTTGTATAATTTTGCGTGGAAAATATAACCATGCTCGGTCTTCAAGTAAACTTTCTTTACCTCCATAGTACGATTGAAACCTATCTTATCCAAGACAAAAACTCTTGCATGGCAGGGGATACGCTAGTAGAATAGTAAAAAAATTAAATTAAAAGTTGAAGCAAATGAAGCAGATGTCATGCTTAATTACGAAAAAAGACTTGTCGTTGTGACTTACTGTATCCACTTCGAAGTTCACGTCCAGCTTGACGCTGAAGCACCTATCATCATCTAGGAAGATTTCGTCGCACAGGCTGCGCTCGCCTTCACAGTATTTGCAAATACCGAAATCCTTTTTGTTGTCAGACATTTCCTATGTTCATAGTTGAAACATTAATTGAAAATCGATCGAAGACAACTCCAGGATACTCAAAATATCTTATAGGACTCATATTGACATGAGCATTCAATAAGCAAAACCAAATCGTAAAATAAATAAGTATTCAAATTAGCATGCATTCAATAAGCAAAAGTAAATCATCTCATGCGTCCATACATCGTCGAATATTATCACTAATACATCCCGAATAGTATCATACATATAACATCACTAATACAACTAAAACCCTAGGGCATGACGGGTATCGGCGCGGGCGGTGGACACCCAAAGAGAAGGAACCATCACAGGATCATAGCTCCAGTGAGATCCCTGGAGAACCTGCCAGGTATTGGAGAACCTGTGCTCCAACGCAAACAAGTAGCGATGGATGTGCGCGTCCTCCTCACTGACACGGTGACGCACCACCTCCGCGGGGTCCTCGAGCCTCTGGACCGTCACTGGCCCAAGCGACCGCCACCAAAGAAGGTTCGGGTCAACGACAGGCTGGCTCCTCACCAACCTGCGCCCCCCGGTAGGTAGCGCCTCCCAGTACCACCCCGGCGGAGCCCAGTCCCGGACATGGCCCATCTGGTGACGCAGGTGTCCTCCGCCGACTCGACGACGAGGATGCGGGATAGGCATCGCCGACGTCGATGCGCGAAAAATTGCTTTAACTAAAAAATAACAACAAATGTGACATGTTCAACTAGTTCTATTAATTCAACTAGTTCTTACGATTAAATCTAGTCAATTAATTCTATACCTAATAAAATGAATAATGACATAAAAAAGGCCTATGCTTTGCAGGAACGTTGACTCCTTCCCGGTGCGGCAAATCCCGGGCACTCGATATGTCCTAGTTTGTAGCACAAGTCATGCCGAAATTCACGGAAAATTTTGGCATGACTTTTGCTAAAAAGTGGACAAATCGAGAACCTGAAATTTGCCGAAACGGAAATGAATCAACATTCCGGCAAAACATAGGCCACTCGGCTTCATTTCCTGGAAACAACAAAGCCACTTGGGCACAATCGAACCACTTCAATAATGGAATATGCAAATGAACATCAATGACATATCATATAACAACAATATGCAAATGAAATTACTGTTTAGGCATTTTCATAAAAATTAGCCCTGGCTAATTTCCTAAAAAAATTGCTAATCATTTTTCCTAAGTGCTAAAAAATGCCTACTGCCCTAAACAAATCTAGGGTTCATATGAACACCTAGGGTTCATATGAACGTCAACACAGCATCAACACATATATAAATTGCCCTAGCAGAGAGAGAGAGAGAGAGGAGGGTAGGGGAGAGGAGAGGCAGAGCCTTACGGTGACTGCGGCGAGGGAGGGACAGGCGGCGTTGAGGTCGGGGTCGGGCGCGCGGCGGAGGGCAGCGTCAAGGTCGGGGTCGGGGGCGGCGTCGAGGTCGGGGTCGGGGGTGACGTCGAATCCGGGGTCGGGGGCGGCGTTGAGGCGGGAGAGCGACGGGAGAGCGCGCGGCGGCCGACGGGCGACGGCGACGGCGACAGCGGAGGAGTTGCGATTTGGGGGAAGTGGCCGTTGGGGAAAACGAATCGAGCGATTTAGTCAGAAGTAGCAGTAGCGCGTTCCAGGAAGTGCGCTACTGCTAACATAGCTACAGCGCATTCCTGGATACGCGCTACTGCTACACCATTCTCTTTTTCCCCCTTTTTCATTTATTTTTCTTTACATTTTATTTTTTCCTTTCACCTTTTTGTATTTATTTCATTTTCATTTACTTTTCTATTTGCTTTCCATTTAATTTTATTTACTTTAGCAGTAGCGCGTCTCAGCATAAACGCGCTGCTACAAAGCAAACAGCGGTAGCGCGGTTCGGCGAAGATCGCTACTACTATGTGCAGCCTATCGGCTAAGCCGTGGGAATTTTAGTCGTAGCGCTTTTGTACTCGGGCGCGCTACTGCTATAATTGTATATGTAGTGCCGTTTACAACACCGCGCTGCTGCCAATTAGCACCCGCGTGTGTTTTTGGCCCGCGCTACTGCTAATGTTCTGTGTATAAGGTTTTCCCTAGTAGTGTATGTTGATGAGTAATTGTGCTCTACTAAGAATATTGGTGTTAAGGTTTGTGATTCCCTATGCATGCACGAAAGTCAATAATCATGCAATGAAAATTATATCCTACTTGCGGTGCATTATTCGGTGTTAATTATGCTTAATGCTTGCTTATGAGATTATTCGTTTCTTGGTTGGTCGCTTCTCAATCTTTTGCTAACCTTCATTTTGCACTAAGTATGATCTCTACTTGTGCATCCAAAATCCTTTAAACCAGTTTTGCCATATGAGTCCACTATATCTACCTATATGCGGAATTCTTTTGCCGTTCTAAGCAAATTTGCATGTGCCATCTCTAATTTTCAAAATAAACTTCTCTTTTGTGTGTTTGTTTCGCTCGCGGAACGGTAACGGGTGGCTAATATTTTCCACGTTGTATGTGTTATTCTCACGATGAGTGTTTATTCACTTGTCATTGCACGAGAGTAAGGTAAAGGTCTTAGGGATGCCTAGTCCCAAAATGCAAAAATGAATTTACTTTATGTTGTCAAATAATAAATTCCTTGAAAAGTGTTGATATGGAGGGCACCCGTGGATACGGTTAGCCATGGAAAGTGAAAGTATGGTGGAAAAAGGAATAAATTTTATTTTCTGTTTGGGAACCGCCTATCGCATATCTTGCATGGAAAGTGTTCGGAACTCTGAGTCGTTTTCGTTGGTGGAATGGATACACCTCCCAAAATGTTTTTATCTCTATATTTTTCGCTTTGAGCTCTGGCACCTCTACAAATCCCTACTTCCCTCCGCGAAGGGCCTTTCTTTTACTTTATGCAATTTTTTTTGGAAATTTGAGTCTCCATCCTCTCTTACAAAAGCACCAACTAGGAGGCAATATGATCGTACTTAAGTATTGGGTGTAGCTAATATTCGAGTGTGTTTCATGAATGGATCAATATTTGAGCATGATGGGCTAGGGATAACTTGTTTTAACATTGATATTTTGAAAGACATGGTTGCTTGTTGATATGCTTGAGTATCTAAATTATTATGTCAAAACTAGACTATTGCTTTGAATCACATAAAAGTCCAAATGTCCATGCTATAAAGAAAAGAATATGATATGACATGATGAATAACACTCCACGTCAAAAATTCTATTTTTATCACTTACCTACTCGAGGACGAGTAGGAGTTAAGCTTGGGGATGCTGATACGTCTCCAACATATCTAGAATTTTTTTTGTTCCATGCTGTTTTATTATCAATCTTGGATGTTTAATAATAATTTTATAGTCATTTCATATCATTTTTGGTACTAACCTATTGACACAGTGCCAAATGCCAGTTGCTGTTTTTTTCCATGTTTTTTACATCGCAGGAAATCAATATCAGACGGAGTCCAAATGCAACGAAACTTCACGATGATTTTTTATGGACCAAAAGGAAGAAGTTGGGCCCTGGTTGCACCTGGGGGAGTCCCGAGGAGGGAACAACCCACCAGGGCGCGCCAGGAGGCCCAGGCGCGCCCTGGTGGGTTGTTCCCACCTCGGGTGCCCCCCGGACCGCCTATTTTCTCTATAAATACCCCCAAAATACCACAACCCTAGAAGAGTCGACGAAATATTCATCCAGCCGACGCAGAGTCCAGAACCACCAGATCCAATCTAGACACCATCTCGGATGGGGTTCACCACCTCCATTGGTGCCTCTCTGATGATGCGTGAGTAGTTCTTTGTAGACCTTCGGGTCCATAGTTAGTAGCTAGATGGCTTTCTCTCTCTCTCGCTGAATTCTCAATACAATGGTCTCTTGGAGATCCATATGATGTAACTCTTTTCGCGGTGTGTTTGTTGGGATCTGATGAACTTTGAGTTTATGATCAGTCATATCTTTTTATATCCATGAAAGTTATTTGAGTTTCTTTGATCTCTTATAGCCTCGTATTTCTTCTTCGATATTTGGGTTTTGTTTGGCCAACTTGATTTATTTATCTTGCAATGGGAAGAGGTGCCCAGTAGTGGGTTCGATCTTACGGTGCTTGATCCCAGTGACAGAAAGGGAACCGACACGTATGTATCGTTGCTACTAAGGATAAAAAGATGGGATCTATATCTACCGCCATAGATAAATGGATCTTGTCTACATCATATCATCGTTCTTATTGCATTACTCCGTTTTTCCATGAACTTGATACACTAGATGCATGCTGGATAGCGGTCGATGTGTGGAGTAATAGTAGTAGATGCAGGCAGGAGTCGATCTAATAATCTTGGACGTGATGCCTATGTAATGATCATTGCCTGGATATCGTCATAATTATTTGAGGTTCTATCAATTGCCCAACAGTAATTTGTTTACCCACCGTTTGCTATCTTTCTCGAGAGAAGCCACTAGTGAAACCTACGGCCCCGGGTCTTCTTTCTCATATATTTGCTTTGCGATCTATTTTATTTGCACTTTTTATTCAGATTTATTAAACCAAAAATACAAAAATATTTTGCTGCACTTTATTTTATTTGCGATCTATTTATTCAATCTTTTACAACTTTCTCCCGTCAACACGCAATTTCTGGCGCCGCTACCCGAAAGGGATTGACAACCCCTTTAACACGTCAGGTTGTGAGGTGTTGTTATTTGTGTGCAGGGGCTGTTTAGGTTGTGTTGCTTGGTTCTCCTGCTGGTTCGATAACCCTGGTTTCATATATGAAGGAAATACCTACCGTCGCTGTGCTGCATCATCCCTTCCTCTTTGGGGAAATACCGACGTAGCTTCAAGCGACATCATCGTGCTGACGAAACTCTCCCTCGTCCTCAACTGGATCAAGAGCTCGAGGGATGTCATCGTGCTGAACGTGTGCTGAACACGGAGGTGTCATACGTTCGGTACTTGGATCAGTTGGATCATGAAGACGTTCGACTACATGAACCGCGTTACTAAACGCTTCTGCTTTCGGTCTAGGAGGGTACGCGGACACACTCTCCCCGCTCGTTGCTATGCTTCTCCTAGATAGATCTTGCGTGATCATAGGTTTTTTTAATTACTACGTTCCCCAACAGTGGCATCCGAGCCAGGTCTATGCGTAGATGATATATGCATGAGTAGAGCACAATGAGTTGTGGGTGATAATAGTCATACTTCTTACCACCAACGTCTTACTTTGATTCGGCGGTATTGTTGGATGAAGCGGCCCGGACCGACATTACATGACCGCGTTCATGAGACTGGTTCTACCGACATGCTTCGCACACAGGTGGCTAGCGGGTGTCTGTTTCTCCAACTTTATTAGTTGAATCGAGTTTGACTCGGCCGGTCCTTGTTGAAGGTTAAAACAGCACACTTGTCGAAAAATCATTGTGGTTTTGATGCGTGGGTAAGAACGGTTCTTGCTAGAAGCCCATAGCAGCCACGTAAAATTTGCAACGACAAAGTAGAGGACGTCTAACTTGTTTTTGCAGGGCATGTTGTGATATGATATGGTCAGGACGTGATGAGACATAAATTGTTGTATGAGATGATCATGTTTCGTAAAAGTTATCGTCAACTGGCAGGAGCCTTATAGTTGTCGCTTTATTGTATGAAATGCAGTCGCCATGTAATTGCTTTACTTTATCACTAAGCGGTAGCGATAGTCGTAGAAGCAATAGTTGGCGAGACGACAACGATGCTACGATGGAGATCAAGGTATCAAGTCGGGGACGATGGAAATCATGACGGTGCTTTGGAGATGGAGATCAAAGGCACAAGATGATGATGGCCATATCATGTCACATATTTTGATTGCATGTGATGTTTATCATCTATGCATCTTATTTTGCTTAGTATGGCGGTAGCATTATAAGATGATCCCTCACTAAATTTCAAGGTATAAGTGTTCTCCCTGAGTATGCACCATTGCTACAGTTCATCGTGCCGAGACACCATGTGATGATCGGGTGTGATAAGCTCTACGTTCACATACAACGGGTGCAAGCCAGTTTTGCACGTGCAGAATACTAGGTTTAACTTGACGAGCCTAGCATATGTAGATATGGCCTCGGAACACTGAGACCGAAAGGTCGAACGTGAATCATATATAGTAGATATGATCAACATAGTAATGTTCACCATTGAAAACTACTCCATCTCACGTGATGATTGGACATGGTTTAGTTGATATGGATCACGTGATCATTTAGATGACTAGAGGGATGTCTATCTAAGTGTGAGTTCTTATGTAATATGATTAATTGAACTTTAATTTATCATGAACTTAGTACCTGATAGTTTTTGCATGTCTATGTTGTTGTAGATCGATGGCCCGTGCTACCGTTCCTTTGAATTTTAATGCGTTCCTAGAGAAAGCTAAGTTGAAAGATGATGGTAGCAACTACATGGACTGGGTCTGTAACTTGAGGATTATCCTCATTGCTGCACAGAAGAATTACGTCCTGGAAGCACCGCTAGGTGTACCACCTGCGCCAGCAATTGCAGACATTGTGAATGCCTGGTAGTCGCGTGTTGATGACTACTCAATAGTTCAGTGTGCCATGCTTTACGACTTAGAATCGGGACTTCAAAGACGTTTTAAACATCATGGAGCATATGAGATGTTCCAGGAGTTGAAGTTCATATTTCAAGCAAATGCCCGAGTTGAGAGATATTAAGTCTCCAACAACTTCTATAGCTGCAAGGTGCAGGAGAATAGTTCTGTCAGTGAACATATACTCAAAATGTCTGGGTATCATAACCACTTGACTCAAGTGGGAGTTAATCTTCCTAATGATAGTGTCATTGACAGAGTTCTTCAATCACTGCCACCAAGCTATAAAGGCTTCATGATGAACTATAATATGCAAGGGATGGAAAAGACAATTCCCGAGCTCTTCTCAATGCTAAAGGCTGCAGAGGTAGAAATCAAGACGGAGCATCAAGTCTTGATGGTTAACAAGACCACTAGTTTCAAGCAAATGGGAAAATGGAAGAAGGGGAACTTCAAGAAGAACGGAAAGCAAGTTGCTGCTCAAGGGAGGAAGCCCAAGTCTGGACCTAAGCCTGAAACTGAGTGCTTCTACTGCAAAGGGACTGGTCACTCGAAGCGGAACTGCCCCAAGTATTTGGCGGATAAGAAGGATGGCAAAGTGAAAGGTATATTTGATATACATGTTATTGATGTGTACCTTACTAATGCTCGTAGTAGCGCCTGAGTATTTGATACTGGTTCTGTTGCTCATATTTGCTACTCGAAACAGGGGCTACGGATTAAACGAAGATTGGCTAAGGACGAGGTGATGATGCGCGTGGGAAATGGTTCCAAAGTCGATGTGATCGCCGTCGACACGCTACCTCTACATCTACCGTCGGGATTAGTTTTAAACCTAAATAATTGTTATTTGGTGTGAGCGTTGAGCATGAACATTATATCTGGATCTTATTTAATGCGAGACGGTTATTCATTTAAATCAGAGAATAATGGTTGTTCTATTTATATGAGTAATATCTTTTCTGGTCATGCACCCTTGATGAGTGGTCTATTTTTGTTGAATCTTGATTATAGTGATACACATATTCATAATATTGAAGCCAAAAGATGCAAGGTTAATAATGATAGTGCAACTTATTTGTGTCATTGCCGTTTAGGTCATATTAGTGTAAAGCGCATGAAGAAACTCCATGCTGATGGGCTTTTGGAATCACTTGATTATGAATCACTTCATGCTTGCGAACCATGCCTCATGGGCAAGATGACTAAGACTCCATTCTCCGGAACAATGGAGCAAGCAACAGACTTATTGGAAATAATACATACTGATGTATGCGGACCAATGAGTGTTGAGGCTCGCGGCAGGTATTGTTATTTTCTGACCTTCACAGATGATTTGAGCAGATATGGGTATATCTACTTGATGAAGCATAAGTCTGAAACATTTGAAAAGTTCAAAGAATTTTAGAGTGAAGTGGAAAATCATCGTAACAAGAAAATAAAGTTTCTACGATCTGATCGTGGAGGTGAATATTTGAGTTATTTGGTCTTCATTTGAAACAATGTGGAATAGTTTCACAACTCACGCCACCTGGAACACCACAGCGTAATTGTGTGTCCAAACGTCGTAACCATACTTTACTAGATATGGTGCGATATATGATGTCTCTTATTGATTTGCCGCTATCATTTTGGGGTTATGCTTTAGAGACGGCTGCATTCACATTAAATAGGGCACCATCTAAATCCGTTGAGACGACACCATATGAACTATGGTTTAGCAATAAACCTAAGCTGTTATTTCTTAAAGTTTGGGGTTGCGATGCTTATGTGAAAAAGCTTCAACCTGATAAGCTCGAACCCAAATCAGAGAAATGCGTCTTCATAGGAGAGACTGTTGGGTACACCTTCTATCACAGATTCGAAGGCAAGATTTTCATTGTTAAGAATGGATCCTTTCTAGAGAAGGAGTTTCTCTCGAAAGAAGTGAGTGGGAGGAAAGTAGCACTTGATGAGGTAATTGTACCTTCTCCCAAATTGGAAACTAGTTCATCACAGAAATCAGTTCCAGTGATTCCTACACCAATTAGTGAGGAAGCTAATGATGATGATCATGAAACTTCAGATCAAGTTACTACCGAACCTCGTAGGTCAACCAGAGTACGGTCCGCACCAGAGTGGTATGGTACTCCTATTCTGGAGGTCATGTCACTTGACCATGAAGAACCTACGAACTATGAGGAAGCAATGATGAGCCCAGATTCCGCGAAATGGCTTGAGGCCATGAAATCTGAGATGGGATCCATGTATGAGAACAAAGTATGGACTTTGGTTGACTTGCCCGATGATCGGGAAGCCATAGAGAATAAATGGATCTTCAAGAAGAAGACTGACGCTGACGGTAATGTTACTGTCTACAAAGCTCGACTTGTTGCGAAAGGTTTTCGACAAGTTCAAGGAGTTGACTACGATGAGACCTTCTCACCTGTAGCGATGCTTAAGTCTGTCCGAATCATGTTAGCAATTGCCGCATTTTTTATTATGAAATTTGGCAAATGGATGTAAAAACAGCATTCCTAAATGGATTTCTCAAAGAAGAGTTGTGTATGATGCAACCAGAAGGTTTTGTCGATCCTAAAGGTGCTAACAAAGTGTGCAAGCTCCAGCGATCCATTTATGGACTGGTGCAAGCCTCTCGGAGTTGGAATATACGCTTTGATATTGTGATCAAAGGATATGGTTTTATACATACTTTTGGAGAAGCCTGTATTTACAAGAAAGTGAGTGGGAGCTCTTTAGCATTTCTAATATTATATGTGGATGACATATTGTTGATTAGAAATAATACATAATTTCTGGATAGCACAAAAGGATATTTGAATAAGAATTTTTCAATGAAAGACCTCGGTGAAGCTGCTTATATATTGGGCATCAAGATCTATAGAGATAGATCAAGACGCTTAATTGGACTTTCACAAAGCACACACCTTGATAAAGTTTTGAAGAAGTTCAAAATGGATCAGTCAAAGAAAGGGTTCTTGCCTGTATTACAAGGTGTGAAGTTGAGTCAGACTCAATGCCCGACCACTGCAGAACATAGAGAGAAAATGAAAGTCATTCCATATGCTTCAGCCATAGGTTCTATCATGTATGCAATGCTGTGTACCAGACCTGATGTGTGCCTTGCTATAAGTATAGCAGAGAGGTACCAAAGTAACCCAGGAGTGGATCACTGGACAGCTGTCAAGAACATCCTGAAATACATGAAAAGGACTAAGGATATGTTTCTCGTTTATGGAGGTGACAAAGAGCTTGTCGTAAATGGTTACGTCGATGCAAGCTTTGACTCTGATCCGGATGACTCTAAGTGCAAAGCGGATACATGTTTATATTGAATGGTGGAGCTGTTAGTTGGTGCAGTTCCAAGCAGAGCGTCGTGGCAGGATCTATGTGTGAAGCGGAGTACATAGCTGCTTCGGAAGAAGCAAATGAAGGAGTCTGGATGAAGGAGTTCATATCCGATCTAGGTGTAATAACTAGTGCTTCGGGTCCAATGAAAATCACTTGTGACAATACTGGAGCAATTGCCTTGGCGAAGGAATCCAGATTTCACAAGAGAACCAAGCACATCAAGAGGCGCTTCAATTCCATCCGCGATCTAGTCAAGGAGGGAGACATAGAAGTTTGAAAAATACATACAGATCTGAATGTTGCAGACCCGTTGACTAAGCCTCTTCCACAAGCAAAACATGATCAACACCAAGACTCCATGGGTGTTAGAATCATTACTATCTAATCTAGATTATTGACTCTAATGCAAGTGGGAGATTGAAGGAAATATGCCCTAGAGGCCATAATAAAGTTATTATTTATTTCCTTATATCATGATAATGTTTATTATTCATGCTAGAATTGTATTAACCGAAAACTTAGTACATGTGTGAATACATAGACAAAACAGAGTGTCCCTAGTATGCCTCTACTTGACTAGCTTGTTTATCAAAGATGGTTATGTTTCCTGACCATAGACATGTGTTGTCATTTGATGAACAGGATCACATCATTAGGAGAATGATGTGATGGACAAGACCCATCCGTTAGCTTAGCATAATGATCGTTTAGTTTTATGTCTATTGCTTTCTTCATGACTTATATATGTTCCTCTGACTATGAGATTATGCAACTCCCGAATACCGGAGGAACACCTTGTGTGCTATCAAACGTCACAACGTAACTGGGTGATTATAAAGATGCTCTACAAGTGTCTCCGAGCGTGTTTGTTTAGTTGGCATAGATCAATATTTGGATTTGTCACTCCGTGTATCAGAGAGGTATCTCTGGGCCCTCTCGGTAATGTGCGTCACTATAAGCCTTGCAAGCAATGTGACTAATGAGTTAGTTACGGGATGATGCATTACGGAACGAGTAAAGAGACTTGCCGGTAACGAGATTGAACTAGGTATGAGGATACCGACGATCGAATCTGGGGCAAGTAACATACCGATGACAAAGGGAATGACGTATGTTGTTATGCGGTTTGACCGATAAAGATCTTCGTAGAATATGTAGGAGCCAATATGAGCATCCAGGTTCCGCTATTGGTTATTTACCGGAGATATGTCGCGGTCATGTCTACATAGTTCTCGAACCCGTAGGGTCCGCACACTTAACGTTCGATGACGATTTCTATTATGAGTTATGTGATTTGATGACCGAAGTTTGTTCGGAGTCCCGGATGAGATCACGGACATGACGAGGAGTCTCAAAATGGTCGAGAGGTAAATATTCATATATTTGAAGGTTATATTCGGACATCAGAATAGTTCCGAGTGATCCGAGTATTTTTCCGGAGTACCGAGGGGTTACCGAACCCCGGGGGAAGTTAATGGGCCTTAGTGGGCTTTAGTGGAGAGAGGGAAGAAGGGCCTCGAGGTGGCGCACGCCTCCCCCTGCCCAAACCGAATTGGACAAGGGGTGGGGGCGCGGCCCCCTCCTTCCTTCTCTTTCTCCCCTCCTTCCTTTCCCTCCGGTGGAAGAAAGGAAAAAGGGGGGTGAATCCTACTTGGACTGGGTGTCCAAGTAGGACTCCCCCCTTGGCGCGCCCCTCCTGGCCGTCGGGCTCTCTCCCTCTCTCCTTTATATACGTGGCCAGGGGGCACCCCAAAGCACAACAGACAATCTCTTAGCCGTGTGCGGTGCCCCCCTCCGCAGTTTAACACCTCGGTCATATCGTCATAGTGCTTATGCGAAGCCCTGCGCCGGTAACTTCATCATCATCGTCACCACGCCGTCGTGCTGACTAAACTCTCCCTCGTCCTCAACTTGATCAAGATCTCAAGGGATGTCATCATGCTGAACGTGTGCTGAACACGGAGGCGCTATACGTTCGGTACTTGGATCTGTTGGATCGTGAAGACGTTCGACTACATCAACCGCGTTACTAAACGCTTCTGCTTTTGGTCTACGAGGGTACGTGGACACACTCTCCCTGCTCGTTGCTATGCTTCTCCTAGATAGATCTTGCGTGATCGTAGGAAATTTTTTGAATTACTACGTTCCTCAACACTGCTAGACTGCTGCTGCTGCCCTAGGACCGCCGTGTCCTTTTATGTTACCTATATTCACTGGTCGACTCTAAAACTTATGGTCTATGTTATGTCTGAACTTATGTCCTATGGTCTATGGTGGGTGTGAACTTATGGTGTGCGGTGGTTAATCTGCCGTTTATCTAAGTGTTTGCTGCTACTCTGCTTAAGTGGTCTACGTTATTATTAGTACTATTTTGTTGATGCATGTTAGGCCTTGTACAATGCTAGATGCTAAGGGTGGTTCTTAGAAAAATAACCCGGGTTTTTCTGAAGCACCATTGCCTATTTCTACAGGACAGACGCCTAGTTAAGCGTCTATCCTGTACAAATAAGCATCGGTGCTTAAGAAAAGCCTAGTTTATTTCTCTAAGCACCTCGCCTAAGCACCTTGCATTGTACAAGGCCATAGCAACTCAAGTATCGTATGGTGGTCTATATTATGTTTGCTGTGTTATTCTGCCGTTCTAGAATCGTATGGTGATGCATGCTAAGAACTCTACTACTATGCCTGGTTGCAAAAGGACCGGAAGGCTGTCGACGGCCTTATACAGACAGAGCGTGTCAACATGGACGCGAATGTGTTTCAGGCACGTGCCAATATGGACATTAGACTGCAACAGGAGCGCAAGGACATGGACTACAAGGCTATGGTGGAGCAGGCCATGATGGAAGGAAAGATGCTGGAAGACCGTGCGATGTTTCAATCCCATGTTCAATGCCACAGCAGTCGACCACAAGAGCATGTCTTCAGTTCTCCCCCTGTGAGTACCTTGCAACGATGTTATTCAGTCACGATCACGAACGGTATTGCGTATGAATAGTTTTTTTGTGAGTAACTTTGTGTAAGCTATTCATATGCAGGCCAAGAAGCATAATGCGGCATAATCTCCAAACACTAAAGGCCTAGCGATGTCGGTGTCACCCGTTGAATGCCACAGTCCTCCACTCGAAGAACATGTCTTCAATTCTCCCCCTGTAAGTACCTCGCACCCATGGTAAACATTCATATCCAACATTTTTTATGACCATATTTAATTCGTGTGCAACTCTATGTCGGTAATTCATACGTAGGCTAAGCATCCAGTGACGAAACAATCCCGAATCTCCATAGATGAAGATTCCATCCCATATAACAAGGTAACTTTGTCGCGATGTTGCTACACACATCCAAAATTATGTATGGCACTTTGGTGATTGCAATGTATTAAATCTGACGTGAGATACTCGTATGTAGGTGCTGGTAATGGAATTTTTCATTCATAGGGATTATGAGCTTTCCATGTCCCGACAGGATACTTTGACGAAAGACCCATTGAGATGAGATTGTATAAACCTGGCATATTGGACTATGATTTTCTCATGAAAGAAGTGGCTGGATATGGTTATAAAAAGGATTCAGATTTGTACCAGTTCCTACCTGAGTATGCGTGCAACCTACCAGAAGGAATGTTCCTGATTTCAGGACCAGGTGATTTTGCAAATATGATTTCCCGTCTGAACGGCGACAAGACATGTCATTTGTATTTGGTGTATAATCGTCCACCAAAAGATGATTATGGGTGGTCGAACATGGATTCAGAGGTTCCTATCCTTCATGTTACATCAATTTTATGGCTTCATCATCCTTATGTTTCTCCTAATACGTTCGTATGATTTTTCACAGGAACTGCGCATCCAAGACATGCAGCATGCGGAGGCTCTGGCTAGAGAGCTTGAGGCAGAGGAACAACTAAACTCCTTAGATTACATTGATGTACCGTGTAAAAATATGGGAGAAGGTGGGTCATCACCAAGCCTGACGCAAACTCCAATGACCAATACAAAGAGTCGCTGGATTTTGGCACTGGAGACGAGCTTCCGTACGAGGGTTAATATTATTTGAAATGTTTTAAGCTAAAGACAACATTTTTTTGTTTTTTTACGAATGTTTCCAGTTATGAAACAATTCATTCACGATGGAGGTCTTGTAACAACATTTTTGCTAGAATGTGATTTCCATTTCCGACGCGACATGCATGTGTTTATACCCAACCGTACACTCCATCCGTTCCTAAATATATGTCTTTTAAGATATTTCAGTATGAACTGCATACAGATGTATATAGACGTATTTTTGAGTGTAGATTCACTCATTTTGCTCCGTATGTAGTTCATACTAAAATCTCTAAAAAAGACTTATATTTACGAATGGAGGAAGTAGTTGTTTGTGAGCAGGCCTTTTGTGGAAAAAATCTGCAGTCACTTCAGAACATTTATGTACATTCATGCTACGTAGCCGTCGATTTGTCCGCACATGTGCTAGCGATGTTTGTGTACACCGTAGAATACCCCGCGACAGGTGTTGCGGGATCATGTACAACTGTGACTGAAAAAAAATTGGTGCAAAACGGTGCAGGAAATAAACCAAACGGACATTTTGTGTAACACAACATGACAAAAATACTGGCGAATCATCCTCGGGATCCACGGAGTCAGACCTAACGAGATCTGCTCCGAGACTGGTGTGGTGTCAGGGCGCATCGAAGTGCAGGCGGATCCCCGCCAAAGCGCATGAGGAAGGGCCGTCGCACTCGCGCACGTCGTCACCCGGAGACAGGTCGACCGAATTAATCGGTGCGGGCCCAGCACACGTACGCCTGTCGGGCCCCAGTTCGATATCCCCGCACGCTCCGCCTGCAGGCGGTGGAGTTCTTTCGTGGAGGTGTGATTACCGACGCCATGCATGCACGTAGGTTTCCCACGTCCGCCCTGCCTCCTCCACCAAAGCCTGACCCATCCAAGCAATTCAGCGCGGGCCGGCCCACGTCGCGCCGGTCTCGTGCCAGGATCACGTCTTAATATTTTTAGTCCCACCTCGCCCCCCGAGCAAGTGCTACACCGGCTTAAATACCTTCATCTATTTGATTATTACAAGCGTGGGTCTTCCGTGCACTCTGTTTGGAGGATATGCAGGATGAGTATGATTCATCATCTGTATTCATCCTATATATTCTTCAATTGGAGAGCATGGATGACTGATGTATTTTTATGGATTTATCGGCCTATATTTTGTTTTCGGGAACGATTCCAAATTTTCTCGTGCAAAATAAACTAGCTACATGCTGGACAAGAAGAAACCATGATTCTTGAGGTTGCACATCAAAAAGTCACATAGAAAATGCAAACCAAATATCACAAACTTATACTGTTACAAGGGAGTGGACTATTAAAAAGAAAAGAACTATTACAATAAGAAGTGAAATAGAACACAACTTTTATTTCATTTTTGGATTTTAAAACTGTCAAAAGAAATAAAAAATAAAAAATGTTTGATTTTAAAATATTGTAAATATATAAAAGAAAATAAATATTGGAATTAATAAGTGAAATAAAAGACAATAAAGAACAGAAAAGAATGGGCCCAAGCCAGAGCGTGGATGAGGCTGGCCTGGGTTAGCCCACCCGAATTGGGCCCAAGCCGGAGCTGTTGCGGGAACAGCCGAGTGGTGGTGGGAGTTTAGTCCCACCTCGCCAAGCGAGAGGAGCTCGCATCGGTTTATATACCAGGCTGACAGCTCTCTCACAAGTTACTCTCTAAATCATACATGGCAACCTGGTCCCTCCCTGCCCCGTGGGGCCTACTAGCAGAGTCATTCATGCAACATGGGCCTGCATCCTGGCCCAAATGTTGTTGGGTTTCTAGTCGTATGCAGGCCGTGTTCTGTGAGCCTACTAGTAGGCGAGCATTTTTTTACTTTTTATTTTATTTTGTGCATATGTCACAAGTCAATATTTTTACCTTCTTCAAATAACCTCCTCATTTTTATACATGCTCACTTACATGTAATACACATAATTATGAAAGCAATTTCAACTGAAATGAAGTTTTCACTGTCCCCTTGAGGTAAAGTCGGAGGTATGTACCAGAGTTTCACCAAGCCAATATGAAATATATAAAACTCTGGGTTTTTTTTTCATATCCATGTTTGGCACATCGATTTGAGCATGCAGAACAAATTTGTGGTAATTTGGAAGTGGTGGAAAAAATCACCTTTTCTACAAAAACTGGCTTAAGTGAGACCAAATGGTCCCTCGTGTTTAAGCGTGATTTTTTCGACCTACTCTAAATCACCTCTAATTTTGCACACTTGATATCTTGCACAAACATAACTAGGTTTTCAATGTTTTACAATTTTTTTGTGAGACCAAATGGTCCCTCGTGTTTAAAAAATTGATTTTATTCTGCCCAGTAGACTAACTGATCAAAACATCGGTCTACACCTTAAGGGGCATTGTAGGATACATTTTTTTCAAATTTCATTCATAGGCATGTTTGGCACAGCTATTTGAGCATGCAGAATAAATTTGGGGTGATTTGGAGGTGGTGTAAAAAATCACTTTTTTTTACAGAAACTGACTTAAGTGAGACCAAATGGTCCCTCGTGTTTAAGCGTGATTTTTTCGACTTCCTCTAAATCACCTCTAATTTTGCACACTTGATATTTTGCACAAACATAGCTAGATTTCAAGGTTTTACAATTTTTTAATTTTTTTTTGAATTTATACTGCCCTGTAGACTGACTGATCAAAACATCGGTCTACACCTTAAGGGGGCATTGTAGGATACATTTTTTCCAAATTTCTTTCATAGCCATGTTTGACACATCTATTTGAGCATGCAGAATAAATTTGGGATTTTTATTTCTGTGCCCCTGGTTCCTTAGCTCTACTCATTCATCCCCACTCTGTTAACTTTTGCTCACTTTTCCCCACTCCCTTGCCCGTAACCCTCAGAACAGGTTATAACGGACGTTGCCGTCGGGTCAATGCCTTTGACCGTTAGCTGACGAGTGGGGCCGCGTATATGTGGGCGCATGCGAGACCGTGGTCGTGGGGTAGCACGTGTCCATGGACATGCCCGAAACGTCCCATCATATAAAGAGGGCAACCACCTCCATCGCCCCTACCATTTTCCCCCAAATCCCCTCCCTGCCGCATCGTCTTCCTCTCCCCCACCGGCGTCGTCTCGCTCTCCTCCACTGCCTCCACCGCACCGTCTCGCTCTCCCCCACCGCATCCTCTTCCTCACCTTCATCGCCTCCATCTGTCAGATGGCCGATGCTTGTGGCGACGCCGGCGCAGCGGTCGGAGATGTGGTGGAGCTGCAGGGTCCAGGCGCGGTGACCGCGGATGTTGGCGGCGTCCACGGCGGTGCAGGGAAACTCGCAACCGCTGCGGATGTGGCGGGCCGCCTCATCGATGCAGAAGGTGAAGGCGTCGAGCGGCGCAGTCCATCCAGATGCCCCCGTTGCGCCGCCTGCCATGGAGGAGGAGGTATTTGCACTTGCTGAGCTTGTAGAGTTAATTGCTCCCTAGTTGCATTGGTTAGATTGTGATTCATACGGTAGTTTAGATGGTTAGAGTAGTTGGTTTGATGGATGGGCCCGGGTTTTCTGTAGGGTTGGGTTGGGGGGACGGGGGTTTTTGGACTAGGGTTTGTTGAATAAATTCGTTGCAAAAATGCTATGTTGTGAACTATGATTTTAGGTGCTGCAATGATTGGGGTATTTAGATTGGGATTTGGATAAATTCATTGCAAAAATGCTAGATGTTGTGAACAGATGGGGTTTTTAATGCTATGATGCTTATTAGATTTGTTTTTAGTGCTCACAGATTGGGGTTTTTAATGCTACTCAGATTCGTTGCCTTAGATTGGGTCCCTATTAGATTTGTTTTTGAATGCTACTCAGATTGGGGTTTTGAATATCATATGCCCAAATGGAATCCATTGATTAAGAAGTTATAAATTTGATTCAATGTGTGTAAATTTGTCATATTGGGGTTTTTGATTCATTAGTATATAAATTTGATTCATTAGTATATAATTTTTTTTCACAATATGTAGTTATATTAGCTTTGTTCTTCAATGTGTGTGCATGACCAATGATCAATATGTTATTTGAATGTCATATTGGGTTTTTTATCAATGTGTGTACAAATCTAATACATTGATATACTAGTGATGGATGTGGTTTTTGAATGCATAGAGCTAAGGGGCACAGAAATAATAAGGGAAAATTGATTTTATACCCTTAGTTGGGTCACACTCGGCAGGTTTACCCCTAGTTTCCGAAAACCCTCGGTTTTGCCCAAGCCCGTTTGCTCCTCTTATGGTTTTGCCCTTCCGTCACATTTCCATCCAGTTAGTGCCGTTTGACCGTGTGTTGACCATCTATGGACTTTTCGTTGGACTTATTTGCCCCTGCTTCCTCACTCTCTCACTAGACACTTCCAAGTGGGACCCATCACTCAGAAAACATCCCTCTCTCTTCTCACTAACATGTGGGACCCACAATGGACCAAATATGTCTTAACGGACACTGCCATGTTGTAAACATAATATTAATTTTGCATTAATTTTTTATGCAATAATTAACACCGCATAAACTAATTAAAACACCAGTAATTAACACAAATCAGTACTTAATGTCGTATCATCTCGAATATAATTAATCATCAATCAATAATTGCCAGCTATACTAGCTAATTACATTGCGTCAAGTGTTAAAAAATGTTGGGTCAACGATTGAAAGGACGCCGTCGGTAGGACGAGGATGAGCTCGCCAGCCAAAGGAATCGGCGCCGCAGCTCGCTGGAGCCAACGGAATCAGCACGGGAGCTCGCCGGAGCACCCGGAATCAGCGCCGGAGCTCCCCAGATCCTCCTCACCTGTGTGTCCCCATAACGGAAGCTTGGCCACCGCCGCTGCAGTGTGGAAGGAGGCCCGGGGGAGGGTCAACGGGGCGCTTTGGATCTGGGCCAATGGGGGGCATCGGTGTTGGCTGGCCCACGTTGGCGTGGACGAGGCTCCACGCGAACGTCGGCGGCTAACGGATCGAGAGGTGGACTTCCATGGGCGGTGGCCATGGTGGCTTTGGTGCTGCTCCCTACTACTGTTGATGAAGAGAAAAGAGCATGGTGAGAGACAGAGTGAATCGAGAGAGAAAGGGAGAGGGAAGGAGGAGAGGAAGGAGCACGGGCAGGTCAGCACTCACGCTCGGCCTCGACGGATCGGGGGCGGAGACGAGGTAGATCAGGGCCGAGACGAGGTGGATCTGGGGCGTGGAGACGAGGAGGATCGGGGTGATTGTCCTCCTACGGGCGCTCAAGCCCAAACTCGTTGGGATTGATGGCTCCACCACCGACGGGACCGCCGTTGGCCTCCCCCGCTAGCCATCGACGGGATCTGTGGCTCCACCGCCGACGGGATTTGAGAGAGAGAGGGGAAGGGGATCTGATACTAGGGTTTGACCGACGAGATAGAAATAAAAGTGAACCTTGGATGGTTTTCGGAATGATGGGTCCCACTTGGCAGTCTCTCACTAGAGAGTGAAGAAGTAGGGGCAAAATGGTCCAACAAAAAGTCCACACACGGTCAACACACGGTCAAATGACACTAACTGGATGGAACCTTGACGGAAGGGCAAAACCATAAGAGGAGCAAACGGGCTTTGGCAAAACCGAGGGTTTTCGGAAACTAGGGGTAAAACTGCCGGGTGGGACTCAACTAAGGGCACAGAATTAATTATCCCAAATAAAAAACCTCACTTCTAAAACATCTCTGATATTGGGAGTATATTAGCCCTATGATCAATGTGTCATGTGTGCTTCAATTGGCTACTAGTGATGGATGTAATTGTATATTCAGGAGGATGATGGTTGGGGGGGAGAAAGAGGAAGCTGGCCGATTACGACCCGTACGAGGGGGCGTTTAGTGACGATTATGAATATGAGGTAAGCCTATCCCTTGTTCATTTAGTTCCTTCGACATGGTGTATATGAATCTATAATGTACTAATGCAATTCATTCATGTGTGCAGTATGATTCTGGAGATGATGTGTACAAGGGAAACGTCGCATCCTTCACATCCAAGGAGGTGTAGAAGATCAAGGCCAAGGGAGTTGCTTCCTTCTACAATCGCAAGTTCAAGAAGTGGCACTGCCCCTACTGCACCACCAAGCCAAAGCCCAAGGATGACCGCTTCGATCACCTTCTGTCTCATGCAGAGGATGTAGCGATCCGCGGGGAGGACTACATGATCAGGGGGCAGCATGCTGCGCTCGCGAAGGCCCTGACTCTGGCGTGAAGTGATGTGATGATGCTGTGATGGTGTGATGATGTCAACTGAATCTTAATCTTTTGGGTACTTAGGGTCCGGTTACTTATGGTAAACTTAATGTGGCAGTTTATGGTGTGAACTTAATCTATGGTGATGCTAGTAACGTATTGTTCTATCTATATTTGTATGTCCTTATATTTGCCTGTGGTGTATGGTTAGTTCTGTTTAGATGTTGTGAACTAGAGTTTAGGTGCTGCAATGATCAAACATGTTGTTTCAGTGTTGCTTCACTGATCAGACATGTTGTTTCAGTGTTGCTTCACTGATCACACATGTTGTTTCAGTGTTGCTTCACTGATCACACATGTTATTGGTCTCATGTTTATTAATCAAATCAAATGCATGCTTTTTCCCACCAGCAAATTATCTATGTATGTTTGTGTAAATTCAAGAAAATGCAAAAAAAAACCTTGGCAAACTATCTATGTTTGTGTAGGAGATCATGTGTGCAAAATTTGAGGTGATTTAGAGGAGGTCACAAAAAAATGAATTTGAGAAATATGCTCCAAATGAGCTCCCATGCTAGGGTAAACAGCCCATTCGTAATCAAGTTTTTTTGGACCTACTCTAAATGAGCCAAATGTTTTGTATTAACACCTATTCAATCTATATAGTGTAGATTCGAAGTCTCACTATTTTTTGAATTAATCTTCATATTTTTACATTTTCTTTTAAAAAATATGCTTTAATATAAAAACTATTAAAAACACGTTTAAAATATGAAAATGTAAAACTAAGTTCAGATCCTTCTTATTCACTTTGAAATAAAGATTTGGTGATTTTTTTGATTTTTTTAGATTTTTCAAAAACAGAAGGTAACCCTACCTCATCTCCTTGAACTCTATGAAATCTTGTAGGTGATAGCTCATATGTGTGAAGGTTTTCTCATAAAAATGACCATAGACCAAGTTTATGATTTTTGGTTGGTAACATGTCACATAAGACAACATTGTGCGCAGGTTTCATATTTTTTTGATTTTTTTTAAATTAATGGTGCTCGTTTGACCTCGATCGTGCCAGCTAGGGTTTTTTTCATGAAAATGACCATAGACCAAGTTAAGTATTTTTCCTCGTTAGTGTGTCTTATAAAACAACGAACGGCGAAGGTTTCATATTTTTTTGATTTTTTTAAATTAGTTATGCTCAGTCAAAGCTTTCGTAACCCTGTTGACCAGCTCAAAACCCCTCTAAATCCCGCGGGGTTTCTCCTAACCCTAGCTCCAAACGTCAGCCGTCCGATCATACCCTGGCGCCAAGCGACAGCCCTCGGATGTGGTCTTCTAGAAGGAATTCGGTGGGCAGGCTGCGTGCAGGCTCCGGGCCATTGGATCACATGGACGGCTCCGCATCGTTGGATCATGGGGCGATCCGCGAGAAGCGATCCTCTTGGTTGTGCTCGGCTGCTCTCCCACCACTGACTCCGCGGGAAAAATTGTGGTGTTGGGCCCAAAAAGAAACCAAGCTCTAGTTGGGCCGTCGAATCGCGTCGTTTTTTTGTGAACGTGTTGGCTCTATTTGTGCACGTGTTGGCTCTATTTTTTTGCATCGTTTGAAATTACACAACAATTGACATTGCGTAGAAAATTTATTTATTTTTGTTCTATAAAAATGTAAAATGACCAAATTTGTAAGGGCTAAATTTATTTTTATCATGCAAAATGGCCACAAATTATTAAAAAATGGGTCATTTTGCATTTGTATAATGGCCACAAGCCCTCTATTTGTTCTTATCATGCAAAATGACCAAATTTTTATGGGCCAAATTTATTTTTATCATGCAAAATGGCCACAAGCTCTTCAAAAATTGTCTCTTTTTGTTCATATAATATAGGGTTTGACCACGGATTCCCACGCGTGCAATTAGCTTCTTTTTCTTCTTCTTTTCAAACCACCGTTTCTCATGCGTGTACACTCCCGATGCTGCGGTGGGTTTGAAAACGGGCTACTAACTTCACATTTGACCCCGTTATTGCCACGGCCAAATAACACGTAGCACTATGGCTATTTAAGCCACCCTCTGCCTCTGCCATCCCTCATCCATCTACCCTTCTTGCTCTTCGACCCCTTCTCCGTCTTCTGCACATCCCTCAGCCATGCAGTACACCGGACCAACCTACCGCTTCCCACCCACCGTGCCGGAGAGGCTCTACCCTACCGGTGTGTACGTTGATCACACACTACGTGTGTGGGCGCTATCAAGGCTGAGGACCACAAGGAACTTCACCGAGTTCTTCCTCACGTCCGGCTACCACCACCTCCCGAGGGGATCTCCAACGATGTTCCGCGTCGAGGAGGTCATCCAAAACCAGGTGGTGGTTGCTCTCCTTTCCCACTTCACCAACACATTCGACGCCTTCTACCTCCTCGGCCGGGTGTTTTGGTGTGGCTCCGAGTTCATCGCTTTCACCACCCACAACAGGTTCATGGAGTACAACATCATCTTCCCCACCGCGAAGCGCATGCACACTCTTCCGTACCCCATCGACAACGCCCCGGAGGAGCAGTGAAAAGGGCGCCCGGAGGAGGAGCGTGGTGGAGAAGGCAGCGGCTAGGGTTCTAAACCCTCTATCTTTTTTTAGTGTATTTTATGTTAAGTGTAATTGAACTATGTTGGAGTTGCTTTGGGCTTGTTGGCCCTTTTCTTAAATTCTATTATTAAGTTTTCCATCTATTCTATTATTAAGTTCTTCCTAGTCTGAACTATGTGATCGTGATATGGGCTTGTTGGCCCTATCTACATATTGGGACTACATATTTGTTGATTATTTTCTTAGAGAGCTCGGCTTGTTAGTAGGTTTCCCTTGTTAGTAACCACCTAGTGCATTCAAGCAAGCTTTGTTAGTAGGGATGAATGAGTACAACTAAGCAAGGGAGTGGCTCTTTTTTTTACACAAGCCACAAATATGTAGCCATCTAGCTAGAAGAGAGGAACCAACGGCAGTGACCGTCGCTGCATCCGTGGCGGCTGGCATGCAAGAAAGCTGCTCGGTCAGCGCATCATGGCGGACGCATCGGCGCATGCAGGCTCGGTCGACGCATCATGGGATCGTGGCATCGGCGCATGCAGGCAGGGTTTGCTGGGTGCATGCATAGCACGCTTCTGTCCTTGTGGCACGCGCAGACGTTTAATGCAAGGGACGACCCAACAAAACCACGGCCCAACGGTCGAACAGCGACACCACCCAACGCGGCCCCACTTGTCAGGTTGAACGGACAACACAGTCCAGCATGGCCCCACTAGTCAGAGTTAATGGTCAAGCCTTTGACCAGACGGCAATGTCTGTTTTGCCCTGATAACCCACAAGTATAGGGGATCGCAACAGTTTTCGAGGGTAGAGTATTCAACCCAAATTTATTGATTCGACACAAGGGGAGCCAAAGAATATTCTCAAGTATTAGCAGTTGAGTTGTCAATTCAACCACACCTGGATAACTTAGTATCTACAGCAAAGTATTTAGTAGCAAGGTAATATGGAAGTAACGGTAACAGTAGTAAAAGTAATATTTTTGGGTTTTGTAGTGATTGTAACAGCAGCAACGCAAAAGTAAATAAGCGAAGAACAATATGTGAAAAGCTCGTAGGCATTGGATCGGTGATGGAGAATTATGCCGGATGCGGTTCATCATGTAACAGTCATAACATAGGGTGACACAGAGCTAGCTCCAATTCATCAATGTAATGTAGGCATGTATTCCGAATATAGTCATACGTGCTTATGGAAAAGAACTTGCATGACATCTTTTGTCCTACCCTCCCGTGGCAGCGAGGTCCTAGCGGAAACTAAGGGATATTAAGGCCTCCTTTTAATAGAGTACCAGACCAAAGCATTAACACATAGTGAATACATGAACTCCTCAAACTACGGTCATCACCGGGAGTGGTCCCAATTATTGTCACTTTGGGGTTGCCGGATCATAACACATAGTAGGTGACTATAGACTTGCAAGATAGGATCAAGAACTCACATATATTCATGAAAACATAATAGGTTCAGATCTGAAATCATGGCACTCGGGCCCTAGTGACAAGCATTAAGCATAGCAAAGTCATAGCAACATCAGTCTCAGAACATAGTGGATACTAGGGATCAAACCCTAACAAAACTAACTCGATTACATGATAAATCTCATCCAACCCATCACCGTCCAGCAAGCCTACGACGGAATTACTCACGCACGGCGATGAGCATCATGAAATTGGTGATGGAGGATGGTTGATGATGACGACGGCGACGGATTCCCCTCTGCGGAGCCCCGAACGGACTCCAGATCAGCCCTCCCGAGAGAGATTAGGGCTTGGCGGCGGCACTGTATCGTAAAACACGATGAATCCTTCTCTCTGATTTTTTTTCTCCCCGAACGTGAATATATAGAGTTGGAGCTGAGGTCGGTGGAGCACCAGGGGGCCCACGAGGCAGGGGGCGCGCCCAGGGGGGCAGGCGCGCCCCCCACCCTCATGGAAAGGGTGTGGGCCACCTGAGCTTGATTCTTTCGCCAGTATTTTTTATTATTTCCAAAAATAATCTCCGTGAAGTTTCAGGTCATTCCGAGAACTTTTGTTTCTGCACATAAATAACACCATGGCAATTCTGCTGAAAACAGCGTCAGTCCGGGTTAGTTCCATTCAAATCATGCAAGTTAGAGTCCAAAACAAGGGCAAAAGTGTTTGGAAAAGTAGATACGACGGAGACGTACCAACTCCCCCAAGCTTAAACCTTTGCTTGTCCTCAAGCAATTCAGTTGATAAACTGAAAGTGATAAAGAAAAACTTTTACAAACTCTGTTTGCTCTTGTTGTTGTAAATATGTAAAGCCAGCATTCAAGTTTTCAGCAAAGATTATGACTAACCGTATTCGCAATAACATTTAGGTCTCATGTTTACTCATGTCAATGGCATAATCAACTAGCGAGCAATAATAATAAATCTCGGATGACAACACTTTCTCAAAACAATCATGATATGATATAACAAGATGGTATCTCGCTAGCCCTTTCTGAGAGACCGCAAAACATAAATGCAGAGCATCTTTAAAGATCAAGGACTGACTAAACATTGTAATTCATGGTAAAAGAGATCTAGACATAGTCATACCCAATATAAATTAATAGTATTGGATACTAATGGCAGCGGTGCTCTCCAGCTGGTGCTTTTAATAAGAGGGTGATGACTCAACATAAAAGTAAATATATAGGCCCTTCGCAGAGGGAAGCAGGGATTTGTAGAGGTGCCAGAGCTTGATTTTGAAATAGAGATAAATAATATTTTGAGCGGCATACTTTCATTGTCAACATAACAACCAAGAGATGGCGATATCTTCCATGCTACACACATTATAGGCGGTTCCCAAACAGAATGGTAAAGTTTATACTCCCCCTCCACCAACAAGCATCAGTCCATGGCTTGCTCGAAACAACGAGTGCCTCCAACTAACAACAGTCCCGGGGGAGTTTTGTTTGCAATTATTTCTATTTGATTTGCATAAAGCATGGGACTGGGCATCCCGGTGACCAGCCATTTTCTCGTGTGTGAGGATCAGAGTCCACTCCTCTTGAGAATAACCCGCCTAGAATGGAAGATACAGACAACCCTAGTTGATACATGAGCTATTCGAGCATACAAAACAGAATTTCATTTGAAGGTTTAGAGTTTGGCACATACAAAATTACTTGGAACGGCAGGTAGATACCGCATATAGGAAGGTATAGTGGACTCATATGGAATAAATTTGGGGTTTAAGGAATTGGATGCACAAGCAGTGTTCCCGCTTAGTACAAGTGAAGGCTAGCAAAAGACTGGGAAGCGACCAACTAGAGAGCGACAACAGTCATGAACATGCATTAAAATTAACAAACATTAAGTGCAAGCATGAGTAGGATATAATCCACCATGAACATAAATATCGTGAAGGCTATGTTGATTTTGTTTCAACTACATGCGTGAACATGTGCCAAGTCAAGTCACTTGAATCATTCAAAGGAGGATACCACCCTACTATACCACATCACAACCATTTTAATAGCATGTTGGCACGCAAGATAAACCATTATAAACTCCTAGCTAATTAAGCATGGCATAAGCAACTATAATCTCTAATTGTCATTGCAAACATGTTTATTCATAATAGGCTGAATCGGGAACGATGAACTAATCATATTTACAAAAACAAGAGAGGTCGAGTTCATACCAGCTTCCTTCATCTCAATCAGTCCATCATATATCGTCATTATTGCCTTTCACTTGCACGACCGAACGATGTGAATAATAATAATAGTGCACGTGCATTGGACTAAGCTGGAATCTGCGAGCATTCAATAAACAGGAGAAGACAAGGCAATACGGGCTCTTGGTTAAATCAACAATAATGCATATAAGAGTCACTTCAACATTTTCATTATGGTCTTCTCCTATCGACCCCCAAAGAAAAGAAAAGAAATAAAACTATTTACACGGGAAAGCTCCCAACAAGCAAAAGAAGAACAGAAATATTTTTTGATTTTCTTTTAATTATTACTACAAACAAGAAAGTAAACTAGATAAAAGCTACTACTGGTCTTTTTGTTTTTCTTAAGGTTTATCAAACACACAAGAAGAAAGCATAAAAAGGAAAATAAACTAGCATGGATATTACAGTGAAAAAGTATGAGCACCAACAACTAGCATGAGTGTGTGTGAATATGAATGTAATGTCCGTGAGAAATACGTACTCCCTCAAGCTTAGGCTTTTGGCCCAAGTTGGTCTATTGCCACGGCTGGCCTGGCGGATATCCGAAGTTGTAACTGGGGTCGTACTGTGATGCAGCGGCTATTGCATCATGGGCTGTAGCTTGGAGGCGAGCTGCCCTCGTCCTCCTCTCGTACTCATTTGCCCCTTCCCTGGTTATGATATATCTCCCCTTTGTCTGAAAATCAAAGAGAGTAGGAGCAGGGAGAACAATATTGACGGCGTGGCGCCTGTCAAAGATTAGTCGGTACTGGAGAGGAGGTTCATTCCTCTCAACAAACCGATGGTGGACCATGGCATTAAAATCTAGATAAGAAGGAGGCAATTCCATATCATAATTACGAATAGGTATATCAAGAAAATTAGCTAAACGGGTTGCATAAATTCCACCAAAGAAATCTCCATTAAATCTATTATTATGCAACCTACGTGCAACAATGGCTCCCAAATTATAATGTTTATCTCCTAATACAGCACTCCTAAGAACACTGAGATCAGGGACACACATGTGAAGTGCTTCATCCTTACCAGCTTTCATACACTTATAGCTCTGGTGCATCCGTTGCATGGCAATCCCTACTCACTCACATTGATATCTATTGATGGGCATCTCCATAGCCCATTGATACGCCTAGTTGATGTGAGACTATCTTCTCCTTTTTTTTCTTCTCCACAACCACCATTCTATTCCACCTATAGTGCTATGTCCATGGCTCACGCAAATGTATTGCGTGAAGATTGATAAAGTTTGAGAACATCAAAAGTATGAAACAATTGCTTGGCTTGTCATCGGGGTTGTGCATGATTTAAATATTTTGTGTGATGAAGATAGAGCATAGCCAGACTATATGATTTTGTAGGGATAACTTTCTTTGGCTATGTTATTTTGAGAAGACATGATTGCTTTGTTAGTATGCTTGAAGTATTATTGTTTTCATGTCAATATTAAACTTTTATCTTGAATCTTTCGGATCTGAACATTCATGCCACAATAAAGAAAATTACATTGAGAAATATGCTAGGTAGCATTCCACATCAAAAATTCTATTTTTATCATTTACCTACTCGAGGACGAGCAGGAATTAAGCTTGGGGATGTTGATACGTCTCCAACGTATCTATAATTTTTTATTGTTCCATGCTATTATATTATCTATTTTGGATGTTTATGGGCTTTATTAATACTTTTATATTATTTTTGGGACTAACCTATTAACCCAGAGCCCAGTGCCATTTTCTGTTTTCCCCTTGTTACAGTGTTTCGCAGAAAAGGAATATCAAACGGAGTCCAAACGGAATGAAACCTTCGGGAGAGTTATTTTTGGAACGGAAGCAATCCAGGAGACTTGGAGTACACGTCAGGGAATCAACGAGGAGAGCATGAGGCAGGGGGCGCGCCTACCCCCCCCCCCCCAGGCGCGCCCTCCACCCTCGTGGGCCCCTCGTGGCTCCCCTGACCGACTTCTTTCGCCTATATATATCCATATACCCTAAAAACATCGGGGAACAGAATAGATCGGGAGTTCCGCCGCCGCAAGCCTCTGTAGCCACCAAAAACCAATCGGGACCCTGTTCCGGCACCCTACCGGAGGGGGGAACCCTCACCGGTGGCCATCTTCATCATCCCAGCGCTCTCCATGACGAGGAGGGAGTAATTCACCCTCGGGGCTGAGGGTATGTACCAGTAGCTATGTGTTTGATCTCTCTCTCTCGTGTTCTTGATTTGGCATGATCTTGATGTATCGCGAGCTTTGCTATTATAGTTGGATCTTATGATGTTTCTCCCGCTCTACTCTCTTGTAATGGATTGAGTTTTCCCTTTGAAGTTATCTTATCGGATTTAGTCTTTAAGGATTTGAGAACACTTGATGTATGTCTTGCCGTGCTTATCTGTGGTGACATTGGGATATTCACGTGATCTACTTGATGTATGTTTTGGTGATCAACTTGCGGGTTCAATGAACTTATGCATAGGGGTTGGCACACGTTTTCGTCTTGACTCTCCGGTAGAAACTTTGGGGCACTCTTTGAAGTACTTTGTGTTGGTTTGAATAGATGAATCTGAGATTGTGTGATGCATATCGTATAATCATACCGATGGATACTTGAGGTGACATTGGAGTATCTAGGTGACATTAGGGTTTTGGTTGATTTGTGTCTTAAGGTGTTATTCTAGTATGAACTCTATGATAGATTGAATGGAAAGAATAGCTTCGTGTTATTTTACTATGGACTCTTGAATAGATCTATCAGAAAGGATAACTTTGAGGTGGTTTCGTACCCTACCATAATCTCTTCGTTTGTTCTCCGCTATTAGTGACTTTGGAGTGACTCTTTGTTGCATGTTGAGGGATAGTTATGTGATCCAATCATGTTATTATTGTTGAGAGAACTTGCACTAGTGAAAGTATGAACCCTAGGCCTTGTTTCCTAGCATTGGAATACCGTTTACGCTCACTTTTATCATTAGTTACCTTGCTGTTTTTATAATTTCAGATTACAAAAACCTATATCTACCATCCATATTTCACTTGTATCACCATCTCTTCGCCGAACTAGTGCACCTATACAATTTACCATTGTATTGGGTGTGTTGGGGACACAAGAGACTCTTTGTTATTTGGTTGCAGGGTTGCTTGAGAGAGACCACCTTCAACCTACGCCTCCCACGGATTGATAAACCTTAGGTCATCCACTTGAGGGAAATTTGCTACTGTCCTACAAACCTCTGCACTTGGAGGCCCAACAACGTCTACAAGAAGAAGGTTGTGTAGTAGACATCAGGGTGCAGGAATAAGTGGAGGGGAGCCACCATGGGCCCACGAGGCAGGGGGCGCGCCCTGGACCCTCGTGGCCAGGTGCTTGCCCCCCTGCTGTGTTCTCAGTGCCAGATATTCTCAAATATTCTAGAAAAAATCATATTTCATTTTCGGGGCATTTGGGGAACTTTTATTTTCGGGGTATTTTTTTATTGCATGGATAATTCAGAAAACTAAGAGAAAATACCATTTTTAGTTTATTTCAACTAAATAACAGAAAGTAAAAGGAGGGTATAGAAGGTTGTGCTTTCTAACTTCATCCATCTCATGCTCATCAAAAGGAATCCACTAACAAGGTTGATCAAGTCTTGTTAACAAACTCATTCCGAATAACATGGAACCGGAGAAAATTCGAATAACACTATGTTACCTCAACGGGGATATACACATCCCCAACAATAAGAATAACATTTTTCTTCTTGACAGTAGGAAGGGGAAATTCAAAACCTCCAATAATAATCGATGGAATTTTTTCAATAGAATTGATACTGTGGACTTGAGGTTGTTTCCTCGGAAAGTGTACCGTATGCTCATTTCCATTAACATGAAAAGTGACATTGCCTTTGTTGCAATCAATAACAGCCCCTGCAGTATTCAAAAAGGGTCTTCCAAGAATAATAGACATACTATCGTCCTCGGGAATATCAAGAATAACAAAGTCCGTTAAAATAGTAACGTTTGCAACCACAACAGGCACATCCTCACAAATACCGACAGGTATAGCAGTTGATTTATCGGCCATTTGCAAAGATATTTCAGTAGGTGTCAACTTATTCAAATCAAGTCTACGATATAAAGAGAGAGGCATAACACTAACACCGGCTCCAAGATCACATAAAGCAGTTTTAACATAATTTTTTTAATGGAGCATGGTATAGTGGGTACTCCTGGATCTCCAAGTTTCTTAGGTATTCCACCCTTAAAAGTATAATTAGCAGGCATGGTGGAAATTTCAGCTTCCGGTATCTTTCTCTTATTAGTGACAATATCCTTCATATACTTAGCATAAGGATTCATTTTAATCATATCAGTAAAACGCATACGCAAAAAGATAGGTCTAATCATTTCAGCAAAGCGCTCAAAATCCTCATCATCCTTTTTCTTGGATGGTTTGGGAGGAAAAGGCATGGGTTTCTGAACCCATGGTTCTCTTTCTTTACCGTGCTTCCTAGCAACAAAGTCTCTCTTATCATAACGTTGATTCTTTGATTGCGGGTTATCAAGATCAACAGCAGGTTCAATTTCTACATCATTGTTATTACTAGGTTGAGCATCAACATGAACATCATCATTAACATTATCATTAGGTTCATGTTCATTACCAGATTGTGTTTCAGCATCAGAAATAGAAATATCATTTGGATTCTCAGGTGTGTCAACAATAGGTTCACTAGAAGAATGCAAAGTCCTATCATTTTTCTTTTTCTTCTTCTTAGAAGGTCTAGGTGCATCTAAATTATTTCTCTGAGAATCCTGTTCAATTCTCTTAGGATGGCCTTCAGGATACAAAGGTTCCTGAGTCATCTTATAAGCATTTTGTTTCAATTGTCTACCAAAATAAGCATTAAAATCTTCTTGCTTAACCATAAAGTTATCAAACTCATCCAAACATTGGCTAGCAAACTTAGTAGGAGGGATTTCAGCTTTATCATATCTATAGAGAGAATTTACCTTTACTACCTATGTCGGGTTATAAAGACCATGTGTTTCTTCAATAGGTGATGAATTAAGACCATATATTTCTTCAACAGGCGGTAAATTAAGACCATGTATTTCTTCAATAGGAGGTAAATTCTTAACATCTTCAGCTTTTATACCTTTTTCTTTCATATATTTCTTTGCCTCTTGCATATCTTCAGGACTGAGAAATAGAATACCCCTTTTCTTCGGAGTTGGCTCAGGAGTTGGTTCGGGAAGTGTCCAATTATTTTCATTATTCAACATATTATTCAATAGAATTTCAGCTTCATCCGGTGTTCTTTCCCTGAAAACAGAACCAGCACAACTATCCAGGTGGTCTCTGGAAGCATCGGTTAGTCCATTATAAAAGATATCAAGTATTTCATTTTTCTTGAGAGGATGATCAGGCAAAGCATTAAGTAATTGGAGAAGCCTCCCCCAAGCTTGTGGGAGACTCACTTCTTCAATTTGCACAAAATTATATATTTCCCTTAAAGTAGCTTGTTTCTTATGAGCGGGGAAATATTTAGCAGAGAAGTAATAAATCATATCCTGGGGACTACGCACACAACCAGGATCAAGAGAATTAAACCATATCTTAGCATCACCCTTTAACGAGAACGGGAATATCTTAAGGATATAATAGTAGCGAGTTTTCTCATCATTAGTGAACAGGGTGGCTATATCATTTAATTTAGTAAGATGTGCCACAACAGTTTCAGATTCATAGCCAGAAAAAGGATCAGATTCAACCAAAGTAATTATATCAGGGTCGACAGAGAATTCATAATCCTTATCAGTAACAAAAATAGGTGAAGTGGCATAAGCAGGATCATATTTCATTCTAGCATTCAAAGTTTTTTGTTTAAGCTTAGCTAATAATTTCTTAAGATCACTTCTATCATTGCAAGCAACAAAGTCTCTAGCAGTTTCTTCATCCATAACATAGCCCTCAGGCACGACAGGCAATTCATATTTAGGGGGAGAGTCTTCATCATCACTTTCATCAATATTATCGGTTTCAATAATTTCATTCTCTCTAGCCCTAGCAAGTTGTTCATCAAGAAATTCACCAAGTGGCACGGTAGTATCAAGCATAGAAGTAGTTTCATCATAAGTATCATGCATAGCAGAAGTGGCATCATCAATAACATGCGACATATCAGAATTAATAACAGAAGCAGGTTTAGGTGTCGCAAGCTTACTCAAAACAGAAGGTGAATCAAGTGGAGAGCTAGATGGCAGTTCCTTACCTCCCCTCGTAGTTGAGGGATAAATTTTTGTTTTCTCGTCTTTCAAGTTCTTCATAGTGACCAGAAGATATAAATCCCAAGTGACTCAAAGAATAGAGCTATGCTCCCCGGCAACGGCGCCAGAAAATAGTCTTGATAACCCACAAGTATAGGGGATCGCAACAGTTTTCGAGGGTAGAGTATTCAACCCAAATTTATTGATTAGACACAAGGGGAGCCAAAGAATATTCTCAAGTATTAGCAGTTGAGTTGTCAATTCAACCACACCTGGATAACTTAGTATCTGCAGCAAAGTATTTAGTAGCAAGGTAATATGGAAGTAACGGTAACAGTAGTAAAAGTAATATTTTTGGGTTTTGTAGTGATTGTAACAGCAGCAGCGGAAAAGTAAATAAGCGAAGAACAATATGTGAAAAGCTCGTAGGCATTGGATCGGTGATGGAGAATTATGCCGGATGCGGTTCATCATGTAACAGTCATAACATAGGGTGACACAGAACTAGCTCCAATTCATTAATGTAATGTAGGCATGTATTCCGAATATAGTCATACGTGCTTATGGAAAAGAACTTGCATGACATCTTTTGTCCTAACCTCCCGTGGCAGCGGGGTCCTAGCGGAAACTAAGGGATATTAAGGCCTCCTTTTAATACAGTACCGGACCAAAGCATTAACACATAGTGAATACATGAACTCCTCAAACTACGGTCATCACCGGGAGTGGTCCCGATTATTGTCACTTCGGGGTTGCCGGATCATAACACACAGTAGGTGACTATAGACTTGCAAGATAGGATCAAGAACTCACATATATTCATGAAAACATAATAGGTTCAGATCTGAAAATCATGGCACTCAGGCCCTAGTGACAAGCATTAAGCATAGCAAAGTCATAGCAACATCAATCTCAGAACATAGTGGATACTAGGGATCAAACCCTAACAAAACTAACTCGATTACATGATAAATCTCATCCAACCCATCACCGTCCAGCAAGCCTACGATGGAATTACTCACGCACGGCGGTGAGCATCATGAAATTGGTGATGGAGGATGGTTAATGATGACGATGGCGACGGATTCCCCTCTCCGGAGCCCCGAACGGACTCCAGGTCAGCCCTCCCGAGAGAGATTAGGGCTTGGCGGCGGCTCCGTATCGTAAAACGCGATGAATCCTTCTCTCTGATTTTTTTTCTCCCCGAACGTGAATATATAGAGTTGGAGTTGAGGTCGGTGGAGCACCAGGGGGCCCACGAGGCAGGGGCGCGTCCCCCACCCTCATGGAAAGGATGTGGGCCCCCTGGCCTTGATTCTTTCGCCAGTATTTTTTATTATTTCCAAAAATAATCTCCGTGAAGTTTCAGGTCATTCCAAGAACTTTTGTTTCTGCACATAAATAACACCATGGCAATTCTGCTGAAAACAGCGTCAGTCCAGGTTAGTTCCATTCAAATCATGCAAGTTAGAGTACAAAACAAGGGCAAATGTGTTTGGAAAAGTAGATACGACGGAGACGTATCATGCCCAGTTATGAGGGTTTCTGGCAAGGGAGTGGGGAAAATTGAGCAAAAGTTAAGAGCGCGGGGATGAATGAGTAGAGCTAAGGAACCAGGGGCACAGATATAAAAATCCCAATAAATTTGGGGTGATTTGGAGGTGGTGGTAAAAATATTTTTTTTACAAAAACTGGCTTAAGTGTATTTTCTTCAATTGGAGAGCATGGATGACTGATGTATTGTTTCGGATTTATCGGTAATATTTTTTCAGGAGCGAAATATAATTCCTCCAGTACATCTATTTCCAAATTTTCTTGTGCAAAATAAACAAGCTACACGCTGGCCATGAAGAAACCATGATTCTTGAGGTTGCACATCAAAAACTCACATAGAAAATACATACAAAATATCCCAAACTCATATTGTTACAAGGGAGTGGACCACCAAATAGTTGAGTCATACATTATGAGGAAGTCACTGACTAACTGACAGAATGAATTATATTTTAGAGACAAGGTCACACGGTACTAGACATAGACAACAATGCACACGCCAACATCAGGTTGATCATCGATGTACTTGCTGTCCGACCGTGCGCACAATGTTGTAGCTATCATAGTTCTGCTTCGAGATCCAACACAAAAGGATATAATTAATGCCATGGAATATATTTGGACACATGCAAACATTAAATTACGACATATTAGGTACCTCTAATAATTTGGTGCACGTACGTCGATTGTGACCATCTGTCGCATGACAATAGCCACATCTACCATGTGATCCTGTCTTCTTCATCTTTGCATGTAGCCTTTTCTTCGGAGCACCTCGGCCTGGCACATGCACGGGATCCAGAACTTTATCGAAACCTTCACCATCAAGGTTAGCCGATTGTGGCATCAACGGGCCAAACCTAATGTTGTTACCCTGAGCATTAGTTGATCCGTTACTATCAGCTTGTTCACTTGTTTATCCCTTGCAAACATCTTGTCCTTCCCAAACCCTTTTTAGATGCTGAAACGCCTCATCAGAGTGGCATGCCTTGAAACATGATGCGTGACTAAAATTCGTTAACTTACGGTACCTTTGTAGGGTTGCAGAGTATTCATACATCTCGCTCTTTCTGGTCGGTGCGTACGCACATTTTGAACTCATTGTCCACCTAGTGGGAACACAACACCTGGGCAGTGTTTCTTCTTGTTAAATTCCCAATATGTAAAATATGTGGGAACAAGGTGTGCCTGTGCATTCCAATTTGCGGCAAGAACAACTGATAATGCGAAGCAGACCTTCCTTCGACTCCGTGCGCACTTCGATCTTTTTATCCATTCTTTCCTTCTTAGACACAATGTATGTGATAACTTCTGCTGCATCAAGTACCTCTCTGATCTCACATTTTCTTACAGAATTTATGCTCCATAAGACCAACTTAAACACAACAGGAGTGAAAACTTTTGCGGCGTGTTTCTCAAGACTTGAAGCATTTTCCTCTGTGAACGGAACGGACTGCAAGGCCTCGATGTCTTGGAGAGCCTCGTTCAAGCGTTGCGACGCAAGGCAACGCTCATAGTGCTCTAGCATTTGAAACAACATCATCTTAGCCTCAAGATGCGTATGTAGCACCGAGTTTAAACTCTCACTCCGCTGATTGCTGCTCAACCCTAGGGAACAACGCCCCTCAAGATATGGAGCACACCACAGTTTTCTCATCTTATACATCTGATGCAGCCAGGAGTCCTCACTTGTTATTTTATTCCGTTGTAAGAACTGTAACCATTTTCTCTCATGCTCTTCAATGGAAGATGTATCATATATGATGTACAATGTGCTGCTGAATGTGCCATATACAGAGCCTATGGTTTGAGTCAGGCCACGCCACCCTGATTGCTCTCTGTATTGCAAGGTCCCCATCGGTGATCACAGATATAGGATGCTTCTGTCCCATAGCATCAGAAAAGGTCCGTAACATCCACTCGTATGTCTGGCTTGTTTCATGTGAAATGATACCACATGCAAAAATAATAGTGTTGCGGTGGTGATTCAACCCGATAAACGGCACAAATGGCAGATTGTACTTATTGGTTCTGTATGTGCTATCAAAAACAATAACATCTTCGAAAGCCTCGTAGTCAAGTCGGGATTGACTATCACACCAGAACAGTCCCTTCAGATGGCCAGCTTCATCAACCAAGTACCGGAAGAAAAAAATCTGAATCTCGCTCTTGCCTCGCCACCCTGTGATTGATCACCGTTTGAGCATCCCCGGAAGCAATTGATTCCTGCTTGTTAGCATGGCAGAAATTGTAAATGTCCCTCATAATGCATCCAACCTCATCATATCCACCGTATTGCATGCACATAATATCCATAATATGGTGTTTTTTGATCCCAGATTTTTCCATGTCTGCAATGTCCGCTTTCTGCTCATCGCTAATTCTTCTGTGTGAACGCAAAAAAAAACACGACAGGTCCCGTGGGGCTAGAGGATGGTTGTGTTCATCGATGAAATCCTTCACAAACAACTGACATGTTTCCTCCTGTTTTGCAATCACCAATTTAGCTTTACACCCTACACGAGTTATACTCCGTGGTCTCCTCTTTCTATCTTCCATCTTCCTCTTCATGTGCTTCTCTTCACGAACCCCTTCACGACTGCACACAAATTTCCTTAAAATTATATGGCAGTTCGATCCATCCCACTCGACATAGCTTCTTCGGACACTAAAACCTTCCTCAAGACCATATTTGTTATAGAATCTATAACCTTCATCCTCACTATTAAACATCTTGTTGGCAATATGATAGTACTCCAGCATTGACTCATGACTTACATCCGCCATGTCTTCCTGCATCACCATTCAGATGAATAAAAATCTGAAAGCACAAACAAAAATGCATGCAAAACCCCGTACGAAATCTTGCGTGGAATTTTAAACTTTGCTCCTTGTACATGTTATGGCAAGCGATCATAAACGTCCATAAACTAGGTCCCCCATAAACTAGTGAAGTGACAATGGATGATGAAAAATTCTAAATTGAATTGCATGCACTAGGGAAACCTAAATCGATGATTACTAAACAAATCTAAGTAGGAAGTGCAGGCTACGAATCAAAGTAAGTTGAGATTCGGGCGATTCATACCTTAGGATGCAAGTCCGGAAGCGATGGGATCTGCGGGGGGCGAGTTCCTATAGCGTCGCCGCCGACACTGCCACCGCAGATGTCACGCCTTATTCTTCTTCCTGGCACGTCTTTTATAGTGAAGGGGATGAGGAGGAGGAGGAGGACGCCGACGACGATGGTGAATTGGTTCCTCTCGTCGGGCTTGTCGGATAGAAGGAAGGGGATGAGAACGAGGACTTGACCTACTGGATCTATACGTGGTTCTGGTCGTGGACGTGATCGGTTGAAAGCACAATATTTTACCCTGGACCATTATGCCCTTCTCTGATTAAACTAATTAGGTTTATTCATTTTTAATCCCCCACTAGATCGGACGGCTAATAAAAATCGGAGGTGCAAGTACTCGAAAGTACTCCCATTACTGCCCCAATCACCGTAAAGGAGCTCAAATAACTATGGACAAACATAATTCTTCGTGTAATAAAAATATTCAAATGCAACACTAGTTTAAATTCAAATATTACAATCCAAAGATTAAGTTTTTAAAATAAAAATAGTCAAACTTGAATTCAACTTATGTTCTAATTGTCCCATTTCATCACTCGTGGATGCTCAGAACATACTTAAATTGTTCATGACTTCTTCGATGTCAAATCTGTCGATACATTTGGAAAAACTCCCCATCTCCCGCAAAAAAAACTCCCCAAATGTGGCCGGATTTTGAGCTGGAAGTTGGATAAGATCATCCATGTTCTCAAATTCCAGACCTCTGGCAACTCCTTCACCCTCATTCTTCACAATCATGTTGTGCATGATCACACAAGTTGTCATCACCTCCCACAAGTTCTTTGGATCACATATTTTTGCAGGTCCTCAACAACTGCAAAACGGGCTTGGAGCACTTCAAATGCCCCTCTCCACATCCTTTCTATCTCATTGTCTTTGGGCAAAGTGGACTCTTTTCTGACCAACTAGCTTAGAGATGGTCTTGACGAAGGCCGCCCGCGGAGGATCGATACAGTCAACCAGATAGTAGCCCATGTTGTAGTCATGACCATTGATGGTATAGTTGCACAGAAGAGCTTGCCCTCGAGTCAACCTAGCAAACAATGGAGACCACTACATCAAGTTGATGTCATTGTGAGACTCAGGCATGCCAAAGAAAACGTGTCAAATCCAGTGGTATTGTGATCAACTGCTTCAAAAATGATGGTGGGCTTCTTAACATGGCCATGATATTGCCCTTCTAGAGCATATGGGCAGTTTTTCCATCTCCAGTACATGCAATCAAGGGATCCGAGCGTACCTGGCCACCCTCTAGCTTCAGAGAGTACCATGAACCTTTCTTTGTCTGCGGTAGTTGGTTCTCTCAAGTATTGCGGTCCAAACACCTTGATCACCCAAGTAGAAAACCTCACCATGGCAACTCCACATATGTTTTCAGACATCCTGAGGTAGTCGTCCCACGAATCTGTAGTCATGCCATAGGCGAGCATCCTCAGTGCAGTCATGTGCTTATGTTATCTAGAGAATCCAATTTTTTCAACGACATCCTTCTTCAAGATGAAATAGTCATCACAGTCCCAGACGCCATTGTAGAGGCGATCAAAAACATTTTCCCGCATACGAAAGCGCCGGTGAAAATTATCCACGAATATGGCATCGGGGGCAAAGTAGTCGTCCAGCAGCGTTTAAGGCCCACATGCCCTCTTTCGGTTCAACACTCGATGTCCCTTGTAATCCAGGACATGCTTCTATGCATACTCCGTGTTTGGTACAACCACCTGCATCATCGCCGTTTCATCATCATATTCATCCTCCTCATCTGACGAGGATGACTCCATGAAGTTGTTGTAGAAAAAAAACACAAACATATTGTGGAACCACCATCTAAGAGCATCTACAAACGGACTAAGCAAATCCAACCCTCTATACGTCTACGGATACATCTGGACGTTGTCCCGACATGTCTGCTCCAAGCCCTCATTTGTCTATGCATGCAACCATACACACAACTTTTCTCCCTACATGTCCGGTCACAAGGCAAAAAATTATGCAGCACCGCTTCCTGTAGGTACTACATGTCCGGTGCAACCATACAACCAAACAAACGCATTAGGGTTTCATGATGGCATTGTTGTCTCCTTCACGGAATTGGTTCTGTCTACCGCACTAGCTTTACTATCACAGGTCTTCGGTGTAACCTTTCACTCTTCCTTTCTCATTACATCTCCTTGTACCGCACTTTGATGCCTCGGGTACCTACAAATCCTGAGATCGAGGTGGAGACAAGAGACAAATAATTGTACAAAAATATAAAGTAAAATCATGCTGCCAATCCCATTTTACAATTACTTCATATCCTCTATTCCAAAATAGTTATAGTCCACTATCTAATTTTCTAAGCATATAACCATGACACATCAATCATAAATCATAAGTTGCATTCTTAGCAGCAAAACTGGTGCTGCAAGCGAGCGGCGGTGGGAAGGTAGTGCTCAGCGCGGCCATAGCTACGAGCAGCGGTGGGAAGACGCAGTGCTGCCACAGCCGGCTGGCGCTACACTAAGTAGGGGATGGAAGAGTCACGGGCATGGGTTTTTTTTTCTCGTGATGCTTCGATCCAACGGATGCAACGCAGCACATCGGACAGATAGCAAGCGACCGGTTGGGGTGGTCGACCAGCGCAGTGTAGCGCCCAAAAATAAACACCCTAAAACCTACACCGAATTAAACAAAATGGAAGATCAAAAGTTTTGAACAAAATCATTATGGAAGCTGCACAATCCAAGTAAGATCAAAAAAATTGTATGGCGAGCTTTACACGGCATTGTTCCAGGAGTGGGAATTCTGAGAAATAGACACTTCTCCTGGGATGTCCACTGATCGGAGGCACTAGGACTCTGTAAATATAACCTCCTAGGAGGCATGTACTCTCTCTCACCTTTTCAATGCAATGAAACGCAAAAATCACTTTGCGTTTTCTCGAGAAAAAATAGACACTTCAAGGTCTCCTGCATGTCCTATTTGCTAAGGGGGGACAGAAGATATTCGACATCTAGCCTTTACATGTGTTCGTGCAAAGCAAGTTTGGAAATCCTTGGGATTAAATGACATAATATCGAGAGCCCTTACCACTGACCTATCGGGTTCAGTGGTGCTGGAGGAAAGATACCCAATGAAGAAATCACCTGTTCTCGGTCAGTTGAGGCTGCAAGAATCGATTGCATGGTGGCCTGGTATACGTTGTGCGGTAGTTAAAAGAGAAAGAATTAAACTGGCACCAAGTACAGCCTTTGCCATTCAGGCGATCTCTCTGAATCATCAATCATGCTATCCGAGCGCCAGAACACACTACTGAACGTTGGCGGAGACCAGCACCAGGGACATATAAACTTAACACAGATGCGTCTTTCTTCGAGGATGACAGTGGTGCGGCAGCGGTGATTCTTCATAATTCCAGGGGAGAAGTTGTGGCCGAGGTTTCAAAACTGATCGACAACACGATTAGTCCGCAAGCGGCCGAAGCAATTGCCCTGAGGAGTGGACTAAAAGTGGTGGACAGACTAGGTTGTCGGTACAGGTAGAGTCTGATTGCCTTGAGTTAGTGCAAGCATGCAATGGAGATACGGAAATCTGAAGCCCTCACTCGGCAATACTTGCTGATTGCTTTCTTGTTAGCGCATAACATTCCGAGGGATCAACTTCAAACACGGTCCAAGAGAAGCCAATGGCATAGCCCATTTTCTTGCTAGGAGATGCTATGATTCTAAAATATATGAGGACTGGGTAGATGTAACGTCTGTTTTTCTTTTACCTTGTACTCCATGATGTTACTTTACCCCCAAATTGAATAAATTGCCATTAGGCGTTCCCACAAAAAAAATGGCTGGTCAGTTTGGTTTTCTGCGATTGTTTTGGAGGAAAAGGGTGTTCGGAGTACGGTTTTTTTTGTCAGTTTTGGCTTGGCCCAAAAGGGATGTACCAGGTACACCGATATTTTACAAGTAATTTGGGATGGAGATAATAGTAAAGAAAAAACTCGTATATCTATATCTATATCTATATCTATACCTACTAATAAAGCAAGGAAGCAAGGTGCGTTTCTCCGATTTTTTCATCCGTTCACCGCCGAAAGGTTTTTTTCCCTATCCGAGGTGGTACTAAATCCTTGTGCGTTGGTCTGCAAAAAAAGGCGTTTCCAAATTTTCGTATGTGGGCCTCGCGCTGTGAAAATTCTATTTTCCGCACAGGGCGACAAATAATCGAAGTTTCGCACAGGACGAACAATAATGCGCTGGCCCAGTTTTCTTTGTTTCTGTGTTTTACTCCTATTTTTATTCTCCTTCCCCTATCTCTTTTTTCCCGTCCAAGTTTAGTTTTCTTATAGAATTTATTTCATAAATTCATAATTCTCAAAAAACGTTCAGAATATCAAAAAAATCAAATTATAGAAAATGTTCGGAATTCCAACATTTTGTTTCTATTTTGAAAAATATTCAGAACTTGAAAAAGTTTCCCATTTTTTCAAAAACTTTTGTTGTTTTTTAAAATTGTTCGAGATTTATAAAATAAAAGTATAATTTAAAAAAATGCTCCAAATTTAAAAATATTCTTGTTTTAGTGAAATTTTCACAATTCAAAATAATGTTAAAAGGTACACATTTTCAAAAATCTTACGAATTTTGCAGACATGTTCCTGTGCTAAAAAAATGTTCACAAATTCAAATAATGGTCATGTTTTTATTTAAAAAATTGGTGTTTTAAGAAAATTTTTGTCAATTTCAAAAGATTTTCATGTTTCAAATTTTGTTCGCGTTTTTCTACAATTCAAAATAATGTTAAAATATACATATTTTCGAAAAATGTTATGAATTTTCAACATATGTTCCCGTGCTTAAAAAATGTTCACAAATTCAAATAATGTTCATGTTTTTATAAAAAAAAGTTGGTGTTTTCAAAAAATGTTTGTGAATTTTAAAAGATGTTCATGTTTCAAATTTTATTAGTGTTTTTAAAGTGTATATAATTTTCAGAAAACTGTTCAGGATTTAGAAAATGGTTCATATTTCCTAATTTAGAAACTTCATACCTTAAAATCTCCTAGATTGAAAGGAAAAGTAGATTGAATAATTCATGGGCCTTCTCTGGCGTACGATGACGTAATAAGACTCTTTAATGTCCTCGATCAATGAATGGAAAAGTAGCAGATTTGATTACTTCACACCCGGCGAAACCGAGAAGCTAAATATTCATTTTTCACGTGCATATAGGGTGATTGCACATATAATTCTCACTAATTTTAAATGCATGCTATTTTTTCACCCGTTGCAATGCACGGGCATATGTGCTAGTAACTCCTACTCTACGTGGGTCCATCCCACCTGGCCATCTTCTTCTATCTTCTGTTTGAATCTATATACTCTCCCCTACAGAGCTCGGAGCCGTCTTGGCAGTCCACCCAAGCAAACCCTAGGCACAGAGGCTGTCACCGGAAGCTTCCGTCGTATTCCTTGGCTGCGCCTGCGCCGACGCCGGTGCATCACCAAGGCAGATGACACCAAGCTCTTCGATGGTGGCCTGACACGACAGCCTCAACCTCAACACAGTAATCGAGAAATTCGTCGTCTGGTAAGCTACAAATTCATGCATCAAAGGTAGGGTGAGGGCGATAGCGGGGCGACCTCGCCACCGTCGTCTCCGCCACCACCAGAACCGCCGCCGCCGGTGCTGGAGGCCGCTCAGGCGCTACCAGATCCGCCGCCGCCGGTGCTAGTACCGCCATCGCCGGGTCCGGCTCAGGGGGGTCGGCCGAATCGGATTCTGATGCGGATCTGGATCAAGATGATCCTCATTTGCATCCAGCCAGATGGAAGATTCATTTTGACGATGGCCAGAAGATCGGATCAGGGAGGGACGGATTCATCTACTATCATGCGGCCTCAAGATGGATGACGATCCGAGATCGAGATCATGACATTCTCGCGGGCCGCTATTTGGATGTGGATGAACGGATCCACACAGGTGCGTGTTTTACTATTGATTATTTTCAAATTATCGTTCGTGATTGTGTGCATGAGAGTTTGCTCGAGGAGGAGCCGATTGAATGTGTCGATCTCACGTCGGACTGCGAGAGTATGGTACCTAAGCCGAACATCGGAGGACGGTTTTGGGTGCTTGCGGACGATGAAGACGAAGACGAAGAAGATGAGGGCGGGCGCGTCTTGCCAACGATAATGATGCCAAGACAACGTTATCCATGCATCAGTATGAAGCGGGCTTGGTGCTCGATCCGGCCAAGAGGCTCCAGGACAAGAAGGTTTTGCATCGAAGATCGAAGGGGCTCGGTAAACCCTCGTCGATGAAGATCAAGCCGTGGAAAGGACCTCTACCCAAGGTAACTTTGGTGCCTCACACTTTGTCAGATTATCTCTCCTCGGATGGATGGACAAGGGTTACGCGGAAGAAAAAGAAACGAGGTCCGGCAATACTTCAACCACCGCCGGCGGCCGCCGATCCGGGGGCGATTCGGGCGGCGCGGTCGGTGCGTTTGAATCATCTGCTTGGCATAGATGGGCCGGAGCATGTTTCGGCCGAACATTGCCCGAGTCGGGCTGGGTATGAGGCCCAGAGCACGGCCCGGGTGATGTCGGTGGATCCTGTGCCCATTGGGCTGCATGAGGAGATATCGGGAAGCGTGTTGCATGCAGGATTGATATCGCAGCGTGTCTCAAAAAAAAAAAAGATATCGCAGCGACATAGAGTTGCTCGTCCTGGATTTCCTTCTGCATCGCTGGGGCGCGCCGCGAGGATTCCACCATTGCGCTGCTCCCAGATCGCGGGCATGGCAGGGCAAGGGCGAGGACAGCCGCCGCCGCACAAGGCCGCTCCCCCCCCCCCCCCCCCCCCCCCCCCCCTCCACAGAAGCAACCGCCCCCGCCCAACCGGTCTGCTCCTCCGGGTCCTAACCCTAGGGCGCCGCCTCAGGCTAACCCTAGGCCTGTTCTGCCGCCGCAGAAGGCCGGACAACAGCTGCAGCACTTCAGCGGGACAGGCGCCGCGGCCGACGGGGTTCGCGCCGGGGGCCGGGCCTGTTGCCACTGCGGGTCGCGGGGTGGATGGGGACCGCCGCTCGTATCACGGTGTTGAGAGGGGACGGGCCGCGGATACCTCGGCGCAGGTCGCGCGTGCTCCCCCTCGAGGCCGGTGGGGCGATGATGGATACAACGCCTACGGTGATGGACAGCACCGTGGATCTTCTTCGACCGGGGGCGGGCGTGGATACGCGTGGCAAAGTGACGGCTCCGAGGAGAGGCCGTTTTACGCGCCGCCGGGAAATTTTGTGGAAGGGGCGTCTGGGCCAGACTATCGTTCCCGGGGCGGCTACCGGGGCTTTCGTGGTGGTCGGGGCGGAGCGAGGCGTCCGGCTCACTACAGACAGCGCCCCCCTCCTCCACCGCCTCCGGCTACGACCGTCACGGCGGATGATGAGGTTCATGGTGCGGGCAAGTCGTCGGAAGCTGTGGACGTGCAGTCCGCTGCGTTATCTGGAGAGGCCATGGCGGTGGTTACTGCACTGGCTTCTACCAAGGCCCCCGTTGCCCTTGCAGGATGGGGCCAAGGGTCGTGATCCGGGTTCTGGCGGACTTTCGGACAAGGATGGTGAGCGGGCGGCCAAGTGGGCGCGCAGGAAAGAAAAGATGATTTGTTATCGTTGTGGTGAGCAAGGGCATTTCATTGCTGAGTGTAGCACGGAGTTGTGTGACACGTGTAGAAAACCTGCTCATGATTCGGGGATGTGTCCTGTGTTGATGCTTCCTCTACCGACGGTGACCATGTATGGCGTGTGTTGCGAGGAATTGATGTTCTTTGAGTCACCCGCACCGGCCGTAATCCCGGACTCACCTTGCAACTTGACTACAGGGCTGGTCAAGGTAACGAAGGGATACTTATCTGAGGCACGAGTTATGCAGCGCCTGAACGAGCTTGCTCCCGGGAATTCTCGTTGGGAGCTTATTCGACTGGATGATAATCTATACAAGGTGGATTTCCCGTCAGTGGAGGAGCTGAAGAAATTACTTAAGTTTGGTATAGCTCGTGTGCCGGGTACCGATTGTATTCTTGAATTTGATGCTTGGAAGCAAACAGAACCCAAAGGCACACCTCTGTCTCAAGTCTGGGTGCGTTTTTCGGGAGTGCCCTCCAAGCCTCTCGGTGATGCTATGGTGGTTTGCAGTCTTGGTTCTTTGATCGGAAAGACCGGGCAAGTGGATATGCCGTTTACTCGGACTCATGGTGTGGCCAGGTTACTTGTTAGTGTTCGATCGATTGAGCATATTCCGGATGTGGTTCCGTGGACGCATATAGGAATGATTTACAACTTAGATATTGAATTAGAAGACGCTGAGATGTTTCAGGAAGCAGTACTAGGTGGAGGTGATGTGGACATGTCTGAGAAAGATGATGATACTGGCAATAGGGAGAATAACGGTGGTGATGGAGCAAGTAAGGGTTCAGATACGCCCGCAAGTCGACCCGTTCCGCAGGTGACGGAAAGGGGCTCAGTGCCGGCTACGTCCCCGCCACTTCAGACTCTGAGGTTTGGGTCCTTTGGGACGCCGCACTCCGCACCGCCTAGACTGTGGAGTGACCGTGTCGATAGTGATGATGCTGCTGAGCACGATTTGCCTCCCATTCCGACAGCGCCACTTGTCTTGTCGCCGACATGTGGACCGGCCTTGCCGGGAGTGGCGCGTGCCTCGACTCCGACGCGCATGACCGCAGCTGGGCAGGAACACATGGCGGCGTCAATACCGGTGACGGATCAGCAGGTGGACGGCTGTGCGTCAGGGGCCCGTGCTTGCTTGACTCCGACGCGGGTTGCTGACGAGTCACCCCGCGCGCGTGGACTTGTGGCACAGGCGTGTCCCGAGTCCCAGTTCACGCCCGCATACCAAGGGGGGTGCTTGAGGGGTCTTCGCCGTTGGCAGTCCCAGGGCAGGTGGCTCTGGACTCGGCCGCGGGATCACCTCAGGTGTGATCTTCACCGGCCCCGTCAGGAGGGCGCCGGCCGATCATGGGTCCTGCGGGGGGGAGGGGGGTCCTGGAGGCGCCAGGTCACCGTCTTCCCATTCCCGTGGTAGCGGCACGGCGGACGGCCCTGCAAAGGAGCTGCAGGGCTCGCGATCCACCAAGGAGATGTTGCAGGGCTCGCGGTCCACCGAGGAGGTGATCGCGTTTGGCGGCCACCCGGACCCGGCACTTTCTGGCAGGCGTGTCAGTGCTCGGGTTCAGGGTCAGCCGGACGCCGACGACTTTCAGCTTGGGCGCGCGATGAGAGCCGCCAAGCTTAGGGACGTCGAGGCCCAGACAGGTATGTCGGTTAATAAGCATTGTTCTATTCTGCACTTTTCTGAACATGAGATTATGAGTAGAGCACATGACATAGGAATCTCGCTAGGGGCAAATGTGGTTGAAATTGTTAATTCAGTTAATGACATCTTAGACCTAGAGGCTGAAAGAGCCTCTGAGTTGATACGTCAGTTAGCGGCGGTTAAACCCATGTCTGATGCCGATATTCGTAACTTGAGTGTCCCCACACTTGTGAGTTTTTGCGATGAGATGATGCCTGCATCGGATGTCGATGAGGAGGCAGGAGAGGTAGAGCCTACGCTGCCAAGCGAGGCGTTTTCTAATGTGGGGGGGTCACCGGAAGTTATGGCTCCTGATGCGGACATGCCGGTATTGAACAAACCTAAACGACCCTGGAAGAGGAAGATCTATCCAGCGTCGGCGGTCTGTAGGAGTGCGAGAGTGGAACTCAAGAAAAAATTATATGATGATTTATGAAAGGGATCTTTTGGAATAGCAGAGGTCTGGCAGACTTGGCTAAGCAAAGGTTCCTTGCAGAAACAACTTTAGAGGATAAATTAGAATTTATCGCTCTTCGGAGACGGGTAGAGATAACTTCACGCCACAATTCTTAGGCTCACTTACAGCGGGAGTTGCCTTTGATTGGCACTGCCTTCCGCCAAGAGGGCAATCCGGTGGGATTCTCTTGGGAGTGAAATGTGAAACCCTTGAGGTTATAAATGTAGTAAGAGGAGAATATACGATGAAGTTCAGGGTTAGGTCCAATTGGATGGGTTCCGTTGGGCCTTAGTGGCAGTATATGGGGCTGCTCAACCAGAGTTTAAGCTGGAGTTCTTAGCAGATCTGGTACGGATTTGTGGAGATGAAAGATTGCCAATTCTGGTAGGAGGTGATTTTAATATCATTAGGAGGAAGGAAGAAAAGAACAATGATCATTTTGATGGACGTGGTCTTTTATGTTCAATATGATCATTGAGAGTCTTAACCTTAGGGAGATTGAACTCTCAGGAAGACAATTTGCCTGGGCAAATTCTCTTCCTACTCCTACGTACGAGAAGCTCGATAGGGTTCTGGCGAGTGTGGAATGGGAACAGAAGTACCCCTTAGTATCGGTGCACGCGATGCAACGGGCGATCTCAGATCACACACCCCTATTAGTTGATTCAGGGAGCGCCACGCATATTGGTAATAAAAATATTTTCTCATTCGAATTAAGTTGGTTCGAAAAAGAGAATTTCATTGAGATGGTGGCAAGAGAGTGGGCTAAACCAGTGCATGGCACATCTAGCGTGGCACGCTGGCAGAACAAAATCAGACACCTGAGACAATTCCTGAGGGGTTGGGCTAAAAATGAGAGTGGGATCTATAAAAAGGAGAAGGAGAGGATGCTCCAATTAATTCAGACGTTAGATATACGGGCGGAAACGACTTTGCTGGACCCGACTAAGCAAGCTTGCAAGTCGGAAGCCGAGGCCAAATTACGTTCGTTACTTAGAGAAGAAGAAATGAAGTGGGCATTGCGTGCCAAAGTTCTTAAGGTGGTAAAAGGGGATGACAATACACAATTTTTCCATATGATTGCGAATGGCAAGCATAGGAGGAAAAAAATCATTCAGCTAGAACAGGATGAGGAAACGGTTGTTGGACATGAGAATTTGAAGCTTTACATCTCCAACTATTACAAGCAGTTGTTTGGTCCTCCGAAAGATAACACCGTGACTCTGGATGAGAGTGTACGGGCTGACATCCCTCAGTTGCAGTCAGAGGAGAATGAGATCCTATCTGCTCCTTTTACTGAGAAGGAGGTGTTCGAGGCGATAGATCAAATGAAACCAAACAAGGCACCGGGACCAGATGGGTTCCCGGCAGAATTTTATAAGAAATGTTGGCATATTGTGAAAGATGATCTTATGCCTATGTTTCATGATCTTTTTAATGGGCATCTTCAACTGTTCCATTTGAATTTTGGCACGATCACCCTTCTACCTAAAAAGGAGGAGACTATCCGCATCGAACAATTCAGACCCATATGCTTATTGAATGCCAGTTTCAAAATCTTTACGAAAGTGGCCACCAACAGGCTGACAAAGGTGGCACACTCGATGGTGCAACCAAGTCAAACTGCCTTTATGCCTGGAAGACACATACTAGAAGGGGTAGTTGTCTTACATGAAACCTTACATGAAATCCACTCGAAGAAACTCGATGGAGTGATATTCAAAGTGGATTTTGAGAAGGCGTATGATAAGGTCAAGTGGCCTTTTTTACAGCAAGCTATGCGCATGAAAGGTTTCAATGAGTCCTGGACGAATCAGGTGGATTCTTTTGTCCAGAAAGGCAGTGTTGGAATAAAGGTTAATGATGATATTGGCCATTATTTTCAAACGCATAAAGGCCTGAGGCAGGGTGACCCAATGTCCCCAATACTGTTTAATATTGTGGCGGACATGTTGACAGTACTCATAGGCCGGGCCAAGGAAAAGGGGCTGATTGGTGGTTTAGTCCCCCATCTGGTGGACGGGGGGGGGGGGGGGGGGGGGTATCCATCTTACAATATGCGGATGACACTATTATTTATGGAACATGACCTTGCTCAAGCTCGTAACATGAAACTCATCCTATGTCTTTTTGAGCAATTATCGGGGTTGAAGATCAATTTCCACAAAAGTGTGCTTTTCTGTTTTGGAAGGGCCAAAGAGGACCAAGAAGAATACAAGCAACTGTTCGGTTGTGAACTGGGATCGCTGCCCTTTAGTTATCTTGGCATTCCAATACATCATAGGAAATTGACTAATAAAGAATGGAAATGTATCGAGGATCGATTCGAGAAGAAACTTAGCTGCTGGAAGGGTAAGCTTATGTCATATGGAGGACGGCTAGTATTAATTAATTCGGTACTCACGAGCATGCCGATGTTCCTCTTGTCTTTTTTCGAAGTACCCAAAGGGGTACGCAAGAGATTAGACTTCTATCGATCTTGATTCTTTTGGCAATCAGACGAGGTTAAGACAAAATATCATCTGGCAAGATGGGATATTATTTGTCGACCAAAGAACCAGGGGGTCTTGGGATTGAAAACCTCGAGGTGGAAAATAAATGCTTGTTGAGTAAGTGGTTATACCGACTATCGCTGGGGCCCAGATTCTACGCAACAAGTATTTGCACACCAAAACTCTAGCCCAGGTTACTGTAAGACATAATGATTCACCCTTTTGGAAGGGACTCATGCGAGTGAAGGATACTTTCTTCCATAGGGTGAAGTTTAGTGTTGGGACGACTCAACAATAAGGTTTTGGGAGGATGCGTGGTTGGGTGATAGGCAGCTAGCTCTCCTGTATCCGTCTCTGTATCATATTGCTCAACGTAAGGAAGAGTACGTGGCAACGGTGATGCAGACAGTACCCTTGAATATCCAGTTCAGGAGATCTCTAGTTGGAGAACGCTGGACTTCTTGGCTGCACTTAGTGAGGAGGCTAATGGAGGTGCACCTCTCCGATGAGGCGGATTCTTTTAGATGGAAGCTCACGAATAATGGCTTGTTCACAGTCAAGTCTATGTACTTAGATCTCATCAACTCTGGCCCAATCCCGCGATCGCTTCATATTTGGCGAGTTAAAGTACCCTTACGAATTAAGATATTTATGTGGTTTGTCCACAAACAAGTGGTCGTAACCAAAGATAACTTACTCAGGCGGAGATGGGTAGGTAGCTCGAGGTGTTGCTATTGTGATCAGGATGAAACAATACAACACCTTTTTCTTGATTGCCCGCTTGCGAAGTTACTTTGGAGATCGGTGCATGTAGCCTTTAATATTTCACCTCCTAATAGCATAGAGATGTTGTTTGGGACGTGGCTTGATGGAGTGAATGTACATCTCGCGCGTAATATTCGGATTGGAATATGCGCACTTATTTGGACTATATGGAACTGTAGGAATGATATAATTTTTAACAGAAAACCTATGACTAATTTCTTGCAGGTTATATTCCGGGCTACGGCATGGATCCGTACTTGGTCATTACTCACTCCTACGGCCTACAGGGAGCAGCTGGCTACTGGGTGCAACCGATGGGAAATGGCAGCTCGGGTTTTCTTCAATCGGTTTGGATGGCACACTGCATAGGATTGGTCCTTAGTGGATCCTCGTTGCCGGATGCGGCTTTGAGACTTGTAATTTTTATTTTTACTTGGCTCCTTTTGTGAGCAGAACTTTGCACTCCAAGACTTTGTTTTATCGGATTTTTAATAAAGTGGCTGCATGCATCTTTCCAATGCAGAGGCCGGGGGATGACCTCCTTTTCTAAAAAAAAGGTAGAGTAGTAGTTCTCTCACGGCAGAACAGCAGTTTGGGTACAAGCTAGCACAGCACAGCACAGCGTTTCTTCATGCCGGCTAGCGAGGATTTTTGGGCTTTTTACCCCTGCTAATCAATACAAAGGCCATTGACCGTGACATAAAAGTCGGAAACTGAGCTAACGGGGTAGTGATATTTGTACAAATAGATAAAAATTACTCCCTCTTGTACCATAATAACTAAAACCACAGACACTTATTATGAAACGGAGGGAGTAGTACATTGTAGAGTGAACTGATTAATGGCATCGACATATATAAACCTTTTGTCCTTCATGTCTGTACTAGTATACATGCTTCTTTCTATCATAGAACCACATTGGCTGGTCTATAACAGCTCGAACATGAACTGGGAACTGTTGTTTTCTGCTTGGTTTCACTCGTCTAATTGGAACTGGGGAAACCCCTTATTTTTTCTGCAAAAAAAAAAGCATGACACTGACCTCCAGATAAATAAAATACAGTCGACTTGAGTGAAGGCTATGATATGATGTTTTCTCAGTAGAATGAGAATTCTGGTTTCCCCTTATATGCCGGGCAGTTAAGCATTCGTGATGGTATTTCCGTGGCAATTTTAGCATGTTCTCAGCCATTCTGTGCTGCCTTCTTTCAAGCTTTACCTGGCACACTTTGCTCCTGGCTTGTTCCTTACTTTCACCTACTTACACATACGTATATTATGTCTGTATGCCTTGCTTTGTACACCAGTAATGGCGAGAAAGAATAAAAATCGGCGCCCAGGTGGAGGTGGCGAAGGCGGGATAGGTCCTTGTCCATCAAGTACAGTCTCGCTCCGTGTTCCTCGACTCAAAGAGTTTGTCCTCGGCGAAAGCCCTAAGCGCCCTGGTTTTGTTTCATGTGGTGAAAGCTATGATGTGAAGGCCAACTATTTTAAACCATCAAGTTATAGTGAAAACCTTTACCGATATGATGTAAGATGTTTTTCACAACAACTTTGCCATATTTCTGGTCATGATAAAATTGGACGCAACTTTGTGCGGAGAAATCGATAATGAAGAATTTTGTCAAGCATTTAACACTGTTCTGCGTGAATTGTCCACTGGAAGGTTATATCTGTTCTCACCAATCTCTTAACGTATAATTATTTTGTGTCGACTGCCAAAATCTTTCCTGTCTTAATGTGTAGGTATTACCAAGTTGGCCGATCATTTTATGCACCTCGAATTGGTGAGGGCTTGAAAAATTGTTGTGGCTTTCATCAGAGCATACAATGCACTCAGATGGGAATTTCACTAAATATTGGTTAGATCCCAATCATGACCTTGGCATTCAAACCTCGCCTCTGGAGGTAGCTTGACATTTCTCTCTTGCAGATATATCCTATAGATCATTCATCAAGCCTCTACATGTGATCAGTTTTGTTGCGCAGCTTCTGAGCAGGGACTTCACAGATGGTCCCTTTAACTTCGCAGAACAGCTGACGGTGTGTCCTTGTGTCATCATTCATTATCTTACATTATGATATTTTGGTGCTTCAACTTTGTGCTAACTTCCCTACTAATAAGCTTGCCCCTCACTCATGGACAGATTAATAAAGCTGTGAGTGATATAGAAGTTAATGTCACACTTGAAGGCAATATGCACAAGATGTATCGTATAACTGGCCTTACATCACAAGTGCCAAGCAAGCTATTGTATGTAGTTCGAGCACTCATTTATGAAGCTTCTCTTATGCCTATGCTAACGTTATTTGGCTGGTATTTCTTGTGACAGTTTCCCAGTTGATGATCGAGGTACTGCGAAGACAGCAGTGCAATACTTCAAGGAAAAAGATGGATATGATATTCAGCTTGATTTACCATGCTTGAAAGTCGGTGATCGGCAGAGTCCAACTTACCTACCAATAGAGGTCGGTATCCTAAAATTACGCTGTAGGTATTTTTTGCACTATATTTGCAAATTCAACAATATCATAAATGTTTTCTACACTTTAACTTATCACAGTCCACTTTGCAATTCTTTGCAAATTTAGGTCTGTGAGATTGCTGACGGACAACAGATATCGCATCTTCTTAATGTCACTTTCCAACACCCGTTTGACCGTGAAAAGACAATTTTACAGGTAATCCTACACACATTTGCACTCTGAATTATCCAGAATAGTTTCAGCGATGTGCAGCTTTACATTTGCATGGCTATTTTTATGTCTTCATTTTTCTTCCTTTGAATGACTGATGTAAGTCAGTGTCTTTGTCCTTCACTTCTATGCACTATACCTGCCCTATGCCACCAGCAAATACTCATCCTGCGATGTAGTCGGGGGAGAAATGCTTCTCCTACAAAAAAGATTTGGGGGGGGGGGGGGGGGGGGGGAGTGGGAAATATTGAGCAGAAACAGAATTATGACTATTTGTTGCCAGAAGTAGCTTGTATATGGACACCCCATTATTTTCCCTAGAGACCAATTTGTTTAGATATTTATGTACAAAGCTGTACAGGTTTCACATATTAGTTTATTCATGTCTTTGGGTTTGTTGCCTTGATTGATGGAGTACGTCCAGTTTAGTCTCTGAAGTTTAGTGTAACAGCACCTTACTGCTTGAACTGAAAGACACGATGTCCTAGCATCGTGCCTTCTTTTTGAACCTTAGTGATGTGTCGGGGTTCTTGTGCCTGGGAAGTAGTTTTAGTCCGACTGCTGCATTATACTTTTAGTATTCTCCTGTCTTAACATTCAGTTCGGATCAGGTTTATGTTTCTGATTATTGTGGATGTCAACTGTTGCATATGTAATCATTTACATTCATTAATTTTCATCTTATTTTATCTTTAACAGATTGTGAACCCGTACAATGGGGATCCATATGCAAAGGAATTCGGTGTAACTTTTGAGAACAAACTCGCGATAATTAAGGGTCGTGTGCTACCTCCTCCTATGGTAAGTGTGTTCCGATCAATATCTACCGGTTGCATATGTTTCTCTGTATTTCACAAGCTTTCTGTTGTATTAGCTGAAATTTGGTGACCAAGGCAAGGAGAAGGTATTCTGGCCAAAAGTTGGCAAGTGGAATATGCGGTCTAAGGTATGGAAGTCATTTCACCAATTAACATAGTTGTTATTCTTCTTGATCCCTCCATATATTTTTGTAATCAATGGCATTTTTATTTTCTGGAAAATTTTACCTTCAACGTTATGGTACAGTGCAACGGGTAATGTTTTTGTTGTAGAAAATGGTCGATGGAGGAGCAGTTAACACCTGGACATGCATTAACTTCGCTTCAGACATCATGCGTGCTGCTGCTGTGGCTTTTTGTGATGAACTAGCTGTGATGTGCCTAGTCTCTGGAATGGTAGGTTCCTTCGTGATCCAAATAGTGTTGTCAGATTACTCCTTTTGAAAGTGACATTTTTGTTGCACGGCACTCATACACTTTTTTGTGTCTGTTCGTAGAACTTTAGGGGTGACCCTGTGCTCCCTGTGGTGAATGCTAGACCTAAGTACGTAGAATCAGCTCTCAAGAAACATCATAAACGTGTCATGAAGATACTCAGACCACAGGGAAAAGAACTTGATCTGCTGATTGTAATACTGCCCGACAACAATGGCACTCTTTATGGTACTCTTTTGTTCCTTCAAAACATGTTTGAACATTGACTGATTTGACTAATATCTTGTTGATAATTCCTTACTCAGGTGATATCAAAAGAATATGTGAGACAGATATTGGGCTGGTCTCTCAGTGTTGTCTTGCAAAGCATGTTTTACCGATGAAACCACGGTATCTCGCAAATATTGCCCTTAAAATTAATGCTAAGGTATGTTGTGCTCTGCTAGCATTTTCAGTTTGGTTGTGCAGTACTTTACATTCCTTTGATTTTATAGGTGGGGGGAAGAAATACTGTACTTGTTGATGCTGTGGAAAGGAATCTCCCACGTGTTGGTAACACACCAACTATTATATTTGGTGCTGATGTTAGCCATCCACATCCTGGAGAAGGACCTTATAGTCCTTCCATTGCAGCCGTAAGGGCATATAACATCATTCAAGTTGCCAGACTATTGAAGTACTATCTTTAACAATTTTATGTTTTGTGAAGGTTGTAGCTTCTCAGGACTGGCCGGAGGTCACCAAGTATGCTGGATCAGTCCGGCCACAAGCCCATCGTGAAGAGATTATACAGTGTCTCTTTAACAAAACTGACTGTAAAAGTGGATGTATACCTGGCGGAATGATCAAGTATGATCTTACCCTTCTTAAATATATGAATATTACATTATTACATGATACGTCTATGTGCATGCATGAAACTACTATATAAACTATGCAGAGAACATCTCATTTCTTTCATGAGGGCGACCGGACATATACCTGGGAGGATCATATTTTACAGGTGTTGGTCTTGATTTTTGACTATGTTTTCTTTGCTCTTTTGATTGCGTTTTTCATATTTCTGTAATTTTTATAGGGATGTTGTAAGCAAAGAAAAGCTCAATCAGGTTCTTGAGCATGAACTTTCTGCCATTAAAAAGGTGACATTCATGTCTACATTAGTTTCTGCGATTAAATTTCATTTTGTTTTGCTGACTTGACATTTTTGTACAATAAATTTAGGCATGTGCTTCGGTGGATCCAATTTACAATCCACAAGTTACCATTATTATGGTTCAAAGACGTCATCACACACGTTTGTTTACTGGTAACTATGGCATTGGGAGCACAGTTTTCCGAAGTGGAAATGTATTGCCTGGTTCGTTCTTGCTTACCAAATTAACCCTAATCATAAATACAGAATCTTGAAATCAGTGTTAACTGTTCATCTCATCTCAGGTACTGTGGTTGATAGGGAAATATGCCATCCCACCGACTTTGATTTTTACTTGTGTAGCCATGCTGGCACTAAGGTTGGTTATTCTCATTATATACAAATAAAAATTCACACTGAATTTTTGTACCTATGATGTATTGATTGATATTTCTTTAAATATCCCAGGGAGTTAGCCGGCCTGTACGTTGTCATGTTCTGTAGGACGAGAATAGCTTTACAGCTAATGCTATCCAATCTCTCACAAACCATCTATGCTACACGTAATATGTCCTATCAATATCATATATGTGCATATCAAGTTTCAAGCATTGAACTCACTGCCGTACCTGATGTTGCAGGTACGCGAGGTGCACCTCCTCTGTTTCTGTAGTGCCTCCTGTCTACTACGCCCATCTTTTGGCATCCCAGGCTCGGCTTTACATCAAACCAGGGGACACTGGCGAATTGTCGTTCCCTGAGATCAAGGACAGTGTGAAAAACAGTGGCATGTTCTTCTGCTAAAGCACGGGGGCAGCTTTCGAAGTGTTTGTGGCGGAGCCGGAAAAATGAACAATTATTATTGAGCTTCGCCTGAAATGTACTTGTTTGAATTTGAAAGATCATACTTACATTTGAAAATCAGAGTTTCATTTGTTTTCATAGTAGTGAGCCAAAAACTCTGGGACTCTAGCGACGCATCAAAATTGCAATCTCTAGGAGGAAGTGTATACTTTGATTTCATACCATCTGAATGTCCCCCCTCGGCAGACTTGTCATGGGTAGGGTTCAACTCCATTTACAGCATCATACCTCTGAAAGCAAGCAAAACAACAAAACAATTTGCGCATAAGGAAATGGACCGATACATCTTTTCACAATCTGTTTACAATAGTTCATGCAGCTTTTGGTACTTGGCTTCAAGGGCAGTCCGCTCCTCAAAAAACTTCGCCTCAATCTTATCCTGTTGGGACTAAACTATTAGACGGATAAATTCTGGTTCAGCAGCAAAAATCACAGAATAAATATGAGTTTTACATGGGACATCATTCTGCTGATCCAACAAATATGCATAAACTTTTCAGTGCTTCCCCAAATCCCCATGGATAATTGATATGATATATAGAACAAACTGGAAGCAATACGACAGTGGTTGAGTGCACAAGAAAGTTCTAGGAAATGGGAACAATACTAATGTTGTAGCTTGTCCAAACAAAGTCAGTTATACATGGTAACAACAAAAAATGCCAACAGAATTCGAATCGTTCGATCCTGCAGCTTAACATAGCAAATGTTTATAATTCTAAAACAAACTGACAGAGATAAAAGAAAATCCTAGCAAGCCTCACAAAATACAAAAGCTTGGATCACTTTGCCTTGAGGCAACAAATTACTCATGTTCAGGTCACCTGAAAATTTTCATGCATCTAGTTCTAAGGTTGTAAGCAACATTGCAGCAGCATATAATGTTTCTATTCAGCGTTGAATCCCCCAAATATTTTTTCAGTTCACAACTGATACACACACTGGCTTATTTGTGTTTACCTTTGCTCATATATAGGATAAGCACAATAAGCTGTAAAAGCACTAACAGAATACGCATCGGTAACAAGTTGTAGCAACATGTAAGGTACTATTGCAAGTATAGCAAAGGGGAAGATGGAAGGCATTAAGAGAGATAATTTCAACTTCTGTCCTTTTGACTAGACAAAATCCATGCATAGGACCCAAATCCATGCACTGCTGGTAAAGTAATGAACAAGAAATGGTTTCTGAACATTCCCATAAATGCCTGAACTGAAAGAGAGCTGATTGTCCACCGTATATCTCTATAGAACTGCTAGTGCGGAGAAGCGCTTGTTGCACAGCAAGGACCAACAAAAATGGATACGAGAAGTTCACCTTGGCGATATCAGAGGCAATGTGCACCCCGGCAATGTTTTTTAACAGCAGGAATCCACTACTTCTCATCGTGGCATCCTGCCCCCGAGCTCTGCTGCTATTGGCTTCTGAGTCGCAGGTACATAATTTTCCTGAAGGAGAAAAGACAACTGAATATCACAGCAGCCAAACAAAATATAACAGAGCAGACCAATAGAATCACCAAATCAAAGGTTTAACAGTGTTCAATACCATCTGTACAACATTAGTTCAGGTCATGTATTATTTTTTTCATCATCTTGTTAGCAGGAGTTGACAAAAAAAAATAAGCCGCAAACAAATGAGACCACAGAGCAAATTTGCATCATAAGAACTGAACTTTTCATTGCCACTTCATTTCATCGTCACAACGCAGGAAATCATCAGACAGCAAGCATCATATCAACACTACAGAGACACCCAGCACACATCATATTCAGAAAAAATATTTTCCACTGCTGACCCTTTGACTAGACAAAATCCATACCCGGGACCCAAATCCATGCACTGCCAGTAAAGTTATGAACAGGCAATTGTTTCTGATCATTCCCATTGATGCCTAAACTGAAAGAGATCTGATTGCCACTGTACATCTCTATAGAACTGCACAGCAAGGACAAACAAAATTGGATACAAGAAGTTCACCTTGGTAATATCAGACTGTGCTCGTGTTCATTGCCATATGCACCCGGCAATGGTTTCAACAGATCAGGAACCCATTTCATCTCCTTCTCATCCTGCCCCAAGCAGCCAAGCCCTCTTGCCTTCTCGACAGGTAGAAAATGGAATGACAATCTGCCTTTCATAGTGTACAAAATTACTTGATAGGAAAAATAGCACTGAATCTCACAGCAACCAAGAAGAAATGACAGGGCAGACTAACAGAATGACCAGATCCAAGCCACAGTGTGCAACAATAGTTCAGGTCATGTGTTTTTCAGTCATCTAATTAACAGGAGATGATATTAACAATTACGCAGGAAACAAATGACACCACATGACAGACATGCATAAGATAACTGAACTTTTCATTCGCGATTCCATTTCAGGGTCACAGCATCAGGGAAGACCTCACCAGACCAAACATCATATCAACACTACAGTGAAACCCGGCACACATCCTTACAACCAGATCGCAAGACACGAACTGCTACGGCCAAACCTATGCGCGCTCCCCACGGATGCGGCGGGCGAGCTGGATGTCCTTGGGCATGATGGTGACGCGCTTGGCGTGGATGGCGCACAGGTTGGTGTCCTCGAAGAGCCCGACCAGGTACGCCTCGGCGGCCTCCTGGAGGGCGGAGACGGCGGAGGACTGGAACCTCAGGTCGGTCTTGAAGTCCTGCGCGATCTCGCGGACGAGGCGCTGGAAGGGGAGCTTGCGGATGAGCAGCTCCGTGCTCTTCTGGTACTTGCGGATCTCACGGAGCGCGACGGTGCCGGGGCGGAAGCGGTGGGGCTTCTTCACGCCGCCGGTGGCCGGGGCCGACTTGCGGGCGGCCTTGGTCGCCAGCTGCTTGCGGGGGGCCTTGCCGCCGGTGGACTTGCGCGCCGTCTGCTTCGTGCGGGCCATCGGAGCTGGACGTGGGAGGAGGCTAGGGTTTGAATGGGGATGCTTCGCCGGTGGGGGATTTGAGCTGTGCTGCGGTCTGGTGGTGAGGCGCGGGGTTAAATAGATGGGGGGGAGGGGTGGGCGGGGGATGGGGAAAATTTTGGGGGCAGAAGGCGCGGGCTGGAGGAGGGAGACGGAGTTTGGGGCGTTGGATCAGAGGGAGATGGACGGCTGCGATCGGGTTTCGGGGTGAGCACGCGGATCGTGGGGGGCGATCCGCGGGATGGGGATTCGTGTGACGTGATTGGCTGGCGAGGTGCCTGCGCTGTCATTGGCTGGCGCGTTTCGGTGCACACTCGGGCAGGTATTGCGCGAGGACGCGTTCATTTTTATTTTTTCACGGGTACGTAGCAAATTCAGTTCTGTGGGGAAAATTCGCAGACGAATTTTGATCAGAGAAACCTCATATGAATTTTGGAGGATTTTTATCCTTAGAGAATTTTTAGGATTTTCTATTTCAGAGGGAAAAAATCATCCACTCAAACCTTTTTATACAATGTCTTTGTTTTTTCTGTGACGTCGAATACTCGGAATTCTTGGGGCTCACTAGCTTCGCGGGATTAAACATGACATGGCACTTTAATCTTGTATTTTTCTTATTCCTACATTTCAAAAATTCTGCAAATCAAAGGGACCCCGAAATTGTTCGTCCTTGAGTGTCCAGAGATACATTTTCTCTTTGGACGCAGTTGTATTTCTTTCCCTGGTTTGTAAAATTTATGACCACTTGAATAAATGAACATTCATACGTGGTACGAGCTAAGTGTCTCGTGCTTCGTCATGGAAAAGCAAATGATGTATAGGGATGACATGCCCTGTTCTAGGATAGCATTCTATATTATTTGTTAGTTGTTGAGAAGTGTTGAAAAATTAGAAAGAAGATAGTGATGTCCCGTCATACATGTGCTAATCGCAAACCGTATGTTTCATGTTCTAACGGAGGAGGAGATAGTAGATAATTTTCTCAAAACATGTTTTCATCCCGTTTTATGAATAAAGTCAGACGGCCTAAGGAAACATGATTTGTGAATCCTGATAACAAGCACTAAGAGTACACTAATAGACATCGGCAGAAAGACGCCAAGCAAAAGCATATGAAAGGTTGGACCACCATGAGACACCACCAGATGGCCCATGAACGCACGCCCCACCTAGAATGAACCACTAAACTATGCCGCAACAACTTTGGCAAATTGTTGTCGGAGAGGACCCTTTCCCCTTTAGCCCTGAACCGAGGAGTGTCGTCCCTATTGACTAGCAGAAAGAACAAAGAGGCGGAGTTTGGAACGTGAAAATGAGAGGGGCAAATGTGTTCGTCAAACACCGAGATGAGAGGCGGTCGTCGTCCCTCGACAAATGATAGGCAGGCATCCTCCCTCAACAAATGATAGGCAGACGTCGTCACCCGAGGGACTCAATCCACCGGGCCCACCATGTCGGGAGACCTAACACGAAATCCAGGATTCCATATCTGTATTGAGATCTGGTCGTCACCAAGACCACCTGCCACAACGCACCTCACCATTCACATGACTGAGGCACCGCCAACACCACTGCAACGATGCTCGTTCGAGAGCCAGAGATGCAACTAACATCCCAGGGCCGCCACCCCAACATCCACGGACCCAAGCCCCACCTCACTCAGCATTCGGCCATCACCCAACAAAAGGAACGGCCGAAAAGTCAGCTCCTTCCACCCTTGGGATACTCCAAACATATGGAAATAAGTGGGTCTGGGTGCGAAACTGGTCATGTCGTAATAGCATCTACAATAGCATATTCATTCATTTTACACTGTAGTGTAATATGTACATATAACCTAACTCTCAACATTACCGATATCCTTAACTTTGATTACGACATTCAACTTACGTTAGTACTAGATGTGTTATTCTCGTTTCATGTGCAATTTTTTAACCATTCTTTATTTTCCTTTGCAGTTGTACGCCCCTTCTCCTGATGTACTTAGTATAACTTACGCTACAAAGGTTTAGTTGGAGTGGATTATGGTCTCGTTGACAATGTTGTCATGTTCAGTGTCCACAGGACCACGACATTGTTTTATAACCTACCTTCTTTGTTGCATATGTTATCAGTGGCATTATAAGTCATTGGAACTTCAAGGTGGCAGATCACTATAAGGATGTTGTTCTTGTGAAGTTTGATACACAATTTTCGGTTCCCTTCCCTCATGACACCAGTCTTAAGCAAGGTGCGCTCACCGATAGGCCAACACTAATGATGACCACCAAAGTTTTCGAGATAAGGTCCAAGGTTCCAGAATTATATTGCCTTGATGAGTCCAATTTATGTGATAATTTTGCTAGTCATTTTGTGTCTGCATGGTAGGCTTTGTGGAATTTTACCGCATTCATGCACCTCTTTTTGTTGATTTCCCTCAGGTAAGGCTTTTTGGACCATTTAGCACAATATAAAAGAAAATACCCAGAAATGGTAGTGGAATCACGTCTTTAATGTGATAATCACCTATCATAAAAGAATCAAGAAAGGAAAGAGCCGTGATACGTCTCCAACGTATCTATGATTTTTTTATTGTTCCATGCTATTAGAGTATCAATCCTGGATGTTTTATATACATTTACAAGCACTTATATGTCATTTTTTGGGACTAATCTATTAACTTAGTGACCAGTGCTAGATGTTGTTTTTTTGCCTGTTTTTGGTTTTTCAGAATATAAGTATCAAACGAAGTCCAAATTCCACGAAACTTTTTGAAGATTATTTCTGGACAAAAGAGACACTAGAAGTTTTGGGAGTGGGTCAGAAGATGAAGCGTGGGCCCACGAGGCACCAGGGCGCACCCTGGTGGATCGTGGGGCCCACGAGGCTCCACTTGACCTAATTTCGCCTCTATAAATTCTCTAAAATCAGGAAACCAACAGAGAGCCAGACAAAATACTTTTTCCGCCACGGCAAGTTCTTGTTCTCGCGAGATCCCATATGGAGGCCTTTTCCGGCACTCTGCCACGGCACCCTTGGGCATCTCCAAGCTTAGGCTCTTGCCACTCCTTATTCCATAGTCCATCAAATCTTTCCAAAACTTGAAAACTTCACAACACAAAACTCAACAGAAAACTCGTAAGATTCGTTAGTATAATAAAGCAAATCACCACTTAGGTACTGTTGTGAACTCATTCTAAATTCATATTGATGTTATATCTACTGTATTCTAACTTCTCCATGGTTCATACCCTTCGATACTACTCATAGATTCATCAAAATAAGCAAACAACACATGAAAAACAGAATCTGTCGAAAAAAGAATAGTTTGTAGCAATCTGGAAACAGATCAAAATCACGCTTCTGTGAATTTCTAAAATTCTGTCAATGAGCGCAAAAGTTTCTGTTTTTCAGCAAGATCAAATCAACTATCACCATAGACCATCCCAAAGGTCTTACTTGGCACAAACACTAAATTAGAACATGAAAACACATCTAAACAGAGGCTGGATGATAAATTTATTGGAAAACAGGAACAAAAAAGTAGAAACAAAAATAAAATTGGGTTGCCTCCCAACAAGCGCTATTGTTTAATGCCTTTTTAGCTAGGCATGATGATTTCAATGATGCTCACATAAAAGATAAGAATTGAAACATAATGAGAGCATCATGAAGCGTATGACTAGCACATTTAAGTCTAACCCACTTCCTATGCCTAGGGGTTTTGTGAGCAAGCAATTTATGGGAACAAGAATCAACTAGCATAGGAAGGTAAAACAAGCAAAACTTCAAGATTTTCAACATAAAGAGAGGAAACTTGATATTATTGCAATTCCTACAAGCATATATTTGTGGTTATATTGTTTTTTACACCAAGATCGCAATAACTTTCACCCAAGTCTTCCCAAAGGTTCTACTTGGCACTTTATTGAAACAAAAGCTATAAACATGATTACTATAGTAACTTAATCATGTGAACACACATAAACAGTAGGGTTAAATATTGGGTTGTCTCCCAACAAGAGCTTTTCTTTAATGCCTTTTAGCTAGGCATGATGATTTCAATGATGCTCGCATAAAAGATAAGAATTGAAACATAAAGAGAGCATCATGAAGCATATCACTAACACATTTAAGTCTAACCCACTTCCTATCCATAGGGATTTTGTTAGCAAACAACTTATGGGAACATTAATCAACTAGCATAGGAAGGCAAAACAAGCATAACTTTAAAATTTTAAGCACATAGAGAGGAAACTTGATATTATTGCAATTCCTACAAGCATATGTTCCTCCCTCATAATAATTTTCAGTAGCATCATGAATGAATTCAACAATATAACCACCACATAAATCATTCTTTTCATGATCTACCTGTATATAATTTTTTATTACTCTCCATATAAGGAAATTTATTCTCATTCATAATAGTGGGAGCATCATATGAAACATGAATACTATAAATTGTTTCCACATTAAAAGAGTAATGTTCAGTAAAAGGATATTCAAAATTATGACAATAATTATCACTACTTTTTATAACATAAGTATCATCACAATAATCATCATAAGTAGCAACTTTGTTCTCATCATAGTTAATTGAAACCTCTTTTGAAATAGTGGAATCATTACTAAATAAAGTCATGACCTCTCCAAATCCACTTTTATCATTATAATAAGATTCAACACCCTCCAAAATAGTGGGATAATTATTATCTAAAGTTGACACTCTTTCAAACCCACTTTCATAAATATTGCAATCATCATAAATAAGAGGCATGCAATCATCATAACAAATTTGATCATTCAAAGTAGAGGGGCTAAAAAGATCATCTTCATCAAGCATAGCATCCCCAAGCTTGCGACAAACATTAATTGGAGCAAATAAATTCTCAAACATGTTATTCTCATCAAACATAGCATCCCCAAGCCTGTGGCTTTGCATATCATAAGCATAATCAATCTCATCATTAATAGTATGAATAACACCAATAATATAGCAATTATTATCATCCCAATTTTCTAAGTTGGTGCCAAAAAGATTTTCAAGATTATAAGAAGTATCATTATTTTCCCAATCATAATCATCACAATGAGTAATAGGCAATACAATAATAGGAGCAACATAATTTGGAAGGGATACCTTTTTTACCTTTGCTTCTCCATCTTTTGTTTTTCTTCTCCACATCATGTGTGGGTTTAATCAACTTTTTGGAGCTCCTTATTGATGAGATTGGTTGCATAGGGAGCTCATTCTCGTAACCTGTTTCACCACGAGAGACAATAGGAGGGAAAGTGGAAATCTTTACCCTTTCATTAGTACTTTTACATTCTATTGGTTTTCCCATCTTATTATAGTTGGCAATATAAGCATTTTCCTTGCAATTTACCATGCAAAACATATATATTTCTTTAAGAGTAGTTTCAACATGGTCGGTGAATATGAATGCTTCAAACCAACTATTTTGATGTGACAATTCTTCACACCCCAAAAATAAACAAATTTCATTATAAAGTTCAAGGGTGATCAAGTTATTGCTATTTTTAGCCACAATTCGATCATGAAAAGTGTGCATTGGAAATTAAGATGACCAACTCTATTGCAAAGTTCACAAGTAATGGGATGAAGATAGCATAATTTTGTAGAAAATTTATCTATCACCTTAAGCCACCAATTGGTTTCATCATGTTTATGCTTCTTACAAAATCTATCATCCATATAAGGCATGTCTTCACAAACTCTATTCACTCCACAAAAATTGACATGCTTATAAGAAACATTTTTATCATGACTAGTGCAATCATCATTAGTGTCATGAATATTCATAGCAAGCACACTAACAAAATTGCAATCATGTTTATCATTCAAAGATTTGGGGCCAAACATTTTATTGACTTCTTATTCTAACACTTGAGCACAATTTTCCTTTCCATCATTTTCACGAAAGACATTAAAAAGATGAAGCATATGAGGCAGCCTCAATTCCATTTTTTGTAGTTTTCTTTTATAGACTAAACTAGTGATAAAACAAGAAACTAAAAGATTCAATTGCAAGATCTAAAGATTTACCTTCAAGCAGTCACCTCCCTGGAAACGGCGCCAGAAAAGAGCTTGATGTCTACTACGCAACCTTCTTGTAGACTCGTGTTGGGCCTCCAAGCGCAGAGTTTTGTAGGACAGTAGCAAATTTCCCTCAAGTGGTTGACCTAAGGTTTATCAATCCGTGGGAGGCATAGGATGAAGATGGTCTCTTTCAAACAACCCTGCAACCAAATAACAAAGAGTCTCTTGTGTTCGCAACACACCCAATACAATGGTAGATTGTATAGGTGCACTAGTTCGGCGAAGAGATGGTGATACAAGTGTAGTATGGATGATAGAAATATATTTTTATAATCTGAATAAATAAAAACAGCGAGGTAACTAGTAACAAAAGTGAGCAAAAACGACATTGCAATGCTTGAAAACAAGGCCTAGGGTTCATACTTCCACTGGTGCAAAGTCTCTCCATAATGATAACATAATTAAATCATATGGCAATCCCTCAACGTGTGACAAACAATCACTCCAAAGTTCCTATCGAACCGAACGTTAAGCGTGCGGACCCGACGGGTTCGAGAACTATGTAGACATGACCGAGACTCATCTCCGGTCAATAACCAATAGCGGAACCTGGATGCTCATATTGGTTCCTACATATTCTACGAATATCTTTATCGGTCAAACCGCATAACAACATATGTTGTTCCCTTTGTCATCGGTATGTTACTTGCTTGAGATTCGATCGTCGGTATCATCATACCTAGTTCAATCTCGTTACTGGCAAGTCTCTTTACTCGTTCCGTAGTGCATCATCCCGCAACTAACTCATTATTTACATTGCTTGCAAGGCTTATAGTGATGTGCATTACCGAGAGGGCCTAGAGATACCTCTTCGACAATCGGAGTGACAAATCCTAATCTCGATCTATGCCAACTCAACAAACACCATCGGAGACACCTGTAGAGCATCTTTATAATCACCCAGTTACGTTGTGACGTTTGATAGCACACTAAGTGTTCCTCCGGTATTCGGGAGTTGCATAATCTCATAGTCATAGGAACATGTATAAGTCATGAAGAAAGCACTAGCAACAAACTAAACGATCATAATGCTAATCTTGTTGGGGATCGTAGCAGAAATTAAAATTTTCTACGCATCACCAAGATCAATCTATGGAGTTTACTAGCAACGAGAGGGGAGGAGTGCATCTACATACCCTTGTAGATCGCGAGCGGAAGCGTTCAAGAGAACGGGGTTGATGGAGTCGTACTCGTCGTGATCCAAATCACCGATGATCCAAGCGCCGAACGGACGGCACCTCCGCGTTCAACACACGTACGGAGCGGTGATGTCTCCCACGCCTTGATCCAGCAAGGAGGAGGGAGAGGTTGAGGAAGAAGGCTCCAACAGCAGCACGACGGCGTGGTGGTGGTGGAGTGACAGTTCTCCGGCAGGGCTTCGCCAAGCACACGCGGAGGAGGAGAGGTGTTGGGGAGGGAAGGGGTGCGCCTTGGATGTGGTGCTGCAGCCCTCCCCTCACCCCTCTATTTATAGGGAGAAGGGGGAAGGGGGCCGGCCCCTCTAGATGAGATCCAGAGGGGGGCGGCGGCCAAAGGCGGGAGGGAGCTTGCCCCCCAAGCAAGGGGGGCGCCCCCCCTTTAGGGTTCCCCCCAAACCCTAGGCGCATGGGCCCTAGGGGGTTGGCGCCCAGCCCACTAAGGGCTGGTTCCCTTCCACCTACAGCCCATAAGGCCCTCCGGGGCAGGTGGACCCTCCCGGTGGACCCCCGGAACCCCTCCGATGGTCCCGGTACAATACCGGTATACCCCCGAATATTTCCGGTGACCGTATGGTGACTTCCCATATATAAATCTTTACCTCCGGACCATTCCGGAACTCCTCGTGACGTCTGGGATCTCATCCGGGACTCCAAACAACATTCGGTAATCACATACAAACCTTCCTTATAACCCTAGCGTCATCGAACCTTAAGTGTGTAGACCCTACGGGTTCGGGAATCATGCAGACATGACCGAGACACCTCTCTAGCCAATAACCAACAACGGGATCTGGATACCCATGTTGGCTCCCACATGTTCCACGATGATCCCATCGGATGAACCACGATGTCGAGGATTCAAGCAATCCCGTATACAATTCCCTTTGTCAATCGGTACTTTACTTGCCCGAGATTCGATCGTCGGTATCCCAATACCTCGTTCAATCTCGTTACCGGCAAGTCACTTTACTCGTTCCGTAATGCATGATCCCGTGACTAACTACTTAGTCACATTGAGCTCATTATGATGATGCAATACCGAGTGGGCCCAGAGATACCTCTCCGTCATACGGAGTGACAAATCCGAGTCTCGATCCGAGCCAACCCAACAGACACTTTTGGAGATACCTGTAGTGCACCTTTATAGCCACCCAGTTGTTGGGAATCGTAGCATAATTTAAAATTTTCCTACGCTCACCAAGATGCATCTATGGAGTGGTAGTAGCAACGAGGGAAAGGGAGTGCATCTACATACCCTTGTAGATCGCGAGCGGAAGCGTTCCAATGAACGTGGATGACGGAGTCGTACTCGCCGTGATCCAAATCACCGATGACCGAGTGCCGAACGGACGGCACCTCCGCGTTCAACACACGTACGGTGCAGCGACGTCTCCTCCTTCTTGATCCAGCAAGGGGGAAGGAGAGGTTGATGGAGATCCAACAGCACGACGGCGTGGTGGTGGATGTAGCGGGTCTCCGGCAGGGCTTCGCCGAGCTTCTGCGAGAGAGAGAGAGAGGTGTTGCAGGGGAGGAGGGAGGCGCCCAAGGCTGTTGTGTGCTGCCCTCCCTCCCCCCTTTATATAGGCCCCTGGGGGGGCGCCGGCCCTGGGATATGGGATCTCCAAGGGGGGCGGCGGCCAAAGGGGGGAAGGGGTTGCCTTGCCCCCCAAGGAAAGGGGGAAGCTCCCCCCCTAGGGTTCCCAACCCTAGGCGCATGGGGGGAGGCCCAAGGGGGGCGCCCCAGCCCACTAAGGGCTTGTTCCCTTCCACTTTCAGCCCACGGGGCCCTCCGGGATAGGTGGCCCCACCTGGTGGACCCCCGGGACCCTTCCGGTGGTCCCGGTACAATACCGGTAACCCCCGAAACTTTCCCGGTGGCCGAAACTTGACTTCCTATATATAATTCTTCACCTGCGGACCATTCCGGAACCTCTCGTGACGTCCGGGATCTCATCCGGGACTCCGAACAACTTTCGGGTTTCCGCATACACATACCTCTACAACCCTAGCGTCACTGAACCTTAAGTGTGTAGACCCTACGGGTTCGGGAGACATGCAGACATGACCGAGATGCCTCTCCGGTCAATAACCAACAGCGGGATCTGGATACCCATGTTGGCTCCCACATGTTCCACGATGATCTCATCGGATGAACCACGGTGTCGAGGATTCAATCAATCCCGTATGCAATTCCCTTTGTCAATCGGTATGTTACTTGCCCGAGATTCGATCGTCGGTATCCCAATACCTTGTTCAATCTCGTTACCGGCAAGTCTCTTTACTCGTACCGCAATGCATGATCCCGTGACTAACGCCTTAGTCACATTGAGCTCATTATGATGATGCATTACCGAGTGGGCCCAGAGATACCTCTCCGTCACACGGAGTGACAAATCCCAGTCTCGATCCGTGCCAACCCAACAGACACTTTCGGAGATACCCGTAGTGCACCTTTATAGTCACCCAGTTACGTTGTGACGTTTGGCACACCCAAAGCACTCCTACGGTATCCGGGAGTTGCACGATCTCATGGTCTAAGGAAAAGATACTTGACATTGGAAAAGCTCTAGCAAACGAAACTACACGATCTTTTATGCTATGCTTAGGATTGGGTCTTGTCCATCACATCATTCTCCTAATGATGTGATCCCGTTATCAATGACATCCATTGTCCATAGTCAGGAAACCATGACTATCTGTTGATCAACGAGCTAGTCAACTAGAGGCTTACTAGGGACACGTTGTGGTCTATGCATTCACACATGTATTACGATTTCCGGACAATACAATTATAGCATGAATAATAGACGATTATCATGAACAAAGAAATATAATAATAACCATTTATTATTGCCTCTAGGGCATATTTCCAACAGTCTCCCACTTGCACTAGAGTCAATAATCTAGTTACATTGTGACGAATCGAACACCCATTGCGTCCTGGTGTTGATCATGTTTTGCTCTAGGGAGAGGTTTAGTCAACGGATCTGCTACATTCAGGTCCGTATGTACCTTACAAATATCTATGTCTCCATTTTGAACACTTTCACGAATGGAGTTGAAGCGACGCTTGATATGCCTGGTCTTCCTGTGAAACCTGGGCTCCTTCGCAAGGGCAATAGCTCCAGTGTTGTCACAGAAGAGAGTCATCGGGCCCGACGCATTGGGAATCACCCCTAGGTCGGTAATGAACTCCTTCATCCAGACTGCTTCCTGTGCTGCCTCCGAGGCTGCCATGTACTCCGCTTCACATGTAGATCCCGCCACGACGCTTTGCTTGCAACTGCACCAGCTTACTGCTCCTCCATTCAAAATATACACGTATCCGGTCTGTGACTTTGAGTCATCCAGATCTGTGTCGAAGCTAGCGTCGACGTAACCCTTTATGACGAGCTCTTCGTCACCTCCATAAACGAGAAACATATCCTTAGTCCTCTTTAGGTACTTCAGGATATTCTTGACCGCTGTCCAGTGTTCCATGCCGGGATTACTTTGGTACCTTCCTACCAAACTTACGGCAAGGTTTACATCAGGTCTGGTACACAGCATGGCATACATAATAGACCCTATGGCCGAGGCATAGGGGATGACACTCATCTTTTCTATATCTTCTGCCGTGGTCGGACATTGAGCCGTGCTCAATTGCACACCTTGCAATACAGGCAAGAACCCCTTCTTGGACTGATCCATACTGAACTTCTTCAATATCTTGTCAAGGTATGTACTCTGTGAAAGACCAATGAGGCGTCTTGATCTATCTCTATAGATCTTGATGCCTAATATATAAGCAGCTTCTCCAAGGTCCTTCATTGAAAAACACTTATTCAAATAGGCCTTTATACTTTCCAAGAATTCTATATCATTTCCCATCAATAGTATGTCATCCACATATAATATGAGAAATGCTACAGAGCTCCCACTCACTTTCTTGTAAACTCAGGCTTCTCCATAAGTCTGTGTAAACCCAAACGCTTTGATCATCTCATCAAAGCGAATGTTCCAACTCCGAGATGCTTGCACCAGCCCATAGATTGAGCGCTGGAGCTTGCATACTTTGTTAGCATTCTTCGGATCGACAAAACCTTCCGGCTGCATCATATACAACTCTTTCTTAAGGAAGCCATTAAGGAATGCCGTTTTGACGTCCATCTGCCATATCTCATAATCATAGTATGCGGCAATTGCTAACATGATTCGGACGGACTTCAGCTTCGCTACGGGTGAGAAAGTCTCATCGTAGTCAACCCCTTGAACTTGTCGATAACCCTTAGCGACGAGTCGAGCTTTGTAGATGGTCACATTACCATCCGCGTCCGTCTTCTTCTTAAAGATCCATTTGTTTTCTATGGCTCGCCGCTCATCGGGCAAGTCAGTCAAAGTCCATACTTTGTTTTCATACATGGATTCTATCTCGGATTTCATGGCTTCTAGCCATTTGTCAAAATCCGGGCCCGCCATCGCTTCTTCATAGTTCGAAGGTTCACCGTTGTCTAACAACATGATTTCCAGGACAGGGTTGCCGTACCACTCTGGTGCGGAACGTGTCCTTGTGGACCTACGAAGTTCAGTAACTTGATCCGAAGCTTCATGATCATCATCATTAACTTCCTCCCCAGTCGGTGTAGGCACCACAGGAACATTTTCCCGCGCTGCGCTACTTTCCGGTTCGGAAGGGGTGACTATCACCTCATCAAGTTCCACTTTCCTCCCACTCAATTCTTTCGAGAGAAACTCCTTCTCTAGAAAGGACCCGTTCTTGGCAACGAAGATCTTGCCTTCGGATCTGAGGTAGAAGGTATACCCAATTGTTTCCTTAGGGTATCCTATGAAGACGCATTTTTCCGACCTGGGTTCGAGCTTTTCAGGTTGAAGTTTCTTGACATAAGCATCGCATCCCCAAACTTTTAGAAACGACAGCTTAAGTTTCTTCCCAAACCATAATTCATACGGTGTCGTCTCAACGGATTTCGACGGAGCCCTATTTAAAGTGAATGCGGCAGTCTCTAAAGCATAGCCCCAAAATGAGAGCGGTAAATCGGTAAGAGACATCATAGATCGCACCATATCCAATAGAGTGCGATTACGACGTTCGGACACACCATTTCTCTGAGGTGTTCCAGGCGGCGTGAGTTGTGAAACTATTCCACATTTCCTTAAGTGTGTACCAAATTCGTGACTTAAATATTCTCCACCACGATCTGATCGTAAGAATTTTATTTTCCTGTCACGTTGATTCTCAACTTCACTCTGAAATTCCTTGAACTTTTCAAAGGTTTCAGACTTGTGTTTCATTAGGTAGACATACCCATATCTACTTAAATCATCAGTGAGAGTGAGAACATAACGATATCCTCCGCGAGCCTCAACACTCATTGGACCACACACATCGGTATGTATGATTTCCAATAAGTTGGTTGCTCGCTCCATTGTTCCGGAGAACGGAGTCTTGGTCATCTTACCCATGAGGCATGGTTTGCACGTGTCAAATGATTCGTAATCAAGAGACTCCAAAAGTCCATCTGCATGGAGCTTCTTCATGCGCTTGACACCAATGTGACCAAGGCGGCAGTGCCACAAGTATGTGGGACTATCGTTATCAACTTTACATCTTTTGGTATTCACACTATGAACATGTGTAACATCATGTTCGAGATTCATCAAAAATAAACCATTGACCAGCGGGGCATGACCATAAAACATATCTCTCAAATAAATAGAACAACCATTATTCTCGGATTTAAATGAGTAGCCATCTCGAATTAAACGAGATCCAGATACAATGTTCATGCTCAAAGCTGGCACTAAATAACAATTATTGAGGTTTAAAACTAATCCCGTGGGTAGATGCAGAGGTAGCATGCCAACGGCGATCACATCGACCTTGGAACCATTCCCGACGCGCATCGTCACCTCGTCCTTCGCCAGTCTCCGTTTATTCCGTAGTTCCTGTTTTGAGTTACAAATATGAGCAACCGCACCGGTATCAAATACCCAGGAGCTACTACGAGTACTGGTAAGGTACACATCAATAACTTGTATATCACATATACCTTTGGTGTTGCCGGCCTTCTTCTTGTCCGCTAAGTATTTGGGGCAGTTCCGCTTCCAGTGACCACTTCCCTTGCAATAAAATCACTCAGTCTCGGGCTTGGGTCCATTCTTTGACTTCTTCCCAGTAACTGGTTTACCGAGCGCGGCAACTCCCTTGCCGTCCTTCTTGAAGTTCTTCTTAACCTTGCCATTCTTGAACTTAGTGGTTTTATTCACCATCAACACTTGATGTTCTTTTCTGATCTCCCCTTTCGCTGATTTCAGCATTGAATATACCTCAGGAATGGTCTTTTCCATCCCCTGCATATTGTAGTTCATCACAAAGCTCTTGTAGCTTGGTGGAAGCGACTGGAGGATTCTGTCAATGACCGCGTCATCCGGGAGATTAACTCCCAGCTGAGACAAGCGGTTATGCAACCCAGACATTCTGAGTATGTGCTCACTAACAGAACTATTCTCCTCCATTTTACAGCTGAAGAACTTGTCGGAGACATCATATCTCTCGACCCGGGCATGAGCTTGGAAAACCAATTTCAGCTCCTCGAACATCTCGTATGCTCCATGTTTCTCAAAACGCTTTTGGAGACCCGGTTCTAGGCTGTAAAGCATGCCGCACTGAACGAGGGAGTAATCATCAGCACGTGATTGCCAAGCGTTCATAACGTCTTGGTTGTCAGGGATTGGTGCATCACCTAGCGGTGCTTCTAAGACATAATCTTTCTTGGCTACTATGAGGATGAGCCTCAGGTTCCGGACCCAGTCCGTATAGTTGCTGCCATCATCTTTCAGCTTGGTTTTCTCTAGGAACGCGTTGAAATTGAGGACAACGTTGGCCATTTGATCTACAATACATAGTGTAAAGATTTTAGACTAAGTTCATCTAATCAAATTATTTAATGAACTCCCACTCAGATAGACATCCCTCTCGTCATCTAAGTGAAACATGATCCGAGTTTAACTAGGCCGTGTCCGATCATCACGTGAGACGGACTAGTCAAGATCGGTGAACATCTCCATGTTGATCGTATCTTCTATACGACTCATGCTCGACCTTTCGGTCCTCCGTGTTCCGAGGCCATGTCTGTACATGCTAGGCTCGTCAAGTCAACCTAAGTGTATTGCGTGTGTTCCGAGGCCATGTCTGTACATGCTAGGCTCGTCAACACCCGTTGTATTCGAACGTTAGAATCTATCACACCCGATCATCACGTGGTGCTTCGAAACAACGAACCTTCGCAACGGTGCACAGTTAGGGTGAACACTTTCTTGAAATTATTATAAGGGATCATCTTACTTACTACCGTCGTTCTAAGCAAATAAGATGCAAAAACATGATAAACATCACATGCAATCAAATAGTGACATGATATGGCCAATATCATTATGCTCCTTTGATCTCCATCTTCGGGGCACCATGATCATCTTCGTCACCGGCATGACACCATGATCTCCATCATCATGATCTCCATCATTGTGTCTTCATGAAGTCGTCACGCCAACGATTACTTCTACTTCTATGGCTAACGCGTTTAGCAACAAAGTAAAGTAATTTACATGGCGTTATTCAATGACACGCAGGTCATGCAAAATAATAAAGACAACTCCTATGGCTCCTACCGGTTGTCATACTCATCGACGTGCAAGTCGTGATTCCTATTACAAGAATATGATCAATCTCATACATCACATATATCATTCATCACATCTTCTGGCCATATCACATCACATAGCACTTGCTGCAAAAACAAGTTAGACGTCCTCTAATTGTTGTTGCAAGTTTTTACGTGGTTTGTAGGTTTCTAGCAAGAACGTTTTCTTACCTACGTATGACCACAACGTGATTTGCCAATTTCCATTTACCCTTCATAAGGACCCTTTTCATCGAATCTGTTCCGACTAAAGTAGGAGAGACAGACACCCGCTAGCCACCTTATGCATCTAGTGCATGTCAGTCGGTGGAACCTGTCTCACGTAAGTGTACGTGTAAGGTCGGTCCGGGCCGCTTCATCCTACAATGCCGCCGAAACAAGAAAAGACTAGTAGCGGTAAGAAGAATTAGCAAACTCAACGCCCACAACTGCTTTGTGTTCTACTCATGCATAGTAACTACGCATAGGCCTGGCTCTGATACCACTGTTGGGAATCGTAGCATAATTTAAAATTTTCCTACGCTCACCAAGATGCATCTATGGAGTGTACTAGCAACGAGGGAAAGGGAGTGCATCTACATACCCTTGTAGATCGCGAGCGGAAGCGTTCCAATGAACGTGGATGACGGAGTCGTACTCGCCGTGATCCAAATCACCGATGATCGAGTGCCGAACGGACGGCACCTCCGCGTTCAACACACGTACGGTGCAGCGACGTCTCCTCCTTCTTGATCCAGCAAGGGGGAAGGAGAGGTTGATGGAGATCCAACAGCACGACGGCGTGGTGGTGGATGTAGTGGGTCTCCGGCAGGGCTTCGCCGAGCTTCTGCGAGAGAGAGAGAGGTGTTGCAGGGGAGGAGGGAGGCGCCCAAGGCTGTTGTGTGCTGCCCTCCCTCCCCCCTTTATATAGGCCCCTGGGGGGCGCCGGCCCTGGGAGATGGGATCTCCAAGGGGGGCGGCGGCCAAAGGGGGGAAGGGGTTGCCTTGCCCCCCAAGGCAACGGGGAAGCTCCCCCCTAGGGTTCCCAACCCTAGGCGCATGGGGGGAGGCCCAAGGGGGGCGCCCCAGCCCACTAAGGGCTGGTTCCCTTCCACTTTCAGCCCACGGGGCCCTCCGGGATAGGTGGCCCCACCCGGTGGACCCCCGGGACCCTTCCGGTGGTCCCGGTACAATACCGGTAACCCCCGAAACTTTCCCGGTGGCCGAAACTTGACTTCCTATATATAATTCTTCACCTCCGGACCATTCCGGAACCTCTCGCGACGTCCGGGATCTCATCCGGGACTCCGAACAACTTTCGGGTTTCCGCATACACATATCTCTACAACCCTAGCGTCACTGAACCTTAAGTGTGTAGACCCTACGGGTTCGGGAGACATGCAGACATGACCGAGACGCCTCTCCGGTCAATAACCAACAGCGGGATCTGGATACCCATGTTGGCTCCCACATGTTCCACGATGATCTCATCGGATGAACCACGGTGTCGAGGATTCAATCAATCCCGTATGCAATTCCCTTTGTCAATCGGTATGTTACTTGCCCGAGATTCGATCGTCGGTATCCCAATACCTTGTTCAATCTCGTTACCGGCAAGTCTCTTTACTCGTACCGCAATGCATGATCCCGTGACTAACGCCTTAGTCACATTGAGCTCATTATGATGATGCATTACCGAGTGGGCCCAGAGATACCTCTCCGTCACACGGAGTGACAAATCCCAGTCTCGATCCGTGCCAACCCAACAGACACTTTCGGAGATACCCGTAGTGCACCTTTATAGTCACCCAGTTACGTTGTGACGTTTGGCACACCCAAAGCACTCCTACGGTATCCGGGAGATGCACGATCTCATGGTCTAAGGAAAAGATACTTGACATTGGAAAAGCTCTAGCAAACGAAACTACACGATCTTTTATGCTATGCTTAGGATTGGGTCTTGTCCATCACATCATTCTCCTAATGATGTGATCCCGTTATCAATGACATCCAATGTCCATAGTCAGGAAACCATGACTATCTGTTGATCAACGAGCTAGTCAACTAGAGGCTTACTAGGGACACGTTGTGGTCTATGCATTCACACATGTATTACGATTTCCGGACAATACAATTATAGCATGAATAATAGACGATTATCATGAACAAAGAAATATAATAATAACCATTTATTATTGCCTCTAGGGCATATTTCCAACACCAGTTACGTTGTGACATTTGGTACACCCAAAGCATTCCTACGGTATCCGGGAGTTGCACGATCTCATGGTCTTAGGAAATGATACTTGACATTAGAAAAGCTTTAGCAAACGAACTACACGATCTAGTGCTATGCTTAGGATTGGGTCTTGTCCATCACATCATTCTCCTAATGATGTGATCCCGTTATCAATGACATCCAATGTCCATGGTCAGGAAACCGTAACCATCTATTGATCAACGAGCTAGTCAACTAGAGGCTCACTAGGGACATGTTATGGTCTATGTATTCACACATGTATTACGATTTCCGGATAACATAATTAAAGCATGAACAATAGACAATTATCATGAACAAGGAAATATAATAATAACCATTTTATTATTGCCTCTAGGGTATATTTCCAACAGTCTCCCGCTTGCACTAGAGTCAATAATCTAGTTACATTGTGATGAATCGTACACCCATAGAGTTCTGGTGTTGATCATGTTTTGCCCGTGGAAGAGGTTTAGTCAACGGATCTGCGACATTCAAATCCGTATGTACTTTACAAATATCTATGTCTCCATTTTGAACATTTTCATGAATGGAGTTGAAGCGACGCTTGATGTGCCTGGTCTTCTTGTGAAACCTGGGCTCCTTGGCAAGGGCAATAGCTCCAGTGTTGTCATAGAAGAGAGTCACCGGCCCCGATGCATTGGGAATAACTCCTAGGTCGGCAATGAACTCCTTCATCCAGATTGCTTCATGTGCTGCCTCCGAGGCTGCCATGTACTCCGCTTCACATGTAGATCCCGCCACGATGCTTTGCTTGCAACTGCACCAGCTGACTGCCCCACCATTCAAAATATACACGTATCCGGTTTGTGACTTAGAGTCATCCAGATCTGTGTCGAAGCTAGCATCGACGTAACCCTTTACGACGAGCTCTTTGTCACCTCCATAAACGAGAAACATATCCTTAGTCCTTTTCAGGTACTTCAGGATGTTCTTGACCGCTGTCCAGTGTTCCATGCCGGGATTACTTTGGTACCTTCCTACCAAACTTACGGCAAGGTTTACATCAGGTCTGGTACACAGCATGGCATACATAATAGACCCTATGGCCGAGGCATAGGGGACGACACCCATCTTTTCTCTATCATCTGCCGTGGTCGGGCATTCAGCCGTGCTCAATCTCACACCTTGCAATACAGGCAAGAACCCCTTCTTGGACTGATCCATATTGAACTTCTTCAATATCTTGTCAAGGTATGTGCTTTGTGAAAGACCTATGAGGCGTCTCGATCTATCTCTATAGATCTTGATGCCTAATATGTAAGCAGCTTCTCCAAGGTCCTTCATTGAAAAACACTTATTCAAGTAGGCCTTTATACTTTCCAAGAATTCTATATCATTTCCCATCAATAGTATGTCATCCACATATAATAAGAGAAATGCTACAGAGCTCCCACTCACTTTCTTGTAAACACAGGCTTCTCCATAAGTCTGCGTAAACCCAAACGCTTTGATCATCTCATCAAAGCGAATGTTCCAACTCCGAGATGCCTGCACCAGCCCATAGATTGAGCGCTGGAGCTTGCATACTTTGTCAGCATTCTTAGGATCGACAAAACCTTCCGGCTGCATCATATACAATTCTTCCTTAAGGAAGCCGTTAAGGAATGCCGTTTTGACGTCCATTTGCCATATTTCATAATCGTAGAATGCGGCAATTGCTAACATGATTCGGACGGACTTCAGCTTCGCTACGGGTGAGAAGGTCTCATCGTAGTCAACTCCTTGAACTTGTCGATAACCCTTAGCGACAAGTCGAGCTTTATAGATGGTAACATTTCCATCCGCGTCCGTCTTCTTCTTAAAGATCCATTTATTTTCTATCGCTCGCCGATCATCGGGCAAGTCTGTCAAAGTCCATACTTTGTTTTCATACATGGATCCTATCTCGGATTGCATGGCTTCAAGCCATTTGTTGGAATCTGGACCCGCCATTGCTTCTTCATAGTTCGAAGGTTCACCGTTGTCCAACAACATGATTTCCAGGACAGGGTTGCCGTACCACTCTGGTGCGGAATGTGTCCTTGTGGACCTACGAAGTTCAGTGGTAACTTGATGATGATCGTCATCATTAACTTCCTCTCTAGTCGGTGCAGGCACCACAGAAACATTTTCTTGTGCTGCGCTACTTTCTGGTTCGAGAGGGGTCATCTCATCAAGTTCCACTTTCCTCCCACTTACTTCTTTCGAGAGAAACTCTTTCTCCAGAAAGGACCCGTTCTTGGCAACGAAGATCTTGCCTTCGGATCTGAGGTAGAAGGTATACCCAATGGTTTCCTTAGGGTATCCTATGAAGACGCATTGTTCTGACTTGGGTTTGAGCTTTTCAGGTTGAAGTTTCTTGACATAAGCATCGCATCCCCAAACTTTAAGAAACGACAGCTTAGGTTTCTTTCCAAACCATAATTCATACGGTGTCGTCTCAACGGATTTCGACGGAGCCCTATTTAAAGTGAATGCGGCAGTCTCTAAAGCATAACCCCAGAATGATAGCGGTAGATCGGTAAGAGACATCATAGATCGCACCATATCCAATAGAGTGCGATTACGACGTTCGGACACACCATTACGCTGAGGTGTTCCAGGCGGCGTGAGTTGTGAAACAATTCCACATTTCCTTAAGTGTGTGCCAAATTCGTGACTCAAATATTCCCCTCCACGATCTGATCGTAAGAACTTTATTTTCCTGTCACGTTGATTCTCAACCTCACCCTGAAATTCCTTAAACTTTTCAAAGGTCTCAGACTTGTGTTTCATTAAGTAGACATACCCATATCTACTCAAGTCATCAGTGAGGGTGAGAACATAACGATAGCCACCGCGAGCCTCAACGCTCATTGGACCGCACACATCAGTATGTATGATTTCCAATAAGTTGGTTGCTCGCTCCACTGTTCCGGAGAACGGAGTCTTGGTCATTTTGCCCATGAGGCATGGTTCGCACGTGTCAAATGATTCATAATCAAGAGACTCCAAAAGTCCATCTGCATGGAGTTTCTTCATGTGTTTGACACCAATGTGACCAAGGCGGTAGTGCCACAAGTATGTGGGACTATCATTATCAACCTTACATTTCTTGGCATTCACACTATGAATATGTGTAACATCACGTTCGAGATTCATTAAGAATAAACCATTGACCAGCGGGGCATGACCATAAAACATATCTCTCATATAAATAGAACAACCATTATTCTCGGATTTAAATGAGTAGCCATCTCGCATTAAACGAGATCCAGATACAATGTTCATGCTCAAAGCTGGCACTAAATAACAATTATTGAGGTTTAAAACTAGTCCCGTAGGTAAATGTAGAGGTAGCGTGCCGACGGCGATCACATCGACCTTGGAACCATTCCCGACGCGCATCGTCACCTCGTCCTTCGCCAGTCTCCGCTTATTCCGCAGCTCCTGCTTTGAGTTACAAATATGAGCAACCGCACCGGTATCAAATACCCAGGAGCTACTACGAGCGCTGGTTAGGTACACATCTATAACATGTATATCACATATACCTTTGGTATTGTCGGCCTTCTTATCCGCTAAGTACTTGGGGCAGTTCCGCTTCCTGTGACCGTTTCCCTTGCAATAAAAGCACTCAGTCTCAGGCTTGGGTCCATTCTTTGTCTTCTTCCCGGCAGCTTGCTTACCGGGCGCGGCAACTCCCTTGCCGTCTTTCTTGAAGTTCTTCTTACCCTTGCCTTTCTTGAACTTAGTGGTTTTATTCACCATCAACACTTGATGTTCCTTTTTGATCTCCACCTCCGCTGATTTCAGCATTAAATATACCTCAGGAATGGTCTTTTCCATCCCCTGCATATTGAAGTTCATAACAAAGCTCTTGTAGCTAGGTGGGAGCGACTGAAGGATTCTATCAACGACCGCATCATCCGGGAGATTAACTCCCAGCTGAGACAAGCGGTTGTGCAACCCAGACATTTTGAGTATGTGTTTGCTGACGGAACTATTCTCCTCCATCTTACAACTGTAGAACTTGTCGGAGACTTCATATCTCTCGACCCGGGCATGAGCTTGGAAAACCATTTTCAGCTCTTGGAACATCTCATATGCTCCGTGCTGCTCAAAACGCTTTTGGAGCCCCGGTTCTAAGCTGTAAAGAATGCCGCACTGAACCAGGGAGTAATCATCACTACGTGACTGCTAGGCGTTCAGAACGTCTTGAGTTGCTGAGAAAACAGGTGCATCACCTAGCGGTGCTTCAAGGACATATGCTTTCTTGGCAGCTATGAGGATAATCCTCAGGTTACGGACCCAGTCCGTGTAGTTGCTACCATCGTCTTTCAGCTTGGTTTTCTCTAGGAACGCGTTGAAGTTGAGGGCAACATTAGCGTGGGCCATTTGATCTACAAGACATATTGTAAAGGTTTTTTAGACTAAGTTCATCTAATCAAATTATTAACGAACTCCCACTCACACAGACATCCCTCTAGTCATCTAAGTGATACATGATCCGAGTCAACTAGGCCGTGTCCGATCATCACGTGAGACAGACTAGTCATCATCGGTGAACATCTTCATGTTGATCGTATCTGCTATACGACTCATGTCCGACCTTTCGGTCTCTTGTGTTCCGAGGCCATGTCTGTACATGCTAGGCTCGTCAAGTCAACCTAAGTGTATTGCGTGTGTAAATCTGGCTTACACCCGCTATATGCGAACGTTAGAACCTATCACACCCGATCATCACGTGGAGCTTCGGAACAACGAACCTTCGCAACGGTGCACAGTTAGGGGGAACACTTTCTTGAAATTTTAGCGAGGGATCATCTTATTTATGCTACCGTCGTTCTAAGCAAATAAGATGTAAAACATGATAAACATCACATGCAATCAAATAGTGACATGATATGGCCAATATCATTTTACTCCTTTTGATCTCCATCTTCGGGGCGCCATGTTCATCATCGTCACCGGCATGACACCATGATCTCCATCATCGTGTCTTCATGAAGTTGTCTCCCCAACTATTACTTCTACTACTATGGCTAACGGTTAGCAATAAAGTAAAGTAATTACATGACGTTCCAGTTGACACGCAGGTCATAAATAAATTAAGACAACTCCTATGGCTCCTGCCGGTTGTCATACTCATCGACATGCAAGTCATGATTCCTATTACAAGAACATGATCAATCTCATATATTACATATATCATTCATCACATCCTTCTGGCCATATCACATCACATGACACTTTCTGCAAAAACAAGTTAGACGTCCTCTAATTGTTGTTAAACTTTTACGTGGCTGCTATAGGTTTCTAGCAAGAAAGATTCTTACCTACGCCAAAACCACAACGTGATATGCCAATTTCTATTTACCCTTCATAAGGACCCATTTCATCGAATCCGATCCGACTAAAGTGGGAGAGACAGACACCCGCTAGCCACCTTATGCAACTAGTGCATGTCAGTCGGTGGAACCTGTCTCACGTAAGCGTACGTGTAAGGTCGGTCCGGGCCGCTTCATCCCACGATGCCGCCGAATCAAGATAAGACTAGTAATGGCAAGTAAATTGACAAAATCGACGCCCACAACAACTTGTGTTCTACTCGTGCATAGAAACTACGCATAGACCTAGCTCATGATGCCACTGTTGGGAATCGTAGCAGAAATTAAAATTTTCTACGCATCACCAAGATCAATCTATGGAGTTTACTAGCAATGAGAGGGGAGGAGTGCATCTACATACCCTTGTAGATCGCGAGCGGAAGCGTTCAAGAGAACGGGGTTGATGGAGTCGTACTCGTCGTGATCCAAATCACCGATGATCCAAGCGCCGAACGGACGGCACCTCCGCGTTCAACACACGTACGGAGCGGTGACGTCTCCCACGCCTTGATCCAGCAAGGAGGAGGGAGAGGTTGAGGAAGAAGGCTCCAACAGCAGCACGACGGCGTGGTGGTGGTGGAGTGACAGTTCTCCGGCAGGGCTTCGCCAAGCACACGCGGAGGAGGAGAGGTGTTGGGGAGGGGAGGGGCTGCGCCTTGGATGTGGTGCTGCAGCCCTCCCCTCACCCCTCTATTATAGGGAGAAGGGGGCCAGCCCCTCTAGATGAGATCTAGAGGGGGGCGGCGGCCAAAGGGGGGAGGGAGCTTGCCCCCCAAGCAAGGGGGGCGCCGCCCCTTTAGGGTTCCCCCCAAACCCTAGGCGCATGGGCCCTGGGGGGTTGGCGCCCAGCCCACTAAGGGCTGGTTCCCTTCCACCTACAGCCCATAAGGCCCTCCGGGGCAGGTGGACCCTCCCGGTGGACCCCCGGAACCCCTCCGGTGGTCCCGGTACAATACCGGTATACCCCCGAATATTTCCGGTGACCGTATGGTGACTTCCCATATATAAATCTTTACCTCCGGACCATTCCGGAACTCCTCGTGACATCCGGGATCTCATTCGGGACTCCGAACAACATTCGGTAATCACATACAAACCTTCCTTATAACCCTAGCGTCATCGAACCTTAAGTGTGTAGACCCTACGGGTTCGGGAATCATGCAGACATGACCGAGACACCTCTCTAGCCAATAACCAACAGCGGGATCTGGATACCCATGTTGGCTCCCACATGTTCCACGATGATCTCATCGGATGAACCACGATGTCGAGGATTCAAGCAATCCCGTATACAATTCCCTTTGTCAATCGGTACTTTACTTGCCCGAGATTCGATCGTCGGTATCCCAATACCTCATTCAATCTCGTTACCGGCAAGTCACTTTACTCGTTCCGTAATGCATGATCCCGTGACTAACTACTTAGTCACATTGAGCTCATTATGATGATGCAATACCGAGTGGGCCCAGAGATACCTCTCCGTCATACGGAGTGACAAATCCCAGTCTCGATCCGAGCCAACCCAACAGACACTTTCGGAGATACCTGTAGTGCACCTTTATAGCCACCCAGTTACGTTGTGGCGTTTGGTACACCCAAAGCATTCCTACGGTATCCGGGAGTTGCACGATCTCATGGTCTAAGGAAATGATACTTGACATTAGAAAAGCTTTAGCAAACGAACTACACGATCTAGTGCTATGCTTAGGATTGGGTCTTGTCCATCACATCATTCTCCTAATGATGTGATCCCATTATCAATGACATCGAATGTCCATGGTCAGGAAACCGTAACCAGCTATTGATCAACGAGCTAGTCAACTAGAGGCTCACTAGGGACATGTTATGGTCTATGTATTCACACATGTATTACGATTTCCGGATAACACAATTAAAGCATGAACAATAGACAATTATCATGAACAAGGAAATATAATAGTAACCATTTTATTATTGCCTCTAGGGCATATTTCCAACAAATCTAACGGATGGGTCTTGTCAATCACATCATTCTCTAATGATGTGATCCCGTTCATCAAATGACAATTCATGTCTATGGCTAGGGAACTTAACCATCTTTAATTAACATGCTAGTCAAGTAGATGCATACTAGTGACACTCTATTTGTCTATGTATTCACACATGTACTAAGTTTCCGGTTAATACAATTCTAGCATGAATAATAAACATTTATCATGATATAAGGAAATATAAATAACACCTTTTTTATTGCCTCTAGGGCATATTTCCTTCAATGGCGTGTCGCTGCTGGCCTAGATCGGAGCGGGGTCTTGGTGCGGGGGGGGGGGGGGGATGGAGGCCGGGGTGGAGGAGAAGAGCTGCTTGGATGCGCCCTGGTTGCGTGCGTCGCCGATCTGCAGATGGCACACCTGGGTAGTCACCGCATCCAGTTGTAGGGAGTGCGTGTCTGCCGTCGCCGGGGTGTGCCTGGCGAGGGAGAGGGCCGGGCCCATGTCGACGCCATCCGTGTCACCTCTCGCGTCCTCCTCGTGCTCCGTGAAAGAGAGGGGCCTGACCACCTTCTCTGCTGCCGCCGCGTCGACTGCAGCGGCCCTGGGGTCCGGGCGGGGTGGTGGGGGGAGCTCCTTGTCGACCTTCTCGAAGAACGCCGCCACCGGGTCCGCCTGAGCCGTAGCCGCCGCTGGAGGGGGCAGCGGACGCGGAGGGGCCAGGAGGGGGTTGGCGTGGGGCGAGGCAGTCCTGGAGGACTGGCCGTGCTCGAAACGCCTGGGGGCACCCGCGTCCTTTCGACGCTTCACGTCATGGGTGTTGCTGCTGCCGTTGCTCTTGCCATGGTGCTTGTCGTGGTGGTCGGAGTTGCTGCGGCGCCCGCGAGGCGCCCCTTGGCGGTGCCGGGAGGTTGGCGTTCGGCTGCGCTGGCGCTCCGGGGGTGGGATGGCCGCAGCGAGCTCTTTGCCGCGCCCCGACCCAGCAAAGTGTCCTTCCAGGATCGCCTCTGACCACCACTGTCCTCGCTGTCGTGGCCCCGTCGTGCATGCCCCTGCACCCAGTTGACACCACCTGTGCCTGGGGGCGGAGCTGCGTCCCCTGGCTCTGCACAAGGCACCCAACTTCAGTCCCGTGGGTCCAGCCACCGGCCGGGGGGGGGGGGGGGGCGGCGGCGCGGAACGGGCGGTCGTCGTCGTCGTCGTCTGAGGAGGGCAGGCCGCTTTGGCCCGAGTGGGAGGACCGCGGGGACAGGGGGTCCAGTCCTTGATGCGGTCGATGTGCACCAGGACGTCCCACCTGAGCAGGGCCGGCGGCGGCGCGATAGCGCGGCTTGGCGGGAAGAAGCCGTGCATCTCTTCCACCCTCCCCGCTCCCCGGGCGTGCTTCCAAAGCGTCCGGCTGGTGGGAATGTGGTGCAGCTGCCACACCCACACCCAAACGGCGAACGTCTTCGTGTCCGCCCGCTCGAAGGTGCGGCTGTCGAGGCGGTCGATGATGACCTTGTCGCCGAGCGCGTCGGCTGGCCCCTCCAGGGTCCAGAGGTGCATGGGCAGCTTCTCGAGGACGACGCGCACGTGCAGCATCCAGGTGTCATGCACCGCGTGCGTGTCCTCCCTCCATGGCTCCAGGAGGAACTGGACGCCGTCCACCGTGATCGCGCCCCGACGCACGACGAGGTCCTTGTGGGCGGGCGGGTTGAAGTGGATGAAGAAGTCCTCCGGGGCATGGCCGGTGATGCGGAGGAGGTGCGCCGGTATCTGGAACTCCTTCTCGACCGCCCGACCAATGGAGAACGGGCTGGCGGCGTGGATCTTGCTGACGGCGGTCACCATCACCGCGTGTTGCTGTAGGAGGAAGACCTGTTGCTCCATGGCCGGCGTGGACGCGATCACCTTGTGGCTCGAACGAGGCCGGCGCCCGTGGTCAAAGCAGGGGGTGCCATCGGAAGCCATGCGCTGCGCGTCGGAGCGGTCGGGGAAGACGAGGCGCTCGCGAACGGGGCGGACCGCACCAGCCTTGCCCATGCGGTCGTGCACCGAGCCGTCCCCTCTCCGGTTTCTCTGGTTTTGAGGGCACTCCCAGCCGTAGTGGCCGGGCCTTCTACAGATGATGAAGTGGAGCAGATCGTGGCAGTGTACACGACGATGGCGGGGGCTCAGGCAGTGGAAGCAGAGGCCCTTAAATCTGCTGAGGAAGGCCTCACGCCCCGGGGGGAAGCCGCTGCCGGACCGCGGTCCGGAGGCAGGCCCGCGGCGGGGCGACGCTCGGACCGCAGCAGCCCAGATTTCCTTCTTGCTCTTGCGGGAATGGTGCACCTCCCATCCCCCTTGAATGTCGTTGGAGGCCTCTTGAATGTCGTCGGTGGCCAGATCTGGCGATGGGGACGGGGCCACTATGATGGATCGAAGGCGGGGCTGCTGGAACCGGGGGGGAGGGGGGTGCAGGCGCGGCCTTCCGGTCCGAGCGAGGACGTGCCCTCGGGGTCAGCATCCCGCCGCAGGATTTGCGGCACCTCGGATGGACCGGCGGATAGATCCAGTCCCGTGGGGGATACGCATTGAAGGCTGGCCGGTGGCGACCCGGGATCCCGGGGAGAGGCAGGGAGGGGCAGGGGGAGGAGCGGCCGCCCCGGGGATGGGCAGCGACTGGGGCGAGTGGCCGCCGCGGCCGGAGTGGCCAGCGACGCGGAGCGGCTGGAGGGAGAGCGTGCGTGCAAGACTACAGTTTGACCTCGAGGGAGAAATTCTTGTGTGATTCGCTGACCTTTTTTTTCATCTCGTTCTTGTGTGTGAGTTTGTGTTGGCTTTATATATCTTAGTCATGCAAAGACCTGTTGTGTGCTCATCATGCTTTGTGTCCCCTTCATGCTACATTACGACTTAATAAAAGCGTCCTTTATTGAAAAATAGACATTCTTTATTAGTGTCATTGTGGCATGAGATTATCTGGTAACACATTAACAGGCGTTCGTTCAATGACTAATAACAATTCATGATCCCTTATAGTTAAACTCCATAGGAATGTCGTCCAGTGGAACACATTAAGGTAACCGACGACATATACCCTTCACATACAACTCTTTTGTATTCATAAAATGTGAGATCAAAAGGTCATGGCAATACACTCCTCTCTTACAGTTGCAAAGAGGTCAGAGTTCATGTATCTCTCGCCCCCGCTCGGGAACATGGTCACAATCATCTTCCCCTTGTTCTCTTCTCTTGCTGCGACCTGAAGATACACTTGACTCGGAAGAGTTAGTAAATATCAAAGAAGGAAAGTATAACAAAACTGAAAAAAAAGTCAATAACCCATTTCTTTTTTCTTTAAATGCAAACAAAAACTAAAACCAGGCTTCCCCATTTTCCATTGATACAGAAAAAAATTAAATATGAGATGTGAACCTTCAAGCAAGCTGCCAAGTTCGCCCCAGAAGATATGCCCACAAGCAGGCCTTCTTCCATTGCCAACCTCCTCGCATTCGTCATTGCATCCTCGGTGGTCACAGTGACCGTCTCATCGATGACCGAGGTGTCCAAGATCTCAGGTAAGAATCCTGGTCCTATTCCCTGGATTTTATGTTTTCCTGGTTCTCCACCTGAACGATACCAACACGTAAGTCAACAGAGTGTCACTGTCACTAATGAAGCAATCTGAAGCAATGGTACCACACAATCTGAACAATCGTGTAGCCATAGAATTATCTGGACCGCAGGTTTCAATCAATCATGAAGATACGATGAAAGCATGACACATTGACACTTATCTGCTGCCTAACAAATGAAAGCATCCTTTCAAGATGACAAGTGAAACATTTTCTCAAAAAAAGAGAGAGACAATGAGTGGAACTAATGGGCTGACAACTAAACAGCAAGCAGAGTTACAACTGCACTAAGAAAAGTACTCCATTCTGTAACTTTTTTTTAATGATATTCTGTAACAAATATTAGATGCCAAATCATTTTGCAGATTCTCTACAGTAAATGTCATATCAATTAAAAGTGTGATACTTTATTTCTGTGAAGTATAGAAGCACTACAAAATATTTATCTAACCTTAATTAGCCATTACTGATGATTTCCAAGGGATTACTCCATCAGTTTTGAAGTTCAACATCAGATTTTTTTACCTGAAATAACAGGACTCTCTGCAGGTTCCACACAAATGATCTTCACATTTGGGTTTTGCATCTTCAGATACTTTCCGACACCAGATACCGTGCCTCCTGAGCCTGAACCGGCAACAAATATGTCCACCTTGCCAGCAGTATCCTTCCAAATCTCGGGTCCTGAAAACAGCATACATCTTCTTTTGTAAAAACAGATCAAAAGAAAGCACCCCTTTCTTCTGAATATCATAGTTCAAATCATCTTGGACAGTACCAGTCCATCTGATGTGTGCATCAGGATTTGCTGGATTTGAGAACTGATCAAGAACGTGTACGTTTGGTAATTCTTTCTTGAGCTGTTCGACCTTGTCGGTTATTCCAGGAAACCCAAGTGTTGGATCTGTCATGTGGTTACACAAAAGAAACAAGGTCACAAATACAAATCACAGTGGTTGCTAGGAAAATCAGACCTAATCAAGCAAGCAAACATTTGTGTTTCCTTGAGCCAGGAAGCAACTATGCTGATGCTATCTATCTATCTCACCAGTTATGAACAACTCAGCACCCATGTATCTCAACAAGATCTGCTTATCAAGCGAGTATTGGCCCGGCATCACCGCGACGAACCTGTAGCCTTTGCTAAGAGCAATCAGAACCAATCCCAGGCCCAAATTACCGCTGGTCGGCTCGACTAGAGTCGTGACACCGGGTGAAATCAGCCCTTTCTCTTCAGCATCCTCGATCATCCTGAAGAAAACATGAAGAAATAGCACAACATAAGCTCACAATTTCCCAGCACTTGCAAAATCAATTCTGGGAAGTGCAAGAAGATATACTTGAAATCACCACCTTATCACACCAATCCCTACAGCCAAACAATGAAAATGATGGTTTACGCTTTACAGAAAGCCTTAATCTTAGCCTAAGTGAAAATTTAGCCCATTTTAGCCCCCGTTGACTTTTAAGAAATTGCCCAACTAGCACCAACAAAACTAGCTCTGTAACCTGATACCATCCCAAGATTTGTGAAACGAAATTAGCCTGATCAGAATGAGTTAACAGTACCTGAGAGCGCTGCGGTCCTTGACGGAGCAGAGGGGCTGATAGGCCTCGATCTTGCCGACGATGCGGGCACCCACCCCCTCCTTCCCGGCGATCCGCTTCAGCTCGATCAGTGGCGTCCATCCTATCAGCTGAAGAAAATCAATCGCCCCCCATGAGCCTCTCCTAAATCCCAACCCACCTCAATCTCCGTCAGAGACTCAGAGTCATATACAGGGGAAGGGGCCGAGGCTTGCCTGGGTGACGTCGGAGGCGATGTGCTCCTCCTGCCCGGTCCCGCCGTCGGCAAGCAGGGAAGGGACCCCTCTCCTGCCAGTCCCGTCCGCCCCCTCCCCCGTAGCCATGGATGAAGCTGCAGCCGCTGCCGCTGCCCGACGGCCGGCGCTCCTCTGCTTCTTGGCTTCTCGCGGGAGGAGGAGACAGGGCAGCTAGCTAGCGGAGCGACAAGTGATGAATCGCTCCTGCAAATCGCCAAATTTGTATTACTCACATAATCAAGGAGGAGGAGACAGGGGAGTATTTGTTTTTGGAGCTTTGGTAGTTGCGCAGCCCAGTCTCCGGTCCGCCCCGACACCATGGCTGTTAATTTAAGGATCAAGAACGTGTCCTTTTTTTGCCGCCATTTGGCACACCTTGCAAACCCAACCCTATCCAGTGGACTGTTCACCGGAGAAGGAGGGGTTTTCTCTCCACCTTTGCGAATTGCGACAGCCACCGGGTCGCGATCTCAGACTCAGAGCATGTATAACGAAGGTGCTCAAGACAATTTTTCCTAGGGGTGCCATGTCATCACATTCGTCGGGTGGTTGGGGAGAGAGTTTATTGGGAGCAACTACAGCCCAGTTGACTAAAATAATTTTGGGTCAATCGACCGACCCAAAATCGTTTCAGTCGAGCCTGCTGTCGGATGATGTCCTCACGTGACAAGCTATCATATGTATATTTGTACATAATAATTTTTACATAGTCCTACCTCTACGTGTATGGTATTTCTACACAATTCTGCCCCTAACTAGTAGTTCCTAGAAGCACATCTGCACATGAGCTAGCTCCGCATGTTGGCTGAAAAGCTACCAACATGCCTGTGCATATGCGACTACACATAAAACAAACAATGATAGAAAATTGCACATGGTTGGCATGGAAATTGCACAGTTTCATAATATGCAAAAAATAAGCATATAGTAATGCAATTTTTAGACAACGGTATGAACCGCACACACATTAATTACATTAAAATTGAGTGAGTGTTTATCCTTGTTAGGAGGGCAATTATTTGATAGGTGCTTAGTTTTTTTACAGCCTGGCTCGGACCCTAAATATATATATATATATATATATATATATATATATATATATATATACTAGTGGAATGAGATCGGTATTGCCTCTAAAGAAAGAAAATAAAATTAAAAAATCAAAATCAAAACAATAAAGTTTTCTATGGAAGAATTAAACCCTTTAAGAAGAAAGAAAATGAAAAAACTAAAACAAAATGAAAATAATAAAGTTTGCACTGAAATTGCACTTTAAGTAATATGCAAACAACGAACATATAATATTGCAATTTTACACTCTACTATAATTTACACACATGTTGTATAATACTTGTGTGTATACTTATTTAAACACACAAAAATATAACATTTTCTAAAAAGAGTGAATAGTGGCATTGGTACCACCCTTTAGGAAGAAAGGAATGAAAAAATAAATCATGGTAAATTTGCACATAATTTACACATAAGTTGCACTTTTTATAGCTATGCAAGAACTAACATATACTAGTAGAATTTACATAAAAAATAGGTTTCAAAGAAGAAATGAATTAGTATCATTGGTATTACCCTAAAATAAGAGAGAAAGTGAAATAAAAACTAAACTAAAATTTTGTCAAGATTAGTACAAAAATTACACTTTTTATAATATGTAAGAAAAAACATATAGTAGTGAAATTTCCATACTCTAATATAATGTATACATGTAGTACTTGTGTGCATATATTTACACACACTCAACATAAAAAAAACGCGTAAAGAAAAAGAAATAAAAAAGCTAAAACACAAAAAAAAACAAAAAAAATGAAAGAAAAAGGGAAAAGGAAAAACACATAGAAACATAAATCTAGAATAAAAAATAAAGCAAAAATACCCACAAAAGAAAGAATGAATATGTGGCATTGGTATTACCATTTAAGAACAAAGAAAATGGGAAAAATAATCAAAAACAAACACTGACAAAATTTGCGTGAAATATACATAAAAATTGTGCTCTTTAAAAATATGCAAGAATAAGCATATAAAAGTGAGACTTTTATAAAAACAAAATCTAAGAACAAATGAATAGTGGCACATAATAGTGCATTTTTCATAGAATTACAATTTACACACAAACTATACATTACTTACGTGTATATATTTTATATTCGCCCAACATCCAAAATATACCCACAAAAACCGACAAAAAACCAGAAGTAAAAATGCACGCAAACAGCCTAATAAAAAAACATGTAACACGCTTCAGCCCAACAAGAAATCGACTCACCCAAAATATGTTGGGAACGTTGCATGGAAAACAAAAAAATTCTACGCACACGCAATGATCTATCCATAGAGATGCATAGCAAAGAGGGGAAGAGTGTGTTTATGATAACCCACAAGTATAGGGGATCGCAACAGTTTTCGAGGGTAGAGTATTCAACCCAAATTTATTGATTCGACACAAGGGGAGTCAAAGAATATTCTCAAGTATTAGCAGTTGAGTTGTCAATTCAACCACACCTGGAAAACTTAGTATCTGCAGCAAAGTATTTAGTAGCAAAGTAGTATGGAAGTAGCGGTAACGGTGGCAAAAGTAATAGTAGCAGTTTTGTAGTAATTGTAACAGTGGCAACTGAAACATAACTAAGCAAAGATCAATATGTGAAAAGCTCGTAGGCAATGGATCAGTGATGGATAATTATGTCGGATGCGATTCTTCATGCAACAGTTATAACATAGGATGACACAGAACTAGCTCCAATCAATCAATGTAATGTATGCATGTATTCCGAATATAGTCATACGTGCTTATGGAAAAGAACTTGCATGACATCTTTTGTCCTACCCTCCCGTGGCAGCGGAGTCCTATTGGAAACTAAGGGATATTAAGGCCTCCTTTTAATAGAGTACCGGACCAAAGCATTAACACTTACACTACAAAAAAAGACACATCCGTGACATTTAGGGCCGAACGAATTTTTTCTGTCATACTTATGACACTTCTATGACGATAATTGTGACAAAACCCGGTATCATCATAGATGTGGTGGACCCCTACTTCTATGACAAAAAATCATGACGGAAAATGGGCTTTTCGTCCTGGGCGGGCCGGAGTCGCAGCTGCATGACATTCTTTGGGCCGTCCATGACGGAAAAAACCGTGGTAGAAGCGAGGGCGAGGAAAATATCGGGGTGTTCCCGGTTACGGTGGGTGGTCGGGGTCGAGCGATGCACGTTTCTCTCGTACACGTACACGCGTGAGTGCGAGGCGTTGGGCTCTAACTGAACCCGAGCGAGGCGCTCGCCTACTGAACCCGAGCGATTGCACTGCAGGCTACGCGTTACTGAACCCGAGCGATCCATCGATGGCTGTTAAGTGAACCCGATCGAGCGATTCCTTCGCTACTGCTGCTAACTGAAGCCGATCGATGCTGCCTCTGGATGAACAGTGAGCGTTGCTGGGGGGGGGGGTGGATAAACAGTTCCCGATGAGGGTGGATGAACAGGACCCCATGGTGTTGCTTCTGGATGAACAGGACCCCGATCGATCGAGCCGGTTGGGGCTGGATGAACAGGACCCTGTGGAGGGCTGGATGAACAGGACCACTCCGTGTAGGGCTGGATGAACAGTATACGGTGGAGGGCTGGATGAATAGTAGCCCGTGGAGGGGTGGTTGAACAGGAACCTGTGGAGAGGGCTGGTTGAACAGTAGCCGGTGGAGTAGCGCGCGGTGGAGGCTAGATGAACAGGAGCCCGTGGATGAACAGTCGCAGGTGGAGGCTGGAGGAGGTCGACGGTGGATGAACAGTAGCCCGTGGAGGCGGGAGGGGGTCGACGGTGGAGATGAACAATATCCCGTGGAGTCCCATTTTGTGGTACGCCACACCCCTCCCGATGAACAGGACCCCCGTTTCGACCGTAGCGCTCCAACACAAGTCCGTTTCCTCCGTTGCGGTACGCCACACCCTTCCCGATCAATAGGACCCCGTTTCGACCGTAGGAGGTCCGTTTCCTCCATTTTGCGGTACACCAGACCCCTCCCGATGAAAAGGATCCCGTTTCGAACATGGCCGGTCGAACACAAGGCCGTTTCCTCCGTTCTGCGGTACGCCAGGCCTCGTTTCCATCGGCTGTTCCGTCCAAGCCCTCCCGATGAACACGACGACGCATTCCGTTCCGACCCAGCCGGTTGGCTCCCCATGAGCACGACGACGACGCAGTTTCTCCGTTCCGACCCAGCCATGTACACGAGCCCTGGCCGTACGTATGCGCGAGTAGGCGTTCGAGACCCCGCCCGTATGTACGTACGTGGCCATATTTTCTTTCTTGCACACTGGCCGCTGTACGTACGTGTACATGCTACGTGCGCGCCTCTACTACGACACGTGCGCGCCTCTACATCGACCAGTATGTACGTACACGTTCACGACCAGAATGACAACGCTATGTACGCTTCGACTAGGTGGGTCTCGACTGTCAGGCACTTCCTTGCGTGCGAAGATGTAGCTGGTGGGTCCCAGCAGTCAGGGGGCGAATCGTTTTTTTTTGCCCGGACGCACTTCCTTGCGTGCGAAGATGTAGCTGGTGGGTCCCAACAGTCAGGGGAAACGTTTTTTTTTCATGAAATACGGTGGCCCGTCCGGTGGGTCCCCGCTGTCAGGTGGAGGAATAATTATTTTGCTCGTAATAAGGAGGCACTTACTTGCGGCTGCCGTGGACCCAGCTGTCAGCCTCTCCACGTAAAGTACTCTTCCGATGGAAGTCAGTCGTTGACCACATTGACCACGCCGCGCCGAGAGCACCACGGCGGTGGACGACGGCGAGGCCTAGGAAGGGGACGACGCGGAGCCGGGGAATGTGAATCAAGTGCAGAGCTAGATGGCAGTTCCCTACCTCCCCTCGTAGTTGAGGGATAAATTTTAGTTTTCTCGTCTTTCAAGTTCCTCATAGTGACCAGCAGATATAAATCCCAAGTGACTCAAAGAATAGAGCTATGCTCCCCGGCAACGGCACCAGAAAATAGTCTTGATAACCGACAAGTATAGGGGATCGCAACAGTTTTCGAGGGTAGAGTATTCAACCCAAATTTATTGATTCGACACAAGGGGAGCCAAAGAATATTCTCAAGTATTAGCAGTTGAGTTATCAATTCAACCACACCTGGAAAACTTAGTATCTGCAGCAAAGTATTTAGTAGCAAAGTAGTATGGAAGTAGCGGTAATGGTGGCAAAAGTAACAGTAGCAGTTTTGTAGTAATTGTAACAGTGGCAACGAAAAGTAACTAAGCAAAGATCAATATGTGAAAAGCTCGTAGGCAATGGATCAATGATGGATAATTATGTCGGATGCGATTCTTCATGCAACAGTTATAACATAGGGTGACACAGAACTAGCTCCAATTCATCAATGTAATGTAGGCATGTATTCCGAATATAGTCATACGTGCTTATGGAAAAGAACTTGCATGACATCTTTTGTCCTACCCTCCCGTGGCAGCGGGGTCTTATTGGAAACTAAGGGATATTAAGGCCTCCTTTTAATAGAGTACCGGACTAAAGCATTAACACTTAGTGAATAAATGAACTCCTCAAACTACGGTCATCACCGGGAGTGGTCCCGATTATTGTCACTTCGGGGTTACCGGATCATAACACATAATAGGTGACTATTGACTTGCAAGATAGGATCAAGAACTCACATATATTCATGAAAACATAATAGGTTCAGATCTGAATTCATGGCACTCGGGCCGTAGTGACAAGCATTAAGCATAGCAAAGTCATAGCAACATCAATCTCAGAACATAATGGATACTAGGGATCAAACCCTAACAAAACTAACTCGATTACCTGATAAATCTCATCCAACCCATCACCGTTCAGCAAGCCTACGATGGAATTACTCACGCGCGGCGGTGAGCATCATGAAATTGGTGATGGAGGAAGGTTGATGATGACGACGACGACGGATTCCCCTCTCCGGAGCCCCGAACGGACTCCAGATTAGCCCTCCCGAGAGAGATTAGGTCTTGGCGGAGGCTCCGTATCGTAAAATGTGATGAATCCTTCTCTCTGATTTTTTTCTCCCCGAACGTGAATATATAGAGTTGGAGTTGAGGTCGGTGGAGCACCAGGGGGCCCACGAGGCAGGGGTGCACGCCCAGGGGGGGGCAGGCGCGCCCCCACCCTTGTGGACAGGGTGTGGGCCACCTGGTCTTGATTCTTTAGCCAGTATTTTTTATAAATTCCAAAATATTCTCCGTGAAGTTTCAGGTCATTCCGAGAACTTTTACTTCTGCACAAAAATAACACCATGGCAATTCTGCTGAAAACAGCGTCAGTCCGGGTTAGTTCCATTCAAATCATGCAAGTTAGAGCCCAAAACAAGGGCAAAAGTGTTTGGAAAAGTAGATACGTTGGAGAGGTATCAACTCCCCCAAGCTTAAACCTTTGCTTGTCCTCAAGCAATTCAGTTGATAAACTGAAAGTGATAAAGAAAAACTTTTACAAACTCTATTTGCTCTTGTTGTTGTAAATATGTAAAGCCAGCATTGAAGTTTTCGGCAAAAATTATGAACTAACCATATTCACAATAACATTTAGGTCTCATGCTTACTCATATCAATGGCATAATCAACTAGCGAGCAATAATAATAAATCTCGGATGACAACACTTTCTCAAAACAACCATAATATGATATAACAAGATGGTATCTCGCTAGCCCTTTCTAAGACCGCAAAACATAAATGCAGAGCACCTTTGAAGATCAAGGACTGACTAAACATTGTAATTCATGGTAAAAGAGATCCAGTCATAGTCATACTCAATGTAAATTAATAGTAATGGATGCAAATGACAGTGGTGCTCTCCAACTGGTGCTTTTTAATAAGAGGATGATGACTCAACATAAAAGTAAATAGATAGGCCCTTCGCAGAGGGAAGCAGGGATTTGTAGAGGTGCCAGAGCTCGGTTTTTGAAATAGAGATAAATAATATTTTGAGTGGCATACTTTCATTGTCAACATAACAACCGAGAGATCTCGATATCTTCCATGCTACACACATTATAGGCGGTTCCCAAGCAAAATGGTAAAGTTTATACTCCCCCACCACCAACAAGCCTCAATCCATGGCTTGCCCGAAACAACGGGTGCCTCCAACTAACAACAATCCCGGGGGAGTTTTGTTTGCAATTATTTTGATTCGGTTTGAGCATGGGACTGGGCATCCCGGTGACCAGCCATTTTCTCGTGGGAGTCCACTCCTCTTGAGAATAACCCGCCTAGCATGGAAGATACAGACATCCCTAGTTGATACATGAGCTATTCGAGCATACAAAACAGAATTTCATTTGAAAGTTTAGAGTTTGGCACATACAAATTTACTTGGAACGGCAGGTAAATACCACATATAGGAAGGTATGGTGGACTCATATGGAATAACTTTTTGGGGTTTATGGAAGTGGATGCACAAGCAGTATTCCCGCTTAGTACAAGTGAAGGCTAGAAAGAGACTGGGAAGCGACCAACTAGAGAGCGACAACAGTCATGAACATGCATTAAAATTAATAAACATTGAGTGCAAGCATGAGTAGGATATAATCCACCATGAACATAAATATCGTGGAGGCTATGTTGATTTTGTTTCAAATACATGTGTGAACATGTGCCAAGTCAAGCCACTTGAATCATTCAAAGGAGGATACCACCCTATCATACCACATCATAACCATTTTAATAGCATGTTGGCACGCAAGGCAAACCATTATAAACTCCTAGCTAATTAAGCATGGCATAAACAACTATAATCTCTAATTGTCATTGCAAACATGTTTCATTCATAATAGGTTGAATCAGGAACGATGAACTAATCATATTTACAAAAACAAGAGAGGTCGAGTTCATACCAGCTCCCCTCATCTCAACCAGTTCATCATATATCGTCATTATTGCCTTTCACTCGCACGACCGAACGGTGTGGATAATAATAATAGTGCACGTGCATTGGACTAAGCTAGAATCTGCAAGCATTTAATTCAAGGGAGAAGACAAGGTAATATGGGCTCTTGGTTAAATCAACAATAATGCATATAAGAGCCACTTCAACATTTTCATCATGGTCTTCTCCTCTCGACCCCCAAAGAAAAGAAAAGAAATAAAACTATTTACATGGGAAAGCTCCCAACAAGCAAAAGAAGAACGAGAAATCTTTTTGAGTTTTCTTTTAATTACTACTACTACAGGCATGGAAAGTACACTAGCTAAAAGCTACAACTAAATTTTTTTCTTAAGGTTTTTCAAGCACACAAGAAGAAAGCGAGAAAGGGAAATAAACTAGCATGGATAGTACAATGAAAAAAAGTATGAGCACCGACAACTGGCATAAGTGTGTGAACATGAATGTAATGTCGGTGAGAAATACGTACTCCCCCAAGCTTAGGCTTTTGGCCTAAGTTGGTCTATGCCCATGGATGGCCTGGCGGATATCCAAAGTTGTAAATGGGGTCGTACTGAGATGCAGCAACTACTGCCTCAAGAGCTGCAGCGTGGAGGCGAGATGCCTCCGTCCTCCTCTCGTACTCGTTCGCCTCCTCCCTGGTTATAACATATCTCCTTTTTGCCTGAAAGTCAAAGAAAGTAGGAGCAGGGAGAGTAATATGGACAACACGACGTCTGTCAAAGATTAGTCAGTACTGGAGAGACTGTTCATTCCTCTCAACAAACTGATGACAAACCATAACATTATAATCTAGATAAGCAGGAGGCAATTCCATATCATTTTCACGAATGGGTACCTCAAGAAAATTAGCTAAACGGGTTGCATAAATTCCACCAAACAAATCTCCGCTAATACTGTTATGATGCAACCTTCGTGCAACAATAGCTCCCAAGTTATATTGTTTATCTCCTAATACAACACTCTTGAGAACGCTAAGATCAGGAACGCACATGTGACATGCCTCATCCTTACCGTTAACGCATCTACCTATAAAGAGAGCAAAATAATGTATGGTAGGAAAATGAATGCTCCCTATGGTAGCTTGCGTGATTTCCCTAGATTCCCCCACAGTTATACTAGCAAGAAAGTTTTTATATTCAGATTTGCGAGGTTCACTAGCATTACCCCAGTGCGGGAGTTTACAAGCAGTATTAAAATCCTCTTAATCCATGGTATAAGATTTATCATAAAGATCAAACAGGACCATGTGAGAATTGCGTGATGATGTAAATTTAAACCTTCTCACAAATGAGTCAGTTAGGTAGTAATGTTGGGGGCACTTATCTGACACGAAGCCCTCGAGTTCAGCATTACGCACATACGCGTCAAATTCATCCTTAATTCCTGCTTGTACCATGAAATTTTCTGACGGCCATTCACAAGGCCGCACTTGATCTTCTCTTGGTGGTTCATGGTCTGGCTCACGTATTGCAGGCCTGGGTCCTTGCTTCCTTGAAGAACCACCTTGGTACATTTTCCTAAACATATTTCTTCCTCTGAAAAATTTCTGAATTTTTTAGTAACTCAAAATAAAAGTGAACTAAACTCAACAAAGTTGATAGCAACTACTCCCAAGAGTGCCTAGAGACTATATCATGTATTAGAACTACTTGGGGCCAAATAAATTTGACATGCAAGCTCAAGAACAGGGTCACGTAAGCAGCAAAAATTTGCAATGAATAAAGCACTAGAACAAAAACTAATTGGACCATTGGAGGAGTCACATACCAAAGAACAATCCCCCAAAGCAGTTTTGTGAGTGGAGCTTTGAGCAAGGAGATCGAACGAGCTAGAACACGAGTTTGAGCTGTGTGGTGATTTTTTCTGGAGGAAGACGAAGTGTGTGGGTGCTGGAATAAGTGGAGGGGGGCCACATGGGGCCCACGAGGCAGGGGGCGCGCCCTGGACCCTCGTGGCCAGGTGGTGGCTCCCCCTGATGTGTTCTGAGTGCCACATATTTTTAAATATTCTACAAAAAATCATATTTCAATTTCAGGGCATTTGGAGAACTTTTATTTTCGGGGTATTTTTTATTACACGGATAATTCAGAAAACAGACAGAAAATACTAATTTTGCTTTATTTAATCTAAATAACAGAAAATAAAAGGACGGTACAGAGAGTTGTGCTTTCTAACTTCATCCATCTCATGCTCATCAAAAGAAATCCACTAACAAGGTTGATCAAGTGTTGTTAACAAACTCTTTCCGAATCGCATGAAACCGGAGAATTTTCGAATAGCACTAGGTTACCTCAACAGGGATATGCACGTCCCCAATAATAATAATATCATATTTATTTTTGACAGTAGGAAGAGGAAATTCAAAACCTCCAATAGTAATCGTTGGAATTTTTCCAATAGAATTGATACTGTGGACTTGAGGTTGTTTCCTCGGAAAGTGTACCATATGCTCATTACCATTAACATGAAAAGTGACATTGCCTTTGTTGCAATCAATAACAGCCCCTGCAGTATTCAAAAAAGGTCTACCAAGGATAATCGACATACTATCATCCTCGGGAATATCAAGAATAACAAAGTCCGTTAGAATAGCAACGTTTGCAACCACAACATGCACATCCTCAAAAATACCGATAGGTATAGCAGTTGATTTATCGGCCATTTGCAAAGATATTTCAGTAGGTGTCAATTTATTCAAATCAAGTCTACGATATAAAGAGAGAGGCATAACACTAACACCGGCTCCAAGATCACATAAAGCAGTTTTAACATAGTTTCTTTTAATGGAGCATGGTATAGTTGGTACTCCTGGATCTCCAAGTTTCTTTGGTATTCCACCCTTAAAAGTATAATTAGCAAGCATGGTGAAAATTTTAGCTTCCGGTATCTTTCTTTTATTTGTAACAATATCTTTCATGTACTTAGCGTAAGGGTTCATTTTAAGCATATCAGTCAAACGCATACGCAAAAAGATAGGTCTAATCATTTCAGCAAAACGCTCAAAATCCTCATCATCCTTTTTCTTGGATGGTTTCGGAGGAAAAGGCATGGGTTTCTGAACCCATGGTTCTCCTTCTTTACCGTGCTTCCTAGCAACAAAGTCTCTCTTATCATAACGTTGATTCTTTGATTGTGGGTTATCAAGATCAACAGCAGGTTCAATTTCTACATCATTGTTATTGCTAGGTTGAGCATCATCATGAACATCATAATTAATATTATCACTAGGTTCATGTTCATTACCAGATTGTGTTTCAGCATCAGAAATAGAAATATCATTGGGATTCTCAGGTGTGTCAACAACAGGTTCACTAGAAGCATGCAAAGTCCTATCATTTTTTTCCTTCCTCTTAGAAGGATGAGGTGCATCAACATTAGTTCTCTGAGAATCTTGCTCAATTCTCTTAGGGTGGCCCTCAGGATACAAAGGTTCCTGAGTCATTCTACCCCCTCTAGTCACAACTCTAATAGCATTATCATTTTTCTTATTATTTAATTCATTGAGCAAATCATTTTGAGTTTTAAGCACTTGTTCTACTTGAGTGGTAACCATAGAAGCATGTTTACTAATAAGTTTGAGTTCACCTTTAACTCTAGACATATAATCACTCAAGGGTTCAATCATATAAGCATTACGTTTCAATTGTCTACCAACATAAGCATTGAAGTTTTCTTGTTTAACCATAAAGTCATCAAACTCATCCAAGCATTGGCTAGCAAACTTAGTAGACGGGATTTCAGCTTTATCATATCTATAGAGAGAATTTACCTTTACTACCTGTGTTGGGTTATCGAGACCATGTATTTCTTCAATAGATGGTAAATTCTTAACATCTTCAGCCTTAATACCCTTTTCTTTCATAGATTTCTTTGCCTCTTGCATATCTTGAGGACTGAGAAATAGAATACCCCTTTTCTTCGGAGTTGGCTTAGGAGTTGGTTCAGGAAGTGTCCAATTATTTTCATTTGTCAACATATTATTCAATAGCAATTCAGCTTGATCAACTGTTCTTTCCCTGAAAACCCAACCAGCACAACTATCCAGGTGGTCTTTGGAAGCATCGGTTAGTCCATTATAAAAGATATCAAGTATTTCATTTTTCTTGAGAGGATGATCAGGCAAAGCATTAAGTAATTAGAGAAGCCTCCCCAAGCTTGTGGGAGACTCTCTTCTTCAATTTGCAAAAAAATATATATTTCCCTTAAAGCAACTTGTTTCTTATGAGCGGGGAAATATTTAGAAGAGAAGTAATAAATCATATCCTGGGGACTACGCACACAACCAGGATCAAGAGAATTAAACCTTGTTTTAGCATCACCCTTTAATGAGAACGGAAATAATTTAAGGATATAGTAGTAGCGAGTTTTCTCATCATTAGTGAATAGGGTGGCTATATCATTTAATCTAGTAAGATGTGCCACAACAATTCCAGATTCATAGCCATAAAAAGGATCAGATTCAACCAAAGTAATTATCTCAGGGTCGACAGAGAAATCATAATCCTTATCAGTAATGCAGATAGGTGAAGTAGCAAAAGCAGGGTCATATTTCATTCTAGCATTCAAAGATTTTTCCATCAGCTTAGCTAATAATTTCTTAAGATCATTTCTATCATTGCAAGCAAGAAAATCTTTAGCAGTTTGTTCATCCATAACATAACCCTCAGGCACAACATGCAATTCATATCTAGGGGGAGAATCTTCATCATCACTTTCATCAATATTATCAGTTTCAATAATTTCATTCTCTCTAGCCCTAGCAAGTTGTTCATCAAGAAATTCACCTAATGGCACAGTATTATCAAGCATAGAAGTAGTTTCATCATAAGTATCATGCATAGCAGAACTGGCAACATCAACAACATGCGACATATCAGAATTAATAGCAGAAGCAGGTTTAGGTGTCGCAAGTTTACTCAAAACAGAAGGTGAATCAACTGCAGAGCTAGATGGCAGTTCCCTACCTCCCCTCATAGTTGAGGGATAAATTTTAGTTTTCTCGTCTTTCAACTTCCTCATAGTGACTAGAAGATATAAATCCCAAGTGACTCAAAGAATAGAGTTATGCTCCCCGGTAACGGCGCCAGAAAATAGTCTTGATAACCCACAAGTATAGGGGATCGCAACAGTTTTCGAGGGTAGAGTATTCAACCCAAATTTATTGATTCGACACAAACGGGGCCAAAGAATATTCTCAAGTATTAGCAGTTGAGTTGTCAATTCCACCACACATGGAAAACTTAGTATCTGCAGCAAAGTATTTAGTAGCAAAGTAGTATGGAAGTAGCGGTAACGGTGGCAAAAGTAACAGTAGCAGTTTTGTAGTAATTGTAACAGTGGCAACGGAAAAGTAACTAAGCAAAGATCAATATGTGAAAAGCTCGTAGGCAATGGATCAGTGATGGATAATTATGTCGGATGCGATTCTTCATGCAACAGTTATAACATAGGGTGACACAGAACTAGCTCCAATTCATCAATGTAATGTAGGCATGTATTCCGAATATAGTCATACGTGCTTATGGAAAAGAACTTGCATGACATCTTTTGTCCTAACCTCCCGTGGTAGCGGGGTCCTATTGGAAACTAAGGGATATTAAGGCCTCCTTTTAATAGAGTACCGGACCAAAGCATTAACACTTACACTACAAAAAAAAGACACATCCGTGACATTTAGGGCCGAACGAATTTTTTTTCTGTCATACTTATGACACTTCTATGACGATAATAGTGACAAAACCCGGTATCATCGTAGATGTTGTGGGCTCCTACTTCTATGACAAAAAATCATCACAGAAAATGGGCCTTTCGTCCTGGGCGGGCCGGAGACGCAGCTGCATGACATTCTTTGGGCCGTCCATGACGGAAAAAACCATGGTAGAAGCGAGGGCGAGGAAAATATCGGGGTGTTCCCGTTTACGGTGGGTGGTCGGGGCCGAGCGATGTGCGTTTCTCTCGTACACGAGCGAGGCGTTCGCCTACTGAACCCGAGCGATTGCACTGCAGGCTACGCGTTACTGAACCCGAGCGATCCATTGATGGCTGTTAACTAAACCCGATCGAGCGATTCCTTCGCTACTGCTGCTAACTGAAGCCGATCGATGCTGCCTCTAGATGAACAGTGAGCGTTGCTGGGGGGGGGGGTGGATGAACAGTTCCCGGTGGGGGTGGATGAACAGGACCCCGTGATGTTGCCTCTGGATGAACAGGACCCCGATCGATCGAGCCGGTTGGGGCTGGATGAACAGGACCCCGTGGAGGGATGGATGAACAGGACCACCCCGTGGAGGGCTGGATGAACAGTAGAAGGTGGAGGGCTGGATGAATAGTAGCCCATGGAGGGGTGGTTGAACATGAGCCCGTGGAGAGGGCTGGTTGAATAGTAGCCGGTGGAGTAGCGCGCGGTGGAGGCTGGATGAACAGGAGCCCGTGGATGAACAGTCGCAGGTGGAGGCTGGAGGAGGTCGACGGTGGATGAACAGTAGCCCATGGAGGCTCGAGGGGGTCGACAGTGGAGATTAACAGTATCCCGTGGAGTCCCGTTTTGCAGTACGCCACACCCCTCCCGATGAACTGGACCCCCGTTTTGACCGTAGCACTCCAACACAAGTTCGTTTCCTCCATTTTGCGGTACGCCACACCCCTCCCGATCAACAGGACCCCGTTTCGACCGTAGGAGGTCCGTTTCCTCCGTTTTGCGGAACGCCAGACCCCTCCCGATGAACAGGATCCCGTTTCGAACGTGGCCTGTCGAACACAAGGCCGTTTCCTCCGTTCTGCGGTACGCCATGCCTCGTTTCCATCGGCTGTTCCGTCCAAGCCCTCCCGATGAACACGACGACGCATTCCGTTCCGACCTAGCCAGTTGGCTCTCCATGAACATGACGATGACGCAGTTTCTCCGGTTCGACCCAGCCATGTACACGAGCCTTGGCCGTACGTATGCGCGAGTAGGCATTCGAGACCCCGCCCGTATGTACATACGTGGCCGTATTTTCTTTCTTGCACACTGGCCGCTGTACGTACGTGTACATGCTACGTGCGTGCCTCTACTACGACACGTGCGCGCCTCTACATCGACCAGTATGTACGTGCACGTTCGCGACCAGAATGACAACACTACGTACGCTTCGACTAGGTGGGTCCCGACTGTCAGGCACTTCCTTGCGTGCGAAGATGTAGCTGGTGGGTCCCAGCAGTCAGGGGGGCGAATCATTTTTTTTCCCGGACGCACTTCCTTGCGTGCGAAGATGTAGCTGGTGGGTCCCAGCAGTCAGGGGAAACGTTTTTTTTGCGAAATACGATGGCCCGTCCGGTGGGTCCCCGCTGTCAGGTGGAGGAATATTTATTTTGCGCGTAATAAGGAGGCACTTCCTTGCGGCTGCCGTGGACCCAGCTGTCAGCCTCTCCATGTACAGTACTCTTCCGATGGAAGTCGGTCATTGACCACATTGAACACGCCGCGCCGAGAGCACCACGGCGGTGGACGACGGCGAGGCCTAGGAAGGGGACGACGCGGAGCCGGGGAAGACGCGACAGTGGAAGCCCGCGCGGAGAGGAGTACGAGGGTTCACTGGTTCGGCTGCGGTGTGAGGCTGCCGTCGCCGTAGAATAACAGGGGGTGTGGGTGAGTAGAGGGATGGCCTGGCCAGCGGTGGGAGTAGTGGGGGCGGTGAGGCCTCCGCGGCATCACAGCCGGCCATGGGAGGCAGGAGCACGCGGCACGACTGGCGCTGCTTTGGGCGGCTGGAGCAAGAAGACCAGAGGTTGAAGAAGCACTACGGCCGTTGGATGGACATCGTACGGTCACTGCAGCTAGAATCGTTTATATTGACTAAGTTGACAAAACCCTTGGTACGCGTCAACTTAGTAGGCCCACAGGTCAGCCTCCGAAACGGTGCGCCCCAGATGTCAGCGAGAGGAATCATTTTTTAGGCGGCTGAAGCAAGGATATCCGAGATTGAAGAAGAAGCACGACATCCGTTGGATGGACATCCAACGGCCACAGCTGCCAGAACCGTGTGTTGTTGACAAAGCCTTGCATACGCGTCAACTTATTTTTTTTAGGGGACGCGTCAACTTAGAAGGCCCACAAGTGTGTGGCAGAGAACATATAGCCCATTTGCGATTTGTAACAATGCACAACCCATTTTTTAATTCTAATGGAATTTACTACAGCCCATTTACAGTTTGTTAAAAGTACAACCCATTTTCTAGCTAGGACAACGATTAATAATTTCAACCAACCGCTCAAAACAGAATTCAAAAAAAATTCCCACATTTTTATGAGATCCGAAATATTTTTATCCGAATTTTCTAGTCAGATTAAAAATAATTTCAAAATAAAGTTGTATTATGTTAAAATCCAACGAAATATTGCGCGCGCAACAAGTAATGAAATTAAAATTTTCAAATTCCAAAAATAATATATTTTTTAAACTAATTACGCGTTTGGTGCATTTTTTATAGTTACTGCCCAGTTATTATAATTACATCCCATTTATTATTTCTTAAAGTCCATTTTCTTGTTAAGCCTAATGCATACCTCCTAGGAAAGTTTGCAGCCCAACGGGGCGGAGAATAACAAGTTGACCCGGATATTGTGTAGAACTGTCGGCCGAGTTGCATTGCCGATGTTGAAAAAAGGCCTGTGTAGTATAGTACAACCTAACATGGCTACTCAGCCCACATTCAGCGACGCCGGACAGGCCCAAACAAGGCTTCTGTACAACTTTTTGAAGTCACTGAGCTCAATTAATAACTTAAGAAAAAAATAGATTACAGTGGAACCTAATTAAAAGTTGTCACGAGCAAAGAAATAATTCAATGGGTCCCACTTGTGCGCGCGCGCGCGCGCGTGTGTGTGTGAGAGAGAGAGAGACCCATCGGTCGATGCTCGTAAATACATCTTTTAGCCATATGCATTGCTGATGCTCAGTAAAAACTTATATAGTTGACACAATCATATAGAACATCATAGCACACTGAACTTGCATACAAAAATTTCACAATCAGGATGGAAGCAGTGGATCGCTACGGGTAGGGCTATGTTGAAACCAACGAACTCGTACATAACGGTTCATCGTCTTTATCAATGACGGGGAAATATCTTGAATGCTGTCCAAAGAAAACAGACAGACAACACAATAAGTTCTGCTAGCACATTAAGTTGACGTTCAGCCCTTTCTAAAAAAAGTTCAGGTACAAAAGTAGAACAAGTCACAATCAAATGTACTGGCACATCAGTGCTTCACACGCATAGCTCGGATTTAACTAGTATCTGACAAGATTCAGTTGTTACCTCAAATTAGAGCACATCCAGGCAGCCAGGCCTGCCTCTTCTCCCAAAGAAGCAGTGGCCTCCGCCGCGCGATGGAGTAGGCCCTGTGCCATCCATCGTTCCGAGAAACACGGGGAAAGTCTGATGTTGACTCCTGTAATGGACGTCGTCGATGGACCCTGGCACCAGCGGCGGCGGCAGGACTTCGATTGATGGATTGACCACTTCTTCGACATGCACGAACACTCGATACAGGAACATCGCTAACGTGGTCCGCGGCGGCCTTGGTGGCAACGAATAGTACAACCCTGGTTCCTGCACCGGTATCTCAACACCAATCACCTTCAATATGGTGGACGGCTTCTTCATCCATGCCATAACCATCAGAGCCCAGCTGTCTGGAGGAACAAAAATACTTACGAGCTCACCTCCAAGGTCGTTGATAAGCTCATTCATGGACTCGCTGTTCCAAGCACGTCGAGGCATGCTGTGGAAGGTAAGCTTTGTTAAAAACTTAAGCTCAGAGGGCACCGAGCCCCATCCTGGGTACCACCGATCAAAGCTCACCAGCGTGCCATCGCAGAACAAACGCCAGGAAGATTCGAACACACGACTGCAGTCGAAAGTTGTCCAGAACCTGACGAAGTAATCAGCCGGTGGCGGACAGACTTCGACGAGCAAGTCAGTTATTTGGATGCCGTGCGCAATGCCAAGAGCTTTGACAAGGTCGTCCGGCGAGACGGGAGGCCGGTCGTCGTTGATGGTTACCATCAGCACTTTGCCGGCAAACTGGTCGTCAAGCGCCGCCATGCCACTGTTGCGCGACAGCACGCAGCAACCGAAGGCAGGACGGACCTCAGGATCTCCGGCTCGGAGATCCGCGTTGACCGGCGACATGATAGTGTGCTTGAGTACATGGAGTACAGGAGGGGGATTTGGGGGAACTGGAGTAGGAATCGAGATTCCAGAGGTGGGGGAGGGGCAGGAGATTGGGGATGAAAAGGTAGCATGAATTTCGAACACGCGCCAATATGCTCTCGGCGCGCAAGCGCACGAAAACACCGGTGGCGCCCACATGTCGGCCTAAGAGTCCTTATTCTTTATTTTTTGGAGAACCCGACCTTTTTTTTGAGGATCTTTTGAGAGCCCGGCCTGAGAGTCATAATTGACCTGTTTGGCATTGCGTTACTACTCGGCCCATATTCAACGACACTTCACTGGCCCAAACAAGTGTACATCATCGAAAAGACACTGAGCTCAAATTATATAACTTGAAAAAAGGAGATACACTCTGAACACTGGAGAATGATGATGCCCTCATTTAGCCCACCACTAGTTCGAGACAATAAACAGTTCGAAACAATACAACATTCAAACACTAACTAGTGACTACTACTGACATAAACAACAAGACATGATAGTTCATAAGAAGTCTTGCTACACCACCAAAATGCACCCATCTGCAGCGCTCAGACTCTCGTGATCCAGATGAGAATGACATTCTAAACAGAGGCAACTATTACATAGTAAGAGTGACATAGACGAGGATGACCAAATGACAAGGAATATGCATAACAAAAGAAAGAACTACCCATCCAGAACAAGCAGCAAAGACAACAAAGTCATTCGAAGAGATGATCCAACACCATCATAATTTGCAGCCCTGCTTCAGCGACCAATGATCCGGAGACACCAGTACTCCACCCTTTCGTTGCAACAGCCCAATTACCTATCAACCTGAAGGCTTGAACCACATCACTGCCTGTCGTAATTGAGACATCCAAGGATCAAAGTTAATCTGGATGCCTTTGTCATTCTCACCTTCTTTTGCCTACAGGCTGTATCGTTGACAATCAGGGGAGTTTGCTCCCGAACTCCTAGGGCTCGCCGTGTAGACACAGTTTTCCATAGCAAACAGAGCCTCTCTGCCATCAAGGTCCTTGCCAACGGTGATCTCCTGGTTAATCGGATAATTGAGTCCGAGAAACAGAGAGTGTGAACCAAGGCTGTTTACCCGCCTCCAACTAAAAAATCCTGAAGGCCCCAACAAGCTGGTATCCTGCTCATAGACGTAACAACCACTGTCTGGATAGTCACGTATTTCACGGTGCTTGTATATAGTGGGGTTTTTGCAATATAACTTTTCCGGCTCATGTGTCCGAATGATCATCAGTCTTTTGCCGTCGTCTGATCGAGCGAGGAACCAGTTGTGCTTCCCTGTTTTTGGCAAAGGTGGTGTGATTACAAAGGGCAGTAACTGTAGGGACACTGCATCATATCAAAAAGGACATGCATTGTTAATGTAAGATCAACATTGTTCAGAGTATGAGTAGGATAATGCAAGAAACAGCATTGATATGTCCCTGTTGGAACTGGGAGGAAAATACAGGGAAATGTATACTAGGTTCGAAAATATAGAAGTGCCATGCATGGTTATACTCATGTTATCTCGCAATCGATTCTTCACAGGAAACTACCATGTCATGCATGTTATGTAATCATGTTTTGTCCTCACAAACAAATTCTTCAAGGTAACTAACAGACCATGCATTGTTATATACTCGTGTTCTGTGGGCAAAATTTTTGTGAGGATATTATTCTAGCCATTGATTGCTGAAGGGAGAATATAGGTATGTACACATGGTAAGCATTACAGGATTTCACTACTTCCAAATATAGAGTTCTCCATATGCACATTTACTTCCCTAATGTATGGTTAGATGAAACCAACAGTGTGGTGCATATTTCTACATCATGAAAATGAGGAAACTAACATGGCCATTGATACACACTCATATTTAGTAGTAGTATATAGATTACTGTAAAATAAGGAGAATATCCATATATTTCTAACCGTTTGATTATTCAGGGGTACAAATTGGCTGTAATGACATGGTCACAATCGCATGAATTAACTCATTCCAAATATAGCTGATTTACGGCGTCTCTAATACATTGCCATAGTTCTACTCAAATTCTGCTCAAACAGGGATATGCCAATCATCACAAAAAGTTCAAACAGTGTCATGGCGTTATCATTAACATGAGACGGAAACAACTTACACGCGCCGCCCCAGCAATACGTGGTGCCATCTGCTTTGTCGATCGCGTAGATGATGCCATTGTGTTCAATAGCATCATAGAAGTGTGTATCAGCTTTGACGATGATCCACTACGAGCTGAGTTGTCTCCAGCTAAAGAAGGCACCAGCGTAAAGATAGGCGAGTCCGCGGTCGAACAAGGAAATTAGCTTGAAGTCTACGTAATTCGCATGTCGTGTGGGCACTTGGCAGATTACAATCTTCTGCAAAACAAGGTCCGTCCAACTGACGTGGTAATCTAGATGACTTGGACCGCGATGGTAAAACTCTATATAATCCAAGGGAGGAAGGATAATCTCATGGGAGGTCTGCTACCTCTTGAGCACTGCGTTGGTTTTCCCTTGAAGAGGAAAGGGTGATGCAGCAAAGTAGCGTAAGTATTTCCCTCAGTTTTTGAGAACCAAGGTATCAATCCAGTAGGAGGCTACGCGCGAGTCCCTCGCACCTACACAAAACAAATAAATCCTCGCAACCAACGCGATAAGGGGTTGTCAATCCCTACACGGTCACTTACGAGAGTGAGATCTGATAGATATGATAGGATAATATTTTTGGTATTTTTATGATAAAGATGCAAAGTAAAATAAAAGCAACGAAAATAACTAAGTGTTGGAAGATTAATATGATGGAAAATAGACCCTGGGGCCATAGGTTTCACTAATGGCTTCTCTCAAGAGCATAAGTATTTTATGGTGGGTGAACAAATTACTGTTGAGCAATTGACAGAATTGAGCATAGTAATGAGAATATCTAGGTATGATCATGTATATAGGCATCACGTCCGAGACAAGTAGACTGACTCCTGCCTGCATCTACTACTATTACTCCACACATCGACCGCTATCCAGCATGCATCTAGAGTATTAAGTTCATAAGAACAGAGTAACGCCTTAAGCAAGATGACATGATGTAGAGGGATAAATTCATGCAATATGATAAAAACCCCATCTTGTTATCCTCGATGGCAACAATACAATACGTGCCTTGCTGCCCCTACTGTCACTGGGAAAGGACACCGCAAGATTGAACCCAAAGCTAAGCACTTCTCACATTGCAAGAAAGATCAATCTAGTAGGCCAAACCAAACTGATAATTCAAAGAGACTTGCAAAGATAACCAATCATACATACAAGAATTCAGAAGATTCAAATATTGTTCATAGATAAACTTGATCATAAACCCACAATTCATCGATCTCAACAAACACACCGCAAAAGAAGATTACATCGAATAGATCTCCACAAGAGAGGGGGAGAACATTGTATTGAGATCCAAAAAGAGAGAAGAAGCCATCTAGCTAATAACTATGGACCCGAAGGTCTGAGGTAAACTACTCACACTTCATCGGAGAGGCTATGGTGTTGATGTAGAAGCCCTCCGTGATCGATGCCCCCTCCGGCGGAGCTCCGGAACAGGCCCCAAGATGGGATCTCGTGGGTACAGAAGGTTGCGGTGGTGGAATTAGGTTTTTGGCTCCGTATCTGATCGTTTGGGGGTACGTAGGTATATATAGGAGGAAGGAGTACGTCGGTGGAGCAACGTGGGGCCCACGAGGGTGGAAGGCGCGCCTGGGGGGGGGGGGTAGGCGCGCCCCCTACCTCGTGGCTTCCTGGAAGCTTCCTTGATGTAGGGTCCAAGTCTCCTGGATCATGTTTATTCTGAAAATCACGTTCCCGAAGGTTTCATTCCGTTTGGACTCCGTTTGATATTCTTTTTCTACGAAACTCTGAAATAGGCAAAAAACAGCAATTCTGGGCTGGGCCTTCGGTTAATAGGTTAGTCCCAAAAATAATATAAAAGTGAATAATAAAGCCCAATAATGTCCAAAACAGAAGATAATATAGCATGGAGCAATCAAAAATTATAGATACGTTGGAGACGTATCAAGGTCTGGAAGTTCACGAGCACCAACTTTTTACCGTCTTCTCTGAAGGCAGCCATCCAGTGGGAGTTCATGCCGACCCAGTACATACCTGCGAAGAAGTTTCGGGCGATGGTGATCGGATCGAAGTCGAGGGAAATGATGTACGGCGACCCACTACATACCTGCAAAGAAGTTCGGCTAATGGAGATCGGATTGAAGTCAAGGGGCATCATGTACGCCTCCGTATCATGGTGAGCCAATCTCGCAAGACCAGATAGCAGCAAGCAGGGTGTCTTGAAAAGCTTAGGCCTCGCTTCGACGATGGCCGTGTGGATGTCGAGCATGGAGCCAGCCGCAGGGCGCTCAACATATCCATACACGAACAACAGAGGTCGAGGATGTCACTAGGGAGATTGCTCCAATCGCGGCTCATATGGATGCTGCGCGGTTCGCGTTTGGCCATGGTGGAGTTTGGAAGGTGGGGGTTTTGGGGGGCTTGATTTACGGGGGAGAAGGCTGTCGGTGCTGGAGCGGCTAGTGAGGGAATAGTGGTACTGGGGGAGGCGAGCGAGGCGACGGTACACGGGGGCACAGTGAGATGGAGACGGAGATGGAGATGGAGATGGAGTGGTGCTATGGGAGGGGAGAGGGAGACGAGGCGAGGCATGCTAATGTGCTGTACAACGGCGGTGACAGATTGCACAGTGCACATGGTGAGGCTGACTTTGGTAACCCAAACACGCCGCCTGGACTAGTGTCAGGAGCAGGGTGTTGTCACTTCACTGTGAGGACCGGATGATTAGTATTTTGACCATCAAGTGTACCACAGTTGTACTACTACTACTAGTAGTAGGAACATGAGTACTCCAATACTGTACAGCGGAAATAGGTCTCCCGTGCTAGTATGCCTGTTCACTTCATCCTCCAGGTATCATCCATATTGCGAGCAGAACCAAATTCTCGTGCATGCGGAAGCGCGAAGATGGGCCTTTTCTTTTTTGATGAGGATAACCGTGTATTCCTTAACCAGAGAATGTTTTCTCCCACACACGCGCCAATATCCATCTGAACCAACTACGACACATTTTTTTATCTGTTTGCATAGGTCCCACCTATCAGGAAGGATGGGCACGTATACGAACAGGTACGACTCCTCAGTCTAACTGCATAGCCTTTTCGTTTAGTCTACCTAACCGTCTAATCAACTGCCTGCACGCCACTTCTCCCATTTACTTCTCCATCGGGAACCGATTTTCCTCGGCTTCTTCACCTCCCCTTCATCTTCATTTGCATCCAAACCCCACTGCGTTCACATTGTTTTAACCTCTTTAAATAATCATCTACTACTTCAGTTAGACTAGCCATCTAATCCTAATTCTCCAAACCATAGCCCTCCGTTCCAGCGGTTCCAAATGGCGAAAGAGATCGAGATGCAGGTTTTTAGCGTCCAACATGTCCTCGTCGAAGGCTCGTTGAGCATAGTTGCCACCGTCACCATCCACCCAAGGGTTGTTTGGAAGTGGATCAATAATGTATCCAACTCCCTCGAAAAGGTAGAGACGAGGGTCATCGGTCTCGATGCATAGTACACGGAGCGTGCCACTGGGAAGATCCAACGCGCCGCCGTCCTTCAGGTGTGCCTCGAAGATGATGTTTTGGTGTACCACATCATACATGCGCCCTCCATACCAGGTGAGCTTCACGATTTCTTGTCTCGGGAGGACATATACTTCTGTCGGGCAGCCATCAAAGGGGACAAACAGAAGCTGGAGCCGTACAACCTTGATTTGAAAAGCATCGCTGACCAACAAACCAGAATCAAAATTCCTGTAGAAGATTGTGATAAACAGACACCAACCCTATTCGACGTAGCAAATTTTGTGCTAGGTACAAATCTTCAGAAGGATGACAAGACGGTGGCATTAAGGTCGTCTAGATGGGAGAATTATCCCTTGACGTACGAGCGGATAAAATATGCTGCCCTCCATGCCCGTGTGAGTTTCGAGATAGCTGCAAGGTCCAAAGAGCTTGTTGCGAAGCCATCTCCCACAGAAAATGAGAACAAGAAGAAGAAGAATAATAAGAAGATAAGGCTGCACCAGCAGCAGGGCATTATGGATGGATGAACTATTTCCTCTCTTGTAAAAAAAATTATTCCCTCTCGGTGTATATTGATATAGATGGACTATTTCGATGGTGTGCATGTCTTTGGAACAAGTAGTAGCATGGGTCCGCTTGACTATAAGGAACTATTTATCCGCCTTGCTTTCTCTACTACTCCTTCCAGTGACCGGTATGCAATGCATGTGTCTGTAGACATGACAGCTTGTCCATGGAAGTTCAACTACGGCGACCATCACGTTTCATCCACTGCCACTCGCGATTCCCACGACGCCGCTCCAACCCACGGCACCACGTCCCCCAACGTGCGCCTTGATGTATACTACACAACCTTCTTCTTGTAGACGTTGTTGGACCTCCAAGTGCAGACTTTTGTAGGACAGTAGCAAATTTCCCTCAAGTGGATGACCTAAGGTTTATCAATCCGTGGGAGGCGTAGGATGAAGATGGTCTCTCTCAAACAACCCTGCAACCAAATAACAAAGAGTCTCTTGTGTCCCCAACACACCCAATACAATGGTAAATTGTATAGGTTCACTAGTTCGGCGAAGAGATGGTGATACAAGTGCAATATGGATGGTAGATATAGGTTTTTGTAATCTGAAAATATAAAAACAGCAAGGTAACTAATGATAAAAGTGAGCGTAAACGGTATTGCAATGCTAGGAAACAAGGCCTAGGGTTCATACTTTCACTAGTGCAAGTTCTCTCAACAATAATAACATAATTGGATCATATAACTATCCATCAACATGCAACAAAGAGTCACTCCAAAGTCACTAATAGCGGAGAACAAACGAAGAGATTATGGTAGGGTACGAAACCACCTCAAAGTTATTCTTTCCGATCAATCCATTGGGCTATTCCTATAAGTGTCACAAACAACCCTAGAGTTCGTAGTAAAATAACACCTTAAGACACACATCAACCAAAACCCTAATGTCACCTAGATACTCCAATGTCACCTCAAGTATCCGTGGGAATGATTATACGATATGCATCACACAATCTCAGATTCATCTATTCAACCAACACATAGAACCTCAAAGAGTGCCCCAAAGTTTCTACCGGAGAGTCAAGACGAAAACGTGTGCCAACCCCTATGCATAGGTTCATGGGCGGAACCCGCAAGTTGATCATCAAAACATACATCAAGTGAATCAATAGAATAACCCATTGTCACCACGGTTATCCACGCAAGACATACAACAAGTGTTCTCAAATCATTAAAGACTCAATCCGATAAGATAACTTCAAAGGGAAAACTCAATCCATTACAAGAGAGTAGAGGGGGAGAAACATCATAAGATCCAACTATAATAGCAAAGCTCGCGATACATCAAGATCGTGCCAAATCAAGAACACGAGGGAGAGAGATCAACACATAGCTACTGGTACATACCCTCAGCCACGAGGGTGAACTACTCCCTCCTCGTCATGGAGAGCGCCTGGATGATGTAGATGGCCACCGGCGAGGGATCCCCCCTCTGGCAGGGTGCCGGAACAGGGTCCCGATTGGTTTTTGGTGGCTATAGAGCCTTGCGGCGGCGGAACTCCCGATCTATTCTGTTCCCCGATGGTTTTAGGGTCTATTGGTATATATAGGAGGAAGAAATACGTCAGGGGAGCCACGAGGGGCCCACGAGGGTGGAGGGCGCGCCCAGGGGGGTGGGCGCTCCGCCCTGCCTCGTGCCTTCCTCGTTGATTCCCTGACGTGCACTCCAAGTCTCCCGTATTGCTTTCTTTCAAAAAATAACTTTTCCGAAGGTTTCATTCTGTTTGGACTCCATTTGATATTCCTTTTCTGCGAAACACTGAAACAAGGGAAAAACAGAAACTGGCACTGGGCTCTGGGTTAATAGGTTAGTCCCAAAAATAATATAAAAGTGCATAATAAAGCCCATAAACCATCCAAGATGGATAATATAATAGCATGGAACAATCAAAAATTATAGATACGTTGGAGACGTATCAACATCCCCAAGCTTAATTCTTGCTCGTCCTCGAGTAGGTAAATGATAAAAACGGAATTTTTGATGTGGAATGCTACCTAACACAATTATCAATGTAATCTTCTTTATTGTGGCAAGAATATTCAGATCCATAAGATTCAAAACAGAAGTTTAATATTGACATGAAAACAATAATACTTCAAGCATACTAACAAAGCAATCATATCTTCTCAAAATAACATGGCCAAAGCAAGCTATCCCTACAAAATCATATAGTCTGGCTATGCTCTATCTTCATCACACAAAATATTTAAATCATGCACAACCCCGATGACAAGCCAAGCAATTGTTTCATACTTTTGATGTTCTTAAACTTTTTCAATCTTCACGCAATACATGAGCGTGAGCCATGGACATAGCACTATAGGTGGAATAGAATGGTGGTTGTGGAGAAGACAAAAAGGAGAAGATAGTCTCACATCAACTAGGCGTATCAACGGGCTATGGAGATGCCCATCAATAGATATCAATGTGAGTGAGTAGGGATTGCCATGCAACGGATGCACTAGAGCTATAAATATATGAAAGCTCAACGAAAGAAACTAAGTGGGTGTGCATCCAACTCGCTTGCTCACGAAGACCTTGGGCATTTTGAGGAAGCCCATCATTGGAATATACAAGCCAAGTTCTATAATGAAAATTTCCCATTAGTATATGAAAGTGACAACATAGGAGACTCTCTATCATGAAGATCATGGTGCTACTTTGAAGCACAAGTGTGGTAAAAGGATAGTAGCATTGTCCCTTCTCTCTTTTTCTCTCATTTTTTTTTATTTTTTTATTTGGGCCTTCTCCTTTTTTATGGCCTCTTTTTTTTTCTTTTTTTTTCGTCCGGAGTCTCATCCCGACTTGTGGGGGAATCATAGTCTCCATCATCCTTTCCTCACTTGGGACAATGCTCTAATAATGATAATCATCACACTTTTATTTACAACTCAAGAATAACAACTCAATACTTAGAACAAGTATGACTCTATATGAATGCCTCCGGCGGTGTACCGGGATATGCAATGACTCATGAGTGACATGTATGAAAGAATTACGAAAGGTGGCTTTGCCACAAATACGATGTCAACTACATAATCATGCAAAGCAATATGACAATGATGGAGCGTGTCATAATAAACGGAACGGTGGAAAGTTGCATGGCAATATATCTCGGAATGGCTATGGAAATGCCATAATAGGTAGGTATGGTGGCTGTTTTGAGGAAGATGTATGGTGGGTGTATGATACCGGTGAAAGGTGCGCGGTATTTAGAGATGCTAGTAATGGTGGAAGGGTGAGAGTGCGTATAATCAATGGACTCAACATTAGTCATAAAGAACTCACATACTTATTGCAAAAATCTATTAGTTATCAAAACAAAGTACTACGCGCGTGCTCCTAGGGGGATAGATTGGTAGGAAAAGACCATCGCTCGTCCCCGACCGCCACTCATAAGGAGGACAATCAATAAATAAATCATGTTCCGACTTCATCACATAACAGTTCACCATACGTGCATGCTACGGGAATCACAAACTTTAGAACAAGTATTTCTCAAATTCACAACTACTCAACTAGCATGAATCTAATATTACCATCCTCATATCTCAAAACAATCATAAGGAATCAAACTTCTCATAGTATTCAATGCACTTTATATGATAGTTTTTATTATATCCCTCTTGGATGCCCATCATATTAGGACTACATTCATAGCCAAAGAAAATTACCATGCTATTTAGGACTATCAAAATAATATAAGTGAAGCATGAGAGTTCATCTATTTCTTCAAAATATAACCACCGCCGTGCTCTAAAAAGATATAAGTGAAGCACTACAGCAAATGACAAACTACTCCGAAAGATATAAGTGAAGATCAATGAGTAGTTGAATAATTATTTAGCTATGTGAAGACTCTCTAACATTTAAGAATTTCAGATCTTGGTACTTTATTCAAAAAGCAAGCAAAGCTAAAGAAAATAAAATGATGCTCCAAGCAAAACACATATCATGTGGTGAATAAAAATATAGCTCCAAGTAAAGTTACCGATGAATGAAGACGAAAGAGGGGATGCCTTCCGGGGCATCCCCAAGCTTAGGCTCTTGTTTATCCTTGAATATTACCTTGGGGTGCCTTGGGCATCCCCAAGCTTAGGCTCTTGCCACTCCTTATTCCATAGTCCATCGAATCTTTACCCAAAACTTGAAAACTTCACAACACAAAACTTATCAGAAAACTCGTAAGCTCCGTTAGCGAAAGAAAACAAAACACCACTTCAAGGTACTGTAATGAACTCATTCTTTATTTATATTGGTGTTAAACCTACTGTATTCCAACTTCTCTATGGTTTGTAAACTATTTTACTAGCCATAGGTTCATCAAAATGTGCAAACAACACACGAAAAACAGAATCTGTCAAAAACAGAACAGTCCGTAGTAATCTGTAACTAACGCAAACTTCTGGAACTCCAAAAACTCTACCAAAATAGGAAGACCTAGAAAATTTGTTTATTGATCTGCTGCAATTGGAATCAGTATTTTATCACTTTCTGGTGATTTTAAACAATTGTTTTCGTGAACAGAAAGTTTCTGGAATTTTCAGCAAGATCAAATAACTATCATCCAAGAAGATCCTATAGGTCTTACTTAGCACAAACACTAATTAAAACATAAAACCACATCTAAACATAAGCTAGATGATTTATTTATTCCTAAACAGAACCAAAAAGCAAGAAACTAAAATAAAATTGGGTTGCCTCCCAACAAGCGCTAACGTTTAACGCCCCTAGCTAGGCATGATGATTTCAATGATGCTCACATAAGAGATAAGAATTGAAACATAAAAAGAGAATCATGAAACACATGGCAAGCACATTTAAGTCTAACCCACTTCCTATGCATAGAAATTTTGTGAGCGAACAACTTATGGGAACAATAATCAACTAGCATAGGAAGGCAAAACAAGCATAACTTTAAAATTTTAAGCACATAGAGAGGAAACTTGATATTATTGCAATTCCTACAAGCATATGTTCCTCCCTCATAATAATTTTCAGTAGCATCATGAATGAATTCAACAATATAACCAGCACCTAAAGCATTCTTTTCATGATCTACTTGCATAGAAATTTTACTACTCTCCACATAAGCAAAATTCTTCTCATTCGGAATAGTGGGAGTATCATAAGAGACTTGAATACTATAAATTGTTTCCACATTAAAGGAGTAATGTTCATAAAAAGGGTAATCATAATCATGACAAGTTTTATAAATATATCATCACTACTTTTTATAGCATAAGTTTCATCACAATAATCATCATAAGTAGCAACTTTGTTCTCATCGTAATCAATTGAAACCTCTTCCGAAATAGTGGATACATCACTAAATAAAGTCATGACCTCTCCAAATCCACTTTCATAAATATTATAAGATTCAACATCCTCCAAAATAGTGGGATCATTACTTCCTAAAGTTGACACTCTTCCAAACCCACTTTCATCACTATAATCATCATAGGTAGAAGGCATTCTATCATCATAACAACGTTGCATATCAAAACTTGGGAGGCTAAAAATATCATCTTCATTAAACGTAGCATCCCCAAGCTTGTGGCTTTGCATATCATTAGCATCATGGGTATTCAAAGAATTCATACTAACAACATTGCAATCATGCTCATCATTCACATATTTTATGCCAAGCATTCTATGTAATTCTTCTTCTAGTACTTGAGCACAATTTTCCTTCCCATCATTTTCACGAAAGACATTAAAAAGATGAAGCATATGAGGCACCCTTAATTTCGTTTTTTTGTAGTTTTCTTTTATAGACTAAACTAGTGATAAAACAAGAAACAAAAAATATTCGATTGCAAGATCTAAAGATATACCTTCAAGCACTCACCTCCCCGGCAACGGCGCAGAAAAGAGCTTAGTTGACGGGGTGTGAGTGCCACTTACCTAGCCTCCCCGGCAACGGCGCCGGAAAAGAGCTTAGTTGATGGGGTGTGAGTGCCGCTTACGTAGCCTCCCCGGCAACGGCGCCAGAAACTGCTTGATGTCTACTACACAACCTTCTTCTTGTAGACGTTGTTGGGCCTCCAAGTGCAGAGGTTTGTAGGACAGTAGAAAATCTCCCTCAAGTGGATGACCTAAGGTTTATCAATCCATGGGAGGCGTAGGATGAAGATGGTCTCTCTCAAACAACCCTGCAACCAAATAACAAAGAGCCTCTTGTGTCCCCAACACACCCAATACAATGGTAAATTGTATAGGTTCACTAGTTCGGCGAAGAGATGGTGATACAAGTGCAATATGGATGGTAGATATAGGTTTTTGTAATTTGAAAATATAAAAACAGCAAGGTAACTAATGATAAAAGTGAGCGTAAACGGTATTGCAATGCTAGGAAACAAGGCCTAGGGTTCATACTTTCACTAGTGCAAGTTCTCTCAACAATAATAACATAATTGGATCATATAACTACCCCTCAACATGCAACAAAGAGTCACTCCAAAGTCACTAATAGCGGAGAACAAACGAAGAGATTATGGTAGGGTACGAAACCACCTCAAAGTTATTCTTTCCGATCAATCCATTGGGCTATTCCTATAAGTGTCACAAACAGCCCTAGAGTTCGTAGTAAAATAACACCTTAAGACACACATCAACCAAAACCCTAATGTCACCTAGATACTCCAATGTCACCTCAAGTATCCGTGGGAATGATTATACGATATGCATCACACAATCTCAGATTCATCTATTCAACCAACACATAGAACCTCAAAGAGTGCCCCAAAGTTTCTACCGGAGAGTCAAGACGAAAACGTGTGCCAACCCCTATGCATAGGTTCATGGGCGGAACGCACAAGTTGATCACCAAAACATACATCAAGTGAATCAATAGAATAACCCATTGTCACCACGGTTATCCCACACAAGACATACATCAAGTGTTCTCAAATCATTAAAGACTCAATCCGATAAGATAAATTCAAAGGGAAAACTCAATCCATTACAAGAGAGTAGAGGGGGAGAAACATCATAAGATCCAACTATAATAGCAAAGCTCACGATACATCAAGATCGTGCCAAATCAAGAACACGAGGGAGAGAGATCAAACACATAGCTACTGGTACATACCCTCAGCCCCGAGGGTTAACTACTCCCTCCTCGTCATGGAGAGCGTCGGGATGATGAAGATGGCCACCGGTGAGGGATCCCCCCTCCGGCAGGGTGCCGGAACAGGGCCCCGATTGGTTTTTGGTGGCTACAGAGGCTTGCGGCGGCGGAACTCCCGATCTATTCTATTCCCCGATGGTTTTAGGGTATATTGGTATATATAGGAGGAAGAAATACGTCAGGGGAGCCATGATGGGCCCACGAGGGTGGAGGGCGCGCCCAGGGGGGTGGGCGCGCCCCCTGCCTCGTGCCTTCCTCGTTGATTCCCTGACGTGCACTCCAAGTCTCCCGTATTGCTTCCAAAAATAACTTTTCCGAAGGTTTCATTCTGTTTGGACTCCATGTGATATTCCTTTTCTGTGAAACACTAAAACAAGGGAAAAACAGAAACTGGCACTGGGCTCTGGGTTAATAGGTTAGTCCCAAAAATAATGTAAAAGTGCATAATAAAGCCCATAAACCATCCAAGATGGATAATATAATAGCATGGAACAATCAAAAATTATAGATACGTTGGAGACGTATCACACCTCACCCCTCTCGGCCACACCGCCCCTCTGCCTTTGCGTGCATGACATGTGGGCCACCTTAAATGTGGTGAGCATCAAGTTTCTACCACAGCCACACGCGATTCCCACGACGCCGCACAAACCCATGACACCACACGTCCCCCGACCTGCGGCTCACCCCTCTCGGCCCCACTGCCCCTCTGCCTTCGGGAGCATTACATGTGGACCAGCCACCTATTGGGTCCACATGTTATTGACTCAAAGGCAGGTGTAGTAAGGCACTGAAGCTCAGTCCCAAGGGCCCTGAGAGGGAAATGTAACTCCTGCACCAGGCTGGTGCTATCGCTGCACGAACTCGTGCCAAACTCGAGATTTGTTTCTTCACTATACATGCACACAACGATTTAATGGACATTGTAATATCAACATGTGATGGGGAGCTCTAAATTTGAATTTTAAACTTATAAAACAAAAATATTCAAAACAAATAAACTGGGAGAGAGGGAGTATATCGTAGGATGTGTCCCATACGAAACAAGTCCCCTGGTTTGTCACCGCGAAGATGCGGTTAGAAAGGAGCACAGCGTCTTCGTACTCGTACGGCAACAAATCGGCCGCAGACAGCATGGTCCACCTTTGACTGCCATGTGCAAGGTTCGTGCTATCTTATTCAATCTCACCGTGGTTCCATCGTACCAATTCATGCGGTGGCCCGTTGCATGGCTGATCCCAATGTTGGACGAAGGTTCTACGGGAATGGTGTCACCGTTGTAAATGTTGTGCAAATTGATGTTGGTACCCTCCCGTACATATGCAAGCCAATCTCCACTCACACCGAGCCTAACCTGTGAAATAGTGGGCAGGGGGATAATTAGGAAATGGACACGGAACTAGTCTTTAGAATGCATTTACTACGTGATCAAACTCATCTTACCTGCTCATCGGAGGAAATCCGAGTGCCCCTCAACGTCGGCATCTCAAGGGGCGTCAACTTGCAACTACGGCCACGCCGCGCTGGAGAGACCCCCAAGGAAACATCCTCGTGCGTTCCACGGAACATCAAGATGCATTTGTATCAGTAGTTTATCTTGTGAGAGAAAAGGATGAACGAGGGAAGGCCTCTAGAGATAGAGATAGACACTACTACTACCAATGTGCTGGCCCGTGCATTGCAATGGATCCAAAGTAGTAGAATAATACTTGTTCATGTACTTGAAATATAAACACTCTAGTTTTGATATACATGTGTCAGCAGACATGACAACTTGTCCATGGAAGTTGAACCACGGTGACCATCACGTTTCTTGTTTCTACAACTGCCACACCCACACGTGATTCCCACGACGTCGCTCCAACCCTACCCGTAGGCACGACGATCCTCTGACGTGGCTATCACTGCCTTACCCTGCCTTTCCTTTGCTGACAAGTGGGACCCACACTTGGGGGTCCCACATGTCAGTGACAAAATGGTAGGATTGTTCACGTCAGGGGATCCTCACCCCCCCCGATGTGCGCCTCATCCCTCTCGGCCCCACCGCTCCTCTGCATTTGTGTGCATGACATGCGGGCCAGCTGAACTGCGGCGACCATCAACTTTCTACCACAGCCACACCCGATTAGACACGGTTTGCCTGCTCCGCTGCTGTGCTCCGATCCGTACTCCCGCACCATCGAATTTTCATCCAGCGGCTGTGACACATTTTGTCCCGGGCATCAATCCTCAGCTGGAGTACTTCTGTACTACAGGTAGTACCCGCCGGTGTGGCCATCTACGCCTTGTAACGCCCCGAGGCCCATCTGTGGCACCCTCGCCACGACCACGCCGCCACCGGCCGGTTCATCTCGAACAAGTGAGTCGCGAACCGCACCACCACCATGAGAATGACATGTCGGCCAGCCGCATTTAAGATCCGCATGTCATTGACTCATAGGCCGGGCACTAAGCCACTGAAGTTCGGTCCCGTGGGCCCCGAGAGGGAAATGTAACTCCTTCGGCAGGCCTTGTGGTGCTCCCGCAGTACGAGCTCGTGCCAAACCCGGAATTTGTTTCTTACTACTACCAACTACTAGTAAGGTACACATGCATTGCACGCATGAGATTCTGGTGGTTTGTGCATTATGCTTCTACATGTGGAGTCTTCTAGATTCTATATGTGGCAAAATCTGGTGGAATGTAGATGATATCCAACGGCCAGTAGTGCTCGGATTTGCCATCTTTGTACCGTCGGATTGGCTTCATCCAAGGACCAACTTTCATAGTTATTCACACACTATATAGGGGGTATAGATATAGATGTGCCAGCCCGTTGCAATGGATCCAAAGTATATCTATTTAGTGGAGTGCACTCTAAACACATTATCTATTTATTTTTCTCTAACCTTTCGTAGTCATGCAACCAAGCCACATAAGCTTCATGGGTGCCCCCCACATCATATTATTCATACTACGTTGACTGAAAAAAAGATAAATCACCCAAAACAAGATCTTCCCGTTTTTTGTTCCTACGATGCCATGCCGTGCACGTACCTACTAGTTGTATAGTGGTAGTACTAGTTGTAAGTATAGTACAAACTTGGTACTAGTAGGAGTAGAGTAGTGCGGAATGCTCCTACTCTCTATCAACGAGCCCCATCTGACACCAAATTTCTTGGCTTCCATGCTACAGCTAGATCTTCCCCTCGTTTCTGTTTTCCAACCCGGCGGCGGGCGGGGTGCGGTTTACCAATAGTCGGTTTGCTCAACGGCGGTCCCACATGAAAGTGAAAGTGCTAGGCAACACGCCTTCCCTAAGCTATGTGTCGTGCCGGACGGGCCGTGGAGTACTCCCAATTCCCGGGCGTGTGTGGGGGGAGTGCGACGCGAATGCGGCATGCCTTTTCCTTTTACTAGCAATGTGCCCGTGCGTTGCGATAGATCCAAAGTAGTAGAATAGTAGTACTTGTTCACAAACTTGAAAGAAATCACTCTTGTTTTGATATACTCCTAATATATTACTCCCTCCGTTCCTAAATATTTGTCTTTTTAGAGATTTCAAATGGACTATCACATACGGATTATATAGACATATTTTGAAGTGTAGATTCACTCATTTTGCTCCGTATGTAGTCACTTATTGAAATCTCTAGAAAGACAAATATTTAGGAACGGAGGGAGTACTTTTCACTCAAAATATATTTCTCAGGCTGTTTTGATGAGGTGAGGGAGGGATGTGGTTGCTTTCAAGATAATAAGGGGTTTTCTGCAAATTAGAGCAGAGAACTGGGCTATTGTTGCAAAAATGCCACAACTTACCTCATAGCCGTTAGATGCAGATCTAATGGTCAGAAACGACGGATGGCAGACACACTACCATCACCAACTGAGTCTTTTATAGGTGTAGGAGTAGAGAAACATGTATAAATTGTAACATTTTGGTTCTGCTCCTTGGCACGATCGATAGATAGAAATAACAATTGGAAACGCTAGGGCGGGGCTATTTCCGCCAGATAAGCAGGGTACATAGTAGCTAGGTTAGCGCATCGTCGGTTTGGTCACACGCGGTCTGACATGTTCTAGTGTTTCTAGCAAGATGCCCGCGCGTTGCACGAAGTTGATGGAAAAGGTAAGCACAACTTATAAATTGACGAATGGAGTACTAGTTACAGTGATGCATATAATTAAGCAAAGGGATCGCACATGTCGGTATTGACTGGAACGAGAATGCAACATCACAATAAGAATTAAGGCCACGATGATGATGCGATCGCAGTGGTGGTTACAAAAGGCAAGAAGAAAGATGCATCCATCAACGTACGACCTCCTCCTCCTCAACTTAGTGCGCCGGGCCACCGACCGGCGGCTAAGGAGCGGCGGCTTTTGTGGCGAGGTCGAGGTGCTTCTCAGCAAAGGCATCCAAGGCTTCTAGCCGGTTGAGGAAGGCCAACGTCGTAGCGTCCTCACTGGCCTTGTAGATACCTATGTACACAATTTGCTCATACACGTGGATGTGTAGGTCGACGAATTCTTGCAGGGCGAGGCGCCTCGCGGCGAGCGTGACCTCCAGGTGGACATTCTTCGTGGCGTCGGCGGGCAGTCGCAGGGCCACCAGTGCTTGAAAGAGGTTCCGGCCATGGAGGCCGATTAGGGTGGCAGGCAATGAGGAGCCCGGGCGCGCGGGCTGGAGGAGTACGGCGATGTCGTCCGCGAGCTTCTTGAGGACGGTGACCTTGTTGGTGGTGGCAACGATCATCTGGTCCAACTGAGAGTCGTAGTTGGCGTCGACGGCGGCCATCCACTAGCTGGTCTCCAACGCCGTCTGGAGACGATCCTCGGTGCCATGCCGCAGGCCGACGTCGTGGACCATCTGGCACAGCCGCTGGCCGCTCGCGCGCATTGCCGCCATGGGTCTGGAGTGAGCTCTTTTGCGCTTAGTGTAGGTGCTTAGGCAAATGCTTAGGTGCGTACGATGTGGTAGATGCATTGGAATGGAGGGGCGCCTTTATATGAGGGCAAACTGCGTTGCATTCACATCGTGCAGCCTCTTTTCCCGGTCCTCCTCCCATTACTTCCCTCATGCATTAATTGAAGGAGGATGCATTGGCCGTTCAACATTTCGGGAACCGCTACTCCCTCCCTCGTCTGCATTAAAGCCGTATCGGGAACTGCGCCGCCCGCTATCAAATTGAATAGTACTGCGCCGCCCGCTGCACGCCCGGCTGAACACGCCTCCTCGCCTCCATCAAACCCCTCCGTTAAACCCGCATGCAAACCGAGAAACCTACTCCGGCCACACGTCTGTTCATGAGCGGGCTGGAATTAAACGCAACACCGGCCGAGATCCTCCCGTCCGCCCTCAGTTTAAACGAGGCCAGACGCCGGCCAAGCTCCTACCGTCCGCCCTCTATTTACACGAGGCCAGACAGACATCAGGCAAGAATCGCACCCCTCCGCCGCTCCCCCATCTCCTCCTTCACCATTTTCTCCACTCTTCCGATGGCTTCCGAGGAGCCGTTCTCTGGCATATTACCCGGCTGGGTGGCCCGCCGAGCCCTCCGGATACGGGCGAGGCCGCTCAGTGCTTCACCAACCACGCTTGGCCCGACGGAGCCAGTTGCCGCCCCAAGCAGGCGCGTGGTTCAGCAACTCGCCGCTCCAGTTCAGCTTGATGCGGAGTGGCGAGTTGCTCCACGCCAGCACGGCGGCGAGCACACCGGTACGGGCGTCGTCGCTGCCGTGTCGTACCGCGCCACCAGTGTCTGCAGTGCCGCGCCTCCCGTGTCTGTGGGCGCGCCTCCCGTGCCTGCGGCAACGCCATGCAGGCAGAGACAGAAGCCGGGTGCGTGGAGAGCGACGAGTTGGTGGCCAGCTTCTTCGTGTCTGCCGCCATCCTCGAGGAGAAGTAGAACACGGGAGGCTGCCACCACTTGGGTCCCATAAAGGCCACAGCCGAAGCGACGACTGGGCATTCAGGTGGTTTCTTTGCTTCTTCGTCTCTTTCGAGGACCTTCGCCGACCCCGCAAGTGTCTGCCGGACATGAGGAAGACAAAGGGATCCGCGGGCAGCCATTTAGATTATGTACTCCCTCTCTAGTTGGCGGGAAATATTTGTTCTAAGAATGGATAAATTGTATGTATCTATAACTAAAATAAGTCTAGATACATCCATTTCTAGGACAAGTATTTCCGGACGGAGGGAGTATTAATTATACCAAGAGAGCCGGTTTGGCACCGCTTAGTTCATGTAAATGTAATGAAATCCATCATGTTTATATAAAGATCCCGCCTTTTTTATACGAAATCATTCATGCTTATATGAAATCAGTCCGTGTTTGCATGAATTTCATCTGGTTGGTTAGAGTTATGAAAATGTATGCCGCCGGCGTTTGATGTCGTCCTCCGCGGAAGGAAGCGGGAGGAAATTTGCCGGCTGCTGTTGGAGATGCTCTTATGCTGGAAATAATAGAGTGACATCCAATCCATTTGAGTTAATTGCGTGTATGATTGTCCCTCTATAAAAAGTTAATTGCATGTACAGTGTACACGTGACTTGCAGGGTGGCTACAGCTTCGTACAGAAAGTTAAAAAGAAACAAGTCCATCCTTAATCTTGTATTCTAAGTACTCTGTGGGTTCCACTGTCAGTACAGTAGCGAAAGAAGTATATATTAAATAAGTAATATATAATATAAAAATCTAAAGTTAAAGACAGAATTTGAACTCATGTCATCGCGTTGCGAGCATCCGGCGCTAACCAGTCCAGCACATTTTTGTTGTAGACCATGCTAGAGATATATCTCCATGTCTACTCTTATACTCCATCCGTTCCTAAATATTTGTCTTTTTCAGATTTCAAATGGACTACCACATACGGATGTGTATGTAGACATATTTTAGAGTGTAGATTCACTCATTTTGCTCCATATGTAGTCACTTGTTGAAATTGCTAAAAAGACAAATATTTAGGAACGGAGGGAGTAGAAAACAGAGTTGGTGATGATGGTGTGCGTGCCATCCTGCAATATAGGCCGTTGGATTTATATCTAACGGATAGGAAGGAAACTATGGCAATTTGCAAAAATATACCCACACCCCTCTCCACGTTCGCAAGTACGGCCTTCCCTCGTTCATCCTTTTCTCTCACAAGATAAACTACTCATACAAATGCATCTTTATGTTCCGTGCAACGCACTGGCATCTAGCTAGTTTCTTTTAAAATAGTTACTGCGATAATTGGGTTGAAGTGATATATTTTATGTCTACCTCGAATGATTTCAGATTCACTAGTAGTAACAAAGAAAAGGTTGCCTTGTTAATTAACAGAAAACAGGGTGAAAACTATCACATGAGGCCGGTAAAAACGAGGCACACTGGGTTCACCGTCATCGTCACTACAGCTGTGTGCGCGCGCGAGAAGTCTACATATCGAGGGGGCTACTGAGCGAGGCACAGAGACACAATGTTTGAGAGAGAAACCAATTGACAGATTACGATCAGATCGAGTTGTCACCCTTCTGCTGTCATTGTTGGGGTGGGGGGGGGGGGGGGAGGGAGAGAAAGATGTATCGAGAGTGTGCGCGGTAGGCACAGAGGCACAACTAGCGAGTGTGTGTGTATGTGTGTGTGTGTTTGAAAGAGGAGTAGATAGATTACTATCAAGATCGAGGTGCCACCCTACTCCTTCGGTGTCGGGTAGTGTGTGTGCGTGTGTGTGTGTTTGAGAGAGAAGCCAGTCGATAGATTAGTATCAAGATCGAGGTGTCACCCTACTCCTTCGGTGTTGGGAAGTGTGTGTGTGTGTGGTTGTGTGGGTGTGGGTGTGTGTGTCGGGGGGGGGGGCAGTGACACTTACATATCCCTACTCTTACAAAAAATAGAGTTGGTGATGATGGTGTTCCTGCCATCCTGCAATATAGGCCATCCGATTTATATCCGACGGATAGGAAGGAAACTGTGGCAATTTTGCAAAAAGATACCCACACCCCTCTCCGCATTTGCAAATAAGGCATTCCCTCGTCCATCCTTTTCTCCCACAAGATAAACTACTCATACAAATGCATCTTGATGTTCCGTGCAACGCATGGGCATCTTGCTAGTAGGGAGGAGTTTGTGTGACACATATCTAGCTATATTAAGGGATAGGTAGATAGCATATGTGCGAGGCATACTTAAAGCATCACGGAGATAAACAAAACGGTGTGCATGCAAGTGCCGGAAAAAATGAAGCGAGAAACAATATGTGTGTGTGCGCGTGTGTGTGTGTGTGTGAGAGAGAGAGAGAGAGAGCGAAATCTCAAAACAAAAGGTGCTCTGCTGGAATCCCATTGTATGTATTCATATGGTTCTGAAACTCGAGTTAACCTTAGGCATATGTGTGAGAGACATTATTATACTTTGAGACATTAGTGGCTGTGGGTGGGCGGAATTAAAGGGGTGGGCGTGTTCGACAGAGAGAGCGTGTGTGTTTCTGTGTGAGAGACTTGTAGGACGGGGTAGAATGATGAATTCTAACCTTGACGGAGGGAGAGAAATACACGAAGTGCGCGTGTGTGATTTCGATGCCCACAGGGAAATGAGATATGTATGCGTGCGAGAGAGATTGCACAATTCATTCACGTATCACTATCTAGCGATCGTGGACGTGCATCGCTTGAACATAAATCAATATCTACTTCGTATCATGGCCAAAGGTACAATATCGATTCAAAGCTATAAAGATTGGACACTCACATATCACATTTTTTCTATTTAAATAAACCTTTTCAGTTGTGCATGCCAAAGTTACAATGATGTTTCTTCAAACAACCAATGTAGCTATCATGTACATGCACCATTGTTACTCTTGCATTCAAAATCACTAGTCTTGGATGATTTAAGGTTCTATTATGAAGTAATATATGTAATATTCATATATGAATTCAACGGGTACACAATTTATGAAATGTAGGCTATGTAATCATATGAGGTAACACTTTTAAGTAGCGGACTACAATATCCATTTCTTTTTGTGCGCCTCTACACTAACACGTCAATGCATTATGTTTAAAGTAAATAACCAATTGCACTAAATTATTTATTTACACGAGAAATACATAGGCTGAGTGTTTGATCCCTTTTTTTGTGAACGCGCCACTACACACGTACGATTGGCCGCGCCCGTGTGAACGTCCAAGTTATCGGCGCATCATCCCGAGTTATTGTCTTTTTTTTGGGGTGGACTTCACACCAGTTATTAACTGCTGACGCGTGCCCCGTGTACACAGTCTCGCATGACCTTCCCGCTAGCACGGTCCAAAATTAGTTGAAACTGGATACGAACGATCCCGCGGGCGGCAAAATCTCCCGCCTCCTTCTAAAATTTCTGCCACCTTAGTCTTTAGCATGCGAAATTCCCCTTTTGTCCTTGGTACACGGAGACCAACAATTACAATACCGTCCTCATCTACATAATAGGTCGGGGCTGCTTTGGTAACTTCCGGTTCCCCCCACTACACGGCACCCCCATTTCCTCTCCCCCTCCCGCAAAAACGACTAACTCCACAGGACCAGAGCATCTCACATCACGCCGTCCGTACTTCATCGGCCTTTCTCCCCTCCCCTCTCAAAACCCTAGACTGCTCATCCACCGACGTACCAGAGCCCATTCACTGCCAGCGGCGTCCACCTCGCCGGATCTGCTTCTGCGGCCGCATCTACCCCTCCCACCTCCCCTAGAAACAAGTAGACTGCTCATCCACCACTATACCACAACCCACTAAGTGCCGGCCTTGTCCACGGTGCCGGATCTGCTTCGCCGGTACTCTCGTCAACCGCATCGCATCTGCAGCGGCTCATTCGTACTCCCCACCGGAGACGCTTCGTCCACACCCCCCGGAGCCGCCCCACCGATGCCCCCGCCGACGGCCTCTGATCCTCTTCGCCGACACCTTCCTCAACCCTACCAGAGCCGCTTCGCCGACACCATTGTCAACCCCACCGGAGTAGCTTCGCCTATACCATTCTCAACCCTACCGGAGCAGCTTCTGACGCCCCGTCCACGGCCACAGATCCGCATCATCGACACCATCCTTAACCCAACCACCGGAGCAGCTTCACCTACGCCCTCGTCCACGGCCACAGATCCGCTTCGCCCACACCATAGTCCACCCTACCGGAGCCGCTCCACAAACACCCTACTCGACGGTTCTAGATCTCCTTACCGGACCCCGACAGCCAGCGCAGCGTCATCACCCTTGACGTTTCTAACCTGATTCCCACCGTCAGGCAAGATGCCAAGCACCCGCCACGACCTAGGTACTTGTCACCTTTAAACCCGTCCAGCATCACCTGCCCGATGTACTTCAAATATACTAACAGGTCGCTGTTACCTGTTATGCAGCTGGCAAAAACTACAAGGACGATGTTTCTTCTGGATCTAACAGCTTGGTGAAAGGATCGAGAAGAGGTGTCTAGAGGGGGGAGGGGTGAATAGACTCTAATCAAGAAAAGTTGCAGTTTTTAATTTCTCTTATGTTGATGTGGAGTTTTAGCACAAGTTTAAACATTCACAATACATATCAAGCAAGCATGCAAGGATACAAGAGTATATGAGCAGCGGAAAGTAAAGCATGCAAGTTGCAGGAATGTAAAGAGAAGGGATTGGAGTGTGCAAACGCAATTTGGAGACACGGAGATTTTTTTATCCGTGGTTCCGATAGGTGGTGCTATCGTACATCCACGTTGATGGAGACTTCAACCCACGAAGGGTAACGGTTGCGCGAGTCCATGGAGGGCTCCACCCACGAAGGGTCCACGAAGAAGCAACCTTGTCTATCCCACCATGGCCGTCGCCCACGAAGGACTTGCCTCACTAGGGTAGATCTTCACGAAGTAGGCGATCTCCTTGCCCTTACAAACTCCTTGGTTCAACTCCACAATCTTGACAGAGGCTCCCAAGTGACATCTAGCCAATCTAGGAGACACCACTCTCCAAGAAGTAACAAATGGTGTGTTGATGATGAACTCCTTGCTCTTGTGCTTCAAATGATAGTCTCCCCAACACTCAACTCTCTCTCATAGGGTTGGATTTGGTGGAAAGAAGATTTGAGTGGAAAGCAACTTGGGGAAGGCTAGAGATCAAGATTTATGTGGTTGGAATGGAATATCTTGACCTCAACACAAGTGTAGGTGGTTCTCTCTCAGAAAATATGTATTGGAAGTGTAGACATGTTCTGATGGCTCTCTCCACGAATGAAGAGTGGGTGGAGGGGTATATATAGCCTCCACACAAAATCTAACCGTTACACACAAATCACCAAACTTGGTGGGACCGAATCAGAGAACTCGGTCAGACCGAATTGGTTCATAATGTGACCGTTAGGTGTTTCGGTGGGACCGACATGTCAACTCGGTGGGACCGATATCATTAGGGTTAGGGCATAACGTAATCTCGGTGAGACCGATTACACAAACTCGGTGGGACCGATTTTGGTAATAGTCAAACTGAGAGTTGGCCAGGCAAACTCGGTGGGACCGATTCGCTCATCTCGGTTGGACCGAAATGTTACGAAGGGGTGACAGAGAGTTTGCATTGCAATCTCGGTGCGACCAATTGCAAATTTTGGTGAGACCGAAATTATTGCAATAGGCAACAGAGAGTTTGCAATCCCATCTCGGTGAGACCGAGATCCCTATCGATGAGACCGAAAAGACTAGGGTTTCTGGCAGTGGCTATGTCAACTGAATTCGATGGCGCCGGATAGAAAGAATCGGCGGGTCCGAGTTTGACTTTTAGGTTTGGGACATATGTGGATATGAGAAAGTGGTTGAGGGCTTTGGAGCATATCACTAAGCACTTTGAGCAAGCAAGCCATTAAGCAACACCTCATCCCCTCTTAATAGTATTGGCTTTCCTATGGACTCAATGTGATCTTGGACCACTAAAATGGAAAATGTAGAGTCCTGAGCTTTGAGCTTGAGCCAATCCTTTGTCTTCAGCATCTTGAAGGGGTTCCAGATCCTCTAGTCCATGCCACTCCATTGTTGAACTCATCTGAAACATACTAGATAGAAGCATTAGTCCAACAAGAGATATGTTGACATTAATTACCAAAATCACCCAGGGAGCACTTGTGCTTTCACTTGGCCAACCAAGATCCTGGACCGAGGCATTGCTATGATCTTGTAAGCGTGTCTCTCTCTCTTGTATTGTTCTGTGCCTGCCAGCGTGCTTTGCTAGGATTTTCGACCAGTAATCCCTTTGTGCAGACAATGATTTCTACTACTGGCTGCTAAATTAGATATGTAGATGTCATACATGATACTACCTCGTACCTCCGTCCCTAAATATAAGTCTTTCTAGAGATTCCACTATAGGCTACATACGGAGCAAAATGAGTGAATCTACACTCGAAAATGCATCTATATACATCTGTCTGTGGTCCATACTGGAATATCTACATAGACATATATTTAGGAATAGAGGCAGTACATTACACAAAATCGTAGGTGGCATGTAGGAATGCCAGTGCACTACATTAGGCTCCCTTAGAGTGCCTGCTAGTCCAGCACACAGAGTCATGGCTAGTTTATGCTACACACACAATCATTAATTGGTGGTTTAAATATGAGCAAGGGATATGCAATGTATTATCATGTAGAGATGTCTGAAATTAGCCGTGTCAACTTGCAGATATGGTTACACAATGAAAAAGTACAAGATGTATGTGGCAATTTCATGGAACATCGCAAAAAAAGGAGAGCCAGCGGTGAGCCTATACAGTGTGCTATGGTACGTCACTCCTCCATTGCAATCATCGTGATATGTTATTTGTATGTCAGTTCTATTGGCCAAGTTTCTTAGGGACAGTTACTACGAGTTATCCTAAGAAAATAAGCACCTGTGAATATAAGCTCCATGTAATAAGCCAACCAGTTCTTTTCATTGCGTTTTCAGCTTATCTTTGGTATGTTCAGTGAAAAGTCTAGATTGCATTATATTTTTTCATTTTGCTGCCCATATGAAAATTAATTTGACTTGCAAACATCACAAATTGAACCCAGTGCAGTAATTAATATGATAGGAAAACAGACCATCACTATTTGCTCAAAATGCAAATACAAAGATACCATCTACTTGGCACAATCTACTTTGGTCAATGTTTTCCATAAAGATCCCATTGCCTAATTTAAACAAAGAACGCATGACCCACATTTAAATGAAGAACAATTATTTATTGAAATTCGATGGTCCAAGTGGCTGGTTATTATCATGTAGCAGCACCACCTGAAAGCATCATATAGCAGCAGCAGCTCATAGCAACTCATCATACAGCAGCAGCAATGTGCAATTCATCATAAACCAGCAGCAGCTCATAGCAATTCATCATATAGCAGCAGCAGGAGCAGCTCATAGCAATTCATCATATAGCAGCAGCAGGAGCAGCTCATAGCAATTCATCATATAGCAGCAGCAGGAGCAGCTCATAGCAGTTCATCATATAGCAGCACCAGGAGCAGCTCATAGCAGTTCATCATATAGCAGCACCAGGAGCAGCTCATAGCAATTCATCATATAGCAGCAGTAGGAGCAGCTCATAGCAATTCATCATATAGCATCAGCAGGAGCAACTCATAGCAATTCATCATACAGCAGTAGCAGGAGGTGCTTATAGCAACTCATCATATAGCAGCAGCTCATAGCAATTCATCATATAGCAGCAACAGCAGCTCATAGCAATTCATCATATAGAAGCAACAGCTCCTAGCAATCCATCATATAGCAGCAACAGGAGCAGCTCATAGCAATGCATCATATAGAAGCAGCAGAACCAACTCATAGCAATTCATCGTATAGTGGATCAGAATGAAAATTTGGAAAAAAATCAGAGGAGATCCTCACCTTGTTGGATGAGCTCATCCTTCAACAGCACCTCAAGGCCACAGCCTGGGAGGTGGGGAGGGGGAATAAGGTGCCTTCTGCCGCAGTGTGGCATCATCCGTAGTTGTGCAGCGCCTGCCGGAGTAGTGCGTTGGACGAACCATAGTGGAGCAGCTACTGGAGACCATGAGAATGAGGGGCGGCGCTAGAAGGAGGAGCAGCCAGGGAGATTTGCCCCTACACGCCGGCCATGTAGCCTAGCTGGACAGAGCATCGTCGAAGACCAGGCCAGATGGGACCAGTGGCGACGGCTCGCTGGAGGAACCCTAGTGCTGCAAGCAGGGGATCGAGGTAGAGGGAAAGGGGAGAGGAGATGCAAGCGGGCAGGGCAATGAACGCTTGCGTGTTTGTTTTTGCTTGAGGGTGAGGTGTGATGCGGGCGTCAACAGTTGCATTTTGAGTGTAATATAGGTAGACAACAGAGAGTTTGGACCGATTCGCTCATCTCGGTTGGACCGAAACATTACGAAGGGGTGACAGAGAGTTTGCATTGCAATCTCGGTGCGACTGATTGCAAATTTCGGTGAGACCGAAATTATTGCAATAGGCAACAGAGAGTTTGCAATCCCATCTCGGTGAGACCGAGATCCCTATCGGTGAGACCGAAAAGACTAGGGCTTCTGGCAGTGGCTATGTCAACTGAACTCGGTGGCGCCGGATAGACAGAATCGGTGGGTCCAAGTTTGACTTTTAGGTTTGGGACATATGTGGATATGAGAAAGTGGTTGAGGGCTTTGGAGCATATCACTAAGCACTTTGAGCAAGCAAGCCATTAAGCAACACCTCATCCCCTCTTAATAGTATTGGCTTTCCTATGGACTCAATGTGATCTTGGACCACTAAAATAGAAAATGTAGAGTCCTGAGCTTTGAGCTTGAGCCAATCCTTTGTCTTCAGCATCTTGAAGGGGTTCCACGTCCTCTAGTCCATGCCACTCCATTGTTGAACTCATCTGAAACATACTAGATAGAAGCATTAGTCCAACAAGAGATATGTTGACATTAATTACCAAAATCACCCAGGGAGCACTTGTGCTTTCAATCTCCCCCTTTTTGGTAATTGATGACAACATACATCAAAGCTTTAGATAAAGATATAGAGAATAACAAGTAAAGCTTTGGAAAGACATGTAACATGCATAGGCTCCCCCTATATGTATGCACTCATGTAAATATGGAAAATAGGAGCATGTAAATGCATAAACATGACAGAGTAATCCGTGTGTTACATGTATCTTGGCCATATGCATCAGAGCAACTGATTTGAATATAGGAAATGTAACTTCATGCTCATGAGTCCTTCTTGCAAACAGTATGTACAACAGCAAGAGATCCTCATACACATGACTGTGATGCATATACTTATCTTGTGGTCTTGAGTTGGCTTAGAAGAGAATGAACCTGAGTAAACAAGGTTAGATAACACATATACATCTACTAGCCGGAGCAAACAAAAGAACCACAAAAGTACCAAGACTGGGATGACATGTATAAAGTGAGTACTGAGTACTCTGTTGATATAGACATATCCCCAAAAGTAAAGATGTGCAATAAAATCAGAGATTTCTTTCCCTTAGATGTCTTGCTCCCCCTGAATCTTGCATGGGATATTGGGAGAAGATAGGGAACAGAAAATCAGAGAAAAAGAAAAGAAATAGAGCTAATGCAAGAAATCAAATATGAACATGTCTTTCCCCTCTTAAAGACATGTACCTTCTCTCCTCTTGAACATCAAGCATCTGGGGTTTCATACACTCCCCCCTGAGTATTCTCTCCCCCTATAGGAATGATTTAGCTTAAGGTTTGATGTAATCTCTCTCTCCCCCTTTGACATCAATTTCCAAGAAGGGCTCTTCTTGATTTGTATTTCAAAAAGGGTTTGGTCCTTGAGTCTCAAAGCAATGTAGCAAGTCGAATATGATGCTGGTAGAGGACAAGAGTCATTGAGTGGAGCTGGAGCAAAAAGACTGCATGAATAAGCGGCAAGTTGTCTTTCCTGTAGTGAAATCGGTAGCACCGAGTTGTGTGCTTCGGTGGCACCGAGAGAATTCGGTTGGGCTGAACAAAACAAACCGGTGTGACCGAGTCCATCACAAAGAAAACACTTGTAACCTCAGCTCACTAGGCACTTAAGATCTCACAAGGATTTGCAAGGAATTAGCTAAAAGATTTGCAAAGAATTGGATGCAGAAAATGCAGAACAAGAAGAAATAAAAAGATCTAGATGAAGTTTTTTTTTGAAAGGGGAAACACATATGCATGAGACAAATGCAAGAGGAAACACAAGAGAACTTCATCTAGAATTGGGTGGCGACAAAGTCACCTATGTTAGAGTATATTGACTTAGGAATCAAGTGAGAGCACTTGATCATAGGTCATACTCATCGTTTAAGCTCAAAATGGGGTTGCCATTTTTCGTTTAAGCATCTTGATGTATTCACATCTTGTTGAGTTGCTTTGCCCCATGATTTGGAGTAAAGCTTCTCTAAGATGGAATAACATACCTTGGGTGGTGGTGTTGATCTTTGTCATGTAGTCGAACTTGTGTGGGTTGCTCAAGGTTGATGTAACTCATCAAGAGTTGGGAGCACCACTTGGAATTTGAGTTCATCTACCTACATGGGTGCTACCTCATGAGCACTGCGTTGGTTTTCCCTTGAAGAGGAAAGGGTGATGCAGCAAAGTAGCGTAAGTATTTCCCTCAGTTTTTGAGAACCAAGGTATCAATCCAGTAGGAGGCCACGCACAAGTCCCTCGCACCTACACAAACAAATAAATCCTCGCAACCAACGCAATAAAGGGGTTGTCAATCCCTTCACGGTCACTTACGAGAGTGAGATCTGATAGATATGGTAAGATAATATTTTTGGTATTTTTATGATAAAGATGCAAAGTAAAATAAAAGCAAAATAAAAGGCAATGGAAATAGCTTGTTGTTGGAAGATTAATATGATGGAAAATAGACCCGGGGGCCATAGTACTCACTAGTGGCTTCTCTCATGAGCATAAGTATTACGGTGGGTGAACAAATTACTGTTGAGCACTTGACAGAATTGAGCATAGTTATGAGAATATCTAGGTAATCATGTATATAGGCATCACGTCCGAGACAAGTAGACCGACTCCTGCCTGCATCTACTACTATTACTCCACACATCGACCGCTATCCAGCATGCATCTAGAGTATCTATTATATACTTAAAACAATAGAAAACGAACGGTGATGATTTGACACTCTAAAAACTAAGATGTATCAACGGTTAAGATTATGCAAGTAATACACGACAAAAAAAAAAACCCCGAAACGTGTTGATTTCGGTAGCAGTTGTGTATGTTAGGAAACGTACAGACAAAGGACCACACAAATTTGGTTGCTGCCGGATTAGGCAAGTACTAGATGTAAAAAAAAAAAACTAAAACGGAATCACACGCCTCCACGCAGGCACCTAGCTAATTCAGGTTTGTGTGTTGGCAGGAAGCAGACGCACGTATGGACTCATGTGCACCGTAGCTGTAAGCCAAAAGCACATGATGGAGTCCGGACCAAGGACGCTAGCTTTATTAAATTTAGTATATGTCCTACGTGCAAATCAAAGTTACTAGCAGATTCTCCAAACGAAAAAAAGCCAGAAGCACATGATGGTGTCCGGACCAAGAACGCTAGCTTTATTAAATTTAGTATATGTCCTACTTGCAAATCAAAGTTACTAGCAGATTCTCCAAACGAAAAAAATCAAAGGCACTAGCACGCGCGCGCGTGCACACACACATAGTATATTTACCGATTTATTTTTAAAAAAGTCGACCACATTCACGACTTCAATATGGATAATTAGAATCACTTTGACTGACAACATAAATAAAAATGTAGAAATAAAAAAACACAGAATCGCAATGTGATATCGAATCGAACTCTACGTGACAAAATTTATACAAAACCGTTTTTTGTGGGGACACAAAATATTATTTGATTGCATCAGATAAAAAATTTATTTTTGATCCGTGACTGATGAATCTGCTCTCTAAATAGAAACAATCAAGTTTCGTCAGCTGATTAAACGATCCATATCACTCTGCGGCCTAACAAAAGTAAATTGGATATGCAACTGACGGACTGAGGAGTGAAGAGATACATTTTTTTTGCAGGGTGAAGAGATACATTCTACACGTACTAATAAAATTCTTTGATGAAAATCCTTAAGGAAAAAGCTAATGCTATTCTTTGAGAAAAATAAAGAACCTTGCAAGAGGAATATACACATGTCATGACAAAATATGTATTAACTACATAGATAAGGCGATATTTAGTAGGTGAGGTTATCTTTTATTTTAGAAAAACATACAAACATTTATATTGTCTTACACATTAGTTGGACGACATTATATTGCACAATGCCACTCAAATAATAATGAGGGGGCTATACTAGACATTAGTGTTGGATATTACATTTTGCTCAGATGTTTCTTGAAAATTGTGGTTAAGAGACTGGCACCAATATATAGTTAGGCATGACATAAGTGGACCACAATATGATTTTCAGTTACAGATGATAAAACAAACTTACTCGATTGTACTAACATTAACTCATGATATAGATACATGCCACAATAGTTTTCTTCTTTTGACAAACGAGTTTCCACATTCTGTATTTTTACCATAATATTTTATGTAATTTTTCAAGTCCACCTTCCCATACCAACATCCTAATGCTAATTTAGGTATGAAAACATACAGGAAATCTAGCTGAACAAATGTGCAACCACTAGACTATAGACCAGATGACACCTGCAAGGCTGACTGTCTCTCAATGTGGTGCTTGATCAGAAGTTATTGCTATTGACGTAAGTGTCGGCTCGATATAAAGGGAACCGAGATGAAGCTTTACAAGCTGAAGGGATGTCAAGGCAATAATTTGATAGTGGAGACGACCATGGAAGAATAGAAAGAGAGGACGGTGGCGGGACGAGACAATTGACCTACCCATAAGAAATGGTTGCACGCGGTTTAGAGGCCAGGTGCCGAAGCATCACGGCCTCTTCCATGACAGAAATGTACCACACCTTTTAGATGGTTACAAAACTCTTAAAAGATGAATATTTCTAGGTACATTGTTTGAAGTAGAACTTTAATTTTAAAGTCTCGAAAGTGGAATATCCTTTTCAGCACCACATCAGAAATATTCTAAAACGATGATAGAAAGTTTCACCTAAAATATCATAGTAATTTGTAATATCTATCATGAGCATGCAAATAAGTACTTTTAACTAAGTGCAAAATAAAAAACAATAATTTAGCCGCGCAAATGCGCGGGTGACCCTGCTAGTTAAGTTCATAAGAGCAGAGTAACACTTTAAGTAAGATGACATGATGTAGAGGGATAAACTCATGCAATATGATATAAACCCCATCTTGTTATCCTCGATGGCAACAATACAATACATGCCTTGCTGCCCCTACTGTCACTGGGAAAGGACACCGCAAGATTGAACCCAAAGCTAAGCACTTCTCCCATTGCAAGAAAGATCAATCTAGTAGGCCAAACCAAACTGATAATTCGAAGAGACTTGCAAAGATAACGAATCATACATAAAAGAATTCAGAGAAGATTCAAATATTGTTCATAGATAAACTTGATCATAAACCCACAATTTATCGGTCTCAACAAACACACCGCAAAAGAATATTACATCGAATAGATCTCCACGAGAGAGGGGGAGAACATTGTATTGAGATCCAAAAAGAGAGAAGAAGCCATCTAGCTAATAACTATGGACCCGAAGGTCTGAGGTAAACTACTCACACATCATTGGAGAGGCTATGGTGTTGATGTAGAAGCCCTCCATGATCGATGCCCCCTCTGGCGGAGCTCCGGAAAAGGCCCCAAGATGGGATCTCACGGGTACAGAAGGTTGCGGCGGTGGAATTAGGTTTTTGGCTCCGTATTTGGTAGTTTGGGGGTACGTAGGTATATATAGGAGGAAGAAGTAAGTCGGTGGAGCAACGTGGGGCCCACGAGGGTGGAGGGCACGCCCTGGGGGGTAGGCGCCCCCCTACCTCGTGCCTTCCTGGTTGATGTCTTGACATAGGGTCCAACTCCTCTGGATCACGTTCGTTCCGAAAATCACGTTCCCGAAGGTTTCATTCCGTTTGGACTCCGTTTGATATTCTTTTTCTGCGAAACTCTGAAATAGGCAAAAAACAACAATTCTGGGTTGGGCCTCCGGTTAATAGGTTAGTCCCAAAAATAATATAAAAGTGTATAATAAAGCCCATTAATGTCCAAAACATAATATAATATAGCATGGAACAATAAAAAATTATAGATACGTTGGAGACGTATCAATGGGTTAGTTTTGCAAGGAAGAGCACTTGTGTATCCAAAATGACAATCATAAAATTTAACATAGAATTGGTCAAAGGATATATTTGAAGAGATTTGTGCTTCCTTGTCTTCAACCACCATTATGTAGAGACTTGATGATGTAGAGATTGCTCAAGATGTGAGTGAGTTGCGATATCATGGATTTAGATTCATCCAAGTACCTACATGGGTTAGATAGCATGCAAGGGTGCAGAAATATCCAAGACATATAGATAGCGTCATGAAAGAAATATCAAGGATTAGTCAAAGACTCATGCCTTGCATGTATCCAAATGGAGTTCCTACTCCAAGTTTGAAGCATCAATGATGTTCAATTCACCTCTCAAACGGCAAAAGACTTTCTCATCAAGTGGTTTGGTAAATATATCCGCTAATTGCTTATCAGTACGAACATGCTTAAGATCAATGTCCCCTTTGGCAACATGGTCTCGAATGAAATGATGACGAACTTCATATGCTTAGTTCGAGAATGTTGCACGGGATTGTGAGCAATCTTAATAGCACTTTCATTGTCACAAAGCAATGGAACATGTTTCACATATATCCCATAATCTTTAAGAGTTTGGGTCATCCAAAGTAATTGAGCACAACATGATCCAGCAGCAATGTATTCCGCTTCGGCGGTGGATAAGGATACCGAGTTTCGTTTCTTGGAGAACCAAGACACAAGAGATCTACCAAGAAATTGACAAGTACCCGAAGTGGACTTTCTATCAACCTTGTCTCCGGCATAGTCCGAATCGGAGTAACCAACAAGATCGAAAGAAGACCTCTTAGGATACCAAATGCCAAAATTTGGTGTGTGTATTAAGTATCTCACTATCCTTTTCACAGCCTTAAGATGACACTCTTTAGGGGCTGCTTGATATCGTGCACACATGCACACACTTAGCATAATATCAGGACGAGAGGCACATAGATATAACAATGAACCAATTATAGAGCGGTAAACCTTTTGATCAACCGGTTCACCGTCCTTAGTCAAGTCAAGATGTCCACTAGTAGGCATGGGTGTAGACATACCTTTGCATTCTTGCATATTGAACTTCTTGAATAAGTCCTTGGTGTACTTTGTTTGAGAAACAAAGGTACCTTCCTTAGTTTGCTTGATTTGCAAACCGAGAAAGAATTTGAGTTCACTCATCATAGACATCTCAAACTTCTCCGACATTAGCTTTCCAAACTTCTCACTAAAATGAGGGTTAACATAAATTTGGCACACAAATAGTTCTCCATTAACCCTTTTAGTAAAAAGAGTAGAATCAATTTTTCCAATTTCAAAGCCTTTTCAATAAGGAACTTGGTCAAGCATTTATACCATGCTCTAGGAGCTTGTTTAAGACCATAAAGGGCTTTGTGAAGTTTGTAAACATGATTATGTTTCTTAGGATTGACAAAGCCGGGAGGTTTCTTAACATAAACTTCCTCCTCAATTTCACCATTTAGAAAAGCACTTTTAATGTCCATTTGGTACAAGGTGATATCATGGTGATTAGCATAAGCAAGTAAGATGCGAATGGACTCAAGCCTAGCAACGGGAGCATATGTCTCACCATAGTCCATACCTTCGACTTGAGTGTAGCCTTGGGCGACTAGGCGTGCTTTGTTGCGGATGACTTGACCATCTTCATCTTGCTTGTTGCGAAACACCCATTTGGTACCAATGATGTTGTGGTTGTTGTCGGGCTTCTTGACCAATGTCCATACTTTGCTTCTCTCAAAGTTGTGTAGCTCTTCATGCATAGCGTTAATCCAATCCGGATCTTCCAATGCTTCTTCAACCTTCATAGGTTCAATGCTAGAGATGAATGAGTAATGTTCACAAAAGTTAGCTAAACGAGTTTTAGAGCGAGTGATTCTCCCGGTTTGGATATCATCGTAGATTTGCTCGACGGGATGATCTTTGGCGATTCTTGCTCGAACTCGTGGGAGTTTTGGCTTGGCTCGGGGTGGAACATCCTCTCCATCTTGTTCTTCTTCTTGGCCTTCTTCATTGTTGACGTTGTCATTCTCTTGTCGTGGTGGAGAGGGAGGTTGTTGATGTTCATCTTGGTGTACTTCCTTGTTTTCTTCGTCTTGGTGTGTCCCACTTGTGGATGCTTCCTTATCAATTCTTGGTTCACCTTGTCGTGAGGTAGAAGCTTCCACTTGGACGGACGAGGTACTCTCCTTCACCTCCGTTGGACGAATCTTGCCAATAGACAAGTCTTGAATTGCTTCCGAAGGGTCTTTGTCTCCTACATCAATTGGCAATTGCTCTACTTGCGAGCCGTTAGATTCATCAAACTTCACATCTACCATCTCTTCAGCCTTTCGGGTGAAATTGTTGTAGACACGGTAAGTGTGAGAGTTTGAGCCATAACCAAGTAGGAATCCTTCATGAGATTTAGGAGCAAATTTAGAACGACGATGCTTATCAAGAATGTAGCACTTTGAGCCAAATACTCGAAAGTATCCAACTTGGGGTTTGTTACCTGTGAGGAGCTCGTATGCTGTGTTGCCGAGTAGCTTGTGAAGATACAAGCGATTTGTTGCATGACAAGCTGTCTCAACCGCTTCCGCCCAAAAGTGTTTTGGGGTCTTGTACTTATCAAGCATCATTCTTGCCATCTCAATAAGAGTCTGATTCTTCCTCTCAACGACTCCATTTTGTTGAGGTGTGTACGTAGCCGAGAACTCGTGTGAAATCCCCTCTTCGTCAAGAAAGGTATCCACATTTGCGTTCTTGAACTCCGTTCCGTTGTCGCTCCGAACCTTTTTGATCTTCACGTCAAATTGATTTTGGGCCTTCCTAGCAAAGTTTTTGAAGATCTTTTGGACCTGTGATGTGTCATCAAGAAAGAACACCCACGTAAATCTTGAAAAAACATCAACTATGACTAGTCCAAATGAGTTACCACCGAGACTCTTGTAGGCATTTGGACCAAAGAGATCCATGTGAATTAGCTCGAGTGGTCTTCTCGTGGTCATGACGTTCTTCGCGCGATGACTTCCTCCAACCTGTTTCCCTGCCTGACAAGCACTACAAAGTCTATCCTTGTCAAATATGACATCTTTTACTCCAAGGATATGCTCACCTTTAATAAGCTTATCAAGATTTCGCATGCCCACATGACCTAGTCTTCTATGCCACAACCAGCCTTTAGAAGATTTAGCAATTAAGCAAGTTCTAGGTTGAGCCTTTTTAGTGAAATCAACAATGTAAAGATCACCTCTACGTATACCGGTAAAGACCATTTTACGATTGTCTCTATGAAACACTTGGCAATCTACCTCAGTAAATAGGACATTGCAACCGAAATCAGCAAGTCTAGATACTGAAAGTAAATTGTGCCCAAGAGATTCAACGAGCATGACATTTTGTATGGAGCTATCATGTGAGATGGCCACCTTACCTAGGCCAACCGCCTTACCCTTTGAGTTATCACCAAAAGTGACATACTTTCGAGGGCCGTCGTTTTCAGCAAGCTCACGGAACATATCTTTATCGCCGGTCATATGATCAGTACATCCACTATCAAGGACCCATTCCTTTCCTCCGGCCATGTAGCCGCAAAGATTTGTCATAAGACCAAAGTGTCTCATCGCATCATCAAGATCATAGTCACTATCATCATCCTCATCATAGTATCCATGTTCAATATCATCTTGTGATTGATAAACTCCTAGAGAGGGTAATTCATTAGATAAATGATCATTTATATGGTTATCTTTTTGAATTCTAATGGCTTCGGAGATGATATTGCTAATGATCCCAACATGTCCTATGGCACGCATGAGATTGGTAAGCTCAAATAAACAATCACCAAAGCTAGGATCACTAGAATTCATCTTACTCAAGGCAATAGACTTATGGAGAATTTCGTCTAAAATTTTCAAGGAATAATTTGGAAATCGTTCCTCGAGAAATCTCCATATAGTATAGGCACAATCAAGAGTAGGCAAGCTAGCAATCAAATTTTAGGGCAAACCTCTTATGATAAGATTGATAGTTCTAAGATTGCGAATCATGTCAAGATCCTCTTCGGGTGTGGGATGCAAAGGATCAATATGAGGTGCACAAGGGCTAGTAATGTACTTGTTCAAGTAATATTCATTGAAAGTCTCAAGCATTTCATTTTTCCACTCATGAAAATATTCTCCATCAAGAATAGGCACTCTACGTCTAAGACTCCCCAAAGTAGACACATCCATCTTCCTCCAAAGGTGTTTAAACCAAGGCAATGGAGACCAATGCTCTGATACCAATTGAAATGATTGAGAAGAGGTGTCTAGAGGGGGGGTGAATAGACTCTAATCAAGAAAAGTTGCAGTTTTTAATTTCTCTTATGTTGATGTGGAGTTTTAGCACATGTTTAAACATTCACAATACATATCAAGCAAGCATGCAAGGATACAAGAGTATATGAGCAGCGGAAAGTAAAGCATGCAAGTTGCAAGAATGTAAAGAGAAGGGATTGGAGTGTGCAAACGCAATTTGGAGACACGGAGATTTTTTTATCCGTGGTTCCGATAGGTGGTGCTATTGTACATCCACGTTGATGGAGACTTCAACCCACGAAGGGTAACGGTTGCGCGAGTCCACGGAGGGCTCCACCCACGAAGGGTCCACGAAGAAGCAAACTTGTCTATCCCACCATGGCCGTCGCCCACGAAGGACTTGCCTCACTAGGGTAGATATTCACGAAGTAGGCGATCTCCTTGCCCTTACAAACTCCTTGGTTCAACTCCACAATCTTGACGGAGGCTCCCAAGTGACACCTAGCCAATCTAGGAGACACCACTCTCCAAGAAGTAACAAATGGTGTGTTGATGATGAACTCCTTGCTCTTGTGCTTCAAATTATAGTCTCCCCAACACTCAACTCTCTCTCATAGGATTGGATTTGGCGGAAAGAAGATTTGAGTGGAAAGCAACTTGGGGAAGGCTAGAGATCGAGATTTATGTGGTTGGAATGGAATATCTTGACCTCAACACAAGTGTAGGTGGTTCTCTCTCAGAAAATATGTATTGGAAGTGTAGGCATGTTCTGATGGCTCTCTCCACGAATGAAGAGTGGGTGGAGGGGTATATATAGCCTCCACACAAAATCTAACCGTTACACACAAATCACCAAACTCGGTGGGACCGAATCAGAGACCTCGGTCAGACCGAATTGGTTCATAATGTGACCGTTAGGTGTTTCAGTGGGACCGACATGTCAACTCGATGGGACCGATATCATTAGGGTTAGGGCATAACGTAATCTCGGTGAGACCGATTACACAAACTCGGTGGGACCGATTTTGGTAATAGTCAAACAGAGAGTTGGTCAGTCAAACTCGGTGGGACCGATTCGCTCATCTCGGTTGGACCGAAACGTTACGAAGGGGTGACAGAGAGTTTGCATTGCAATCTCGGTGCGACCGATTGCAAATTTCGATGAGACCGAAATTATTGCAATAGGCAACAAAGAGTTTGCAATCCCATCTCGGTGAGACCGAGATCCCTATCGATGAGACCGAAAAGACTAGGGTTTCTGGCAGTGGCTATGTCAACTGAACTCGGTGGCACCGGATAGAAAGAATCGGTGGGTTCGAGTTTGACTTTTAGCTTTGGAACATATGTGGATATGAGAAAGTGGTTGAGGGCTTTGGAGCATATCACTAAGCACTTTGAGCAAGCAAGCCATTAAGCAACACCTCATCCCCTCTTAATAGTATTGGCTTTCCTATGGACTCATTTGATCTTGGACCACTAAAATAGAAAATGTAGAGTCCTGAGCTTTGAGCTTGAGCCAATCCTTTGTCTTCAGCATCTTGAAGGGGTTCCACGTCCTCTAGTCCATGCCACTCCATTGTTGAACTCATCTGAAACATACTAGATAGAAGCATTAGTCCAACAAAAGTTATGTTGACATTAATTACCAAAATCACCCAGGGAGCACTTGTGCTTTCACTTGGCCAACCAAGATCCTGGACCGAGGCATTGCTATGATCTTGTAAGCGTGTCTCTCTCTCTTGTATTGTTCTATGCCTGCCAGCGTGCTTTGCTAGGATTTTCGACCAGTAATCCCTTTGTGCAGACAATGATTTCTACTACTGGCTGCTAAATTAGATATGTAGATGTCATACATGATACTACCTCGTACCTCCGTCCCTAAATATAAGTCTTTCTAGAGATTCCACTATAGGCTACATACGGAGCAAAATGAGTGAATCTACACTCGAAAATGCATCTATATACATCTGTTTGTGGTCCATACTGGAATCTCTACATAGACATATATTTAGGAATAGAGGCAGTACGTTACACAAAATCGTAGGTGGCATGTAGGAATGCCAGTGCACTACATTAGGCTCCCTTAGAGTGCCCGCTAGTCCAGCACACAGAGTCATGGCTAGTTTATGCTACACACACAATCATTAATTGGTGGTTTACATATGCGCAAGGGATATGCAATGTATTATCATGTAGAGATGTCTGAAATTAGCCGTGTCAACTTGCAGATAGGGTTACACAATGAAAAAGTACAAGATGTATGTGGCAATTTCATGGAACATCGCAAAAAAAGGAGAGCCAGCGGTGAGCCTATACAGTGTGCTATGGTACGTCACTCCTCCATTGCAATCATCGTGATATGTTATTTGTATGTCAGTTCTATTGGCCAAGTTTCTTAGGGACAGTTACTACGAGTTATCCTAAGAAAATAAGCACTTGTGAATATAAGCTCCATGTAATAAGCCAACCAGTTCTTTTCATTGCGTTTTCAGCTTATCTTTGGTATGATCAGTGAAAAGTCTAGATTGCATTATATTTTTTCATTTTGCTGCCCATATGAAAATTAATTTGACTTGCAAACATCACAAATTGAACCCAGTGCAGTAATTAATATGATAGGAAAACAGACCATCACTATTTGCTCAAAATGCAAATACAAAGATACCATCTACTTGGCACAATCTACTTTGGTCAATGTTTTCCATAAAGACCCCATTGCCTAATTTAAACAAAGAACGCATGACCCACATTTAAATGAAGAACAATTATTTATTGAAATTCGATGGTCCAGGTGGCTGGTTATTATCATGTAGCAGCACCACCTGAAAGCATCATATAGCAGCAGCAGCTCATAGCAACTCATCATACAGCAGCAGCAGTGTGCAATTCATCATAAACCAGCAGCAGCTCATAGCAATTCATCATATAGCAGCAGCAGGAGCAGCTCATAGCAATTCATCATATAGCAGCAGCAGCTCATAGCAATTCATCATATAGCAGCAACAGGAGCAGCTCATAGCAATGCATCATATAGCAGCAGCAGAAGCAGGTCATAGCATTTCATCGTATAGTGGATCAGAATGAAAATTTGGCAAAAAATCAGAGGAGATCCTCACCTTGTTGGATGAGCTCATCCTTCAACAGCACCTCAAGGCCACGACCTAGGAGGTGGGGAGGGGGAATAAGGTGCCTTCTGCCACAGTGTGGCATCATCCGTAGTTGTGCAGCGCCTACCAGAGTAGTGCGTTGGACGAACCACAGTGGAGCAGCTGCTGGAGACCATGAGAATGAGGGGCGGCGCTAGAAGGAGGAGCAGCCAGGGAGATTTGCCCCTACACGCCGGCCATGTAGCCTAGCTGGACAGAGCATCGTCGAGGACCAGGCCAGATGGGACCAGTGGCGACGGCTCGCTGGAGGAACCCTAGTGCTGCAAGCAGGGGATCGAGGTAGAGGGAAAGGGGAGAGGAGATGCAAGCGGGCTGGGCAATGAACGCTTGCGTGTTTGTTTTTGCTTGAGGGTGAGGTGTGACGCGGGCGTCAACAGTTGCATTTTGAGTGTAATATAGGAAGACAACAGAGTCATTTCACTGTTCCCCTTCCCTTCAATTTTTAGTGAGGTTCTACCCGAAACACCCCCCTCCAAAGCGAAATTGGTTAAGCCCAAGCCCATAACTCAAAAATGACTTCTTTACATCTTTTATGGCTTATTTTGACAATAAGCCCTGAAAAGGCGGAATAGAACTGGCCCTTAACCTGCAATTCAATTGTGCGTGCAATGATGAATCACTCCTGCCTGCTATATTGTACATTTAGGCATCATCATACATGGCATAACCTAATACATGTTCATTCCATTGTAGAATCTGGAATATGCAATGTTTATGTTAGTTCATACGTTGCACATGATGTTTAAATGCCCCTTAAATCTGGTCAGTCAAGTGATGGTCTTTAAGCCTCCTTCTTTGCTTCTTTTCTTGATATGTAAGATTTGCTCACACATCTGTTCAATTGCTTGTTTGCATCAGCCAGCCACACTAGGACTGTTTGCTTCGATTACTTGCTGTTCTTGACCTAACACTCTAACAGAGCTTGTCAACGATTTAAACACTAAGGGCTATTGTAGTGGGGCCTTTTCTAACTCATAGGTGACATAAAGGTTTGGCTGTACACTAAAGTAGGCTCTCCAAGAGTACCTGGAGATCCAGTTCGAAGGGATGCCTAGTTTTTACATAGTGCAGACATAGTAAATGCTCATTTCATTGTGTGCAAGTGCAAGAGATGCGGCATGTTTCATTATGTGGTGTTGTTTTGTTATAATCTCATCCTTTTGCATTCACAGACTGGAAAGTATGCATATTTATCTTCCAAGGAGACGAGTAACTAGTTTGTGTCACCTTGCAGAGGGGGTGCAATGAAGATAAGATTGAGGATTTCCAAGTACAAGACGTTAGGAAGGAGCCTTGCAAGAGAAGTAGGAGCTGCCCTGAGCCTCTTCAACCTGTTAAGGTAAGTCAATGTATCCAACTCAATAGTTCAATTCCTTGTTTGTTTCAGGCATAGTTAATTTGCTCTTTTCAATTGCTTTATTTGTCCTCAGTTAATGAGATGCCCAAAGAATGATGTCTGATGTTGGGTACTTGTATAACTATTAGTTGACATAATTAAAGGCCTTACCATTTAATTACTCTGCCGAAGTGTGCCTGAAGCTTTGAAGTCTATTAACCAACTATTATTGCATGAGGCTCACAATCTAGTTTATACTAGGCTAATGATTGCATAGTTTTGCTTGCTGTAGTATGTTTCTATGAAACCCTCCGCTGTTCATTATGCTCCCTAAGACTTTAATTGAGCTACATAATGGCCAACTGCTTGCTTACTTCTACGCAACATGCTGTCTAAATTTGTAACTTGTCTGTGTTTTGGATTGGGCCCCAACATCATGCTCCTCTGGTGAGCTAAGAGAGATTTCTGTATGCAGGCTGCACAGACTACCTTTTTTTATAATTTTTAAAATATCACCTGCTTATGCTTCATGACGTGTAACATTATTGTTAGTCCTGTTTTGCCATGTACAAAATAGTCTGTCTTGCTCGCTTCACTGTTGTAACTATATTTTTGCCCTAGTCATGTGTACTTACATAAACATTTCAGGATGAAGTGACATCAACACAAAGATCTACGAGCAGTGCGGCATGGCCGTTACGGAATGATTATGGATTGGAATTGGAATGTGCGAATGTTCTCGAGCATCAACTAGAGGTGGCAAGACAACGCGTACATGATTCTCAATGTACAATCAACAAGTTGAGACTGGACATGCAGGTATTAGATGCAGGAGTCAAAAAAATGAAACAAGACACTGAGGTAACAATGAAGGAATTGGAGATTCTGCAGACTGAAATTTGTGCTATCTAAATCCGGCCAATCCTATTTTCTGAAGAGATTATAGTTCAAATGGTAAGTTATGTTGATGCGCGTCCATGATGTATGAGCTGTATTTGCCCAGTGTATGCAATTTGCTATTTGTGTATGCTTTATTATCACAGGTGCCGAACCATAATGCCCAGTGGGTATAATCGGCTGTAATTTCTTTATTGTATAGTGTAGGATTATTCTGCGTTTATATGCCTTAGTCTCTTTATTGTATAGTGTATGTTTTTTAGAGGTGATAGTATAGAGTAGGATAATTCTTTGAATATGCTATATCGTTCAAACGGGGGCCAACTCGCCCAACCGTTGTAGTGACCATGGCCCTCCACAGGCCGTACGATCCATGGGCCATCTACGGAACGGACGATCCATGGCCTTCTATGGCCGTCGGATCCGTGGGCCTTCTATGGGCTGTCGGATCCATGGGCCTTCTATCGGCCGTCGGATCCATGGGCCTTCTTGGCCGTTGGATCCATGGGCCTTCTATGGGCCGTCAGGTCAATGGGCCTTCTACGTCCCGTAGGATCCATGGGCCTTCTACGGGCCGTCTCATCTATGGGCCTTGTACGGGCCGTATAAGGGGCCGTAAATAGGCTAGAGTGGAAATCGTACGTTTTATGGGGTGACCATAACGGGCCGTTAATAGGCCGTATTTGATGATGCTATGAAAATGGCCCAACAGATTAATGGGCCACAAACGGGCCTACTGTATCCACGGGCTGAATTTGGCCCACAAGCAGAAAAGGCCAGTAACGGGCCGTAAGTAACTGAATGTTGGAAATGAGCCCAAGAATAAATGGGCCCTGAGAAGGCCGAAAGGTAACACGGGCTGGAAACGACCCAATGGAATAATGGGCCGCTGTACACTGTTCATTACGGGCCGGTTTCCCCATGGGCCGTTAATGGGCCAAGAGTTACAAAGGGACTCATATGGGCCGAAATACGTCATGGGCCATACATGGGTCGTAAGTTACAACAGGCTGGAATCATATTGGACGGCCCAGATGACACTACTGGGACCAAATCCGGTAGGCCATAACGGGCCGTGAGTTAGCGGGCTGTAAATGGGCTATATGCGAACATGCCGTTAACAGGCTTTCTGTGCGCCGGCCCGCCACCTTTTGACCAAGTCAAACGGGCCGGCCTTTTCACAGGAATGGGCCTCTGTTAGGCCGTGCCACGTGTCGACGTATCATAGGCGCCTTGGGTCCAATGAGTGGATGACATCTATCCCAACGGTGAGCCGACACGTGTTTCCTCCAGCCAATGATGATTTTACACGTGGAAAATCCCCATTTGTCGGGGCTGTTAACGGGTTATCAGATCCAAAACCGGACCGATAGCTTAACAACGTTCCGTTATGGTGGATGCCACGGGTCGGTCACCCTTGACGAAAGCACTTCTGTGACGCGCGATTTATCGTCATGGAAGTGGACACTTCCGTGATGATAATTTTGGTAATGCCATGGAACACTTCTATGAAAGCACGATTTATCGTCACGTGTCGACGTATCATAGGCGCCTTGGGTCCAATGAGTGGATGACATCTGTCCCAACGGTGAGCCGACACGTGTTTCCTCCAGCCAATGATGATTTTACACGTGGAAAATCCCCATTTGTCAGGGCTGTTAACGGGTTATCGGATCCAAAACCGGACCCGATAGCTTAACAGCGTTCCGTTATGGTGGATGCCACGTGTCGGTCACCCTTGACGAAAGCACTTCTGTGACGCGCGATTTATCGTCATGGAAGTGGACACTTCCGTGATGATAATTTTGGTAATGTCATGGAACACTTCTACGACAACACATGTATGACTATCTTGATTCTGTCATAAATCGTCATGGATGTACATGCATGACAAAAAACGCGACCTACTGTGACAAACACGTATCATCACGGAAGTGTATTTTTTTTGTAGTGTTAGTGAATACATGAACTCCTCAAACTACGGTCATCACCGGGAGTGGTCCCGATTATTGTCACTTCGGGGTTACCGGATCATAACACATAATAGGTGACTATTGACTTGCAAGATAGGATCAAGAACTCACATATATTCACGAAAACATAATAGGTTCAGATCTGAATTCATGGCACTCGGGCCCTAGTGACAAGCATTAAGCATAGCAAAGTCATAGCAACATCAATCTCAGAACATAATGGATACTAGAGATCAAACCCTAACAAAACTAACTCGATTACATGATAAATCTCATCCAACCCATCACCGTCCAGCAAGCCTATGATGGAATTACTCACGCGCGGCGGTGAGCATCATGAAATTGGTGATGGAGGAAGGTTGATGATGATGACGGCGATGGATTCCACTCTCCGGAGCCCCGAACGAACTCCAGACCAGCCCTCCCGAGAGAGATTAGGTCTTGGCAGCGGCTCTGTATCGTAAAACGCGATGAATCCTTCTCTCTGATTTTTTTCTCCCTGAACATGAATATATAGAGTTGGAGTTGAGGTCGGTGGAGCACCAGGGGGCCCACGAGGCAGGGGGCGTGCTCAGGGGGGCAGGCGCGCCCCCCACCCTCGTGGACAGGGTGTGGGCCCCCTGGTCTTGATTCTTTAGCCAGTATTTTTTATAAATTCCAAAAATATTCTCTATGAAGTTTCAGGTCATTTCGAGAACTTTTATTTCTGCACAAAAATAACACCATGGCAATTCTGCTGAAAATAGCGTCAGTCCGGGTTAGTTCCATTCAAATCATGCAAGTTAGAGTCTAAAACAAGGGCAAAAGTGTTTGGAAAAGTAGATACGATGTAGACGTATCAGTCTACGTACCCTCGTAGACCGTAAGTGGAAGCGTTTAACAACGCGGTTGATGTAGTCGAACTTCTTCACGCTCCAACTGATCAAGTACCGAACGCACGACACCTCCGCATTCTACAAACGTTCAGCTCGGTGACGTCCTCGCCTTCTTGATCCAGGAAGACGGGCGAAGTAGTAGATGAGTTCCGGCAGCACGACAGCGTGGTGACGGTGATGGTGATGCGACCTCCGCGGGGTTTTGAAGGAAATATGCCCTAGAGGCAATAATAAAGTTGTTATTTATATTTCCTTATGTCATGATAAATGTTTATTATTCATGCTAGAATGGTATTAACCGGAAACTTGATACATGTGTGAATACATAGACAAAACAAAGTGTCCCTAGGATGCCTCTACTTGACTAGCTCGTTAATCAAAGATGGTTAAGTTTCCTGACCATAGACATGTGTTATCATTTGATGAACGGGATCGCATCATTAGGAGAATGATGTGATGGACAAGACCCATCCGTTAGCTTAGCATAATGATCGTTAAGTTTTATTGCTATTGCTTTCTTCATGACTTATGCATACTCCTTTGACTATGAGATTATGCAACTCCCGAATACCGGAGGAACACCTTGTGTGCTATCAAATGTCACAACGTAACTGGGTGATTATAAAGATGCTCTATAGGTGTCTCCGAAGGTGTTTGTTGGGTTGGCATAGATCGAGATTAGGATTTGTCACTCCGAGTATCGGAGAGGTATCTCTGGGCCCTCTCGGTAATGCACATCATGATAAGCCTTGGCTAATGAGTTAGTTGCGGGATGATGCATTACGGAACAAGTAAAGAGACTTGCCGGTAACGAGATTGAACTAGGTATGAGGATACCGACGATCGAATCTCGGGCAAGTAACATACCGATGACAAAGGGAATGACGTATGTTGTCATTGCGGTTTGACCGATAAAGATGTTCGTAGAATATGTAGGAACCAATATGAGCATCCAGGTTCCGCTGTTGGTTATTGATCGAAGATGTGTCTCGGTCATGTCTACATAGTTCTCGAACCCGTAGGGTCCGCACGCTTAACGTTCAATGACGATTTGTATTATGAGTTATGTGTTTTGGTGACCGAAGATTGTTCAGAGTCTCGGATAAGATCACAGACATGACGAGGAGTCTCGAAATGGTCAAGAGGTAAAGATTGATATATTGGACGATGATATTCGGACACCGGAATGGTTCCGGATTGTTTCGGGTATTTTTCAGAGTACCGGGAGGTTACCGGAGCCCCCCGAGGAAAGTAATGGGTCACTATGGGCCATAGGGGAGAGAGAGGGGAGCCCACAAGGGGTGGCACGCGCCCCCCATGGGCTGTCCGTATTGGACAAGGGGAAGGGGGCGCGGCACCCCTTTCCTTCCCCATGTCCCTCTCCTTCCCTCTTTTCCCCTCCATGAGAAGGAATAGGAGGGGGGGCCGAATCCTACTAGGACAAGGAGTCCTAGTAGGACTCCCCTCTCTTGGCGCGCCCCCTAGGGCCAGCCTCCTCCCCTGTCCTCCTTTATATACGTGGGCAGGGCACCCCTTGGAGACACACCAATTGTTCCAAGCCGTGTGCGGTGTCTCTCTCCACAGTTTACTCCTCCGGTCATATTCACGTAGTGCTTAGGCGAAGCCCTGCACGGATCACATCACCATCACAGTCACCATGCCGTCATGCTGAAGAAACTCTCCCTCGACCCTCTGCTGGATCAAGAGTTCGAGGGACGTCATCGAGCTGAATGTGTGCTGAACTCGGAGGTGTCGTACGTTCGGTACTTGATCGGTTGGATTGCGAAGACGTTCGACTACATCAACCGCATTAAACTAACGCTTCCGCTTTCAGTCTACAAGGGTACTTGGACACACTATCCCCCTCTCGTTGCTATGCATCTCCTAGATAGATCTTGCGTGATCGTAGGAATTTTTTTGAAATCACATGCTACTTTCGCAACAGTGGCATCCGAGCCAGTTCTATGCGTAGATGATTTGCACGAGTAGAAGACAAAGAGTTGTGGGTGGTGATAGTCATACTGCATACCACCAACGTCTTATTTTGATTCGACGGTATTTTTGGATGAAGCAGCCCGGACCAACCTTACATGACCACGTTCATGAGACCGGTTCCACCGACATACATGCAACTCGTTTTGCATAAAGGTGGCTGGCGGGTGTCTGTTTCTCCAACTTTAGTTGAATCGAATTTGACTACGGCCGGTCCTTGTTGTGATGCGTAGGTAAGAACGGTTCTTACTAGAAGCCCGTAGCAGCCACGTAAAACTTGCAACAACAAAGTAGAGGATGTCTAACTTGTTTTTGCAGGGCATGTTGTGATATGATATGGTCAAGACATGATGTGATATACGTTATTGTATGAGATGATCATGTTTTGTAAAAGTTATCGGCAACTGGCGGGAGCCTTATGGTTGTCGCTTTATTGTATGAAATGCAAACACCATGTAATTGCTTTACTTTATCACTATGCGTTAGCGATAGTTGTAGAAGCAATAGTTGGCGAGACGACAATGACGCTATGATGGAGATCAAGGTGTCAAGCCGGTGACGATGGAAATCATGACGGTGCTTTGGAGATGGAGATCAAAGGCACAAGATGATGATGGCCATATCATGTCACATATTTTTATTGCATGTGATGTTTATCTTTTATGCATATTATTTTGCTTAATACAGCGGTAGCATTATAAGATGACCCCTCACTAAAATTTCAAGGTATAAGTGTTCTCCCTGAGTATGCACCGTTGCGACAGTTCGTCGTGCCGCGACACCATGTGATGATCGGGTGTGATAAGCTCTACGTTCACATACAACGGGTGCAAGACAGTTTTGCACGTGTGGAATACTCAGGTTAAACTTGGCGAGCCTAGCATGTACAGACATGGCCTCGGAACACTGGAGACTGAAAGGTCGAGCGTGAATCATATAGTAGATATGATCAACATAGAGATGTTCACCATTGAAAACTACTCCATCTCACGTGATGATCGGACATGGTTTAGTTGATTTGGATCACCTTATCATTTAGATGACTCGAGGGATGTCTATCTAAGTGGGAGTTCTTAAGTAATATGATTAATTGAACTTTAATTTATCATGAACTTAGTCTTGATAGTATTTGCAAATTATGTTGTAGATCAATAGCTCGCGATGTAGCTCCCCGTTTATTTTTGATATGTTCCTAGAGAAAAATAAGTTGAAAGATGATAGTAGCAATGATGAGGACTTGGTCCGTGATCTGAGGATTATCCTCATTGCTGCACAGAACAATTATGTCCTTAATGCACCGCTAGGTGACAGACCTATTGCGGGAGCAGATGCAGATGTTATGAACGTTTGACAAAGCTCGGTATGATGACTACTTGATAGTTTAGTGCACCCTGCTTTACGGCTTAGAACCGGGACTTCAAAAAAAATTGAACGCCACAGAGCATATGAGATGTTCCAAGAGATGAAATTGGTATTTCAGTCTCATGCCCGTGTCGAGAGGTATGAGACCTTTGACAAGTACTTTGCCTACAAGATGGAGGAGAATAGCTCAACCAATGAGCATGTGCTCAGAATGTCTGAGTACTACAATCGCTTGAATCAAGTGGGAGTTAATCTTCCAGATAAGATAGTGATTGACAGAGTTCTCTAGTCACTATCACCAAGTTACTGGAACTTTGTGATGAACTATAATATGCAAGGGATGACGAAAATGATTCATGAGCTCTTCACGATGTTGAAATCGGCGAAGGTAGAAATCAAGAAAGAGCATCAAGTGTTGATGGTTAACAAGACCACTAGTTTCAAGAAAAAGGGCAAAGGGAAAGAAAGGGAACTTCAAGAAGAATGGCAAGAAAGTTGCCACTTCCGTGAAGAAGCCCAAAGCTGAACCCAAGCCTGAAACTGAGTGCTTCTACTGCAAAGGAAATGGTTACTGGAAGCGGAACTACCCCAAATACTTGGCGGATAAGAAGGATGGCATAGTGAACAAAGGTATATGTGATATACATGTTATTGATGTGTACTTTACTAGTGTTCATAGTAACCCCTGGGTATTTGATACCGGTTCAGTTGCTAAGGTTAGTAACTCAAAACAGTAGTTGCAGAATGAACAAAGACTAGCTATGGGCGAAGTGACGATGTGTGTTGGAAGTGATTGCAAGGTTGATATGATCACCATCGCACACTCCCTCTACCTTCGAGATTAGTGTTGAACCTAAATAAATGTTATTTGGTGTTTGCGTTGAGCATGAATATGATTAGATCACGTTTATTGCAATACGGTTATTCATTTAAGTCAGAGAATAATTGTTATTCTGTTCACATGAATAAAACCTTCAATGGTCTTACACCCAATGTGAATGGTTTATTGAATCTCGATCGTAGTGATACACATATTCATAATATTGATGCCAAAAGATGCAAAGTTGATAATGATAGTGCAACATATTTGTGGCACTGCTATTTAGGTCATATTGGCGTAAAGCGCATGAAGAAACTCCATATGGATGGATTTTTGGAATCACTTGATTATGAATCATTTGATACTTGCGAACCATTCCTCATGGGCAAGATGACTAAAACTCCGTTCTTCGGAACAATGGAGCGAGCCAATGACTTATTGGAAATAATACATACCGATGTATGCGGTCCGATGAGTGTTGAGGCTCGCGGCGAGTATCGTTATTTTCTGACCTTCACAGATGATTTGAGCAGATATGGATATATCTACTTAATGAAACACAAGTCTGAAACATTTGAAAAGTTCAAAGAATTTCAGAGTGAAGTGGAGAATCATCGTCATAAGAAAATAAAGTTTCTACGATCTGATCGCAGAGGCGAATATTAGAGTTACGAGTTTGGCCTTGATTTAAAACAAATGTGGAATAGTTTCACAACTCACGCCACCTGGAAGACCACAACGTAATGGTGTGTCCGAATGTCTTAACCATACTTTATTAGATATGGTGCGATCTATGATGTCTCTTACCGATTTACCACTATCGTTTTGGGGTTATGCATTAGAGACAACTGCATTCACGTTCAATAGGGCACTATCTAAATCCGTTGAGACGACACCATATGAACTATGGTTTGGCAAGAAACCTAAGCTGTCGTTTCTTAAAGTTTGGGGTTGCGTTGCTTATGTGAAAAAGCTTTAGCCTGATAAGCTCGAACCCAAATCGGAGAAATGTGTCTTCATCGGATACCCAAAGGAGACTGTTGGGTACACCTTCTATCACAGATCAAAAGGCAAGATATTCGTTGCTAAGAATGGATCCTTTCTAGAGAAGGAGTTTCTCTCGAAAGAAGTGAGTCGGAGGAAAGTAGAACTTGATGAGGTAATTGTACCTTCTCCCGAATTGGAAAGTAGTTCATCATAGAAACCAGTTCCAGTGATTCCTACACCAATTAGTGAGGAAGCTAATGATGATGATCATGAAACTTCAGATCAAGTTACTACCGAACCTCGTAGGTCAACCAAAGTATGGTCCGCACCAGAGTGGTACGGTAATCCTGTTCTGGAGGTCATGTTACTTGACCATGACGAACCTACGAACTATGAGGAAGCGATGATGTGCTCAGGTTCCGCAAAATGGCTTGAGGCCATGAAAAGAGATGGGATCCATGTATGAGAACAAAGTATGGACTTCGGTTGACTTGCCCGGTGATCGGCAAGCCATAGAAAATAAAATGGATCTTCAAGAAGAAGGCTGACGCTAACGGTAATGTTACTGTCTACAAAGCTCGACTTGTTGCGAAAGGTTTCGACAAGTTCAAAGTGTTCACTACGATGAGATTTTCTCACTCGTAGCGATGCTTAAGTCTGTCTGAATCATGTTGGCAAATTGTCGCATTTTATGAAATCTGGCAAATGGATGTCAAAACTGCATTCCTCAATGGATTTCTTAAAGAAGAGTTGTATATGATGCAACCAGAAGGTTTTGTTGATCCTAAAGGTGCTAACAAAGTGTGCAAGCTCCAGCAATCCATTTATGGACTGGTGCAAGCCTCTCGGAGTTGGAATATACGCTTTGATAGTGTGATCAAAGCATATGGTTTTATACAGACTTGTGGTGAAGCCTGTATTTACAAGAAAGTGAGTGGGAGCACTACAATCTTTCTGATAAGTATATGTGAATGACATATTGTTGATCGGAAATGATGTAGAATTTTCTGGAAAGCATAAAGGAGTGTTTGAAAGGATTTTTTCAAAGAAAGACCTCGGTGAAGCTGCTTACATACTGGGCATCAAGATCTATAGAGATAGATCAAGACGCTTGATAAGACTTTCGATGAGTACATACCTTGATGAGATTTTGAAGGAGTTCAAAATGGATCGGTGAAAGAAGGATTTCTTGCCTGAGTTGTAAGGTATGAAGTTGAGTCAGACTCAATGCCCGACCACTGCAGAAGATAGAGAGAGAATGAAAGTCATTCCCTATGCCTCAGCCATAGGTTCTATAAAGTATGCCATGCTGTATACCAGACCTATTGTGTACCTTGCCATGAGTTTGGCAAAGGGGAACAATAGTGATCCAGCAGTAGATCACTGGAAAGCGGTCAAAATTATCCTTAGAAGACTAAGGAAATGTTTTCTCAATTATGGAAGTGACAAAGAGTTCGTCGTAAAGGGTTATGTCGATGCAAGCTTCGGCACTAATCCGGATGGCTCCGAGTCTCAATCTGGATGCATATTGAAAGTGGGAGCAATTAGCTAGAGTAGCTCCATGCAGAGCATTCTAGACATAGAAATTTATAAAATACATACGGATTTGAATGTGGCAGACCCTTTGACTAAACCTCTCTCACAAGGAAAACATGATCACACCTTAGTACTCTTTGGGTGTTAATCACATAGCGATGTGAACTAGGTTACTGACTCTAGTAAACCCTTTGAGTGTTTGTCGCATGGCGATGTGAACTATGGGTGTTAATCACATGGTGATGTGAACTATTGGTGTTAAATCACATGGCGATGTGAACTAGATTATTGACTCTAGTGCAAGTGGGAGACTGAAGGAAATATGCCCTAGAGGCACTAATAAAGTTGTTATTTATATTTCCTTATGTCATGATCAATGTTTATTATTCATGCTAGAATTGTATTAACCAGAAACTTGATACATGTGTGAATACATAGACAAAACAAAGTGTCCCTAGTATGCCTCTACTTGACTAGCTCGTTAATCAAAGATGTTTAAGTGTCCTGACCATAGACATGTGCTGCCATTTGATGAACGGGATCACATCATTAGGAGAATGATGTGATGGACAAGACCCATCCGTTAGCTTAGCATACTGATGGTTAAGTTTTATTGCTATTGCTTTCTTCATGACTTATACATATTCCTTATACTATGAGATTATGCAACTCCCGAATACCGGAGGAACACCTTGTGTGCTATCAAACATCACAACGTAACTGGGTGATTATAAAGATGCTCTACAGGTGTCTCCGAAGGTGTTTGTTGGGTTGGCATAGATCGAGATTAGGATTTGTCACTCCGAATATCAGAGAGGTATCTCTGGGCCCTCTCGGTAATGCACATCATGATAAGCCCTTGCAAGCAATGTGACCAATGAGTTAGTTGCGGGATGATGCATTACGGAATGAGTAAAGAGACTTGCCAGTAACGAGATTGAACTAGGTATGAGGATACCGACGATCGAATCTCGGGCAAGTACCATACCGATGACAAAGGGAATGACGTATGTTGTCATTACGTTTTGACTGATAAAGATCTTTGTAGAATATGTAGGAACCAATATGAGCATCCAGGTTCCGCTGTTGGTTATTAATTGGAGATGTGCCTCGGTCATGTCTACACAGTTCTCGAACCCGTAGGGTCCGCATGCTTAACGTTCGATGACAATTTGTATTATGAGTTATGTGTTTTGGTGACCGAAGATTGTTCGGAGTCCCGGATGAGATCACGGACATGACGAGGAGTCTTGAAATGGTCAAGAGGTAAAGATTAATATATTGGACGATGATATTCGGACACCGAAATGGTTCCGGGTCGTTTCAGGTATTTTTCGGAGTACCGAGAGGTTACCGGAACCCCCAGGGGAAAGTAATGGGCCACTATGGGCCATAGGGGAGAGAGAGGGGAGCCCACAAGGGGTGGCGCGCCCCTCCCCCATGGGTTGTCCAAATTGGACAAGGGGAAGGGGGCGCGGCCCCCCTTTCCTTCCCCCTCTCCCTCTCCTTCCCTCTTTTCCCCTCCATGAGAAGGAATAGGAGGGGAGGGGGCCGAATCCTACTAGGACTAGGAGTCCTAGTAGGACTCCCCTCTCTTGGCACGCCCAGCCTCCTCCCCTCTCCTCCTTTATATACGTGGGCAGGGCACCCCCTTGGAGACACACCAATTGTCCAAGCCTTGTGCGGCATCTCTCTTCCATAGTTTACTCCTCCGGTCATATTCACGTAGTGCTTAGGCGAAGCCCTGCGCGGATCACATCACCATCACCCTCACCATGCCGTCATGCTGATGAAACTCTCCCTCGACCCTCTGCTGGATCAAGAGTTCGAGGGACGTCATCGAGCTGAACGTGTGCTGAACTCGGAGGTGCCGTACGTTCAGTACTTGATCGGTTGGATTGCGAAGACGTTCAACTACATCAACCGCGTTAAACTAACGCTTCCGCTTTCGGTCTACGAGGGTACATGGACACACTCTCCCCCGCTCGTTGCTATGCATCTCCTAGATAGATCTTGCGTGATCGTAGGAATTTTTTTGAAATTGCATGCTACGTTCCCAACAGGTTTTGCCTAAGCACTACGAAAATATGACAGAGGGAGTAAACGGTGGACGGGGGCGCCGCACACGGCTAAGACAATGTTGTGTCCTTTGTGTGGCGCCCCCTCGTGTGTGTGGGGGGGGGGGGGGGGAGGGAAGGCAGCCAGGCGCGCCCTAGGGCTGGCTGCCGGCCCCTAGGGCCCCTGCCTTGCCCTGCGCCCCCTTGCCATATTTCCCAAAGGGAAAAGGAAGGAGGAAGAGAGGGAAGGAAAGGGGAGACCTAGTCTCCACTTTCCTTATCCCCTAGGCCGGCCAGCTATGGGGGCGCACCAGCCCCTTGTGGGCTGGTGTGTTCCCTCACTTGGCCCATAAGGCCCATAACTTTGTCGGGGGGGAGGGGGTGCCTGGAACACCTTCCGATGACCCGATAACCTGGTATTATCCGAAACACTTCCGGTGTCCAAATACCCTCGTCCTATATATCAATACTTACCTCTCGACCATTTCGAGACTCCTCGTCATGTGTGTGATCTTATCCGGGACTCCGAACAACATTCGGTCACCAAATCACATAACTCATATAATACTATATCGTCATCAAACGTTAAGCGTGCAGACCCTACGGGTTCGAGAACTATGTAGACATGACCGAGACACCTCCCCGGTCAATAACCAATAGCGGAACCTGGATGCCCATATTGGTGTTGGGAAATGTTGCATGAAAAAAATCTACGCACATGCAATATCTATCCATGGAGATGCATAGCAACGAGGGGGGGGGAGTGTGTCTATGTACCCTCGTAGACCGTAAGCGGAAGCGTTTCACAACATGGTTGATGTAGTCGAACTTTCTTTGCGCTCCAACAGATCTAGCACCGAACGCACGGCACCTCCGTGTTCTGCACACGTTCAGCTCGGTGACGTCCTCTGCCTTCTTGATCCAACAAGACGGCGAGGTAGCAGATGAGTTTCGATAGCACAACGGCATGGTGATGGTGATGTTATGTGATCTCCACAGGGCTTCGCCTAAGCACTATGAGAATATGACCGAGGGAGTAAATAGTGGACGGGGGGGCCGCACACGGCTAAGACTATGTTGTATCCGCCCCTCCCCACATATATATAGGTGGGAGGGGGAGGAGGCATCCAAGGCGCGCTCCAAGGGGCTGGCCACCAGCCCTAGGGCTCCTGGCTTTTTGCGCCGCCCCCCTTTCCTTGTATAAAGAAGGGGGAAGGAAAGATGGGGGAGAGGGAAGGAAGGGGGAGTCCTACTCCACACTTTCCTTGCCCTCCCCTCTTTCCTTCTCCTCCTCATATGCCGGCCTGCTATGGGGGCGCACCAGCCCCTTGTGGGCTGGTGTGTTCCCTCTTTTGGCCCATAACTTTGTCGGGGGTGCCCGAAACTCCTTTGCGGTGATCCGATAAGCACCCGGTACCCCCGAAACACTTCCGATGTCCGAATACTATCGTCCTATATATCAATCTTTACCTCTTGACCATCTCGAAACTCCTCGTCATGTCCGTGATATCATTCGGGACTCCGAACAACATTCGGTCACCAAATCATATAACTCATATAATACTATATCGTCATCGAACATTAAGCGTGCAGACCCTACAGGTTCGAGAACTATGTAGACATGACTGAGACACCTCTCCTGTCAATAACCAACAGTGGAACCTGGATGCCCATATTGATTTCTACATATTCTATGAAGATCTTTATCGGTCGAACCGTTATGACAATATACGTAATTCCCATTGTCCATCGGTATGTCACTTGCCCGAGATTCGATCGTCGTTATCTTCATACCTAGTTCAATCTCGTTACCAGAAAGTCTCTTTACTCGTTCCGTAATACATCACCTCGTGACTAACTCCTTAGTCATTTGCTTGCAAGCTTATGATGTGTATTACCGAGAGGGCCCAGAGATACCTCTCCGATACTCGGAGTGACAAAAATCCTAATCTCGATCTATGCCAACTCAACAAACACCTTCGAAGATACCTGTAGAGCATCTTTATGATCACCCAGTTACGTTGTGATGTTTGATAGCACACAAGGTATTCCTCCGGTATCCGGGAGTTGCATAATCTCATAGTCGAAGGAGTAAGTATTTGACATGAAGAAAGCAATAGCATTAAACTGAACACTCATTATGCTAAGCTGACGGGTGGGTCTTGTCCATCACATCATTCTCCTAATGATGTGACCCCGTTATCAAATGAGAACACATGTCTATGGTTAGTGATACGTCTCCGTCGTATCTATAATTTTTGATTGTTTCATGCCAATATTATTCAACTTTCACATGTTTTGGCAACTTTATATATGATTTATTGGACTAACCTATTGATCTAGTGCCTAGTGCCAGTTCCTGTTTTCTGCATGTTTTTTGTATCGCAGAGTATCCATAACAAACGAAGTCCAAATGCAATAAAATTTCACGGAGAATTATTTTGGAATATTTCTGATTTTTGGGAGTTGGAATCACCGCAAACGGAGGCCCACACAGCCCCACAAGACACCAGGGCACGCCAGAGGCCCCTGGCGCGCGGTGGTGGATTGTGCCCTCCTTGAACGTCGGTTGGAGCTCTACTTCGGGCGCAAGGAAGCTTATATCCGGAAAAAAAATTCGTGTTAAAATATCAGCGCAATCGGAGTTACGGATCTCCCGGAATATAAGAAACGGTTTTCGGCCAGATCAGGGGAGCGCGAAACAGAAGAGAACAGAGAGGGAGATCCAATCTCGGAGGGGCTCCCTCCCCTCCGGCGCCATGGAGACCAAGGACCAGAGGGGGAACTCTCATCCCCATCTAGGGGGGAGGCCAAGGATGGAGAAGAAGAAGTAGGGGGGCTCTCTCCCCCTCGCTTCCGGTGGCGCCGGATTGCCACCGGGGCAACGATCGGGACGGCGATCTACATCAACAATCTTGCTACCGTCAACACCAACTTTCTCCCCCTCTATGCAGTGGTGTAAAACCTCTTCCCCCCGCTGTAATCTCTACTTAAACATGGTGCTCAACTCCATATATTATTTCCCAATGATCTATGGTTATCCTATGATGTTTAAGTAGATCCGTTTTGTCCTATGGGTTAATCGTGATCTTGGTTGGTATGATTGTATATTTTACTAGATCGTTGATGGCGCGCGTTGCTGCGCCCGTCCATTTTTTCAATAGAATGATTGTTATTGGTGGGATGAAATATAGTAACCAAGTTTCTTGAATTTTAAGGAACTGGTAATTAATGGAGAAGATGCTATAGATAGATCTCCATCTCAAAAGGCATAAGAATAAACATTCTTTTGCCCGAATTGATATCCATCGTTCAACTTTCTTTGCATATAAAACATCACTTCCCTTTGTCTCGTATGATGCTAGAATAGCAATCCAATATGTGAGTATTAAGTTATATAGACACACACTAATTTCTAAAACCAAATGTAAAGCATACCATACTATCTAATTTAAGCCAGTCTGGAAGAGTGCTAAGTTCGTTAATATTTCTCTGTATTAAAATATAAGACATTTTTTTACACAATGATAGTGTCAAAACACGTCGTATCTTGTGATGATACAGAGGGAGTATATTCCCAGAAGATAGTCCATAGTCCACATATCCACTATTTCAACGCTGGTGGAAGAAAAATGAAAAAGTAACTGGTGACACAAAAGTAGTAATGAAACATGCTCGCCTCCAGCACTTGTTCAATTATCATCGACACATTCAGCTTTGCCCAGCCACATAGAAGCAAGATAGTGCATAAGTATTTCTAATTTTATTTTTTTGCATTGGCACCTTTCTTTACATCTTTATGTATTCCAACTCCACTTTTGCCATTCACCAAAATGGCGTGGCCAGTACCATAATCCATCATAAGCCTGCACCATAGGTATTTAAGATATGTGTTTGCATTCAACCAAATGGCAGGGCTCAGTTCATCAAGTGCGATATGATTAGTTGTGTTTGATTACAGAATCCTCGGTGTAAGAAATAATTTACTGGGTGAATAGTGGAAATGGAAAAGTACATGATCTGATGTTTCCAAGCTCTCAATAAATGGATATGGTCAGCAGCGGATGAAAAAAATCACGAAGCGAAAGCCAACAAGCCATAGGAAAATGTCGTGTGCTCACCTCCATACCTGGAAGTCAAACAAGATAATGAAAATATACAATATAATTGTTTGTGCACGCAATGTTCCACTCCTAATCCTAATCGACTACATAATGAACTCATTTTACATAAATGATTCTGCCTTCTAGTATATTTGGGTTGCCGGAAACTCTCAAGATGAATAGACGTTCTTTCATCTACCTCTATGGAGCTTCAAGCATGATTCTGAAATATAGAGAAATACCTACACCACAAGCAGTAGCAAAGTTTCAATGCAACCCACGACACCAAAGAAAGTTACGGCAGATAAACACTGACATGTCTATTAGCTTAATTCTCCATAAACTTGTGGATGTATTTATTAAGCAGTAAGATAGTTGGGCATTTTCCATTACGTCCACCCGAAGTCAAGGTCTATCATAGCAAAATGCAACCAAACTACATAAAGCATAACATAAATTAGTACATATATTAAGTTTATTGGTTAAATCACCATGACAAAATTCCATGTAAGATGAGGCATGAACTTTTATATCAAACTGAAACCACCCTTTTAAACATTTTGCTGACAAAGAACAATTTTTATTGTGCGGACGATAATTTTATATATTTTACACGCTTCAATTAATCATGCTGAAGACATTTTTTAAGAAGGACAAAGACAAGAAGAGAAGTGAGGATGCTGATAATGTAAACCAGGATAAAGCAATAATGGAGAGAACATACAAACTCGCTTGTAACTTGTGACATAGATCTTACAGTGGTGAGGCCAGTTCTACATGACTGGCCACGGAGCGAGAGCATGTGTACTCTAATGTGATGGAAGGAACGCCAGGAATCTTTTTTTTAAGAACAAGCAACAGAGTAACACTGAAGTCTCAGGAAAAGAAGGCACCTATGACTCAACCTGTCAACGGAAACACTATTATAGGAGATGAAGTTCCACCGGGAGCAGCAACATTTGTTCAACAGAAATACTGCTTCTCGTTCAACTGCCAATCATCCTAGCTGGATGCTACCATCAAGTGAGTATATGCATGCTCGGCTGGACTGTCAAACATGTAAAACATTCACCACTGTTGTGATGCTTGCAAGAGAGGTATACACTTAAATTGCCTTCAGCCGGATGGGAATGAAGGCATGTCTAATGCAGATTGGTATTTCCCAACATGTGTAATGTATAGTAAGGGAAAACCTCTGCCTCCAAAATATGGCAAGATTATAAGAAAAATTATTGCACGAAAGGCTAGTGGTGTCACTTTTCTGGGAGCTTCAGAAAACCCACGCACAAAAGATAATAGTGAAAAAGTGGAAGCAAACAGAAAGTTCCATCAAGCAGAACTCCAATGAACCTGGTAGGTCTGTATGTAACAGCGACATATTGGCCTTAGACACTGCTAGTTCAGAAGCACAATCGGCCTCTGCTTCTGAACATCAAAAGGAAAACACATACTGACACTTTGTCTAAACAAAAGGAAGGATATGCCCCATCTTCAAGAGGCGCAAGTACAAAGAGCATGGAAATCTCCAGTGAAACTAAAAGTAGTGGAGCATCAACAGGGAAGATGTAATGTAAGCAATCGTGCGGCATAAAAATATTGGTGTTAACTGTCCAAAAGATTTGAGATTACCAACACCAAAAAATTCCAGTACGAAGCTCCAAAATGAAATCAATCCAGCACCGCTAGCATGAACATCACCTGTACGCACAAATTTTTGGTATGAGAGGACACCAGGAAAATGTAATTGCTTCGTGCAATAATGAATCATACATGAACTGAAAAGCAATACAAGGAGATATAGGGAACCCTACCCGGCATGATCTTGAAAGATGTTTTGCTGCCGGCGTAGAGAGGGAGAGTGAAAAGTACCAGAGGAGGAAGGTAGCATATATACAGGTACCGCTCGGCAGCGGAAAGGATTGGCACATCAATCGGCATGAATGCGCGCTAAGAATCTGAGGTATGATTGCGAGCAGTTTCCGACAGATGAGGCGCCGATCATTATCGCCCACGGCGCTGGATCCCCTCGCGCGCCTCTTCTCTCCGTGACCACCCCCCCCCCCCCCCCCCCCCCCCGCGCGCCGACGTGGATCCGGTCGCTCGCGTCGGCTCCCCTCGGCCCTCGCGCGCCTCGGCTGGCTCGGTGGCGCTGGATCCCCTCGCACATCTCCTCTCTCCGCGTCCCTCCCTCCCTCGCATCCCTCTAGAGTCTGGACTGAGAAGTTTTTGTAGGGACAAGGAGACCCAAACCACCAGAGGCCTTCGTTAAATGGGTTGTATATTTTAGCGCTCAAATGGGCTTGCCGCTCGCGGACGGCCCAAACTACCATAGGCTTCGTTTCGGCTTCTGGAGGAGCAGCCCACAGGATAGCTGGGCCCGATTACAGACATTGCGGGACAAAACGTTTTTCACACGAGATGTGACGGCCAGAAACTCCGAGATCATGAAAACGGACGGCCGAAAACGCTACCCTGAGAGAGCTCGGTTTAGGCTCAGTTTTACTATCCTTAATTTATGGTGCTGTCCTACGGTGCCCTCCGTCTCGCGCAAACGTGAGGGCCCCCCGCTGTAGGGTGTTGCAATATGTTCATGGTTTGCTTATTGTCAGTGTTGCGGGGGATGACAGCAGCCCAAACGCGGATAGGTGGGTTATGGCGTATGGAAGTAAAGATGACTTGATACTTAATGCTATGGTTGGGTTTCACGACCTTAATGATCTTTAGTAGTTGCAGATGCTTGCTAGGGGTCCAATCATAAGTGCATATGATCCAAGTAGAGAAAGTATGTTAGCTCATGCCTCTCCCTTATATAAAATTACAAGAATGATTACCGGTACTTGTTCGATCGCCTAGGGACAAATAACTTTCTTGTTGACAAAAACTCTCTACTAAAACTAACTTAGTTGTGTTTTTATCTAAACAACCCCTAGATTTTATTTACATGCTTTTTATTATCTTGCAAACCTATCCTATCACACCTACAAAGTACTTCTAGTTTCATACTTGTTCTAGGTAAAGCGAACGTCAAGCGTGCGTAGAGTTGTATCGGTGGTCGATAGAACTTGAGGGAATATTTGTTCTACCTTTAGCTCCTCGTTGGATTCTACACTCTTATTTATCGAAGAAGGCTACAAACGATCCCCTATACCTGTGGGTAATCAAGACCCTTTTTCTAGCGCCGTTGCCGGGGAGCAATAGCGTGGGGTGAATATTCTCGTGTGTGCTTGTTTGCTTTATCACTAAGTAGTTTTTGTTTCCTGTTCTAAGTTGTTCTCTATCTTTAGTTATGGATATGGAACAAGAAACACCAAAAAAATTAGATGTACTTGCTACTCATGGAGATGGAGAACCTCCTAAAACCCTCGATGCTCGTTATGCAAAAGATATTATGCACTACTTTGATAATCCTGAGAAAACCTCATTCAACTATATAATGGGAGTAACGTTAGATCAACGTGAATACTTTAGGGATTATCGCTTGACTCATAAGGGAAAATTGTTATGGCATCAAATTCATATGTTGCATTGGTATGCTCGGGAGCTATGCTTGAGATATGATTATACTTGTTGCTCTAGGATGAACACTCCACATCTTCCCTTTTCATGTGAATTTAATGATAATGAAACCTTGGCTTCTTATGCCAATGGTATATATGATTATTATGATGTGGAACAAATAGAAGAATTTGTTGCTTTTAAGGGTGCTTATGAAATTGAATCTTTGTTTGAAAAATATGAAGCTTTTGATGATGATGTTTATAGACCTGAAAATTTTGCCATCCTTAAATATTGCTATGATAATTATAAATATAATTCCGATATTGATGAATTTATTGAGAAAGTCTCCGCTGTCCAAGAAGAAACTAATATTTTGCAGGAGTCTATGGAAGAAGGAATTGATGAAACTGTGAGCTCATTGGATGAAAAAGATGATGAGGAGAGCGAAGAACAAAAGGAGGAAGAATGGATTAGCTACCCGTGCCCGCCTTCTAATGAGAGTAACCCTCCAACTCATACATTATTTAATGTCCCTTCGTTCTCACCGAAGGATGATTGCTATGATAATTGCTATGATCCCGTTGATTCATTTGAAATATCCCTTTTTGATGATGCTTGCTATGCTTGTGGCTAAGATGCCAATATGAATTATGCTTATGGAGATGAACTTGCTATAGTTCCTTATATTAAGAATGAAATCGTTGCTATTGCACCCACACATGATAGTCCTATTATCTTTTTGAATTCTTCCAACTACACTATATTGGAGAAGTTTGCCCTTGTTAAGGATTATATTGATGGGTTGCCTTTTACCGTTGCACATGATGATTTTGATGAATATAATATGCATGTGCTTTCTTATCAGGTTGATGCTTTTTCACGTAAGCATCGCGGCTCCAAACTTTAAGAAACGACAGCTTAGGTTTCTTGCCAAACCATAGTTCATGTGGTGTCGTCTTAACGGATTTAGATGGTGCCCTATTTAACGTGAATGCAACCGTCTCTAAAGCATAACCCAAAATGATAGCGGTAAATCGGTAAGAGACATCATAGACCGCACCATATCTAATAAAGTACGGTTACAACGTTCGGACACACCATTACGCTGTGGTGTTTCAGGTGGCGTGAGTTGCGAAACTATTCCACATTGTTTCAAATGAAGACCAAACTCATAACTTAAATATTCACCTCCACGATCAGATCGTAGAAATTTTATTTTCTTGTTACGATGATTTTCCACTTCACTCTGAAATTCTTTGAACTTTTCAAATGTTTTAGACTTATGTTTCATTAAGTAGATATACCCATATCGGCTCAAATCATGTGTGAAGGTCAGAAAATAACGATACCCGCCGCGAGCCTCAACACTCATCGGACCGCATACTCAGTATGTATTATTTCCAACAAGTCAGTTGCTCGCTCCATTGTTCCGGAGAACAGAGTCTTAGTCATCTTGCCCATGAGGCATGGTTCGCAAGTATCAAGTGATTCATAATCAAGTGATTCCAAAAGCCCATCAGCATGGAGTTTCTTCATGCGCTTTACACCAATATGACCTAAATGGCAGCGCCACAAATAAGTTGCACTATCATTATTAACTTTGCATCTTTTGGCTTCAATATTATGAATATGTGTATCACTACAATCGGGAATCAACAAAAATGGACCACTCATCAAGGGTGCATGACCATAAAAGTATTACTCATATAAATAGAACAACCATTATTCTCTGATTTAAATGAATAACTGTCTCGCGTCAAACAAGATCCAGATATAATGTTCATGCTTGACGCTGGCACCAAATAACAATTATTCAGGTCTAAACTAATCCCGAAGGTAGATGTAGAGGTAGCGTGCCGACGGCGATCACATCGACTTTGGAACCATTTCCCACGCGCATCGTCACCTCGTCCTTAGCCAATCTTTAATCCGTAGCCCCTGTTTCGAGTTGCAAATAGGAGCAATAGAACCAGTATCAAATACCCAAGCGCTACTACGAGCATTAGTAAGGTACACATCAACAACATGTATATCAAATATACCTTTCACTTTGCCATCCTTCTTATCCACCAAATACTTGGGGCAGTTCTACTTCCAGTGACCAGTCCTTTTGCAGTAGAAGCACTCAGTTTCAGGCTTAGGTCCAGACTTGGGCTTCTTCCCAAGAGTAGCAACTTGCTTGCTATTCTTCTTGAAGTTCCCCTTCTTCCCTTTGCCCTTTTTCTTGAAACTAGTGGTCTTCTTGACCATCAACACTTGATGCTCCTTCTTGATTTCTACCTCCGCAGCCTTTAGCATCGCGAAGAGCTCGGGAATTGTCTTTTCCATCCCTTGCATATTATAGTTCATCCAGAAGCTTTTATAGCTTGGTGGCAGTGATTGAAGAACTTTATCAATGACACTATCATCAGGAAGATTAACTCCCAGCTGAGTCAAGTGGTTATGGTACCCAGACATTATGAGTATGTGTTCACTGACAAAACTATTCTCCTCCATCTTGCAGCTATAGAACTTGTTGGAGACTTCATATCTCTCAACTCGGGCATTTTCTTGAAATATTAACTTCAACTCCTGGAACATCTCATATGCTCCATGACGTTCAAAACGTCTTTGAAGTCCCAATTCTAAGCCGTAAAGCATGGCACACTGAACTATCAAGTAGTCATGTGCTTTGCTTTGCCAGGCGTTCATAACGTCCGGAGTTGCTCCTGCAGCGGGTCTTGCACCTAGCGGTGGTTCCAGGACATAATTCTTCTATGCAGCAATGAGGATAATCCTCAAGTTACGGACCCAGCCCGTGTAGTTGCTACCATCATCTTTCAACTTAGCTTTATCTAAGAACACATTAAAATTCAAGGGAACGGTAGCACGGGCCATTGATATACAACAACATACATATGCAAAAACTATCAGGTACTAAGTTCATGATAAATTAAAGTTCAATTAATCATATTACTTAAGAACTCCCACTTAGATAGACATCCCTCTAGTCATCTAAATGATCACGTGATCCATATCAACTAAACCATGTCCGATCATCACGTGAGATGGAGTAGTTTTTAATGGTGAACATCTCTATGTTGATCATATCTACTATATGATTCACGTTCGACCTTTCGGTCTCAGTGTTCCGAGGCCATATCTACACATGCTTGATGTCTACTACACAACCTTCTTCTTGTAGATGTTGTTGGGCCTCCAAGTGCAGAGGTTTGTAGGACAGTAGCAAATTTCCCTCAAGTGGATGACCTAAGGTTTATCAATCTGTGGGAGGCGTAGGATGAAGATGGTCTCTCTCAAGCAACCCTGCAACCAAATAACAAAGAGTCTCTTGTGTCCCCAACACACCCAATACAATGGTAAATTGTATAGGTGCACTAGTTCGGCGAAGAGATGGTGATACAAGTGCAATATGGATGGTAGATATAGGTTTTCATCATATGAAAATATAAAAACAGGAAGGTAGCAAGTGGTAAAAGTGAGCGTAAATGGTATTTCAATGCTAGGAAAAGAGGCCTAGGGTTCATACTTTCACTAGTGCAAGTTCTCTCAACTATAATAGCATGATTAGATCATATAACAATCCCTCAACATGCAACAAAGAGTCACTCCAAAGTCACTAATAGAGGAGAACATACGAAGAGAGTATTGTAGGGTACGAAACCACCTCAAAGTTATCCTTTCTGATCGATCTATTCAAGAGTCCGTAGTAAAATAACATGAAGCTATTCTTTCCGTTCGATCTATCCTAGAGTTCGTACTAGAATAACACCTTAAGACACAAATCAACCAAAACCCTAATGTCACCTAGATACTCCAATGTCACCTCAAGTATCCGTGGGTATGATTATACGATATGCATCACACAATCTCAGATTCATCTATTCAAACCAACACAAAGTACTTCAAAGAGTGCCCCAAAGTTTCTACCGGAGATTCAAGACGAAAACGTGTGCCAACCCCTATGCATAAGTTCACAAGGTCACTGAACCCGCAAGTTGATCACCAAAACATACATCAAGTAGATCACGTGAATATCCCATTGTCACCACACATAAGCACATGCAAGACATACATCAAGTGTTCTCAAATCCTTAAAGACTCAATCCGATAAGATAACTTCAAAGGGAAAAATCAATCCATTACAAGAGAGTAGAGGGGGAGAAACATCATAAGATCCAACTATAATAGCAAAGCTCACGATACATCAAGATCGTGCCAAATCAAGAACACGAGAGAGAGAGAGAGAGAGAGAGAGATCAAACACATCGCTACTAGTACATACCCTCAGCCTCGAGGGTGAACTACTCCCTCCTCGTCATGGAGAGCGCCGGGATGATGAAGATGGCCACCGGTGAGGGATTCCCCCCTCCGGCAGGGTGCCGAAATAGGTTCCCGATTGGTTTTTGGTGGCTACATAGGCTTGCAGCGGCGGAACTCCCGGTCTAGGTTATTTTCTGGAGGTTTGGGGATTTATAAGAGAGGTTGGCGTCGAGAACAAGTCAGGGGGGCCCACGGAGAGTCCACGAGGCACAGGGGCGCACCCTAGGGGGGTGGGTGCGCCCTCCACCCTCGTGGGGCCCACGGGACTCCCCTCCGGTAACTCTTCGTTCCAGTATTTTTTATATTTTCCAGAAAAAATCTCCGTTGATTTTCAGCGCATTTCGAGAACTTTTATTTCTGCACAAAAACAACACCATGGTAGTTCTGCTGAAAACAGCGTCAGTCCGGGTTAGTTATAACCAAATCATACCAAAATCATGTAAAAATATTATAAACATGGCATGAATACATCAAAAATTATAGATACGTTGGAGACGTATCAGCATCGCCAAGCTTAATTCCTGCTCGTCCTCGAGTAGGTAAATGATAAAAACAGAATTTTCGATGTGGAATGCTACCTAACATATTTATCAATGTAATCTTCTTTATTGTGGCATGAATGTTTAGATTCGAAAGATTCAAGACAAAAGTTTAATATTGACATAAAAATAATAATACTTCAAGCATACTAACAAAGTAATCATGTCTTCTCAAAATAACATGGCCAAAGAAAGTTCATCCCTACAAAATCATATAGTTTGGCTATGCTCCATCTTCGTCACACAAAATGTTCAAATCATGCACAACCCCGATGACAAGCCAAGCAATTGTTTCATACTTTAGTATTCTCAAACTTTTTCAACTTTCACGCAATACATGAGCGTGAGCCATGGACATAGCACTATAGGTGGAATAGAATGGTGGTTGTGGAGAAGACAAAAAGAGGAAGATGGTCTCACATCAACTAGGCGTATTAATGGGCTATGGAGATGCCCATCAATAAATATCAATGTGAGTTAGTAGGGATTGCCATGTAACGGATGCACTAGAGCTATAAATGTATGAAAGTTCAACAAAAGAAACTAAGTGGGTGTGCATCCAACTTGCTTGCTCATGAAGACCTAGGGCATTTCGAGGAAGCCCATTGTTGGAATATATAAGCCAAGTTCTATAACGAAAATTCCCACTAGTATATGAAAGTGACAAAATAAGAGACTCTCTATCATGAAGACCATGGTGCTACTTTGAAGCACAAGTGTGAAAAAAGGATAGTAGCATTGCCCCTTCTCTCTTTTTCTCTCATTTTTTGGGCCTTCTATTTTTTGTCCTTTCTCTTTATTTTTCCTCACACAAGACAATGCTCTAATAATGATGATCATCACACTTGTATTTCTTTACAACTCAAGGATTACAACTCGATACTAGAACAAAATATGACTCTATATGAGTGCCTCCGGCGGTGTACCGGGATGGGCAATGAATCAAGAGTGACATGTATGAAAAATTATGAATGGTGGCCTTGCCACAAATACGGTGTCAACTACATGATCATGTAAGGCAATATGACAATGATGAAGCGTGTCATAATAAACGGAACGGTGGAAAGTTGCATGGCAATATATCTCGGAATGGCTATGGAAATGCCATAATAGGTAGGTATGGTGGCTGTTTTAAGGAAGGCAAATGGTGGGTTTATGGTACCAGCGAAAGTTGCGCGGTACTAGAGAGGCTAGCAATGGTGGAAGGGTGAGAGTGCGTATAATCCATGGACTCAACATTAGTCATAAAGAACTCACATACTTATTACAAAAATCTACAATTCATCAAAACCAAGTACTACGCGCATGCTCCTAGGGGGATAGATTGCTAGGAAAGACCATCGCTCGTCCCCGACCGCCACTCATAAGGAATACAATCAAAGAAACACCTCATGCTTCAAATTTGTTACACAACGGTTACCATACATGCATGCTACGGGACTTGCAAACCTCAACACAAGTATTTCTCAAATTCATAATTACTCAACTAGCATGACCCTAATATCACCATCTTCATATCTCAAAACAATCATCAAGCATCAAACTTCTCATAGTATTCAATGCACTTTATATGAAAGTTTTTATTATACCCATCTTGGATGCCCATCATACTAGGACTAGTTTTATAACCAAAGCAAATTACCATGCTGTTCTAAAATACTCTCAAAATAATATAAGTGAAGCATGAGAGTTCATCTATTTCTTCAAAATAAAACTACCGTCATGCTCTAAAAGATATAAGTGAAGCACTAGAGCAAACGACAAACTACTCCAAAAGATATAAGTGAAGATCAACGAGTAGTTGAATAATTATGTAACTATGTGAAGACTCTCTAAAATTTAAGAATTTCAGATCTTGGGATTTTATTCAAACATCAAGCAAAACAAAATAAAATAAAATGATGCTCCAAGCAAAACACATATCATGTGGTGAATAAAAATATAGCCTCAAGTAAAGTTACCGATATACGTAGACGAAAGAGGGGATGCCTTCCGGGGCATCCCCAAGCTTAGGCTTTTGGTTGTCCTTTAATTTTACCTTGGGGTGCCTTGGGCATCCCCAAGCTTAGGCTCTTGCCACTCCTTATTCCAAAATCCATCAAATCTTTACCCAAAACTTGAAAACTTCACAACACAAAACTTCAACAGAAAATCTCATGAGCTCCGTTAGTATAAGAAAATAAACCACCACTTTAAGGTACTGTAATGAACTCATTCTTTATTTAATTGGTGTTAAACCTACTGTATTCCAACTTCTCTATGGTTCATACCCTCCGATATTACTCATAGATTCATCAAAATAAGCAAACGACACATAGAAAACAGAATCTGTCAAAAACAGAACAGTCTGTAGTAATCTGTATCATTCGAATACTTCTGTAACTCCAAAAATTCTGAATAAATTGGTGGACATGAGGAATTTGTCTATCAATCTTCTTCAAAAAGAACCAACGTAAAAGCACTCTTCTGTAAAAAATGACAGCTAATCTCGTGAGCGCAAAGTTTCTGTTTTTTACAGCAAGATCGCATTAACTTTCACCCAAGTCTTCCCAAAGGTTCTACTTGGCACTTTATTGAAACAAAAGCTATAAACATGATTACTACAGTAACTTAATCATGTGAACACACAAAAACAGTAGGGTTAAATATTGGGTTGTCTCCCAACAAGAGCTTTTCTTTAATGCCTTTTAGCTAGGCATGATGATTTCAATGATGCTCGCATAAAAGATAAGAATTGAAACATAAAAAGAGCATCATGAAGCATATCACTAACACATTTAAGTCTAACCCACTTCCTATCCATAGGGATTTTGTTAGCAAACAACTTATGGGAACATTAATCAACTAGCATAGGAAGGCAAAACAAGCATAACTTTAAAACTTTAAGCACATAGAGAGGAAACTTGATATTATTGCAATTCCTACAAGCATATATTCCTCCCTCATAATAATTTTCAGTAGCATCATGAATGAATTCAACAATATAACTATCATATAAAGCATTCTTTTCATGAGCCACAAGCATAGAATTTTTATTACTCTCCACATAAGCAAACTTCTTCTCGTGAATAGTAGTGGGAGCAAACTCAACAAAATAACGATCATGTGAGGCATAATCCAATTGTAAATTAAAATCATGATGACAAGTTTCATGGTTATCATTATTCTTTATAGCATACATGTCATCACAATAATCATCATAGATAGCAACTTTGTTCTCATAATCAATTGGAACCTCTTCCGAAATAGTGGATTCATCACTAAATAAAGTCATGACCTCTCCAAATCCACTTTCATCATCATAAATAGGAGGCATGCTTTCATCATAATAAATTTGCTCATCAAAACTTGGGGGGCAAAAAATATCATCTTCGTCAAACATAGCTTCCCCAAGCTTGTGGCTTTGCATATCATTAGCATCATTCATACTAACAACATTGCAATCATGCTCATCATTCAAATATTTAGTGCCAAACATTCTAATGCATTCTTCTTCTAGCACTTGAGCACAATTATCGGAATTCTTATTTTCATGAAAGACATTAAAAAGATGAAGCATATGAGGCATCCTCAATTCCATTTTTTGTAGTTTTCTTTTATAAACTAAACTAGTGATAAAACAAGAAACAAAAAGATTCGATTGCAAGATCTAAAGATATACCTTCAAGCACTAACCTCTCCGGCAAAGGTGCCAGAAAAGAGCTTAGTTGACGGGGTGTTAGTACCGCTTACCTAGCCTCCCCGGCAACGGCGCCAGGAAAGAGCTTGATGTCTACTACACAACCTTCTTCTTGTAGACGTTGTTGGGCCTCCAAGTGCAAAGGTTTGTAGGATAGTAGCAAATTTCCCTCAAGTGGATGACCTAAGGTTTATCAATCCATGGGAGGCGTAGGATGAAGATGATCACTCTCAAGCAACCCTGCAACCAAATAACAAAGAGTCTCTTGTGTCCCCAACACACCCAATACAATGGTAAATTGTATAGGTGCACTAGTTCGACGAAGAGATGGTGATACAAGTGCAATATGGATGGTAGATATAGGTTTTTGTAATATGAAAATATAAAAACAGCAAGTTAGCAAGTGGTAAAAGTGAGCGTAAATGGTATTGCAATGCTAGGAAACAAGGCCCGGGGTTCATACTTTCACTAGTGCAAGTTCTCTCAACAATAATACCATAATTAGATCATATAACAATCCCTCAACATGCAACAATGAGTCACTCCAAAGTCACTAATATAGGAGAACAAACGAAGAGATTATTGTAGGGTACGAAACCACCTCAAAGTTATCCTTTCTGATCGATCAATTCAAGAGTCCGTAGTAAAATAACACGAAGCTATTCTTTCCGTTCGATCTATCCTAGAGTTTGTACTAGAATAACACCTTAAGACACAAATCAACCAAAACCCGAATGTCACCTAGATACTCCAATGTCACCTCAAGTATCCGTGGGTATGATTATACGATATGCATCACACAATCTCAGATTCATCTATTCAAACCAACACAAAGTACTTCAAAGAGTGCCCCAAAGTTTCTACCGGAGATTCAAGACAAAAACGTGTGCCAACCCCTATGCATAAGTTCACAAGCTCACTGAACCCGCAAGTTGATCACCAAAACATACATCAAGTAGATCACGTGAATATCCCATTGTCACCACAGATAAGCACATGCAAGACATACATCAAGTGTTTTCAAATTCTTAAAGACTCAATCCGATAAGATAACTTCAAAGGGAAAACTCAATCCATTACAAGAGAGTAGAGGGGGAGAAACATCATAAGATCCAACTATAATAGCAAAGCTCTCGATACATCAAGATCGTGCCAAATCAAGAACACGAGAGAGAGAGAGAGAGAGAGAGAGATCAAACACATAGCTACTAGTACATACCCTCAGCCCCGAGGGTGAACTACTCCCTCCTCGTCATGGAGAGCACAGGGATGATGAAGATGGCCACCGGTGAGGGATTCCCCCCTCCGGCTGGGTGCCGGAACAGGGTCCCGATTGGTTTTTGGTGGCTACAGAGGCTTGCGGCGGCGGAACTCCCTGAAGGAAATATGCCCTAGAGGCAATAATAAAGTATTATATATTTCCTTGTATCATGATAAATGTTTATTATTCATGCTAGAATTGTATTAACCGGAAACATAATACATGTGTGAATACATAGACAAACAGAGTGTCACTAGTATGCCTCTACTTGACTAGCTCGTTAAATCAAAGATGGTTATGTTTCCTAGCCATAGACATGAGTTGTCATTTGATTAACGGGATCACCTCATTAGGAGAATGACGTGATTGACTTGACCCATTCCGTTAGCTTAGCACTCGATCGTTTAGTATGTTGCTATTGCTTTCGTTCATGATTTATACATGTTCCTATGACTATGAGATTATGCAACTCCCATTTACCGGAGGAACACTTTGTGTGCTACCAAACGTCACAACGTAAATGGGTGATTATAAAGGTGCTCTACAGGTGTCTCCAATGGTACTTGTTGGGTTGGCGTATTTCGAGATTAGGATTTTTCACTCCGATTGTCGGAGAGGTATCTCTGGGCCCACTCGGTAATGCACATCACTATAAGCCTTGCAAGCATTGTGACTAATGAGTTAGTTGCGGGATGATGTATTACGGAACGAGTAAAGAGACTTGCCGGTAACGAGATTGAACTAGGTATCGAGATACCGACGATCGAATCTCGGGCAAGTAACATACCGATGACAAAGGGAACAACGTATGTTGTTATGCGGTCTGACCGATAAAGATCTTCGTAGAATATGTGGGAGCCAATATGGGCATCCAGGTCCCGCTATTGGTTATTGACCGGAGAGGTGTCTCGGTCATGTCTACATAGTTCTCGAACCCGAAGGGTCCGCACGCTTAACGTTACGATGACAGTTTTATTGAGTTTTGATGTACCAAAGGAGTTCGGAGTCCCGGATGAGATCGGGGACATGACGAGGAGTCTCGAAATGGTCGAGACGTAAAGATCGATATATTGGACGACTATATTCGGACTTCGGAAAGGTTCCGAGTGATTCGGGTATTTTTCGGAGTACCGGTGAGTTACAGGAATTCGTATTGGGCCTTAATGGGCCATACGGGAAAGGAGAGAAAGACCCCAAAGGGTGGCCGCACCCCTCCCCATGGGCTAGTCCGAATTGGACTAGGGAGGGGGGCGCCCCCTTCCTTCTTTCTCCTTCCCCCTTCCCTTCTCCTACTCCCACAAGGAAAGGAGGAGTCCTACTCCCGGTGGGAGTAGGACTCCCCCCTTTGGCGCGCCTCTCCCCTTGGCCGGCTGCCTCCCCCTTGCTCCTTTATATACGGGGGCAGGGGGGCACCCCAGAGACACAACAATTGATCCTTGAGATCTTTTAGCCGTGTGCGGTGCCCCCCTCCACCAAATTACACCTCGATAATATCGTTGCGGAGCTTAGGCGAAGCCCTGCGTCGGTAGAACATCATCATCGTCACCACGCCGTCGTGCTGACGAAACTCTCCCTCCACACTCGACTGGATCGGAGTTCGAGGGACGTCATCGAGCTGAACGTGTGTAGAACTCGGAGGTGCCGTGCGTTCGGTACTTGATCGGTCGGATCGTGAAGACGTACGACTACATCAACCGCGTTGTGATAACGCTTCCGCTATCGGTCTATGAGGGTACGTGGACAACACTCTCCCCTCTCATTGCTATGCATCACCATGATCCTGCGTGTGCGTAGGAATTTTTTTGAAATTACTACGTTCCCCAACACTCCCGTCTAGGTTATTTTCTGGAGGTTTGGGGACTTATAGGAGAGGTTGGCGCCGAGAACAACTCAGGGGGGCCCACGGAGAGTCCACGAGGAACAGGGGCGTGCCCTCCACCCTTGTGGGGCCCACGGGACTCCCCTCCGGTAACTCTTCGTTCCAGTATTTTTTATATTTTTCAGAAAAAATCTCCGTTGATTTTAGCGCATTCCGAGAACTTTTATTTCTGCACAAAAACAACACCACGGTAGTTCTGCTAAAAACAGCGTCAGTCCGGGTTAGTTATAACCAAATCATACCAAAATCATGTAAACATATTACAAAGATGGCATGAATACATCAAAAATTATAGATACATTGGAGACGTATCAATGCTAGTCTCGTCAAGTTTAACCCGAGTATTCTGCACGTGCAAAACTGGCTTGCACCGTTGTATGTGAACGTAGAGCTTATCACACCCGATCTTCACGTGGTGTCTCGGCACGATGAACTGTAGCAACGGTGCATACTCACGGAGAACACTTATACCTTGAAATTTAGTGAGGGGTCATCTTATAATGCTACCGCCGTACTAAGCAAAATAAGATGCATAAAAGACAAACATCACATGCAATCAAAATATGTGACATGATATGGCCATCATCATCTTTTGCCTTTGATCTCCATCTCCAAAGCACCGTCATGATCTCCATCATCACCGGCTTGACACCTTGATCTCCATCGTAGCATCGTTGTCGTCTCGCCAACTATTGCTTCTACGAATATCGCTACTGCTTAGTGATAAAGTAAAGCAATTACATGGCGATTGCATTTCATACAATAAAGCGACAACCATAAGGCTCCTGCTAGTTGCCGATAACGGTTACAAAACATAATCATCTCATACAACAATTTATATCTCATCACGTCTTGACCATATCACATCACAACATGCCCTGCAAAACAAATTAGACGTCCTCTACTTTGTTGTCGCAAGTTTTACGTGGCTGCTATGGGCTTCTAGCAAGAACCGTTCTTACCTACGCATCAAAACCACAACGATTTTTCATCAAGTGTGATGTTTTAACCTTCAACAAGGACTGGTCGTAGTCAAACTCGATTCAACTAAAGTTGGAGAAACAGACATCTGCCAGCCACATGTGTGCGAAGCACGTCAGTAGAACCAGTCTCATGAACGCGGTCATGTCATGTCGGTCCGGGCCGCTTCATCCAACAATACCGCCGAATCAAAGTAAGACGTTGGTGGTAAGTAGTATGACTATTATCGCCCACAACTCATTGTGTTCTACTCGTGCATATCATCTACGCATAGACATGGCTCGGATGCCACTGTTGGGGAACATAGTAATTCAAAAATTTCCTACGATCACGCAAAATCTATCTAGGAGAAGCATATCAACGAGCGGGGAGAGTGTGTCCACGTACCCTCCTAGACCAAAAGCAGAAGCGTTTAGTAACGCGGTTGATGTAGTCGAACGTCTTCACGATCCAACCGATCCAAGTACCGAACGTACGGCACCTCCGTGTTCAGCACACGTTCAGCACGATGACGTCCCTCGAGCTCTTGATCCAGTAGAGGGTCGAGGGAGAGTTTCGTCAGCACGATGGCGTGGCGACGGTGTTGGTGATGTGATCCGCGCAGGGCTTCGCCTAAGCACTACGACAATATGACCGAGGTGATAAACTGTGGAGGGGGGCACCGCACACGGCTAAGAGACAACTGTTGTGCTTTTGGGGTGCCCCTGGCCACGTATATAAAGGAGGGGAGGAGGAGGCCGGCGGCCAAGGAGGGGCGCGCCATAGGGGGAGTCCAACTAGGATTCCCAATCCTAGTTGAACTCCCCTTCCTTTTCCAAGAGGGGGATAGAGGGAAGGAGGAGGAGAGGGAGAAGGAAAGAGGGGGTGCCGCCCCCTCCCTAGTCCAATTCGGACTTGCCATGGGGGAGCGCGGCCACCCCTTGCAGCCCTTCTCTCCTTTCCACTAAGGCCCATGAAGGCCAATACTTCCCCGGGGGGTTCCGGTAACCCGTCGGTACCCCGAAAAATATCCGAACCACTCCGAAACCATTCCGGTGTCCAAATACCTTCGTCCAATATATCAATCTTTACATATCGAACATTTCGAGACTCCTCGTCATGTCAGTGATCTCATCTGGGACTCCGAACAAACTTCGGTCATCAAAAACACATAACTCATAATACAAATCGTCATCGAACGTTAAGCGTGCGGACCCTACGGGTCCAAGAACTATGTAGACATGACCGAGACACATCTCAGGTCAATAACCAATAGCGGAACCTGGATGCTCATATTGGCTCCTACATATTCTACGAAGATCTTTATCGGTCAAACCGCACAACAACATACGTCATTCCCTTTGTCATCGGTATGTTACTTGCCCGAGATTCGATTGTCGGTATCACCATACCTAGTTCAATCTCGTTACCAGCAGGTCTCTTTACTTGTTCCGTAATGCATCATCTACAACTAACTCATTAGTCACATTGCTTGCAAGGCTCATAGTGATGTGCATTACCGAGAGGGCCCAGAGATACCTCTCCGATACTCGGAGTGACAAATCCTAATCTCGATCTATGCCAACTCAACAAACACCATCGGAGACACCTGTAGAGCATCTTTATAATCACCCAGTCACGTTGTGACGTTTGATAGCACACAAGGTGTTCCTCCGGTATTTGGGAGTTGCATAATCTCATAGTCAGAGGAACATGTATAAGTCATGAAGAAAACAATAGCAATAAAACTAAACGATCGTAATGCTAAGCTAACAGATGGGTCTTGTCCATCACATCATTCTCTAATGATGTGATCCCGTTCATCAAATGACAACACATGTCTATGGTTAGGAAACTTAACCATCTTTGATTAACGAACTAGTCAAGTAGAGGCATACTAGGGACACACTGTTTTGTCTATGTATTCACACATGTACTAAGTTTCCGGTTAATACAATTCTAGCATGAATAATAAACATTTATCATGATATAAGGAAATATAAATAACAACTTTATTATTGCCTCTAGGGCATATTTCCTTCAGTTTGCATTTCATACAATAAAGAGACAACCATAGGGCTCATGCCGGTTGCCGATAACTTACAAAACATGATCATCTCATACAACAACGTATATCACATCATGTCTCTTGACCATATCACATCACAACAGGCCCTGCAAAAACAAGTTTGATGTCCTCTACTTTGTTGTTGCATGTTTTACGTGGCTGCTACGGGCTTCTAGCAAGAACCGTTCTTACCTATGGCAAAAACCACAACAGTGAATTATCAAGTTTGCTGTTTTAACCATCTTCAAGGACCGGCCGTAGTCAAATTTGATTCAACTAAAGTAGGAGAAATAGACACCCGACAACCACCTTTACGCAAAACTAGTTGCATGTCAGTCGGTGGAACCGGCCTCATGTACGTGGACATGTAAGGTTGGTCCGGGCCGCTCAATCCCACAATGCCGCCGAATCAAAATAAGACGTTGGTGGTAAGCAGTATGAACATCACCGCCCAGAACTCTTTGTGTTCTACTCGTGCATATCATCTATGCATAGACCTGTCTCATGATGCCACTGTTGGGAAACGTTGCATGGAAAACAAAAAAAATTCTACGCACACACAATATCAATCCATGGAGATGCATAGCAATGAGAGGGGGAGAGTGTGTCTATGTACCTTGTAGACCGTAAGCGGAAGCATTTCACAATGCGGTTGATGTAGTCAAACTTTCTTTGCGCTCCAACCGATCTAGCACCGAACGCACGTCACCTCCGTGTTCTGCACATGTTCAGCTAGATGACGTCCTCCGCCTTCTTGATCCAGCAAGACGGCGAGGTAGTAGATGAGTTCCGATAGCACGATGGCGTGGCGACAGTGATGGTGATGTGATCTCCGCAGGGCTTCGCCTAAGCACTACGAGAATATGACCGAGGGAGTAAACGGTGGACGGGGGCGCCACACACGGCTAAGACTATGTTGTATCCTTGTGTGGCGCCCCCTCCCCACATATATATAGGTGGGAGGGGGGAGGAGGCAGCCTAGGGAAGCCAGGGCGCACCCCAAGGGGCTGGCCGCCGGCCCTAGGGCTCCTGCCCCCCCCCCCCCTTATCTTGTATGAAGAAGGGGGAAGGAAAGAGGTGGGAGAGGGAAGGAAGGGGGAGTCCTACTCCACACTTTCCTTGACCTCCCCTCTTTCCTTCTCCTCCTCATAGGCTGGCCTGCTATGGGGGCGCACCAGCCCCTTGTGGGCTGGTGTATTCCCTCTTTTGGCCCATAAGGCCCATAACTTTGCTGGGGCACGAAACTCCTTTCCGGTAATCCGATAAGCACCCGGTACCCCCGAAACACTTCTGGTGTCCGAATACTATCGTCCTATATATCAATCTTTACCTCTCGATCATTTTGAGACTCCTCGTCATGTCAGTGATCTCATCCGGGACTCTGAACAACATTCGGTCACCAAATCATATAACTCATATAATATTATATCGTCATCGAACATTAAGCGTGCGGACCCTACGGGTTCGAGAACTATGTAGACATGACCGAGACACCTCTCCGGTCAATAACCAATAGCGGAACCTGGATGCCCATATTGGTTCCTACATATTCTACAAAGATCTTTATCGGTCGAACCGTTATGACAACATACGTAATTCCCTTTGTCCATCGGTATGTCACTTGCCCGAGATTCGATCGTCAGTATCTTCATACCTAGTTCAATCTCGTTACGGGCAAGTCTCTTTACTCGTTCCGTAATACATCACCTCGTGACTAACTCCTTAATAATTTGCTTGCAAGCTTATGATGTGTATTACCGAGAGGGCCAGAGATACCTCTTCGATACTCGGAGTGACAAATCCTAATCTCGATCTATGCCAACTCAACAAACACCTTCGGAGATAACTGTAGAGCATCTTTATGATCGCCCAGTTACGTTGTGACATTTGATAGCAAACAAGTTATTCCTCCGGTATCCGGGAGTTGCATAATCTCATAGTCGAAGGAGTAAGTATTTGACATGAAGAAAGCAATAGCAATAAACTGAACGATCATTATGCTAAGCTAACGGATGGGTCTTGTCCATCACATCATTCTCCTAATGATGTGATCCCGTTATCAAATGACAACACATGTCTATGGTTAGGAAACCTTAACCATCTTTGATCAACAAGCTAGTCTAGTAGAGGCATACTAGGGACACGGTATTTGTTTATGTATTCACACATGTATTTAAGTTTCCAATCAATATAAATCTAGCATGAATAATAAACCTTTATCATGAATAAGGAAATATAAAATAACAACTTTATTATTGCCTCTAGGGCATATTTCCTTCAATTGGCTCCTACATATTCTACGAAGATCTTTATCGGTCGAACCGTTATGAAAACATACGTAATTCCCTTTGTCCATCGGTATGTTACTTGCCCGAGATTCAATCATCGGTATCTTTATACCTAGTTCAATCTCGTTACCGGTAATCTCTTTACTCGTTCTGTAATACATCACCTGGCTTATGATGTGTATTACCGAGAGGGCCCAGAGATACCTCTCCGATACGCGGAGTGACAAATCCTAATCTTGATCTATGCCAACTCAACAAACACCTTCGAAGATACCTGTAGAGCATCTTTATTATCACCCAGTTACGTTGTGACGTTTGATAGCACACAAGGTATTCCTCCGGTATCCGGAAGTTGCATAATCTCATAGTCGAAGGAATATGTATTTGACATGAAGAAAGCAATAACAATAAACTGAACGATCATTATGCTAAGCTAATGGATGGGTCTTGTCCATCACACCATTCTCCTAATGATGTGATCCCGTTATCAAATGACAACACATGTCTATGGTTAGGAAACCTTAACCATCTTTGATCAACGGGCTAGTCTAGTAGAGGCTTACTAGGGACACGGTATTTGTTTATGTATTCGCACATGTATTTAAGTTTCCGCTTAATACAATTATAGCATGAATAATAAACCTTTATCATGAATAAGGAAATACAAAATAAAAACTTTATTATTGCCTCTAGGGCATATTTCCTTCAAAATAGGGTCAATCAAAAAACAAACAGCCCAATACATGACAGAGCACACAACAAGAAAAAAACAATTAGCACGCATCTTGGAGCAGCAATCAACGGTCAAAAAAATCGACTGACCCAAAACTTAAAACTCAGTCAGCTGACATGTATCTAAAGTGGAGTTTATTTGCTGCCTCCCATGGATCAAAGTGCTCCTATTTTAAACCGGCATGACACCCAGGTGCTTTAGAAAACTGGTTTCAGCCAGTCCCTTAGATTCAATGGTGTTCACATTTCCTTGTATTTAGGCATTCTCTCGATGTGTGTGGTCAGTGGTAGACGCAGTTCCCGTCGAGTACGATGTGTCTCCTGATGATTTCGTCAATCTCAAGATTTACCAGTTCAACCCGTTGGAGGTGTTACTCTATGTTCTCTTCCAAGCTAATTAAGCTTGTATGCAAGTACATGGCCTCAGGGGCCTATCTATATTAATGTTTCATTGTTATTTGGTATGCTAATGAAGCTGAATATGAAACACTACCTACCAATCATAGGAATACTGCATGTAATCAAACGTTTATTTAGTTTGCGAAATCGGGTCCCCATAGTATCCTATCTCAAGGAGATGCAACTGTCCTGGGTAGACGAGACCTTGGTGATCTTACAAATTGGTATTCAAGCCTCTCTAAGTGAAGTCATCATGCAAACTATCCGAACTTGGAGAACTACATCCTTGTTTATGTATTACCAAAAAGGCTTTTGCCCCGCTTTATATATAAAGCAATGATCAGCCATAGCCCAAGTACAAACGCACCCCACGGCAACACACGCACACACTCAAGGCGGGATACATAGGCGCTGAGCGCAGCAACACCATCCCTAACACTACAATAGCAATCGGGGTCCTCCACCGTGAACACGCCGCCTTCATCGGGTTCTCCCCTTCACTCTCTCTGCTTTGTGCAATCTACTTTTCTTGAAGTTCTCAATTGTAAAATTGCATTTGTAGGGAGCTATTAGGCAAATAGTAGTTTATCCAGTTACATTTGCGAACCCCGCTAAGAAAGGGGTTAAATCTTCTACTAACCCCCTCTTGTCGATCATACACTATCCTTTACAAAGGCCCTCTTAACTAGATTGATATGTTTAATTTTACGTAGGTACTTAAGATGAATTTTATTTGTGTAACTCGTAGGAGCATTTGTACGCACTAGATGAGACCAAGTGCATTCCGACAAGTATATCAAATCATATGTATGTAATAGTTGAAAAATCCATAATATTTTTATATTCATTGGTGATTGTTATAAGTGATGATATTTTAATACAAGTATAATCCAAGCACATATTTTCAACCGAGTACTTAATCCATTGTAACATATGACAACACAAAATTTGGTAAAGAAGCATGCTAACAATCGATGATAAACTCCTCATAAGAAACTTGTATTCTAGATGTTTCTGTTATTGTGCTTTCCTAACCATACAGTAAAAACCACGGTACACTTTTTAAGAATACTAATATATAGAGAAGAACACACATACACACTCGAATATATACATACACTATCTTCATGAGAGTATCAAGATTAATCTTCAAAGTCACAGCATCATTTATTTATTCATTTCATTCTTTTTTGCATTAAGCAGGTTCTACGTAAATATTTGTTAAGGGCAATGTCTCGAAAGGCTAATATAACCTTTTTTTTACAACAAGTGCAGATTTACATACATTTCAAAGAGTGTAACAAAAAACACTACAGATTATGCAAACTAAGTAAACTAAAAATATAATAGGTACGAAATTATTTTAATAAAAGTAAGCAAAAAAGTATAAATTCTATTTAGTTTAAGTTTCTCATCCATTCAAAAGAGAAAGCGTTGCCGAGCAGGGGCCTTCTAATTTATTTTGCATTGAGCTCAAAATGCATCATGACGGCCCGACCTTGTGGTTACCACCCCAACCTATGGCGGTATCAAATGGGCGGAATTTTCATGTGCAAATATGCCTTGTGATATAATATTGTAGCAGTTCATATGCTTTGTGGATATTTTGTGCAGGTCTCATGGGTAGTTCCTAGGTTCAATTCTTGGCCTGAAAAGCTTTATTTTATTTTACTTTTACCAAATAAAAAGAAATATTTTGTCCAATTAATATTGGATATGAATTATTATATAAAATATATTTTTAGTTATAACTATTTTTTAAGAACCAGGCTAACTGGAGACTATTTTGTTTTGGGAAACGTTATCTGCCGAACTTTTCCTGGGAGCATTATCCCAGCGAACGCCCCAAACTGGCCATGTCGTACCAATTGAAGTTCTCATGACAACTTCAATAAATTTGCCATGATCAGAGTCGAAAGTTGCCATGTAGCACATAGAAAAATTGCCACGTTGCACAGGAAAATTGCCATCCATTCGACTTTGAGGGTGTTCGCTGGTAGCCCTAAAAATATGACGTGCCCTGCGTATTGGGGTCCTCTATTTCTAGGAATAGTGCCGAACACTTCCTTCCCTCCTTTCTATATGCACATGCTAATGTCACTCTTATATTCGATTTTCTAAAAAAACAAAAAACAAATTTCTGCGTACACCAAGAACCAAGTCACAAAATAGATGTTCTGTTTTGGTGCCGCTGTGGCATCAGATGATATGGTAATACATGCATTCAATGACTAACAACAATTCATGATCCCTTGTAGATAAACTCCGTAGCAAGGTCGTCTGTTGATGAACTCCGTAGAAAGGTCGTGCAACACAATACAGTAACCAGCTGAATCTACCTTACATACAACTCTTGTAAATCTGTATCATGTGTGGTCAAAAGGTCATGGCGATACACTCCTCTCTTACAGCTGCAAAGAGGTCAGAGTTCATGTATCTCTCGCCCCCGCTCGGGAACATGGTCACAATCATCTTCCCCTTGTTCTCTTCTCTTGCCGCGACCTAAAAGGGTTACTAAAGATCAGGAAGTGAAGTCTTAAGATAACTCAAACAAAGTTTGCCCGAGACTGGTTCTGGGTGATGTAAGAACCTTCAAGCAAGCCGCCAAGTTTCCACCCGAAGATATGCCCACAAGTAGGCCCTCTTCCATTGCCAACCTCCTTGCGTTCACCATTGCTTCCTCGGTGGTCACGGTAAGCACCTCATCGATGACCGAGCTGTCCAAGATTTCAGGGACGAATCCCGGCCCTATTCCCTGGATTTTATGTTTGCCTCGCTCCCCACCTGAACAACAACAAGCAAGGCAGTAGTGTCAGTGTCACTGTCACGGAAGGTACTATTTTGATGTTGTTCAGGTGATTTTAGTAACTCGCACCACACAATCTGAAGCAAATGTGGACCCATATAATTATCTGGACCACCACAGGTTTCAATCAAGTAGATACAACGAAGCATAATTTATTGACACTTATCTGCTGCCTAACAAATGAAATATTTTCTAAAAGAACAAGATGGTGAATGAAACTAACGGACTGACAAGTAAACAACAAGCATAGTTACAACTGATGAGAGATAAATATCATTTCACACAGTATTATGATGGTTTAATTATATGAAGCATAGAGGCACTATAGAAGAAATTTATATGACCATAACATCACCATTGATTTACCTGAAATAACTGGACTCTCTGCAGGTTCCACACAAATGATCTTTACATTTGGATTTTGCATCTTCAAATACTTCCCAACACCAGATACCGTCCCTCCTGAGCCTGAACCTGCAACAAATATATCCACCTTTCCAGCAGTATCCTTCCAAATCTCGGGTCCTGAAAATTGGGCACGTTTTAAAAGCTACTAACTTGCAAAATAGGTGTCCTTCCTTATGAACATCATGTGTCAAGTCATTTTGAGACGGTACCAGTCCATCGAATGTGTGCCTCGGGGTTTGCTGGATTCGAGAACTGATCAAGAACATGTACATTGGGCAATTCTTTCTTGAGCTGTTCGACCTTTTCAACTTGCCCTGGAAACCCAAGTGCTGGATCTGCCAATTTAGTCACACCAAATGGAACAAGTCTTAACCAATACAAATCATAGTAATTGGCCATTGTAAACAAAGGTATGCAAGGAAAATCAGAACTAAGCAAGCAATTAAGATTCTGTTTTTTTTGGACAGGAATAAATTAAGATGCTATCTATCTTAATCTTACCGGTTATGAACAACTCAGCACCCATGTATCTCAACAAGATCTGCTTATCCAGCGAATACTGGCCCGGCATCACCGCGACAAACCTGTACCCTTTGCTCAGAGCAATGAGCACCAGTCCTAACCCCAAATTACCACTTGTCGGCTCGACTAGAGTCGTGACACCAGGTGAAATCAACCCTTTCTCTTCGGCGTCTTCTATCATCCTGAAGGAAACATAAAGAAGCAGACATATCATAAGTCCATACATAATTCCTAATACTTACCAGATGTTTTGGTGTTCTAGCAACAGCAAGACTATGTACCTGACCAGAAGCTGAAGTTACTATTTTCTTGTAAAAAAAAAGTCTTCTTACAGATGTTTTGGTGTTCTAGGCAACTGTAAACAGTAGGAAGGGTGGCTTACTGAAAGTTAGTGGTTCAGTTCAACAGTATCATCCAGCTCATTTGCTCAGTCGACACTAACAAAACTAGCGCTCCAATCTAATCTCATCCCAAGATTTGTGAAAGTTTATATACCTGAGAGCGCTGCGGTCCTTGACGGAGCAGAGGGGCTGGTAGGCCTCGATCTTGCCGACGATGCGGGCACCCACCCCCTCCTTCCCGGCGACCCGCTTCAGCTCGATCAGCGGCGTCCACCCTATCAGCTGAACCAAATGAACCGCTCCACATGAGCCTCCCCCTCTCCTAAATCCCAATGCAAGTCAATCTCGGTGAATCTGCTCCGAGAGGAGGGAGAGGTTTGCCTGGGTGACGTCGGAGGCGATGTGCTCCTCCTGCCCGGTTCCGCCGCCGGCGAGCAGGGAAGGGACCCCTCTGCGGCCAGCCCGCTCCGCCTCCTCCGCCCCCGGCGGCATGGATGGATGCTCTTCTCGCTGGAGGAGAGACAGGGTAGCTAGCGCGGCGACGGCTGATGAATCTGCCCTGCAAGTTGTCAAATTGCTATTTGTTTTTGTATTTTTTTGGAGCTTGAGTGGCTGCGCGCCCCAGCTCCGACCCATGGCTGTTAGTTTAATCAAGAACGCGTCTTTTTGCGTGGAACAGCCGAGGAGTACTTCCTACCTTTAAAATAAATGATTAATTTATGAGTCATAAGTTGTAGCATGAGCAAATTTATAGAGCCTCGCGCTGTAATTAATTGCTAAACAAGTCTGAAAAATACGTAACTTTTCACTTGAGACGTCAAATAACTTGGATGTATGAAAGCTAACTTCAAATATCAACTTATCCAACCCCAAAAACATGTTAGATCTTCTATAATTAATTTTACTTAGGTGGTGAAAAGTTACAGTTTGAAATCTAATGTGTCATTTCAAAAAAAAAATCAACATAGATAATAGTTTCGTCCATGTTTTCCTTTGGCTTCTCCACTAGTTTAACTTTTTTTGTGAGGCAAATTAATGTGAGTTGGTAATGAACTGGTCCATATAATGTATATTAGTTCTTTGAACCACCTTTCATTTTTATCCTTATTCACCACTGGGTGGATCAATGCAACATGCACAAAAAAAATCCAGCCTTCATATAACTCATATTTCATTAGTCAAATTGGTGTTCAAATTTAAACTGAAATTCAAGGGTTCACGCATCTGAAAGGTGTGAATAATATTTTTCAATGGGTGAACCACCAATGTTCTTGGAAATTTGGTATCATTGACTGCTAGTCCTGAGCTGTTTAAGTTTAATTCATAGTTATGAAATTAATCATTGCTACGAAAGTGATAGACCAACCTCGTCAGATTATCTTTGACATGATAAGAACAATGCGAGGATGTGATCGTAGTCTTCTCCGACTGACCCTATCTAGCCTCGGCAAGGATGGCAGGCGAGAATTCACCGGTAGTGACCGTGATGAAACTGGTGACATGGTTCTCACACATATCATGAACAATAATCTTTGTTGTGGGGCGATCGCGTGGTGTCAATCTCGGGATCAACAAATGCTTGAGTGGGTGCTACTTTCAATGGACGGTTCGATAATTTAGGCTCAGTTTTGTTTTGCAGCTTAAAAACATAACCCCACCCCCAATCTGTCCTCGTCAACCCTTCACTCAACAACTTTTTTCATAATCGGCCTTGAGTCTTAGGGTATGTTGGATAGCCTGCACAAGCCTACATGTTCCTTATATGTTCCATGTTCGACCTACTTTTCACTGTTTGGTAGCCTACACGAGGTCTCCTCAACATGCACGGGCTCAGCCCAAAAAGCCCCTTAGCCTGTGTGAGGAGAGAACACCCCAACAGCCATAGTTTGGTTACAATTTTGTGCAATGCAAACTTAGGGTATGTTTGGTTGCCATCCACACTTTCATAAGCTCCTCTGAGCCTTAGGGGAAGTTTGGTTGTCATCCACACTTTGTCATAGTTTTGTGCTAGGCAAACTGTGGCAACCCTTTGGTTGCAACCATAGTTGTGGCATGCCACACTTTTAACTCACATATCCTAGTTGTTATAGACTCAGTTGCTAGTCAACTTTTGACACAAGTGTAGCGACCAATTTGACCACCACAAAAACTATGGCATGCCACACTTGTGGCACAAAATTGTGGCCAAGTGTGGAGGCCAACCAAATATGCCCTAATTTAAGCACATGCATGTCTCTGTTAGCATTGGGGGTATCAACTACTAACTACTATAATGAAGCACTTGTATTCAAACACATTGATGTTTTTGGACATTGCATTCCTACTGGTACATAATAGGGTAACCGTGAAATACTTTTAGTATTAGAGGTGGTTCAAAAGCTGCTGCAATACTTTACCTAGCAAAGTGGTTTATAGGCGGAAACAGCGCCAATGCCTAAGTATTATAGACGGTTTTCTGCATAACCGCCTCCAATACTTAAGTACCGAAAAGTGATTTCTCCTTCAGAATCGCCTATATTGATCTTTCAGGGCTAAAATTTAATTTTTATTTTTCAACCAGCCTTGATTCCAAATCCAATTTCATGAAAAATTCATAGCAAACATCCACCACACATTCATGACTTATGATATACACATCCAAATTCATATCATAGGTGCATTGCATTTCATAATACATTCATATATTTTCAAATGTCTACAAGGAACATATGCAAGAATGTTCTAAAATCTAAAAAATGTATTGAGCAAACAAAAGAAATTGGATTCTATCGACCAATTGTGCCAGTTGATAGAAGACTCTTGACAACAATGACTCTACATTGTGTCGATGTTGCTGATGTATCTTCTTGACCTCTATCAAGAGGCAACTTCTATTGATATGGTCATGGCTTTCTCACCTCTCGCAAGATCCTCTGGCGAGGGGTCGAATACCCAGCGTAATGGGTCGCTCCACCTCACTTCCTCAATGCGGTTATGGCGGCCTGACAAGGCCCTCCTTCTTTGGGTTAGAGGTGGTAGTGGCAAAGCCCGCACCAAACCCCTCACCCTCGCCCGTTACGGGGACGGTGGTGGCGGGGCAGGAGGAGTGTCACGACATAACCGCACCGTAAGGGGCCACGGTCCGACATTCATGGCAGCCCGAGGGGAAGCCCTCTCTCCTCAGGCGGTGCTAGCATATGCACCGCCAATCATGCCCTCACCCTTGACTGGCAGGGAACCCCGCCGCGCCCGTTTACCAACTAGCTGATGGTGGAGAAATACAATGGCTGTGATGTGGGAGAGAAAGGGGGAGTGAAGAAGGGACAGTGTGAGGGTTTGGTTTCCGAGGGTTTATATTCGCTACAGATTACTCATCTAGGAGGCAGCTTCTCGACGAAACCAGCCTCAGGTGGATAAGAGATTTTTAACACCTCCAATACTCATATTTGTACTAGCGTCTTATGAATTAAACATTCAATCTAGGTGGTTCTCGATTACATTGATTTATCTAGATTTTCCAATACTATGGACACTTGAAAAAAATGTGAAAAGTGGACACTTGGAGTTTGGACGAGAAAATGTACATACGTGTCATGTGAAATCAACACAAGGATGGTAAGTTATACAATTTGCACCAAAATCTATTTATGTTGCAAATAAATTTTCTAGTGCACACATGGTAACCAACATCTGCACGCGCTGGTTTCTTTTGACACAGCACAATGTAAAGTTCGTTTTCGATCAAGTCGCCTTTTAGCCCCTTCCAAGCACTAGAAAAGAACATGGACAAAATCAATACATCAGGGCTAGCAAAGTTTCCCCAGAGAAACAAGCTTTGAATAAGCGCCTCATTTCAATCCATATATTGGAAGCATCGAAGCAGAGTTTTATTTTACAGGGATGTGCACTATACATGCATGATTTACATTCGGAACACGCCATATTTCGTGTCTTCTGGAACCGGCTTGGCCGAAGCAGAAAGGCAAAGGCTTAGAACCCGCCTGGTATCTGCGGGATCTATGATCCCGTCGTCCCAAAGCCTAGCGGTCGAGTAATACGGGCTTCCTTCCTTGTCATAGGCCTCGACGACTTTGGCTTTGAAGGCTTCTTCGTCATCTTTGGTCCACTGCATAACAAAAAAAGTCTCATCTTCTACTAGCATTTGTCTTATGTTTACTGAATCCAATAAATGATGCACTATACCTCCACTCCTTGCCTTTTCCTGTTGTTCTTCTCTATTTGGGCGAGAACACCAGCTGCCTGAAAGGTTCAAGAGAAAGATATGTTAAGACCAGTAGTAGCTTGGCTCTTGTTTGAGGCTAAGCATATCCATAAGAAACCAGTGCAAAGATGTCCACATGTACAAGAACATGATTGATATGTGCTACCTCAGTTTCCCTCTTAATGTCCAGTGCACATGCCTAGGAGACACAAAAATCTAAATAGCCTTTTGATGGACTGAAAGCATGCTTTGCTCTCACAGTGGTATTCCGCCATTCTGCTTTTGTTTTGCCTGGTTGCGCCTCATGGAAATGTTTCTAACAACCATGCACAATGTTTCTACAACAAAGTGTAACATGCTGGCTGCTTTTATTTGCAGCTGAGTAACACCTGAGATTCTTCACATTTTGGACTGCTAATGCTGCCTAATAACCTATATCCCTAGGCTTCAAGGGAATTGATACCAAGAGTTACATTTGTGACATCCTTCACCAGGTAATGATACTAGTAAAATAGTACGACAATTTGTAGCCAATGCCAGGTTCAAAGGTCTTACCTGAATGCCACCCATAACAGATATCCTAGCAGTTGGCCACATGAACAAAAAATTCGGGCTGTATGCACGTCCACACATTCCATAATTCCCAGCACCAAAACTTCCACCGACAATTATGGTAATTTTAGGAACCTGTGCAGAAATATAGATATACAGGGTCATGCTATTCATATAATTTTATAGAATTTTAGATGTAGATAAAAATACAGGACTAGCTATAGATTCCATAATAGCATTTTGTCACAAGCAAGTTGGGGTAGGCTAGATATGAAACCCAACGAGAACATACGAAAACCCAAAAGGCGAAAGAGAGAAAAAAGAACAGAAAACAAATAGACAAAAGTGCTACTCTGCTCTACTCATGCTATGTCATGTGACATGCTGCGTAAATGCGAAAGGAAGCAAGACTAGGACACTAGTTTACTAAGACCAAGAATGGGAAACAGTAGAAATGTCTGACCTTTGAACAGGAAACTGCCATAACCATTTTTGCTCCAGCTTTCGCAATTCCACTTGCTTCAGATTTCGAACCAACCTATTAAACATTGTCACTGCAAAAGGTTAGAAGGCTCGTACTCCAAAATAAAACCAACTGTTATGTTCAAACTTTAGTATCCCCGACCAACTATTTAGTATGTATGCAGTTCATATTGTTGGACTGTAAAAGATTCTCTCATCCCCAGAAGCTAGCTTGTGAGGTTAGAGTTCTTAGGGGTCTTTCCCCTGTACAACCAATGTCGGACTATCCCAACAATCTGTCCCTTCACTCAATTGTGCCCCAATCTGCCCCTTTACTGTAGATGGGCGGTCTCTGTGCAGTGGCAGTGCTAGACTTATGACCTTGTGATGTCAACCAACCAAACTCTTGATGATTGCATGAGTTATGTGATGAATACAAAAAATTATGAGTGTTTTCCACCAGTTGTGATGTTAGTTGACATCACAAACTGTGTGTAGCCGCCACTGTATGTGGCTGACATGCCCCTTCAAAATACATGGACGGTCCCTTCAAAATACATGGATGGTCCCTCAGGCGCCCACGGTCCATTAGGACTTCAAACACTAGACTCCATCATGCCAGATATGCTGGAACCATGCTTTTTGTTGTTGCTGTTGGAACCATGCTTTTCGTTGTTGTTGTTGGAACCATGCTTTCATAACAACTGTTGGGTCATAAAGGGTCTTTTCACCGTCAAAAGCCAATTTGTGAGACGAGGGGTGTTCGCGATCTCAATTAGGTCACTTTATTTATGACCATGAATTTATTTTATTTTATTTTAACCAGGCTAAACCACTTTCCATTGAAATGACGGAAATGCAAAGTTTTGTAGATGAATAGGAGGCGGGAAAGGACAATATTTTGAACATGAATTGAAATGAAAGAATGACTGAAAAGTAAAGAAGATGCCATACCATGAATCCAGAAATATTTTGAAGGAATATCAGAGGAATATTGCGTTGAGCACACAACTCAATGAAGTGGGTACCCTTTAGTGCCGACTCGGTAAATAAAATGCCATTGTTTCCAATAATTCCAACTGGCTGCCCGCATATCCTTGCAAAACCGGTCACTAGTGTCTACGTAAATGCAAATGAAACAGATTTGAGTTGCACAACGCACAATACAGAATGCAAAGGATAATCAAGCATAAGAGAAATCCTTACTGTTCCGTACAATTTTTTGAATTCATCAAATTCACTTCCATCGACTATACGAGCTATTATTGAGCGAATATCAAAAGATTGCTTCGTATCAGCTGGTGCAATTGAGCGAAGTTCCTGTACATCATACAATGGTTCTTGGTAATCACAAGCAGAATTGTGTATACTTGTTTCTTTAGCGGCCAAATGGAGGTTCTTCACAATGTTCCTTCCCAGCGCAAGACCATGACGTTCATCTATTGCAATTTACAGTGCAAAAGATGTCTAAGATGTCGCAACAACATCCAACTAATATGTCTAGAAAAAAAAAGATACATAAAAGGGCCATCTATGGTTTAAGATGGAAACTATTTGCATGATCAAATATATCAGGGCAGAAACAAACAAGGGTCTGGAAACTATTTGCATGATCAAATATATCAGGGAAGAAACAAACGGTACTCTCCAATCTCCATAGAATGCTCAGAGACGACATCTAATAAGGTACTTGTTAATACTTCGTTTTTTGGAACCGCCAAGCTGGACGTGTACCACCGTTGGATGTAGAACATGGAAAAAGAAATAATAACAGAAAGAAGCAGAACTTTTACACTAAAAGCTTGCCGGAAATGCATCTTTTAAGAAATTAAGCAGACGATCCTCCATTCGTTATATCTGAAAGAGCAGCAATCGAGTCGTATTACACAGCAATTTATGTTAAAATATACCTTGTGCAAAATGATCAGAGACTCCTGATACTTTACAATGCACTGATGCTCCACCAAGGTCCTCAGCAGATATCTCCTCCCCTGTAGCAGCCTGCAGAACTGATCATTTAGACTTGGACATGTAATTTAGATATTTGTCAAGATTGTGGGCAGAAAATACTAACCTTTACAAGGGGTGGACCAGCTAGAAATATCGTTCCATTTCCCTTAACTATTATACTTTCATCAGCCATTGCAGGGATATAAGCCCCGCCAGCGGTACAAGAACCTAAAACTACTGCAATCTGAGGAATACCATCTGCAGACATCTTAGCTTGGTTGTAGAATATTCGACCAAAATTATCACGGTCGGGGAAAACCTCTGCCTGCTTGGGGAGATTAGCGCCTCCACTGTCAACAAGATATATGCAGGGCAATTTACATTCAGAAGCTATTTCCTGCGCCCGCAGGTGCTTTTTGACGGTGATAGGATAGTATGTACCCCCCTTCGTAGTTGGGTCATTGGCCACAAACATACATAGTCGTCCATGAACAGGTCCAATGCCAGTAATTATTCCCCCTGATGGTAATGCTTCCTCATAAACATCAGATCCTGCAAGCTTTATTGTGAAAAGTACCATCAGCAGCTCGTAGTCCACAACAAGATGGACAACTATGAAGACATTTGTTTCTATTCTGAACCATCTACCAGATAATGGCATGTCTGAATAATTAGGGGCAGTGGGCTGCAGGATACAGATATGCATTGGAAGACAATGGTGTTTCCGTCAATTATGTCACAAAGTCGCATAGCCTACCGAAACTTGCATCCAGTGTCTTTTCTGATGTATTACTAGTTAGTGCGTCCGTGGAATCCATGCTTCTCTATTTAATTAGGAAGGTATTTAGAAAATCAGGATGCATGTACAAAACAGAGGTTGCCGGATTACTCTAAAAATTAGTGAAATGGGCATGCCTTTTTAAAGCCGCAGGGTGAAAAACTCGGACCCATTCTTCTCAAGCGAAAATGGCAACTACTAAGAAGATATACACTTCAGAGCTGCAGGGTGAAAAATTCAGTCCCATTTTTCGGGAATCAAAATGTGAGCCAGTCCAATTGCCAAACTAGCGATGATAACTAGGATAAGCAGACCAACATGGAGTACAATTTCCTTAACGCCGTTGCTTGATAAAACTGGTCACCGGGAGGAAAAGGGGTCTGTCTCACTGTCACTGATGAGTGATGGCTGACCTGAGAGAGCTCGAGGAAGGAGGCCCCGGGGTCGAGCAGGCGGTCGATGCGGTCCCTGGGGAGCAGCTTCCCCCGCCCCTCGTTCCGCTTCACCGCCCCCGCGCCTCCGCCGCCCAGCACCTGCAGCGCCCTCCGTTTCGTCAGGAGAGGGAAGGGGTCGGGCCGAGGAAGGGAGAGGCCGGCGGCACGCAGGCACGCACCTGGGAGACGCGGGAGCGCAGGTCGGAGAGGAGGCCGCCGACGGCGGCGGCGTTGCGGGCGTAGGCGTCGGAGCTCCGGTCGAGCGCGTCGGGCAGGACCGAGGAGGAGGCTGCCGCCGAGGAGCGGTAGGCAGCGGCCCGGGCGCTGCCTGGGCGGGGCCGCCGCGCGGCCAATCGACTGAGCATCTCCGGCAGACGATGACGATGGATGGGCTGGTGGGGAGTGGAGTGAGCAGTCTCTGTCAGAGTGTGCGATGCCTCTCTGTATACTGACGGACGGAGGAACACTCCCGCACGGAAGCTCGATCGGATATCGATCGATCTACAGAGTGGTTTTTTCCACGGGAGTCTCGTGCTCGTCTGCTCTGATGCCATGCTGTGTTGGCAGACAGGTGTGGATAAGGACTCCTGCAGACTTGATTGGCAACCATGATGGCAGTGAGCGTAATGCACTTGGTTTCCAATTTATTGAATTCTTAAATATTGTTTTCTTCCAAATTTCATAGTTTACGTTTCTTTTCTGTGCCATTACAATTACACCACCGCATGAATGACTTTGGACATTGACCGTTAGATGGATCGTTGCGAGTTGGCGAATCCGAGTAGTATTGGCTGCTGGATAATCTCTATTTGCTCCATCACATTCCGCCGCATGTACTATCCAGAAGATTGATGTGTTGCTCCGAGAATCTGTCGCAATTCATTTTAGTGAGGCTTGGTTTTATGGAACATGGATGTTCGGCTTAATAATATGATAGCTGAAGCTGGAAATGCAAATGATGAATTGTATGTCATTTGACAGTGCATTTTTTTCATGAATGATTGCATATTTAAGGTGGCATCTTCGCATGGTGAGAAAAAAAGAGATTGGTGGAGATTAACTAGTTATTTATATAGGATTTGTTGTAAAAAAATATTGAATATAGATAGCATAATATAATAGAAAGCTTTTCCCCATTTGCATGGTTATGTGGATCTTTTCTTATGCATGGTGACTAAATTCCATTGTTTATTCATCTATGATTTTCCATAATCAATCATGACCACTCTTGGTGAGTCCAAGTACCTAGTCGAAATATGATACCTTGGGGGTGTGCCCATACGTCATTCACCTGACAAGATCCCTTCATCTTGTGTCCCGCTACGCTAGAGTAGGCATTCCAAGGGAATAAGGACGTGTGCGCTATGTTAGAGATCTTATGGTTACGGAGATATTTGCCCTCAATCACAAGATCACATGATTCGCATCGTGCCCGCTAAAGGCAACTACCGGATTATCGACCCTGGCCTACCTACATAAAGGAAGGACAAGGCCTCGCTAGAGGGACATCTCATTGAGTGAGGAGAGCCTCGTAACCTAGAACAAAATACCAATTCTACACTATTGTAATCGTAGCATCAACTAATAAAGTTCGATGGGCAAAATGTATGGCTTATTCCCAACCGGGGTCATGAACCTGGGTAAAACCAATCGTGTCAACTTTGTCGCCGACTAAGTTCCCTTCTGCACCACCACTCTCTCTACTTTCATACGTGACTACATATCTATCATAATATCGGTAGTGCATTAATCATCAACAAGCACCTGTATACACCATATGATACCAAGTGCATTGCATGTGAGCGTATCAAATGATCAGATCATTTGTATGTAGAAGTAGTAGAATCGACAGTATCCATATGTTCGTCGATAATTACTATAAACAATAATATTTCAACACAAAATGCATAGCATGCATACAATGTTAAAATAACATTGAACACATCATAATTTGTAAGACACATTTGACCACCAAAATACCAAGAATGAATGTCGAAGTTTCTGTAAATTTGATTACCTAATCATACACTAAGATTGTTATTAAGATATTTGTTTAAGCATACGCTCAAGGGATCTCTACTATGATATTTAATAATATTAATGTATACACTATCACACACAACAACATATGCACTGTGTAATTGATGCGATTGTCGAAAATAGTTCAAGGAGCATTTTTATTACAAAATACAACTTCTATTTCGCACAAAACATGTATTACATTACAAATGCATAACAAAGCACAATATAACTAATATTTAGCAATAATGTTTATGTGTGAAACTAAGCTTACTCATTAAGAGCGTAGCATCACTAAAAAAAGTATAAAAGATTTGTACAAATTATATTTATTTTAATCATTCTCGGCTATGTAATGTCTTAGAGTGCCCATGATCTTCACCAATGCATCGAATATTTTTGTGATGCTACTGGAGTTTGTAGGGGCGAAAATTCAATATGGCTCATACTACCATATGGTACCATTATCTGAGCAATTTGTCTCCTCCCTATACTCCCTTGCCCTATATGCGTCTAGGAGGTGCTGAGCGTCATATCCATCGATGGGAAGAGACCTGGAAATCATCCTTTTGGAGTCTAAGAGCTTGAATAAAATTCCTCGATCTGTGTCATGGTTTCATTCCCTTGTTCTAATTGCTACTCTTTCTGTTGTTTGTTCGATTTTCTCGCAGTCTCGACAGTGCACATTCTTTGAATGGCAGGACACCTACTCCGCTGTGATGGATTTCGTCCGCGACCGCCTCCCGCTTGCTTTCTTGTCCCCTGCTTTTGTAGGATATCAACAGTAGCCAGCAGAACTGACGGCAAGATGCACCTGGCCCCATCAGCGCTCCTACTCATCCCCCGAGTATGCATACCAACAGGCCCCAGCGAGATCCACTTCCAACTGAGAACTGTCAAGGATCGTTCTCAAGGCCACGAATCTGATGGGTTTTCTTATGTTGTTGGGCATGTGTGTCCTCATCGTGGGGTTGGTTTATGTCTACTGATTCGTCGGGTATCTTTTGAGAAAACTTCTGGATCATGGTCCAATTACGAGGTTGCAAGAGGACCACCGGTCCAACACCAGAACGCAACGACATCCCCTCGCTTCGTGTGAGTCTACCCCAACCACCAAGGTGATATACATACGCCATACTATACGTGCACCGTGCTTTTCTCCTGATATGCGCCAATTTCCATGGCTCGGTCCATCTAACAGACCAGATAATATGACCATATGCAGGTATGACCCATATCGTCGCTTCCGCCAGGGGGGGTGTTAAAACTATTGTGTTCTTAATATTTCCTCAACCTCGCGGCTCCTTCGACTGTACATGGAGATTTAATCATGGATCCAAAGTATATTCAATGCAGACGATAGATGTATTATGTGCTCTAAGAAAAGAGTCATGTAACACAACTCAGCAATTCTTGATCATTCTAATCTTACATCGGTTAATAACATTAGTTATGCACAATGCAGGTCTCTTTCCATTCGGCGGCTGAACTTAGGTAAAATGAATGTGTCACCTTCATCGGTAAGTAATTCCCATTCAGGTATCACCTATCTATCTAATTTCAGACATGACTACATATTGATCATGAGATCGCTGCTGGATTAATCGTCGACATTTGATACCAACCATGGGGCCCAACAGAACAAGTCCATGAAGATAACTACAACTTTGCTCGACATTGCCCACAATCATCTTTATGGAGATGTTGGGCAGCTTGCTGGGAAACTCACCACCTTGGATTCGGTAGATAGGACTAACTCTGAATGCCCTGATGATCTTTCTATGCCTTAGATGACCCTTTATGTGGGATAGTCTTCGTAGCAAAGAAGGCCAGAACCAAGTAACAAGAAGAAACGATTGGGGCAATCTGCATCGGATAGGGCGGTGGCATATGGAAATAAGTCATCATCCCCGAAGGAGAATTTGGAGTAGTTGGAGAAGGAGGTGTGAGTAGAGAAAGAGCATCGGGAAGCCGTCGTGACCCAAGTATCTCAGACTTTGTTTGTGCATGACAAAGCACTGGAAGAGCGTATTCCTGCCTCCTTCAAGAAGCTTGGCCCTTCATCCAGTAGTTGAAAGCAAAGGTGAAGGTTGTGTGTACCAATGATCGTCACACCCCCACAGTATGCAAGACAATTCTGTGAGTCCCTGACTCCTCGAGCTGGCCGCATTCGGGAGACCGGAGCCCTTATTACCTAAGGGGCAAGTTGACCAACCAAAAGAGGCGACGGCCATTCTCGTCATCGCATAGATCCGTAGGAAGCTCATGCAACTTCAACTCATGCCGACGAGGTTGCTCCTTGAAGCGACGAATTTATGTTTGTCTAGCGCCGCCAGAAGAACTTTGAACCGCTCCATGGGCGAGGGGCATCGGAGCCCACTCCGTTGAGTGTTTCGACGGGGCCACAGCTCCCAAAGAATCCCTACACATGTCACAACCGTAGAGGCCGTTGGCGGAAATGATCGTGTCATGGACAAATACCTAGTAGCCACCCTCAAGGGGACCGCCCGATAATTGTGGACTCACCTCCCTCGGTCCATCCTCTTGAACTAGTCTGTCGCAAGACCTGGTGCCGTGGACGAACTGATGAGCATCCAGCAAGGGAGCGGCGAGCCGCTTCAATACTCCATCATGTGTCACAACATCATCCCAAGGATCAGAGGCTACTTGGTTATCCGAGCTTTTAGAGGGGGTTTAGCCTCCACTGTGTGCGTCACTGACCTAGCCAAGGCCCGGCCGCACTCGGTAAAGGCTCTCCTCGAGTGGGCATGGAAAGTTATGGACGCGGAAGAAGCCGTCGCCCGTCAAGCTCGTCGTGAACAAGCACCCGAGTTCCTGCATAATGAGATTATTAACGTAGATTAACGATAGCTATCACCAAGGGGATGTAGCTCAGATGGTAGAGCGCTCGCTTAGCATGCGAGAGGTATGGGGATCGATACCCCACTTCTCCAATTATCTTTTTTTTTTCAGATCTGAAAAACATCAGTGAATGCAGTTCCTGGAATGTTGGTCATCCCCAAACGAATGATTTTTTAAACCCAAATTCTCCACCAGTGAATGCAGTTCCTGAAATGTTGGACAACCCCAAACGAACGGATCAATGTTGGGCTGCTTCCACAGTACAAAAAAATTCAGACCAGAGCGATCCTGTGCTTCAGCAAATGTCACCATCTCTAGTAAAGCAACTTCTAGTTCTCAACCAAGTGAACTATGGCAAAATCAGACCAGAGAAGGGCTCCCCTCACAAGCAAGCAAGTGGAGCAAACTATGGTAACACCACAGGGCACTGCAACGTGCCATTTGGCGTGAGAAAAAGCTAAACATCATCAGCATCCAACTGAGTTACCCAACCAAATGATTTCCATTTCTTCAGGAGCTCTAGCTCGGTTTTTGTCTCCAATGCTGAGAGCCCAGAAGAAACACAACAGAACAGAAAAAGAGACGAGAGCAATCGGCACAACCAAAGCCCTATCTGAGCTCAAACGAGAGCTATACATCTCATAATTGTTTGTATGTGAAGGATATTCAGGCAGAAGATATAAGTGCAAGGACAACAACATCTGAGCTTCTACACAAGACTACCTCAGCACTGTTCATTAGCTGCGTATAAAACAGCGCCACAAGGAGGCATGGTTCTTTATATTAGGTCAATGGAAATCATATTTGCAACTCAGTGCAAAGCTACTCTGGACCAGTTCTGCAATTTGACAGCAAGCATTGGGGAAGAGTTCATGTTATTTTTAGGGGAACATGTTCCTCCTCGGCATCCGGGCCTGCAGATTGAAAAGGCAAATGTTATGTCCTGCCATGGTGCATCAATAAATTTACAATATGTAGAACTGCTCGACGAAAACTACACAGCGAACTGTTTGTTCTCCCGATGCTTTTGCTGCCAGCAATGTGCATCGATGTGCTGTGATGCCTTGAGGTTGTTGGCCAAATATAATCCAACAGTTCAAGAAGGCGAATGCTGTGACCTTATATGCAAATTATGGCATGCTTTGGGGATCAGCTCAATTTCAACAGTGGGTCCAACAATATCCACAACTGATGCCAAGAATCAATATGTAAATCCTGTGATCCTACCCTTTTCTTTTGTCCATCATCAGATTAAACAAAGACATGCAAACTTGGACATAATATAATGCATGACAAACACCGAATAGGCCCGAAAATATAAGTTCAAACAGTTCATTTTGTATATTAGGACATAAGCTACGCATTGCATACAGTGAAGCATCTCCTCTAGCATTTCGAGCTACTACTGTTTCATGATGGAAAATGAAGCCTAGAAGGACTATGAAGTCAAAACCAACATGAAATTCCAGCCAAATAATAACATGGACAAAAGAAAACCCTACACAGTTACAGTTCCAGTACATCATTGATTTGTTATCCCCCTGCCCTCCTAAAATGAACACATCACCTCCAATACTAAAACCCATTTTGATGCCTACCACACAGCACCTCCAAATGTGCAGTGCAATGGCTCAATCTCTGTAAATACACTATCCAGTATACGGATAAATGCAGGTCTAACATGCTTCAGAATCAATGTGAACAAAGGATTGGCTGATTAACGATCTACTCCCTCCGTAAACTAATATAAGAGCATTTAGAACATTAAAGTAGTGATCTAAACGCTCTTATATTAGTTTACAGAGGGAGTACAAGCTAAAACATGGCTTCAGCTTTGACTTCAGGTTCAGATTAGCATCAGCCCCAATAAATGTAACCATAAATATGAAGTTTTTTCTTCGAGAAATGACAAATCTGTAGCTACGGCAGCGAGAACCGGTATATCACTGCGGCAGAATCGCGGTAAAGCAGGGAGGTGCATACCTGACGGCTTGGGCGCCGGGACGGCGAGGTCCTCCTCGCCGTAGATGTGGCGGAGGCGGGCGGCAGTGATGGGCGGGGAGGGCATGGCGGCGAGCTTGACGAGCTCCTCCCTCCAGGCCCACATGGTGGAGGACATGGCGGAGTTGGCGGCGCGGAGGGAGGACTTGCGGGCCTCCAGCTCGTCGATCTCGCCCTGCTGCTCCGACGACCGGAACGCCAGCGCCACGAACGAGCCCAGCAGCAGCGCGCTCGTCACCTTCTCCGGGTTCGCCGACAGCTTCGCGCCGATCCCCCGCAGCGCCGCCGCCGCCGCCATCGCTCGATCCCTCGCTCGGTGGCTCTCGTCTGCGCCGCCCAGTAGCCGACTCCGCCGCAGCACCAATGGCACGATTGGGTTGGACCGGCCGCCGCGACCCTAAGCCCGGCCCTTTTTTCCTTGCTGGGCCGTAGACTGGTAGTCGGCGTTTGCGTTGCGTTAAATTCGTACCTCAAAAAAATCACTTTGTCCAAAAAATGCCCTAAAAAAACTTTGTCTCAAAAAAACCCTGCCTAAAAAATATTTATTTCATTTTGTTTCCGAAAAAGCATCCGTATCTCTTATAACAGTTCATCAGACAAACATCCCAAACATAATAAAAAAATACATCGAGATACTTAGACCACCAAACAACCAATACCTGCTAGGACAAGCTGCCGACTGGCCGCTGTCGCCGCTCACCTACCGGAGCCGGCTGACCTTGCCCATAACAGTCGGTAAGTCTTCATGCGCGTGGTCTTAAGGACAGTGCCCTGGAGCCGCAATCATCGTCGTTAAACCCTTGAATCGACCTAAAGTGCCTGACACCATAACTCGCTGTCACCCACGCATGACGAGGAACCCTAACATCATGCCCCAAAGAGACGGGAGGAATGTACGCCGAAGCTCTGTCGATTTCGTCCAGATGGACGAACTAAAGGAGTGTCGCCGTTCACCCGAACGCCGCCTTGCGAGGACTAAAAACCCTAACCTAAATTACTAGCCAAAGCAGAGGCACAAGGGATTCTCCACCCCGCCATCGGCCACTGGAGCGGTGGCCAGAAGGAGGCGAATCCACGGGGGCGCTGGTAGTGCTTGGAGGGGAATTATAAACTCTAGCCATCCATAGGGAAAAGGGTTGGTAATTGATTAGAAAGACGCAAAAAAAACATATCAACCATTGGAGCGGTAGGCGAATCCACATGTTCGCTGTTGGTGCTTGGAGGGGAGTTGTAAACATTAGCCATCGATGGAGAAAAGGGCCGGTAATAATAGATCAGAGATATGAAAAAAAGATATATCTTTTAACTCCTTTTTGGGTAAAAACAAGTGTCCATGTCAAAAAAATCATTTATTAAGAAAAATGTTAATGACCTACATTGGCATGTAAATTGTCATGGAAATTTGTAAGTTTGTGAAAAGCTAAATTTGGTCCTACTGATTTTGCGCCCTCAGCACAAGGACTGGAATGGAAAAGCCTGCAGGGTCATCTCACTGTGCAGCACATCCACCAGGGAGCAGAACAAAATCAAACTAGTACTGCTTGGCAGCAGGCACGGCCAGGGACCAAACTTTAATTTTCAAGAATTGGCAGGGGCCGCGCGAACGCGTACCCCCTCTACCACAAATTACGACGTTCACTCTCCCACTTGGGGAGATGATAAGTCAACGCGCCCACCAAGTGCAATGTGGGCCATTGGCTTAGGCCACGGGCCTTGTTGATCGCCCGTCGACCCCGTCCAGGTAAGTATGGAACAACGTTGCACCTGCCTCTGCTTTTATAGCCAGCTCTCCCGCCCGACGCCCCTCCGCTGGGCGAGGTGGGACTAAAACCACCGAAGCGCAGCAGCCGCGTGCGAGCGCAACCGCAACGGGAGCGCGGTGCAGGACGCTGGTTTCGGTGGGCCAGCGTTCGCTCTATCTGGGCCTGCTGGAAGGACGAGCGATACACAGACTTTGGGCCTCGAGATCAGGCGGACGGCCTGGTGCCGGGTGTTCGTTCCCTCAATCAAAAAAAAAAGAAAGAAAGACTTTGTGCTCGTATTGCTCGCGTGTTCTCTCTGGTACTGCTGCTCAAATAGAAGTGCCCATGTTGACACGATCGATGGCAGAGATCACACAGGGGAAGTCGTGGCCTGTAGAGCTGACATAAGTGCCCATGTTGGCATGTTGCTGACTGCTTCACCGGGCCGGCCGATTTGAAACTTGAAAGTGCTAACAAAAGAACGTGGCTATGCAGGTGCATCGTACTAATCTGATGAGCGTTTTTGACACTAGCTAAATTAGTTTACTTCTGCCATGAAAATGAACCTTGCGCTGTGTTTGGATGTAGGAAAAATTGCTTGGAATTGAATTGGACTGGAAATTCCAAATCCAAGATGGAAAGGAGATGGGCTCCAATTCGAATTCTATTGTTTGGTTGTGCATGAAATTTATTGTTGGAATCACAGGGTAGCACTCAATTCCAATTGTTGTTTGGATATACAAACCATGGAATTGGATGTTTTTTGAGTTTGGACAATATAAACTTCTGTACATATATGAAAAAAAGTATTATGTGTATATTTGAATATATATATATATATATATATATTATTTTACACACATAATAACATTACATGTTCTAAATAAGGTCAAAACAATTAACACAAGTAGAAATAAATATGGAAAATGGAAGCATGACAGAAAATAGTTTAAAGTACCAAGAACACAACACGGATAATAATTTTGATAGTTTATGTCTCTTACACATAGCAAAAGTGGATAGTTTTATGTCTCTTACACATAGCACAAATAGACAGTTCGCAAACAACAAAGTACATAGTAGTCCATCCATCAACTAAACAGGATAGTAACAAACAATCAAAGGTTAAGAGCCATGGCTTCCTTAAGTCCTCGGGTAGCGCCATGAGTGCTTCAAACAAACGCTCATTGACGATCAATTTTCCATAAGCTCTCAGCATATCACTATCCTCCAAATCTGGTACCTTCTTTAGTGCAGCAAGGATTTCTGTTGGAGGAGTCACCTTTGGCATAGGAAGTGGCTCGGTTGTCTTCAAAGCATCATCAAAAGACATCTTCATCTTTCCCATCATGCACAAGATAGCATCCCCAGTGCGTTGCCTCTTAAAGGCACCTCAGGAGCTTCTCCAACAACGGGTTGTCTTGTGGTTCTTGAACACATTCAACTCCTGTCCTAGCACCTGCACCGGTCGCATGATCTTTTGAATATATGGTATTGATAGACTCCCAATTGAGCACTACCTTGTTCCTATAGGCACGTGTGTCCTTGTTAGCCTACACAAAACACACAAATATTTGGAGATGATATTGAAGTTGCAAAAATAACCACAAAATAAGTTTGGTGTTAAGTACCTCCACATATTGAGACCACACTTCGTGACTATCAACCGACACCATGTTCTTTACCCAATCCCATCCAAAGCCACTCTGAGCAAGCATCTTGGTAATGATCTCATACTGCTTGTCAAATGTTTTGATTCTTCCTGTTATGTTTTCCTTCGTAATGTCAACATTACATGTATCCTTGACATGCTTAATGCAAGCATTATACACATGTGGCTTCCAACCATTTTGAGCATGGTCACCATTGTTGCTATTCTCAACAAGGACGGCCAACAATGCAGTGTCCATCTCAGGAGTCCATGTAAGGTAAACTCTACCTTTTTTCCTTTTGTTTCGACCATGCTTCTACAAGTAAAATAAATGAATGTGCATAAAAGTAAGAACAAAAGAGCAAGTACGAGTAAGGTAAAACATATATATTAGTGCGAACAAAAGATGAAGCATTTACAACATATCACACACAAGGCACCATCACAGCCAGCATGCTCCCACACAAAAAATGGCACCATCACCAAGCTAGCACAAAAAAGGCACCATCAGCTAGCTATCTAATCCATCGCTACTTATCTACTCGATCTCTAGTTCTCCATGCGCCACAAGGTACTCATCATACATCTCATCCGCAAATTGCTGCCTAAAATTAGACCATGCATTTGTTTGCTGGACACTTCTAATGAAAGTAGCATCATCTGCAGGTTCAGGAGTCATAGTCGCTAGCTCAGCTTTGACTTCCGGAAGCAACAAATTATCTCTCATATGTTGCCTATCCCTTCCATAGTTGTGTAACACACAACACGCATTAATAAGACAAATCTGTAAATATTTAGTTTATCGTCAAAGAAGGAACACAGGATGGCCCATATGAACAATCAAATGGACATGTGTTACTTGGTCCTCTGTGTCAAAGAACAAGAACGTAAGATGACCCATTTTTTCTTCAACAAGCCAAAGGTTATCTCCACAACATTTCTAGCATGAGCATGGTGCAAGTTATACAACTCTCTTTCATTTTGGGGTTGTTGTTGACTTGCAACCCACTCTTTCAAGTGGTACCGAGTGGGTCTGAATGGAGATAGAAATCCAGGTCCATTGGTACAGCCAGCATAAACAAGATAGTACTTTCCTATTGACAAGTATGTAAGTTAGCTAACAACTAAATATGAGAAATGAAACACAAAGAGAAAGAGTCATACCCTATGGTACAACAAATTCATCTTCGCGATCGATTCTCATTTTTAGCACTCTCGAGTCCGATGCTGAACCCTCCCAACCAGGTAGAACATAGAGAAATTTCATGTTCCAATCAACCACACCTAGCATGTTAGTGGCGATATCTTGGTGCCTATTCCTATACCTCCCTTTGTCAGCAGCATTAACAAACACCGGAATATGACACCCATCTAGTGCTCCAAGTGCATTAGGAAACCACTTTCACTTGTAATCATCAAGAGGGGTGATAGAAGGATCGGGAAGCTTTATAAACTCCCCAGTTAGAGAGAGGATGGCTAGTAACACACTAGAGAAATGCCTACTAATAGTCTCTACAGAATGCTGGTACGTGCCACCCAACATCCTCATTTTATGTCCATGTCCAACAACTTGTAAGAACATAGCAAAATTTTCTTCTACTATCACAAACGTGCTATCTTTGAGACCACACTTCTCACGCAAGATAGCACAAAGATCATGGAAGTTTCTTTTAGTTAAGTGTAGCTTATCATAGCAAGTTGTCTCGGACCCCTCGTAAGTTTGTTTCAATATATACTTCCGATATGCAACCTTTTCCTCATCATCATCGAAGCATCCGAGTTTCCTCGGTGCCCTCTGAGAACTAAGATAAGAAAATGCTAGACATGATATTTCAAAATACTGCTTCGTCAACAATATCCTCTTTCTTTTTCTTCTTTTGTTCTCTTCAGTAATGTAGGCAACCAACTCTTGTTGGGACATGATGAAAAAAGCTACAATGCACACACCATTTATCCATGAATTATTGAAAGGATCGAAGAAGAGGTGTCTAGAGGGGGGGTGATTAGATCCTCAACAAAGAAAATTAGCAATTTTTAAATTCTTCAAGTTAAGGTGGAGTTTTAGCACAAGTTTAAACATTCACAATACATTCCAAGCAAGCATGGCAAGAGTATATGAGCAGCGGAAAGTAAAGCATGCAAGTTGCAAGAAAGTAAAGGGATGAGATTGGAGTGTGCAAACGCAATTGGAGACACGAAGATTTTTGGCGTGGTTCCGATAGGTGGTGCTATCGTACATCCACGTTGATGGAGACTTCAATCCACGAAGAGTAACAGTTGCGCGAGTCCACGGAGGGCTCCACCCACGAAGGGTCCACGAAGAAGCAACCTTGTATATCCCATCATGGCCATCGCCCACGAAGGACTTGGCTCACTAGGGTAGATCTTCACGAAGTAGGCGATCTCCTTGCCCGTACAAACTCCTTGGTTCAACTCCACAATCTTGACGGTGGCTCCCAAGTGACACCTAACCAATCTAGGAGACGCCACTCTCCAAATGGTAATAGATGGTGTGTTGATGATGAACTCCATGCTCTTGTGCTTCAAATGATAGTCTCCCCAACACTCAACTCTCTCTCACATATTTAGATTTGGTGGAAAGATGATTTGAGTGGAAAGCAACTTGGGGAAGGCTAGAGATCAAGATTCTTGTGGTTGGATTGGAATATCTTGGTCTCAACACATGAGTAGGTGGTTCTCTCTCAGAAAATGAATGCTGCCTGGAAGTGTAGGCACGTTCTGATGGCTCTCTCCACGAATGGAGGAAGGGTGGAGGGGTATATATAACCTCCACACAAAATCTAGTCTTTACACACAATTCACCAAACTCGGTGGGACCGAATCGAGAAACTCGGTTAGACCGATTTGGTTCAAAATGTGAACGTTAGAGTTTTTGGTGGGACCGATATGATCAACTCGGTGGGACCGATGTGCTAGGGTTAGGGTAAAACCTCAACTCGGTTTGACCGATTACACAAACTCGGTGAGACCGATTTTGGTAATAAGCAAAACAAAGCTGGTCAAGCAAACTCGGTGGGACCGACTGCATATCTCGGTGAGACCGAGATAATTGCAACAGGCAACAGAGAGTTTGCAAGCCCATCTCGGTGAGACTGAGATCACATCGGTGAGACCGAACTGATTAGGGTTTCTGGCAGTGGCTATGTCAAGTGAACTCGGTGGCGCCGGATAGATTAAATCGGTGGGGCCGAGTTTGACTTTAGGTTTGGGACATATGTGGATATGAGAAGGTGGTTGAGGGCTTTGGAGCATATCACTAAGCACTTTGAGCAAGCAAGCCATTAAGCAACACCTCATCCCCTTTTAATAGTATTGGCTTTCCTATGGACTCAATGTGATCTTGGATCACTAAAATGAAAATGAGTAGCCTTGAGCTTTAGCCAATCTTTGTCCTTAGCATATTGAAGGGGTTCCACATCCTCTTGTCCATGCCACTCCACTGTTGAACTCATCTGAAATATACTTGATAAAAGTATTAGTCCAACAAGAGATATGTTGGCATTAATTACCAAAATCACCCAGGGAGCACTTGTGCTTTCAATTATTCAGAGCATTGATGCATAATAAACCATCACAACAACATGTGTATAAATGAAAAAACAAAATCACGGTACAAACATGAAGTAGGAGTAGATAATATACCTTGACATCACTGAAATTTGAGCTCCTAAATTCCCCTGGGAACCTGCGTAGTTCAAACAAATCATAGTTCAGCAACAATAAGAGAAATATCCAAGACATATGATCATCATCATAAGAGAAATATCAGGGATTAGTCAAAGGCTCATGCCTTGCATGTATCCAAATGGAGTTTCTACTCCAAGTTTGAGGCATCAATAATGTTCAATTCACCTCTCAAACGGCAAAATACTTTCTCATCAAGCGGTTTGGTGAATATATCCGCCAATTGCTTATCGGTACGAACATGCTTAAGATCAATATCTCCTTTAGCAACATGATCTCGAATGAAATGATGACGAACTTCAATATGCTTAGTTCGAGAATGTTGCACGGGATTATGAGCAATCTTAATAGCACTCTCTTGTCATAAAGCAATGGAACATGTTTCACATAGATCCCATAATCTTTAAGAGTTTGGGTCATCCAAAGTATTGAGCACAACATGAACCAGCGGCAATGTATTCCGCTTCGGCGGTGGATAAGGATACCGAGTTTTGTTTCTTGGAGGACCAAGACACAAGTGATCTACCAAGAAATTGACAAGTATCCGAAGTGGACTTTCTATCAACCTTGTCACCAGCATAGTCCGAGTCGGAGTAGCCAACAAGATCAAAAGAGGACCTCTTAGGATACCAAATGCCAAAATTTGGTGTATGAATTAAGTATCTCACTATCCTTTTCACAGCCTTAAATGACATTCTTTGAGGGCCGCTTGATATCGTGCACACATGCACACACTTAGCATAATATCGGGACGAGAGGCACATAGATATAACAATGAATCAATCATAGAGCGGTAAACCTTTTGGTCAACCGATTTGCCATCCTTGGTCAAGTCAAGATGTCCACTAGTAGGCATGGGTGTTTTCATACCTTTGCTTTCTTGCATGTTGAACTTCTTGAATAAGTCCTTGGTATACTTTGTTTGAGAAACAAAGGTTCCCTCCTTAGTTTGCTTGATTTGCAAACCAAGAAAGAACTTGAGTTCACACATCATAGACATCTCAAACTTCTTCGACATTAGCCTTCCAAACTTTTCACTAAAATGAGGGTTAGTCGAACCAAATATGATATCATCAACATAAATTTGGTACACAAATAATTCTCCATTAACCCTTTTAGTAAAAAAAGTGGAATCTATCTTTCCAATCTCAAAGCCTTTTTCAATAAGGAACTTGGTTAAACATTTATACCACGCTCTAGGAGCTTGTTTAAGACCATAGAGAGCTTTGTGAAGTTTGTAAACATGGCCGGGTTTTTTAGGATTAACAAGGCCGGGAGGTTGTTTAACATATACTTCCTCCTCAATTTCACCATTTAGAAAAGCACTTTTAATGTCCATTTGGTACAAGGTAATATCATGGTGATTTGCATAAGCAAGTACGATGCGGATGGACTCAAGTCTAGCAATGGGGGCATATGTCTCACCATAGTCCATACCTTCAACTTGAGTGTAGCCTTGGGCGACGAGACGTGCTTTGTTGCGAATGACTTGTCCATCTTCATCTTGCTTGTTGCAAAACACCAATTTGGTACCAATGATGTTGTGGTTGTTGTCGGGCTTCTCAACCAATGTCAACACTTGGTTCCTCCCAAAGTTGTGTAGCTCTTCGTGCATGGCATTTATCCAATCCGGATCTTCCAATGCTTATTCAACCTTCATAGGTTCAATGCTAGAGATGAATGAATAATGTTCACAAAAATTAGCCAAACGAGTTCTAGAGCGAGTGATTCTCCCGGTTTGGATATCATTGAAGATTTGTTCGACGGGATGGTCTCGTGAAACTCTTGCTCTAACTTGTGAGAGCTTTTGTTTGGGTCGGGGTGGAACATCTTCTTCATCATCTTGTTCTTCCTCTTGGCCTTCTTCGTTGTTGACGTTCTCGTTCTCTTGTCGAGGTGGAGAAGGAGGTTGATGAGGTTCATCTTGGTGTACTTCCTCGTTTTCTTCATCTTGGCGTGTCCCACTTGTGGATGCCTCCGTGTCAACTCTTGGTTCACCTTGTCGTGAGGTAGAAGCTTCCACTTGGACGGACGAGGTACTCTCCTTCACCTCTGTTGGACGAATCTTGCTAATAGGCAAGTCTTGGATTGCTTCCGAAGGGTCTTTGTCTCCTACATCAATTGGCAAGTGCTCTACTTACGAGCCGTTAGATTCATCAAACTTCACATCTACCGTCTCTTCAACCTTTCAGGTGAAATCTATCTATTATATAATTAAGACAAGAGACAAATAAGTCATCACGTTCATCCACATAGATTAAATTATCTCAACCATTATCTTTGGATATAAACGGTTGAGATTTTAAGATGTAAACCTTACATACAAATAATATATAATAAAGCACGGATTGACTCCTTGGGTTCACCGTCACAATACGCTTTCTTCCTGTGAATTTACGCTTTCGGTTTGAATTTAAAATATACTCCACGAGGTGGTACTAATCAGGGGAACCACGTCGTGTGCACGCCCAGTTCTGTAGGATTCGGCCCGACTATGTTTTTTCTCTGTCCGCTGCGATTTCTGCCGGGTGTTTGTTAAACTTGTGAAAAGGGAGAAGGTTCTGGTTAATAGATAGTCCCACATCGTCCTCCTGTACTCAATCTCACCAGTTTAAATATGTTTACGAGTTGACAGCAACAAGCAGCGTTGAAAGAGTTGGTCAAACAAGGAATCAATGGGCATGCTGAAAGGGTGAGGAAAGATAGGAGGGAAGAGAGGAGACCGGGTCACAAGGGGAGGGACAAGAGCAGGGGTGAGCTGCACACCGGTGGGGTCGTGCTGCTGCTGGTGCAGATCACCGGCGGGGGAGGGACCGGAGTTGAGAAACGGCGCGGGGATGACCAAGGGCGCAGATCACCGGCGGGGGAGGGACCGGAGTCGAGAAACGGCGCGTCCGCGTCACGAAGGCACGAGGCCCGTGGTTCCTGCTGCACGTCTGGTTGATGGGAATTAGCAGGCCCATACTAGCCTTCTTTTCCTTCAAAATACAAAAGCTCAGGTTTTATGCACCGGTAGTACTAAATGTTTTAATCACCGATAAAATACCTAAGCACTGAATTAAAATGGGATTGGTTGCAACTCATCCGCGAGAACAGACCAAGATAGTCCATCGAACGCAATGCATTGGGTGTTATGGCCCTTGTGAAACTGTAGTACATACATGCTGAATGTCAAAACGTTTAGTGTACAAACTATACGCTGCTTGCTCTTGAGAAGATAAAACTGACATAAAACTGATTAATATTTCGCCATAATTAAAATATAGACTCCCAAGTCCCAAGAAATTACCATGCCCGTGGCGGGTAACGGCGAGCCGACTGCGACAGGGGTTGTAGCAATGGTCATCGGTGTCGGCGACCTGGCTGCAGCGACGAGGCGCATGAGGATAAATGCGAAATGACAAGTGTGTGAAGTGGATAGCGATTAAAACAGCTACAGGGAGACTGATCAGAATGCAGACCCTGTTTTTCTGTTTTTTTCTTCCTACATTCGGATGGCGCCTAGCACTGGCCAAAGAGATATCATTGTGGTGTCAACTATAATTAAAATAGGTTTACAGGATGTGCATAATAGTATATTTGTAGCGCCCTTGGGATTATTATGCACTAGCATATTAAATTACTCCCAACCTAATAATAAATAATGGATAGAGGAAGTAGTAAGTGTGATGACGTGTGCGGAACCTACAACCAAAGTGTTGATGAAAATACAACTCCCACAAAATTATATACATCCTTTGGGCCAGTTGCGACAAAGTCACTGGTGGCAAGTGTAAAATAAATTGGGACAGAGTTTGCAGTCCTAAAGCTATGGGCGATCTGGGCGTCCTAAGCCTTGACAAATTTGCCACTGCCCTTCGCTTGAGGTGGCTTTGGAACGAGTGGGCGGAGCAGCCAAAGCCGTGGGTTGGGTTATGCACCCCTTGCACCGAGGCTGACAGGGACCTTTTCGCGGCAGCAACGAGGGTCATGGTTGGAAATGAAGACAAGGCTTGCTTCTGGATGTCCCCTGGCTTGATGGTCTCAGGCCGATGGACATCGCCCCTAAAATCTTTGAGATCTCCAAAAAGAAAGATTGTTCTGTCAGGAAGGCCCTCACTGATGATCTATGGATTTCGCAAGTTGACATGGCAAATAGCATTTCCGCCGGGCACATACAGGAGTTTACCATCCTTTGGGAGAAGTTGGATGGGATAACCTTAGATCAAGCCACGAATGACACGATCATTTGGAAACTTACAGAGCGCGGTATCTACTCCACTTCATCGGCCTATTCGCTACAGTTCGAGGGGCGCACCTCCACACCACTTCTAAAGACCGTTTGGAAAGTCTAGGCTACACCAAAATGCAAGTTCTTCGCTTGGTTGATCATTCACAACAGAGTGTGGACGGCAGATAGGCTACAACGGAGAGGGTGGCCAAACTGCGGTTTGTGTCCCCTTTGTAGCCAAGTCCAGGAGTCAGCGGCGCATCTCCTATTCCAATGCCGATTCTCGGTTGCAGTTTGGAATGTGGTAAAGACGAGGACCAGACTGAGCAATATTGTCACAACTGACTGGGCGGCTATGCAAAGTGTCAGGCATTGGTGGACTGAGATTGTGTTTACACGCTCGCCTAACAGAAAAGGGATGGCCTCCCTCCTTATGCTTATCTCTTGGGAACTTTGTAAGGAGAGGAATGCTAGGGTCTTCCGGAACGCTTCCGCGCCTTTGATGATTCTCGTGGAAAAAATCTTGGATGAGGCGGCCCTGTGGGCTTTGGCAGGTGCCAAAGGGCTTGATGTAATTCTACACCGTGAGTAGTTGCTTTATCTTTGCCATTGTATGGCTGTTGTCCTCAAACTCTGTTACAACTCTCTCTTAATTAATGAAACGGCAAATCTTTTGCCTCGTTTCAAAATTTATTTAAAAAATTATATACATGTCAATATTTTCTACCGTTGCAACCACGGGCCTTGCTATTTGATGCCATTACATTTTGATCAATTCTCTCAAATACTAGATTCGTCAAAGATTAAAAGCCCTAGATCCAATTCTCTGGAACCAAGGCACTGTGCAGCTTTTGACAGAATTTTTATCCCGTTGCATCGCACGGACCATTTCTCAAAAAATGAACACTGGCTTCAAAAGGATAGGAATAAGAATACCCCATGATCAATCTGTCAGGCCGGCGGCGAGTGCGCGCCAAGACTACCACGCCATGCACACATACCATCATTTGCGTTAGCAATTGCCAACTACTACGAGTGGGCGCAGGGACATGGACATATGCTGATTGCGATGGAAGCCGACGCAAACACACACCAAAAAACTGTATAAAACTCACAGACGCTCAAAAAATTGCCTCATGCGGATGACAAAATTAACTACGCATTTGAGGCTTTTTTTGTTACCAAAAAATAATATTATGTGCAAACAATCAAAACATCTTTCCAAAAAATATAATCAGGTGCAAACAATCAAAACATGTATGCTCATATTTCTAAATAAAATAAAATTAACTAACATTTAAGCTTTTGTTTTATATTTCCTACAAACATAGTCATATTTCAGGTACAATGACCAAGGAAGATCATATAAAAAATAAAACTTTGTTTTAGAAAATTAAATAAACTAACAATGAGATTTTGAATATTCCTAAGAAAAAAATGAATATAGGGTCTCACCTAAAAGAAATATTAGCCTGTTAGATTTCATCAATTTAATTTAAAATTGTTACAGTAGGATAATGTTTTCATATTTGAAATTTTGTTATTAATGTCATGAAATGAGATTTGGCATAGTAAAAATCTCTTATTCTATGCAGGAAGGGTACAATTCAAGCTAGAAAATCCACACTAGCAGTAGATACTGTGTAGCTATCAATCCATGTACAAAACAATGCATGCCTTTGTAACTCTTTTTTTGGCACTATTAAACTTGAACAGGGAAATTAAGCTTTACTAATATTTCATATTCACAGTTTATGCTATTAGTGCTTCTCCGCTGTGTTCAAATGGTGGGCGTATACCTGCGTGGGGACTTGAACCATCTTTTTAAGATTGAGGCATTTTTTTTCCGGGCATTTGTGCTAGTAATCTATCACGTACATGGGTCAGTGGTGAAAAAGTGCAACAACCATCCCGTGCACGAGGACTTTATAATGAAACATCACGTGTGTTGTACATGAAAGGAAGGAAGAAGTAATCAAGTACGATTTGGATTCTTTTTTTTAGGCTGAAGTACGATTTGGATTCTAATAGGAAAACAGTCCGGTTTGTAAACAGGTACGCTACACGTACCTAAATCAATGTCCAGTACGTCTACATAGCTAGAGGAAAACAGTCCGGTTTGTATACGAAGTATATTTTCCTAATAAAAGTAATGTATTCTTTGAAAAAATTAAAAGTAATGTATTCCATATTTCCCTAATAAATGCGCTATTTCGATCCATCTTTGTTGCGTACGCTGGCTCACTGATGATATTAGCAAAAAAGAGTTCGTTTAGAATAAAAAAATGCAGCGATTTTTTTTCCATTTCTTCTTTGGTTTTGCTCTATCACAGGTCCAAATTGTTTCTAGTGGATTCACTATGACAAATTCCGACAGATGTGCTATCGGTGAACAAAACATTCTTGACTTTAATATGATATGACATCAAATTTATTTTCAAAATATAGGAACATTTTTTAAATATCAGAAAAAATGTTTGAAATAATACCGGAATGAATATAATTGGGAGATAAACCTATTATTTGGTGGTTGTATAAAAGCAAAAACTAAATAATGTAAACGATGCAAAATAAATTGAACTAGGATAATAATTTGTATGACTTTCATATCAAGTCAAAAATATACTTATAAGAAGTCCAAAATTAGTTAATGTTGTTAGATTCGTATCTGAAAGTGGATATAAATTGAAATGTAAAATAGAATTATGAATCTTTAAATCGACAGCATATGATATGTAGTGTGGGCATAAATTTCTTAACTTAATATACCTCTGATAAAGAATCAGCATTCATCAATAATTGTCAATATGTTGATTCCACAGTAAGAAGGGTAGTTAATGAGAGTACAATAGATATGAGTGGGTGCATGCATTAATCAATTGTCAATAGTGGAGTTCAAAATGGTGTGAAGCGATAGGAGAAGTTGTCATTTGAGAAAAAAAATTATTTTTCAAGGACCGCGTACATATCATATGAAAGATATTCCGGTAAAAAAATACCGATGCCAACATATTACATGTGTAAGTGAGCATTATGCGAGAAAGGGAAATTATTTTGTGGGTACAATAATGGAGGTTTGAAGCAAGAAATTATTTCAATTATAATGAGTCATGTTGACTGTGCTTCACAATATGTAGACGCTAAATAGACAAACTATATCGAAAGTGAGTGAAATACTATTATAGCAAGTTTGGATGAATATACGTACACCAATAATCATATTGTCTTTGACGGTCAAGAAATTGACCAAATTAGTAAGGTGATCATGTGCGGAAGCATGCATCTAAGAGTGGATCTTGCATCAACTATAAATACAACTACAATATAACAAATGCAGAGATGGGTCGAGGAACACAAAATTAAGTTCAGATATAAGCCACCAATGTTAATATTCCTTTGTCACCAAAAAATTCTCAACTCTTTAATTTGAATATATATGCCGATGGATAAATAAGTATGATTAAAGAAAGAAACTAGAAAATAATGTGAAACTATATGGTTTCGCTTGCACAATAAAGACTACAATCCTCTATTTTGTGTGTAATTAAGCTCCTCGCTAGAAGCATATGATTCCCACCAAAGTACAATCAAGTTTCATCAAGATGTATAGTCTAGATTTATGATGATATATTACTGTTGATATTGCGATAGGTTAAATTGGTGAGAGGCTAAATAATTGGCTGAGCCCGATAAAAGTAGAAAATAAAAATAATAAAAGTATATAGATGGTCCATGGACGTATCAAAATGAACATAATAAGTTTATGAAAATACATATAACAAAATAACATATATTACCACGGAAATGTTCAAGTCTCCTTGATAGATTGAGATATGAAATCTAAATAAATATGAAGCTGATTTGTAACATAGATAGCTAAATTTAAAACATGTCTTACTTCGATTTATCCAAATGAAGGCCAACCGTAAAACATGGATTCACTTAGAACTTTTCGGCACCGATAATTCCCTTTTTAAAGCAAACTTTAAACAAGCCTTTTTTGTGTGGGGGAACTTTAAACAAGCCTTGGTTGTACAACAAACAAGAATATTCTAACTAGGTGATGGCATTCCACGTCCACTTTCCACCCCAAGTGAGAAAGGCTCATCTGATATCCCGGGATTTGATTGAAAATATCTTAAAGACAAAAAGTATTAAATTAAACAAGATATATTGAGACTAGCCGCGCAAATGCGCGGGTTACCCCGCTAGTTGTTGTAAACATGGTAAGTGTGGGAGTTTGAGCCATAACCAAGTAGGAAACCCTCATGAGATTTAGGTGCAAATTTAGAATGACGATGCTTATCAAGAATATAGCACTTTGAGCCGAATACTCGAAAGTATCCAACTCGGGGTTTGTTACCGGCGAGAAGCTTGTATGCCGTCTTGCCGAGTAGCTTGTGAAGATATAAAGATTTGTTGCATGACAAGCTGTCTCAACCGCTTCCGCCCAAAAGTGTTTTGGCATCTTGTACTCATCAAGCATCGTTCTTGCCATCTCAATAAGAGTCCGATTCTTCCTCTCAACAACTCCATTTTGCTGAGGTGTGTACGTAGCTGAGAACTCATGTGAAATCCCTTCTTCGTCAAGAAAGGTATCCACATTTGCGTTCTTGAACTCCGTTCCGTTGTCGTTGCGAACCTTCTTGATCTTCACTTCAAATTGATTTCGGGCCTTCCTAGAGAAGTTCTTGAAGATCTTTTGGACCTATGATTGATCATCAAGAAAGAACCCACATGTAAATCTTGAAAAATCATCGACTATGACTAAATCAAACGAGTTTCCACCGAGACTTCTATAGGCGTTTGGACCAAAGAGATCCATATGAAGTAGCTCGAGCGGTCTTCTCGTGGTCATGATGTTATTCACAGGGTGGCTTCCTCCAACTTGTTTTCCTGCTTGATAAGCACTGCACAATCTATCCTTGTCAAATATAACATCTTTCACTCCAAGGATATGATCACCTTTAATAAGCTTATCAAGATTTCGCATGCCCACATGACCTAACCTTCTATGCCACAACCAACCTTTAGAAGATTTAGCAATTAAGTAATTTCTAGGTTGAGCATTTTTAATGAAATCAACAATGTATAGATCACCTCTACGTATACCGGTAAAGACCATATTGTGATTATCTCTTTGAAACACTTGGCAATCTACTTCAGTAAATAGGACATTGAAGCCAAAATCAGCTAGTCTAGACACGGAAAGTAAATTATAGCCAAGAGATTCAACGAGCATAACATTTTGTATGGGGCTATCATGTGAGATGGCCACCTTACCAAGGCCAACCACCTTACCCTTAGAGTTATCACCAAAAGTGACATACTTTCGAGGGCCGTCGTTTTCAGCTAGCTAACGAAACATATCCTTGTCTCGGGTGATACATCTCCGTCGTATCTATAATTTTTGATTGTTCCATGCCAATATTCTATAACTTTCATATATTTTTGGCAAATTTTTATACTATTTTTGGGGACTAACATATTGATCCAGTGCCCAGTGCCAGTTCCTATTTGTTGCATGTTTTTGTTTCGCAGAATATCCATATCAAACGGAGTCCAAACGGGATAAAAACGGACGGAGATTATTTTTGGAATATTCGGAGAATATGGGAAGGAAAATCCACGCGAGACGGTGCCCGAGGGAGGCACGAGGCAGGGGGGCGCGCCCCTGACCCTCGTGGGCCCCCCGTAAGGCGGTTAATGCCCTTCTTCGGCCGCAAGAAAGCTAATTTTTAGGAAAAAAATCACGGCGAAGATTTCAGTCCAATCGGAGTTACGGATCTTCATATATATACGAAACGGTGAAAGGGCAGCCGGGCATAACGCAGAAACAGAGAGAGACAGAGAGACAGATCCAATCTCGGAGGGGCTCTCGCCCCTCCCATGCCATGGAGACCAAGGACCAGAGGGGAAACCCTTCTCCCATCTAGGGAGGAGGTCAAGGAAGAAGAAGAAGGAGGGGGGCTCTCTCTCCCTTGCTTCCGGTGGCACCGAAGTGCCACCGGGGGCCATCATCATCACTGCAATCTTCACCAACAACTTCACCGCCATCATCACCAACTCTTCCCCCCTCTATGCAGCGGTGTAACCTCTCTCTTACCCGCTGTAATCTCTACTTAAACATGGTGCTCAACGCTATATATTATTTCCAAATGATGTATGGCTATCCTATGATGTTTGAGTAGATCCGTTTTGTCCTATGGGTTATTTGATGATCAAGATTGGTTTGAGTTGCATGTTTTATTATTGGTGCTGTCCTATGGTGCTCTCCGTGTCGCGCAAGCGTGAGGGATTCCCGCTGTAGGGTGTTGCAATACGTTCATGATTCGCTTATAGTGGGTTGCGTGAGTGACTGAAACACAAACCCGAGTAAGGGGGTTGTTGCGTATGGGATAAAGAGGACTTGACGCTTTAATGCTATGGTTGGGTTTTACCTTAATGATCTTTAGTAGTTGCGGATGCTTGCTAGAGTTCCAATCATAAGTGCATATGATCCAAGTAGAGAAAGTATGTTAGCTTATGCCTCTCCCTCAAATAAAATTGCAATAATGATTACCGGTCCAGTTATCGATTGCCTAGGGACAAATAACTTTCTCGTGACAAAAAGCTCTCTACTAAAACTAACTTAGTTGTGTCTTTGTCTAAACAACCTCTACTTTTTATTTATGCGCTCTTTATTATCTTGCAAACCTATCCAAAAACACCTACAAAGTACTTCTAGTTTCATACTTGTTCTAGGTAAAGCGAACGTTAAGCGTGCGTAGAGTTGTATCGGTGGTCGATAGAACTTGAGGCAATATTTGGTCTACCTTTAGCTCCTCGTTGGGTTAGACACTCTTACTTATCGAAAGAGGCTACAATTGATCCCCTATACTTGTGGGTTATCAAGACCTTTTTCTGGCGCCGTTGCCGGGGAGTCATAGCGTGGGGTAAATATTCTCGTGTGTGCTTGTTTGCTTTATCACTAAGTAATTTTTATTTGCTGTTCTTAGTTGTTCTTTATCTTTAGTTATGGATATGGAACACGAAATATAAAAAAAAATTAGGTGTACTTGCTACTCATGGAGATGGGGAACCTCCTAAAACCCTCGATGCTCATTATGTGAAAGATATTATGTACTACTTTGATAATCCTGAGAAAACCCCATTCAATTATGTAATGGGAGACACATTGGATCAACGTGAATACTTTAGGGATTATCGCTTGACTCAAAAAGGGAAACTATTATGGGATCAAAGTCATATGTTGAAGTGGTATGCTAGGCACTATGCTTGAGATATGATTATACTTGTTGCTCTAGGATGAAGTCTCCACACCTTCCCTTTTCATGCAAATTTAATGATAATAAAACCTTATCTTCTTATGCTAATGGTATATATGATTACTATGATGTGGAACAAATAGAAGAATTTGTTGCTTTTATGGGTGCTTGTGAAATTGAATATATGTTTAAAGAGTTTGAAAATCTTTATGATGCTGTTTATAGACTTGAAAATTTAGCTATCCTTAAATATTGCTATGAGAATTATGAATTCAATTCCGATATTGAACCATATATTGAGGACTACTCCGCTGTCCAAGAAGAGACTAATATTTTGCAGGAGTCTATGGAAGAAGAAATTGATGAAACTGTGAGCTCATCGGATGAAAAAGACGAGGAGGAGAGCGAAGAACAAAAGGAGGAAGAGCGGATTAGCTACCCGCGCCCACCTTCTAATGAGAGTAACTCTTCAACTCATACATTGTTTAATTTCCCTTCGTGCTTACCGAAGGATGATTGCTATGATGACTATTATGATCCCGTTGATTCTCTTGAAATATCCCTTTTTGATGATGCTTGCTATGCTTGTGGCCAAGATGCCAATATGAATTATGCTTATGGAGATGAACTTGCTATAGTTCCTTATATCAAACATGAAATTGTTGCTATTGCACCCACACATGATAGTCCTATTATCTTTTTGAATTCTCCCAACTACACTATATCGGAGAAGTTTGCACTTATTAAGGATTATATTGATGGGTTGCGTTTTACTATTACACATGATGATTTTGATAGATATAATATGCATGTGCTTGCTGCTCCTACTTGCAATTATTATGAGAGAGGAACTATATCTCCACCTCTCTATGTTTCCAACATGGTAAAATTGCAAGAAACTGTTTATACTATGCATTGGCCTTTACTAATGAAGGAAATATGCCCTAGAGGCAATAATAAAGTTATTATTTATTTCCTTATATCATGATAAATGTTTATTATTCATGCTAGAATTGTATTAACCGGAAACATAATACATGTGTGAATACATAGACAAACAGAGTGTCACTAGTATGCCTCTACTTGACTAGCTCGTTAATTAAAGATGTTTATGTTTCCTAACCATAGACATGAGTTGTCATTTGATTAACGGGATCACATCATTGGGAGAATGATGTGATTGACTTGACCCATTCCGTTAGCTTAGCACTTGATCGTTTAGTATGTTGCTATTGCTTTCTTCATGACTTATACATGTTCCTATGACTATGAGATTATGCAACTCCCGTTTACCAGAGGAACACTTTGTGTGCTACCAAACGTCACAACGTAACTGGGTGATTATAAAGGTGTTCCACAGGTGTCTCCAAAGGTACTTGTTGGGTTGGCGTATTTCGAGATTAGGATTTGTCACTCCGATTGTCGGAGAGGTATCTCTGGGCCCACTCGGTAATGCACATCACTATAAGCCTTGCAAGCATTGCAACTAATGAGTTAGTTGCGAGAAGATGTATTACGGAACGAGTAAAGAGACTTGCCGGTAACGAGATTGAACTAGGTATTGAGATACCGACGATCGAATCTCGGGCAAGTAACATACTGATGACAAAGGGAACAATGTATGTTGTTATGCGGTTTGACCGATAAAAATCTTCGTAGAATATGTGGGAGCCAATATGAGCATCCAGGTTCCGCTATTGGTTATTGACCGGAGACATGTCTCGGTCATGTCTACATAGTTCTCGAACCCGTAGGGTCCGCACGCTTAAAGTTCGATGATGGTTATATTATGAGTTTATGTGTTTTGATGTACCGAAGGTAGTTCGGAGTCCCGGATGAGATCGGGGACATTATGAGGAGTCTCGAAATGGCTGAGACGTAAAGATCGATATATTGGACGACTATATTCGGACATCGGAAAAGTTCCGAGTGATTCGGGTATTTTTCGGAGTACCGGAGAGTTACGGGAATTCGGCGGGGAGTATATGGGCATTATTGGGCTTTAGGGGAAAGAGAGAGGAGAGGCTGGGCGCCCCCAAGGCCTAGTCCAAATTGGACTAGGGGGAGGGGCTGCGCCCCCTCCTTCCTTCTCTTCTCTCTCCCCTTTCCTTGACTCCTACTCCTACTACTTGGAAGGGGGGGGGGGAATCCTACTCCCGGTGGGAGTAGGACTCCTCCTTGGCGCGCCATAGAGAGGGCCGGCCCTCCCCCTGTTGGGAATCGTAGCATAATTTTAAAATTTTCCTACGCTCACCAAGATCCATCTATGGAGTATACTAGCAACGAGGGGAAAGGAGTGCATCTACATACCCTTGTAGATCGCGAGCGGAAGCGTTCCAATGAACGTGGATGACGGAGTCGTACTCGCCGTGATTCAAATCACCGATGACCGAGTGCCGAACGGACAGCACCTCCGCGTTCAACACACGTACGGTGCAGCGACGTCTCCTCCTTCTTGATCCAGCAAGGGGAAGGAGAGGTTGATGGAGATCCAGCAGCACGACGGCGTGGTGGTGGATGTAGCGGGTCTCGGCAGGGCTTCGCCGAGCTTCTGCGAGAGGGAGAGGTGTAGCAGGGGAGGAGGGAGGCGCCCAAGGCTGTAATACTACTGCCCTCCCTCCCCCTTCATATAGGCCCCCTGGGAGGGGGGGGGGCGGCGGCCAGGGGGGTAACTTACCCCCAAGTCAAGTGGGCGCCCCCTACCCTAGGGTTTCCAACCCTAGGCGCAGGGGGAGGCCCATGGGGGGCGCCCCAGCCCACTAGGGGCTGGTTCCCTTCCCACTTCAGCCCATGGGGCCCTCCGGGATAGGTGGCCCCACCCGGTGGACCCCCGGGACCCTTCCGGTGGTCCCGGTACAATACCGATAACCCCCGAAACTTTCCCGGTGGCCGAAACTTGACTTCCTATATATAATTCTTCACCTCCGGACCATTCCGGAACTCCTCGTGACGTCCGGGATCTCATTCGGGACTCCGAACAACTTTCGGGTTTCCGCATACTCATATCTCTACAACCCTAGCGTCACCGAACCTTAAGTGTGTAGACCCTACGGGTTCGGGAGACATGCAGACATGACCGAGACGCCTCTCCGGTCAATAACCAACAGCGGGATCTGGATACCCATGTTGGCTCCCACATGTTCCACGATGATCTCATCGGATGAACCACGATGTCGAGGATTCAATCAATCCCGTATACAATTCCCTTTGTCAATCGGTATGTTACTTGCCCGAGATTCGATCGTCGGTATCCCAATACCTTGTTCAATCTCGTTACCGGCAAGTCTCTTTACTCGTACCGCAATGCATGATCCCGTGACTAACGCCTTAGTCACATTGAGCTCATTATGATGATGCATTACCGAGTGGGCCCAGAGATACCTCTCCGTCACACGGAGTGACAAATCCCAGTCTCGATCCGTGCCAACCCAACAGACACTTTCGGAGATACCCGTAGTGCACCTTTATAGTCACCCAGTTACGTTGTGACGTTTGGCACACCCAAAGCACTCCTACGGTATCCGGGAGTTGCACGATCTCATGGTCTAAGGAAAAGATACTTGACATTGGAAAAGCTCTAGCAAACGAAACTACACGATCTTTTATGCTATGCTTAGGATTGGGTCTTGTCCATCACATCATTCTCCTAATGATGTGATCCCGTTATCAACGACATCCAATGTCCATAGTCAGGAAACCATGACTATCTATTGATCAACGAGCTAGTCAACTAGAGGCTTACTAGGGACACGTTGTGGTCTATGTATTCACACATGTATTACGATTTCCGGATAACACAATTATAGCATGAACAATAGACAATTACCATGAACAAAGAAATATAATAATAACCATTTATTATTGCCTCTAGGGCATATTTCCAACACCCCCTCCTTCACTCCTTTATATACGGGGAGGGGGCACCCCTAGGAGACACAACAATTGATCATTGATCTTTTAGCCATGTGCGGTGCCCCCCTCCACCATAGTCCACCTCGATAATATCGTAGCAGTGCTTAGGCGAAGCCCTGCGTCGGTAGAGCATCATCAACACCGTCATCACGCCGTCGTGCTGACGAAACTCTCCCTCAACACTCGGCTGGATCGGAGTTCGAGGTACGTCATCGGGCTGAACGTGTGCTGAACTCGGAGGTGTCGTGCGTTCGGTACTTGATCGGTCGGATCGTGAAGACGTACGACTACATCAACCGCGTTGTGCTAACGCTTCCACTTTCGGTCTACGAGGGTACGTGGACATACTCTCCCCTCTCGTTGCTATGCATCACCATGATCCTGCGTGTGCGTAGGATTTTTTTTGAAATTACTACGTTCCCCAACAGTGGCATCCGAGCCTGGTTTTATGCGTAGATGTCATATGCACGAGTAGAACACAAGTGAGTTGTGGGCGATATAAGTCATACTGCTTACCAGCATGTCATACTTTGGTTCGGTGGTATTGTTGGATGAAGCGGCCCGGACCGACATTACGCGTACGCTTACGCGAGACTGGTTCTACCGACGTGCTTTGCACACAGGTGGCTGGCGGGTGTCAGTTTCTCCAACTTTAGTTGAACCGAGTGTGGCTACGCCCGGTCCTTGCGAAGGTTAAAACAACACCAACTTGACAAACTATCGTTGTGGTTTTGATGCGTAGGTAAGAACGGTTCTTGCTCAGCCCGTAGCAGCCACGTAAAACTTGCAACAACAAAGTAGAGGACATCTAACTTGTTTTTGCAGGGCATGTTGTGATGTGATATGGTCAAAGCATGATGCTAAATTTTATTGTATGAGATGATCATGTTTTGTAACCGAGTTATCGGCAACTGGCAGGAGCCATATGGTTGTCGCTTTATTGTATGCAATGCAATCGCCCTGTAATGCTTTACTTCATCACTAAGCGGTAGCGATAGTCGTAGAAGCATAAGATTGGCGAGACTACAACGATGCTACGATGGAGATCAAGGTGTCGCGCCGGTGACGATGATGATCATGACGGTGCTTCGGAGATGGAGATCACAAGCACAAGATGATGATGGCCATATCATATCACTTATATTGATTGCATGTGATGTTTATCTTTTATGTATCTTATCTTGCTTTGATTGATGGTAGCATTATAAGATGATCTCTCACTAAATTTCAAGATAAAAGTGTTCTCCCTGAGTATGCACCGTTGCCAAAGTTCGTCGTGCCCAGACACCACGTGATGATCGGGTGTGATAAGCTCTACATCCATCTACAACGGGTGCAAGCCAGTTTTGCACACGCAGAATACTCGGGTTAAACTTGACGAGCCTAGCATATGCAGATATGGCCTCGGAACACTGGAGACCGAAAGGTCGAGCGTGAATCATATAGTAGATATGATCAACATAGTGATGTTCACCATTGAAAACTACTCCATCTCACGTGATGATCGGACATGGTTTAGTTGATTTGGATCACGTGATCACTTAGATGATTAGAGGGATGTCTATCTAAGTGGGAGTTCTTAAGTAATATGATTAATTGAACTTTAATTTATCATGAACTTAGTCCTGATAATATTTTGCAAATAATGTTGTAGATCAATAGCTCGCGTTGTTGCTTCCCTATGTTTTATATATGTTCCTAGAGAAAACAAAGTTGAAAGATGATAGTAGCAATGATGCGGACTGGGTCTGTGATATGATGTTTATCCTCATTGCTGCACAAAAGAATTATGTCCTTGATGCACCGCTAGGTGACAAACCTATTGCAGGAGCAGATGCAGATGTTATGAACGTTTGGCTAGCTCAATATGATGACTACTTGATAGTTTAGTGCACCATGCTTAACGGCTTAGAATCGGGACTTCAAAGACATTTTGAACGTCATGGACCATATGAGATGTTCCAGGAGTTGAAGTTAATATTTCAAGCAAATACCCGAGTTGAGAGATATGAAGTCTCCAACAAGTTCTATAGCTAAAAGATGGAGGAGAATAGCTCAAGCAGTGAGCATGTGCTCAGATTGTCTGGGTACTACAATCGCTTGAATCAAGTGGGAGTTAATCTTCCAGATAAAATAGTGATTGACAGAATTCTCTAGTCACCATCACCAAGTTAGTAGAACTTCGTGATGAACTATAGTATGCAAGGGATGAGGAAAATGATTCCCGAGCTTTTCATGATGATGAAATCGATGAAGGTAGAAATCAAGAAAGAGCATCAAATGTTGATGGTTGACAAGACCAGTAGTTTCAAGAAAAAGGCAAAGGGAAGAAGGGGAACTTCAAGAAGAACGGCAAGCGAGTTGCTGCTCAAGTGAAGAAGCCCAAGTCTGGACCTAAGCTTGAGACTAAGTGCTTCTACTGCAAAGGGACTGGTCACTAGAAGTGGAACTGCCCTAGATACTTGGCGGATAAGAAGGATGGCATAGTGAACAAAGGTATATTTGATATACATGTTATTGATGTGTACTTTACTAGTGTTTATAGCAACCCCTTAGTATTTGATACTAGTTCAGTTGCTAAGATTAGTAACTCGAAACGGGAGTTGCAGAAAGAACAGAAACTAGTTAAGGGCGAGGTGACGATGTGTGTTGGAAGTAGTTCCAAGATTGATATGATCATCATCGCACACTCCCTATACTTTCGGGATTAGTGTTGAACCTAAATAAGTTTTATTTGGTGTTTGCGTTGAGCATGAATATGATTTGATCATGTTTATTGCAATACGGTTATTCATTTAAATTAGAGAATAATTGTTGTTCTCTTTACATGAATAAAACCTTCTATGGTCATACACCCAATAAAAATGGTTTGTTGGATCTCGATCGTAGTGATACACATATTCATAATATTGAAGCCAAAAGATGCAAAGTTAATAATGATAGTGCAACTTATTTGTGGCACTGCCGTTTAGGTCATATTGGTGTAAAGCGCATGAAGAAACTCCATGCTGATGGGATTTTGGAATCACTTGATTATGAATCACTTGATGCTTGCGAACCATGCCTTATGGGCAAGATGACTAAGACTCCGTTCTCCAGAACAATGGAGCGAGCAACTGACTTATTGGAAATCATACATACTGATGTATGTGGTCCGATGAGTGTTGAGGCTCGCGGCGGGTATCGTTATTTTCTGACCTTCACAGATGATTTGAGCAGATATGGGTATATCTACTTGATGAAACATAAGTCTGAAACATTTGAAAAGTTCAAAGAATTTCAGAGTGAAGTGGAAAATCATCGTGACAAGAAAATAAGGTTTCTACGATCTGATCACGGAGACAAATATTTGAGTTACGAGTTTGGTCTTCAATTAAAACAATGTGGAATAGTTTCACAAATTCGTGCCACCTGGAATACCACAGCATAATGGTGTGTCCGAACGTCATAACCATACTTTATTGGATATAGTGCAATCTGTGATGTTTCTTACCGATTTACCACTATAGTTTTGGGGTTATGCATTAGAGACAGCTGCATTCATGTTAAAAAGGGCACCATATAAATCCGTTGAGACGACACCGTATGAACTGTGGTTTAGCAAGAAACCTAAGCTGTCATTTCTTAAAGTTTGGGGCTGCGATGCTTATGTGAAAAAGTTTCAAACTGATAAGCTCGAACCCAATCGGAGAAGTGCATCTTCATAGGATACCCAAACGAAATTGTTGGGTACACCTTCTATCACAGATCCGAAGGCAAATTCGTTGCTGAGAATGGATCCTTTCTAGAGAAGGAGTTTCTCTCGAAAGAAGTGAGTGGGAGGAAAGTAGAACTTGATGAGGTAATTGTACCTTCTCTCGAATTGAAAAGTAGCTCATCACTGAAATCAGTTCCAGTAATGCCTACACGAATTAGTGAGGAAGTTAATGATGATGATCATGAAACTTCAGATCAAGTTACTACCGAACCTCGTAGGTCAACCAGAGTAAGATCCGCACCAGAATGGTACGGTAATCCTATTCTGGAGGTCATGTTACTTGACCATGACGAACCTACGAACTATGAGGAAGCGATGATGAGCCCAGATTCCGCGAAATGGTTTGAGGCCATGAAATCTGAGATGGGATCCATGTATGAGAACAAAGTATGGACTTTGATTGACTTGCCCAAATGATCGGCGAGCCATTGAGATTAAATGGATATTCAAGTGGAAGATGGACGCTGATAGTAGTGTTACTATCTACAACGCTAGAATTGTCGCAAAAGGTTCTCGACAAGTTCAAGGTGTTGACTACGATGAGAGTTTCTCACTCGTATCTATGCTTAAGTCTGTCCGAATCATGTTAGCAATTGCCGCATTTTATGAAATCTGGCAAATGGATAAACAAAACTGCATTCCTTAATGGATTTATTAAAGAAGAGTTGTATATGATGCAACCAGAAGGTTTTGTCAATCCTAAAGGTGCTAACAAAATGTGCAAGCTCCAGCGATCCATCTGTGGACTGGTGCAAGCATCTCGGAGTTGGAATATACGCTTTGATGAGTTGATTAAAGCATGTAGTTTTATACAGACTTGCGGTGAAGCCTGTATTTACAAGAAAGTGAGTGGGAGCACTACAACATTTCTGATAAGTATACGTGAATGACATATTGTTGATCGGAAATAATGTAGAATTATTCTGCAAAGCATAAAGGAGTATTTGAAAGGAGTTTTTCAAAGAAAGACCTCGGTGAAGTTGCTTACATATTGAGCATCAAGATCTATAGAGATAGATCAAGACGCTTGATAAGTTTTTTCAATGAGTACATACCTTGACAAGATTTTGAAGTAGTTCAAAATGGAACAGTCAAAGAAAGAGTTCTTGCCAGTGTTACAAGGTGTGAAATTGAGTAAGACTCAAAGCTCGGCCACGACAGAAAATAGGAAGAGAATGAAGGTCATTCCCTATGCCTTGGCCATAGGTTCTATAAAGTATGCCATGTTGTGTACCAGATCTATTGTATACCCTACACTGATTTTGGCAAGGGAGTACAATAGTGATCTAGGAGTAGATCACTGGACAACGGTCAAAATTATCCTTAGTGGAATAAGGATATGTTTCTTGATCATGGAGGTGACAAAAGGTTCGTCGTAAAGGGTTACGTTGATGCAAATTTTGACACTGATCCAGATGACTCTAAGTCTCAATCTGGATACATATTGAAAGTGGGAGCAATTAGCTAGAGTAGCTCCATGCAGAGCATTGTTGACATAGAAATTTGCAAAATACATTCGGATCTGAATGTGGCAGACCCGTTGACTAAACTTCTCTCACAAGCAAAACATGATCACACTTTAGTACTCTTTGGGTGTTAATCACATAGCGATGTGAACTAGATTATTGACTCTAGTAAACCCTTTGGGTGTTGGTCACATGACGATGTGAACTATGGGTGTTAATCACATGGTGATGTGAACTATTGGTATTAAATCACATGGTGATGTGAACTAGATTATTGACTCTAGTGCAAGTAGGAGACTGAAGGAAATATGCCCTAGAGGCAATAATAAAGTTATTATTTATTTCCTTATATCATGATAAATGTTTATTATTCATGCTAGAGTTGTATTAACCGGAAACATAATACATGTGTGAATACATAGACAAATAGAGTGTCACTAGTATGCCTCTACTTGACTAGCTCGTTAATTAAAGATGGTTATGTTTCCTAACCATAGACATGAGTTGTCATTTGATTAACGGGATCACATCATTGGGAGAATGATGTGATTGACTTGACCCATTCCGTTAGCTTAGCACTTGATCGTTTAGTATGTTGCTATTGCTTTCTTCATGACTTATACATGTTCCTATGACTATGAGATTATGCAACTCCCGTTTACTAGAGGAACACTTTGGGTGCTACCAAACGTCACAACGTAACTGGGTGATTATAAAGGTGCTCTACAGGTGTCTCCAAAGGTACTTGTTGGGTTGGCGTATTTCGAGATTAGGATTTGTCACTCCGATTGTCGGAGAGGTATCTCTGGGCCCACTCGGTAATGCACATCACTATAAGCCTTGCAAGCATTGCAACTAATGAGTTAGTTGCGAGATGATGTATTACGGAACGAGTAAAGAGACTTGCCAGTAACGAGATTGAACTAGGTATTGAGATACCGACGATCGAATCTCGGGTAAGTAACATACTGATGACAAAGGGAACAACGTATGTTGTTATGCGGTTTGACCGATAAAAATCTTCGTAGAATATGTGGGAGCCAATATGAGCATCCAGGTTCCGCTATTGGTTATTGGCCGGAGATGTGTCTCGGTCATGTCTACATAGTTCTCGAACCCGTAGGGTCCGCACGCTTAAAGTTCGATGACGGTTATATTATGATTTTATGTGTTTTGATGTACCGAAGGTAGTTCGGAGTCCCGGATGAGATCGGGGACATGACGAGGAGTCTCGAAATAGTCGAGACGTAAAGATCGATATATTGGATGACTATATTCGGACATCGGAAAGGTTCCGAGTGATTCGGGTATTTTTCAGAGTACCGGAGAGTTACCGGAATTCGGCGGGGAGTATATGGGCCTTATTGGGCTTTAGGGGAAAGAGAGAGGAGAGGCTGGGCACCCCCCCAAGGCCTAGTCCGAATTGGACTAGGGGGAGGGGCTGCGCCCCCTCCTTCCTTCTCTTCTCTCTCCCCTTTCCTTGACTCCTACTCCTACTACTTGGAAGGGGGGGGGGGGAATCCTACTCCGGGTGGGAGTAGGACTCCTCCTAGGGCGCGCCATAGAGAGGGCCGGCCCTCCCCCTCCTCCACTCCTTTATATACGGGGAGGGCGGCACCCCTAGGAGACACAACAATTGATCATTGATCTTTTAGCTGTGTGCGGTGCCCCCCTCCACCATAGTCCACCTCGATAATATCGTAGCAGTGCTTAGGCGAAGCCATGCGTCGGTAGAGCATCATCAACACCGTCATCACGCTGTCGTGCTGACGAAACTCTCCCTCAACACTCGACTGGATCGGAGTTCGAGGGACGTCATCGGGCTGAACGTGTGCTGAACTCGGAGGTGCCGTGCGTTCGGTACTTGATCGGTCGGATCGTGAAGACGTACGACTACATCAACCGCGTTGTGCTAACGCTTCCGCTTTCGGTCTACGAGGGTACATGGACATACTCTCCCCTCTCGTTGCTATGCATCACCATGATCCTGCGTGTGCGTAGGAATTTTTTTGAAATTACTACGTTCCCCAACAACTATGTGTGCATGAATTGTTCTTTTATGACATGCCGATGCATAGGAAGAGAGTTAGACTTCATTGTTGCATGATATATGTTACTTTGTGCTCACTACTAAATCACAAATCATTGTTAATTAAAATTGGCTTTTATATACCTTGGGATCCGGGTGGATCCATTACTTGAGCACTATATGCCTAGCTTAATGGCTTTAAAGAAAGCCCTACCAGGGAGACAACCCGGAAGTTTTAGAGAGTCATTTATTTCTGTTGAGTGCTTTTATATAGTTTAAAAACAAAAAAATAAATAGGGGAACCTAAAAACTTTTTCGAAAAGGAAAGTGAAAGTGAGAAAGACGAGCATTGTTAAAGTGGGAGCTAGCCTTGAACTTTGTTCATGCCCATGGAAACTTTGTGAATCTTAATTACAGAAACTTTTCAACAAAAATAATTATCCCCTTGTACAATTCCATTGTATTATAAAAATAATGTGCCAAGGTTTGCCTTTAGGATGTTTACAATGCTTGTTGGTTTGTATGGTGCAGGACAGAAACTTTGGCTGTAGTGCGTGATTTTTAATTTTTTACTGGAATGTCAAACGGTTCTGATTCTTTTTGCACTGTCTTTCTACACAATTTTTTTATTTTTTTATAATTTTTTCAGAATTTTTCAAGTACCAGAAGTATGGTGAATGTTCAGATTATTACAGACTGTTCTGTTTTAGACAGATTCTGTTTTTGATGCATAGTTTGCTTGTTTTGATGAAGCTATCAATTTATATCAGTGTATTAAGCCATGAAAAAGCTATATTACAGTAGACACAATGAAAAAACAAAATATGAATTGGTTTGCAACAGTACTTAGAGTAGTGATTTGCTTTATTATACTAACGGATCTTACCGAGTTTTCTGTTGAAGTTTTGTGTGGATGAAGTGTTCGATGATCGAGAAGGTCTCGATGTGAGGAGAAGGAAGAGAGGCAAGAGCTCAAGCTTGGGGATGCCCAAGGCACCCCAAGTAAATATTCAAGGAGACTCAAGCGTCTAAGCTTGGGGATGCCCCAGAAGGCATCCCCTCTTTCTTCAACAAATATCGGTATGTTTTCGGATTCGTTTCGTTCATGCGATATGTGCAAATCTTGGAGCGTCTTTTGCATTTAGTTTTCACTTTTATTTTATGCACCATGCTGGTATGAGGTAGTCCTTGGTTGATTTATAGAATGCTCATTGCACTTCACTTAAATCTTTTGAGTATGGCTTTATAGAATGCTTCATGTGCTTCACTTATATCATTTGAAGTTTGGATTGCCTGTTTCTCTTCACATAGAAAACCGCCATTTGTAGAATGCTCTTTTGCTTCACTTATACTTGTTAGAGCGTGGGCATATCTTTTGTAGAAAGAATTAAACTCTCTTGATTCACTTATATCCATTTAGAGAGATGACAGGAACTTGTCATTCACATGGTTAGTCATAAAATCCTACATAAAACTTGTAGATCACTGAATATGATATGTTTGATTCCTTGCAATAGTTTTGCGATATAAAGATGGTGATATTAGAGTCATGCTAGTGGGTAGTTGTGGATTGTAGAAATACTTGTGTTGAGGTTTGTGATTCCCGTAGCATGCACGTATGGTGAACCGTTATGTAACGAAGTCGGAGCATGAGGTATTTATTGATTGTCTTCCTTATGAGTGGCGGTCGGGGACGAGCGATGGTCTTTTCCTACCAATCTATCCCCCTGGGGGCATGCGTAGTAGTACTTTGCTTCGAGGGCTAATAAACTTTTGCAATAAGTATATGAGTTCTTTATGACTAATGTGAGTCCATCGATTATACGCAGTCTCACCCTTCCATCATTGCTAGCCTCTTCGGTACCGCGCATTGCCCTTTCTCACCTCGAGAGTTGGTGCAAACTTCGCCGGTGCATCCAAACCCCGTGATACGATACGCTCTATCACACATAAACCTCCTTATATCTTCCTCAAAACAGCCACCATACCTACCTATCATGGCATTTCCATAGCCATTCCGAGATATATTGCCATGCAACTTCCATCATCATCATATACATGACTTGAGCATTTATTGTCATATTGCTTTGCATGATCGTAAGATAGCTAGCATGATGTTTTCATGGCTCGTCCGTTTTTTGATATCATTGCTACGCTAGATCATTGCACATCCCGGTACACCGCCGGAGGCATTCATATAGAGTCATATCTTTGTTCTAGTATCTATTTATAATATTGAGTTGTAAGTAAATAAAAGTGTGATGATCATCGTTATTAGAGCATTGCCCCATCAAAAAAAAGAGAGGCCAAAGAAGCCTAAGTAAAAAAAGGGGGGCCAAAGAAGCCCGGAAAAAAAAGAAAAAAAAGAAAAAGGGGTAATGTTACTATCCTTTTACCACACTTGTGCTTCAAAGTAGCACCATGTTCTTCATATAGAGAGTCTCTTGAGTTATCACTTTCGTATACTAGTGGGAATTTTAATTATAGAACTTGGCTTGTATATTCCAACGATGGGCTTCCTCAAATGCCCTAGGTCTTCATGAGCAAGCAAGTTGGATGCACACCCACTTAGTTTCAGTTTGAGCTTTCATATACTTATAGCTCTAGTGCATCCGTTGCATGGCAATCCCTACTCCTCACATTGACATCAATTGATGGGCATCTCCATAGCCCGTTGATTAGCCGCGTCGATGTGAGACTTTCTCCTTTTTTGTCTTCTCCACATAACCCCCATCATATTATTCTATTCCACCTATAGTGCTATGTCCATGGCTCACGCTCATGTATTGCGTGAGGGTTGAAAAGGCTGAAGCGCGTTAAAAAGTATGAACCAACTGCTCGGCTTGTCATCGGGGTTGTGCATGATTTGAATATTTTGTGTGGTGAAGATGGAGCATAGCCAGACTATATGATTTTGTAGGGATAACTTTCTTTGGCCTTGTTATTTTGAAAATACATGATTGCTTTATTAGTAGGCTTGAAGTATTATTGTTTTTATGTAAAATGATAGACTATTGCTTTGAATCACTCGTGTCTTAATATTCATGCCATGATTAGATACATGATCAAGATTATGCTAGGTAGCATCCCACATCAAAAATTATCTTTTTTATCATTTACCTACTCGAGGACGAGCAGGAATTAAGCTTGGGGATGCTGATACGTCTCCGTCGTATCTATAATTTTTGATTGTTCCATGCCAATATTCTACAACTTTCATATATTTTTGGCAACTTTTTATACTATTTTTGGGGACTAACATATATTGATCCAGTGCCCAGTGCCAGTTCCTATTTGTTGCACATTTTTGTTTCGCAGAATATCCATATCAAACGGAGTCCAAACGGGATAAAAACGGACGGAGATTATTTTTGGAATATTCGGAGAATATGGGAAGGAAAATCCACGCGAGACGGTGCCCGAGGGAGGCACGAGGCAGGGGGGCGCGCCCCTGACCCTCGTGGGCCCCCTGTAAGGCAGTTAATGCCCTTCTTCGGCCGCAAGAAAGCTAATTTTTAGGAAAAAAATCACGGCGAAGATTTCAGTCCAATCGGAGTTACGGATCTTCATATATATACGAAACGGTGAAAGGGCAGCCGGGCAGAACGCAGAAACAGAGAGAGACAGAGAGACAGATCCAATCTCGGAGGGGCTCTCGCCCCTCCCATGCCATGGAGACCAAGGACCAGAGGGGAAACCCTTCTCCCATCTAGGGAGGAGGTCAAGGAAGAAGAAGAAGGAGGGGGGCTCTCTCTCCCTTGCTTCCGGTGGCGCCGGAGTGCCACCAGGGGCCATCATCATCACTGCAATCTTCGCCAACAACTTCACCGCCATCATCACCAACTCTTCCCCCCTCTATGCAGCGGTGTAACCTCTCTCTTACCCGCTGTAATCTCTACTTAAACATGGTGCTCAACGCTATATATTATTTCCCAATGATGTATGGCTATCCTATGATGTTTGAGTAGATCCGTTTTGTCCTATGGGTTATTTGATGATCAAGATTGGTTTGAGTTGCATGTTTTATTATTGGTGCTGTCCTATGGTGCTCTCCGTGTCGCGCAAGCATGAGGGATTCCCGCTGTAGGGTGTTGCAATACGTTCATGATTCGCTTATCGTGGGTTGCGTGAGTAACTGAAACACAAACCCGAGTAAGGGGGTTGTTGCGTATGGGATAAAGAGGACTTGACGCTTTAATGCTATGGTTGGGTTTTACCTTAATGATCTTTAGTAGTTGCGGATGCTTGCTAGAGTTCCAATCATAAGTGCATATGATCCAAGTAGAGAAAGTATGTTAGCTTATGCCTCTCCCTCAAATAAAATTGCAATAATGATTACCGGTCCAGTTATCGACTGCCTAGGGACAAATAACTTTCTCGTGACAAAAAGCTCTCTACTGAAACTAACTTAGTTATGTCTTCATCTAAATAGCCTCTACTTTTTATTTACGCGCTCTTTATTATCTTGCAAACCTATCCAAAAACACCTACAAAGTACTTCTAGTTTCATACTTGTTCTAGGTAAAGCGAACGTTAAGCGTGCGTAGAGTTGTATCGGTGGTCGATAGCACTTGAGGGAATATTTGTTCTACCTTTAGCTCCTCGTTGGGTTAGACACTCTTACTTATCGAAAGAGGCTACAATTGATCCCCTATACTTGTGGGTTATCATCGGGTCATGTGATTGGTACATCCACTATCAAGAACCCATTCCTTTCCTCCAGCCATGTAGCCGCGAAGATTAGCCATAAAACCAAAGTGTCTCATAGACTCATTGAGATCAAAGTCACTATCATCATCCTCATCATAGTATGCCTGTTCAACATAGTCTTGTGATTGATCAATTCCTAGAGAGAGTGATTCATTAGATAAGTGATCATCACAATGTTCATCTTTATGAATTCTAATAACTTCGGAAATGATATTGCTAATGATTCCAACATCTCCTTTGGCACGCATAAGGTCACGAAGCTCAAATAAACAATCACCAAACTTAGAATAATTGGAATTCATCTTACTTAAGGCAATTGTTATGAAGAATCACATCTAGATTTAGCAAGGAATAGTTAGGAAATCGTTCCTCAAGAAATCTCCATATGGTGTAATGATAACCCACAAGTATAGGGGATCGCAATAGTTTTTGAGGATAGAGTATTCAACCCAAATTTATAGATTCGACACAAGGGGAGCCAAAGAATATTCTAAGGTATTAGCAGCTGAGTTGTCAATTCAACCACACCTGTAGATTAATTATCTGCAGCAAAGTGATCAGTAGCAAAGTAGTATGATAGTTTTGATAGTAGTGACAATAGTAACAGTAATGGTAACAGTGATAGCAGTAATTTTGTAGCAAGTGTAATAGTGACGATAGCAGTAGTAACTTAGCAAGAACAATATAAGATAAATCCGCAGGCATTGGATCGGTGACTTGTTGGATGATATTCATCATGAGACAGTTATAACCTAGGGCGATACGCCACAAGCTCCAGTTCATCAATATAATGTAGGCATGTATTCCGTAAATAGTCATGTGTGCTTATGGAAAGAACTTGCATGACATCTTTTGTCCTACCCTCCTGTGGCAGCGGAGTCCATATTGGAAACTAAGGGATATTAAGGCCTCCTTTTAATAGAGAACCAGAACAAAGCATTAACACATAGTGAATACATGAACTCCTCAAACTACGGTCATCACCGGGAGTGGTCCCGGCTATTGTCACTCCGGGGTTGCCAGATCGTAACACGTAGTAGGTGACTATAACTTGCAAGATCGGATCTAAAACATGGATATAATTATGATAACATAAACGGTTCAGATCTGAGTTCATGGCACCCGGGCCCAAAGTGACAAGCATTAAGCATAGCAAAGTCATAGCAACATCAATCTTAGAACATAGTGGATACTAGGGATCAAGCCCTAACAAAACTAACTCGATTACATGATGAATCTCATCCAACTCCTCACCGACCAGCGAGCCTACGAAGGAATTACTCACTCCCGACGGGGAGCATCATGGAATTGGCGATGGAGAAGGGTTGGTGATGACGAAGAACGAAGATCCCCCTCTCCGGAGCCCCAAACGGACTCCAGATCTGGCCTCCCGATGAAGAACAGGAGGTGACGGCGGCTCCGTCTCGTGGATCGCGATAATTCTTTCTTCCTGATTTTTTCTGGATAAATAGGATTTTATAGCGTCGGTTTTAGGGTCTGCGGGGCCACCAGGTGGGGACAACCCACCTGGGCACGCCAGGAGAGGGGGGCGCGCCCTGGTGGGTTGTGCCCACCCAGGGGCTGATACGTCTCCAACGTATCTATAATTTTTGATTGTTCCATGCTATTATATTATTTGTTTTGGATGTTTAATGGGCTTTAATATACCTTTTTATATTATTTTTGGGACTAACCTATTAACCAGAAGCCCAGTGCAAATTGCTGTTTTTTGCCTATTTCAGTGTTTCACAGAAAAGGAATATCAAACGGAATCCAAGCGGAATGAAACCTTCGCGAGGATATTTTTTGGAACAAACGCAATCTAGGAGACTTGGAGTGGAGGTCAAGAAAGCCACAAGGCGGCCACGAGGCAGGAGGGTGCGCCACCCACCCTCGTGGGCCCCTCGCAGCTCCACCGACCTACTTCCTTCGCCTATATATACTCTTATACCCTGAAACCTTCGGGGAGAGCAACGGAACACTTTTTCCACCGCCACAACCTTCTGTACCCGTGAGATCCCATCTTGGGGCCTTTTCCGGCGCTCCGCCGGAGGGGGAATCGATCACGGAGGGCTTCTACATGAACACCATAGCCTCTCCGATGATGTTTGAGTAGTTTACCATAGACCTTCAGGTCCATAGTTATTAGCTAGATGCCTTCTTCTCTCTCTTTGGATCTCAATACAAAGTTCTCCTCGATCTTCTTGGAGATCTATTCGATGTAACACTTTTTGCGGTGTGTTTGTCGAGATCCGATGAATTGTGGGTTTATGATCAAGATTATCTATGAACAATATTTGATTCTTCTCTGAATTCTTTTATGCATGATTTAAATATCTTTGCAAGTCTCTTCGAATTATCAGTTTGGTTTGGCCTACTAGATTGATCTTTCTTGCAATGGGAGAAGTGCTTAGCTTTGGGTTCAATCTTGCGGTGTCCTTTCGCAGTGACAGCAGGGCCAGCAAGGCACGTATTGTATTGTTGCCATCGAGGATAAAAAGATGGGGTTTATACCATATTGCTTGAGTTTACCCCTCTACATCATGTCATCTTGCCTAATGCATTAGTCTGTTCTTATGAACTTAATACTCTAGATGCATGCTGGATAGCAGTCGATGTGTGGAGTAATAGTAGTATATGCAGAATCATTTCGGTCTACTTGTCACGGACGTGATGCCTATGTTCATGATCATGCCTAGATATCTATACCTATACTAATTCTAGACTCCCTAGAAATTACCACGTTAATCAGATTTCACGAGCCGTTAATCTGGTGGGACCGAGTTATTACGGTGTAGATCTTCCGAGAAATCTCACAACAGAAAAAAACAAATATATGAGTCGTCCACCTCATAGGACCAGAATCGTAGCAATCATGCTAAAAAAAGAACCATAGCAATCATGGTCTCTCTTTCCTTCAAAACGTGGTCTCTCTTTCCTTGAAAGAGAAAAAAACATAGTCTCTCTTTCTCACGTCTCTCTCTCTCGATCTCTCAAGTCCCTCTTGCTCTCTCGCTGCTATAGATCCGTTTGACTAAGCCCCTCCAATGTAATCTCTCTTTGTCACGCCTCTCTCTCTCTCAATCTCTCCTGTTGTTCTTGGTCTCATGTTTTTCTTCTTCCCCACATGGAAAATCCTGCTGCTCCTAACAGAAATCAACCAACCTACCTCTCCCTATACATATTCTTCGCTTGCTCCTTGATGATGAGGTCTTTCAATCTACGATCGCCTCCGTTTCAGGCATATGCTCCTCCTCCCTGCCGGTCGCTGCGGTAGATTCGTTTTCACTAACCCCCTCCAAAATTACTTGTAGCAGTACTTTTGTGGTTTTCTTGGCCTCGCGCCAATCTAGACCTACTTGCCATAGCAAATAATCACAGCCTCAACTTTTCGCGGTTTCGCCAACCCATCATGATTGCTCGAGATCGCAGCGGCCGCCTGCGCTATCGGCCAGGTACGCAAGAGCACCCTGAAGTTACTTTTTTTTCTTCACATGTGCTGTTGTGGAACCAAAATTCAGATTATATGTTTGTTTGACCCAACTATTGTGATCATTTAATGGTCGTTATAGATGTTTCTCTAGAGATAGCCTTGCATTCATACATAATCAGAAAATTACTGTACACTTCAGAGTTTGTTGGACTGAAATAAATCACGACAGCCATCTACTTGGCTTGGTGTGCTTCCGGTGTTATTTCTAGCAGCGACATTATTGTTGGCGGAAGGTCGGGCCGACAGATCACCAACACCATCAGAAATTATCATGAGGTCAACACTACTTAACAAGTCATGCTGGCTTCGTCTCTGGACTAGCATCCGCCTTGGCAATGGCGACCAAGAGGTAATACCATCAGCTGCTTTGGATAAATATGCCTGAGTTTTTTTGCTCTTGCCTAACCTGTAGTGCTAGCCCGCTGGATTTACTGGATATAAAAAGATAAGAATATATTCACAGAATAAATTACATGCAGAGTTGCAGAGTAAGTTTGGGAGTAGTCGAATTTCAGTCATACATGCTATATTTATGCTCATGACGGCACCATGGAAATCGATCTGAAAGGGGCGGAATCCCAGTGCTCACCTGCTACTGAACAAGAGGACTACCAACGAAGGAGAGTGGTCAAAGACTCGAACTGTGGTGATCCCCCAGTTTCTCAATATTTGGTTACCAGGTTATCGTGCTCAGGATGATATCAATTTTTGTTTTACTCCTTTCGCTGAACTAGCAGTGTTGCTGTAAGTTGGTCCATAGAACGATGTTCTATGTGTTTCATTTTCAATGAAATATGCATGGAACCAGGACAGGGCCTTTTCATATAAACAAAGTTACCCTCATGATCTCATTCAGTATAATCGTATCGGGATGCACATCCACAATTTTTGTAGAAGAATGTAGTTCGTAGTTACATACTAGAATCTTGCATCACAAACATGTACATGTTCTCTATAATTTACCAATGATGAAATTCTGACCCTATATCATTAAAAATATCCATTCTTATTCATTAGGCACACATAAGTACAATACAGATAAACCACACATTCAGTTATATTCAGTTTTGTTTCATGTGCATGAGGTTTCACTTCTTTTATATTGGTGTGCAATTCATTGTCGTGCTTAATTAGCATTACTAAAGTTCTGTCCATTGTGAGGGGGGATCAAAATACATGCTATGATTGTGAATGTTAGTTGCTATCTAAAAAGCATTGCATCAAAAGTACATTCAGTTGGGTGGGTTTTGTTCTTCAGTTAGATACATATTTCTCTTCGCGTTCAAAACTTCATATAATTGAGTTTGGACCACCTAGCCTTCAAAGCCAAACGACCTCTCGCAGTGCATCATGCTGCTCCTAGCTCGCGATCCTCTTCATTACCAATGGCCCCATCCATCGTACATATTGTGCACCTCCATGATGTCGACTTTCATCAACTACGTCAATAGCGGGGTGCCTCTGCTTGGACCTCGATGCCAGTTTTGCCATTATCGCATGTAAGCAACCTCTCCTCTTTCATTTGAATCTAGAGAGGCACTTTTTTTACCACGGGATATTGTTGCTTGAAAGACGAGTTTTATGTACGTCGTGACCATAGTCTATTAATACATCATTAGGATATTTACATTTAAACTGAGCTCCTAAGAGATTTTCTAATCATATAAGTTATATTTATACTCATGTAGTAAATTCTACTGTTGATTCTGTAGAAGCCTATGGCACACTAACGCCATCAGTATGTTATATTTTTGTTATTCCAAATAAAGTTCGAACATGCAAATTTTGTTTATCTATTTTTTCCAGCCAAATTTATACGTGATCCCCGACCACATATTTTCATTAACCTTACTGTTTGATGCGATGAATAGTTAGATTTTTCTAATGTATAGGTACAGTACTACCATTATACAAAACTAATGGGCTTAATTCTTGCTGAAAATTTACAGAAGGTCCTATCACACTACCATTCTAAATGATCAACTTCCCTACATACCATTTTTTTCATTGTATATTGTTTCGTCTTGGGACGCTGACCTATATGCTCTGGATGCTACCCTTTATCCTTTGCCATAGTTTGTCCATCCATTTAAATGCATTTTTATTATTTGGCATGTATTTGGTGATTCAGAATTATAAATCTACACATGTCATAAATGATGTTTGTGTGTATCCCGGCTGTTTAGTTATCCTATATTTTCTTAAAACTTCGAATATTTTCTGGTATTTTGAATATCTTGCACCGCTGGTGATGACTCTCGATACTAATACCAGTACTTCCTTCCAGTGACTTGAATATTAGACATTGCAATTATTTGCATATTTGAAGTTAAATTGATGTTTCTATTATAATTGATCTACTGTTGGGGCATTGGAAAATTAAGTTGTATTGGATTGATCTACTGTATGTGTGGTCCAGTATAGTTATTACATGGTGTTGTTTCAGCATAATTACTTGCTTCATCAAATAGTATTGAAAGTCAATTGAGCCTTTCAAATAGTGTTTGAGATATTCCCTTTTAGAGAATCGAGTATTGGCTGTTGTGTAGAGTTTAAAAAACCAAATACTTGAATTCACATGCATGCACCAAGTAATTTGAGACATTTAATATGATAGATAGAAGGAATTTTTCTGAATCAAATCTTCCACTATAATTCATTTTCATCGTAATATTCCTATGACAAGTAAAAAAATCATAGAGTTTGGTTCACAGAGTTGTTCCTATAAATTACCTTAGAAGGAAATAATAGTGTTATGTTGCTATCTCCATGATGCATGATATACATTTATAAATAGATAGTACCAACATTATTCTGACATGTTTCACTTTTCACCAAGTTTCGTCTACTCAAAATGCTATCTTTGAAAAGTTTACATATGAACACAACTAGAAACTTTACGTAAACTCCTACAAGAAATTAACATTTATCAACAAGTAGCCTTTCCAAATAATGATGGCTCAGCATATGGGCTCTAAGTTTAATATTCAAATTCCTACATATTTACATTACTGTTAATAATGATTTTTAACATGGACACTAGCCCGTGCAGGTGCACGGGTTGACGACTAGTTCTCATAATTATGCACTTTTCTATCAATTGCTCGACAGTAATTTGTTCACCCACTGTAATACTTATGCTATCTTGAGAGAAGCCACTAGTGAAACCTACGGCCCCCGGGTCTACTTTACATCATATAAGTTTCCAATCTACAATTCTAGTTTACTATTTATTTTGCAATCTTTACTTTTCAATCTATACAACAAAAATACCAAAACTATTTATCTTATTATCTTTATCAGATCTCACTTTTGCAAGTGGCTGTGAAGGGATTGACAACCCCTTTATCGCGTTGGTTGCAAGGTTCTTGATTGTTTGTGCAGGTACTAGGCGACTTGCGTGTAGTCTCCTACTGGATTGATACCTTGGTTCTCAAAAACTGAGGGAAATACTTACGCTACTTTGCTACATCACCCTTTCCTCTTCAAGGGAAAACCAACGCATGCTCAAGAGGTAGCGAGAACGATTTCTGGCGCTGTTGCCGGGGAAATCTACGCCATGTCAGGACACACCAAGTACCCATCACAAACTCTTATCCCTCACATTACATTAGTTGCCATTTGCCTCTCGTTTTCCTCTCCCCACTTCACCTTTGCCGTTTTATTCGCCCTTTTTCGTTCGCTTTCTTCCGCTTGCTTCTTGTGTGTCCGTGTGTTAGATCTTTTGCTTAGCCATTATGGCTAGTCCTTCTATCATTGTTAGTACTCCTGATAATGAAGTTCTTAATTTTAAACAAAGGGAGGGAGAAAATCTAAAAGACGCTTGGTATAGAATTTGCAATGCTCAGAATAGATCCACTAGGAAGCAATCTACTTCCATTCTTCTTCGCAATTTTTATGTAGGCATCACTCCTTGGAACAGATATATTCTTGATACCATTACCGGAGGGAATTTCTTGGGTAGCCATACTTTTGATTCTTATAATGCTATGTTAGATTTGTTTGGCCCACCACCTCTTTTGGTCAATGGAACTATTTTTAACTTTGGAACATGTGATGCAAAGGCTTGAAATTATTGAAAATAAGGTTGCCACTGTAGAGTTGATTGAGAATTTAGATAAAAAGATCCACAACCAAATTACCCAATATGGATCTAAAGTAGGAGTTACTCTGAAATTTTTTCGAGAAAAAGAACCCATAGTTAATGAAAAATAGACCAAGATTCCACTAGAATTGATAAACTTGAGGATATTATTACCAATTTAGGGTCTGCTTTTTCTGCCGTAAGAAACACTTCGAATCCTCCTACTACCAAAGTTGCCAAATTTATGTATGTTCCTAAAAATAAGGGTGAATCTTCTAGTAAGGAAAATGCGGATCTCAAATCAATAAGTGTTCACCCCAACTTTTTCACTATCATTAAGGAACCTTTTGCTACCAATGAATTTCTTGATTTCTTGCCTAGGAGTTTGATCATTAATAAAAAGAAGGAAACTCCTAAGGGGTATAAGTGTTCTATTGAAGAATTGCCTACCAAAGATGACAATACCTAGATCTATTCTTGTTTTTATGCCTAGCTAGGGGCGTTAAACGGTAGCGCTTGTTGGGAGGCAACCCAATTTTATTTTTGTTCCTTGCTTTTTGGTTCTGTTTATTAATAAATAATTCATCTAGCTTCTGTTTAGATGTGGTTTTATGTTTTAATTGGTGTTTGTGCCAAGTAGAACCTTTGGGAAGACTTGGGTGAAGTCTTTGCGATCTTGCTGTAAAAAACAGAAACTTTAGCACTCACGAGATTGGCTGCCATTTTTTACTGGAGAGTGCTTTTAGGTTGATTATTTTTGCAGATGATTAATAGACAAATTCCTCACGTCCACCAATTTATTTCAGAATTTTTGGAGTTACATAAGTATACGTTTGTTACAGATTGCTACAGACTGTTCTGTTTTTGACAGATTCTGTTTTTCGTGTGTTGTTTGCTTATTTTGATGAATCTATGGCTAGTATCGGGGGGTATGAACCATAGAGAAGTTGGAATACAGTAGGTTTAACACCAATATAAATAAAGAATGAGTTCATTATAGTACCTTATGGTGGTGATTTGTTTTCTTATACTAACGGAGCTCATGAGATTTTCTGTTGAGTTTTGTGTTGTGAAGTTTTCAAGTTTTGGGTAAAGATTTGATGAATTATGGAATAAGGAGTGGCAAGAGCCTAAGCTTGGGGATGCCCAAGGCACCCCAAGGTAAAATTCAAGGACAACCAAAAACCTAAGCTTGGGGATGCCCCGGAAGGCATCCCCTCTTTCGTCTTCGTCTATCGGTAACTTTGCTTGAGGCTATATTTTTATTCACCACATGATATGTGTTTTGCTTGGAGCGTCTTGTATGATTTGAGTCTTTTCTGTGACACCCAAAATTTTATTTGGATTTTTCAAAAAATTTATTTGACTTGAGGGAGGTGATTTAAATTTTTCTTCAAAAGAACCCTCCCTTTCAAAGTTTTTTTTTTGGCAAGAGTTTTACTTGGATTCACCCAAGACTTGATGTTGGTCTTGGAGGTCCTTTATTTTTTATTTGGACTCAAACCAAAATGCTTTTCTCTTGGAAAAATGCCCCTTGAAAATCTCTTTGATAAATACTCTATAGCTTTTGGAATAATCCTTTACCACTTTCAACAATTCTCTCTTGCCATGGCCTTAGTGCAAATCCACTCTCCTAAACCTTCCATCATCTTTGGATCATGAATTGCATCAAATCCAGCAAGTTGAACCTCCCCATATATTTATTTTTCCATTTAAATCTTATTCAAACATTTTCTGCCCTCTATTCTAGCCCTTGGAGGTTTACAAAGGAACTACTCTTTCTGCTTTGATTTTTGCCCCCAAACCTTTTTCCCTTCCTAGTCCTTTGAACCCTCAACCAAGATCCATGAAGATCCACTGGTCTTCAGTTCAAAATTTTCAAACTACACTTGCTGCAAGTTTGGACCAGATTTGTCAAATTTGGTGAAATTCATTCAAATCCTTCTCCAAAAATTCTGAATAAAATCAGGCAGCCCCTGGGTGCATTGAGAGGTCACCTCACCAAGTCCCAGCCCCAGGAAATTTTTTCTTCACACCAAATCATTCTGTCGAACACCTGCAGTGCTTTGTCAATGTCAAGTTCAGAAATTCAGAGAACAGTTCAGTGATCTACTGTCGTTTTCTTCAGAACTTGTTGTCGATCTCGACAGTGCCCCGATGTCGCCTTGCTCCTCGTCCCCTCCCCCTTGTTCCTGCACCGCACGAACGCCTGGCACCTTGCGGACGTCGACGACGAGCAGCAGGAGGTGCGCCGCCCCGTGACCGACGCCAGCGGCGGCTTTGCGGCCGTCAGAAGGGAGGCGCAGCGCAGACGGCGCCGTCCAGCGCCGCCCAAGCCACCGGAGGTCGCCGCGTGGTCTTCCACTCCCCCATGCGCGCTGCCACCCTCGTCGTGAACCGCGGAGCACGGAGCGCGCTCTCTGCCACCATCGTGCCCGTGCGGCCACCCCACCGTGGACCAGCGCCATTACGCCAAGACCGACCAGGATTAGCGGGGGAACGACACCAGTAACTTCCACTGATGCTGCCTGGCCACTCAAACCTCCTGCCAATTCACTACATCGCCGTAATTACTCGCCGGAGATTCTCCGTTCACGGCCACCCCCCTCGATCCGCCTATAAATAGAGGCCCCGAGCTTCAACTCGAACCCACACCACCTCTGCACTCCACCTAGAGCACGCCTAGCCAGTGGAAGAGCCCCGAGGAGGTCTCCTTCCTCGACTCCGGCCGCCGCGATCCGCCACGGGATCCAGCTCGATTTGCTCCCGTGCGTGCGCCTCCGCCTCCCATTTCTTGCCAGTAGCCCTCTAGTGCATCCCTCCTTTTGACCCGCGCTTCAATTCGAAGTTTGCAGCTCACCACCGGAGTTCTCCACCACCACCCGAACCGCCGTCCGCCGGAGAAAGTGTCGCCGTCGACGTGGTGCTCTCCGTCGGTCGAGTCCACCACCCACCGAGGCGGAAGGACACGCTGAAGCTCTTGGTACACTCCGATCTCCCTATCTCGCCGTGGTTCAACGCCGGCGACCACCGCAGCCTTCGGGCGCCGGCGAGGTTTAAACCTGACATGTGGGACCCCCCTGTCAGCCTCTCTTCTGTCTCCCCTCGCGAAACGTTTTCTGTTGGCGCCTTCGGGCAAATACGTTTTCCCTTTGAGCTTGCGCATTTCTAATCGAACCGTTTTCTGTTTTCTCAGTTAAACCCCTGGAACTTTTCTGTTTCATTACAGATGGGTCCCTGGACAGAAACCTTTATAACTTTTTAATAAAAAGTGATTTTTGAGTGATTCTTTTTCTGACAGTCTTAAAATTTTGTCTAGTTTTTTATGAGATTTATTTGGAATTTTTTTGGAGAAGTTTTTATGCACGCGTTGGTTTTCACGTTAGTGCCCGTTTTCGCTATGCCGTAGGTTCCGGGAGAGGTGACGGAGCCGCGAACTTCGCCGAGCTAGACTCCGACTTCTCCGAACCAGGCAAGCATGTTTGGACCTTTGATATGATAGGTGTTTTGCATGTTTGCGTGTAAGTTTGTGCGTGACACATAAGTGTCAGTGAGTACCTCGTTGCTTGTGAGGCAACTACCCGCATGTTCCAAAGTTGTGATGATCTCTGGTGAGAGATGGCCTAATCATGTGGTGACATGAAGGGCAGCAAGGTGGTACTGTTGTAGCATACCAGCCTTGCATCATCCGACAAATTCCGACGTTAACGTGGACGTGGTCACGTTATCGTTCTTTTCCCTTCCGTGCTACCACCTGTTTCTTTGCCAGGATGCGGTTTAGTAAGTTGGTAACCTCTTTCCGTGTACACACCAAACAGAGGGGCCGGGATGATGGTACCTTGGCCCAGGATTAAAGCCAGTCACCCGGTCAGGGGGCATGGGTGTTTCCGGTTGGGACCGAGAGGGGGGGGGGGCACCCCCTTAGAGCGCGCGTATAGAAATTTGATCCCATGCTACGCGAGGTTGTAGCCTCCCCGTCTCAAGGTTTTTCTTGAACGTTGCCGAGGGTGATCCCTGGCTTCGGAATGTTGAATGGGTGTGTACTGGTTAGACGTGTTTCTTCCTAAACACCGTAAACGGAACTAGTCCCAGTGACTACTGAAATCCGTTGGCTGTGGTTAAGTACAAACTCTGCAGAATCAAATCCTTCCAAGTCATCGTATCCATGATCAAGTAGGGTGATCAGTATATCCATATCTATCCTCGTGGAAATTTGTCCCCGGTGAACAAGCTCTTGTGGTAAACCCAGTTTAATTGTTATTCCTGATGGACTAACCTTATGTTGTCTCGTACTTGTAATAATTTATGTTCTCAAGCTACTGAATTATTGAGCTACAATATAAGCCCTTTCTGTGATGTCGCTCAGACGTCCGACTGTGGCATGTTTGTCTTTTATTTCTAATATAAGCCCTTTCTGTGATGTCGCTCAGACGTCCGACTGTGGCATGTTTGTCTTTTATTTCTGTTATAAGCCCTTTATGTGGTGTCGCCCTGACGCCCGACTGCGGCATTACTATTCTTGCAGTTTCCTCTCGAGGAGTCATTCAGACCCTCGTTTGGCACCGGTATTATTATTCTTGCAGTTTCCTCTCGAGGAGTCATTCAGACCCTCGTTTGGTACCAGTATTACTATTCTTGCAGTTTCCTCTCGAGGAGTCATTCAGACCCTCGTTTGGCACCCAGTATACATTATCTCTATGTCTGAACGCACTGGTTAATCTGCACATATGCTTCATGTTTACATTTGTTATATCTTATGCTTCATGTTTACTTTCATAGTACTCACCTGGCTTGTTGATTTGGCCAGATGTTGACGAAGGCGATCTCTTGGATGAAGAGTTTGATAGTGCGTCCGACGCCTAGAGGAGTCCTAGTCAGTCCTGTGCAATCTTGGATATTGGTCACTTGTATTATATACGCTTCCGCCACCCGCAATAAGTCTCCTCGAGCCTCACTCCGACGCTCGAAGAGTTGTAGTTTTCAGGAGTCATATCACCCACTTCGCGGTGATATTTCCACCATCGTTGTTATCGTGAGTTAGTAGTTATGCCACCCTATCCGCCGTCTTGTTTTATCGGCGTGCATGTAATAAATTGTTGAGCAGTCTCCGCTCAACCTTGTATTATATTCAGTACTCCTGGTATTTTTCTTCTGTGACCAAGATATTGTCTACCAGTGAGAAGGAGTTCTTCTTTACTGGTCCGTAAAAGGGATTGGTCTCTCAATAATTATTTTATTGAAAAACCGGTCGTGACATTTTATTTTTAGTTTACCAAAATAATCCTTTCTGTACACACCTTTTGGGAGAGACACACATGAATTGTAATTTATTAGAATACTCTATGTGCTTCACTTATATCTTTTGAGCTAGATAATTTTGCTCTAGTGCTTCACTTATATCTTTTAGAGCACGGTGGTGGTTTTATTTTATAGAAATTATTGATCTCTCATGCTTCACTTATATTATTTTGAGAGTCTTTTAGAACAGCATGGTATTTTTCTTTGGCTATAAAATTAGTCCTAATATGATAGGCATCCAAGATGGGTATGATAAAAACTTTCATATAGAGTGCATTAAATACTATGATACTTGATAATTGTTTTGAGATATAAAGGTGGTAATGTTAGAGTCATGGTAGTTGGGCAATTGTGGAATTGATGAATACTTGTGTTGAGGATTGCAAGTCCCGAGCATGCACGTATGGTAAAATTTGTGTGACAAATTTGAAGCATGAGGTGTTCTTTTATTGCTTTCCTTATGAGTGGCGGTCGGGGACGAGCGATGGTCTTTTCCTACCAATCTATCCCTCTAGGGGCATGCGTAGTAGTACTTTCTTCGAGGGCTAATATACTTTTGACATAAGTATATGAGTTTATGACTAATGTGAGTCCATGGATTATACGCACTCTTACCTTCCCGCAATTTGCTAGCCTCTACGGTACCATGCATTGCCCTTTCTCACCTCGAGAGTTGGTGCAAACTTCGCCGGTGCATCCAAACCCCGTGATTCGATACACTCTATCACACATAAGCCTCCTTATATCTTCCTCAAAACAGCCACCATACCTACCTATTATGGCATTTCCATAGCCATTCTGAGATATATTGCCATGCAACTTTCCACCGTTCCGTTTATTATGACACGCTCATCCATTGTCATATTGCTTTGCATGATCATGTAGTTGACATCGTATTTGTGGCAAAGCCACTTTCATAATTCTTTCATACATGTCGCTCTTGATTCATCGCATATCCCGGTACACCGCCGGAGGCATTCACATAGAGTCGTATGTTTGTTCTAGTATCGAGTTGTAATAATGAGTTATGAGTAAATAAAAGTGTGATGATCATCATTATTAGAGCATTGTCCCATGTGAGGAAATGAAACAAATAAAAAAAAGAGGCCAAAGAAGCCCAAATAAAAAAGAGGCCAAAGAAGCCCAAACAAAAAAATGAGAGAAAAAGAGAGAAGGGACAATGTTACTATCCTTTTTCCACACTTGTGCTTCAAAATAGCACCATGATCTTCATGATAGAGAGTTTCTTATTTTGTCACTTTCATATACTAGTGGGAATTTTTCATTATAGAACTTGGCTTGTATATTCCAATGATGGGCTTCCTCAAAATGCCCTAGGTCTTCGTGAGCAAGCAAGTTGGATGCACACCCACTTAGTTTCTTTTGATGAGCTTTCATACACTTATAGCTCTAGTGCATCCATTGCATGGCAATCCCTACTCCTCGCATTGACATCAATTGATGGGCATCTCCATAGCCCGTTGATTAGCCGCGTCAATGTGAGACTTTCTCCTTTTTTGTCTTCTCACATAACCCCCATCATCATATGCTATTCCACCTATAGTGCTATATCCATGGCTTGCGCTCATGTATTGCGTGAGGGTTGAAAAGGCTGAAGCGCGTTAAAAAGTATGAACCAATTGCTCGGCTTGTCATCGGGGTTATGCATGATGGGAGCATTTTGTGTGACGAAAATGAAGCATGGCCAAACTATATGATTTTGTAGGGATGAGATTTCTTTAGCTATGTTATTTTGATAAGACATAATTCTTGGTTAGCATGCTTGAAGTATTACTATTTTTATGTCAATATTAAACTTTGTCAAGAATCTTTCGGATCTAAACTTTCATGCCACACTAAAGAGAATTACATTGAAAAAAATTATGTTAGGTAGCATTCCACATCAAAAACTCTGTTTTTATCATTTACCTACTCGAGGACGAGCAGGAATTAAGCTTGGGGATGCTTGATACTTCTCCAACGTATCTATAATTTTTTATTGTTCCATGCTATTATATTATCTCTTTTGGATGTTTAATGGGCTTTAATATACCTTTTATATTATTTTTGGGACTAACCTAAAAAAAGAAAGCTCTTCCTTGAATTTACTTTATTTTTATTCCTTTTTCGAACTCCAACCAAAGTAGATTCGAAGAAATATCTGTTACATTCCTGATGTTTCCGAACACTTTCAATAAAACCCTCTCGTAGAAGTATTTTAACAATGTTTTCGGTAATATTAATCGGAAGCCCAGTCCAAATTGCTGTTTTTTTTTGCCTATTTCAGTGTTTCGCAGAAAAGGAATATCAAACGGAATGAAACCTTCGCGAGGATCTTTTTTGGAACAAATGCAATCCAGGAGACTTGGAGTGGAGGTCAAGAAAGCCACAAGGCGGCCACGAGGCAGGAGGGCGCGCCCCGGGGGGTGGGCGCACACCCCACCCTCGTGGGCCCCTCATAGCTCCACCGACCTACTTCCTTTGCCTATATATACTCTTATACCCTGAAACCTTCGGGGAGAGCAACGAAACACTTTTTCCACCGCCGCAACCTTCTGTACCCGTGAGATCCCATCTTGGGGCCTTTTCCGGCGCTCCGCCGGAGGGGGAATCAATCTCGGAGGGCTTCTACATCAACACCATAGCCTCTCCGATGATGTGTGAGTAGTTTACCACAGACCTTCGGGTCCATAGTTATTAGCTAGATGGCTTCTTCTCTCTCTTTGGATCTCAATACAAAGTTCTCCTCGATCTTCTTGGAGATTTATTCGATGTAACTCTTTTTGCGGTGTGTTTGTCGAGATCCGATGAATTGTGGGTTTATGATCAAGATTATCTATGAACAATATTTGATTCTTCTCTGAATTCTTTTATGCATGATTTAAATATCTTTGCAAGTCTCTTCGAATTATCAGTTTGGTTTGGCCTACTAGATTGATCTTTCTTGCAATGGGAGAAGTGCTTAGCTTTGGGTTCAATCTTGCGGTGTCCTTTCGCAGTGACAGCAGGGGCAGCAAGGCACGTATTGTATTGTTGCCATCGAGGATAAAAAGATGGGGTTTATATCATATTGCTTGAGTTTATCCCTCTACATCATGTCATCTTGCCTAATGCGTTACTCTGTTCTTATGAACTTAATACTTTAGATGAATGCTGGATACCGGTCAATGTGTGGAGTAATAGTAGATGCGGAATCGTTTCGGTCTACTTGTCACGGACGTGATGCCTATGTTCTTGATCATGCCTAGATATTCTCATAATTATGCACTTTTCTATCAATTGCTCGACAGTAATTTGTTCGCCCACCGTAATACTTATGCTATCTTGAGAGAAGCCACTAGTGAAACCTATGGCCCCCGGGTCTACTTTACATCATATAAGTTTCCAATCTACAATTTTAGTTTACTATTTTTTTGCAATCTTTACTTTTCAATATATACAACAAAAATACCAAAAATATTTATCTTATTATATTTATCAGATCTCACTTTTGCAAGTGGCCGTGAAGGGATTGACAACCCCTTTATCGCGTTGGTTGCAAGGTTCTTGATTGTTTGTGCAGGTACTAGGCGACTTGCATGTAGTCTCCTACTGGATTGATACCTTGGTTCTCAAAAACTGAGGGAAATACTTACGCTACTTTGTTGCATCACCCTTTCCTCTTCAAGGGAAAACCAATGCATGCTCAAGAGGTAGCAGGGGCCCCTCTCCGGTAGGTCTTGGCTCCAAAAATTCTTATTTATTATATAAAATTCCTCGCAAAGCTTCGTTCCATTCCGAGAACTTTTATTTTTGCACAAAAACAACACCATGGTAGTTCTGCTGAAAACAACGTCAGTCCGGGGTTAGTTTCATTCAAAGCATGCAAATTAGAGTCCAAAATAAGAGGAAAAGTGTTAGGAAAAGTAGATACGTTGGAGACGTATTAACTCCCCCAAGCTTAAACCTTTGCTTGTCCTCAAGCAATTCAGTTGATAAACTGAAAGTGAAAAAGAAAAAACTTTACGAACTCTTTTGCTCTTGTTTGCATAAATAAGCTTAAACAGCACCCAGGTTTTCAGCCAATCATTATAACTAACCATGCCGACAATAACTCTTAAAGATTATAATGACTCATATCAATGACATAATCAGCTAGCGAGCAATAATAAGATATCTCAAACAGCAACACGTTGTCAAAACAACCATGATATAATATGACAATAGTGGTATCTCACTAGCCCTTTCTGAGACCGCAAAACATAAATGCAGAGCACCTCCAAAGTCCGAGCAGCATCTAAACATTGTAATTCATGGTAGAAAAGATCTAGTCATGATGCACCCAACATTAGCTACACACAATGCATAAGTCCTGCCAGCTGTGCTCTCAGGTTCTAGCGCTTGTTTTAGAAGGTGATGACTCAACATAAAAGTAAATAGATAGTCCCTTCGCAGAGGGAAGCGGTGATTTGTAGAGGTGCCAGAGCTCAAGTTTTAAAACAGAGGTAAATGATATTTTGGGACATGCACCCTTCTCATTTACTTCACGACCATCAGTTATCAATATCTTCCATGCTAAGCATGCTAGTGGTGGTTCCAAAGCGATAAAAGTAAAGGTTTTCACTCCATTGGGAGTTTTTGTTTTATTATTTAAGAGATTAACTCTTTTTCAGTTTGCAGTTTGGGACTGGCGTCCCTATTACCGCCCTTTTCTCATGCGATGGCGAGTGAATAAACATTCGACCTGAGAATAACCCGCTTAGCATGGAAGATACCGACCACCTCCTGTCGTTCCATGAACGATCCAGGCACACAAAAAGGAAATTTATTTAGAAGTTTTTAGAGGTGGCACATGCAAATTTACTTAGGACGGCAGGGTAATACTGCATATAGGTAGGTATGGTGGACTCATCTGGAATAACTTTGGGTTCAAGGTTTTTGACGTACAAGCAGAATTCCCACTTAGTACAGGCGAAGGCTAGCAATTAGATTGAGAAGCGGCCAGCTAGAGAGCAACAACGGTCATAAACATGCATTATGCATAAGTAACATTGGACACTAGCATGAGTAGGATATGAACACCATGAACATAAATATCATAGAGGCTATGTGTTGGTTTTGATTCAACTACATGCATGAACATGTGCCAAGTCAAGCCACTCGAACATTCAGAGGAGGATACCATATCATCATACTACATCACAATCATTTTAACGCAATGTTGATATCCAAGATAAATCATTATCCACTCCTAGATACTTATGCATGGCATGAGAAACTATAATCTCTAATTGTCATTGCAAACATGTTTAATCATAATGGGCTGAATCATGCATACTAGGTTAAACAAATTTACACAAACAGAACAAGTCGAGTTCATACCAGTTTCTCTCTGCCATGGCCAGTTCATCGAATGTCGTCATTATTGCCTTTCACTTGCACGACCGAACGATGTAAAAATAATAATAGTGCAAGAGTGTCGTGGACTAAGCTGGAATCTGCAAATATTTTATTAAAGAGGAGAAGACAAGGTAAAATGGGCTCTTTATTAGATCAACAGTTATTCATATGAGAGCCACTCAACATTTTCGTTGTGGTCTTCTCCTTGGTACAACTCGAATAAAAAGAAAAGAAATTCAAAGAAACACACTGAAATAGTTTTGGAGTTTTTGGTTTTCTTGAACAAGCAAATAAAAGGGAAAAGCAAAAACGAGAAAAACTATTTACACGGGAAAGCTCCCAACAATCAAAAAGAAGAACAAGTAAATCTTTTTGGGTTTTTCTTTTTAATATTACTGCTAAGCATGCATAGAAAGTAAACTACAACTAATTTTATTTTTTTGGTTTTTCTAAAGTTTTTCAAACACACAAGAAGAAAGCAAGAAGATAAATCTAAGCATGGATGATACAATGAAAAAGTGTGAACACCGACAAATGAAAATAAGTGGACATGAATGTAACGTCGGTGAGAACACGTACTCCCCCAAGCTTAGGATTTTGGCCTAACTTGGTAGTCGATCAGTAGCCTGGATGGTAGTGGGGGTGCTGAGGAGCGGGCAGCCACTCATCCCGCTGCTGAGGTTCCTCTGCTGCCTCTGCGGTAGCCTGAGCGTTCCGGTAGGCAATGATGTCCGCAGGCATAATCCTATATCCGCCCCTGGCAACAGAATCAAACAAAGAAGGAGCAGGCAATGGAATAATATCACGAGTTTCAGCGCTAAAAACCAGGTTATAAAGAATAGGAATGTTAGGATAATCTCGTGCAAGAAAATGATGGTGTTCCATGGCTGCGCGGTCTAGGTAAACCTTGGTCATGGGGTAGTCATGAGGGCGTATCTCAACATTAAAGTGAGCCGCCAAATGAGCAGCATAAATCCCAGCATGTATTTTACCCTGGGATTTATTAATGTGGAGGCGACGAGCCACAATAGCTCCCAAACTATAAGTGTTGTCACCCTCCAGTGCACGACATAAAACAGCCAGGTCTGCTGAACTAAGTGCTCCCACCTTCTCCCTAGCAAGCAAGCATTTTGTAATGAAAAGTGCAAAGTAATGAACAGCAGGAAAATGCAAGCCAGCGACAGTGGTAGCTGACACCCCTCTCTCATCTCCCACTGTCAAAGTGCGATAAAAGGCCTCGAACCCAGCAGGCCTAGGCTCGGTTAAGCTCCCATCAGTAGGGATCATGCATATGTCACAAAATTTAGTAAGTGGTATCTGATGGTTTTTAGCATACAAATCAAAGCTCACTTCAGGAGGATTATTCCTAGGAAAGAAAGTAAAACTTTGAACAAAGATGTTTGTGAGGATTTGATGTTGGTCACACTCATCTGCGATGAAGTCGGTGAGGCCGGCATTAGCAGCATATTGTGTGAACTCTTGCAGGATTCCAGCCTCTTCCATGAACGGGGTGTCCGGCCATTCACACGGTCGTACTTCCGCCAACCTCCGAGGACGGAGATCACTATCATATGACTCCCCAATAACACCCTTGGAGTTCTTCTTAGAGCCAAACTCCTAAAGATATTCATGATTTTCCTATGAACAAAATTCTGAAATTTATTAGTCCACAAAATTTTTCTCAACAAAACTTCACAAAATTGATAGCAACTACTCATAGGGATAGATAGAGGCCATAGCAAGCATTCAAACTACTTAGAACTTTAAGAATTTAACATGCAAGCTCATCTACAGCAGCGCCAAGAGTAGCTAATTATTCAAAATATAAACCTCTAAAACAAAAACTAATTGGACAAACGGTGGAGTCACATACCAAGCAACAATCCCTCGAAACAGTCTCGGAAACGGACCTTTGAGCAAAGAGATCGAAATCCGCGGGTTTGAGAGCAAGAACACGGGAGAGAGAGCAATGGAGATTTTTTTCTAGAGGTAAGTGATGATGTGGGATGAAGAGATAAGTGAGGGGGGCCACATGGGGACCACAACCCACCAGGGTGTGCCTGGGGGTCCTGGCGCACCCAGGTGGGTTGTGCCCACATGGTGCACCTCCCTCTGATATTATTTGCACCAGAAATTCAAAAATAATCAGAAAAAATCGTATTAAATTTTTAGAGCATTCTGAGAACTTTTATTTTTGGGTCATTTTTTAATGCACGGGAAATTCAGAAACAGACAAAACAAGGCACTTTATTTTATTTAAATAGTGAAAACAGAAAACTAAAGGTAGGGACAGAAGGTAGTGCTTACTAAATTCATCAACTTCATGCTCTCGAAAATGATCCATTAATAAGGTTGACAAGGTCTTATTAACAACCACTTTCGATTAGCATGAAACCGAAGAACTTTCGTAAATCACTAAGTTACCTGAACGGGGATATGAATATCCCCAACAACAAGCATTTGCCATTTCTTTTTAACAGTAGGTAGAGGTAGATGAAAACTTCCAATAGTGATTGTCGGAGATTTTTCAATAACATTAATACCATTCACTTGGAATTGTTTCTTCGGAAAGTGCATCGTATGCTCATTACCATTGATATGAAAAGTGACCTTGCTTTTATTGCAATCAATAACCGCCCCTGTAGTATTCAAGAAGGGTCTACCAAGGATAATCGACATGTTGTCGTCCTCGGGCATCTCAAGTATAACAAAGTCAGTCAAAATAGTAACATTGGCAACAACAACGGGCACATCCTCACATATACCGATAGGTATGGCAGTTGATTTGTCAGCCATTTGCAAAGGTATTTCAGTAGGTGTGAGTTTATTCAAATCAAGTCTTTTATATAAAGAGAAAGGCATAACACTGACACCAGCTCCTAAATCACACAAAGCAGTTTTCACATAATTCTTTTTGATGTAGCAAGGTATAGTTGGATTCCCGGATCTCCAATTTTTTAGGTACTCCATACTTAAAACTATAATTGATGACCCACAAGTATAGGGGATCTATCGTAGTCCTTTTGATAGGTAAGAGTGTCGAAACCAACGAGGAGAAGAAGGAAATGATAAGCGGTTTTCAGTAAGGTATTCTCTGCAAGCACTGAAATTATCGGTAACAGATAGTTTTATGATAAGGTAATTTGTAGCGGGTAACAAGTAATGAAAGTAAATAAGGTGTAGCAAGATGGCCCAATCCTTTTTGTAGCAAAGGACAAGCCTGGACAAACTCTTATATGAAGAAAACGCTCCCGAGGACACATGGGAATTATCGTCAAGCTAGTTTTCATCACGCTCATATGATTCGCGTTCGTTACTTTGATAATTTGGTATGTGGGTGGACCGGTGCTTGGGTGCTGCCCTTTCTTGGACAAGCATCCCACTTATGATTAACCCCTATTGCAAGCATCCGCAACTACAAAAGAAGTATTAAGGTAAACCTAACCATAGCATGAAACATATGGATCCAAATCAGCCCCTTACGAAGCAACTCATAAACTAGGGTTTAAGCTTCTGTCACTCTAGCAACCCATCATCTACTTATTATGTGGCACCCCGGCTCAGAGCGACCGGTTTACCCTGCATTGCCAGCCCAGAGACCATGTCTTCTGGCAACACACAACATCTTGGTACAGAAAACAACCAATTTATTGATGCTAGCGGATCAGAGTTTATATTACAACAGATGTCGAGGCCAAGCGGCACGCACGGTGCGGCTGAACAATATGTACATTATTTAGTGAACATAAAGGGGCCTCGATCATGACAACTACGCGGCAGCGGAACAACGTCGTAGCGGAAGCTCCATAGCACAGGGACACCGATGTGGACACGATCTAGACCCGGACAACACTCCTTTCCAACGAGACTTTCCTGAAATCTGGCATGATACGCCAGGTCAGTACATTTAATGTACTTGCAAGCTCACAAGAGACATAATCATAATGACAACCAATATCATGATAATTAACCAATTAATAATAATGCAACACCATATGTCCAACATGCTGTGATCATGCTCGAACGTCCCTCGGGACGGACTTACCAACCGTGATCATTTACGGATCACAAACAAATCACCATCGTGGTCTTGTCAAGAGTAACTCGTGATCCTTACGCCGATCACAACCACGACCAATATTTGGTCTCAAACATCTCGATGGCCTTTCCGCCATCATCAATAGTGCAAAGTTCATAACTTAGTGTGCAAATTTATTAAACGTTGACTCATGATGGAACCTACTACGAGGCGTCCGTGTCCGTGGACTAGGCTATCGATAGATTATACACTCTGCAGAGGTAGCACACTGTACCCACACCACGGAACCCATGGCCTCGCACTCCCATTCGGGTGGACCAACGGCATTCCGACGAAACCCCTCCATTGCCATGACACTCTCCCGGCCACTCCGACCCAATCCCCAACGGGCTAGTCCTGGGTGGCCCCGTGTCTACCAAAGACACAACGACCACCGTCGTGGCCAAAATGATCCCACTCGCGGACCCGGTACCATAATCTCAACAACGGGCACACAAGATTATGCCTGCTTACCGGGCCAGGGTAAGCATGCCCATAACCTTCCCTAGTTGGAGGCACCGACCAGAGGCATGTCAATGGACCGAATCAAGGCCTTCCCACAAAGGGAAATGTGGTTGCACTGGGAAAAACTCGATTCAGTGGCACCATGACCCAGTCAACGATATATTCAAGTTGAGTTATATTCAGGTTCAACTTAAAATGAAAATGACCGGTGTCATAGCATGCCATGAAATGCAATACTACACATGCATCACATATTAACGAAAATGACTGATGTCAACCATATTCACACTAATCATAAACATCAACAACTTATAATACTTTCCTGGTCAGGGTAACTCTCACTTTAACAAGATATTTTGTAGCAAGTTTTATTATTTTTCTCATGCAAGAAAACAACTTCGATTAATTTCTCATATGCATAGCAAAAATTATACTATCATCACCACAAGCAAATCCTAATTTCTTTACCAACAAAGTTAGGTTCAAACATTCTGTAAATCAAGCAAAATAGCTAAACAAGCACTTAACAGAATATTAATAACAAATTTTACTATTTTATTTGTGCAAGAAAATAACTTTAAGTAATTACTCATATGCATAACAAATCATTTTATCATTACCACAAGTAGATCTTAGCTTCTTTACCAACTAAGCTAGTTTCGAACATTCTGTAAATCAAGCATAATAACTAACAAACACTTAACAGAATATAAATAACATAATAGTTATTTAAATGCATGGATTAATCATTTCATTCAAGTAAGAAAAACATAAATATTGAAATGACACCATGAAAATGTTGATGTGGCTTGCCTTAGTGCAGATGAGGTTCACAAGCCTTCTGGTGATCCTCAAGACAAACCTCACCCTCTGAAAATAATTTTAAATACAAGAAGAAGATATCAAGAACACTTCTGAAAATCACCAGAAAATCTAGGCAGCACAGAAAAATCTTATTTTTGGTGAGCTGCGAGATTTCTTTGCAAAGAACACAATGCAAAAAGAATCAATTCATTTGGACTTAAGGTTGAAGAGTTATGGCTGTTTGAAGCTTTCTGTAAATTCAAATGAATTTGAATAAAAATAAAACAAACTGGGGGGTGACGTCGAAGGCGTAAAGCCCAGGGGCGCCACCACTCGTACCGCTTCGCGCGCGTACAGAGTGGCTGACTAGCGGGCCCCGCTAGTCAGGTGAGGAGGAGGGGGAGAAGGAAACATAGGGGGTCGCGGCTTCGCCGGAGCTCTCGCCGGCGACGAGGGCTCCTTGGCCAAAACGAGAGGGAGGGATTTAGAGAGGGGACGGAGGTGCACCTGCCCGTACCCGTAGCATAGCTAGGGATGGTCGGACGGCGTCGGAATCGACCTCGCAAGCGGAGGAAGAACGCGGTGGCAGTGAGATGGGGAGAAGGCGACGCAGCTCACGCGGCAACTGTTGGCGAATGGGGACGAGCACAGGAGCGAGGAGAAGGCGATGAGCACAGTGCGCACCGCACTATTGTGTTGGCCGGACCGTGCCCGTGCTCGCTGCGGCGAGCTCTGGCATCGATGAGCGCCAGGGGGAGTTAATGGCGTTGAGACGAGGATGGTGGCGAAGTTTGGCACGCTCGGGCAGACAGGGGAAGCGAGCACGCGCGAACAGAGCGCTCGGCGGCACTCAGAGCGCGTCGACACGCAGGCATGGCATGGTGGACACGCGTGGTCACCGCACGAACTCTTCCCTCAGGCCAGCCTACGTCCAAAAATCATGTCTGGCTTGTTGTTCGTGGTGTTTTTGAAGTTTACCACGCTTTGGTTTGGATTCAGGTGCAGTAGAGGAGTTTTTACAAGCCAAGTAAGTTTCTGATCAGTAACTTTGAGAGGTTACTGAGGTCAAATGGCTGGGAGTTGGGGGCTGTGCTTTGGAGGTTAGCCATGATCTACTAAGGTGAAGATGCACAAGAAAATCCAGGCACAATGGAGCAAGTAAAATGGTAGTTGCTGTAGAAACCACCATTTTTGTCCAGAACATAAAATATTTTCTGTAGCAAAAATATTCCAAAAAGTGATGAAATATTTTTGCTCAGGAAGGTGTCCTAGGGTTCAAAGAATATTTGTGAATTATCTCAGATTTTTCTGGGCCATAAAAATTGGGGTTGCTTTGGAGCATATTGAACTAGCTAGGGTTTTTGAGAGGAAAATGACTATTTTTCATTTAAGAAAAATATTCCAAAGATTATTTTGGGGGTGGATCAGAAGGGAAATGATGATTAGGGAGGGAAATGAAGCACTTGGGTGAAAGCCAAGGATACCCAAGTGTTTAAGTCCATATGAAAAGATTCAAAATTTCCAAATTTCAGAATAACTCCAAATGAAAATCAGGCAAATAAGAGGGGGCAAAAACCAGGCTGTCACAAACCTCCCCCACTTAGAATGAATCTCGTCCTCGAGATTCGGTTTCTTGGGAAAACCACTCTGGATAATGAGCCCTTAGGAATTCTTCCCGCTCCCAAGTTGATTATGATTCTGTGTGATGCTCCCACTGAACCTTGTAGAATTTTCTTACTTTACTGCGAGTGACCCTTTCCATCTGATCCCAAATTCTAAACGGTCTTTCTTCATAGGTCAAATCATTTACCAATTCTACCTCAGCCATAGCTGTCCTTTTCTCAGGCGGGGATATGCAATGTCTTAATTGTGAAACATGAAACACGTTATGCACGTCTGCCAATTCAGCGGGTAGTTCCAACTGATATGCAACAGTACCCACTCGGGACATAACCGGGAATGGACCAATAAATCTGGGTGCCAATTTTCCACGGGTCTGGAATCTCTTGACGCCTTTCATAGGAGTGACTCGGAGGTATACGTGTTCTCCGGGTTCAAAATTGATCTGTCGGTGCTTTGCATCATAATGACTTTTCTGTCGAGATTTGGCCAATTGCAATCTGTCTCTGATTTCCTTAACTTGTTTCTCAGCTTCCATCATGAGATCTATTCCGAAGATACGACTATCTCCGGTTTGAGACCAATTTAAAGGAGTGCGACACTTAAGGCCATACAGAGCTTCATACGGTAACATCTTTAGACTGGTCTGGAAGCTGTTGTTATAAGAAAACTCGGCATATGGCAAGCAGTCTTCCCATTTAGGTCCTTGGGCTAAAGCACAGGCTCGCAACATACCTTCGAGTATTTGATTTACCCGCTCTATCTGTCCATCTGTCTGAGGATGATAAGCAATACTATATTTCAGCGCTGTCCCCAAGGCTTGATGGAGACGTGACCAAAAAGCGGAGGTAAACAGGGAACCTCGGTCGGAAGTGATGGTTCGGGGTACTCCATACAGACTGACTATTCTGGATACATACAACTGTCCAAGTTGATCTGCTCGGTATCTGGTGCTGATCGGAATGAAGTGAGCAACCTTGGTTAAGGTGTCCACTATGACCCAGATTGCATCCTTGCCTCGCTGAGTCTTAGGCAGTCCTGTAATGAAATCCATACAAACGTCATCCCATTTCCATTGCGAAACTGGCAGCGGTTCGAGAAGTCCGGCTGGCTTCTGATGTTCTGCCTTCACCTTGTTGCATATGTCGCAACAGGCCACAAAATAGGCAATGTCTTTCTTCATTCCATCCCACCAAAATATTTGTCTAAGGTCTTCATACATTTTCGTACCTCCCAGGTGAATGGAATATGAGGATTCGTGTGCTTCCGACAAGATTTTCTGCTTTAAGTCAGGCTGATTGGGTACACAAATCCTTCCACGGAATCGGAGGGTACCGAATTTGTCCTTGGAGAAATCTGGGGTCTGCTCTGCCATCGGGTTCTTGGCACGTTTTTGCAGCTTGATGTCCGCTGGTGGGCCTTGCGGATCTCTTCCTCAAGTGTGGGGGTAACTTCCAAAATATTAGTGAGGCCAGCATCCACTATGACCAGGTTGAGCTGAGCGATCTCCTCTTGGAGTTCGGGAGGCAAGGATTTCAATATGACATTTAAGCTGACGGGCTTTCGACTGAGTCCATCGGCAACCATGTTGGCCTTACCCGGGTGGTAATTTATTCCAAGATCATAATCCTTGACTAACTCTAGCCATCTTTGTTGATGGAGATTTAAATCCGGCTGAGTAAATATGTATTTAAGACTTTTGTGATCGGTAAAAATTTGGCACCTTTTTCCAATGAGGTAGTGTCTCCAAATTTTTAGCGCATGAACCACCGCAGCCAACTCCAAATCATGAGTAGGATAATTTCCCTCGTGGGGTCGTAGCTGTCGTGATGCATATGCTACTACCTTGCTGTCTTGCATAAGTACGCAACCAAGGCCTTGCCTGGAGGCGTCACAATACACATCAAAACTGCGATAAATGTCTGGAAGAGTCAATACAGGTGCGGTTGTCAGCCGTATCTTTAGCTCATTGAAACTTTTCGCACAGTCCTCCGTCCATTGAAACTTCTTATCCTTTTTGAGCAGCTTCGTCATGGGTTTAGCAATCTTGGAAAACCCTTCAATGAAACGACGGTAATATCCAGCTAATCCAAGAAAACTCCGGATCTGCGTCACGGTCGTGGGCGGCAACCAATCGAGCACATCCTTTACTTTGCTCGGGTCCACGGCTATACCGTCGGCGGATAGTACATGTCCGAGAAACCCAACTTGCTTGAGCCAAAATTCGCATTTACTGAATTTGGCGTATAGCTGATGGTCGCGGAGTCGTTGTAGCATTGCTCGGAGGTGATCCTTGTGCTCCTCTTCACCCTTGGAGTAAATGAGGATGTCATCGATGAAGACTACCACGAATTTGTCAAGGAAGTCCATGAATACTTTGTTCATGATATGCATGAAGAAGGCAGGGGCATTGGTGAGACCAAAGGACATCACTGTATATTCATAAAGACTGTACCGAGTAGTGAATGCGGTCTTAGGAATATCTTCCTTTTTAATCTTGAGCTGATGATATCCGGTCCATAAATCGATCTTAGAGAATACTTTAGCCCCACTGAGCTGATCAAACAGATCATCAATCCTTGGCAGCGGATATTTATTTTTGATGGTGACCTCATTCAGCTGGCGGTAATCTACGCACATGCGGAGGCTGCCATCCTTTTTGTCCACGAAAATAGCAGGTGATCCCCATGGTGAAGAGCTGGGACGAATATATCCTTTCTGGAGCAGTTCATCAAGCTGTTTCTTTAGTTCCACTAATTCTGATGAGGGCATCCGGTAATACTTCTTGTATAACGGTGTAGTTCCGGGCACAAGATCTATTGCAAATTCCAGCTCTCGATCTGGTGGCATGCCTGCAGTTCTTCTGGAAATACATCAGGGTACTCGCTGACCACAGGAATTAATTCCAACTCAGCCACAGCGGTGAAAACCAATTCTTGCTTGGGTATATTCTTGCGAGCATAGAATTTGGTAGTCTGCCCATTCAGACTGGTCAAAGTGACTTCTCGTGTTGCGCAGTTTATGCAAACTTGATATTGGGTCAACCAATTCATACCCAATATAATATCCAACTTTGCAGACTCAATAATTATCAGAGAGGTTGGAAAGTAGACTCCGTTGATATTGATTTCCAGATCACGGTAGACCAGATTGCTCTTGAGTAAAGATCCCGGGGTTTGTACCAGCATATTTTTTCCCAAAAGCGAACAAGGAAAAAAAATTTGGGCAGCAAAACTCCGAGAAATAAAAGAATGGGAAGCCCCAGAGTCAAATAAAATTACGGCAGGTATGTCATTAACAGAAAACATACCAATGACGACTTCGGGGTTCTCTTGGGCTTCATCGGCTGAGAGATGATGCACGTGCCCAGTAAAGTTTTGCTGGGTCGGGCATGACTCCATAAAGTTGACTTGTGGCCTGAATAGGGCATTCACCTTGTTGTTCTTGGGGCACTGTCTGGCATAATGTCCGTTCTGCCCACAACTGAAGCAAGAATTATTGCGCTGACGCTCCTCATGCATTGGGTTGGTCACGACATTCTTGACTTGAGTGGTGGTCTTGTTAACATTCTGTTGCCAATTTGGCTTGTATTCCACCTGAGTCTGCTGCCAGGTACAAGCCTTTTGCACTGGTTGCCCATCCTTCTTTGGCTCAAACTTGCGCTTGTTGTCATTGTTAACAGGCCTATTATCTGATATAAGCTTGTGCTCCCATTCAGCAATGAAAGCCTTGTTCACCAGAGTTTGGAAATCTGGGAAATCAAACATACTGAGAGTACACCGGAGTTGCGGATTTAAGCCTCCAAGAAATCTGTCAATCTTCCTTTCTTCGGTGGCCACGTCATAAAGGGAGTAACGGGCCAAATGATTAAATTTTTGCAAATATTCACCCACCGACTGACTTCCTTGGATGAGTGCAAGAAATTCATGCTGCTTAGTCTTCATAACTCCAGTAGGGATATGATATTTCCGGAACTGATCCTTAAATTTTTCCCAGGTGATTTCTTCATCAACAGGCCACATGGCTTTTGCATTTTCCCACCATATGGCAGCAACGCCTTCAAGGTAATGAGTTGCAAATGGAACTTTATCATTTTCTTCAGTATGAGAAATCTCAAGCTTTTTCTCAATGGTACGCAACCAATCGTCTGCATCCAATGGGTCAACAATCTGACTGAAACTGGGTGGCTTGGTCCTTTGAAAATCTGACAGCTTTGAGTAATGACCGTTCTGATTTCCATTCTGTCCAACCATAGCTTGGACACTTCTTAATATTTCAATCAGATCATTGTTCCTTCTTTCCTCAAACATACGCAGAATTTGCTCGGTGGAGGGCGGATTTGGCGGTGGAGGCGGTGGCGGAATGTACGGCTCGGGAGAATGTCCTGCCTGTCATGCGGAACGACGAACATGAGTTCCCTCACAAACGTTGCTACTGCTGCCTCCCCGCGTCATCCTATTGTGGATTTTTTCCAAGACAACGCAATCGAGATGAGAAACATCCAAGAATAAATTTGGGAAAAAGCCAGCAACAAATCCCGGAAGAAAACAAAAGAGCGAAGAAAATACGGCGAATAAAGTCCCAACATAATTATACATAGACTCATACATGAAAGATAAACAACATGCCAGGTTCAACTACTCTCATACATGCAACGAAACATCATGACTCGTACGACTACATCCGTACATCATCCGGACGACTGCGAATACTCATAGGTACTACTGCTCTGCTGGTGCTGTGGTGTCCTCCCCTGAAGCGGACTCGGATCCTCCACTGACGAGGTTAACAGAAACCTCCGGGTTAAAGGTAACACGATGGCGCTGCCTCGAGGGCTCTCCCTCAGGGGCAGGGGTAGGATGAAGCATCGGGGCTACAGGAGTAGTGAGAAGTGAAACCCACTTGGCAGGAGCACTGAGAGGATTCACGGCCGAGATGCCCGTGCTACTCGGAGGAGTAACCGGCGAAATAGGGGAATTAGAACTGACTGGAATATACGGAGTAAATCCTAGAGAAGATGGAGCAGTGCCAGATCTAGTAGAGACTAAAGCAGCGGCTAAAGTAGTACGGGCACGAGTCAGCTCTCGAGCCAGCTCGTGGATCAGAAGATAGCTAGCGGTGACATATCGAGCAAGGTGGCTAGCAACACTATCAGACTCCGGATCAATGATAGGGAAACGGACACGACCATTGTCGTGCAGAGAAGGATAGTAGTAGAAACCTAGGTTGTTGTGCATTCAGACCTCGTTGTAGCGAAGCTCGACAAGGACCTCGAATGCGGCAAACTGGACAGCCTGAGAAGCGGTAGCGGCGTAACCGCTCTGAGAAGTACGAGTGTAAGAGCAAGAATCGGAACTGGTGCGCAGAGTAACCACTGCGTGATACTCATACACTGAGTCTGCTAGACGCTCCCGGTACACACGATAGACTGGGTCGTCTCCGAGAGGGTACAGCCGACACCAGACGTTGCGAAGGAGGTGCGGTGACGTGTACGGCATCAGCTGCAACTGGCACGGATACGGCACCGGAGCCATCTACACTCACAACCATTGGCAGGTTAGCATAAAAAAATAAACCAAATGCATGCAATGCAACAACCAGCTATAATTGCTACCAACACTCAAACTTACTCGTGTCTAGCGTCCAGTTAACTCGGCGTAGTCTAGCGTGGCCTACAGTCAGTGCGGCTCTGATACCAAGCATTGTGGCACCCCGGCTCAGAGCGACCGGTTTACCCTGCATTGCCAGCCCAGAGACTATGTCTTCTGGCAACACACAACATCTTGGTACAGAAAACAACCGCTTTATTGATGCTAGAGGATCAGAGTTTATATTACAACAGATGTCGAGGCCAAGCGGCACGCACGGTGCGGCTGAACAATATGTACATTATTTAGTGAACGTAAAGGGGGCTCGATCATGACAACTACGCGACAGCGGAACAACGTCGTAGCGGAAGCTCCATAGCACAGGGACACCGATGTGGACATGATCTAGACCCAGACAACACTCCTTTCCAACAAGACTTTCCTGAAATCTGGCATGATAAGCCAGGTCAGTACATTGAATGTACTTGCAAGCTCACAACAGACATAATCATAATGACAACCAATATCATGAAATTAACCAATTAATAATAATGCAACACCATATGTCCAACAAGTTGTGATCATGCTCGAACGTCCCTCGGGACGGACTTACCAACCGTGATCATTTACGGATCACAAACAAATCACCATCGTGGTCTTGTCAAGAGTAACTCGTGATCCTTACGGCAATCACAACCACGACCAATATTTGGTCTCGAACATCTCGATGGCCTTTCCACCATCATCAACAGTGCAAAGTTCATAACTTAGTGTGCAAATTTATTAAACGTTGACTCATGGTGGGACCTACTATGGGGCGTCCGTGTCCGTGGACTAGGCTATCGATAGATTATACACTCTGCAGAGGTAGCACACTGTACCCACACCACGGAACCCATGGCCTCGTACTCCCATTCGGGTGGACCAACGGCATTCCGACGAAACCCCTCCATTGCCATGACACTCTCCCGGCCACTCCGACCCAATCCCCAACGGGCTAGTCCTGGGTGGCCCCGTGTCTACCAAAGACACAACGACCACCGTCGTGGCCAAAATGATCTCACTCGCGGACCCGGTACCATAATCTCAACAACGGGCACACAAGATTATGCCTGCTTACCGGGCCAGGGTAAGCATGCCCATAACCTTCCCTAGTTGGAGGCACCGACCAGAGGCATGTCAATGGACCGAATCAAGGCCTTCCCACAAAGGCAAATGTGGTTGCACTGGGAAAAACTCGATTCAGTGGCACCATGACCCAATCAACGATATATTCAAGTTGAGTTATATTCAGGTTCAACTTAAAATGAAAATGACCGGTGTCATAGCATGCCATGAAATGCAATACTACACATGCATCACATATTAATGAAAATGACTGATGTCAACCGTATTCACACTAATCATAAACATCAACAACTTATAATACTTTCCTGGTCAGGGTAACTCTCACTTTAACAAGATATTTTGTAGCAAGTTTTATTATTTTTCTCATGCAAGAAAATAACTTTGATTAATTTCTCATATGCATAGCAAAAATTATACTATCATCACCACAAGCAAATCCTAATTTCTTTACCAACAAAGTTAGGTTCAAACATTCTGTAAATCAAGCAAAATAGCTAAACAAGCACTTAACAGAATATTAATAACAAATTTTACTATTTTATTTGTGCAAGAAAATAACTTTAAGTAATTACTCATATTCATAACAAATCATTTTATCATTACCACAAGTAAATCTTAGCTTCTTTACCAACTAAGCTAGTTTCGAACATTCTGTAAATCAAGCATAATAACTAACAAACACTTAACAGAATATAAATAACATAATAGTTATTTAAATGCATGGATTAATCATTTCATTCAAGTAAGAAAATCATAAATATTGAAATGACACTATGAAAATGTTGCTGTGGCTTGCCTTAGTGCAGATGAGGTTCACAAGCCTTCTGGTGATCCTCAAGACAAACCTCACCCTCTGAAAATAATTTTAAATACAAGAAGAAGATATCAAGAACACTTCTGAAAATCACCAGAAAATCTAGGCAGCACAGAAAAATCTTATTTTTGGTGAGCTGCGAGATTTCTTTGCAAAGAACACAATGCAAAAAGAATCAATTCATTTGGACTTATGGTTGAAGAGTTATGGCTGTTTGAAGCTTTCTGTAAATTCAAATGAATTTGAATAAAAATAAAACAAACTGGGGGGTGACGTCGAAGGCGTAAAGCCCAGGGGCGCCACCACTCGTACCGCTTCGCGCGCGTACAGAGTGGCTGACTAGCGGGCCCCGCTAGTCAGGTGAGGAGGAGGGGGAGAAGGAAACAGAGGGGGTCGCGGTTTCGCCGGAGCTCTCGCCGGCGACGAGGGCTCCTTGGCCAAAATGAGAGGGAGGGATTTAGAGAGGGGACGGAGGCGCACCTGCCCGTACCCGTAGCATAGCTAGGGGTGGTCGGACGGCGTCGGAATCGACCTCGCAAGTGGAGGAAGAACGCGGTGGTCGTCGGACATGAGGAAGACGGCGAGCAGAGGCAACTCCAGGGGCTTCAAGTGGTTGGAACAGCTTCACCAACGAGAGGCGGAGGCTCTGGATGGGTCGCCCTGGCCTGAGAGGGGCTGGAGCTACCGCGATGACTAGAGGGGATCGCCGGTGAGCTCGAGCTCAAGGACGGCGGCCTGCCCGGCCGGGCTACGGTTGCCTACGTGCTAGAGGAGTGGGTGGGAGAGGTGGATGGTGCTCGAGGAGGCTGGGGGCGGCTCCATTTATAGGCGAGCGGAGAGGGGGGTTCGGGCTCCGCCGGTGGACACCTGTCCACGGCGCCCGGCGACGAGCGACGTCAGTGAGATGGGGAGAAGGCGACGCAGCTCACGCGGCGACTGTTGGCGAACGGGACGAGCACAGGAGCGAGGAGAAGGCGATGAGCACAGTGCGCACCGCACTGTTGTGTTGGCCGGACCGTGCCCGTGCTCGCTGCGGCGAGCTCCGGCGTCGGTGAGCGCCAGGGGGAGTTAATGGCGTTGAGACGAGGATGGTGGCGAAGTTTGGCACACTCGGGCAGACGGGGGAAGCGAGCACGCGCGAACAGAGCGCTCGGCGGCACTCAGAGCGCGTCGACACGCAGGCATGGCATGGTGGACACGCGTGGTCACCGCGCGAACTCTTCCCTCAGGCCAGCCTACGTCCAAAAATCATGCCTGGCTTGTTGTTCGTGGTGGTTTTGAAGTTTACCACGCTTTGGTTTGGATTTAGGTGCAGTAGAGAAGTTTTTACAAGCCAAGTAAGTTTCTGATCAGTAACTTTGAGAGGTTACTGAGGTCAAATGGCTGGGAGTTGGGGGTTGTGCTTTGGAGGTTAGCCATGATCTACTAAGGTGAAGATGCACAAGTAAATCCAAGCACAATGGAGCAAGTAAAATGGTAGTTGCTGTAGAAACCACTATTTCTGTCCAGAACAGAAAATATTTTCTGTAGCAAAAATATTCCAAAAAGTGATGAAATATTTTTGCTCGGGAAGGTGTCCTAGGGTTCAAAGTATATTTTTGAATTATCTCAGATTTTTCTGGGCCATAAAAATTTGGGTTGCTTTGGAGCATATTGAACTAGCTAGGGTTTTTGAGAGGAAAATGAATATTTTTCATTTAAGAAAAATATTCCAAAGATTATTTTGGGGGTGGATCAGAAGGGAAATGATGATTAGGGAGGGGAATGAAGCACTTGGGTGAAAGCCAAGGATACCCAAGTGTTTAAGTCCATATGAAAAGATTCAAAATTTCCAAATTTCAGAATAACTCCAAATGAAAATCAGGCAAATAAGAGGGGGCAAAAACCAGGCTGTCACATATTACTTCCCAATGCCTTCCTCTAGGCCCAAACAATGGTGAAGTGTCATGTAGTCTACATTCACATAACACCACTAGAGGAAAGACAACATACATCTCATCAAAATATCGAACGAATACCAAATTCACATGACTACTTATAGCAAAACTTCTCCCATGTCCTCAGGAACAAACGTAACTACTCACAAATCATATTCATGTTCATAATCAGAGGGATATTAATATGCATAAAGGATCTGAACATATGATCTTCCACCAAATAAACCAACTAGCATCAACTACAAGGAGTAATCAACACTACTAGCAACCCACAGGTACCAATCTGAGGTTTTGGGACAAAGATTGGATACAAGAGATGAACTAGGGTTTGAGAGGAGATGGTGTTGGTGAAGATGTTGATGGAGATTGACCCCCTCCCGATGAGAGGATCGTTGGTGATGACGGTGGCGATGATTTCCCCCTCCCGGAGGGAAGTTTCCCCGGCAGAACAACTCTGCCAGAGCCCTAGATTGGTTCCGACAAGGTTCCGCCTCGTGGCGGCGGAGTTTCTTCCCGAAAGCTTGCTTGTCATCTTTTCCAGGGTAAAATACTTCATATAGCAGAAGATGGGCACCGAAGGCCTGCCAGGGGACCCACGAGGCAGAGGGGGCGCGCCCAGGGGGTAGGGCGCGCCCCCACCCTCGTGGCCAGAATGTGGGCCCCCTCTGGCACTTTCTTCGCTCAGTATTTTTTATTAATTCCAAAAATGACTTCCGTGAAGTTTCAGGACTTTTGGAGCTGTGCAGAATAGGTCTCTAATATTTGCTCCTTTTCCAGCCTAGAATTCCAGCTGTCGGCATTCTCCCTCTTCATGTAAACCTTGTAAAATAAGAGAGAATAGGCATAAGTATTGTGACATAACGTGTAATAACAACCCATAATGCGATAAATATCGATGTAAGCATGATGCAAAATGGACGTATCAACTCCCCCAACTTAGACCTCGCTTGTCCTCAAGCGGAAGCCGATAACGATAAATATTTCCACATGTTTAGAGATAGAGGTGTCGATAAAATAAAATATGGACATGAGGGCATCATGATTATTCTTATAACAGCAACATATATGGATACTGTCATATGATTTCTTATGCTAAAGTAATAATCTATTTACAATGTCAAGTATGAATCAGAAACTTCATTGAGAACCAACAAACTATAATCTCAATCATTGAAGCAATTGCAATTTATCATAACATCAGAAAGAGTCAATATAAGAGCTTTTCAGCAAGTCCACATACTCAACTATCATTTAGTATTTCACAATTGCTAACACTCACGCAATACTTGTTACGGAGTTTTAATCGGACACAGAGAAAGATAGGGGCTTATTGTTTCGCCTCCCAACCTTTTACCTCAAGGGTAATGTCAACAATAATAGTTCATGCTAACTTACATCCAATTGGATATATATATATATCATGATCTTTCCAACATACTGTGCTTGCCAAAGTATAAAATATAAAAGAGGAAAGGTGAAGATCACCATGACTCTTGCATAAGGTAGAAGATAAAAGTAAAAGATAGGCCCTTCGCAGAGGGAAGCAGAGGTTGCCATGCGCTTTTAGGGTTGGATGCACAAAATCTTAATGCGAAAGAACGTCACTTTATATTGCCACTTGTGATGTGGACCTTTATTATGCAGTCCGTCGCTTTTATTTCTTCCACATCACAAGATCGTATAAAGCTTATTTTCTCCCACACTAATAAGTCATACATATTTAGAGAGCAATTTTTATTGCTTGCACCGATGACAACTTACTTGAAGGATCTTACTCAATCCATAGGTAGATATGGTGGACTCTCATGGCAAAACTGGGTTTAAGGATATTGGAAGCACAAGTTGTATCTCTACTTGCTGCAAAGAATTTGGCTAGCATGAGGGGGAAAGGCAAGCTCAACATGTTGGATGATCCATGACAATATACTTTATCTCAGATATAAGAAAACATAAACCATTACGTTGTCCATGAATTGCGTGATAATTGCGTAATACGGTGGTCAAAACCTTTGGGAGATTATATAATGCATTTTTACCGACCAAAAGAAGTATCGTGCAAGAAACTGGAGTCCGGAGAGCACACGAGGTGCCCACGAGGCAGGGGGGCGCGCCCTCCACCCTCGTGGACGCCTCGTGTCCTTCCCGGACTGCTTCTTATTTTCCTATTTTCTTAAATATTCCGAAACGGAGAAAAATTACCATTAGAACTGTTTTGGAGTCGGTTTACTTATCGTACCACATACCTATTCCTTTTCGGAGTCTGAAACGTTCTAGAAAGTGTCCCTTATGTATTCCTCTGGGGTTAGCTTTCAATAACATTGGTTTCAACACTTATAGAATTACCTGAGATATAATGTTTGATTCTTTGACCGTTCACCACCTTCGGATTTGTGCCTTCGAAGTTGTTGATTTTTATGGCACCGGAACGATAGACCTCCTCCATAACATAAGGACCTTCCCATTTAGAGAGAAGTTTTCCTGCAAAAAAATCTTAAACGAGAGTTGAATAGCAACACATAATCACCTACATTAAACTCACGCTTTTGTATCCTTTTGTCATGCCATCTTTTAACTTTTTCTTTAAATAGTTTGGCATTCTCATAGGCTTGGGTTCTCCATTCATCAAGTGAGCTAATGTCAAATAGCCTCTTCTCACCGGCAAGTTTGAAATCATAATTGAGCTCTTTAATGGCCCAATATGCCTTATGTTCTAGTTCGAGAGGTAAGTGACATGCTTTTCCATAAACCATTTTATACGGAGACATACCCATAGGATTTTTATATGCAGTTCTATAGGCCCATAATGCATCATCAAGTTTCTTGGACCAATTCTTTCTAGATCTATTAGCAGTCTTTTGCAAAATTAATTTGAGCTCTCTGTTACTCAATTCTACTTGACCACTAGACTGCGGGTGATACGGAGATGCAATTCTATGATTAACATCATACTTAGCAAGCATTTTATGAAAAGCACCATGAATAAAATATGAACCACCATCAGTCATTAAATATCTAGGGACTCCAAACCTCGGAAAAATAACTTCTTTAAGCATCTTAATAGAGGTGTTATGATCAGCACTACTAGTTGGAATAGCTTCTACCCACTTAGTAACGTAATCAACAATAACTAAAATATGTGTATACCCATTAGAGGAAGGAAACGGTCCCATGTAATCAAAGCCCCAAACATCAAATGGTTCAATAACAAGTGAATAATTCATAGGCATTTCTTGACGTCTACTAATATTACCAATTCTTTGACATTCATCACAAGATAAGACAAACTTACGGGCATCTTTGAAGAGAGTAGGCCAATAAAAACCGGATTGCAATACCTTATGCGCAGTTCTATCTCCAGCGTGGTGTCCTCCATAAGCTTCGGAGTGGCACTTGCGTAGGATCTGTTCCTGTTCATGCTCAGGTATACAATGTCTAATAACACCATCTACTCCTTCTTTATAAAGGTGTGGGTCATCCTAGAAGTAATGTCTTAAATCATAGAAAAACTTTTTCTTTTGCTGGTATGTGAAACTAGGTGGCATAAATTTGGCAACAATATAATTAGCATAATCAGCATACCATGGAGCAGTGCGAGAAGCGTTTATGACAGCTAATTGTTCATCAGGAAAGCTATGATCAATAGGTAGTGGGTCATCAAGAACATTCTCTAACCTAGACAAGTTGTCTGCAATGGGGTCTCAGCTCCCTTTCTATCAATAATATGCAAATCAAATTCTTGCAGCAAGAGAACCCATCTAATGAGTCTAGGTTTAGCATCTTTATTTTCCATCAGATATTTAATAGCAGCATGATTAGTGTGAATAGTCACTTTAGAATCAACAATATAAGGTCTCAACTTATCACAAGCAAAAACAACTGCTATTTTTTCCAGTAGTAGCATAATTTCTCTGGGCACTGTCTAGAGTTTTACTAGCATATTGGATAACATTTAATTTCTTATCAACTCTTTGCCCTAGAACAGCACCTACAGCATAATCACTAGCATCACACATAATTTCAAAGGGTAAATTCCAATCAGGTGGCTGAACAATAGGTGCAGAAATCAATGCTTTCTTAAGTATTTCAAATGCTTCTACACAATCATCATCAAAGACAAAAGGAATATCTTTTTGTAAGAGATTAGTCAGAGGCCTGGAGATTTTTGAGAAGTCCTTAATGAACCTCCTATAAAAACCGGCGTGACCAAGGAAACTTCTTATACCTTTAATGTCCTTGGGACATGGCTGAGGGAGTCCTGGATTAGGGGGTCCTCGGACAGCCGGACTATATACTCTGGCTGGACTGTTGGACTATGAAGATACAAGATTGAAGACTTCGTCCCGTGTCCGGGTGGGACTCTCCTTTGTGTGGAAGGCAAGCTTGGCAATTCGGATATGTAGATCTCCTCCCTTGTAACCGAGTTTGTGTAACCCTAGCCCCTTCCGGTGTCTATATAAACCGGAGGGTTTAGTCCGTAGGACAACAACAATCATAATCATAGGCTAGCTTCTAGGGTTTAGCCTCTACGATCTCGTGGTAGATCAACTCTTGTAATACTCATATCATCAAGATCAATCAAGCAGGAAGTAGGGTATTACCTCCATCGAGAGGGCCCGAACCTGGGTAAACATTGTGTCCCCCGCCTCCTGTTACCATCCGCCTTAGACGCACAGTTCGAGACCCCCTACCCGAGATCCGCCGGTTTTGACACCGACATTGGTGCTTTCATTGAGAGTTCCACCGTGCCGTCACGATAAAGGCTTGATGGCTCCTTTGATCATCGGCAATGATGCGATCCAGGGTGAGGTTTTTCTCCCCGGACAGATCTTTGTATTCGGCGGCTTCGTACTACGGGCCAACTCGCTTGGCCATCTAGAGCAGATCGAGAGCTACACCCCTGGCCGTCAGGTCAGGTTTGGAAACTTAAACTATACCGCCGACATCCGCGGAGACTTGATCTTCGACGGATTCGAGCCCATGTCAGGTGCGCCGCACAGTCACGACGAGCATGACTTAGTTCTGCCGTCAGACGGTGTTCGGGAGATCACACCTGTGGCTACTCCGGCCCTCAATTCGGAGCAGATTGCGCCGTTCGAGGACGGGTGGATGGACCCTGCCACGGAGGTCGCATACTCAGCGGCGATAGAGCCGAATACTGACTTCACCTCCTACGAGACCTATGTTGCCGGACCCTTGGATTCGTCCCCGGCCACGGGCTCCGAACCGCCTGCGCCGTGCCTATCGAATCTGATTGGGCGCCGATCATGGAGTTTTCCTCCACGGATATCTTTCAGCACTCGCCCCTGGGCGACGTGCTGAATTCATTAAGGTCTCTCTCCTTGTCAGGAGGCCCTTGGCCGAACTATGTCCGGCTCAAGTGGGAAGCGGACGACGAAGAAATTCATTCCCCACCCACCACCCACTTAATAGCCACTGTCGACGACTTAACCGACATGCTCGATTTCGGCTCTGAAGACATCGATGGTATGGACGACGATGAAGGAGAAGAACAGGAACCACCGCCCACAGGGCGCTGGACTGCCACCTCATCATATGATATATACATGGTGGACACCCCCAAAGAAAGCGATGGCAATAAGGCAACGGAGGATAATCCCCTCGAGAAGCAATCTAAGCACCGGCGTCAACGGCGCCGCTCTAAGCCCCGCCATAGCAAAAGCGGCGATACCGGCACAAGAGACAATAACGCTGCGGATAGTGCCGAAGACGAAGACAATCCCCTCTAGCCAGGCTTCGAGTGGGAGGATGGGCAAGCTAGCCCTAAGGAACAGGCAGCAGACGGAGAATCATAGGATGACAATTACATGCCTCTCTCCGAAGACGAGGTGAGCCTCGGTGACGAAGAATTTATCGTGCCTGAGGATCCCGTCGAACAGGAGCGCTTCAAGCGCCGGCTTATAGCCACAGTAAAAAGCCTGAAGAAAAAGCAACAACAGCTTCAAGCTGACAAAGATCTGCTAGCGGATAGGTGGACCGAGGTCCTGGCGGCCGAGGAATACGAACTCGAGCGCCCAACCAAAAGTTACCCAAAGCGCAGGTTGCTACCCCAACTCGAGGAGGAAGCATTAAAACCTACGCTTCCAGCGTATGATGCGGCTGACCCGCCACCTCGTGGCCGAGACAAAGCGGCATATCAGGCCGAAGTCCAGCCCACACCCCGTCGCCAGTTAAACAAAAATACCAAGGCCCGAGGTAACATGCAGGACCTGCGAGACGTATTGGAAAACAAAGAAAGACATGCAAGATCGATCTATGGATCACGGGGGCGCGCCCCAACGCGTGACGACGACCGTCACGCCGGATATACTAACAGCAAATCCGGCAGGGCCGAATACAGACAAGACTCGTATGAACTGCGTCGTGACATAGCCCGACACAGAGGCGCCGCACACCCCCTATGCTTCACTGACGAAGTAATGGATCACGAATTCCCAGAAGGTTTTAAACCCGTGAACATTGAATCATATGATGGTACAACAGACCCCGCGGTATGGATTGAAGATTTCCTCCTCCACATCCACATGGCCCGCGGTGACGATCTACATGCCATCAAGTACCTCCCACTAAAACTCAAAGGGCCGGCTCGGCATTGGCTGAATAGCCTGCCGGCAAACTCCATTGGCAGTTGGGAGAATTTGGAAGACGCATTCCTTGACAACTTCCAGGGCACTTACGTGCGACCACCGGATGCCGATGACTTGAGTCACATAACCCAACAGCCGGGGGAATCAGCCAGGAAATTCTGGACTCGGTTCCTAAATAAAAAGAACCAAATTATCGACTGTCCGGATGCCAAGTCCTTAGCGGCATTTAAGCATAACATCCGCGATGAGTGGCTCGCCCGACACCTCGGCCAAGAGAAGCCGAAGTCCATGGCAGCCCTCACGACACTCATGACCCGCTTTTGTGCGGGCGAGGACAGCTGGCTGGCTCGCAGCAACAACACATCAAGAAACCCTGGCAATTCAGATGCCAAAGATAGCAGCGGCAGGCCGCGTCGCAACAGACACAAGCGCCGCAACAACGGTGACAACGCCGAAGACACGACAGTTAATGCCGGATTCAGTGGCTCTAAATCCGATCAGCGGAAAAAGCCATTCAAAAGAAGCAATCCGAGCCCGTCCAGTTTGGACCGCATACTCGATCGCTCGTGTCAAATTGACGGCACCCCCGATAAACCAGCCAACCACACCAACAGAGAATGATGGGTGTTCAAACAGGCCGGCAAGTTGAACGCCAAAAACAAGGAAAAGGGGCTGCATAGTGACGACGAGGAGGAGCCCCGGCCGCCGAATATAGGAGGACAAAAGAAATTCCCCCCCCCCCCCAGTGAAAACGGTGAACATGATATACGCAACCCATATTCCCAAGCGGGAACAGAAGCGTGCACTAAGGGACGTCTATGCGATGGAGCCGGACGCCCCAAAGTTCAACCCATGGTCTTCTTGTCCGATCACGTTCGATCGCAGGGACCACCCCACCAGTATCCGTCATGGCAGTTCTGCCGCATTGGTCCTTGACCCCATCATTGACGGATTTCACCTCACTCGAGTCCTTATGGATGGTGGCAGCAGCCTGAACCTGCTCTATCAGGATACAGTGCGCAAAATGGGTATAGACCCCTCGAGGATCAAACCCACAAAAACCACCTTTAAAGGTGTCATACCAGGTGTAGAGGCCTGTTGCACGGGCTCAATCACACTGGAAGTGGTCTTCGGATCTCCGGACAACTTCCGAAGCGAGGAGTTAATCTTCGATATCGTCCCCTTCCGCAGTGGCTATCACGCACTGCTCGGACGAACCGCATTCGCCAGATTCAACGCGGTACCGCATTATGCATACCTCAAGCTCAAAATGCCAGGACCTCACGGGGTTATAACAGTTAATGGAAACACAGAACGCTTGCTCCGTATGGAGGAGCACACCGCTGCTCTTGCAGCAGAAGTGCAAAGCAGCCTTCTGAGGCAAACCGCCAATTCGGCAAAAAAGCACCCGGACACCTTCAAGCGAGTTCGGAGTACCCTGCAACAGGATCACCAGGCACGTTCAGAGCTCGCCTAGCAATTCGGCCTCCGCCCTAGTCCCAGTCAAGCGGCAAAATTGGCGCCGCGCATACATAATTACGCACTCAAGATACCATGGTCATAGGCGGAGGCACGGCTACGGCACGGCCCACAATGCGGCTCGACCGCTTCTGGACCCGTATACCTTTAACATTTTCTTCCTTTCAGGCACCTATTCTCTGAAGGCCCTCTCCAATCGTCTGATTATCGAACCCGTCACGGGAAGGAAACACCAAGGAAGCAAGAAGCTTTGATATACAAGGGAATCCCCAGGTGGTCTTTGATAACGATCGCTATACCTGTTTTGCATACCCACACGCAGCTTGCCCTTGGATAGGACATGTCAAATAGTCCTATTTTTTTACTTATTGCACTACCTGTATGCATACGCTTTGACGTATCATTTAAATAACATTGTACAGCATTAGCTCATTATTGCATTCCTTCATTTTTTTCCCCTATCTGCTTATTTACGAAAAATTGCACCCGTACATTCTGATACGTCCAGTGCGCCAGGGGCTTCAGTGTACCCCATAACACGGCATGAAAAGTACGAACACTTTTGGCAGTGCGGCACCCCGAACTTATAGCATTATATGCATCAGCTCCGAATCATGTCTTGGATCAATAGTTGGGTTTGCCCGGCTCCCATGTTTTGGTACCTTACGTTCTGCTATATCGGCTAAGGTAGCACTGGGACAACTACTGCGATTGTGTCCTGGTTCTTCCGGACGAGCACCTCAGTAGAGAAAGCCAAAAACTGACTGTCATGATGCGGCGAGAGCTGGTCGCTGTTTTCCGCTTCGGGCGAGGAGTCGGCCTTGTCCGATTTAGGCGTACATAGCGCCCCAAGTTTGGCCTTCCGAATACTAGGGGCTTCGCCAAAATTTAAAATTGTAGACTTCTATGGCTAAGTGAGAGTGATAAAGCTTTATAGTCCGATTGCCTGGTTCGTTGTGCTGAACACCTCCTTTGAAGGACCCAAAACTGGGATAAAGAGTGATCAGGTTTATCCCGAACACCTCAGTACTAGTTACATGGGGGCAGAAGCCGATGGCTGGCCAACTCTCAGATTTTATAAATAGCCGCACAGAAGGTAATATTTTAAATTAACCAGCGTTACATAGTACACATGAACTCGTTTCATATTACAGGATCACATGAGTACATTCATTCAAATATTACATCCTTAGCACATTCCTCTGCCACAAGGCGAGCACCCTTCAGGACACTGTCATAATACTTTTCGGGGTGGCGATGCTCCTTGCCCTCCGGCGGACCCTCCTTCACCAGCTTTTCGGCGTCCATCTTCGCCCAGTGCACTTTCGCCCGGGCCAAAGCCCTGCGCGCACCTTCAATGCAGACGGACCGCTTTATGACTTCAAACCGTGGGCAGGCATTCACAAGCCGCTTTACCAGGCCGAAGTAGCTGCCAGGCAGGGGCTCGCCAGGCCACATCCGGACTATGAGACCCCTCATGGCTAGTTTGGCCGCCTTGTGAAGCTCGACCAGTTGCTTCACCTGGTCGCTCAAGGGCATCGGATGTTCGGTCCCAGTATACTGAGACCAGAACAACTTCTCCGTCGAGCTCCCTTCCTCAGCCCGGTAGAACTCTGCGGCATCCGATACGCTGCGGGGCAGATCTGCGAACGCTCTTGGAGAGCTCCGGATTCGGGTAAGTAAAAGGAAAGTTTCCTTCACATGCTTGCTTTGCATAATGAATGCCTTACCCGCTGCTATCTTATTGACCGCCTGAATCTCCTGGAGGGCCTTTTGGGCTTCGGCCTTGGCATTTTGTGCGTTCTCGAGGGCCTTCGCAAGCTCGGACCCTTGCATCTTGGAGTCACGCTCCAAGGACTCGTATTTCTTGACAAAATCCTGGAGCTCTTGCTGAACCTCGCCGACTCGGGCCTCTTGCTTCTCGCGCTCGATGTGCTCCTTGGCTGCTTTCTCTTCGGCCTCGGACAGCGCCTTCTTCAGGGCCGCCACTTCGGTCCTGGCCCCTAGCAAAATTCATGACGATCCTATGATCTAACAACCACCTTCTTTTTTATCGATATACAGACGGGGTATCACTTACCTTTGTTCTCTTCGAGCTGCCTCTTGGTAAGGCCGAGCTCTTCCTCGGACCGGTCAAGGTCCCGCTTCAGTGTGAAGACCTCCGCCGTACGAGCGGCAGCGGCCAGCAGCGAAGCCTGCTTATTCACATAGACACATTCTGATTAGACTCCTGCGATTATTATTTGATCCTCTGTTCAGCTTTCCTTTGCGAACACCAAACAGAGCATCAGGGGCTACTGTCTATGCTGTAACATTTTCTCATAATTTGATTACTTACCTCAAAGCCTGTTAGGAGGCTGGCGCAGGCTTCAGTCAGTCCACTTTTGGCAGACCGAACCTTCTCGACCACCGCACTCATGATAGTGCGGTGCTCTTCGTCAATGGAAGCGCCACAGAGCACCTCTAGCAAATTGTCCGATGCCTCTGGATGGACAAAGGCCATCGGCATAGACGGCTCGCCCCCCTTTGCGGGGGGTCGCCTGACAGAATCCGGAACCACTGGAGGTTCCGGCGCAGTATTGGCTGGGGGCTAAACTTGCTGCCCCCGTCATTAGAGCCCATGGGAGTCTTGCCCCCCATGCACCCAGCGTCTGGGATGTCGCCTTGGGGCGCCTCCAGAACTACCTCCCCATGGTTCGGTGCCCTTTGAGACAACACCTCGACGTCGTCCGTAGGGCGGGGGGAGGAGGCGGTCGGGAGTGAATCATTGTTCATCTCCGACTGGCCCAAAGATTCATCCGAAGAGGATACGTCGATATGGGCTTTGGATGGACTGCATGATCATGTTCGGCATGATAAGAAGCAATAAAACGAAATATACCAGAACTATTATGGTATCCGGATACTTACGACTTCGCCAGGGGCTTGTCCCTGGGTAACCACTCCTCGTCGCTGAAAGCGGCCGCTGTGGAGTAGTCCGGAAGGAGGGTCCTTCCCTTCTTGGACCCTTCGGCCTCCCCAGATGGGGCGGCCTTGTCTCCCTCGGCTGGGGGGGAGAACTTTCCTCTTCCTCCTCCTCATTTTCATGGGAGGAGGGCGCCTCGGTGTTATCGGACGATGAGTCCGATACAACCTTGCGCCGGAGACCTTTCCTGGTCCCCGCGGCCTTCTTCTTGGCCTTCTTCTCCGGCGCCTCATAGGGCGCCGGAACCAGCATCTCCGTCAGGAGAGCCCTTGCTGGATCTTCGGGCAGTGGGGCCGGACAATCGATCCGCTCCGTTGTCGCGACCCAGTCCTGTTAAATGGCGTGGAGGCTCAGATCCCTCACATGATTATACTGGGGAAAGGAACATCTTATGAGATATAAGGAGCTTACCGGATTGGCAGGGCGCTTTGCGCTGAGTCCGCGATCCTCGGTAAGGGGAGGAGGTACCTCGGCGGACTTGAACAGCACCTTCCAGATGTCTTGGTGCGTCGTGTCGAAAAGCTCTCGTAGCGTCTGGTGCTTAGCTGGGTCGAACTCCCACATATTGAATGCCCGTCTTTGACACGGGAGGATCCGGCGGAAGAGCATGACCTGGACCACGTTGACAAGCTTGATTTTCTTGCTTATCATGTTTTTAACACAGTTCTGGAGTCCGGTCAGCTCCACCGATGAGCCCCAGGATAGGCCCTTCTCTTTCCAGGAGGTGAGCCGCATGGGGATGCCGGATCGAAATTCGGGGGCCGCCACCCAGTTGGTGTCGCGCGGCTCGGTGATGTAGAACCACCCCGATTGCCACCCCTTCACGGTCTCCACATAGGAGCCTTCAAGCCAGGTGACGTTGGGCATTTTGCCCACCATAGCGCCTCCGCACTCCGCTTGCTGGCCGACCACCACCTTCGGTTTCACGTTGAAGGTCTTCAGCCACAGGCCGAAGTGGGGCTTCATGCGAAGGAAGGCCTCGCACACGATGATAAACACCGAGATATTGAGGATGAAATTGGGGGCCAGATCATGGAAGTCCAGCCCGTAGTAGAACATGAGCCCGCGAACAAATGGGTGGAGGGGAAATCCCAGCCCGCGGACGAAGTGGGTAAGGAATACAACCCTCTCGTGGGGTTCTAGAGTAGGGACGATCTACCCCGCGTCTGGGAGCCGGTGCGCGATGTCTACGGCCAGGTATCCGGCTTCCCGGAGCTTCGTAATGTTCTCCTTCGTAACGGAGGAGACCATCCACTTGCCTCCGCTCCGGACATGTTTGGAGTGGTTTTGCGGAGGAAATGCGAACTTGGGCGCTGGAGCTCGAGTGCGCGAGAATAGATGGGCAGGGAAGAAGAAGGCGTGGGTGAAAAAGAGGAGTCCTTGTCCCTTTATAAGGGCGGTAGAAACTGTGCGCCTCCCCACTTGCCTGGTAAACTCGCTTATTCCCCAAGCGCCGTGATTGATGGCGCGGTTGGGTTACCCACACCCGTATTGATGAGAATCTCGTGATAAGGGGACACGATCTCTGCTTCGACAAGACGTGCCAGGAAAACTGCCTCGCAACATGTGCAGTAGCTGGTTGAGAAAAACGGTTCGAATAATGACCGGGCCATGGCGTGATGTCACGCTATGAAAGTTGTCAGAAGATTAGATTTGTGGAATATTATACTCTCTACGGTGGTATGTGGAATTTGTTTTGCAGAGCCGGACACGATCCTTGTGTTCAAAATCTTCTATGGAGTATTCGGAGGAGGAACCCGCCTTGCAATGCCGAAGACAATCTGCGCGCCGAACTTATCATCATTGAAGCCTGGTTCAGGGGCTACTGAGGGAGTCCTGGATTAGGGGTCCTCGGACAGCCGGACTATATACTCTGGCCGGACTGTTGGACTATGAAGATACAAGATTGAAGACTCCGTCCCGTGTCCGGGTGGGACTCTCCTTTGCGTGGAAGGCAAGCTTGGCAATTCGGATATGTAGATCTCCTCCCTTGTAACCGAGTCTGTGTAACCCTAGCCCCTTCCGATGTCTATATAAACCGGAGGGTTTAGTCCGTAGGACAACAACAATCATAATCATAGGCTAGCTTCTAGGGTTTAGCCTCTACGATCTCGTGGTAGATCAACTCTTGTAATACTCATATCATCAAGATCAATCAAGCAGGAAGTAGGGTATTACCTCCATCGAGAGGGCCCGAACCTGGGTAAACATTGTGTCCCCCGCCTCCTGTTACCATCCGCCTTAGACGCACAGTTCGGGACCCCTACCCGAGATCCGCCGGTTTTGACACCGACAACGGCATCTTTTCAATAGCATCAACTTTATCTTTGTCAACTTCAATACCTCTTTCAGAAATTTTATGCCCCAAGACAATACCTTCATTAACCATAAAGTGGCACTTCTCCCAATTCAAGACAAGATTAGTTTCTTCACATCTCTGCAAAACTCGATCAAGGTTGCTCAAGCAATCATCAAAAGAAGTTCCATATACGGAGAAATCATCCATGAAAACCTCAACAATCTTTTCACAAAAATCAGATAATATAGCCATCATGCATCTTTGAAAGGTAGTAGGTGCGTTACATAAACCAAAAGGCATACGTCTATAAGCAAAGGTACCGAAAGGACAAGTAAAAGTGGTCTTTTCTTGATCCTCTTTGGACACAGGTATTTGAGAGAAACCAGAATAACCATCTAGAAAGCAAAAATGTGTATGTTTGGATAGTCTTTCTAGCATTTGATCAATAAAAGGTAAAGGGTAATGATCCTTTTTAGCTTTATTTAGTTTACGGAAATCAATTACCATTCTATAACCTGTAACAATTCTTTGTGGGATCAATTCATCTTTATCATTAGAAACAACAGTGATACCTCCCTTCTTAGGGACACAATGGACAGGGCTTACCCACTGACTATCAGCAACGGGATAGATTATACCTGCCTCTAGAAGCTTTAGTATTTCTTTCCTTACCACTTCTTTCATCTTAGGATTTAACCGTCGTTGGTGATCAACAACTGGTTTAGCGTCTTTCTCCAATTTTATTTTGTGTTGGCATAGAGTGGGACTAATGCCCTTAAGATCATCAAGAGTATATCCAATAGCAGTGCGGTGCTTCGTCAGAGTTTTCAATAATTTCTTTTCTTCATGCTCTAAAAGGTTAGCACTAATAATAACAGGATATATCTTCTTTTCATCAAGATAAGCATATTTAAGAGTATCAGGTAATGGTTTAAGCTCATACACGGGATCACCCTTGGGTGGAGGAGGATCCCCTAGGATTTCAATAGGCAAGTTGTGTTTCAAAATAGGTCCCTGTTTAAAGAATACTTCATCTATTTCCCTTCTTTCATTCATAAACATATCATTTTCATGGTCTAGCAAATATTGTTCTAAAGGATCATCAGGAGGCACGGCAATAGAAGCAAGACCAATAATTTCATCTTTACTAGGCAATTCCTCGTCATGGGGTTGTTTACGAAATTTAGCAAAATTAAACTCATGAGACATATCCCCCAAACCAATAGTAACAACATCCTTTTCGCAGTCTATCCTAGCATTAACAGTATTCAAGAAGGGTCTACCAAATATAATGGGACAAAAGTTATCTTGTGGGGAACCAAGAACAAGAAAATCAGCAGGATATTTAACTTTCCCACACAAGACTTCAACATCTCTAACAATCCCAACTGGTGAAATAGTATCTCTATTGGCAAGCTTAATTGTAACATCAATTTCCTCTAACACAGGTGCAATATCATGCATAATTTCTTTGTATAAGGAATGAGGTATTGCACTTGCACTGGCACCCATATCACATAAGCCATGATAACAATGATCTTCTATTTTAACAGAAATAACAGGCATGCCTACAACAGGTCTATGTTTATTTTTAGTATCAGGTCTAGCAATTCTAGCAGTTTCCTCACAGAAGTAAATAACATGCCCATCAATATTATCAGCCAAGAGATCTTTAACCATAGCAATACTAGGTTCAACTTTAATTTGCTCAGGGGGTTTGGGTGTCTTAATGTTACTTTTATTGACCACAGTTGAAGCTTTAGCATGATCCTTTATTCTAACAGGGAAAGGTGGTTTCTCAATATAAGCAGTAGGAACAATAGGATCATTATAAGTGATAGTCTTTTCTTCAACTTTAATAGGTGCAACTATTTTTACTTCAATGGCAGGATTATATTTAAACCACTTCTCCTTAGGGAGATCAACATGAGTAGCAAAGGATTCACAGAAAGAAGCTACTATCTCAGAGTCAAGTCCATATTTAGTGCTAAATTCACGGGAAACATCGGTATCCATAAAAGATTTAACACAGTCAAACTTAGGTGTTATACCTTACTCCTTACCTTCGTCGAGATCCCAATCTTCAGAGTTGCGTTTAATTCTTTCCAATAGGTCCCATTTGAATTCAATAGTCTTCATCATAAAAGAGCCAGTACAAGAAGTATCGAGCATGGAGCGATTATTGAGAGAAAGCCGAGCATAAATTTTTTGAATAATCATTTATCTTGAGAGCTCATGATTGGGGCATGAATATAACATTGACTTAAGCCTCCCCCAAGCTTGAGCGATGCTTTCTCCTTCGCGAGGCCAAAAATTATATATATAATTACGATCACGATGAACAAGATGCATAGGATAAAACTTCTGATGAAATTCCAATTCCAATCGGTTGTAGTTCCATGATCCCATATCATCACATTGCCTAAACCATGTCAATGCATCTCCCTTCAAATATAAAGGGAAGACCTTCTTCTTGATAACATCCTCGGGCATACCTGCAAGCTTAAATAATCCACAAACTTCATCCACATATATTAAGTGTAAATCGGGATGCAATGTTCCATCTCCTGCAAAAGGATTAGCTAGCAGTTTCTCAATCATACCTGAAGGAATTTCAAAGTAAACATTTTCAGTAGGTTCAGTAGGTTGAGGAGCAACTCTTTGCTCTACTGGTCGGGGTGAAGATACCCCGAACAAGCCCCTCAGAGGATTCTTTCCATAGTAACAAGTGAAAGTAAATTTCAGCACACTATATAAATTTTTCCTTACCAAATTCCACCTACCAAAGGTGCTTCACTCCCCGGCAACGGCACCATAAAAGAGTCTTGATGACCCACAAGTATAGGGGATCTATCGTAGTCCTTTCGATAAGTAAGAGTATCGAACTCAACGAGGAGCAGAAGGAAATGATAAGCGGTTTTCAGTAAGGTATTCTCCGCAAGCACTGAAATTATCGGTAACAGAGAGTTTTATGATAAGGTAATTTGTAACGGGTAACAAGTAATGAAAGTAAATAAGGTGCAGCAAGATGGCCCAATCCTTTTTGTAGCAAAGGACAAGCCTGGACAAACTCTTATATAAACAAAAACGCTCCCGAGGACACATGGGAATTATCGTCAAGCTAATTTTCATCACACTCATATGATTCGCGTTCGTTACTTTGATAATTTGGTATGTGGGTGGACCGGTGCTTGGGTGTTGCTCTTTCTTGGACAAGCATCCCACTTATGATTAACCCCTATTGCAAGCATCCGCAACTACAAAATAAGTACTAAGGTAAACCTAACCATAGCATGAAACATATGGATCCAAATCAGCCCCTTACGAAGCAACTCATAAACTAGGGTTTAAGCTTCTGTCACTCTAGCAATCCATCATCTACTTATTACTTCCCAATGCCTTCCTCTAGGCCCAAACAATGGTGAAGTGTCATGTAGTCTACGTTCACATAACACCACTAGAGGAAAGACAACATACATCTCATCAAAATATCAAACGAATACCAAATTCACATGACTACTTATAGCAAGACTTCTCCCATGTCCTCAGGAACAAACGTAACTACTTACAAATCATATTCATGTTCATAATCAGAGGGGTATTAATATGCATAAAGGATCTGAACATATGATCTTCCACCAAATAAACCAACTAGCGTCAACTACAAGGAGTAATCAACACTACTAGCAACCCACAGGTACCAATCTGAGGTTTTGGGACAAAGATTGGATACACGAGATGAACTAGGGTTTGAGAGGAGATGGTGCTGGTGAAGATGTTGATGGAGATTGACCCCCTCCCGATGAGAGGATCGTTGGTGATGACGATGGTGATGATTTTGTTGGGGAACGTAGTAATTTCAAAAAAATTCCTACGCACACGCAAGATCATGGTGATGCATAGCAATGAGAGGGGAGAGTGTTGTCCACGTACCCACGTAGACCAACAGCGGAAGCGTTATCACAACGCGGTTGATGTAGTCGTACGTCTTCACGATCCGACCGATCAAGTACCGAACGCACGGCACCTCCGAAGTTCTACACACGTTCAGCTCGATGACGTCCCTCGAACTCCGATCCAGCCAAGTGTTGAGGGAGAGTTTCGTCAGCACGACGGCGTGGTGACGATGATGATGTTCTACCGACGCAGGGCTTCGCCTAAGCTCCGCAACGGTATTATCGAGGTGTAATATGGTGGAGGGGGGCACCGCACACGGCTAAGAGATCTCAAGGATCAATTGTTGTGTCTCTGGGGTGCCCCCCTGCCCCCGTATATAAAGGAGCAAGGGGGAGGCAGCCGGCCAAGGGGAGAGGCGCGCCATAGGGGGGAGTCCTACTCCCACCGGGAGTAGGACTCCTCCTTTCCTTGTGGGAGTAGGAGAAGGGAAGGGGGAAGGAGAAAGAAGGAAGGGTGTGCCCCCCTTCCCTAGTCCAATTCGGACCAGACCATGGGGAGGGGTGCGGCCACCTTTTGAGGCCTTTCTCTCCTTTCCCGTATGGCCCATTAAGGCCCAATACGAATTCCCGTAACTCTCCGGTACTCCGAAAAATACCTGAATCACTCGGAACCTTTCCGAAGTCCGAATATAGTCGTCCAATATATCGATTTTTACGTCTCGACCATTTCGAGACTCCTCGTCATATCCCCGATCTCATCCGGGACTCCGAACTCCTTCGGTACATCAAAACTCAATAAAATGGTCATCGTAACGTTAAGCGTGCGGACCCTACGGGTTCGAGAACTATGTAGACATGACCGAGACACGTCTCCGGTCAATAACCAATAGCGGGACCTGGATGCCCATATTGGCTCCCACATATTCTACGAAGATCTTTATCGGTCAGACCGCATAACAACATACGTTGTTCCCTTTGTCACCGGTATGTTACTTGCCCGAGATTTGATCGTCGGTATCTCGATACCTAGTTCAATCTCGTTACCGGCAAGTCTCTTTACTCGTTCCGTAATACATCATCCCGCAACTAACTCATTAGTCACAATGCTTGCAAGGCTTATAGTGATGTGCATTACCGAGTGGGCCCAGAGATACCTCTCCGACAATCGGAGTGACAAATTCTAATCTCGAAATACGTCAACCCAACAATTACCTTTGGAGACACCTGTAGAGCACCTTTATAATCACCCATTTACGTTGTGACGTTTGGTAGCACACAAAGTGTTCCTCCGGTAAACGGGAGTTGCATAATCTCATAGTCATATGAACATGTATAAGTCATGAAGAAAGCAATAGCAACATACTAAACGATCGAGTGCTAAGCTAACGGAATGGGTCAAGTCAATCACGTCATTCTCCTAATGAGGTGATCTCGTTAATCAAATGACAACTTATGTCTATGGCTAGGAAACATAACCATCTTTGATTAACGAGCTAGTCAAGTAGAGGCATACTAGTGACACTCTGTTTGTCTATATATTCACACATGTATTATGTTTCCGGTTAATACAATTCTAGCATGAATAATAAACATTTATCATGATAAAGGAAATAAATAATAACTTTATTATTGCCTCTAGGGCATATTTCCTTCAGTCTCCCACTTGCACTAGAGTCAATAATCTAGTTCACATCGCCATGTGATTTAACATCAATAGTTCACATCACCATGTGATTAACACCCATAGTTCACATCGTCATGTGACCAACACCCAAAGGGTTTACTAGAGTCAGTAATCTAGTTCACATCACTATGTGATTAACACCCAAAGAGTACTACGGTGTGATCATGTTTTGCTTGTGAGATAATTTTAGTCAACGGGTCTGTCACATTCAGATCCGTAAGTATTTTGCAAATTTCTATGTCTACAATGCTCTGCACGGAGCTACTCTAGCTAATTGCTCCCACTTTCAATATGTATCTAGATCGAGACTTAGAGTCATCTAGATTAGTGTCAAAACTTGCATCGACGTAACCCTTTACGACGAACCTTTTGTCACTTCCATAATCGAGAAACATATCCTTATTCCACTAAGGATAATTTTGACCGTTGTCCAGTGATCTACTCCTAGATCACTATTGTACTCCCTTGCCAAAATCAGTGTAGGGTATACAATAGATCTGGTACACAGCATGGCATACTTTATAGAACCTATGGCCAAGGCATAGGGAATGACTTTCATTCTCTTTCTATCTTTTGCCGTGGTCGGGCTTTGAGTCTTACTCAATTTCACACCTTGTAACACAGGCAAGAACTCTTTCTTTGACTGTTCTATTTTTGAACTACTTCAAAATCTTGTTAAGGTATGTACTCATTGAAAAACTTATCAAGCGTCTTCATCTATCTCTATAGATCTTGATGCTCAATATGTAAGCAGCTTCACCGAGGTCTTTCTTTGAAAAACTCCTTTCAAACACTCCTTTATGCTTTGCAGAATAATTCTACATTATTTCCAATCAACAATATGTCATTCACATATACTTATCAGAAATGTTGTAGTGCTCCCACTCACTTTCTTGTAAATACAGGCTTCATTGCAAGTCTGTATAAAACTATATCCTTTGATCAACTTATCAAAGCGTATATTCCAACTCCGAGATGCTTGCACCAGTCCATAGATGGATCGCTAGAGCTTGCATATTTTGTTAGCACTTTTAGGATTGACAAAACCTCCTGGTTACATCATATACAACTCTTCTTTAATAAATCCATTAAGGAATGTAGTTTTGTTTATCCATTTGCTAGATTTCATAAAATGCAGCAATTGTTAACATGATTCAGACAGACTTAAGCATAGATACGAGTGAGAAACTCTCTCATCGTAGTCAACACCTTGAACTTGTCGAAAACCTTTTGCGACAATTCTAGCTTTGTAGATAGTAACACTACTATCAGCGTCTGTCTTCCTCTTGAAGATCCATTTAATCTCAATGGCTCGCCGACCATTGGGCAAGTCAATCAAAGTCCATACTTTGTTCTCATATATGGATCATCTCAGATTTCATGGCCTCAAGCCATTTTGCGGAATCTGGGCTCATCAGCGCTTCCTCATAGTTCGTAGGTTCGTCATGGTCAAATAACATGACCTCCAGAATAGGATTACCGTACCACTTTGGTGCGGATCTTACTCTGGTTGACCTACAAGGTTTAGTAACAACTTCATCTGAAGTTTCATGATCATCATCATTAACTTCCTCACTCATTGGTATAGACGTCACAGGAACCGTTTCTTGTGATGAACTACTTTCCAATAAGGGAGCAGGTACAGTTACCTCATCAAGTTCTACTTTCCTCCCACTCACTTCTTTCGAGAGAAACTCCTTCTCTAGAAAGGATCCATACTAAGCAACGAATGTCTTGCCTTCGGATCTGTGATAGAAGGTGTACCCAAATGTCTCCTTTGGGTATCCTATGAAGACACATTTCTCCGATTTGGGTTTTGAGCTTATCAGGATGAAACTTTTTCACATAAGCATCGCAACCCCAAAATTTTAAGAAACGACAACTTTGGTTTCTTGCCAAACCACAGTTCATAAGGCGTCGTCTCAACGGATTTTGATGGTGCCCTATTTAACGTGAATGTAGCTGTCTCTAATGCATAAGCCCAAAACGATAGTGGTAAATTGGTAAGAGACATCATAGATTGCACTATATCCAATAAAGTACGTTAATGACGTTTGGACACACCATTATGTTGTGGTGTTCCAGGTGGCGTGATGTAGTGACACTATTTCACATTGTTTTAACTGAAGGCCAAACTCGTAACTCAAATATTTTATCTCTGCGATCATATCGTAGAAACTTTTATTTTCTTGTTACGATGATTCTCCACTTCACTCTGAAATTCTTTGAACTTTTCAAATGTTTCAGACTTGTGTTTCATCAAGTAGATATACCCATATCTGCTCAAATCATCTGTGAAGGTCAGAAAATAATGATACCTGCTATTAGCCTCAATATTCATCGGACCACATACATCTGTATGTATGATTTCCAACAAATCTGTTGCTCTCTCCATAGTTCCGGAGAACGGCATTTCAGTCATCTTGCCCATGAGGCACGGTACACAAGCATCAAGTGATTCATAATCAATTGATTCCAAAATCCCATCAGTATGGAGTTTCTTCACGCGCTTTACACCAATATGACCTAAACGGCAGTACCACAAATAAGTTGCACTATCATTATTAACTTCGCATCTTTTGGCTTCAATATTATGAATATGTGCATCACTACGACCGAGACCAACAAACCATTTCATTGGTGTGTATGACCATAGAAGGTTTTTATTCATGTAAACAGAACAACAATTGTTCTCTAACTTAAATGAATAACCGTATTGCAAAAAACATGATCAAATCATATTCATGCTCAACGCAAACACCAAATAACAATTATTTAGTTTCAACACTAATCCCGAAAGTACAGGGAGTGTGCGATGATGATCATATCAATCTTGGAACTACTTCCAACATACATCGTCACCTCGCCTTTTACTAGTCTCTGCTTATTCTGCTACTCCCGTTTTCGAGTTACTACTCTTTAGCAACTGAACCAGTATCAAATACTAAGGGGTTGCTATAAACACTAGTAAGTACACATCAATAACATGTATATCCAATATACCTTTGTTCACTTTGCCATCCTTCTTATCCACCAAATACTTGGGGCAGTTCCACCTCCAGTGACCAGTCCCTTTGCAGTAGAAGCACTTAGTCTCAGGCTTAGGTACAGACTTGGGCTTCTTCACTTGAGTAGCAACTTGCTTGCCATTCTTTTTGAAGTTCCCCTTCTTCCCTTTGCCCTTTTCTTGAAACTAGTGGTCTCGTCAACCATCAACACTTGAAGTGGTCTCGTCAACCATCAACACTTGATGTTTTTCTTGATTTCTACCTTCGTCGATTTCAGCATCACGAAGAGCTCGGGAATTACTTTCGTCATCCCTTGCATACTATAGTTCATCATGAAGTTCTACTAACTTGGTGATGGTGACTAGAGAATTCTGTCAATCACTATTTTATCTTGGAAGATAAACTCCCACTTGATTCAAGCGATTGTATTACCCAGACAATCTGAGCACATGCTCACTAGTTGAGCGATTCTCCTCCATCTTTTAGCTATAGAACTTGTTGGAGACTTCATATCTCTCAACTCGGGTATTTGCTTGAAATATTAACTTCAACTCCTGGAACATCTCATATGGTCCATGACGTTCAAAACGTCTTTGAAGTCCCGATTCTAAGCCGTTAAGCATGGTGCACTAAACTATCAAGTAGTCATCATATTGAGCTAGCCAAACGTTCATAACGTCTGCATCTGCTCCTGCAATAGGTCTGTCACCTAGCGGTGCATCAAGGACATAATTTTTCTGTGCAGCAATGAGGATAATCCTCAGATCACGGATCCAATCCGCATCTTTGCTACTAACATCTTTCAACATAATTTTTCTCTAGGAACATATCAAAAATAAACACAGGGAAGCAACAACGTGAGCTATTGATCTACAACATAATTTGCAAAATACTATCAGGACTATGTTCATGATAAATTCAAGTTCAATTAATCATATTACTTAAGAACTCCCACTTAGATAGACATCCCTCTAATCCTCTAAGTGATCACGTGATCCAAATAAACTAAACCATGTCCGATCATCATGTGAGATGGAGTAGTTTCAATGGTGAACATCACTATGTTGATCATATCTACTATATGATTCACGCTCGACCTTTCGGTCTCCGTGTTCCGAGGCCATATCTGTTATATGCTAGGCTCATCAAGTTTAACCTGAGTATTCCGCGTGTGCAACTGTTTTGCACCCGTTGTATTCCAACGTAGAGCCTATCACACCCGATCATCACGTGGTGTCTCAGCACGAAGAACTTTCGCAACGGTGCATACTAGTGAAGGATCATCTTATAATGCTACCGTAAAACAAAGCAAGATAAGATGCATAAAGGATTAACATCACATGCAATCAATATAAGTGATATGATATGGCCATCATCAACTTGTGCTTGTGATCTCCATCTCCGAAGCACCGTCATGATCACCATCATCACCGGCGCGACACCTTGATCTCCATCGTAGCATCGTTGTCGTCTCGTCAATCTTATGCTTCTACGACTGTCGCTACCGCTTAGTGATAAAGTAAAGCATTACATGGCGATTGCATTGCATACAATAAAACGACAACCATATGGCTCCTGCCAGTTGCCGATAACTCGGTTACAAAACATGATCATCTCATACAAAAAATTATATCACATCATGTCTTGACCATATCACATCACAACATGCCCTACAAAAACAAGTTAGACGTCCTCTACTTTGTTGTTGCAAGTTTTACGTGGCTGCTTCGGGCTTAGCAAGAACCATTCTTACCGACGCATCAAAACCACAACGATAGTTTGTCAAGTTGGTGCTGTTTTAACCTTCGCAAGGACCGGGCGTAGCCACACTCGGTTCAACTAAAGTGAGAGAGACAGACACCCGCCAGTCACCTTTAAGCAACGAGTGCTCGCAACGGAGAAACCAGTCTCGCGTAAGCGTACGCGTAATGTCGGTCCGGGCCGCTTCATCTCACAATACCGCTGGTAAGCAGTATGACTTATATCGCCCACAACTCACTTGTGTTCTACTCGTGCATAGCATCAACGCATAAAACCAGGCTCGGATGCCACTGTTGGGGAACGTAGTAATTTCAAAAAAAAACCTACGCACACGCAAGATCATGGTGATGCATAGCAACGAGAGGGGAGAGTGTTGTCCACGTACCCTCGTAGACCGACTGCGGAAGCGTTATCACAACGCGGTTGATGTAGTCGTACGTCTTCACGATCCGACCGATCAAGTACCGAACGCACGGCACCTCCGAAGTTCTACACACGTTCAGCTCGATGACGTCCCTCGAACTCCGATCCAACCGAGTGTTGAGGGAGAGTTTCGTCAGCACGACGGCGTGGTGACGATGATGATGTTCTACCGACGCAGGGCTTCGCCTAAGCTCCGCAACGGTATTATCGAGGTGTAATATGGTGGAGGGGGGCACCGCACACGGCTAAGAGATCTCAAGGATCAATTGTTGTGTCTCTGGGGTGCCCCCCTGCCCCCGTATATAAAGGAGCAAGGGGGAGGCAGCCGGCCAAGGGGAGAGGCGCGCCATAGGGGGGAGTCCTACTCCCACCGGGAGTAGGACTCCTCCTTTCCTTGTGGGAGTAGGAGAAGGGAAGGGGGAAGGAGAAAGAAGGAAGGGTGTGCCCCCCTTCCCTAGTCCAATTCTGACCAGACCATGGGGAGGGGTGCGGCCACCTTTTGAGGCCTTTCTCTCCTTTCCCGTATGGCCCATTAAGGCCCAATACGAATTCCCGTAACTCTCCGGTACTCCGAAAAATACCCGAATCACTCGGAACCTTTCCGAAGTCCGAATATAGTCGTCCAATATATCGATTTTTACGTCTCGACTATTTCGAGACTCCTCGTCATATCCCCGATCTCATCCGGGACTCCGAACTCCTTCGGTACATCAAAACTCAATAAAACTGTCATCGTAACGTTAAGCATGCGGACCCTACGGGTTCGAGAACTATGTAGACATGACCGAGACACGTCTCCGGTCAATAACCAATAGCGGGACCTGGATGCCCATATTGGCTCCCACATATTCTACGAAGATCTTTATCGGTCAGACCGCATAACAACATACGTTGTTCCCTTTGTCACCGGTATGTTACTTGCCCGAGATTTGATCGTCGGTATCTCGATACCTAGTTCAATCTCGTTACCGGCAAGTCTCTTTACTCGTTCCGTAATACATCATCCCGCAACTAACTCATTAGTCACAATGCTTGCAAGGCTTATAGTGATGTGCATTACCGAGTGGGCCCAGAGATACCTCTCCGACAATCGGAGTGACAAATCCTAATCTCGAAATACGCCAACCCAACAATTACCTTTGGAGACACCTGTAGAGCACCTTTATAATCACCCATTTACGTTGTGACGTTTGGTAGCACACAAAGTGTTCCTCCGGTAAACGGGAGTTGCATAATCTCATAGTCATAGGAACATGTATAAGTCATGAAGAAAGCAATAGCAACATACTAAACGATCGAGTGCTAAGCTAACGGAATGGTCAAGTCAATCAGTTCATTATCCTAATGAGGTGATCTCGTTAATCAAATGACAACTTATGTCTATGGCTAGGAAACATAACCATCTTTGATTAACGAGCTAGTCAAGTAGAGGCATACTAGTGACACTCTGTTTGTCTATGTATTCACACATGTATTATGTTTCCGGTTAATACAATTCTAGCATGAATAATAAACATTTATCATGATATAAGGAAATAAATAATAACTTTATTATTGCCTCTAGGGCATATTTCCTTCAGATTTCCCCCTCCCGGAGGGAAGTTTCCCCGACAGAACAGCTCTGCCGGAGCCCTAGATTGGTTCCGCCTCGTGGCGGCGGAGTTTCTTCCCGAAAGCTTGCTTATCATTTTTTCCAGGGTAAAAGACTTCATATAGCAGAAGATGGGCACCAGAGGCCTGCCAGGGGGCCCACAAGGCAGGGGGCGCGCCCAGGGGGGTAGGGCGCGCCCCCACCCTCGTGGCCAGGGTGTGGGCCCCCTCTGGTACTTTCTTCGCTCAGTATTTTTTATTAATTCCAAAAATGACTTCCATGAAGTTTCAGGACTTTTGGAGCTGTGCAGAATAGGTCTCTAATATTTGCTCCTTTTCCAGCCCAGAATTCCAGCTGCCGGCATTCTCCCTCTTCATGTAAACCTTGTAAAATAAGAGAGAATAGGCATAAGTATTGTGACATAACGTGTAATAACAGCCCATAATGCGATAAATATCGATGTAAAAGCATGATGCAAAATGGACGTATCAATAATTAACAAGCATAGTGGAGATTTCAGCTTCCGGTATTTTTCTCTTATTGGTGATGATGTCTTTCATATACTTTGCATAAGGAGGCATTTTCAGGATATCAGTCAAGTGAGTACGCAAAAAGACTGGCCTCAGCATTTCAGCAAAGCGTTCAAATTCTTCATCATCTTTCTTTTTAGTTGACTTGGGTGGAAAAGACATAGGTTTTTGAACCCACGGTTCTGTTTCTTTACCGTGTTTTCTAGGAATGAATTTTCTTTCATCATACCTTTTATTCTTAGGTTGTGGGTTATCAAGATCAACAGCTGGTTCTATCTCAGCATCATTATCTGGTTCTTTTTCATTATTTGGTTGAGAGTGCATGAACCTCATCATTATCTTTTTCATTATCACTGGGTGAGTGTTCATTACCAGATTGAGTTTCAGCATCTGAAATAGAAGTTTCATTATCATTATCAGGAGGTTTTTCTATTTCAGGTTCACTAGAAGCATGCAAAGTCCTATCATTTTTCTTCTTCTTTTTCTTTCTAGAAGGACTAGGTGCACTAGTGTTATTTCTTTGTGAATCTTGTTCAATTCTTTTTGGGTGTCCCTCAGGATAAAGTGGTTCCTGGGTCATTTTACCTCCTCTAGTTGCAGCTCTAACAGCAAAGTCATGTTTATTATTATTCATTTCATCAAGCAATTCTCTTTGAGATTTAGCAACTTGTTCTAACTGAGTTTGAACCATAGAAGCATGCTTTCCAACACCTCTAACATCATTTGAGATTGTAAATAACAAGTCACTCAAGCGAGCAATCATATCAGAATTATATTTCAATTGTTTCATAACATTTGCATTGAAGTGATCTTGTTTTCTAATGTAATTTTCAAACTCATAAAGGCATTGGCTAGGATGCATATTGTGAGGATTGTCATTATCATTGAACTTCATTAGAGAATTTACCTCTACCACCTTAGGCAGTGGTGGTGTATTAAGCCCATGTATTTCTTCAATAGGAGGTAAAATTTTAACATCCTCAGCTTTAATACCTTTTTCCATCATAGATTTCTTTGCCTCTTGCATATCTTCAGGACTGAGATATAATATACCCCTCTTCTTCGGAGTGGGTTTAGGCGATGGTTCAGGAATAGTCCAATCATCATAATTTTTCAATATATTATTCAATAACTCTTCAGCTTGTCCAAGAGTTCGTTCCCCTAAAACACAACCAGTACAACTATCTAGGAAGTCCCTAGAAGCATCGGTTAGTCCATTATAGAAGATATCAAGTATTTCATTTTTCTTAAGAGGATGATCAGGCAAAGCATTAAGTAACTGGCAAAACCTCCCCCAAGCTTTTGGGAGACTCTCTTCTTTAGTTTGCACAAAGTTAAATATTTCCTGTAAGGCAGCTTGTTTCTTATGAGCAGGAAAATATTTTTCAGAGAAGTAATAAATCATATCCTGGGGACTATGCACACAACCAGGAGCAAGAGTATTGTACCAAGCTTTAGCATCACCCTTTAAAGAGAAAGGAAATAATTTGAGAATAAAGTAATAGCGAGTTTTCTCATCATGAGTAAAAAGGGTGGCTATATCATTCAACTTAGTAAGATGTGCCACAGCAGTTTCAGTCTCATAACCATGGAAAGGATCAGATTCAACCAAAGTAATTAACTCTGGGTCGACAGAGAATTCATAATCCTTATCATCAATAAAGATAGGTGAAGAAGCAAACTTAGGATCACATTTCATTCTAGCATTCAGAGATTTTTCTTTATACTTGCATAATAATTTCTCTAGATCATCTCTATCTCTGCAAGCAAGTATATCTCTAGTTGTCTCCTCATTCATAACATAACCTTCCGGTACCTTAGGCAATTCATATCTAGGAAGGGTAGTTCTAGCAGGTGTTTCAGGAGTTTCAGTTTCAATCTCATCATCAGATTCAACAACATCATGTTGTATTACTCTAGCAATTTGTTCATCAAGAAATTCACCAAGTGGCACATCATCATTATCAAGCAAGGTACTAGCATCATCATAAGCATCATTCATAGTAGAAGTAGCATCATCAATAACTTGCGACATATTAGAATTGATAGCATGTGGTGGTGTTGCAAGTTTACTTATAACAGAAGGTGAATCTAAAGCAGAACTGGATGGCAGTTCCTTACCTCCCCTCGTCTTAGTGTAGCGACCCGACCCGAATGGATCAAGTCTCTGTGCTTAAGTGTCATCCCTGGATCGGTATGCTGACACACACAGTACTCGAGGATTTATAACAGAGGTAAATCACATGTATAAAATAACGTAAATACTATTACCTCAATCCAAAATAGCGGAAGTAACAAGGTTGTGGATTCCCATCAACACCAACGGCAAAGTTGAGTGTAGAAATCGTAACCCTAACGTATCACTTACTCGTCGTAAGAATCCGGCAACATGAAACGTTGCAGCCCGAAAACGGGTCAGCACATGGAATATGCTGGCAAATTCACACCATAGAGAAATGATGAACAAAGGCTATCACTACATGCATATATGGCTGGTGGAAAAGCTCTATGGTTATAATGTTTTTGCGAAAAGCCAATTTTTCCCTACTTCAAAGGAATTAATTTTATTTAACTATCATGGTGGTTGTGAAACATTGAGATGGTTGACAGCATCTCAATCCCAATTAAGAACGTGATTAAACCCAAATCAAATTTAAATTAAGTAACATGATGAGATCAACGGGATAATCCAAAAACTAGACACTCAAGTTGTCCATAACCGGGGACACGGCTAATCATGATTAGTTTGTACACTCTGCAGAGGTTTGTGCACTTTTCCCCACAAGACTCGATCGCCTCCGCTTGATTCTCGCACTGCATGATGTTTGAGAAACGGATGACCGAGACACAGTCTTTCAGGAACAATCACTCTTTACTCCGGGTGGACCGGTACACCTACTTTCCCCTACATCTGCTAGCCCACCTCTTCAAGAGATCATGTACCCTACTCAACTATGCTAGAGCCCATAATAGCTTGTGGCTGCACACGGAAGTTTCTAGCATGAATAATCTTATGATCCCTTTGAGCCTGGGTGGTGGTCCTTATACAAACAGACAACACTGGATTCTCCAGGTGCCTCAATCCACCCAGATGTGAGTTTTAGTTGCCACCTTAAGTAAACCATTATTAACAATCTCACATCTGTCATGAAGATCTCTCAAAAACCAATCCACGTCTACGAGCATAGCATGGCAATATAATAACAACGTAGAAGTAACTCCCAAGGGTTTGATAAAAGAATAGGTAATAGGTGCTACCTCAACTACTTCCCAATTCCCACAATTTAATTTGATCCTAATCATGCAATGTTTGAGGAATAGAACTAATGCAATAAAAACTGGGTATGGAAAGTATATGATCAAAGTGTTACTTGCCTGCTATGTTGATGAAGATGATTCGCACTCAAAACTCTTGATAGATCTACTCGTCACACTCCGTCAATCTATCGTAAGCAAGCAATGGTAACCACACATAAGCAATCACTCAAAAGATCAGAAAGAACGAAGAAGACGATTCGGGAAACATCAAAACCAAGCAATTAACTCTTGCAACATAAAACAATTTCTAACAGTACCAAAATTATGTGAATTTGGCCTTATCAGAAAGTTTAGGTCAAGAGCTTCGGTTTGCAAAAAGAATCAACTCAAACGGAGTTACGGAACTTAAGTTATGAACAAAAAAAGTTTGAATTCAAATCTGATCTAATTCAAATTTTAAAATTTCAAAAACATGTTTGAGTTGGATTACTGGTTAGAGGAGATCATAACGAAGAAGTGGGCGTTGGTTTCGTTGGATTTGGACAAACGAGTAAAAAGTTATAGTCGTTTGAAGATCATGGGCTAATCTGTAAATAAATTATTCACAGATGGGTCCCTGGCCGAAAATAACAGAAAAAGAAAAAGCTAAATAGTGAACGTTCGTTTATAGGATCTAAACAGTGGACGTTCGTTGTTTAGTAAAACCTAAAAAAACAGATCTAGTCTAGGGTTTTTTTTTAAAAAACCGAACTTGAAAAAAAAACCGGATTGGACCGGCGGGTTATACCGGTTCAGCAGCGGTCCGGCGCCGGCGGGGAAATTCCGGCGAGGCGGGGCAGTGGCGACGGCGAGCTCCGGCAGGGCGCGGCCTCCGGCGAGCGGTGCGGCGTTGGCGGGGAGCGGCGCGGGGCGGTGGAGGCAGCAGCGCGGGCGGCGCGGCGAGGGGAGGCGGCGGCGGCGGCGACAGAAAGCGGCGGCGGCGGCGGCGTCGATCTGCGGCGGCGCGGCGAGGAGAGGAGAGACAGGGCCCGGGGCTGCGGGATTTATAGGAGGAGGGGGAAGGCGGTGGCGTGGAGGAGGGGCCAAGCGCGGGCGAGGCCGGGTCGGGCACGGCGGCGGCGATGCGTGCTCGCTCGGGACTCCGTCCCAAGCTGGAAGACGAGGCGGTGGGCCGGCTGGGCCGTGGCTTGGCTGGGAGCTGGGCCGGTCCAGTTCGGTCCGCGGGGAAAAGTTTTTTTTTAAACACAAACAAACAAAATAAATAAAACAAAGGAAATAAAAAATATTATATAGGCATATAATATATCAAAATTTTCAAAAAAAGATTTTCTACAACATGAACATTTTTGTAAAGTCAAATAAAATCCACACAAATTTGAATAAATCAAACAGTGCTACTGCCTTAATAAAATCCAATAAAAATCATTTTAAAAATACCAAAATGATTTCAAATTTATTTCTCTCCAATTTTCTGATGTAGGGAATCATGTTACCCTATTTTCTGTATATTTTTATTTTGGAGAAAAATAATTTGAATAAGACTCAAATAACTCCAATATTGAAAATAATTTCAATGGGACTTTGAATTTAATCCTTTGAAACTCCCAACTCATATTTCATATGTTTTGAAGAAGTCATTTTATCTTCTCTCGTGAAAATCATTGAGTTGCTTGAAGTTTCTGAATTGGAAATATTTTCAAATGATATTCAAATATTTTCAACATCCCTTTTCATTTAAATAAATGGAAGAAGTCATGTCATCTTCTCTCGAGGGTTTTGTGATGAAAGGAATTTGAATTCATGGAGATCATAAAAGCAAAATGAAAGTTTGGGAAAGTCCTTTTATTCCCTCTCATTTAACTTTCAAAAGATTTCGAATTCACTCACTTTCAGTCAATCAATCAAACAATCAATCCAATCTATCTATTTATTATAACATTCCAAAATTTAGAATTTTGGGATGTTACACTTAGAGGGAAAAATCTTGGTCTTAGCATCCTTCAGATTCTTCATAGTGATGAATTGATAATAATCCCAAGTGATTCAACAAATATAGCTATGCTCCCCAGCAACGGCACCAGAAAAAGGTCTTGATAACCCACAAGTATAGGGGATCGCAACAGTTTTCGAGGGTAGAGTATTCAACCCAAATTTATAGATTTGACACAAGGGGAGCCAAAGAATATTTGAAGGTATTAGTGTTGGAAATATGCCCTAGAGGCAATAATAAATTTGTTATTATTATATTTCCTTGTTCATGATAATCGTTTATTGTCCATGCTAGAATTGTATTGATAGGAAACTAAGATACATGTGTGGATACATAGACAACACCATGTCCCTAGTAAGCCTCTAGTTGACTAGCTCGTTGATCAATAGATGGTTACCGTTTCCAGACCATGGACATTGGATGTCGTTGATAACGGGATCACATCATTAGGAGAATGATGTGATGGACAAGACCCAATCCTAAGCATAGCATAAAAGATCGTGTAGTTCGTTTGCTAGAGCTTTTCCAATGTCAAGTATCATTTCCTTAGACCATGAGATCGTGCAACTCCCGGATACCGTAGGAGTGCTTTGGGTGTACCAAACGCCACAACATAACTGGGTGACTATAAAGGTGCATTACGGGTATCTCCGAAAGTGTCTGTTGGGTTGGCACGGATCGAGACTGGGATTTGTCACTCCGTATGACGGAGAGGTATCTCTGGGCCCACTCGGTAATGCATCATCATAATGAGCTCAATGTGACTAAGGAGTTAGCCACGGGATCATGCATTACGGTACGAGTAAAGTGACTTGCCGGTAACGAGATTGAACAAGGTATTGGGATACCGACGATCGAATCTCAGGCAAGTAACGTACCGATTGACAAAGGGAATTGTATACGGGATTGATTGAATCCTCGACATCGTGGTTCATCCGATGAGATCATCATGGAACATGTGGGAGCCAACATGGGTATCCAGATCCCGCTGTTGGTTATTGACCGGAGAGGCGTCTCGGTCATGTCTGCATGTCTCCCGAACCCGTAGGGTCTACACACTTAAGGTTCGGTGACGCTAGGGTTGTAGAGATATGAGTATGCGGAAACCCGAAAGTTGTTCGGAGTCCCGGATGAGATCCCGGACGTCACGAGGAGTTCTGTAATGGTCCGGAGGTGAAGAATTATATATAGGAAGTCAAGTTTCGGCCACCGGGAAAGTTTCGGGGGTCACCGGTATTGTACCGGGACCACCGGAAGGGTCCCGGGGGTCCACCGGGTGGGGCCACCTATCCCGGAGGGCCCCATGGGCTGAAGTGGGAAGGGAACCATCCCTTAGTGGGCTGGGGCGCGCCCCATGGGCCTCCCCCCTGCGCCTAGGGTTGGAAACCCTAGGGTGGGGGGGCGCCCCACTTGCCTTGGGGGGTAAGTTTCCCCCTGGCCGCCCCCCCCCCCCCCTTGCAGATGGGATCCAGGCCGGCGCCCCCCCTCCCAGGGGGCCTATATATAGTGGGGGGAGGGAGGGCAGCAGTATGACAGCCCCTGGCGCCTCCCTCTCCCCCTGCAACACCTCTCCCTCTCGCAGAAGCTTGGCGAAGCCCTGCCGAGACCCCGCTACTTCCACCACCACGCCGTCGTGCTGCTGGATCTCCATCAACCTCTCCTTCCCCCTTGCTGGATCAAGAAGGAGGAGACGTCGCTGCTCCGTACGTGTGTTGAACGCGGAGGTGCCGTCCGTTCAGCACTCGGTCATCGGTGATTTGGATCACGGCGAGTACGACTCCATCAACCCCGTTCATTGGAACGCTTCCGCTCACGATCTACAAGGGTATGTAGATGCACTCCTTTCCCCTCGTTGCTAGTATACTCCATAGATGGATCTTGGTGATGCGTAGAAAAATTTTAAATTCTGCTACGATCCCCAACAGTGGCATCATGAGCCAGGCCTATGCGTAGTTACTATGCACGAGTAGAACACAAAGCAGTTGTGGGCGTAGATGTTGCCAATTCTTCTTGCCGCTACTAGTCTTATCTTGTTTCGGCGGTATTGTGGGATGAAGCGGCCCGGACCTACCTTACACGTACACTTACGTGAGACAGGTTCCACCGACTGACATGCACTAGTTGCATAAGGTGGCTAGCGGGTGTCTGTCTCTCCCACTTTAGTCGGATCGGATTCGATGAAAAGGGTCCTTATGAAGGGTAAATAGAAATTTGCATATCGCGTTGTGGCTTTTGCGTAGGTAAGAAACGTTCTTGCTAGAAACCCATAGCAGCCACGTAAAACATGCAACAACAATTAGAGGACGTCTAACTTGTTTTTGCAGGGTATGCTATGTGATGTGATATGGCCAAAAAGGATGTGATGAATGATATATGTGATGTATGAGATTGATCATGTTCTTGTAATAGGAATCACGACTTGCATGTCGATGAGAATGACAACCGGCAGGAGCAATAGGAGTTGTCTTAATTTATTGTATGACCTCCGTGTCAATGAAAACGCCATGTAATTACATTACTTTATTGCTAACCGTTAGCCATAGTAGTAGAAGTAATAGTTGGCGAGACAACTTCATGAAGACACAATGATGGAGATCATGATGATGGAGATCATGGTGTCATGCCGGTGACGAAGGTGATCATGCCGCGCCTCAAAGATGGAGATCAAAGGCGCAAGATGATATTGGCCATATCACGTCACTTTATGATTTGCATGTGATGTTTATCATGTTTACATCTTATTTGCTTAGAACGACGGTAGCATAAATAAGATGACCCCTCACTAAAATTTCAAGAGACGTGTTCCCCCTAACTGTGCACCGTTGCGAAGGTTCGTTGTTTCGAAGCACCACGTGTCGGGTGTGATAGATTCTAACGTTCGAATACAACAGGTGTTGACGAGCCTAGCATGTACAGACATGGCCTCGGAACACATGCAGAACACTTAGGTTGACTTGACGAGCCTAGCATGTACAGACATGGCCTCGGAACACAAGAGACCGAAAGGTCGAACATGAGTCGTATAGTAGATACGATCAACATGGAGATGTTCACCGATGATGACTAGTCCGTCTCACGTGATGATCGGACACGGCCTAGTTTGACTCGGATCATGTATCACTTAGATGACTAGAGGGATGTCTATCTGAGTGGGAGTTCATTAATCAGATGAACTCAATTATCATGAACATAGTCAAAAGGTCTTTGCAAATTATGTCATAGCTTGCGCTTTAGTTCTACTGGTTAAGATATGTTCCTAGAGAAAATTTAGTTGAAAGTTGATAGTAGCAATTATGCGGACTGGGTTCGTGAACTGAGTATTGTCCTCGTTCCTGCACAGAAGGCTTATGTCCTTAATGCACCGCTCGGTGTGCTGAACCTCTGCGTCGTCTGTAGATGTTGCGAAACATCTGACATACACATTTTGATGACTGCGTGATAGTTCAGTGCGTAATGCTAACGGTTTAGAATTGTGGCACCAAAGACGGTTTTTGAAACGTCGCAGAACATATGAGATGTTCCGAAGACTGAAATTGGGATTTCGGACTAGTGCCCACGTCAAGAGGTATGAGACCTCTGACAAGTTTCTTAAGCCTGCAAACTGAGGGAGAAAATCTCAATCGTTGAGCATGTGCTCAGATTGTCTGAGTACCACAATCGCTTGAATCGAGTGGGAGTTAATCTTCCAGATGAGATAGTGATGGTTCTCCATAGTCACTGCCACCAAGCTATTAGAGCTTCGTGATGAACTATAACATATCAGGGATAGATATGATGATCCTTGAGCAACTCGCGATGTTTGACACCGTGAAAGTAGAAATCAAGAAGGAGCATCAATTGTTGATGGTTAGTAAAACCACTAGTTTCTAGAAGGGCAAGAAGGGATACTTCATGATACAGCAAATCATTTGCTGCTCTAGCAAAGAATCCCAAAGTTAAACCCAAACCCGAGACTAAGTGCTCCTGTAATGAGGGGAACGGTCACTGAAGCAGAACTATCCTAGATACTTGGTAGATGAGAAGGCAGGCAAGGTCGACAGAAGTATATGGGATATACATTAAATGAATGTGTACTTTACTAGTACTCCTAGCAGCACCAGGGTATTAGATACCGGTTCGGTTGCTAAGTGTTAGTAACTCGAAATAAAAGCTGCGGAATAAACGGAGACTAGCTAAAGGTAAGATGACGATATGTGTTGGAAGTGTTTCCAAGGTTGATGTGATCAAGCATCGCATGCTCCCTCTACCATCGAGATTTGGTGTTTGCGTTGAGCATGATTGGATTATGTTTATCGCAATACGGTTATTCATTTAAGGAGAATAATGGTTACTCTTTTTATTTGAATAATACCTTCAATGGTCTTGCACCTAAAATGAATCTCGGTCATAGTGATACACATGTTCGTGCCAAAAGATATAAAATAGTAATGATAGTTCCACATACTTGTGGCACTGCCATTTGAGTCATATTGGTATAGAACGCATGAAGAAGCTCCATGTAGATGGATCTTTGGACTCACTCGTTTTTGAAAAGATTGAGACATGCGAACCATGTCTATTGGTATATATGCATGAAGAAACTCCATGCAAATGGATCGTTTGTACTCACTTGATTTTGAATCACTTGAGACATGCAAATCATACCACATGGGCAAGATGACTGAAAGGCCTCGTTTTCAGTAAGATGGAACAAGAGAGCAACTTATTGGAAGTAATACATTTTGATGTATGCAGTCCAATGAGTGCTGAGGCATGCAGTGGGTATCGTTATGTTCTTACTTCACAGATGATTTGAGTAGATGCTGAGAATATTTACTTGATGAAACACAAGTCTGAATTATTGAAAGGTTCAAGTAATTTTAGAGTGAAGTTGAAGATCGTCGTGACAAGAGGATAAAATGTCTATGATATGATCATAGAGATATCTGAGTTACGAGTTTGGCACACAATTAAGACATTGTGGAAAGTGTTTCACAATTAATACCGCCTGGAACACCACAGTGTGATGGTGTGTCCGAACATCATAACTGCACCCTATTGGATATGGTGCATACCATGATGTCTCTTATCAAATTACAACTATCGTTTATGGGTTAGGCATTAGAGATAACCGCATTCACTTTAAAAGGGGCACCACGCAATTCCGTTGAGACGACACTGTTTAGAGAAACCTAAGTTGTCGTTTCTTAAAAGATTGGGGCTGCGATGCTTATGTGAAAGAGTTTCAAGCTGATAAGCTCGAACCCAAAGCGGATAAATGCATCTTCATAGAAAACCCAAAACAGCTGGGTATACCTCCTATTTCAGATCTGGAAGCAAAAGTAATTGCTTCTAGAAACGAGTCCTTTCTCGAGGAAAGGTTTCTCTCGAAAGAATTGAGTGGGAGATGGTGGAGACTTGATAAGGTTATTGAACCGTCACTTCAACTAGTGTGTAGCAGGGCACAGGAAGTTGTTCATGTGGCACCTTCACCAATTGAAGTGGAAGCTTATGATAGTGATCATGAAACTTCGGATCAAGTCACTACCAAACCTCGTAGGTCGACAAGGATATGTACTACTCCTGAGTGGTACGGTAATCCTGTCCAAGATATCATGTTGTTAGACAATACTGAACCTACGAGCTATGGAGAAGCGATGGTGGGCCCATATTTCGACAAATGGTCAGAAACCATGAAATCCGAGATAGGATCCATGTATCAGAACAAAGCATGGACTTTGGCGAACTTGCCCGATGATCGGCAAGCCATTGAGATAAATGGATCTTTAAGAAGAAGACGGACATGGACGGTAATGTTACCGTCTATAAAGCTCGACTTGTGGCAAAGAGTATTTTCACAAGTTCAAGGAGTTGACTACGATGAGATTCTCTCATCCGTAGCGATGCTTAAGTCCGTCGGAATCATGTTAGCATTAGCTGCATTTATGAAATCTGGCAGATGGATGTCAAAACAAGTTTCCTTACCAGTTTTCGTAAGGAAAGGTTGTATGTGATACAATCAGAAAGGTTTTGTCGATCCTAAGGATGCTAAAAGGTATGCTAGCTCCAGCGATCCTTCCATGGACTAGAGCAAGCATCTCGGAGTCAGAATATACGCTTTGATGGAGTGATCAAAGTTTTTGGGTTTATACAAAGTTTGTTAGAAACTTGTATTTACAATAAAGTGAGTGGGAGCACTACAACATTTCTGATAAGTATATGTGAATGACATATTGTTGATCCGAAATGATGTAAAATTTCTGGAAAGCATAAAGGGTTGTTTGAAAGGAGTTTTTCAAAGGAAGACCTGGATAAAGCTGCTTACATATTGGGCATCAAGATCTATAGAGATAGATCAAGACGTCTGATGATACTTTCAAAGAACGCACACCTTGACATGATTTTGAAAGAGTTCAAAACAGATCAGCAAAGAAGGAGTTCTTGGCTGTGTTGCAAGGTGTGAGTATTGAGTAAGACTCAAGACCTGACCACAGCAGAAGAGAGAGAAAGGACGAAGGTCGTCCCCTATGCTTTAGACGTAGGCTCTACAGTATGCTATGTTGTGTACCGCACATGAAGTGTACCTTGCCATGAGTTGGTCAAGGGGTATAATAGTGATCCGGGAATGGATCACATGACAGCGGTCGAACTTATCCTTAGTATCTAGCGGACTAAGGAATTTTCTCGATTATGGAGGTGAAAAGGAGTTCGTCGTAAAGGGTTACGTCGATGCGAACTTTGACACTAATCCGGATGACTCTGAGTAGTAAACCGGATTCGTATAGTAGAGCAGTTATTTGAAATGGCTCCAAGCAGCGCGTGGTAGCATCCACAAGATGACATAGATATTCGTAAAGCACACACGGGTCTGAAAGGTTCAGACCCGTTGACTAATAACCTCTCTCACAAGCATGACATGATCAAACCAGAACTCATTGAGTGTTAATCACATAATGATGTGAACTAGATTGTTGACTCTAGTAAACTCTTTGGATGTTGGTCACATGGTGATGTGACCTGTGAGTGTTAATCACATGGTGATGTGAACTAGATTATTGACTCTAGTGCAAGTGGGAGACTGTTGGAAATATGCCCTAGAGGCAATAATAAATTGGTTATTATTATATTTCCTTGTTCATGATAATCGTTTATTGTCCATGCTAGAATTGTATTGATAGGAAACTCAGATACATGTGTGGATACATAGACAACACCATGTCCCTAGTAAGCCTCTAGTTGACTAGCTCGTTGATCAATAGATGGTTACGGTTTCCTGACCATGGACATTGGATGTCGTTGATAACGGGATCACATCATTAGGAGAATGATGTGATGGACAAGACCCAATCCTAAGCATAGCATAAAAGATCGTGTAGTTCGTTTGCTAGAGCTTTTCCAATGTCAAGTATCATTTCCTTAGACCATGAGATCGTGCAACTCCCGGATACCGTAGGAGTGCTTTGGGTGTACCAAACGTCACAACGTAACTAGGTGACTATAAAGGTGCATTACGGGTATCTCCGAAAGTGTCTGTTGGGTTGGCACGGATCGAGACTGGGATTTGTCACTCCGTATGACGGAGAGGTATCTCTGGGCCCACTCGGTAATGCATCATCATAATGAGATCAATGTGACTAAGGAGTTAGCCACGGGATCATGCATTACGGTACGAGTAAAGTGACTTGCCGGTAACGAGATTGAAGAAGGTATTGGGATACCGACGATCGAATCTCGGGCAAGTAACGTACCGATTGACAAAGGGAATTGTATACGGGATTGATTGAATCCTCGACATCGTGGTTCATCCGATGAGATCATCGTGGAACATGTGGGATCCAACATGGGTATCCAGATCCCGCTGTTGGTTATTGACCGGAGAGGCGTCTCGATCATGTCTGCATGTCTCCCGAACCCGTAGGGTCTACACACTTAAGGTTCGGTGACGCTAGGGTTGTAGAGATATGAGTATGCGGAAACCCGAAAGTTGTTCGGAGTCCCGGATGAGATCCCGGACGTCACGAGGAGTTCCGGAATGGTCCGGAGGTGAAGAATTATATATAGGAAGTCAAGTTTCGGCCACCTGGAAAGTTTCGGGGGTCACCGGTATTGTACCGGGACCACCGGAAGGGTCCCGGGGGTCCACCGGGTGGGGCCACCTATCCCGGAGGGCCCCATGGGCTGAAGTGGGAAGGGAACCAGCCCTTAGTGGGCTGGGGCGCGCCCCATGGGCCTCCCCCCTGCGCCTAGGGTTGGAAACCCTAGGGTGGGGGCGCGCCCCACTTGCCTTGGGGGGTAAGTTTCCCCCTGGCCGAGACCCCGCTACTTCCACCACCACGCCGTCGTGCTGCTGGATCTCCATCAACCTCTCCTTCCCCCTTGCTGGATCAAGAAGGAGGAGACGTCGCTGCTCCGTACGTGTGTTGAACGCGGAGGTGCCGTCCGTTCGGCACTCGGTCATCGGTGATTTGGATCACGGCGAGTACGACTCCATCAACCCCGTTCATTGGAACGCTTCCGCTCGCGATCTACAAGGGTATGTAGATGCACTCCTTTCCCCTCGTTGCTAGTATACTCCATAGATGGATCTTGGTGATGCGTAGAAAAATTTTAAATTCTGCTATGATCCCCAACAATTAGCAGCTGGGTTGTCAAGTCAACCACACCTGGAGATAAATTATCTGCAACAAAGTGATCAGTAGCAAAGTAGTATGATAGTTTTGATAGTAGTGACAGCAGTACCAGTAACGGTAACAGTGATAGCAGTAATTTTGTAGCAAGTGTAATAGTGACGATAGCAGTAGTAACTTAGCAAGAACAATATAAGATAAATTCGTAGGTATTGGATCGGTGACTTGTTGGATGATATTCATCGTGAGACAGTTATAACCTAGGGCGATACGACACTAGCTCCATGCTACCTCTTGAGCATGCGTTGGTTTTCCCTTGAAGAGGAAAGGGTGATGCAGCAAAGTAGCGTAAGTATTTCCCTCAGTTTTTGAGAACCAAGGTATCAATCCAGTAGGAGACTACACGCAAATCCCTCGTACCTGCACAAACAATCAAGAACCTTGCAACTAACGCGATAAAGGGGTTGTCAATCCCTTCACGACCACTTGCAAAACTGAGATCTGATAAAGATAATAAGATAAATATTTTTGGTATTTTTGTTGTATAGATTGGAAAGTAAAGATTGCAAAATAAACAGCGGCAGAGATAGCAAATTGATAGGAAAATAATATGATGGAAGATAGACCCGGGGGCCATAGGTTTCACTAGTGGCTTCTCTCAAGATAGCAAATTCTACGGTGGGTGAACAAATTACTGTCGAGCAATTGATAGAAAAGCGCATAGTTATGAGAATATAAGAATTCAGAGAAGAATCAAATATTGTTCATAGATAATCTTGATCATAAACCCACAATTCATCGGATCTCGACAAACACACTGCAAAAATAATTACATCGAATAGATCTCCAAGAAGATCAAGGAGAACTTTGTATTGAGATCCAAAGAGAGAGAAGAAGCCATCTAGCTAATAACTATGGACCCGAAGGTCTGTGGTAAACTACTCACACATCAACGGAGAGGCTATGGTGTTGATGTAGAAGCCCTCCGTGATCGATTCCCCCTCCGGCGGAGCGCCGGAAAAGGCCCCAAGATGGGATCTCACGGGTACAGAAGGTTGCGGCGGTGGAAATAGGGTTTCGTGGTGCTCCCGGATGTTTTCAGGGTATATGAGTATATATAGGCGAAAGAAGTGGGTCGGTGGAGCCACGAGGGTGGGGGCGCGCCTACCCCCCTGGGCGCGCCCTCCTACCTCGTGGCCGCCTCGTTGCTTCCATGACGTCCACTCCAAGTCTCCTGGATTGCGTTTGTTCCAAAAATGATCCTCGCTAAGGTTTCATTCCGTTTGGATTCCGTTTGATATTCCTTTTCTACGAAACACTGAAATAGGAAAAAAAACAGCAATTTGCACTGGGCCTTCGGTTAATAGGTTAGTCCCAAAAATAATATTAAAGTGCATAATAAAGCCCATTAAACATCCAAAACAGATAATATAATAGCATGGAACAATAAAAAATTATAGATACGTTGGAGACATATCACTCCAGTTCGTCAATATAATGTAGGCATGTATTCCGTAAATAGTCATACATGCTTATGGAAAGAACTTGCATGACATCTTTTGTCCTACCCTCCTGTGGCAGCGGGGTCCATATTGGAAACTAAGGGATATTAAGGCCTCCTTTTAATAGAAAACCAGAACAAAGCATTAACACATAGTGAATACATGAACTCCTCAAACTACGGTCATCACCGGGAGTGGTCCCGGCTATTGTCACTCCGGGGTTGCCGGATCATAACACGTAGTAGGTGACTATAACTTGCAAGATCGGATCTAAAACATGGATATAATTATGATAACATAAACGGTTCATATCTGAGTTCATGGCACCCGGGCCCAAAGTGACAAGCATTAAGCATAGCAAAGTCATAGCAACATCAATCTTAGAACATAGTGGATACTAGGGATCAAGCCCTAACAACACTAACTCGATTACATGATGAATCTCATCCAACTCCTCACCGACCAGCGAGCCTACGAAGGAATTACTCACTCCCGGTGGGGAGCATCATGGAATTGGCGATGGAGAAGGGTTGGTGATGACGAAGAACGAAGATCCCCCTCTCCGGAGCCCCAAACGGACTCTAGATCTGGCCTCCCGATGAAGAACAGGAGGTGACGGCGGCTCCGTCTCATGGATCGCGATAATTCTTTCTTCCTGATTTTTTTCTGGAAAAATAGGATTTTATAGCGTCGGTTTTAGGGTCTGCGGGGCCACCAGGTGGGGACAACCCACCTGGGCACGCCAGGAGAGGGGGGCGCGCCCTGGTGGGTTGTGCCCACCCAGGGGCTGATACGTCTCCAACGTATCTATAATTTTTGATTGTTCCATGCTATTATATTATCTGTTTTGGATGTTTAATGGGCTTTAATATACCTTTTTATATTATTTTTGGGACTAACCTATTAACCGGAAGCCCAGTGCAAATTGCTGTTTTTTGCCTATTTCAGTGTTTCGCAGAAAAGTAATATCAAATGGAATCCAAGCGGAATGAAACCTTCGCGAGGATTTTTTTTTTGGAACAAACGCAATCCAGGAGACTTGGAGTGGAGGTCAAGAAAGCCACAAGGCGGCCACAAGGCAGGAGGGCGCGCCCCCCACCCTCGTGGGCCCCTCGCAGCTCCACCGACCTACTTCCTTCGCCTATATATACTCTTATACCCTGAAACCTTCGGGGAGAGCATGGAACAATCAAAATTATAGATACGTTGGAGACGTATCACTCCAGTTCGTCAATATAATGTAGGCATGTATTCCGTAAATAGTCATGCATGCTTATGGAAAGAACTTGCATGACATCTTTTGTCCTACCCTCCCGTGGCAGCGGGGTCCATATTGGAAACTAAGGGATATTAAGGCCTCCTTTTAATAGAGAACCGGAACAAAGCATTAACACATAGTGAATACATGAACTCATCAAACTACGGTCATCACCGGGAGTGGTTCCGGCTGTTGTCACTCCAGGGTTGCCGGATAATAACACGTAGTAGGTGACTATAACTTGCAAGATCAGATCTAAAACATGGATCTAATAATGATAACATAAACGGTTCAGATCTTAGTTCATGGCACCCGGGCCCAAAGTGACAAGCATTAAGCATAGCAGAGTCATAGCAACATCAATCTTAGAACATAGTGGATACTAGGGATCAAGCCCTAACAAAATTAACTCGATTACATGATGAATCTCATCCAACTCCTCACCAACCAGCGAGCCTACGAAGGAATTACTCACTCCCGGTGGGGAGCATCATGGAATTGGCGATGGAGAAGGGTTGGTGATAACAAAGAACGAAGATCCCCCTCTCCGGGGCCCCAAACGGACTCCAGATATGCCCTCCCGATGAAGAACAGGAGGTGACGGCGGCTCCGTCTCGTGGATCACGATAACTCTTTCTCCCTGATTTTTTCCCCAAAAATAGGATTTTATAGCGTCGGTTTTAGGGTCTGCGGGGCCACCAGGTGGGGACAACCCACCTGGGCGCGCCAGGAGAGGGGGGCGTGCCCTGGTGGGTTGTGCCCACCTAGGGGGCCCTCTCCGGTAGGTCTTGGCTCCAAAAATTCTTATTTATTATATAAAAATTCCTTGCAAAGTTTCGTTTCATTCTGAGAACTTTTATTTCTGCACAAAAACAACACCAGTCGGGGGTTAGTTTCATTCAAATCATGCAAATTAGAGTCCAAAACAAGAGGAAAAGCGTTAGGAAAAGTAGATACGTTGGAGACGTATCATGTAAGCACAATCAAGAGTAGGCAAGCAAACAATCAAGTTTCTAGGTAATCCTCTAGTGGTAAGATTGACAGTTCTAAGATTACGGATCATGTCAAGAGACTCATTGGGAGTAGGATGCAAAGGATCAACAAGGGGCGCACAAGCGGTAGTAATGTACTTGTTCAAGTGATATTCATTGAAAATCTCAAGTATCTCATTTTTCCACTCATGAAAGAACTCTCCATCAAGTATAGGCACTCTACGTCTAAGACTCCCCAATGTAGACTCATCCATCTTCCTCCAATGGTGATTAAACCAAAGCAATGGAGACCAAAGCTCTGATACCAATTGAAAGGATCGAAGAAGAGATGTCTAGAGGGGGGGTGATTAGATCCTCAACAAAGAAAATTAGCAGTTGTTAAATTCTTCAAGTTAAGGTGGAGTTTTAGCACAAGTTTAAACATTCACAATACATTCCAAGCAAGCATGGCAAGAGTATATGAGCAGCGGAAAGTAAAGCATGCAAGTTGCAAGAAAGTAAAGGGGTGGGATTGGAGTGTGGAAACGCAATTGGAGACACGGAGATTTTTTGGCGTGGTTCCGATAGGTGGTGCTATCGTACATCCACGTTGATGGAGACTTCAACCCACGAAGGGTAACGGTTGCGCGAGTCCACGGAGGGCTCCACCCACGAAGGGTCCACAAAGAAGCAACCTTGTCTATCCCACCATGGCCATCGCCCACGAAGGACTTGCCTCACTATGGTAGATCTTCACGAAGTAGGCGATCTCCTTGGCCGTACAAACTCCTTGGTTCAACTCCACAATCTTGACGGAGGCTCCTAAGTGACACCTAACCAATCTAGGAGACACCACTCTCCAAAAGATAATAGATGGTGTGTTGATGATGAACTCCTTGCTCTTGTGCTTCAAATGATAGTCTCCCCAACACTCAACTCTCTCTCATAGATTTGGATTTGGTGGAAAGATGATTTGAGTGGAAAGCAACTTGGGGAAGGCTAGAGATCAAGATTCTTGTGGTTGGATTGGAATATCTTGGTCTCAACACATGAGTAGGTGGTTCTCTCTCAGAAAATGAATGCTGAAAGTGTAGGCACGTTCTGATGGCTCTCTCCACGAATGGAGGAAGGGTGGAGGGGTACATATAGCCTCCACACAAAATCTAGCCGTTACACACATTCACCAAACTCGGTGGGAACGAATTGAGAAACTCGGTCAGGCCAATTTGGTTCAAAATGTGAACGTTAGAGTTTTCGGCGGGACTGATATGATCAACTCGGTGGGACCGATGTGCTAGGGTTAGGGTAAAACCTCAACTCGGTTTGACCGATTACACAAACTCGGTGAGACCGATTTTGGTAATAAGCAAAACAGGGAGTTGGTCAAGCAAACTCGGTGGGACCGACTGCATATCTCGGTGAGACCGAAATAATTGCAACAGGCACTAGAGAGTTTGCAAGCCCATCTCGGTGAGACTAAGATCCCATCGGTGAGATCGAACTGATTAGGGTTTCTGGCAGTGGCTATGTCAAGTGAACTCGGTGGTGCCGGATAGATCAAATCGGTGGGGCCGAGTTTGACTTTAGGTTTGGGACATATGTGGATATGAGAAGGTGGTTGAGGGCTTTGGAGCATATCACTAAGCACTTTGAGCAAGCAAGCCATTAAGCAACACCTCATCCTCTTTTAATAGTATTGGCTTTCCTATGGACTCAATGTGATCTTGGATCACTAAAATGAAAATGAGTAGCCTTGAGCTTTAGCCAAACTTTGTCCTTAGCATCTTGAAGGGGTTCCACATCCTCTTGTCCATGCCACTCCACTGTTAAACTCATCTGAAGTATACTAGATAAAAGTATTAGTCCAACAAGAGATATGTTGATATTAATTACCAAAATCAACCAGGGAGCACTTGTGCTTTCAATTATTCAGAGCATTGATGCATAATAAACCATCGCAACAACATGTGTATAAATGACAAAACAAAATCACGGTACAAACATGAAGTAGGAGTAGATAATATACCTTGACATCACTGAAATTTGAGCTCCTAAATTCCCCTAGGAACCTGCGTAGTTCAAACAAATCATACTTCAGCAACACACAAATTTGAGCTCTTAAATTCGAGGCATTGCACTGCATTTGAGGAGGTACAGTGAACACCAAAAAAATCGAGTTCCCCTTAGGACACCACAAAAATTCGAGCTCCACATGGGAGGGGATGGCGCCACTCGCGCCGTCGTTCCACTACCATCGACGTTCCCCTGCGGATGACATATTCCCGCCGCAAATCCCTGATAGAATCTAGGGTTTGAGGGCCTCGACGGAGGAGGTCGGGCCATGGCTGGAAAAAATGGAAGAGGATAAGGGGGTGGATGGGAGGAAGAGGAGGGAGAGGACGGATGGGCCGGGAGAGATAGAGGAAGGCCGGAGAACTTACCGCCGCCGTCGGCTGCTTCAGGGGAGTCAGGAGGGAGATGTGTTCGCGAGCGAGAGGAGCTCGTCCAGCGAACAGGTACGGGGGGTGGGGTGGGGTGCGGGGCGTTTCCAAGCCTCTCCGAGCTCGTCCGCTCGGAAACTTAGCGCGAGGGGCGGACACGAGCGAGTGGATCGCTTGGAATTGGGCCAACTTTTCCGAGCCCAAATTATGTACCACCCCAAACAACAGAATTTTGCCTGGCAATTCCAAGCTAATTTTCCTACATCCAAACAGGGTGTTGGTGTGGCAAGTACACAAGTTATGAGTAAGAGAGGTCATGCTTTTTTTGTAACCTAAGACGTTAGGCCAACTCCAACGCATGACCCCAAAGGGACATCCGTTTCATCTGCTTTTCGTCCGTTTGGGGGTGGCAATGGGGCCGTGTCCACCTGGATTTCTGGATGCAGCGGCCGTGCGCCCAACGCGCGGCCGCATTTTGGCCGCATCTCGTCCGTTCAACTAGCACACTAAAATGATGCATATCAAATGGTTCAAATCAAACATAGCAAATTGTTATACATCCAAAATAGTCATACAACCCAATCGAAATTTGTTTGCATGAAAATAAATTGAAATGATACATCTACTGGTTGCCAATGTGAGTCCACATGTGCTCAACCAAGTCATCCTGGAGCTGGACATGAGTATGCCAATCACGCAATTCCCGATGAAACTTGACAAACTGTTCAAAGGTTGCAGGAGGTGCATGCTCAGACTCAACATTTTCACCTTGGAAATCAAACCCTTGGTCGTAGATGCTATCATCGCGCTCATCGTCCACGATCATGTTGTGCATGATCACACAAGCAGTCATCACCTCCCAAAGCTTCTTCGTGCTCCATGTCAATGCAGGGTTACGAACGTTAGCGCACCGAGACTGAAGCACACCGAGAGCACGCTCCACATCCTTCCTAGCACTCTCCTGCATTTGGGCAAACCTCTGTCTCTTCTCTCCTTGCGGGTTGGGTATGGTCTTCACAAGAGTGGACCACTGAGGATAGATACCATCAGCTAGGTAATATCCCTCGTTGTAATGGTGGACATTGACCTCAAAGTTGACCTCCGGGGAGTGGCCTTCTGCAAGCCTTGCAAACACCGGAAACTGCTGAAGAACACTAATATCATTCTGAGAACCAGCCATGCCAAAGAAAGAATGCCATATCCAGAGATCTTATGAAGCCACAACTTCAAGTATAACAGTGGCACCTTTCACCCACCCTTGTACTGCCCCTGACAAGCAAATGGACGGTTCTTCCACTTCCAGTGCATACATTCTATACTACCAAGCATGCCCGGAAAGCCCCTCTCGGCATTGATCGCCAACAACCTCTCTGTATCAGCGACAGTTGGCTCTTTGAGGTACTCAGGGCCGAACACTTCCACCACGGCCGTGCAAAAACTATGCATTGAGAGGAGACATGTGGACTCACTCATCAAACATACTCATCCACAAAGATCACCAGGAATTCCATATGCAAGCATGCGGATAGGCGCAATGCATTTCTGATATGAAGAGAAACCAAGCTTGCTTAGGGCATCCTCTTTGCACTCAAAGTATGGGTCATGCGCGACCACTCCCTCGCGAATACGATAGAACACATGCCTTCTCATTCGGAATCGGCAACGAAATTGATGTGGCCTGAAGTTGCACCATCCTTAAAGTAATCGGCATAGAGAAGGGTGTGGCCTTTCTCCCTATTGCGGTTGAAGGCCGGAACATGGCTGGTGATTGATCCCATGTACCGAGGCCGCTTCCTACTAATGTGTTCATGTACGACCAACGCAGCAGCCAGCTCTTCATCATCCGAGGATGAATCATCCGATGAGCAAATGAAGTTGTGAAAGAAAAACTCATCACCGCTATCCATTGTACCTTGTGAGCAATCCAGCGAATGCCTTGCGGTCGTGCTGGGGGCGCGACTGGATAGTGCACGTCCTGCTCCCCTCGCGGGCAGCAAAGCAAGGTTTTGGGGGTCGGTGGTGCTGGAGGGCACCTTGCGGCAAAGAACGGCCGGAGGGAGGAGGTTGGGGACGACGGTCCTAGTATCTGAAAGGATCGATATGGTTGACTAGAGTGGGGTGAATAGGCAACTACCATTTTTTAACTTCTCTTCACAAATTAGGTTTAGCAACAATTAGGTTGTCTAGATGTGCAACTAGGTGAGCAACCTATATGATGGGAGTAATAACAACGACAAGAGCAAGCCAAGAATACAACACAAGTAAGGCTTGCATAAAGTAAAGGTAAGAGATAACCACAAGTGGAGCCGGTGAAGGCAAGGATGTGTTGCCGAAGTTCCTTCCCTTTGAGGGGAAGTACTTCTCCGTGGGAGCGGTGCGGAGGCACAATGCTCCCCAAGAAGCTAATAGGGCCACCGTATTCTCCTCACGCCCTCACACCATGCGAGATGCCGTGATTCCACTAGTGGTGCCCTTGAAGGTGGCAACCGGACCTTTACAAACAAGGTTGGGGCTCTCTCCACAACCGAATTGGAGGCTCCCAACGAAACCACGGAGCTTCACCACAATGGAATGTGGCTCCGAGGTGACCTCAACCATCTAGAGTGCTCAAACACCCAAGAGTAACAAAATCCACACAAGAAAGTATGGGGGAATCAAATTTCCTTTCGTGGAAGTGTAGATCGAGGTCTCCTTCAATCCATAGCAAATCAATGAGTTTGAGTGGCTAGGGAGAGAGATCGGGCAAGAAAGCTTGAAGGGCATTAATGGAGGAGAGAGAGAGGCAAGAGGTAAGGAGATAGTGGAAGAGACCCCTTTATATAGGCACCCCCATTTTCCAACCGTTACAGCAGTTTTTACACTGCAGCGGTACAACCGCTCATGACCCCGGTACAACCGGGATTCACGGGTAAGCTACAGAAACCCTAACAAGCGGTACAACCGGTCGCATGAGCGGTAGTACCGGTTAACAAAGAGTAACCGGACCAACCGCTCGCCTACCGCTCAAAAACCGCCTTTGAAACAGAAGGGAGTCACCCCTATGGGAGGTGGTCGAGCGGTAGTTGCACCGGAACTACCGCCTGGCCCTAGAACCGGATGTGGCTAAGTCCCGAGCGATAGAACTGCTCCGAACACCGGTAGTACCGGTTAGCAGAGCATAACCGGGACAACCAGGCCACCACCGCCCAAGGACCGCCCCATCATAGAAGCAAATCCGGTGGTTGGGCGGTACCCGCCGGTACAACCGCCCGTGGAGCAACTCCTGGGTTTACCCAGAGTAGAGGTCGTACCACCGCCCTGGGGCAACAATACAACAGTTGGGCATGTACCTGGGAGGTGCAACCCCAGGGTATCACCCCTTGGCCGGTGGTTGAGCCGGTATAACAGGGCAGGCGGTACAACCGCCCTAGTGGGCAGTACAACCGCTAGGAGGTGAAAACACTGGTTCAGAAGGGAACAAGGGGACCTCTCTCTACTCAAACGGAAGGGAAAGGTGGGTGAAGAGAAGTGTGTACGTGCATTGATTCACCCAATACCTTCCGATGTGGATTCCCTCTTAATAGTACGGGTTTCCTACGGCCAAAGAAATAAACACGCAGGAAACGTCGTCTTGATCTTTTTCGTCTAGAGGGAATGCCTAACCGACTTGTACCTAAACATAGAGTACCTAAAGAACTTGGCACACGATTAGACCATAAGGAGAGTTGTCATGATCACCCAAAACATAAAGATGGGAAATGCCCTAACAATATCTCTCCCACCGGCACCAAGGAGAACGCCCGCCAAATGCTTTTCGGAACGCCGGTGCGGAGACAACTATGTCATGGCATGGTGCTGGTTGGGATGGCCCTTGTGGAAGGCGACGCGGACGGGGAGGGCGGTGGCGGCGGCAATGTCGAGGGAGGGGGGAGGGAAGTAGAGGAAAAGAAGGGGGGTGTCTGTCTCCCCGACAAGGCCTGCTTTGTTTGTTTACCCCCAAAGGGACGCGGGCGGGCCATTTGGGGTCGTGCGTTGGAGTTGGCCTTATGCTTCGCCGTGGAGAGGCGATTTGCTCCTTTTTTTTCTCAAAATTCTCTATTTCGTTCATGTCAATAAAAGTGAAATCCGTTACTGCTGTTTAGATTTGCAAGGGCAAATGAGTGATGTAAGTGCTTTACGTCAACTTCAATAAGATATGTGTATGTTATCCTATATGAATCTAGCCGACCACTACAAGGGGAACATAAAAACCAACACCCTGGAAAATGACTTGGGAACTAACAAGATCAAAGTGCTTCCCTCCGACTGAGTTATCTCTAATGCAATCTACGAACATTCTGTATACTGTAGAACACTACAGCCATGTAGATCGCCAACCTAGCATATCACAATAAACACGATATAATGGCATAAATATAATACTAAAAGGCTCTATTACGAGTTCAAATATAATTACACAATCTTAGGGTATCCTTCGACTGCATATAGCTAGAGACCATAATAAGAATAACACGCTAACATGACCGTCCCAAACCATCCATCCACACCAGCACAATCACCTCGCCACCAGATACAAAACCATGCCTACGGTAAATATCCACACCAGACGTCTCACCCGTGCACAACACAACCAGCATAAAAGCTCCTCCACCCTGGGCAGTTCAATGGAAAATACTGCAACAACTGCATCCACAAAGTTCTACTGCTGCTTGCACTCGGTCGGTTGCTCAGCGTTCCCTTGTGCGCCACCCTTCGCAGGTCCCTGGCGGACGATGTACCATGCATTGTAAGATGATGATATCATTGCTAAACTGGAACCAGGCAAGTGTTTGAGATTATTAGTGTAGAGTTTGTACCTTCGGTTTGCCCGCCACCTGCCCAGTCAAATACAAAAGAAATGTGTTAACAAGGCCAGTTGAACAGAGTGATGTTGCAGAGAGCAGAGATAGGTACTTCTATGGCTGCAAGATAAGATTACCTTCTTCGTTGGCTTGCTTAGCTCTTCCTCGTCTTCATCATCGTCTTCGTCCTCGTCCTCATCCTCCTCGTCATCTTCTTCATCATCATCATCCTCATCGTCGTCATCCTCGTCACCATCTTCCATATCATCAAAATCCTCAGCTTGCACAGCCTCACCAGTAAACCAAGAAACAGCATGAGGGATGATCTTGTCCCTTATGGTAGACCTACAAGTCAAATTCCAACAGCAGCACGAAATCAGCAAGAGGGGCACTATGCTAGGCCATAATATACAGCTCAATGTGCAGAAATGGAATGGAATTATATGCAGGGCAAGGATCTCTGGTTCCCATTTAAAAAATTCAGCAGATGATGAACAGCACTTACCCAATGTCATAATCATGCTCCATTTGACCCTGAAGCTCATCAGCCTACATCACAGATTGGAAGAATAAGTTTAGTATGAATTGTGAACAAAGCATAGTGTGCTCTCTGTGAATCAAACAATAAATCTTGAACATACGGCTTCTTCATCAATGTCCTCATCATCATCAGGTACTTGTGGGGGGCTGAAAAAGTTGAAGAAGCTCTCGCACTCTTCAGTTTTAGTAATAGGCTTGGTGTTCTTTGAACCTTTCTTGGGTTTCTTCTTTAGAATCTTCTGTGTCACATTTTTCCCAGGATACCACTCAATTTCAGTCCTGCAGTACACATGATGTGTGAGGCTAATAATGGATGCACACACAGTTTATCATTTATAATGGAACATGAGAACCCTATACATGAAAACAACAACTAATAGGTAAAGAAATACCAACCCAATTGCTTTCTCCAAAATTGGGTCATCCTCATCAACCATATGATAGGATTTTGTTAGGACAGAGTTCTTGAAGAAAGGGTTTGTATCAAAGAAAAACTCAAGCTTGAAACCCTTAGGGTCATCAATTCTAGACCACTTGATATCCTTTAGATATTTCAAAACAGGCTCATCACGCTCTTGGATCTAGAATTAAGCAAGTATACAGTCAGAAATGCATTAAGGGAGCTAAAAGAACACCTAAAAATACAGCACACTGCGAATTACCTCCTCAGTCAGCACGTCATTTGTTTTCAAAGCAGTGAGCCAAAAATCTGGGACTCCTTTAGCTGAAAAAGAGGTTAACAGCACATCAGAATGGTGATCTCTAAGAGGAAGTGCAAACTTTGATTTCATACCATCTGAATCTCCCCCCTCAGCAGCATTTTCACTGGTAGGTTCTTTAGCAACACCATCAACCTCCACAACTCCATTTACAATGTCATACCTCTGAAACAACGCAAAACAATGGAACAATTTGCACATAAGGAAATGGACAGAAGTTATATCTTTTCATATATTAGCCTGAAATGTTATAAACATGGAATAAGCATACCTTAGCATACAATGGTTCATACAGCTTCTGGTACTTGGCTTCAAGGGCAGCCCGTTCCTCAAAAAACTTCGTCTCAATCTCATCATGTTGGCTCTGAAGTATTACACGGATAAATGTTAATTCTCTGGGGCAACCAAATATCATACAATGAAATAGGAAATTTACTCAAGACATTGATCTACTCTGATCCAACAAAACATGCATAGAAATGGAACTTTTCAAAGATTCACCATGGATAACTGATATGATACAGGACAAACTGGAAGCAATAAGGTTGACTGCACACACAAAAACGCTAGGAAATTGGAACAATACAAATGATGTAGCTTGTCTAAAGTTGGTCCAACCAATGTCGTTATACATGCTAGCACCAAAAAATGCTAACAGAGTTTGAATCATTTGATCCTACATCTCAACCTAGCAAATATTTACAGTTCCAAACCTGCAAACATAAAGCAAACTCCTAGAAGGCCTCATATAAAATACAAAAGCTTGGCTCGCTTTACCATGAGGCAAAACATTGCATTAGGTTCTTCAGCTCAGCACTGAAATTTGAATGGCAAATTCAGAATGTTGTTTGGGTCAAACAAGAATTTCCATGAAGCTAATTCTAGGCTGTAGGCAATGCGATAGTCTTAAAGTAGATACTCATGGCAGCGGAATAGGACATAATGTCTCTATTCAGTATTGAACTCCACAAGTACTTTTTCAGTTCATAATCCATATCCTGGCTTATTCTGTGTTTGCCGTCCTGATGACTTGGGATTCACATTCCTTGCCTCACTCGTAAACACATAAGTAGGTCTAATCTACAAACCGACATAGTTCTTCTGCCAAAGAATAACATCCATCTTTGTAAGCAAATGGCAAGGAACCGAGTAGTTTCGTTTCCATATCAGAACTTAACTAGCCTGATCAACACAACCGATCAACGAGTAATTGTGATCCCCTAAAAGGGAGTACAGAAACTAAAACTACTGGACTAAAAACAAATTAGCTAGCATATAACAGAACAAAGGAATTTAGTCCTTACAAATCAATGGCACCTAATACAAATAAAATCACTGTATTCATTTCAGATCAGCATTTCACCACATGAAGTACTCCCGCACAGGAGCATCAGCAAACCAATCGCAACAGGAATGCTAAAATTTAAGGCAGGGGAAAGAATTCCATCTCAACCTGAATGCCCCTCAGAAACTCAACACGCGTCCTGACATTGGGCGAGAGCGACTCGAGAACGTCCGCGTGCTGCCCCGCCAAGCTCTGCAGCTTGTCCTGCAGTCAAAACAGATCGGAGAAATGAGCAGCCGCGGTAACTGGACCCAAATCACGCCAGAAACCATCAGAGCCCACACGCAGGACGACCAAGCGCGCCGGAATCGAACGGGAAATGGCATGCCTCTGGGCCGAACAGCGAGTAACCGTACCTTCAGGGCATTGACGAGGCCGACGCGGTCCTCGGCGCTGAGGGCTGCAGGGAAAGCACGGATCGATTAGGGGGGCGGAACGGCGAGGGGGAAGGGGGCGAGTCAGGGGAAGAGGAGGTTACCGGCGGCGGCGGCGGGGAGGGAGCTGTTGAGGTCGGAGAGGTCGAGGTTCTCCTTCTCGCCGCCCATGGTCGGAGGTCCGGTGGGGCCTGGTTGGACTTCGCCGCCGCGCCGCCGGGGAGAGGAGGGAGGAAGCCCTAAGGAGAGCGGGAGTTGGGCGGCGAGGAGGCGGGGAGAGAGCAACTAAAACCCTAGCCCCGGGGTATAAGAAGGGGGAGGTGGGTGCGTTTTGCGTTTTGCACCCCCGGTGTGTCTGCAACTAGAAGACGGGTCGTCGAGAGGGTTCGGAAATTCGCATGGGGTTCTGGACTTTTTTGCAAAACATTAGAGCTAACACTCCACTGTGCATAAGGCAACTCCAATGTTGTTGCCAACGTTCTTCATCAAAATGGCCACCAATATCAGGACACTTTTTAGCGTCTAATTAGTGACATCAAATGTCCTCGGACCAGTTTGGACCACAAAAATCCTCTTAGCCTTAAAAAAGAAAACTTCAACGTTGTTCATCAAAATGCCCGTCAATGTCCGCCACTTTTTGCCACCTAATGAGAGACATCGAATGTCCTTGGACCATTCTGGACCACAAAAATTCCCGTATGCCAGAAGCAAACAGGGGAAGCTTTGAGGGAGTATGGACAATCGTGTTGACCTGCTGTCGGTTGGACTACATGTCCTCACGACACACGTGTTTTTCCTCTAGGTTCGCCTCACTCACCCCCGTTGTCCGAATTTGGTGACTCTGTGCTAGCGGGCATTGGGTGTGTCTGTTTTGATGCACCACGTTAGAGTTGCCTTTGCTCTTACTGACTAGGGTTTCAAATTTGACGTCCTACCGTTTAACCGAATCTTGCAAGAAAATATATAACTCTTTGCAATATCACCTAAGATATTGTGAACTTTCCACGAACGCCACAAAAATGGAGCAACTTCCCTCGAATTTGTACATCTTCCTACAACTCAGATGCCATCATAGTGATCACATCGTATGTAAACTAGGTTGATTGTGTGATCCGCTATGCCCGAGGGATGAGTGTTTGATTGCTGATTTGGGCATTGAAGTCGCTACGAGCCCCAAAGGTTTGAAGATGTTTTTTATAAGTTAGATGAATGTGATCATTCTTTTGTTTCGCTATGTTTCAAGCAAGTAGTAGTGTCCATCTTGACAAAAAAGGTAATATCACATTCTATGTCATAACAGAATGTTTTTTTAACAATATATCACAACAATGTGATGTACTTGTAGTAGTTAAAATCATAAAACAACCGCATTACAAAATGATCTTTAGGTGGACAGCTCAGAATGACAAGAACATAGGGAACATACTTGGAACCGACTAATAAATTAAGTGAATGCATTAATTGTGGAGACAATTGACCACCACCAACAACTACAAAAACAGAAGTCATGGTATTGGACACTAAAATAGTTCCTTAATCTTTGACAACACACATGACCTGCCATGCGAAGTCAAGTTCACGTGACACTCGAGTTAGTGTTGCTTGACACGTTGTTGCCATAGAGCGTGCCATAACATGTGGGGACGGGGGGAGGAGTACACATGTATACTATTCATTTTGAAGATGCTATTTACAAACTAAGATTTTCTCAAAAACAAACAAAACATAGAAGTCTTTAGGGAACACTTTAGGGCGTGCCTTGTCAAAAACTCAAATTTTCTTACCGCATAAATGTATAGAAGACTGGTCACATTTTTACTTCTCCGGATCTCAAAGCAGGCCACATATGGAACAAATGACTAGGACAACTCAAGCACCCATCCACAACAAGCACACATGCATTCCCATTTTATACCGAGATAAAGAAAGGAGCGAAGCTAATGGGATAAACATTCGGATTTGTGTCCGCGCATGCTCTGTAAATTTTCTTCCAAAAAGAGAAAAATGTGCGAGCAAAGAATAGTACAAATTTCAATGCTCTAAAAAGAACATGACAAAACTTACTTTTTAGCGAAAGGCACAACATTTTTTTCATCTTATGAAATTCCGCATATACCCACAAAAACAACATATACATACAAAGCTTTTTTCCCTTTTTAAAATAATTATAAATTTATTTTGACATGTGGAAGCATATGCCAACGAGCCGTTTTCAAGTTCCGACAAAGATCAACTCCTCATCCAAACACAAGCATCGTCTTCTCCCGACACCTTTCTTGCCGACCTCTCGACCCGGCCGACCCAAAGATCTCATTTGATCTGCCGCCGCCTTCCCTACAGCCGCCGTCCCACCATGTCTTAGCGCAAGACACCGCCTACTCAATTTTGCCATTAGAAGTTTCAACTTCTTATGAGTGGGAATATCTCCAAATATGTAAACTATGACATCTATTTAGTTTATGTGTGTGCTAAAAATGCCAATCGACATGAGAAACGCTCGATCAAAGTCCATTGACTAGGGTGAAGTGATCAAAGTACCCCTGGACTCTACTTGTCGGCGCTCTGCTATAAGCCGCGGTCCTAATTAGAGAAAAAAATAACGCCCCGTGAAGATTCGATCACCCGCGCCGCCGCGCGAAGCTATTTCTGTTTCTAATTTTATTCTATGTGGGCTGAAAACTAGGACCCACATGTTAAAGTGAGGTGCAGAGGGAACACTGACAAGTGGAGTCCAGGGGTATCTTGGTCACTTCACCCCGGTTAATGCCCTTTGACCGAACAGTAATAATATCGAGTGGCATTTTTTAGCACAAGCTTAAAGAAAGGACGTCATTATGATTAGTTAAATCTTTGGTGACAAAATTTAGTACCGTGAGGGCATGTACAATGGTGCTATCTTAGGAGTGCCATGTAGGATAAATGATGAGGTGGAGGGGAGAGAACTCATAAGAAAAGACTTGTCTTCTCTTATTTAAGAGAAGACAAGAGATGATCTCTTAGCACAATATGTCTCACCATATTTTTAGGAATAGCTAGTTATTGAAGATAAGGCTAAGAGATGACCCATTTTAAACATTTTTTTAATCATCTCTAAATTACATGCAAGACTTAAAATAAGACTATCTTATCAACCATTTTACATGCCCTGACCCAACTAATGACAAAACCGATAAAAACCCGGTTTATCTACACGCGGAAGCATATGCCCACGAGCCCTTCTGAATATCCAAAAAAGAGAAAAAACCCAACTCTTCAAGCCACACACACCACAAGCCCGTCCTCTCCCCGCACCCTTCTTCCCTCTTCCTCCTGCTGACCTCCCGACCCAAAGATCTCCTCTGATCTGCCGCCGCCTCCCCTACAGCCGCCGCCGCGCCGTGCCTTAGCGCCAGCCACCGCCGACCCTTCGCCCCCCCCCCCTACCCCACCCCCTCGTACTCGCGCCCATCGCCGCTCCCGGTTGCCCTCATCGTCACATCGCGTCCCCGCCGTCTCCGCCCCCGCCGCAGTCTTTGGGTTCTGAGGTATGTGCTTGTCCTCCTCATCCAGTGATTAGTCGAACCCCACTTGACCCCCGCAATTTCTGGGTGCGCCGGTGCACGGCCGGCATACCATCCAGATCCACCCCTGGCTAGTTTACACGGGCCAGTTCTACTGAGATTGATATCTGAATGAGCCACGTGTGAGAATGATGCATTCAGAAGTTGTGGCACTATCCTGTCGAGCATGTGTTTTTGTTAAGTTTTATCTGCATGATGTTGTGCTAGCAGAGTTGTGGTCAATCTAAGGGGGTGCTTGGTGCGTTTGACATAACTGTTTATCCCACTGGAGTATACTCCACAGGAGGCTCCGCGATAATCTTTAGGCCAAAAACGAGATAATTCTGTTTAGGCATTTAAGCAGTGGTTTGGTTAGTTCTGCATCATTGGTTATCCTGTGATTTCATTCAGCTATTCACAGCATGTGTAGGTGTTTAAGAGGCCATGTGTACAAAAACGTCTTATGTTTAGAGTTTAGCCTACAAAAACGTCTTATATCTAACCTACAAAAACATCTTATGTTTTGAGACGGAGGCAGTAGACTATACCATCAGTTTTTCTTCTTCTTTTATCCATGTACAAGATTGAAAAATACAGCCACATCTAACTTCCTCAAAATGTACTCCCTCCGTTTCTAAATACAAGCCTTTTTAGAGATTTCAATAAGGACTACATACGGATGTATATAGACGTATTTTAGACTGTGCTGAAGTTGCTCATTTATGCATTAACTGCTCCAGGAACATACCATGGAGATCAGGCCAATGGTAGCCCTGCGTGCTGCCCTAGTAGGCGGGGTAGCTGCATTCGCAAAGATCGCCGGGGCGATGAAAGCTGCAGGCGGCGTGAAGGTTGGTGCGGCGGCTGCAGCCATGACAGCCGCCGCGACGGCTGCCGTATCCGGAAAAGATGCGGGTAATGATAACCAAAAGCCGGGGGCAAAATGATACAACCTGCCATGGATTTGCTGGAGAAGCAGTGTTCTAAAATGCTTCTCCATAGCGTGTAGACCAGCATTCAGCAGTTTATCAGTGCTGAAGAGCTGCGGAAGCTAATCGTGGCCTTCGGGAGGAGACTGCATTCACAATAAATAAGTTTTGCCAGCGCAATTCCCATGATACATGTGTTTTTGTAACTCAGGGTATAAGAATTATGATATCCTGATTTTCTTCTTCTTCTTGATTGTTTTGCTCCCATGATACATTATAATCAGTGCTGAAGTGCCCTGAAACTAGTGTCAGGTACCAAATTGCTGTGTCTAAACGGTTCCTCAGTAAACGGTTCTATTAAGCACATGTTCAGCATTTGCTCGCGACCTATGTTTGTATCTGTTTCACTGTTTGGCTATGTTGCTCACTTGCAATGGTAAATTCCTGAGCAGCTGATTCTAAGCAAAAGCTTCCTTTCAGCATTGCTTGCAATCTGTATGTGTCATCTGCTTTGCTGTCTGGTGATGTTGGTGCCTATCCAGGGCTCGCACGATGGTGCGACGTCACGCTCCGCTCCTGTTACACAATGATTTTCCTTTTTCATCCTGAGGGAAGGCTGAGACAAGGCCAGTGTGTTACATAATCTGTTGCACAAACCAAATGCTACTAATATCATGTTTTTTGTTGCTGTTGAGAAAAACAGTATGTACTGTGATTATTTAAGGGCTGCCGCAGCAACAAGCAGTGATTTCTTTTGGGCATAGCATCAGTTAGAGAGGAGGGGAGGATGCTGTTTGGTTATTAGGGTGATTGGAATTGAAGCCCATTTCCAGCTGAAAAAAAAGCTGAGCTAGAATTGGAGACGAATTGGAATTCCATTTTTTTTTTGAGCAAAATTGGAATTCCAGCTGAACTGAAGCACTGAAGCACACAAGACCATTTCCAGCTGAGCTAGAATTGGAAGAAAAATTGGAATTCCAGAGTTGGAAATCCAGCTGAACTGAAGCACACAAGCCCATTTCCAGTTGAGCTAGAAGTGGAATTGAAGCCCATAACCGTCTCCGCTCGCAAGGAGGTCGCGGCGACTCCCGCCGTTGTACCGCTCCCCAAAATGGCGTCTCCTCCCCTCCCCTCCCCTACTCAACCTCGCCCACCCACCCGCCGAGGTAGCTCCGGCGACGGCCTCTTCTCCCCCGCCGGCGAACCCATAGAAACCTCGTGCTCCCGCGAAGCTGTGATGCGCCATCACGCTCCGCCCGCGCGGCCTCCTCAGCCTTCCCCGGGCCCAGGGACGCCACCGCCGCCGCCCCGGCCGGCGTGGAACACCAACCGCAACCTGGTGGTGACCCACCCGCTGCTCGCCCTCCTCGAGTCCTGCGCCTCCTTCCCGCGCTTCCTCCAGCTGCACGCGCTGCTCACCGTCTCCGGCCTCGCCGCGGGCCGCTTCCCGGCGTCCCGCCTCCTCGCCTTCTGCGCCCTCTCCACGCCGCCCCGCGTCGACCACGCCGCCGCCATCCTCGCCCGCGCCCCCGCCCCCGGCCCCAACGCCTACATGCTCGCCACCATGATGCGCGCCTTCCTCCGCGCCCGCCTCCCGCGCCGCGCCCTCGCGCTCTTCCGCCGCGTCGTCCGCCAAGCCCTCCCCGCCGACGCGCGCACGCTCGTCTTCGCGCTCAAGGCCGCCGCGGCCGCCGAGCACGGGCCGTCGTCCGCGGGCGGGGAGGGCGTCCACTGCGTCGCCCTCAAGTGGGGGTTCGTTGGCCGGAGCGTGCTCGTCGGGAACGCGCTGGTGCACTTCTACGCGGACCACGGGTCGCTGGCGCGTGCGCGGAGGGTGTTCGACGAAATGTCCGAGAGGGACGTCGTTTCCTGGACGACCATGGTGGACGGGTATGCGCGGAGGGGGTTGGCTGACGATGCCTGGCGCGTGTTTTGCAGGATGGTGGTGGCGGGGGGCCAGCAGCCGAATGAGGTGACGCTGGTTGCGGCGCTGTCGGCGATCGGGCAGATGGGATTGCTGGCACTGGGGAGGAGGGTGCATCGGTATGTTGCAGAGGGTGGTTTAGGTGGAAGCATTAGCTTGGCGAATGCGCTGATCGATATGTTCAGGAAATTCGGGTGCAAGTCCTCTGCCAGGGAGGTTTTTGACGGCATGGCGGTCAAGGATGTGTACTCCTGGACGACCATGGTTAACGTTTATGCCAAGTGCGGTCACTTGGAGAGTGCAGCTCAACTGTTCGAGGATATGCCTAGGAGGAACGCAGTTTCTTGGAGTTGCATGATCGCTGCTTACTCACAGGCAAATCAGCCTGAGGAAGCAGTGAGGTTGTTTAAAAAGATGATTGAAGAAAATGTTGAGCCGATTAATGCTACCCTTGTAAGCGTGCTTCCGGCCTGTGCTCAGTTAGGTTGCCTGGATCTTGGTAGGTGGATATATGATAACTACATTGTCAGTGGTAAGGTTGTACTTACCGTGAATTTAGGTAATGCATTCATTGACATGTATGCAAAATGTGGAGATTTGGATGCAGCATCAAGATTGTTTGCTGAGATGGGAGAGAGAAATGTAGTGAGTTGGAATTCGATGGTCATGGCCCATGCTGTGCACGGTCAGTCTGAACAAGTCCTTCATCTCTTTGAGCAGTTGAAAGGAACAGGTATTGTGCCTGATGAGATCACATTCCTTGGGCTACTTTCTGCATGCAGTCATAGTGGGTTGGTTTCAGAAGGGCGTCGGTATTTTAAAGAAATGAAAATGGGCTATCAGATTGAACCCAAAGCAGAACACTATGCATGCATGATTGATCTTTTGGGGAAAAGTGGACTTCTTGAAGAGGCACTCGAAGTTGCAAAGGGTATGCCAATGGAAGCTGGCGAGGCCGGTTGGGGTGCTCTTTTGAATGCATGCAGAGTGCATGGCAATGTAGAGATTGGTGAATGTGCTGCAGATAAGCTAGTAAAACTCGATCCATCGGACAGTGGAATATATGTACTTATGTGCCAAATATATGCAAGTAAAAGTAAATGGGATCAGGTGAAGATGCTGAGGATGTTGATGAGAGATAGAGGGGTAAAAAAGAACCCTGGATGTAGTTCTATTGAGGTGGATGGAAAATGTCATGAGTTTTTGGCGGCAGATGTTTTACATGTTCATTCAGAAGATATTTATGCAGCATTGAAGAACATTTATATCCATTTAAAACTGGAAGGTTATGTTCCTCTGACTTGACATGAGTGTGGCTGTAGATAGAAAACGAAAACTTAGCAGCAGACAGCATTTCATATATATAAAGCTCATCTCTGTGCAATCATGCTGTACATAGTTTCTTCAATGACCTGCTGTGATACATTCAGTTCATTCGATGGCCCAAGAACGAGGTGAATTTCTATTGTCTTAAAAAAGAAATTAATGGACAGAAAAATAAGGGCCATTCTGATTTGTTATGCAGTACGTACATAGGTTTGGCCAGATTTTGTCATGTGGAGAAAATGTTATACTGTTGAGTAACTCAATTGACCCCTGACTATTTCTGACCACCAAACTGTAAGTTCTCACGGCCATTTCTTAGCTCTGTTTTTATCATGTGCTCCCTCCGTTCCATAATTCATGTCGTGGTTTTAGTTCAACAGAGGGAGTAGATTCTCTAATAAAGTAATTATTATAATTGCTATGCAAACATGTGCAGATAGCCAGCTGTAAAGCTTTTCCATGGTGAAACATATTCCTTCCATTCTAGTATCCAAAATGCGCTTTGGAAAGGCTTTCTCAACATTATTAAGGTAAAAAGTTTCATTGACATTCTGTTACTATATCGGTTATCAAGGATGGAAATCATGAATGTAGTGAAATTTACCACTGACCATACTCCAGGTCCAGGAATGTACTTATAAAGCTATGCTTGTATTGTGGAAGTGGAAGCATGCATGCCAGAACTAGGGGAACCATTCAGTTTCTTATATATTTTTCTGGGACATGAGAGTAAATTACGAAAAATTAGGCATAAATTATTCTTACTCTGTATGGCCTAAGATATGTTAATATGAGTAATTTCCTCGTACTAGTCTTTCATATAGTGCACTCCTACCCACCAGTGGGACTAGAAACATTCTAAGGGACATAAATAAACAAATATACTTTCTCACATATGGGACCTAACACAAATAAACAAACACACTATGTCTTTCATATGAGACCCAATGGAGTAGATATTTTAGTCGCAGTCTCGCGGAAGGAGTAAACTAGACATTTTCTGTAATAAGCAAATTAAAGAAGTCAAATTAAGCAACCCAGTGGCAGAGGCTAAAATGACCTTAACTAATGGTGATCAAAACAGGTGAGCAGAATCAGAGTTTCCAGAGTTTAGCTCAGTCCATCTTGAGAAAAGGCCGATTCTGATTCAACTCAAGCTGGGACCGCAAGTTCCGTACAAAGTAGTGTTCATAGTTGCCACCCTCTAGCAGAACTTTCTTGAGACTCCCCAGAGATGCTAGCCCAGAAAACAGCCAAACACTGGAAGCTTCTTCAAACTGATCATCATTTTCTTTTGAAATAACATCATTCTTACCATGGTCAGGCTGATCGTAGTACTGCAGCAGCTCGAGCTTAGGGGTTGCTCCCTTTTCAAACTGTACAGATTTGAGCTTACCTGGAGAACTCAGCTCCAGCACCATCAAGCTTGGGAACGATGCACCCGGACAGAAACGGAGACGGACCTCTTCGCCCTCAAGTGACTCCTTCCGCAGACGAAGGATGGCTAGGTTTGGTAGGCTCCCAAGGACTTTTATGGCGGCATCATGGTCTGATATCCTGGAGCTCCGCAGCTTGAGCTTGGCCAGGTTTTGTAGCAGCCCACCATTTATCCATGCCGGCAGTCTGACCAGGTTACCGTACAGCTTGAGGCTCTCAAGGTTTTTTGGAGGCATAGAGAGGTCATCCAAGCAGCCATATAAACCGGGCTTCCCCTCAGATTGCATGAGCAATGTTTCCAGGGAGCTGAGACTAGAAATGGCTGAACATAGTTCTCCACTGTTGGTCTCGTTGATGCCGGTCACTCCCAGCTTGCGCAGCCCGGTGAGCCTCGCTACCTCTCGCACGGCAGCCTTCCTCCTCGAGATGTTGACGACACCCAGCGTGTGCAGGGCTTTCAGCCTGTGGATCCCTCTGGGCACTGCAACACCGCGTCGGCTCCGGCGTGTCACCTGCATTGGCAGATAGGAGCAGCAGCATGCGGTGCAGACATCACGTCTGTTGGTGTCCCCATCGATGTCCATGCACTCCTTCAGAAGGTGAGGGTCACAGCATGCCACACAAAATCCTACCGAGGAGGAAGTCAAGATGCATAGCTTGTTCCTCATTATCCTCGGCACCTCTTCTGGATACTCTTCATACACACAATCATCGTTGCTCCCAACGCCCCTGGCACGAACGTGTTGTAGCTTTCTGAGCTTGATGATGGTCTTTGGCAGCTTGATTATGTTTGTACCCATGACATCTAGTGTTTGGAGCTGCCTCAGGTTACCCAAAGAACCTGGCAGGTGATAAATTCCATGACAACCTCTCAGGGAAAGGTATCTCAAGTGGAAAAGCTTCCCAATGTGCTTGAGATGATGATCAACCAGACCTGAAGTGCCTTCCAAGTCCAGCACCCGCAGCAACCTCATCTTGTCAGAAATGAAGAATGGCTTCCACTTCCCAAAAATTGTTATTGATCGGACACGAGACAGGTCCACCGTGCACTCGAATTCACTTTGGGTTCCCTTCCAATTGCTGCTGACAGAGAGGTGACGTGTCGTGCCTTGGTTGTTTAAGCTGCAACCTTCCTCCAATCTGAAAACAAGATTTTCCTCCGCTGACTTTGAGATGCTGATGTCACGAATAATATCATGGACTTGGCAAGAGTCAATCTTTTTTCTGCTGTGGCTTGATAGTTGGGATGGCAGGATCATGCTCCTGCTTATAAGGTCCATGAAGTAGCTCTCCGCCACTTCATGCGCAGACTTGCCGCGTACCTCTCTTGAGTAACCCTCTGCTATCCACCGCCGGACCAAACGTGTTAGACTAATCTTGCAGTCTTCAGGAAATATTGCCAGATACAAGAAGCAAGCTTTGAGATGATATGGTAAACCATTGTAGCTTTTGATAAGGACTGTTCTTATGGTGTCAAGCTCTGGAATCATCTCCAACTCAGAACTAAGATTCTCATTCAATTTTCTCCACTCCATGGTAGTCTTTGGTTGGTTTGCCAAGAAGCCACCAATGGCAACTATTGCAAGAGGAAGTCCATTGCACTTCTTCAGGATTTGTTCTGCTTGTTCAACCAGCTCAGGATACTGCCGATGCAGATATTCATTCTCCTTAAATACCTGAAATTTTAACAACCAAGTACTTAGCACTCTACAAAACAAATTAGATATGAAATAGTCATCCTAGCTAGCTATTTATGTGTTGGAGTAAACATATGTGGTCTCAGCTTATAATCACAATTATGTTTCAGAATTAGAAGTAGGGAAGATGGTCGTGCACTCTGTAAGTATCCCAGCCATATCTATCATCCTCATTATTCTTCATATTGTCCTACTCCTGACCCTATGTTGATATACATAGGGCATAGTTTGATCATAATGAGCTGAAGTTTGACTATATTTCCTTATATGCACAAAATCACCATCATAGAAAAATGCTTTTGGATACGAATACATGTGTCAGTGTTGCATAATCCACATGTTGTACTGAATGCTGGTCAAAGATAAATCTAGCTAGGACGGTCAAACTGCGCTGCTACTATATAAATCAACATACAAAGCATTACTATAAACGGATGGTATAATTTTAACGTTTTGGAATGTGGATTTAGGCCTATTTGTAAGTTAGAGTAAGTAGTGCCGTGCTAAATAGAAAATTTGAGTCAAACAAAATGGAGCACTACCATTACTCTTGAAGTACCTTTTTTGTGAAGAGGCCAAGTGCATGCTCCTTGTTTAGACTTTTGAGCCTGTATACATTTTCTTGTTTCTTTGAACAATAATTGGCAATACTCACTTCCCTTGTGGTGACTATGATTCGGCTTGCATTTTCTGTCTGAGGTAAGCTTCCACTTATCAAGTCCCATTCAGTGGTAGATGACAAGTCATCAAAAACAATCAAGTACCTCTTTTCTTTCAGAAGCCTTTCCAGCTCAGCCTTCAGCTCCTTAAGTGACCATGCCAATGTTTTTTTCTCACTACCCAATGAATACATCGCACCGTTCTCTTCAGATGTTTCTACAACTAGTTGGGTAACTAATCTCTCAAGGAGTTCCTCATGATTGAAAGGTTCCATGACAGTGACACACGCTCGCTTTTTAAATGCACTGCCTAGCTCTTGGCTCTGGTAGATATCTTTGACTAGGGCAGTTTTCCCAAGACCACCCATTCCCCACACTGAGATCACCCGAAATTCTTCTCTTGGTGCATCTAAAATTAGTTGGAGGATGTCAGTTGTTTCTGTCTCCCTCCCAACAACCTGAGATTCCTCCAAAGCGGCCGTCCTCGACATGATACGGGTGAGGCTCCTTCTGGGCATAGTGTTTTTTTCACCAGCGGAATCTATAGCCTGATCACCAGCTGTTATCTCACTGTTGGGCACTATAGAGCTATTAGTAGTGGCAATGGATGTATTTGAGCTCGACTCTGGTTTCATTGAATATGTTCCACCTTGAGGACTCTGAACACAAGCAAAAATCATTTTGTAAGATAATAAGCAAACACTTATTAGGTAGTATATATGTTTCAGAGCATTATTTGATTAGCAATACTGTTTTCAGTTTTGCAGTCTTGAATGATATATGCAGGGGTCTCGGACCGGCTATCTAGTTAATCTTTCTACAAGACTACAACTTATGAGAATAACTGCCTTGACTGCCTAGCCAATCAATTAAACCAATACTTTTTCTAATTCACGGTTACTTAAAATTTCAGAAATCTCAATCATCTAAAATTGCAGTCTTGAAAATACAGAACTCTAGCAAGATTTCGATATATTTTTCCCTTTCGTAAATTATACCTGGAATAGGTGGGGGTAATGATGTTTGAATGTATACAACAGTTAATAAAAATGAGATTTTCAGACAAAAATGATACAAAGTACTCCCTCCGTAAACTAATATAAGAGCGTTTAGAATACTAAAATAGTTATCTAAACACTCTTATATTAGTTTACAGAGGGAGTAGATGACAGTATGTGGCCTTCAATCAAAATTAATAATGTAACACAAATTTTCTTATGAACATTGAGTATTACCTTGTCGTAGAAAACGTAGAGAGTCTGATCAGCGGATAATTGTTTCAGCTCCGAGACTCGGCATTTTTTACCTACGCATAAGCTCGCAACTTCAACTTGCTGTGTGGCTACAATGATCCGGTTCCCATTATTGTTGAGGGGAAAGTAAGTTTTGATCCAGTTCCAATCTTCTATGGTACACAGGTCATTAAGAACAATCAGGTAACTCTTGCTATTTACATGCTCGTTGAACTCGTCAACCAAATCTTCTTGCTTTATTGTCAGCATCTTTTTGAGAACATAAGCCCCTACAGTGGTTGCTCTTTCTTGACAGCTTTGACCCCCAGCTGCCAGTTCTGGAAAAGAACATCCATAGAACTGCCTCATAATGTTCCGCATGAACATGATCGGATCAAAAGGATGTGTAAGCTTGATCCAGGCACGACATTCAAACTTGTCTGCATCATCATACACCTTCTGTATCACAGACGCCTGCCCAAGAACACCACATGTTCCCCACACGGCGATGACTCCAAGGTCCTTGCCCTCCCTGTTGATAAGTTGGGCAAGGTCCACTCTCGGCCTGTCCCGCTTCATGGCACGCCTCGCCTCGTCGATGCCGAACATCGTCGCGCTGCCTGCGAAGTTTTGGTCGGCGGCGGTGGTGACATGCTTGGAGTCAGCAGCAGCGGCAGGGCTCCTGATGAGGCGGTACCTCAAGTTCCTCTGGCTGACATCCTCGACCTTCTCCCGCAGGTCCTTCATCTGCTTAGCCACATGGCGCCGGTCAAGCAGTGTCCTGAGGAAACGCCACCAGGATGGCTTCTCGAGGCGGACAGCCAGGTCCTGGAGGCAGTCCTCGACGTCGTAGCCCAGGTCACGGACCTGCTTCACCCAGGTCCCGACCACCTTGCCGTCGTCCTGCTCGCCGTGCGCGACCATCAAGAAGGACTGCATCATGTCGAGCTCGTCCCTGATGAAGGCCTGGTCGCGCTGTACCCCCAGCTGCAGCGCCACCTCCGCCGCGATGGCGGACTGGGCGTAGCCGAGCGCCCCCTTCACCGCGGACTTGCCCACGCTCAACACTGTCGCCTCCATTGATCCCAACTGTTTCTGTGTGGATCTGAGACTATAGTGGTCAGTGTAAAATCGACCAAGCAGCAGCTGCTGATGTGTGTAGCCAAAGGACGGATCAACAGTGAAGGGCTGGTGGGTTTAATCAACGCCTCATCAAGCCCATGCTGGCTTCAAGACAACAAGAAGAAGAACGATGCATGAATTGAGGGGGTTGTTGGTACCGGGGCTAAGCATGCCAGCTCATTTGCCCAACTACCGCGCTAAATGTTCCAAATGATTAAGGGTTTTAAGGCTGGTCCTGAACTGCTACGTCCTGCATGTGTAGATAAAAATAGGTGACAGCTGAACTGCTAAAGCCTTTGGTCTTCTGCACGGGCTTCGGTTGGCAGAGCAATTTGGATGCAACCGATTCGGACTGTGTCGATGTGAATGAAGTGATGCTGACCAGCGAACGGTCTTTTGGTTCAGCAGCAACAATCTTTGATGAATGCACCTTGATGGAAAGCAAGCTTCGTGCATTTCCCAATAGGAGGTTTATTCTGTAGCTGACGAGAGCTGGAGTTGATGTGAACGTTTGGCCTGATCCCTCTCTTGGTTAATGATCCAACAATTTTTTATGGTGAATAAAGCATTGTTTAGCTAGAAGATGCCTGGGCGGGGCAATAAGTTAGTAACAATAAATTAATCTGAATGACTAGCTAGTGCATGATGATGCCTGGGCAGGCAAAGACAGATGCGTGGATTTCTTTTATTAGAAGTGGGGATAAGCACAATGACCTCTCACCAAGAGGAGGGACAAGGGGGATATTCAATATACTAGTATTTGTTTCTACAGCTTGTTTTTAAAGTTGTTTATGGTTGCATGTGTGCCTGATCATCTTCACCCATCAGTAGTTTAAATTTTAGTGCTCACTTTGCGTCTCAACAGAAAATTTATAGCCATGCTTTATAGTTTTACCGAGAAGTATTTTTTTGCAGATGCATGTGGCTGGAGCAGTTCTGCGATGGAGCTCGTTGATTGGGGGCGCATGCTTTCTCCATGGAAAATGGTCCGCCCTTCCCCGCATGGATGGCGAGAGGAGCAGGTGGGAGAATGAATAGAGGGAGGTGCATGCATCTGCGGTCTGTTTGAGCATGAAGAATTCAAAGGGATCGCTCGTTCAACAGCTTCTCCCAAGCTTGGCCCCCACCCACCCCAAGAGAAGAAAAGAAAAAGACTTGAGAGGCCTCCCTGTGACTAGCTCATACTCCCACGGGCCCTCTCCGTGTTGACTCAAAACATTCCTCCCCATCTTCCTTGCGAGGTCCAAGGCGAGGCGTCCTGGGGAGCTGATCGCGCTCTCCCTCGAGCCAGCCGGCAGCTCCGCGGCTGCTTTTTCTTCCTGATTTCCTGGTCGAGGTATGGATCGTACCTAAGAATCTCTCCCTCTAGCAGCCAGCAGCTAGCTAGATAGTATTTGGTTGTTTTGTTGGATCTGCTCTAGCACTTGAAAGAGGTTCATCCTGCGAGCTCGTCCATAGCAGAGTTTGTGGTCAGGAATTTTGTTTCCTGTGTACCCAAGTCTTGAGATATTTGGTTGTGTTCTTGGATCTAGTCTGGCACTTGAAAGAAAGGTTCACCCTGCGAGCTCATCCATAGCAGAGTTCGTAGTCGGGAATTTTGTTTCCTGTGCACAAGTCTTAGGCTGGTGAAGAGGGGTGATATATACAGGATATTCGAAGTTCCGAACACTACAACTCTGAAACAAATCTTTTCTAGTCTAGAAATGATTTCAGTCTGCCGTTCCTTGGTCAATTGTCTATATCTTCAGCTATCTTGTGAGTACAAATGGCCACTGCACATGATAAACATCTTAAGCCTCTTCTCTGCTGACTCTACATCGATGCTCTAAACAGGCACTCGAAGAAATAACATGCGTAACAACAGGAGATCGCTGCTGAATTAGCTCATTTTCTGAAACAGCTGCCCCAGGAACGCACCATGGCTTTCAGGTCGAAGTTGGTGGGGGCGGCGGCGTTTGCAAAGATGGCCGGGGCTATGAAGCTCACGGGAGGCCTCAAGGTCGGCGCGGTTGCTGCAGCCGTAGTAGCTGCAACCACGGCTGCGATTTCCGGGAAGGACACGAACAAATGCAATCGCAGGCCGAGAACAGATGATGATATATAGATGTCCTAATGAATTGTTCGAAGTGGAGTAGCACTACTTATTTGGAGATGTCCAATGGATCAACATGTTAGCTCTGGGCGATCGCCATCATTTTGCTTGCACTTTGTCCGCGGCTGCAGATTCAGCTACCTTGTTTGCTTCTTTTTTCTTTCTTCTTTCGTTAATGTTTATATGTTGGAACTTGTAACAATCAGAAAATGCCACGCCCAGGACTCGTGTTGACGTGAGCATGATCAAGGAGGTCAGACACAAGCGCTCCCTTGGTATCTACTCCCTCGGTCCCATATTATAAGATATTACAACCGATATGACGGAGGGAGTAGTTTTTCTGCTGCCTTGGTATCGTTCTTTATAACTTCTCTGCGTAGCATCGCAATTCGTCCTGCCGTGCTCCTTCCTGCAGCTCGGCATGCGATTGCATTTGTTCGCGTGATCATGTCTATCTTTCCCAGATATGTCAGCCGTGGTTGCAGTTACTACAGCCGCAGCAGCTCCACCGACCTTCAGGCCTCCCGTGAGTTTCATAGCCCCCGCCGTCTCTGCAAATGCCGCCGCCCCCCGCCCATGCATCTTCGACCTGAAATCCATGGTGTGCTCCTGGGGCCGTTGATGCAAAAAAAGAAGAAGCAAATTCTGCGTATATTTATTTCTAGAGAATATGCTATGACAGCCCGGCTTTTTATTGAAGCGACATAATCACTGGGAACACCAGCGTCACACAGTGTTGTTCAACTACAGCAACAGTAACAGAAAACCTCCACACTCTAGCGCAACAGACTGCGAAGAACAGAGACCACAACATGCGCACACCATGAAAATACAAGAAAATACAGGGCCAACTCCCTTTATTAGCCGCTGGTTGGCTGGCTGGCTCCATGGCGGCTCGACGGTCAGGTAGCGAGGGTGGTGGGGAAGCAACTGTCGTGCACGCAGCCGAGCACGTCGCGGTAGTCCCTGTGGATGGTGAAGTTGTCATACACCTCGCCATCACTGCTCCTCTTGTACTCGAAGAGAAGCGAGGAGTGGTTGAAGGCCGTGAGCTTGGTGAAGCCGTAGTCCCGGTCCCTGAACACGCTCCACTTGGGGACGGCGCTGGTGTAGCCGTTGAGGTGGCTGCCGCCGCCGCCCGCCACCACGAAGATGGTCCCGTTCATGGTGCCCGAGTAGCGGCTCCGCTCGTTGCTCACGCACTGGTTCTGGTAGAGCGGGCAGGTGCGCTCGTAGTTGTGCACGTGGCCGAAGATGGCCAGGTCGACGCGGTGCCGCTGCCACAGCTTCTGCAGGCTCTCCCGCCCCTTGGGCTCCTCGAAGGAGCCCTGCTCGGCGTACCACTTGTTGGAGGAGTATCCCAGCACCCGGTGCGCCGCGAAGACGAGCCACGGCTGGTGCTTCCGGTCCACCGTGGAGAGGCACTCCTCGATGAACTTGTACTGTGGTGTCCCTTCCCGCCAGTCGTGCTCCGAGTCCGCCACGCAGAACCGGAACATCCCGTAGTCCACCTTGTACCTTGAGAGATTGATTATTCATTCAGCCATTCCGTCATTTTCTAGTACTCCCTCCGTCCCATAATATAACAACATTTTTGACACTACACGTAGGAATTGTAAAACTGCGTACCAGAAGTTCGCTCTGTTTTCGGCCGGGTAGTAGTACATGGTCTCGGCGAGCACGCCGCACTCGCCGCCGGAGTCCTCGACGTCGAAGAACCCGCCGGTGTTGGGCCAGTCCCGCTCGTGGTTGCCGCTGGCGATCATGTAGGGCTTCCTGGCGCTGATGGGGGCGACCTGCGCGGTGAACTGGTCCCACTGCGAGATGTAGCCGTTGGCGTAGGGCAGGTCGCCGATGTGGAAGACCATGTCGAAGTTGTCCAGGTCCTTAACCAGCGCGTCCGTCGTGTTGAGCGACCCCGGTTGGTAGTTGGCGTACTCGTTCGACCCGTCCCTCTCCGCCTTCCCCATGTCGCCGAAGACGATGACGCGCTGCAGCGAGCTCTGCCCGGGCGTCGGCGGCGCCCGGAAGGTGTAGGGCTTGCCCCACACCACCGTCCCGTCGGGGAGCTCGTGCCCGACCTTGTAGAAGTACTCCTTGTTGGGCCACAGGCCCCTCATGAACGCCGTGTGGATGAACCCGGGGTCCCTCCACCCGATCGTCCGCGCCGGCGCGCCGCACATGCTGCCGCGGTTGAAGGTTAGCGTGCCGGCGGGGGTGCGGGCGGGGTTCCCGCCGCCGGAGCCGGAGGTGACCATGCCCCACTCCACGAAGGGGTAGGCCTCGCCGACGTCGTAGCCGCTGGTCCAGGTCACGGCCATCTCGTCGTGGGTCTTGCCCTGCGCCAGCCGCGGGAACACCGGCGCCTTGGGGTTCTTGAACGGCGACAGCTTCGTCAACCCCACCAGCTTCGGCTGCAAAAGTTAAAGGCACGACGTTCATTCACGTAGAACTGGCAGTTGAGATCGTAGTACAGGTAGAAGAGCTGGCTACGTACGTTTTCGAGGCCGCCGGTGAAGAGGGCGAAGGAGAAGTCGGAGCGCTGGTTGATGAGCTGGAACTGGATGGTGCCCTTGCCCCAGTAGAGGTAGTTCGCCGAGAAGTTGGCGTACTGATACTGCACTCACACCACACACACACCCCGATCGATTCAGCTCAATCATGGTGAGGTGATGAAATCTCAAGAAAATTTCTTGGTTAGCTGATCAACAGACCTTGATAGGCGCCGTGCAGAGCAGCGGCTCGGTGGGGTACCTCCGTGGGTTAGGGCACGAGCCCGAGCTGCATGTGTACACGAGTCGGAGACACACGATAGCAAATCCGTCATATACATTGGTCGATATATGATATGGTGCCAAGGAGGTGGGAATCATAATAATTACATGAAATCGGAGGGGGAGAAGACGGCGATCCAGTCGTCGGTGGCGGGGTTTTGCCAGCCGTATTCCACAGTTACCGTTGCAGTGTCTCCTTCCTGTCACAGGTAACTCAAAATTCTGAGTTGCTTACAATTTATTTAGTTTTTGTTATCTTGGTTGAGATAGAAACAATCCACACTTTGTTCAGATATCCAAGAACCATCACAAAGTATCTGGCTGTGCGCATCTTGAGACCGGAAGAGATTACATTATTCACAGTGACCATTGCAGTGTCTCCTTCCTGTGAGAGGCAGCTCACAATTTTGAGTTGCTTAGGTATTTTTTAGTTTTTATATCTTGGTTGAGATAGAACATTTGAAACTTTATTCATACCCAAGCACCATCACAAAGTTTCTATCCAGGTTCACTCTGTATAACAATATAACATGTCTTTTGCTTGCTTTTCACTCCTGGATGTAAGAATAAGATCCAACCCATAAACCAGCTAAACAGTTAGCTTTATATACAAAATTACAAACCTGCTGGTCGCCGTCGCCGAGCAGCAGCGCACTCGCGCGCACGTACGCGGAGCCGTGCAGCTCGACGGTGGCCTTGTGGATGGCGATCTTGGACAGCGGCTGGACCCCCACCTCCGGCGAGGAGCTCGCCGTCGCCGCCATGGCCAGCACCGCCGCCAGGACGACGACGTGCGCCATCCCCATCATGCCTCTTCTTCAGCTGTCACTCACTCCTATAGCTAGCTAGGCTGCCACTGCGCGTGTCCAGGGTGGTGACCGTGAGGTGTAGTCCAGCGTACGCCATGCATGGCTGGCCGGCCGGCCTATATATACACGAGGCTGGAGGCGGGAGTCTTTTTTTACAGCAACATCATTTTGTGTTGGAAATTGGTCACTGCTCGATGGTACTACTCGTGGAGCACGCGTTATTATGGTGGCCTCGTGGAGCACGAGCACGTACAGCGCTCGTGCCTCTCCTGCCACGCAAGTTAATTATTTGATTGACATCGAGATGCAGACGCTGTCGATTCTTGGCCAAGTGAGGTGAGAGCGAGATAGTATTGGTGTGAGTTTGTGTCGCGATGAATGCCCATGCAACACAACAAAGAGTGCCGAATGTTCTCTCGTAGAGAGAAACTGATTTTCTACCAAACTCAGTTCAGCGTACTTCTGCTGGAACTAGTGTCCGCTCACGTACATACGTTTAACTGAGTATGAGTGAAACAAAGTTAGTACAAAATTGAGTCACTTATTTTGAGACGGAGGGAGTAGAATATTGGGCTGCCTGTCTCTTAAGGCAAAATATGAAGACACCCTTAAAGCTAGCATGGAATAACACTTACTAGCTGACATGCATGGCAACTAGTTCATCTCATCGAAGAAGTGCGCGCTGAGGTGATGAGAACTGTTGAGGAGGTTGAGGCAAGCTGAAGAGCCTGCTGCTTTGTACAGGACGCTTAGTTGGCTCTGTAAGAGGAAAGGATGCAACAACTAGAGGTGAAGAAAAGAAGTTTTGAGCTGGAAGTGGAAAGACAGCACGAGTTGCTGCAGCAAGCAATCAAAAACAACACTGAGGTGCCGGGATCTCAAACTGATGTTGTTGATGAGCGAAATGTATATCAATGTTAACAATAGAGAAGATGGTTTAGATGACGAGGAACAAGTGAGCTATGATCTTTTTCGACAAAGGGCGGATTCTACTGGCTTACAATGAAGCATCAAGGGGATACAAACACAACGAGCAACACACCCGTCCTCTGCATAGTTAGGATGGACACAGCCAACTCCAACGCACACACATAAAAAACACCGGCAACTAGCAAAGTTAAACAAGACCGACGCTATGCCTTGATGAAAAAAAAACTCTGAAGCAATCAAAACAATGATCAACAATATACAACAACCATATCCGCACCAACAATAACTTGACATCACCGGTACCTTGAGAGGGATTCTCTAACAACAATGCCTTCAGGAGGGGATGACGCTCAAGCGTCCCCCGACCGCCGGCGCAGGATCCAACCACCAAAGGTCAGATCAGTGGTTTTCACCCCAAGAACAAGTCCGAGCAAAATCCTAGCAATGCCTTCAACAAGGTAACGACACAATATCCGAGCAAAATCTTGCGAGTCCGAGCAAAATCCTTCTCGATTAAGTCGGCTCGGAAATTAGATTCTGGGAGGACAAGTGGTAGGAGATGCCACACTCCGGGAACAATACCCGGCTCGATACAACATTGTGCGCCACAAGGGTGATACTATTGCCACGGTAATGGAATCATTTCCACCAAATGTGACGTTCATAAAAGATCTAATTTGTCGGGACCCCGATTCCAAGTCACATCGATCTAGCTGGTAACACCTCATATCACTTTGCGGCCTCACGCACGGTATTCCCACGGGTGTCACCCTACCATGGCCCGGGACCGTTTGCGCCTTTTGGCTCACGTATATGAAAGTGTCGCTAGCATCCATATGACAGAGAACCCGGGCCGACATGGCTAGTCGTGGACCCAAAGCGGCACCAACGTATGGGGACAGGCATACATGAATCAACATCGAACGTGTCGGTCAGCAGCGTGCGAATCCGGGCTGTAGCACTGGGCTAACAGGACTCCGGGAACCCGGGCTGTAGCAGGCTAGGCAGGACTCCGGATGTCACCGCGTGACATTTCCCCGAAGGGACAGACACAGGAACGATATGAAACACATGCCGGCCAGTCAAGTGTCCAGAGCAGTAGTGCTGGGCTAGCAGGACTCCGGTGAACCGGGCTGTAGCGGACTACTATGGCTCAAGGAGGCACTAGACTACATTTCCCCATAAGAGAGGCTGCTAAGGATAGACAACTAGATTGTCGGATCCCACACATACCAAGCATTTCAATCATACACACAATATGCTCGATATGTGCAAGTACAACAAGGCATCACAACAAGACTCTACGACTCAGAGTATTTATTCATTAGGCTCCGAAGAGCCAGATATTACAAACATGGGTCTCATGACCCAACATTCAGAGCATACAAGTCAAAGCATATGCGGAAGCTTAACATGTCTGAGTACAGACATCTACAAAAGAAAAAGGCTGCGAAGCCTGACTATCTACCAGATCCTGCCGAGGGCACAAGATCGTAGCTGAGGTATCAAGCTAAACGTCGAAGTCCACACGGAAATACTAGCGAGACTGACGTCTCTCTGCAAAACATAAAATAAGCAAACGTGAGTACAAATGTACCCAGCAAGACTTACATCAGAACTAGCTACATATGCATCGGTATCAACAAAGAGGGTGGTGGAGTTTAACTGCAGCAAGCCAGCTTTGACTCGGTGGCTATCCTGAGCTACGACTGCAAGTAACTCTTTTGAGGTGGCGCACACGAGTCCACATATTCACCATATCAATACACCACTATGGATCCGCTCCCGTCTCCCTACGAGAACGCCATCCATAGCACTCACGCTTATCTTGCGCATTTTAGAGTATCCACTTTCACTTGTCTATGAACTGTTATAGGCAACCCAGAAGTCCTTTACCGCGGACACGGCTATTCGAATAGATGATGTTAACCCTGCAGGGGTGTACTTCGTCACACACGCTCTCGCCACTTACCACCATGTACACGTCGTGTACCTCGGCAACCTTCAAGCGGAAGCCTGGCGAGGGAGTCGGCCACGACCTGACTAACCACACAAGTCTCTAGTCCAGGTTTATCGCCTATTCGGGTTCCATCCGCAAGGAGATCCGGCCGGGGTGTCGCTCATCAGCTGAAGATGCCACACTCCGGGCTCATCAGAGTATTTATGGCTCAAGGAGGCTGTAGCGGACTACTATGGCTCAAGGAGGCACTAGACTACATTTCCCCATAAGAGAGGCTGCTAAGGATAGACAACTAGATTGTCGGATCCCACACATACCAAGCATTTCAATCATACACACAATATGCTCGATATGTGCAAGTACAACAAGGCATCACAACAAGACTCTACGACTCAGAGTATTTATTCATTAGGCTCCGAAGAGCCAGATATTACAAACATGGGTCTCATGACCCAACATTCAGAGCATACAAGTCAAAGCATATGCGGAAGCTTAACATGTCTGAGTACAGACATCTACAAAAGAAAAAGGCTGCGAAGCCTGACTATCTACCAGATCCTGCCGAGGGCACAAGATCGTAGCTGAGGTATCAAGCTAAACGTCGAAGTCCACACGGAAATACTAGCGAGACTGACGTCTCTCTGCAAAACATAAAATAAGCAAACGTGAGTACAAATGTACCCAGCAAGACTTACATCAGAACTAGCTACATATGCATCGGTATCAACAAAGAGGGTGGTGGAGTTTAACTGCAGCAAGCCAGCTTTGACTCGGTGGCTATCCTGAGCTACGACTGCAAGTAACTCTTTTGAGGTGGCGCACACGAGTCCACATATTCACCATATCAATACACCACTATGGATCCGCTCCCGTCTCCCTACGAGAACGCCATCCATAGCACTCACGCTTATCTTGCGCATTTTAGAGTATCCACTTTCACTTGTCTATGAACTGTTATAGGCAACCCAGAAGTCCTTTACCGCGGACACGGCTATTCGAATAGATGATGTTAACCCTGCAGGGGTGTACTTCGTCACACACGCTCTCGCCACTTACCACCATGTACACGTCGTGTACCTCGGCAACCTTCAAGCGGAAGCCTGGCGAGGGAGTCGGCCACGACCTGACTAACCACACAAGTCTCTAGTCCAGGTTTATCGCCTATTCGGGTTCCATCCGCAAGGAGATCCGGCCGGGGTGTCGCTCACGGCCCCAAACGATGTGTGCAGGGTTCCCGAGCCCACCATCCGGGTGCCACTCGGTACACCAGGCCACGTGTGCCTAGTCTGTCCCAAGCCCACCTGTACCGGGTGCCACTTGGTAGACTACTAACACTACCTACAAACACCAGAAACTAGTTGCAACTCCTGGACAGAGATCAGGTTGATTAATAAGTCGAGAGAGCTTGGAGCGCCCGGAGCCCAGTGTGTGGTAGTAACTGTTCATGGATCACAAACATAGAACTCAGTTCCTGAGGACGGTTTCAATGAGACAACCCACCATGTACTCCTACATGGCCTCTCACCGCTACCTTTACCAAATCGTGTTCACACACTTAGCTCTCACACAGTAGGACATGTTCACAACTTTCCAATTCATTCCCGATGAATCAGACCTGACACAACTCTAAGCAATAGCAGGCATGACAAACAAGCATGAATGAGTAGGCACATTAGGGCTCAAACAACTCCTACTCATGCTAGTGGGTTTCATCTATTTACTGTGACAATGACAGGTCATGCAGAGGAAAGGGGTTCAACTACCGCAGCAAGTAACAGATGAAACGTTGTTGTCCTAATGCAGTAAAAGAGAGCAGGAGCGAGAGAGTGGGATTGTATCGGAATGAGCAAGGGGGGTTTTGCTTGCCTGGCACTTCTGAAGATAGTATAGTTCTTCATCGGTGTCATCGATCGCATCATCGAAGCAACGTCTACCGAGAGGGGACAAATACCGGCAACAGAGAAGAAATACAATCAATGCAATGCACAACATGATGCATGATCATGACATGGCAATATGTTGTGATTTGAGCTAATGCAACTAGCAGCAAGTTAAATGGAGTTGGTTTGAACACTAGGGTCAAATTCAAACTCCATATGTGCTTTCTTAAATGCCACCTATATGATTTGTCCTAAACAGCAAGGTTAAGTTGCTCTAACATGCATGAAACCAGTGCAGATGGATAGATTGGATTTTTCTGATCATTTTTCATATATAATTTGTTTCATTTGGAGCTACGGTTGAATTTCTATGAATTTTAGAAGTTTAGGGCATTTTCTGGAATTCTTGAATTATTTTAAATCCAGAAAATGATTTTCTGCGTCAGCCTGACGTCAGTGTGACGTCAGCAGGTCAACAGCGCTGGCCAGGGTCAAACCTGACGTGTGGGGTCCACACGTCAGTGACACAGGGGTTAATCTGGTTTAACTGTTCTAAACTGAAACTTAACTAGAGTTAGTTAGGGCGTGGGGCCCGTATGTCAGTGACCCAGGGTTCATTAGCTTAGTGCTAATTAGCGGTTAGGCCGTCGTTTAGCCGGCGGCGACAGCACGCACGGCGGAGGCTCACCGGAATTCCTCCTCCGGCGGCCTAAAGCGCGGCGGAGGGCATCTACGCGTTGCTCGTGCTCGTCCGCATCGAGCAGTGCAAGCAGCAGTGGCTAGGGCGGCCCGTAGCGATGGCAATGGCGAAAAGTGCGGTGGCCGGAGCTCGGTGGTGCACGAGCGCAGGGCACGGCTCGCCCTCGAGGGAACCAGGTAGCTAGGCCGCACCTAGGGGGCCCTAGGAGCACGGTGGCCAGCACAGATGGGCGTGGTAAGCTCGGAGGTGAGCGGGAGGTCGGCCATGGCGGACGACGGCCTCGGGAGCTCATGGGCGGTGGCTAGAGGAAGCTAGCGAGAGGGGAAGGTGAGGGGAAAAGCTCAGGGGCTCACGGTGATGTCGGTAGTGTGGTCGGTGGGCTCGGGGACGCGGAGACGGCGGCAAATCGACGGCGGCGATCCTCGGTGGCCGAGGAGGGGAACGGCGGAGCTGGCGGCATCCAGGGCTTCCGCGCCTTCCTTCTTGGTGAGGGAGGAAAAGGGGAACGAGGCGGGGCTTCCTGGCACGTCGGCAAGGCGAGGGGGAGGCGGTGGCCGTAGCAGCAGCAAACGGCGACGACGTCGTGTTCGGTGGTGCTGCGGGGAGGGAGCTAGAGGAGAGGGAGAGAGCTCCAGAGTGAGGGGAGAGTGAGAGGGCCTCGGGCATCTCCAGACGCGGATTAGGACGAAGGGGCGGCCTCCAGCGCGAAGCAGGAGGTGGAGGGCTCCGCGGGTGCGCGCGTGTGTTCGCTCCTGCCTACTGGCAGGAGGAAGACGACGAGCGAGGAGGTAAGTGGGCTGGGCCAGCCAGCTACAGTGCTGGGCCGGTTCATTGGCGCCAGGTAAGTCCTTTCCTCTCTCTCTCGCTTTACTTTTTTCTAATTTTTGCAGATTTGTTTTAATTTGGTTTGCTAACCAAATTATTTTTGCAGCTTCTGGGAATTATTGTGGATGCAAAAAGGTTTATCCTAGAGCTCCACAAAATATTCCAGGATCATTGGAGCAATAAAAATATTTATAGAATTTTTTTGCTCCAACTCAAATACAATTATGATTTAATTCAATGGCCAAAATGTCCTGGAAAAATTATGCATCATCTATGGCAGAGGCTTTCACCTTTTTCCATAAATCATGAACATTTTATAAGGATATTTTGAGTTCATTGAAAATATTTTGGTTGAACCTATTTGAGTTCTTTTTGGTGCTAGGGTTTGATCAATCCCCATTTCAAGTTTAAATGAAATTTAGACATGATGCAGCAACCAAGCTAGTCCAAGTGCATAGCAAGGCTAGGGACGTGACATAATTGGACCCACACTCCAATCATGGAACATCCTGCTCCAGCGGTTGTCCATGGTGCAATTGTCACATGGGCCCGATGTATTCCGATGGAACCTCCATGGGAATGGACAATTCTCAGTGGAGTCCATGTATAGAGTGTTAATCCAGTCTAATGTGTTAGTTGATAATAACAAGAAGATCTGGAAGATGTAGATACCTCTCAAGAATAAAATCTTTACATGGTATCTTCGTCACGGAGTCATTCTTACTAAAGATAACCTTATTAAGAGAAATTGGCATGGAAGTCCGCAATGTGTCTTTTTTCACCATGATGAGACAGTAAAACATGTATTCTTCTAATGCAAATTGGCCCGTTCTATATGATCAGTCATCCAAATAGCTTCTGGCTTGTATCCTCCTTGTAGTGTTGCTAATGTATTTGGCAACTGGTTATATGGGATTGACCACAGGTTTAGAACTCTTCTCAGGATGGGAGCGCTTGCCGTTATTTGGTTGATTTGGCTATGTAGAAATGATAACGTTTTTAATGCTAAAAGTACCTCTCCGATGCAGGTTATCTACAGATATACCGAGACTCTTCGTTTATGGTCCTCTCTACAATGCGTGGAGAATCGAGACCTATTTACGGAGGTGTGCACACGATTGGAGGTTACAGCGAGGGATACTTTTACCCAACACGGGTGGCAGCATGATCTTAGGATAGACCCCCTACACTTTAGGTGTTATACAGATTCTACATGTCTCTTTGTATCTCACCTTTTTATTTTTCGTTTTATATGAGAGAACTTTGTTTGACTGTGTGCATCTTAGTTATGCAGAGGCCGTGTGTACACTAGTAGAAAAAACATGGTACTAGTCCCGGTTCCAGAGGGCCTTTAGTCCCGGTTCTGGAATCGGGACAAATCAAACGGGACTAAAGTCCAAAACCTTCAGTCTCGGTTTGCTTACAAACCGGGACAGAAGGGGCTCCACGTGGCCGCTGCGGGGCGCCCCGGCAGGAGGACTTTTAGTCCCGGTTGGTAACACCAACCGGGACCGAAAGGCAGCCACGCGTCAGCAGCTCGCAGGCGCTGGGTTTTTTGTTTTTTTAGGAGGGGGAGGGATTTAGGGGTTTTGGAGGGTTAATTTAGGGGTTTCATATTGTGTTAGCTAGCTAATAGAGAGAAGTGACCTCTCTTTCTCCGTGCTTGGTCGACGCTAGCTACTATACGTATAGAGAGAACTCGACACACTAGCTAGTAAGAAAATGAAGAAACCATTAATTACACAAGATCTTCATGAACATATACAGAGAGAAGTGACCTCTCTTTCTCCGAGATTGGTCGAACACCAAGTTTTCGTATATATCTATCTGACGCTACTACATATATACAATATAACATCTCTCACAATCCCTAACATCTAAAATCCATTTCAACTTCCACATGTCATTCTCCGTCTTTATGTATGACGTGGTCAAGAAAGAATCCCGCTAATTCCTCTTGAATTGCTCGTATGCGATCATGTGGTAGGAGTTCATCCCGCATCTGCCACAACTAATTTAAAGAAGGGGGTCAATACATATATATGAATAAAACTCAACACAATTGATGGTAATAAAACAAAATTGTGAATATTGTTTACGTACTTCATATTGTTCGTCAGATTAGCCCCGCTGAGAGGTCAAGTTGTAGATGAACTCGCAAACGTAGTATCCACATAAATTATTCCCGCCTTCCTGCCACAAACACTTTACGAGAAATAGAATTCAATCAAACTGATAATCAAGCATGATAAATGGTATTGATGAAACTAGAATCAATGAGAGATGCGTGGAACTAGCTAGTACTACTTACTTTGGGGTGTGTAAATCGCAGCTCCCTCTGCAGACCCGGAACCATTCCGGTGAACTTTTTCCAAACCCTGCCAGGCAAAGGAAATGATTACTTGGTATCAGCAAATGAACGAAAGTTGCCGATATGGTGCGATAATGATCGATTGAACTTACTTCTGGAGCATTGCAGTCATGTCCGCATAATCCTGGGGATCTTTACGTCTCGAGTCTAAGACAGTTACTATTCCCCGGTCAAGCTTAATCTCTAGCAGAATAAAGTGGAAGCTGCGCACGCATAACTCATCAATTACATTACTGTAACCTTGAATAAGCGAAACCGAATATGCACAAGACAGTAACACTCACTTGAAGTTGTAAGGTAAGAGTATTTTAGCTTTGTTTTGATGTCGAAGTAACGATTGTAGCAAGTTGTCCTCAGTATCTTTGAATCTCTTTTGAACCGACCATTCATTTATGGTATTTGGGTTAATGAACCCAATGTCATAGATTTGTCCTTTTTTGCATTCGATGATCTTCAATCTGCATAATATAGTGAGGATAATTATATATACATGCAATGAAAGAGCTAAGCTATAGAGACTTAATTACAGAAGTAATACTTATGGACAGTAGCAAGTCATGAGTTGTTTGTCGAGGGCATCTTGATTGAATAACTGAAATAACTCCATAAATTCAACAGGAAGCAACTCAACTCCAATGAGGCCGTGCTCACCTTTAATTCTCACCATCATACTATCCTTCCCAGACTTCCTGCAGGTATCCATGTACCATTCATGCAATCTTCGCATCATCCTTGTTAGAGGAGGATGATCAGGTTTGACGAGAGGCTTCCCGTACTCGTATCTGAAGATCTCTGCTACCTCTAACATTTCAAACTCTGCATCATCGCTCAGGTAATCACCAAGATTGGTACCGGGCACTAGCCCCAGATGATTAGCAACTATATAGCTAGACACCTTGAGCGGGGGGCACGATTGCTTCGCCTGTTCGCCGAGCTTGGGAATTATTTCCCCACTTCTTCGTTGTGCTAATCTTGCATCACTGGAAGTACTTCCCGACCGCTGCGCATCTTCATATGTCTTTTTAATACAGCGAACATAGTTGGAATCCAGCGGAGGCAGTGGTGGTCGCTTCAGGGCATCCAGAGTGTGCTTCGCTTTCACTGAATCTACCGTTTCCTTCGGAGGTGGAGGTTTCCGTTCAAAATGGGCCTACACTTCGGCAGCACAGATGTCCGCATTTTCCTCGTCGGTCTTCTCATATGGTAACTTTGGAAGAGGCTTCAGGCTTGGACCAAATTTGTATTTCTTCTCGCCTCTTGTACTACTAGTCGCCGGAGCGGCGGCGTCTCTCTTCCGCCGTTGCTGACGCGGCAGAGTCCGCTGACACGCCGGAGGAAGCGGAGTGCTCCGACGCGCCAGAGGAGCCGGAGGAGGAGGCGGAGTGCCCTCACGTGCCGGAGGAGGCAGAGTGCCCTGATCACTCGCCGGAGGAGGAGGAGGAGGCAGAGTGCCCTGACTCGCTGGAGGAGGAGGAGGAGGAGGCGTCCAGTTTGGAAGCTTGATGTACTCCTTCCTCCATAGACAGGTACTCCTTAAAGCATAAACTAGATTATTCTCCCCTTCACCTGTAGGGTAGTCAAGCTCCAGCTCCTCAAATCTCTCCATTATTTCATCCACCGTCACAACAGCATAGCCATGTGGAATCGGACAGCAATGAAAAGTTCCCTCAGCTTCAGGAGGTACAACAAAGCCGACCGCCGCCTTCAAAGTCAGGTTCTGGCATTTCGTCATTAGCTCGCAATGTTCAGCCTCCATGATACTATCCACGGGGTAGTGAGGAGCCATGAAATCAGGCTGAACAAGCTCCGTAGAAGCCACGCTGCTTCTCCGCTGAGATGGCGGGGTAGCTTCTGGGGCAGCGTCGAAGCAAGGATCTTCATGCCGCTGAGATGGTTGGCCGGTAGCTCGCTAGCTCTCAAGTTCCTCTAGCTTTGCTGTTCTTGCATTGAGCTTCTGAATTTCGCTCGCTTCCACTTTCCTCTTTCTCTCTCGGCTTTTGTAACCACCGCTGTCGGGAAACCCATGCACCCACGAAACGGAGCCTGGTGTGCCTCGTGTTCGTCCAGGGTGCTCAGGATTCCCGAGGGCCTCTGTCAGCTCGTCCTTCTCTCTGTCGGGAATGAATGTCCCTTCCCGCGCTACCTTGATTGCTGCCTGAAGCTTCTTGATGGGTATTGCAAGTTGCTCGTCCGTCCAACGACACCCCTGTTTCTGGGTCCAAAGTTCACCCAACCCCGAAGAACCAAGTCCTTGAACGACCTGGCCAGTGTAATGTCGCTGGTTGGACCCCTTTAGCAAGCAGGTCTTTCTCAACTTTGTCCCACAACGGCCGGGCTTTGTAGTAGCCACCTGACCCCGTGTGATGGTGATACAGCTTCTTTGCAGCATTTTTCTTGTTTGTTAGTGACCTTTTCTTACCCTTCTCCAATTGCTTGTAGGCCGCAAATGCGGGCCAGTGATCTCTTATCTTCTCATATCGACCGGTGAATTCTGGAGTCTTTCCTTTGCCGACAAACTTTGAGTTCAACTCTTTCTTCCAGTTCCTGAATAGTTCTGCCATCTTCTTAAGAGCATACGCCTTGACCTTTGGCTCTATAACTGGGTTATTCAGCTCCTCCTCTGGCAGGAGGCTGAAATTTGTCATCAGCGAGGTCCAAAGATCACCTTTCAGTCTATCGTGGACATAAGATACTTCAGGGCCGTCCTTACTCTTATTCCATTGCACGATGCTGATCGGGACGCTGTCCCTAACAACAACTCCGCACTGATGTACAAATGTGTCCTTGGTCCGCTTGGGAGCAATCGGTTGGCCATCTTTCGCGATTTCTGTGATTGTGAACCTTTCATCCTGGCGCAACCTTTTCTTCGGGCCTCGTCTCCTTACGGAAGTTTGGCTTGATCCGGAGGGCTATAAAAGAAGAAAGAAGCATTAATATATGTACATACCAAAACAATTAATGCATCAAGACATCACAAGCTTAATTAATATATATATACCTCGCAGGACTTTGCAACAGCTCCCTCCTCCGTTCGGTCACCGGAGCCGTCATCATGATCTCCTTCCTCCGCCATTCGGTCACCGGAGCCGTCATGATCTCCTTCCTCCTCCATTGTTGGATTACCCGAGCCGTCATCCTCTCCTTCCTGACCATCGGTGTCGTTGAGAAACGACAAGGGATCAGCATCGGTGAGGATTATATCCCCCAACAACTGTTCTAGTTCTAAGTCTCTTTCCATAGTTTCTACAAATATTACAACATGGAAATATACAAACATGAGAGATGGATATATTAGTGGCAAACATAGACCTATAGCTAATCACAACAGGAATCATATGCATATATGAGCAATGGATTATTTGCGGACCGCCTCTCTCATGCATGTCCGACGTCCCCCCTCATGTCGAAGTTATTGGGGAGGGGGTAGATCGACAACGATGCTCTTTCTTCTAGGGTTTGAGTGGCCTCGATAGTTGGTCGGGCGAGCGGACCGCCTCTCTCTCATGCATGTCTGACGTCCCCCTCATGTCGAAGTTATCGGGGAGGGGGTAGATTGACAATGACGCTCTTTCTTCTAGGGTTTGGGTGGCCTCGATAGTTGGTCGGGCGAGCGGACCGCCTCTCTCTCATGCAGGCATGTCCGACGTCTCCCCCTCATGTTGAAGTTATCAGGAGGGGGTAAATGTTAACTTAGTAACTTAGTAACTTGGTAAGTTATCGGGGAAGTTATCTGGCAGGGGGCTCGGCGTCGCGGCAGGGATGGCGTCGGGGGCGGCGACGAGGAGCTACATCCATGGATCATATATAAAAACTTAGTATGAACAAAAAACTTTCTATGAACATCATTGCTCATATATCAATGCATACATCCATGGATCATCATTGCTCATATATCCATGGTCACATATAAAAACTTTCTATGAACAAAAAAAAGTTCTATGAACAAAAAACTTTCTATGAACAAAAAACTTTCTATGAACAAAAAAGTGGGGCTCACTGGGGGCAAGCAGAGCAAGGGCGGCGGCGCTGGGGAAGGGGGGCTCACTGGGGGGGGGGGGGCGTCGAGGCAGGGGCAAAGGCACGGCGGCGTCGGGGCAGGGCACGGGCGCGGGGAGAGGCGCCGGCGTCGGGGCAGGGAGAGCGTCGGGGCAAAGGGTGTCGGCAAGGGTGTCGACGGCGAGGTGGAGCAGCCTGACGACGTCGACGGGGTAGAGGGCGGCGACGGCGTTGATGGCGAGCTCGGGCAGCCTGTCGTCGTCGTCGGGGGCAACTGCAGAGATGAAATCTGAAAAACGCTAAGTGTTGGCTTATATAGCAAAGCCTTTAGTCCCGGTTGGTGGCACCAACCGGGACCAATGCCCCCCTTTAGTCCCGGTTCGTGCCACCAACCGAGACCAAAGGTCAGTTTTCGTCAGCCCAAAGGGCGGGAAGCAGAGACCTTTGGTCCCGGTTGGTGGCACGAACCGGGACTAAAGGGGGGCATTGGTCCCGGTTGGTGCCACCAACCAGGACTAAAGGTGGGAATTGGTCCCGGTTGGTGCCACCAACCGGGACGAAAGGGGGGGTGCTGCCACGGCCAAAAGTTTAGTCCCACCTCGCTAGTTGAGAGGGCCTCCGAGTGGTTTATAAGCGCCGCTGCGCCAACCACTTCGAGCTCCTCTCTAATGCAGGCGTACGGGCCTAAACACACTCTCTCTGCCTGTGGGCCTACTACGGGCCTGCATCCTGGCCCAACTAGCGGGTTGGGTTTCTAGTCGTATGCAGGCCGTGGTGGCCCAGTAGGCGGCAATTTTTTTTTGATTTTTTCCAGTATTTTTGTTTTGTTTTTTTGCTTTATATCTTCTCTTGTTTCTACTTATAGCTAAATACTTAGAGTTTTTGAGTGATTCTTTTTTGCTTTAGGTCACAAAAATATAAACTTTCTGTTAGTGCCATTAGTTTTCAAATTTGAATAGTTTAAATTTGAATTCTTTGAAATTTGTGTGAATCACTAGTTTGTGAAAAACTTTACTTTAAAAATAGATTTTTGAGTGATTCTTTTTCCTGCTATTTAATATTAGTGTGCTTTATCATTATATTCAATTTGGTAATTTTTAGGTTATTTTAAATGGGTGTTTTAATCAAAAACAGATTTTGTTATTTTAGTTTGCAATTAAAGTTTCTAACAAAATAATACTTTATGACAATTTTTTTTTTCAATTAATGTTTTGAACAAAAAATACTTTGATAATTTTAGTTGCATAAATTTTATATAATTTTAGTTTCAAAAATACTAGAGGTTTATAATTTTGTTACTGAAGAATATTATAGTTTTGTTTTAGTTTATCATAAAACATATTTTAATTGATTCTTTTTAGTTCATTCTTTTTGGCCATTAGAGTTTTATAAAAGTTTTCTAGTTCATTCTTTTTGGTATTAGTTCATTCTTTGAGCTAAATGACCCTGAAATTGAAAAGCACTACAAATGAAGTCTGAAAAGGTTGAAAGTTGTAATGGTATCATCATTTCACCCACATAGCATGGGCTAAAAAGTTGAGAGGGTTACGGCAAAAATTGGATGCACTTCGTGTACAAAATGGACAATCTCTTTCGAAGTATCGGGGTTTCGGACGAAAACTCATCTATTACAAAGTGATTTCATTTTTTGAACCTATTTGAACTCCAGACTTTGTGTGTGTTCAAAATGCACCATTCAAAGCCACATCATAAATTTTCAACCCTTTCTGACTTCATTTGGTATTTTTCATGCATTTACTGATTTTTTGAGCTAAATGACCCTGAAATTGGAAAGCACTACAAATGAAGTATGAAAAGGTTGAAAGTTGGCATGGTATCATCATTTTTTCACCCACATAGCATGTGCTAAAAAGTTGAGAGGGTTACGGCAAAAACTGCATGGACTTCGTGTACAAAATGGACAATCTCTTTCAAAGTATTAGGGTTTCGGACGAAAACTCATCTGTTACAAAGTGATTTCATTTTTTGAACCAATTTGAACTCCAGACTGTTTGTGTGTTCAAAATGCACCATTCAAAGCCACGTCATAAATTTTCAACCCTTTCTGACTTCATTTGGTATTTTTCATGCATTTACTGATTTTTTTGAGCTAAATGACCCTGAAATTGAAAAGAACTACAAATGAAGTCTGAAAAGGTTGAAAGTTGGCATGGTATCATCATTTCACCCACATAGCATGTGCTAAAAAGTTGAGAGGGTTACGACAAAAACTGGATGCACTTTGTGTACAAAATGGACAATCTCTTTCGAAGTATTAGGGTTTCGGACAAAAACTCATCTCTTACAAAGGGATTTCATTTTTTTGAACTTATTTGAACTCCAGACTTTTTGTGTGTTCTAAATGCACCATTCAAAGCCACATCATAAATTTTCAACCCTTTCTGACTTAATTTGGTATTTTTCATGCATTTACTGATTTTTTTGAGCTAAATGACCCTGAAATTGAAAAGCACTACCAATGAAGTCTGAAAAGGTTGAAGTTGGTATGGTATCATCATTTCACCCACATAGCATGTGATAAAAAGTTAAGAGGGTTACGACAAAAACTGGACGCACTTCGTGTACAAAATGGACAATTTCGAAGTATCAGGGTTTCGTACGAAAACTCATTTGTTACAAAAGGCATTTCATTTCTTCACATGTAACTACAGTGATATTCTAGATCAAAGTCATCATCATAATAGTTGTGGAGAGAAAGTCTTCACTTTTTCTTCGCTTGTGTCCTTTGCTTATTGCGTCGTAACCATGGATAATCTTCATCATTTAACAGGGTGCTTGGGTCAGCCTTGACTTTGAAGGGAGGAATTTCATGAAACTTCTCATAATCCTCAGACATGTCTGTCTTGCCCTCCACTCCCACGATGTCTGTTTTCCCTGAAAGAACTATGTGGCCCTTTGGCTCATCGATGATGTATTCGCTTCCTTATCTTTTATTTTTCTCGATTTGGTAGACATGTCCTTGATATGTCTCCAACATATCTATAATTTTTGATTGTTCCATGCTGTTATATTATCATTCTTGAATGTTTTACAAGCATTTTACAATCATTTTATATCATTTTTTAGGACTAAACTATTGACATAGTGCCAAGTGCCAGTTGCTATTTTTTTGCATGTTTTTACATAGCAGAAAATCAATATCAAACGATGTCCAAATGCAGCAAAACTTTTTGTAGAATTTTTATGGATCAGAACACCCAGGATGGGACAGAGCAGCACCTTGGGGGGTGCCCGAGGGGGGCACAACCCACCAGGGCGCGCCTGGGCCCCCAGGCGCTCCCAGGTGGGTTGTGCCCACCTCGGTGGCCTCCCGCACCCCCTCTTTGCCCTATGAAATCCCAAATATTCCAAAACCCTTCGGGGTAACCCTAGATCAGAAGTTCTGCCGCCGCAGGCCTCTGTAGCCACCGAAAACCAATCTAGACCCTTTCCGGCACCCTGCCGGAGTGGGGAATCATCACCGGTGGCCATCTTCATTATCCCGGCGGCCACCACAATGAGGAGGGAGTAGTCCACCCTCGGGGCTGAGGGTTTGTACCAGTAGATATGTGTTTAATCTCTCTCTCTCTCTCTCTCTCTCTCTCGTATTCTTGAGATGTCACGATCTTGATGTATCGCGGGGTTTGTTAATATAGTCGGATCATATGGTGTTTTCCCCTCTCTATCTAGTTGTGATGAATTGAGTTTTTCCCTCTGAGATTTCATTATTATCAGATTGAATACTTTTATGAATTTGAGAACACTTGATATATGTATTGCAATTGAATACTCCTGGTGACAATGGGGTATCGTATTGATTCACTTGATATATGTTTTGGCACTCAACTCGCGGATTCCTGAGGTGACATTGGGGTAATCTATGCATAGGGGTTGATGCACGTTCTTGTCTTTGTTTTTCCGGTAGAAATCTTGGGGCACTCTTTGAAGTTTTTTGTGTTGGATTGAGTATGATGAATATGAATTTTCTTTGGTGTTATTTTAGTAAGACTCTAGGATAGATCGAACGGAAAGAATAGCTTTGTGTTATTTTAGTACGAACTCTTGAACAGATCGAACGGAAAGAATAGCTTTGAGGTGGTTTCGTACCCTACAAACAATTTATTCTTATGTTCTCCGCTAGATAGGAACTTTGGAGTGATTCTTCATCGCACTTTGAGGGGTGGTTATATGATCCAATTATATTAGCATTGTTGAGAGATTGCACTAGCGAAAGTACGGACCATAGGCCTCATTTTCAAGCATTGCAATACCGTTTTTGTGCCTGTTTACTATTTGCTACTTGCTGTTTTTATTTATTCAGATTATAAAAATATATTTCTACCATCAATATTACACTTTTATCACCATCTCTTCGCTGAACTAGTGCACCTTGCCATTGTATTTGGTGTGTTGGGGACACAAGAGATTTCTTGTATTTGGTTGCATGGTTGTTTGAGAGAGACCATCTTCATCCTACACCTCCCACGGATTGATAAACCTTAGGTCATCCACTTGAGGGAAAATTGCTACTGTCCTACAAAACTCTGCGCTTGGAGGCCCAACACGAGTCTACAAGAATAAAGTTTCATAGTAGACATCAAGCTCTTTTCTGGCGCCGTTGCCGGGGAGGTGAGTGCATGAAGGTATATCTTTAGATCTTGCAATCGAATCTTTTAGTTTCTTGTTTTATTACTAGTTTGGTTTATAAAAGAAAACTACATAAAAAAATGGAATTGAGGTTGCATCATATTTTTGATCATCTCTATAATATCTTTATTGAAAATGATGGATCGAAAAATTGTGCTCAATTGTTAGAAGAAGAAGTCAATAAAATATTTGGTACAAAATATTTGAATGATGAGCATGATTGCAATGTTGCTAGTATGAATTCTTTGAATATCCATGATGCTAATGCTATGCAAAGCCATAAGCTTGGGGATGCTATGTTTGATGAAGATGATATTTTTTGTCCACAAATTTTGATGAGAAAATTTATTATGATGAATGCATGCCTCCTATTTATGATGATTATATTGATGAAAGTGGATTTGGAGAGGCCATGCCTTTATTTAATTATGATTCCACTATCTTGGATGAGGCTTCAATTGATTATGACAACAAAGTTGCTATCTATGATGATTATGGTGATGACATGTATGCTATATTGAATAATGATAACCATGAAACTTGTCATCATGATTCTTATTTTCAATCCCATGATAGTTATTTTGTTGAGTTTGCTCCCACTACTATACATGAGAATAATTTTGCTTATGTGGAGAGTAATAAAATTTCTATGCTCATGCATCATGAAAAGAATGCTTTATGTGATAGATATTTTGTTGAATTCATTCTTGATTCTACTGAAAATTATTATGAGAGAGGAACACATGCTTCTACGCATATCAATAATATCAAGTTTCCTCTCTATGTGTTGAAAGTTTTGAAGTTGCACTTGTTTTACCTTCCTATGCTAGTTGATTCTTGCTTCCATGAATTGTTTGCTCACAAAATCCCTATGCATAGGAAGTGGGTTAGACTTAAATGTGCTTGCCATGTGATTCATGATGCTCTTGTTATGTTTCAATTCTTATCTTTTATGCGAGCATCATTGAACTCATCATCCCTAGCTAAAAGGCATTAAAGAAAAGCGCTTGTTGGGAGACAACCCAACACTTTTACCTACTATTTTTGTGTGTTAACATGATTATGCTACTGTAGTAATCATGTTTTATTGCTATTGTTTCAATAAAGTGCCAAGTAAAGCCTTTGGGATAGTGTGGATGGTAGTTAACTTGAATCTGTGCAAAAACAGAAACTTTTGCGCTCATTCCAGGAATGAAAATTCACTGGAACGTGATTTTGATCTGAATTTTTACAGGTGATAGATATACAAATTCCCTAGGTTTTACTATCAGAAGTATGGTTGGAGTACAGATTACTACAGACTGTTCTGTTTTTGACATATTCTGTTTTCAATGCATAGTTTGCTTGTTTTCTAGTTTCTATGGCTTATATTGCTCAATATAAATTGTAGAAATGATATGATACAGTAGGCATTGTGTGGAAATAATTATGAATCTTGTCTTTGACAGTACCAAAGTGAAATGGTTTGCTCTTTATCATACTAACCTATCTCACGAAGTTCCGTTAAGTTTTGTGTGATTGAAGTTTTCAAGTTTTGGGTGAGATGTCGATATGAGGAGAATAAGGAGTGACAAGACCCTAAGCTTGGGGATGCCCAAGGCACCCCAAGGTAATATTCAAGGCAGATCCAAGCAACTAAGCTTGGGGATGCCCCGGAAGGCATCCCCTCTTTCGTCTCCAACATTATCGGTAACCTTACTTGAGGCTATATTTTTATTCATCACATGATATGTGTTTTACTTGGAGCGCCATTTTATTTTGTTAGGATTTTCTTCCTGTTATTTAGAATAATGTTTTGCATCTTTCTTTTCAATAAAAATGTCAAGGATAACCTTTACCATGCTTATTTTGCAAGTATACATGTTGGTGTTTCAAAACAGAAAGTTTATCGCTGTTGCAAAAATTCCCTAGAAAAGTCAGAATGTGATAAAATGTTGAAATTTTTGCATAATAAACTCTGATAAATTTTCTACAGTGTGGTAAAATTTCAGAATTTTTGGAGTTAGGTAAGTATTGATACTCTTGCATTCTTTACAGACTGTACTGTTTTGGCAGATTGCTGTTATATTTGCATTGTTTGCATATGTTTGCTTGTTTAACGATTCTATTTGAGGATAGGAGTATTAAATATGCAGAGGAATTTGGTATGAAATGTTGAATAATAATTTTAGTGATTTGCTACAGTAGAGAATGATAAGGTTTTTGCACTGGTTTATACTAACTTATCTCATGAGTTCTTGTTGAGTTTTGTGTGGATGAAGTTTTTGAGATTTAGGAAAACCGTGATATAAGAGGAATGAAGAAGACACAAGAGCTCAAGCTTGGGGATGCCCAAGTCATCCCAAGATAATAATTCAAGAAGTATCAAGCACCTAAGCTTGGGGATGCCCCGGTAGGCACCCCACCTTTCTTCTTCAACAATTATCGGTTAGTATCGGTTGAGCCTAAGTTTTTGCTTCTTAACATGATGTGTGCTATCCTTGGGATGTCATTTTGTTTTGTTTTTCTTTCCGTTTTAATAAAATACTTAGAACTGAAAGTTTTTAAATAAAATAGAGTCCTCAAATAGTTGCCAGAGAGGCTAGGTAAGCAGCACTCACATCCCGTCAACGAAACTCTTTTCTATGGAATTGCTCTAGTACTTCACTTATATCTTTTTGAGCACGGCGTGCTTTAGTATTTTTGAAGAAATTCTCTCTTGCTTCACTTAAATTAATTTGAGAGAAAGAAATATTGTGCTCATGATCTTCACTTATATTTGTTTGAGCTTATCAAAAGCAACATATGGAAATTAGTTTCAAAGTGATAGATATCCAAGAAGGATATAATAAAAACTTTCATGAAGATCATTGGACAAAATAAACTTGATTCCTTGTAATAGTTTTGAGATATGATGATGTGATATGTGAGTCATGTTGATGAGTAATTGTGCTTTAGTAAGAACTAGCAGTGTTACCCGCACATTTGTGCGGCTGGATTTTTTTACATGTGTGTTTTTTGTATGTAATTGAACATCAAGAAATCGTTACATCAATCACACACATTTATTTATTTCACAAATTAGTACATTGTTCTATGGAGATTGAATATATTGGAATTTCTTTTTAGTTATTAAGTCAACATTATATACCAAATAGAAGCTTGGTCGGATATTTTTTTAGTTGGACAATATAACCAACAAAAACAACATTCATTTAAAAAAAAATAAGTTTATGTGACAACATTGAGATACTATGTGCTATACGTAGTGACCAATCAAGAACCTCCTATTCATGTGATAGAAGTGGAGAATTCAAAATTCCAGTACTCTAATTATCCATATCTAGTATGGAGAAGAATGATTACAACACATTTGAAAGCATGTCCATTTGCAGATAGGAAACTATACCCTAATTCAGTTTAGTCAACACTCTTCTTAAAATCAAACATGATTTATCTATATCTCATACATAAGCACAAATGATGTTCACTTATAATTTCCATTAACGTACTGATATCTTTTTGTATTATAGAAGAATGACAGAAACATACGTGGAGATAGATTAAATCATTACCTACAAATGTATTTTTTTAGGTCTAGACTCAAGTGGAATCTGCAATAAAAAATCATTTCCACTTCTATCAATAGTTTGGACCAAACTGGCCGCTATACATAACTGTATTATACACATGTGCCCATTGGCATAGAAGTTTTTCTTTACATTTTTCTGAAGCTTTGGCACAAAGAGCGGTTTCATTAAGTAAATGTAATGGCATGCATATATATATATTTCTGATTATGTATTCATGCCTAACATTAAACATTTCCTTATTATTTCACATAGCATAGATTTTTCCCATATTTCTTTATACCATGTTTAATAGTTTATAACATATCATGGTAGATATGTCTGTTAGGTTATAATGTCGCAGCCTATGCAAAAATAAAGCTTCCAATCTAGAGTACTCTGTTGTACGAAAGATTGGCTATATATAATAATTTCTTCAGTATTAAAAAACAAAACACTCATCTAGCTGAATAATCCGTTTTCCCTGAAGTATTCTAAGTATTTGGAACAGTTGGAATTCAGACCCTATAGGCAACAATATAGTAATGTATTTTCAAATATCATCTATCAGTTGTTCTTTTAACTATTGTGCGTAATAAATAGAAGCGAGTTCTGTAGATTGACAATGGTCTATATAATGTAAGTAAATATGTACGCACCCAATCAGTAGATTTATGACTTAGATATACCATGTTGATAATCATAAATTAATACTTCATATTCGGAAGATACACATTCAAACATCCAAATCAGTTCCACACATTAGGGACTCCCAGAAGCAACTGATTCGTTTGTTGATTACAGGAGAAGTGGAGGCTCAAATAACTGAAAAAGGTAGTCGTTCCCATCATCCCTAAATTGAGATTGAGGTGTAGTCAAAACGAATATGCAATGTGTGGTTAGTCTAGCCTGAAAAGGCACATGGATTGATGGATTAGAGAGCAATGAACCATCGGATAAGTACCCTATTAATTAGTGCACGTACTGCCATTATGAAAATTTCCTTGTAGCTTATATAAGTATTTCCCATGGTGGAGATTACCGGGATGAAGAACTTTATTCCTTCTCGATAATAAAAGGCCATGAAAGCAACCATCAAGATTATGTCTTAGCTACCAAATGTAATAGCAGTAGCTATGCTTGTTTACAGAATGATGTTAATTGTATTCCCGCAAAAATAATGATTCAAAGTACAGTAATATATATATATATATATATATATATATATATATATATATATATATATAGGTTAATTTGCTGCAAAAAATATAAAGCTAAATATATATATCTTTAGAAAGTACAAAAACTTACAAATGTCATGCACCACCACAGGGTCTTCTAACATATAATAGGACGGGGGGTTAGATCATCTCAGCTTGCACCGTGCATGTGAAACCTATAACTCCAAGCACGACTATATATATATATATATATATATATATATATATATATAGAGAGAGAGAGAGAGAGAGAGAGAGAGAGAGAGAGAGAGAGAGAGAGAGAGAGAGAGAGAGTACGGAAATTTCAAAATATAAGTTTCAAGCGTAGCTCCGCCACTGCTGTCCGGGACTGAAGAAGTGAGCTGGCCGATTGCTGTTGGGACGGCCGACTCGTCGTGCTGCTGTCCGGGTCTGGCGGTGGCTGATGTGTGCCGGTGGCCGATGGCAACGGCCGACAGCTGCTGCGTGCGGATCAGCCGTTGGCGGCTGCTGCTTGTCATCGTGCTCATGTCCAGCGTTATTTGATGCGCCTAGGTTAGGTATACTTTTTCTCTTCCAGCGTTTAGCTGCACCAGTGTGATCCAGGACGCAGAGGCTGCAGCGGACGACTGGTGCGGGACAACAAAGCAGGTACGCGTTCGATAGGAAACTACCTATTGGGAGGCCGTGAGAAAATTGCAGCTGCTTGATTCCTCCCATCCGATTGGCCGTACAGTAGTTGTCCTAATAGTATACGACATTGCCTTTTTTCTTCTTCCCAGGAAAGGATAGGGCTTGGTTTACTTGCGCATGTGACGCATCATATTGGTAAGTTTTCTTGTTGTTTTTTTTTTTGTAAAAATATGTTTCCTTGTTTGCCTACGATCTGATCTGCCGGTGCGTGTCATGCCATCTGTACACAACCATGTTTGTACATGACAGGTTCAATTGTCTCTACGTAACAATATTTGTATGTAACGTTTTTATCTTTAATCTCAACCCTTGATATCTAAAATTAATGGTCAAGATAATTTAATCTGTGTGGATGAACATAATGGCTTGTTTGTCTATTGTCTTAATTATATAATAATAGATAGATAGATATTGGTGTTAAGGTTTGTGATTCCCCATGCAAGCACGAAAGTCAATAGTTATGCAATGAAATTATATGCTACTCGTGGTGCATTATTCGGTGTTAATTATGCTTAATGCTTGCTCATGAGATTATTCGTTTCTTGGTTGGTCGCTTCTCAATCTTTTGCTAGCCTTTATTTTGCACTAAGTATGATCACTACTTGTGCATCCAAAAACCTTTAAACCAGTTTTGCCACATGATTCCACTGTACCTACCTATATGCGGTATTCTTTTGCCGTTCTAAGAAAATTTGTATGTGCCATCTCTAATTTTCAAAATAAAATTCTTTTTTGTGTGCTCGTACCGCTCGCGAGGTGGTGAGGGGTGGCCGATATTTTCCATGCTAGATATGTTATTCTCATGATGAGTGTTTATTCACTTGTCATTGCACGAGAGTAAGGCAAAGGTATTAGGGATGCCCAGCCTCAAAATAAAAAATGAATTTACTTTATGTTGTCAAATAATAAATTCCTTGGAAAGTGTTGGTATGGAGGGCAACCGTGGATTCGGTTAGCCATGGAAAGTGAAAGTATGGTGGAAAAAGGAATAAACTTTATTTTCTGTTTGGGAACCGCCTATGATATATCTAGCATGGAAAGTGTTGGGAGCTCTAAGTCGTTTTCGTTGCTTGGAAAAGTATGCCTCTCAAAATGTTTTTATCTCTAAGTTTTTCGCTTTGAGCTCTGGCACCTCTACAAATCCCTACTTCCCTCCGCGAAGGGCCTTTCTTTTACTGTATGCAATTTTTATTTTTAATTTGAGTCTCCATCTTCTCTTATAAAGCACCAACTAGGGGGCACTATGATCGTACTTGAGCATTGGGTGTAGTTAATATGCGAGTGTGTTTCATGAATGGATCAATGATTGAGCATGATGGGCTAGGGATAACTTAATTTAGCGTTGATATTTTGAAAGACATGGTTGCTTGTTGGTATGCTTGAGTATTTAAGGCTCAGGTCAAAACTAGACTATTGCTTTGAACCATATAAAAGTCCAAATGTCCATGCTATAAAGAAATATGATATGACATGTTAGGCAGCATTCCACATCAAAAATTCTGTTTTTATAATTTACCTACTCGAGGACGAGCAGGAATTAAGCTTGGGGATGCTGATTCGTCTCCAATGTATCTATAATTTTTGATTGTTCCATGATGTTATATTATCATTCTTGGATGTTTTACAAGCATTTTACAATCATTTTATATCATTTTTTGGGACTAACCTATTGACATAGTGCCAAGTGCCAGTTGCTATTTTTTGCATGTTTTTTACATCGCAGAAAATCAATATCAAACGAAGTCCAAATGCAGCGAAACTTTTTGGAGAATTTTTATGGACCAGAACACCCAGGACGGGCCAGAGCAACACCTGGGGTGTGCCCCGAGGGGGGCACAACCCACCAGGGCGCGCCTGGGGACCCAGGCGCGCCCAGGTGGGTTGTGCCCACCTCGGTGGCCTCCCGCACCCCCTCTTTGCCCTATAAAATCCCAAATATTCCAAAACCCTTCGGGGTAACCCTAGATCAGAAGTTTCGCCGCCGCATGCCTCTGTAGCTGCTACCTCTTGAGCACTGGGTTGGTTTTCCCTTGAAGAGGAAAGGGTGATGCAGCAAAGTAGTGTAAGTATTTCCCTCAGTTTTTGAGAACCAAGGTATCAATCCAGTAGGAGGCTACGCGCGAGTCCCTCGCACCTACACAAAACAAATAAATCCTCGCAACCAACGCGATAAGGGGTTGTCAATCCCTACACGGTCACTTACGAGAGTGAGATCTGATAGATATGATAGGATAATATTTTTGGTATTTTTATGATAAAGATGCAAAGTAAAATAAAAGGCAAAGGAAATAACTAAGTGTTGAAAGATTAATATGATGAAGATAGACCCGGGGGCCATAGGTTTCACTAGTGGCTTCTCTCATGAGCATAAGTATTTTACGGTGGGTGAACAAATTACTGTTGAGCAATTGACAGAATTGAGCATAGTTATGACAATATCTAGGTATGATCATGTATATAGGCATCACGTCCGAGACAAGTAGACCGACTCCTGCCTGCATCTACTACTATTACTCCACACATCGACCGCTATCCAGCATGCATCTAGAGTATTAAGTTCGTAAGAACAGAGTAACGCCTTAAGCAAGATGACATGATGTAGAGGGATAAATTCATGCAATATGATAAAAACCCCATCTTGTTATCCTCGATGGCAACAATACAATACGTGCCTTGCTGCCCCTACTGTCACTGGGAAAGGACACCGCAATATTGAACCCAAAGCTAAGCACTTCTCCCATTGCAAGAAAGATCAATCTAGTAGGCCAAACCAAACTGATAATTCGAAGAGACTTGCAAACATAACCAATCATACATAAAAGAATTCAGAAGATTCAAATATTGTTCATAGATAAACTTAATCATAAACCCACAATTCATCGGTCTCAACAAACACACCGCAAAAGAAGATTACATCGAATAGATCTCCACGAGAGGGGGGGGGGGGGAGAACATTGTATTGAGATCCAAAAAGAGAGAGGAAGCCATCTAGCTAATAACTATGGACCCGAAGGTCTGAGGTAAACTACTCACACTTCATTGGAGAGGCTATGGTGTTGATGTAGAAGCCCTCCGTGATGGATGCCCCCTCCGGGGGAGCTCCGAAACAGGCCCCAAGATGGGATCTCGTGGGTACAGAAGGTTGCGGCGGTGGAATTAGGTTTTTGGCTCCGTATCTGATCGTTTGGGGGTACGTAGGTATATATAGGAGGAAGGAGTACGTCGGTGGAGCAACATGGGGCCCACGAGGGTGGAGGGCGCGCCCTAGGGGGGTAGGCGCGCCCCCTACCTCGTGGCTTCCTGGAAGCTTCCTTGACTTAGGGTCCAAGTCTCCTGGATCATGTTCGTTCCGAAAATCACGTTCCCGAAGGTTTCATTCCGTTTGGACTCCGTTTGATATTCTTTTTCTGCGAAACTCTGAAATAGGCAAAAAACAGCAATTCTGGGCTGGGCCTCCGGTTAATAGGTTAGTCCCAAAAATAATATAAAAGTGAATAATAAAGCCCAATAATGTCTAAAATATAAGATAATATAGCATGGAGCAATCAAAAATTATATATACGTTGGAGACATATCAAGCATCCCCAAGCTTAATTCCTGCTCGTCCTCGAGTAGGTAAATGATAAAAACTGAATTTTTGATGCGGAATGCTACCTGGCATAATTTCAATGTAATTCTTCTTAATTGTGGCATGAATATTCAGATCCAAAAGATTCAAGATAAAAGTTCATATTGACATAAAAATAATAATACTTCAAGCATACTAACTAAGCAATTATGTCCTCTCAAAATAACATGGCCAAAGAAAGTTCATCCCTACAAAATCATATAGTTTAGTCATGCTCCATCTTCGTCACACAAGAATGCTCTCATCATGCACAACCCCAATGACAAGCCAAGCAATTGTTTCATACTTTAGTAATCTCAAACTTTATAAACCTTCACGCAATACATGAGCGCGAGCCATGGACATAGCACTATGGGTGGAATAGAATATGATGATGGGGGTTATGTGAAGAAGACAAAAAAGGAGAAAGTCTCACATCAACAAGGCTAATCAATGAGCTATGGAGATGCCCATCGATTGATGTTAATGCAAGGAGTAGGGATTGCCATGCAACAGATGCACTAGAGCTATAAATATACGAAAGCTCAACAAAAGAAACTAAGTGGGTGTGCATCCAACTTACTTGCTCACGAAGACCCAGGGCACTTGAGGAGGCCCATTGTTGGAATATACAAGCCAAGTTCTATAATGAAAAATTCCCACTAGTATATGAATGTGACAAAACAAGAGACTCTCTATCATGAAGATTATGGTGCTACTTTGAAGCACAAGTGTGGTAAAAGGATAGAAACATTGTCCCTTCTCTCTTTTTCTCTCATTTTTTATTCCTCGCTTGGGACAATGCTCTAGAAAATGATGATCATCACACTTCTATTTATTTACAACTCAATGATTACAACTCGATACTAGAACAAAGTATGACTCTATATGAATGCCTCCGGCGGTGTACCAGGATATGCAATGAACCAAGAGTGACATGTATGAAAGAATTATGAACGGTGGCTTTGCCACAAATACTATGTCAACTACATGATCATGCAAAGCAATATGACAATGATGAACATGTCATGATAAACGGAATGGTGGAAAGTTGCATGGCAATATATCTCGGAATGGCTATGGAAATCCCATAATAGGTAGGTATGGTGGCTGTTTTGAGGAAGATATAAGGAGATTTATGTGTGAAAGAGCGTATCATATCACGGGGTTTGGATGCACCGGCGAAGTTTGCACCAACTCTCAATGTGAGAAAGGGCAATGCACGGTACCGAAGAGGCTAGCAATGATGGAAAGGTGAGCGTGCTTATAATCCATGGACTCAACATTAGTCATAAAGAACTCACATACTTATTGCAAAAATCTACAAGTCATCAAAAACCAAGCACTACGCGCATGCTCCTAGGGGGATAGATTGGTAGGAAAAGACCATCGCTCGTCCCCGACCGCCACTCATAAGGAGGACAATCAAAGAACACCTCATGTTTCAAATTTGTTACATAACATTTACCATACGTGCATGCTACGGGACTTGCAAACTTCAACACAAGTATTTCTCAAATTCACAACTACTCAACTAGCACAACTTTAATATCACTACCTCCATGTCTCAAAACAATCATCAAGCATCAAACTTCTCTTAGTATTCAACACACTCATAAGAAAGGTTTTACTATTCTTGAATACCTAGCATATTAGGATTTTTAAGCAAATTACCATGCTATTTAAGACTCTCAAAATAATCTAAGTGAAGCATGAGAGATCAATAGTTTCTATAAAACAAATCCACCACCGTGCTCTAAAAGATATAAGTGAAGTACTAGTGCAAAAACTATATAACTCAAAAGATATAAGTGAAGCACATAGAGTATTCTAATAATTTCCGAATCATGTGTGTCTCTCTCAAAAGGTGTGTACAGCAAGGATGATTGTGGTAAACTAAAAAGCAAAGACTCAAATCATACAATACGCTCCAAGCAAAACACATATCATGTGGTGAATAAAAATATAGCTCCAAGTAAAGTTACCGATGGAAGTAGACGAAAGAGGGGATGCCTTCCGCGGCATCCCCAAGCTTTGGCTTTTTGGTGTCCTTAGATTATCTTGGGGGTGCCATGGGCATCCCCAAGATTAGGCTCTTGCCATTCCTTGTTCCATAATCCATCAGATCTTTCACCCAAAACTTGAAAACTTCACAACACAAAACTCAACAGAAAATCTCGTGAGCTCCGTTAGCGAAAGAAAACAAAAGACCACTTCAAGGTACTGTAATGAACTCATTCTTTATTTATATTGGTATTAAACCTACTGTATTCCAACTTCTCTATGGTTTATAAACTATTTTACTAGCCATAGATTCATCAAAATAAGCAAACAACACACGAAAAACAGAATCTGTAAAAAACAGAACAGTCTGTAGTAATCTGTAACTAACGCAAACTTCTGGAACTCCAAAAAATCAGAAAAAATAGGAAGACCTAGGAAATTTGTTTATTGATCAGAAGCAATTGGAATCAATATTTTATCTCGTTCTGGTGATTTTTAACAATTGTTTTCGTGAACAGAAAGTTTCTGGAATTTTCTGCAAGATCAAATAACTATCATCGAAGAAGATCCTATAGGTTTAACTTGGCACAAACACTAATTAAAACATAAAAACACATCTAACCAGAGGCTAGAACAAATATTTATTCCTAAACATAAGCAAAAAGCAAAAAACTAAAAAATAAAATTGGGTTGCCTCCCAACAAGCGCTATCGTTTAACGCCCCTAGCTAGGCATAATAGCAAGGATATATTTAGGTATTGCCATCTTTGGTTTTAGGGAAAAATAGAGCAAACTACATGTAATTAATCTTTCTATTTTGACAAAGTACATGGCCATTAATGGTAGAAGAAAGATTAAGTATGTTGCGGAAATTGGCATCTAGGCTAGCTTTTATTTATTTGATAGATTCGTTTTGGTAAGAAAGCAAAAGAGATGTGATTTCAACTTTCTCGTTAATGGGGTGCCCAAATATAGTTTTCATCTTTTCATAGGTATCTATGGGGTCCCCTTTGAGAAAACCCTCTTCAAAAATAGAATCTAAAACTTGTTTGAATGAAGCGGGCAACCCAACATAAAAGCTCTTTAAGTAAACCTCAATTTGGTATTGAGGTACATAGCTAGCCCGGATCCTTAATAACCTATCCAAGCATCTTTCAAAGATTCATTGAGTAAATAATGAAATATTCCAGAATCTTCTTCATCAAAATTGCTAAGGTTTTCATTGATAACTCTGGCAGGTTTTTCCATAGTATTTTTATTTATGAGTTTAGATAAGATAGCAGGATTGTCTAAAGTGCTAAAACTTGGGAGAGGAACCCCAACACTTTTTGGTTCCGACATGGCAAGGGAAAATTGAACGAAAAGAGGCATCCGGAAAAGAGGGGGCGAATAAAACGGCAAGGGTGAAGTGGGGGAGAGGAAAACGAGAGGCAAATGGCAAATAATGTAATGCGGGAGATAAGAGTTTATGATGGGTACTTGGTATGTTGACTTTTGCGTAGACCTCGCCGGCAACGGCGCGAGAAATCCTTCTTGCTACCTCTTGAGCACTGCATTGGTTTTCCCTTGAAGAGGAAAGGGTGATGCAGCAAAGTAGCGTAAGTATTTCCCTCAGTTTTTGAGAACCAAGGTATCAATCCAGTAGGAGGCTACGCGCGAGTCCCTCGCACCTACACAAAACAAATAAATCCTCGCAACCAATGCGATAAGGGGTTGTCAATCCCTACACGGTCACTTACGAGAGTGAGATCTGATAGATATGATAGGATACTATTTTTGGTATTTTTATGATAAAGATGCAAAGTAAAATAAAAGGCAAAGGAAATAACTAAGTGTTGAAAGATTAATATGATGAAGATAGACCCGGGGGCCATAGGTTTCACTAGTGGCTTCTCTCATGAGCATAAGTATTTTACGGTGGGTGAACAAATTACTGTTGGGCAATTGACAGAATTGAGCACAGTTATGAGAATATCTAGGTATGATCATGTATATAGGCATCACGTCCGAGACAAGTAGACCGACTCCTGCCTGCATCTACTACTATTACTCGACACATCGACGGCTATCTAGCATGCATCTAGAGTATTAAGTTCATAAGAACAGAGTAATGCCTTAAGCAAGATGACATGATGTAGAGGGATAAATTCATGCAATATGATAAAAACCCCATCTTGTTATCCTCGATGGCAACAATACAATACGTGCCTTGCTGCCCCTACTGTCACTGGGAAAGGACACCGCAAGATTGAACCCAAAGCTAAGCACTTCTCCCATTGCAAGAAAGATCAATCTAGTAGGCCAAACCAAACTGATAATCCGAAGAGACTTGCAAAGATAACCAATCATACATAAAAGAATTCAGAAGATTCAAATATTGTTCATAGATAAACTTGATCATAAACCCACAATTCATCGGTCTCAACAAACACACCGCAAAAGATGATTACATCGAATAGATCTCCACGAGAGAGGGGGAGAACATTGTATTGAGATCCAAAAAGAGAGAGGAAGCCATCTAGCTAATAACTATGGACCCGAAGGTCTAAGGTAAACTACTCACACTTCATTGGAGAGGCTATGGTGTTGATGTAGAAGACCTCCGTGATGGATGTCCCCTCCGGCGGAGCTCCGAAACAGGCCCCAAGATGGGATCTTGTGGGTACAGAAGGTTGCGGCGGTGGAATTAGGTTTTTGGCTCCGTATCTGATCGTTTGGGGGTACGTAGGTATATATAGGAGGAAGGAGTACGTCGGTGGAGCAACGTGGGGCCCACGAGGGTGGAGGGTGCGCCCTAGGGGGGTAGGCGCGCCCCCTACCTCGTGGCTTCCTGGAAGCTTCCTTGACTTAGGGTCCAAGTCTCCTGGACCATGTTCGTTCCGAAAATCACGTTCCCGAAGGTTTCATTCCGTTTGGACTCCGTTTGATATTCTTTTTCCGCGAAACTCTGAAATAGGCAAAAAACAGCAATTCTGGGTTGGGCCTCCGGTTAATAGGTTAGTCCCAAAAATAATATAAAAGTGAATAATAAAGCCCAATAATGTCCAAAACAGAAGATAATATAGCATGGAGCAATCAAAAATTATAGATACGTTGGAGACGTATCAGTAGCCACTGAAACAAATCTGGACCCTTTCCGGTACCCTGCCGGAGTGGGGAATCATCACCGGTGGCCATCTTCATCACCCCGGCGGCCACCACGATGAGGAGGGGGTAGTCCACCCTCGGGGATGAGGGTTTGTACCAGTAGCTATGTGTTTAATCTCTCCGTCTCTCGTGTTCTTGAGATGTCACGATCTTGATGTATCGCGGGTTTTGTTAATATAGTCAGATCATATGGTGTTTTCCCCTCTCTATCTAGTTGTGATGAATTGAGTTTTCCCTTTGAGATTTCGTTGTTATCGGATTGAATACTTTTATGGATTTGAGAACACTTGATATATGTCTTGCAATTGATTACTCGTGGTGACAATGGGGTATCGTATTGATTCACTTGATATATGTTTTGGCACTCAACTCGCAGATTCCCGAGGTGACATTGGGGTAATCTATGCATAGGGGTTGATGCATGTTCTTGTCTTTGTCTCTCCGATAGAAATCTTGGGGCACTCTTTGAAGTTCTTTGTGTTGGATTGAGTATTATGAATATGAATTTGCTTTGGTGTTATTTTAGTACAAACTCTAGGATAGATCGAACAAAAAGAATAGCTTTGTGTTATTTTAGTACAAACTCTTGAACAGATCGAACGGAAAGAATAGCTTTGAGGTGGTTTCGTACCCTACAAACAATTTATTCTTATGTTCTCCGCTAGATAGGAACTTTGGAGTGATTCTTCATTGCACTTTGAGAGGTGGTTATATGATCCAATTATATTAGCACTGTTGAGAGATTGCACTAGCGAAAGTACGGACCCTAGGCCTCATTTTCAAGCATTGCAATACCGTTTTTGTGCCCGTTTACTATTTGCTACCTTGCTGTTTTTATTTATTCAGATTATAAAAATATATTTCTACCATCAATATTACACTTTTGTCACCATCTCTTCGCCGAACTAGTGCACCTATACAATTTGCCATTGTATTGGGTGTGTTGGGGACACAAGAGATTTCTTGTATTTGGTTACAGGGTTGTTCGAGAGAGACCATCTTCATCCTACACCTCCCACGGATTGATAAACCTTAGGTCATCCACTTGAGGGAAAATTGCTACTGTCCTACCAAACTCTGCGCTTGGAGGCCTGATACGTCTCCAACTATCGGATGTAGGGTTCCGGCAAAACCCTTAAGGTTCGAACTCTGGGGTGCGCGCGAAGTCTTTCCCTCCTACCGATCCACGCCCTAGCTCTCTAAGATCTTGCGGACGAACTCGACGAACTTACAACACAGAAAGACACGAGATTTATACTGGTTCGGGCCACCGTTGTGGTGTAATACCCTACTCCAGTGTGGTGGTGGTGGATTGCCTCTTGGGCTGATGATGAACAGTACAAGGGGAAGAACATCCTCCTGAGGTTGAGGTGTTCTTGTGCTAGGGTAGGCTCTCGATCGGATCAGATCAAGTTGAGATGCCCCTACTATGGTGGCTAGTTCTACTTATATAAGCCCTGGTCCTCTTCCCAAATATCGAGCGGGAAGGGAGCCAACAACGGCGAGCAAATTTGAAGGGGGACAACTAGTACAAGCTATCCTGACAAAAGTGGTCTTCGCCTACGAAAGGCTCTGGTGGTGACGCCGTCTTGGGCTCCACGATGATCTCCTCCTTGCCGTCCCGCTGGTCTTGGTCTCGTTGCACCGATATGGCAACCTTTGCCTGATGCCTTGGTACTCCTCGCCTGCGCTGGCCTCCTTAGCACCAAAGTGGAAACAAGGACACTGCGCGTGCTGGCGCCCGCCTGGTGTCGATCGTCATGGATCACGTCACGAAAGCCTCGTGAGGTTTGCCCCGCCTTGATATCTCCGCTCCTCGTGAGCCTGCCTGGCTGGGCCACTCCTGAGGAGGTCTTGCGTCGTCCGCCTCGCGAGGCTTGGCCCCTCGCGAGGGTCTTGGATGCTTTGCTGATGAAGATGGGCTGTACGGGCCCGCTATCTTAGCCACACCGTGGGCCGCAGGCAGGCAAGTCTGGGAACCCCCGTTCCCAGAACACCGACAGTAGCCCCTGGGCCCAAGGTGCACTCGGGCTTGGCTTCACGGCGAAGCCAAGGGTCAAGTACGGAGCACCGCGGGCCCCAAAAGCTTGCGGCCTCGGTTGGCGTGTCGGTTGATTGGACGTGGGCGTCTCTGCTTCCCCACGCTGCCTCGGCAACTGCTCGGCTTGAAAAGTCCCTGCGACATGCAAGGAAAACCATCATTACCTATGATCGTGGGAGGCACCGGTTGGCCTTCTTTTGCTATAAATGGGGAGGGGGCAGAGCCCCTGTCGCCCATCTCTTTCTTGCTCGCTTGCTTCTTCCTCATTGCTCCATCGCTAGCAGCAATGGCGCCTATCAGAAGGTTCTCCGCTGAAGAGAAGGGAAAGGCCCCCCGCGACGATCCGGGGCCGCTCCCGCCGAAGAAGAGGTCGGTCCACCGCCATGATGAAACGGCGATGCAGGTGGTGACGAGGCCTTGGTGCGAGCGGCCTCCTCCAGGATATCCGCTACTCTTGTACGCCCGAGCCGAGGGCTCAGGAGGACGGAGCGACGAGCGGCGTCACCCGCGCAGTGCCCGCGGTCGCCGCGCCACGGCAACTCGCGCTGTCGCCCCCTGAATCCACGCCGCGGACTCCTCACGCGAGCTTGTGCTGTGGGCGCTGATGCCTCCAAGCTCTTGGATCTGCTTCCCGCGGTTCTTCTCCGACGTGATGCCGCCGAGGGGCCCCCTCGAGCTCTGGTTGCAGCACGCCGGCTGCGACGCTCCGGCGATCGGGGCAGAGATCGAAGTGGTCCCCAACGGCAAGATCTTCATGACCCGCGGCTGGGGAGAGGTCGCGCGGGTCTGCCGCGCGAGGGGCGCCCTCGCGATCCACTTCGAGTACGACGGTGCCTCCACACTCTTCTTCAAGGTCTTCGATGCGGAGGGCCGCCACCTGGAGTGTTGCTTTGGGGAGGAGCGCCAGGCTGGTGCGCGCCCCGCTCGCGGCCACTCCAGTAGCAGCAGCCCTCGGGAGTCCCGTAGTTCTCCTGAGCTCTATGAGACTCCGGAGACGAGCGATGACAGCTACGTGCCCCCGAGCTCTCGCCGCGCTCGGAGCAAAGCTGCGGCGTCCGGCCGTCGTCGCCGCTGATCTGGATAGGGCTGGCGCCGGCCTCCCGCGGCCCACTGTTTATGATGGCGTCCGCCATGGGAGGGTGTAGATTGGATCTTTCTTAGCTCTAGCTTTTGTTCCCTGCAAAGAACCATGAAGTACCCCTGTGGGGGTGTGTAAAGGGTCTGTAATGTCTTTTGCGCTCATCTTCCTTGTTATAAAAATTTGCGAATGCATGTCCTGTCGAGGCTCGGTCTCCCCTTTCTTCCCTCGTGATAGCTTGTTGCTCTACGCTGACAGGTCCCGGTCCCCAGGCAGGCTACAACCATCGCTGGTATGTCAGGTCGCGTGCCGTGGTCAAGGCTAGGAGGTGTGCGGCCCGAGGTCCAGTAAGAGCCCCTGAGGCGCGATGCTCAGGAGGTCCCCTTTAGCGCTCAAGAAGCCATGGTAAGGCAAGAAAGGGAGCTGAAGTGGCCACAACAGGGTTGCGGCAAGCGTGACCCTTAGGCCCCAACAATCAGCCAATTCGAGAACGGGACTTATCTTGTTGATTCCGTGGTGATTCCTTGTGGTGCGCTAGGCCTACGCGCCAGCTCGTGCGACATAGGTTGGTCGGTCCATACGTGTTTCCCTCCTCCCATGATCTCCTTAGTTCTCTACGTCCTCAGGTCCCGGCCCTCGAGCGAGCTCAGCCGCCGCTGGTATGCTAGGTCGCGATGCCGTGGTCAAGGCCAGGGGGTGAGGGCTGGAGAGCCAGTAAGAGCTCCTGAGTCGCGATGCTCAGGAGCCCCCCTTTTAACGCGCAAGCGGATTGCACGGGAGAAAAGGAGACTCGCGGTGCCGCCTGCTATTCTCCTCATGAGATCCCTGTGAACTGGCACAAGAAGAAACACGGTTTTCCGTTATGGTTGCCAGCCGGCCGCTGGTTGTTCCGCGAAGAGGCGTGGGCACTGAGGGCCTGGTGAGGTGACGTGCGCGGGGCATGCCGCGAGCCAGAGCTCGACCGCTCAGGTTTGTCGACGTGGCAGGGACGGACCCATGCACCAGTGCCGTGCCAATGTGAGGAGGCCCCGTGGGAGGCGACGATCGAGCAGGTGACAACCGTAGGCAGGTTAAGCATGGAAGGCAAATCAGCTTGAGTAAATGCAGAAAGATACTTGCCACCGGGTCTGGCCCGAGCGGCTTGGGGATGATGCAGCCCGAGGGGCGCCCCCAGCAAGGTAAACAAAAGACATAAGCAAAGGGATACATGCCACAAGGACGGACCCATGCGGCCTGGGAATAATGCAGCCCGAGGGGCGCTCCCAGCTAAACGAGCTTGGAAAATGTCACCTGGTTCTGTTGACGAAGTAGAGTTGGTGCAACTGAAGGCGTGCGTCGAAGGAATGATTCTTCACGAGCCACCGGGGCCCTGAGCCTCGGGAGGCTCTGGGGGCTCGGGAGGTTCCCTGAAGACCGTCTCCATCTCTTCCAGGATGACATGGTACCTGGCCTCCTGAGCCGCCAGGACACGCCGCATGTTGCGCTGATAGGCTGACGCCACACTCGGCAAGCCGAAGGGCATGCGAACATAGCTGTGTGGTGGGCCCTCGCAACGGCCCACGCGCGAAGGCCAGAAACGCTTCTGAGAAGCGTCCCTGTTGAGCCCTGGGACGTCGATGCAGACGCGCAGCCCAGCATCCTCGCCTGGATGGGGAGCTGCGCCTTGCGAGCGGCTGTCGCCGCGCATGGCTCTTGCGTCTTGCAGTTCCTGAGTAGTCTTGGTGATGAACTCTTGAGCGGCGGGCACTCCTTGCCCTGTGTTCTCCTGAGGGAAATGTGCCGCGAAGCACACTTCCAAGTGGTGCCCAAGCGCCTCCCTCGTGAGGTTGGCAAGGTCTGAGGCCCTCCAGAAGAGAGCCCCCAAGCCCTGCCCGAGGAGGGTGCTGGGCACGCCTTCCTATGCGACGGAGGGAGGCGCCCCTGGCGCGGGCGTTGATCCTGACGAGGTTCCAGCTACGACGCCATCCTCCTGAGGTCCGGCGCGACGCAGCTGCTTCTTCTTGGGGATGCCTCCGGAGGGCCCTCACTTCTGTTGTCGGGGTCGCCAATTGCTGCAGCTTGGAAGGCGCGCTCGAGGGAGCACACCACGTCTCTTTCTCACATGGGACCGTGATGATCCTGCCGCTTCCCGGCATCTTGAGGACATTGCAGTCGTGATGGGTGACTGCCATGAACTTGGCCAGGGCTGGATACCCGAGGATGGCGTTGTACGGTAGGCGGATGTGCGCGACGTCGAAGTCGATGAGCTCGGTGCGGTAGTTCTTGCGCTCCCCGAAGGTGACAGGCAGGCGGACCTGCCCAATCGGTGTTGTGGAGCCATCGGTCACTCCCGAGAAAGGCTTGGTAGGCTGAAGCTGCTCATATGGCACTTGGAGGTTGTCGAACGTGTCGACGGACATGACGTTGAGTCCTGCGCCGCCGTCGATGAGGGTCTTGGTGACCTGCACATTGCTGATGACCGGAGAGCACAACATTGGGAGGACGCCAGCGGTTGCTGCGCACTTGAGCTGGTCTGCCGAGTTGAAGGTGATGGCGCACTGGGACCATTTGAGCGGGCGCGTGGCCTCGAGCTTGGGGAGGACTGCGTTCACTTCACGAGCAAACTGTTTGAAGATGCGCTGCGAAGCTGGGGCCTGCGCGCCGCCCAAGATGCAGGCGATTGCACGCGGCTCCTGGAAGCCACCAGCCCCCTTGTCCTGGTGGTGATCGTCGTTCCTTCTTGGTGGCGGCGGCAGCGGGGGAAGACCGGCGTTGCCCTGAGGACGGTCCTCACGAGATTGATCCCTCCAAGCGCCCTCGCGAGGATGGTCCTGCCAGCGGTCCTCACGAGGCCTGTCGCGCCACTCCTGGCGCGGGCCATGGTCGTCCCAGTGTCCGCCTCCACGTCCTCCTCCGCGGTCGTAGCCCCGGTCGCTACGCTCGGGGCGTCGACCGAAGCATCCTTCGCGAATGGCTCTGAGCTCTTGACAGCCGCTGGTGTTGTGGGTGTTTAGGTTGTGGAAGGCACAGAACGACCGGCTGTTCTTAGATGACTCGGGCTGATCTCTGCCCCGCTTGGTGTCCGGCTCCGATGCGAGCACAACCGCTTCCTTACGCTCCACGTCCTTGGCCTTGTCCTTCTTCTCCTCTGCTCCCGCAGCTGGCAGCTCAAGGAGGGAAAGGCACCCCTCCACAGCTCTCGCGCACTTGGTCGCCAGGTTGAACAACTCCTGAGATGTGCACAGCTCCTCGTGGATAGCGAGCTCTTCCTTCATCTTGACATCACGGACGCCGTCTGAGAACGCGGAGATGATGGCCTCGTCCGTGACCTTGGGGATCTTGAGACGAGTGTTGTTGAAGCGCTGGATGTACTTCTGGAGGGTCTCCCCTGGCTGTTGCTTGATGCGGCGCAGGTCGCCCGCGGCCGGCGGGCGGTCGCGGGTGCCTTGGAAGTTGGCGACGAAGCGCTCGCGCATCTCATCCCATGAGGAGATCGAGCAGTGCTGCGGGTTCAGGAGCCAGGAGCGGGCACCATCCTTGAGAGCCATGGGAAACCAGTTCGCCATGACTTTCTCGTCGCCGTTGGATGCTTCGATGCTCAGCTCGTAGAGCTGCAGGAACTCCACGGGATCGGCGGTGCCGTCGTAGCGGGGAGGCAGATCCGGCTTGAACTTGCCCGACCAGGCGACGCTACGTAGCTCGGGGGTGAAGGCGCGGCAGCCGGCCGTGGTTGCCGGGGCCCACCTCGAAGGTGGAGCTTGGTCTTGATGAGGTCCACACACTGCCGCCGCAGGCGGCACTCAGTCTTGACGAGGCGGTGCCGGGAGCGCTGGTGTAGCTTCTCGCGGTCGAGGGATTTCTTGACAGCTTCTCTCTTCGCGCGCGGGCGCCTGGCGTGGTGGGTCACACCGTGGGGCCGCGCGCCTTGGTGCCAAGGCACCGTCTTGGGGCAGAGGTGGTGGAGGCGCGCCATGAGCCTCGTCGCCCGTGGCTGGCGGAGGGTGAGGCAGAGAGAGGGACGGCGCCAGGGAGCCCCCTGCGGCGCGGACGAGCTTGGCGACGCGATCGAGCCACTCCTCGTAGAGGTCGTCGACCGGGCGGTAGTGCAGAAGCTCGTTCACCGTGAGAAGCATGGCCCACGCCTCCATGGGAGCGCGGCGAGCATGAGACGAAGAATCGGCCGGGGTTAGCGACGGAGTGGCGATGCAGCCGTCCTGCCGCACCGATGGATGCAGCGAGGACGCCTGCTGCTCGTTCCCCGCCGGGCCGGTGGCAGCGTTGGCGGCGGGAGACGGAGAACGACGAGCTGGCCCGCCGACAGGAGCATTCTGAGCAACGCGGGCGGTGAGGGCAGCTCGGCGCTCAGCTCGAGCACGGTGAACGTCCGCCATGGGAACGACGGAGCGACAGAGCGACGGATCGACGAGAAGGGAGCTACGGCGCACCCCTACCTGGCGCGCCAAATGTCGGATGTGGGGTTCGGAAAAAACCCTTAAGGTTCAAACTCTGGGGTGCACGCGAAGTCTTTCCCTCCTACCGATCCACGCCCTAGCTCTCTAAGATCTTGCGGACGAACTCGCAACACAGAAAGACACGAGATTTATACTAGTTCGGGCCACCGTTGTGGTGTAATACCCTACTCCAGTGTGGTGGTGGTGGATTGCCTCTTGGGCTGATGATGAACAGTACAAGGGGAAGAACAGCCTCCTGAGGTTGAGGTGTTCTTGTGCTAGGGTAGGCTCTCGATCGGATCAGATCAAGTTGAGATGCCCCTACTGTGGTGGCTAGTTCTACTTATATAAGCCCTGGTCCTCTTCCCAAATATCGAGCGGGAAGGGAGCCAACAACGGCGGGCAAATTTGAAGGGGGACAACTAGTACAAGCTATCCTGACAAAAGTGGTCTTCGCCTGCGAAAGGCTCTGGTGGTGACGCCGTCTTGGGCTCCACGATGATCTCCGCCTTGCTGTCCCGCTGGTCTTGGTCTCGTTGCACCGATATGGCAACCTTTGCCTGATGCCTCGGTACTCCTCGCCTGCGCTGGCCTCCTTAGCACCAAAGTGGAAACAAGGACGCTGTGCGCGCTGGCGCCCGCCTGGTGTCAATCGTCATGGCTCACGTCACGAAAGCCTCGTGAGGTTTGCCCCGCCTTGATATCTCCGCTCCTCGTGAGCCTGCCTGGCTGGGCCACTCCTGAGGAGGTCTTGCGTCGTCCGCCTCGCGAGGGTCTTGGATGCTTTGCTGATGAAAATGGGCTGTACGGGCCCGCTAGCTTAGCCACGCCATGGCCGCAGGCAGGCAAGTCCGTAGTAAAATAACACGAAGCTATTCTTTCCGTTCGATCTATCCTAGAGTTCGTACTAGAATAACACTTTAAGACACAAATCAACCAAAACCCTAATGTCACCTCAAGTATCCGTGGGTATGATTATACGATATGCATCACACAATCTCAGATTCATCTATTCAACCAACACAAAGAACTTCAAAGAATGCCCCATAGTTTCTATCGGAGAGTTAAGACGAAAACGTGTGCCAACCCCTATGCATAAGTTCACAAGGTCACTGAACCCGCAAGTTGATCACCAAAACATACATCAAGTAGATCACGTGAATATCCCATTGTCACCATAGATAAGCACATGCAAGACATACATCAAGTGTTCTCAAATCCTTAAAGACTCAATCCGATAAGATAACTTCAAAGGGAAAACTCAATCCATTACAAGAGAGTAGAGAGGGAGAAACATCATATGATCCAACTGTAATAGCAAAGCTCGCGATACATCAAGATCGTGCCAAATCAAGAACACGAGAGAGAGAGAGAGATCAAACACATAGCTACTGGTACATACCCTCAGCCGCGAGGGTGAACTACTCCCTCCTCGTCATGGAGAGCGCCGGGATGATGAAGATGACCACTGGTGAGGGATCCCCCCTCCGGCAGGGTGCCAGAACAGGGTCCCGATTGGTTTTTGGTGGCTACAGAGGCTTGCGGCGGCGGAACTCCCGATCTAGGTTTCTTTCTGGAAGTTTGGGTATATATGAGAGGTATTGGCGTCGGGAACAACTCAGGGGGTCTCCGGGCTGTCCACGAGGCAGGGGGCGCGCCCGGGGGGGGGGGGGGGGTGGGCATGCCCCCTACCCTCGTGGGCAGCCTGGGACTCTTATGGTCCATCTCCAATGCTCCGTGGGCTTCTTCCGGTCCAAAAATAACTCCGTCAAATTTCAGGTCAATTGGACTCCATTTGGTTTTCCTTTTCTGCGATACTCAAAAACAAGGAAAAAACAGAAACTGGCACTGGGCTCTGGGTTAATAGGTTAGTCCCAAAAATCATATAAAATAGCATATAAATGCATATAAAACATCCTAGGTGGATAATATAATAACATGGAACAATAAAAAATTATAGATACATTGGCGATGTATTAAGCATCCCCAAGCTTAATTCCTGCTCGTCCTCGAGTAGGTAAATGATAAAAACAAAATTTTTGATGTGGAATGCTACCTAACATAATTATCAATGTAATTTTCTTTATTGTGGCATGAATGTTCAGATCCGAAAGATTCAAGACAAAAGTTTAATATTGACATAAAACCGATAATACTTCAAGCATACTAACAAAGCAATTATGTCTTCTCAAAATAACATGGCCAAAGAAAGTTCATCCCTTCAAAATCATATAGTTTAGCTATGCTCCATCTTCGTCACACAAAATATTCAAATCATGCTCAACCCCGGTTTCAGCCAAGCAATTGTTTCATACTTAAGAATTTTCAACCTTTTTCAACTTTCACGCAATACATGAGCGTGAGCCATGGGCATAGCACTATAGGTGGAATAGAATATGATAATGGGTGTTGTGTGGAGAAGACAAAAAAGGAGAAAGTCTCACATTGACACGGCTAATCAACGGGATAGGGAGATGCCCATCAATTGATGTCAATGCAAGGAGTATGGATTGCCATGCAACGGATGAACTAGAGCTATAAATGTATGAAAGCTCAACAAAAGAAACTAAGTGGGTGTGCATCCAACTTGCTTGCTCATGGAGACCTAGGGCATTTGAGGAAACCCAACGTTGGAATACACAAGCCAAGTTCTATAATGAAAAATTCCCACTAGTATATGAAAGTGAAAAAATAAGAGACTCTCTATCATAAAGATCATGGTGCTACTTTGAAGCACAAGTGGGGAAAAGGACAGTAACATTGTCCCTCATTTTTTCTTTTTTTCTTTTTTTTTGGCCTTTTTTTCTTTTTTGGGACAATGCTCTATTAATGATGATCATCACACTTCTATTTATTTACAACTCAAGGATTACAACTCGATACTAGAACAAAATATGACTCTATATGAATGCCTCCGATGGTGTACCGGGATGGGCAATGAATCAAGAGTGACATGTATGATAAGTTATGCATGGTGGCTTTGCCACAAATACGATGTCAAATACATGATCATGCATGGCAATATGACAATGATGAAGCGTGTCATAATAAACAAAACGGTGGAAAGTTGCATGGCAATATATCTCGGAATGGCTATGGAAATGCCATAATAGGTAGGTATGGTGGCTGTTTATGAGGAAGATATAAGGAGGTTTTTGTGTGATAGAGCGTATCATATCACGGGGTTTGGATGTACCGGTGAAGTTTGCACCAACTCTCGAGGTGAGAAAGGGCAATGCACGGTACCGAAGAGGCTAGCAATGATGGAAGGATGAGAGTGCGTATAATCCATGGACTCAACATTAGTCATAATGAACTCACATACTTATTGCAAAAATCTACAAGTCATCAAAACAAAGTACTACCCTCATGCCCCTAGGGGAAGGGTTGGTAGGAGTTAACCATCGCGCGATCCCGACCTCCACACAAAGGATGACAATCAAAGAAATACCTCAGGCTTTAAATTTGTCACACAACGGTTACCATACGTGCATGCTATGGGACTTGCAAACCTCATCACAAGTATTTCTCAAATTCACAATTACTCAACTAGCATGAATCTAATATCACCATCCTCATATCTCAAAACAATTATCAAGTATCAAACTTCTCATAGTATTCAATGCACTCTATATGAAAGTTTTTATTATACCCTTCTTGGATGCCCATCATATTAGGACTAAATTCATAACCTAAGAAAATTACCATGCTGTTCTAAAGACTCTAAAAATAATATAAGTGAAGCATGAGAGTTCATCTATTTCTTCAAAATAAAACCACCGCCGTGCTCTAAAAAGATATACGTGAAGCACTAGAGCAAAAGACAAACTACTCCAAAAGGTATAAGTAAAGATCAATGAGTAGTCGAATAATTATGCAACTATGTGAAGACTCTCAAACATTTAAGAATTTCAGATCTTGAGATATTATTCAAACAGCAAGAAAAACAAAACAAAATAAAATGACGCTCCAAGAAAAACACATATCATGTGGTGAATAAAAATATAGCATCAAGTAAAGTTACCGATGGATGAAGACGAAAGAGGGGATGCCATCCAGGGCATCCCCAAGCTTAGGCTCTTGGTTGTCCTTTAATATTGCCTTGGGGTGCCTTGGGTATCCCCAATCTTAGGCTCTTTCCACTCCTTATTCCATAATCCATCAAATCTTTACCCAAAAACTTGAAAACTTCACAACACAAAACTCAACAAAAAATCTCATGAGCTCCGTTAGCGAAATAAAACAAACCACCACTTTAAGGTACTGTAATGAACTAATTATTTATTTGTATTGGTGTTAAACCTACTGTATTCCAACTTCTTTATGGTTCATAACCTCCGATACTAGCCATAGATTCATCAAAATAAGCAAACAACACACGAAAAACAGAATCTGTCAAAAAACAGAACAGTCTGTAGCAATCTGTATCAAACACAAACTTCTGGAACCCCAAAAATTCTACCAAATTAGGAAGTCCTAGATAATTTGTTTATTAATATTCTGCAAAAATAATCAACTGAAAAGCACGTTTCTGTGATTTATGAAAACTAATCTCGTGCGTGCAAAGTTTCTGTTTTTTACAGCAAGATCAAATAACTATCACCGTAGGTTATCCTAAAGGTTCTACTTGGCACTTTATTGAAACAAAAGCTATAAAACATGATTACTACAGTATCTTAATCATGTGTACAGACAAAAACAGTAAGGGTAAATATTGGGTTGTCTCCCAAGAAGCGCTTTTCTTTAATGCCTTTCTAGCTAGGCATGATGATTTCAATGATGCTCGCATAAAAGATAAGAATTGAAACATAAAGAGAGCATCATGAAGAATATAACTAGCACATTTAAGCCTAGCCCACTTCCTATGCATAGGGATTTTGTGAGCAAACAACTTATGGGAACAAGAATCAACTAGCATAGGAAGGTAAAACAAGCATAGCTTTAAGATTTTCAACACATAGAGAGGAAACTTGATATTACTGCAATTCCTACAAGCATATGTTCCTCTCTCATAATAATTTTCAGTAGCATCATGAATGAATTCAACAATATAACTATCACATAAAGCACTCTTTTCATGAGCCACAAGCATAGCAATTTTACTACTCTCCACATAAGCAAACTTCTTCTGATGAATAGTAGTGGGAGCAAACTCAACAAAATAATTATCATGTGAAGCATAATCCAATTGAAAATTAAAATCATGATGACAAGTTTCATGGTTATCTTTATTCTTTATAGCATACGTGTCATCACAATAATCATCATAAATAGGAGGCATTCTTTCATCATAATAAATTTGCTCATCAAAACTTGGGGGACAAAAAATATCATCTTCATCAAACATAGCATCCCCAAGCTTGTAGCTTTGCATATCATTAGCATCATGGATATTCAAGGAATTCATACTAACAACATTGCAATCATGCTCATCATTCAAAGATTTGGTGCCAAACATTTTAATGCATTCTTCCTCTAGCAATTGAGCACAATTATCGGAATCCTTATTTTCACGGAAGACATTAAAAAGATGAAGCATATGAGGCACCCTCAATTCCATTTTTTTGTAGTTTTATTTTATAGACTAAACTAGTGATAAAACAAGAAAATAAAAGATTCTATTGCAAGATCTAAAGATATACCTTCAAGCACTCACCTCCCCGGCAACGGCGCCAGAAAAGAGCTTGATGTCTACTACACAACCTTATTCTTGTAGACGTTGTTGGGCCTCCAAGTGCAGAGGTTTGTAGGACAGTAGCAAATTTCCCTCAAGTGGATGACCTAAGGTTTATCAATCCGTGGGAGGTGTAGGATGAAGATGGTATCTCTCAAACAACCCTGCAACCAAATAACAAAGAGTCTCTTGTGTCCCCAACACACCCAATACAATGGTAAATTGTATAGGTGCACTAGTTCGGCGAAGAGATGGTGATATAAGTGCAATATGGATGATAGATATGGGTATTTGTAATCTGAAAATATAAAAACAGCAAGGTAACAAGTGGTAAAAGTGAGCGTAAACGGTATTGCAATGCTAGGAAACAAGGCCCAAGGTTCATACTTTCACTAGTGCAAGTTCTCTCAACAATAATAACATAATTGGATCATATAACTATCCCTCAACATGCAAAGTCACTCCAAAGTCACTAATAGCGGAGAACAAACGAAGAGATTATTGTAGGGTACGAAACCACCTCACAGTTATCCTTTATGATCGATCTATTCAAGAGTCCGTAATAAAATAACACGAAGCTATTCTTTCCGTTTGATCTATCCTAGAGTTCGTACTAGAATAACACCTTAAGACACAAATCAACCAAAACCCTAATGTCACCTAGATGCTCCAATGTCACCTCAAGTATCCGTGGGTATGATTATATGATATGCATCACACAATCTCAGATTCATCTATTCAACCAACACAAAGAACTTCAAAGAATGCCCCAAAGTTTCTATCGGAGAGTCAAGACGAAAACGTGTGCCAACCCCTATGCATAAGTTCACAAGGTCACTGAACCTGCAAGTTGATCACCAACATACATCAAGTAGATCACGTGAATATCCCATTGTCACCACAGATAAGCACATGCAAGACATACATCAATTGTTCTCAAATCCTTAAAGACTCGATCCGATAAGATAACTTCAAAGGGAAAACTCAATCCATTACAAGAGAGTAGAGGGGGAGAAACATCATATGATCCAACTATAATAGCAAAGATCGCGATACATCAAGATCGTGCCAAATGAACACTACTAGGGAAAACCTTATACGCAGAATCTTACCAGTAGCGCGTGTTAAAATGAGGCGCTACTGCTACTTAGCAGTAGTGCGTTGACATAAAGGGCGCTACTGCTATCCACTTAGCAGTAGCACGAGAGGAATAAAACACGCTACTACTATAATTGCCACACCGTTGCCGACATGCTAGGTATAGTAGTAGCGCCCTTCTACAAACCGCGCTACTGCTATAAAATTAGTAGCAGCGCACTTTTAGGGTAGGGCGCTACTGCTAAGTTTTAACTTGTCCACAGGACGGGCCCAGCTTAGCAGTAGCGGGTTTGTGAGGAGCGCGCTACTGCTATGGATTTTAGCAGCAGCGCGTTTTCGTTTCCCACGCTACTGCTAAAGCTATTTTGACCTAACCCTCCGCGCGGGCTTCCCTCCTCTGCTTCCTCCCCCAATTCCCCACTCTCTCTTCTCCCCCTCGTCGCCTCCGCCGGAGCCCCTTCCCTCGCCCTCGCCGGAGCCCCTGCCCTCGCTCTCCGCCGGAGTCTGCCCTCGACGTCGACCTTGCCGGAGCCCCTGCCCTCGCTCTCTGTCGCCGTCTCCCTCGACCCGCCTCGCCGCCGTCTCCCCCGACCCTGCCTCGCCGCCGTCTCCCCCGACCCCGCCTCGCCGCCGTCTCCCCCGACCCCGCCTCGCCGCGCCTCGGTGCCGCCGTCTCCCCCGACCCCATCTTTTTTTTTTTTCTGTTTTTCACTGTAGTTTTTTACTATTGTATAATGTAGTTTTTTTACTGTTTTTAGTAAGTGTTTAAAATAATTAGTAAGTAAATTAATAAACTAGTTGAACTAGTTTAGTTTTAGTAAGAACTAGTTGAATTAATACAACTAATGTAGTTTTAGTAAGAAAATTGATATAACTAGTTGAACTAGTTTATTTTTAGAAATAACTAGTTTATTTCTATTTATAGTAAGTTTATATTTAGTAAGAACTAGTTGAATTAATAGAACAAGTTGAACATGTCACATTTGTTGTTATTTTTTAGTTTAAGCAATTATTCCCGCATCGACGTCGATACCCGTCATTCGCTACGGTTTTAGTTGTATTAGTGATGTTATATGTATGATACTATTCAGGATGTATTAGTGATAACTTATAGGGTTTTTGTTTTTGCAGAAATCAAGGAGCCCCTCCATCATCCCCGTCGTCGTCCCCGTCACCGACCCCCTCCGACCTCGAGGTGAGACCAGCCAAACATGTATATCTTGTGTTGCTCAAATAGGATATGTGGTTGCCCAAGTGGCCGGTCATGTTCAGGTTACACCTCTGAGTGGCCTATGTTTTGCCGGAGTGTTGATTAATTTCCGTTCCGGCAAATTTCAGGCGCTCGATATGTCCTGTTTTAGCAAAGGTCATGCCGAAATTTTCCGTGGATTTTGGCATGACTTGTGCTAGAATATGTAGGAAATATCGAGTGGCCTGGATTTTCTAGAAAGATATTAAATGATATTTCGGGTTGACTTTAAGTCTGTCGAGGCCGAAGAATCCCGACTGTTGTCGTGGGGGTCGTTTCTCCTTCTTCTTCGGGTGCTAGACAATTTGGTGTAATGCACTAGGGGAAGGAGGAGTAACGACCATCACCGACGGTCGCAAATGTCAGAGAGGAATCAGTGAGGGAGAGTCTCCACCATATATGAGAGGACGAAGAATCCCGACTGTTGTCATGGGGGTAGCTTCTCTTTCGTTCCCGTGTGCTAGACAGTTTGGTGTAATGCACTCGGGAACGAAAGGAGGAGCTGCCATCACCGACGGTCGAATATATACACCACGTGAGCTAAGAGTTTTCAAGAAAAGACTCGACAGACCGGTAGTCAACCCGTGATGAATAATAATGTTCTAATTTAGTTTTTGTGTACATATATTTAATTGTACAAGTTTAATCTTTGGATTATGAACATAGGAAATGTCATACTCGGACGACGAAAGTCTCCCGGGGGAGGGCGACTGGTGCCACGATGACCGAGGTATGTGCGACAGGTTCCTTGACCTGGACGAAGATCGGCGCTTCAGCATTAAGCTCAAGGAGACCTTCGATGTTGAAACGTACGCAACGACGACAAGGTTTTTTTGTAATTAAGCACGACTTCAACTATTTCAACGTGTACTTTTCATCTTTTGCAATTCGACTAGCTTATCCATGCTATGCAAGACGCAATGTCTTGGAGAGGATGGGTTTTGAAGACCATGAAAGTATGGAAACAAAGAAAATTCACCTAAGGACCCATCATGGTATGGATTTTGAAGTAAATCTGTACAATTCTGAGAGCGTAACCCATTTAGTTGCAAGAATTGGGAAGCACTTTGCGAGATGTAAGGTTTTTATGAGGGTATGCTTGTCACCATGGATCTTGGTGATCCTGACACCGCCGAAGACAATTTGGACATTTGGGTCCTTGTTGATACACTTCCAATTATTCCCCTATGTGAGCTTCTCAAACATAGTTATTAAGTAATTTATATTGTTTATTTCAAAATAGTTGACAGCTTATTTCCATTGATAGCTTACCTTCATTCTTCAAGGAATGTGCGGAAGATGGTAGACAGAACCAACTACACCGAAGGCTCTGAGTTAACTTATCAGGAGAAAAGTCATCTGGTCGCATATTGTACTGATCTTGAGAATTACAATGCCTTTTATCGAACTCCTCCAAATTATGGTCAATACGTGCCACTAGTGCACGTGTTGAACCACGATAACTTCCATGGAGATATCCTGGTAAGATTTTTTACTATTATGACATCCGTGCATCTTTTGCATACTTCTAAAACAGAACTACATTGCTAACTACGAAGTTATTACTATGTTTTTCAACAGAATATCCCGATGGATTGTGTGCCTCATTTGATGTATCAGAATGGTCGCCTTGATGTCTTGAACATACAGCCAGGTCATCCTATGAGTCTCACCTGTCCATATCGGATTTCCAAAACCGGTGAACACATGGTAATCAAAGAATGGAAAAAATGTATGGACAGTCGTAAGGAGGTTCTTGGAAGCAAGATTGTGCGAAAGGTAAGAATTGGAGACAGGATAATATCCATTCTCCATAATGGAGAGTCAGGGGCTATCTTGTTTTATGCTATTTTACCTAGGAGAAGGTAGTAGGTCCTAGCTAATACTCATGATCATGTGCTAAGGTAGTAGGTCCTAAGATAATGTAGTAGGTCCTATGAGGTACAATATGTTTATGAGAGTTGATGATGATGAGTAGTTGTGATTATGTCTAGTGACCAACTTGTATGTGATGTCTCATTGATGAAAACGATGATCATGATGAGGTGTTATATGACAATGATGTATTATGATGATAAGTTGTTAATGATATGATCATGATGATGATATATTATATCATTGGGTGAAAGAACCGCGGATTAGTTTCAAGTGGATGTCCATCCACTTGAAACTAGTCCACGGTTCTTTCTCCCAGTGATGTAATAACTCATTATGATGTAAAATCATTCTCTAAATTGCTGCGGTATGAAAACTTGTATAAAGGTGTATGAATACAACATGAAATAAAAAAGAAATAAGGAATAATAGTAGTAGCGCATTCTAGGAGAAGCGCTACTACTAATTACCAGTAGCGCTCATACTACAAAGCGCTGCTACTAAGTCGATATAGCAGTAGCATGGTCCAACCCATGCTACTGCTAATCTTTAGCTGTGGCGCCTTACTAGTAGCGCCGCAACCCGCGCTACTGATAGGCTTTAAACACGCGCTACTGCTAGGGTTTTCCCTAGTAGTGCAAGAACATGAGAGAGAGAGATCAAACACATAGCTACTGGTACATACACTCAGCCCCGAGGGTGAACTACTCCCTCCTCGTCACGGAGAGCGCCGGGATGATGAATATGGCCACTGGTGAGGGATCCCACCTCCGGCAGGGTGCTAGAACAGGGCCCCGATTGGTTTTTGGTGGCTACAGAGGCTTGCGGCGGCGGAACTCCTGATCTAGGTTTCTTTCTGGAAGTTTGGGTATATATGAGAGGTATTGGCGTCGGGAACAAGTCGGGGGGGGGGGGTCTCCGGGCTGTCCACGAGGCAGGGGGCGCTCCCAGGCGGGTGGGTGCCCCCTACCCTCGTGGTCAGCCCGGGACTCGTCTGGTCCATCTCCGATGCTCCGTGGGCTTCTTCCGGTCCAAAAATAATCTCCGTCAAATTTCAGGACTTCGTTTGGTTTTCCTTTTCTGTGATACTCAAAAACAAGGAAAAATAGAAACTGGCACTGGGCTCTGGGTTAATAGGTTAGTCCCAAAAATCATATAGAATAGCATATAAATGCATATAAAACATCCTAGATGGATAATATAATAGCATGGAACAATAAAAAATTATAGATACGTTGGAGACGTATCATGGCACGATCTTGATGTATCACGAGCTTTGCTATTATAGTGGGATCTTATGATGTTTCTCCCCCTCCACTCTATTGTAATGGATTGAGTTTTCCCTTTGAAGTTATCTTATTGGATTGAGTCTTTAAGGATTTGAGAACACTTGATGTATATCTTGCATGTGCTTATCTGTGGTGACAATGGGATATTCACGTGATCTAGTTGATGTATGTTTTGGTGATCAACTTGCGGGTTCAGTGACCTTGTGAACTTACGCATAGGGGTTGGCACACATTTCGTCTTGACTCTCCGGTAGAAACTTTGGGGCACTCTTTGAAGTTCTTTGTGTTGGTTGAATAGATGAATCTGAGATTGTGTGATGCATATCGTATAATCATACCCACAGATACTTGAGGTGACATCGGAGTATCTAGGTGACATTAGGGTTTTGGTTGATTTGTGTCTTAAGGTGTTATTCTAGTACGAACTCTAGGATAGATCGAACGGAAAGAATAGCTTCATGTTATTTTACTACGGAGTCTTGAATAGATTGATCAGAAAGGATAACTTTGAGGTGGTTTCGTACCCTACAATAATCTCTTCGTTTGTTCTCCGCTATTAGTGACTTTGGAGTGACTCTTTCTTGCATGTTGAGGGATAGTTATATGATCCAATTAAGTAATTATTGTTGAGAGATCTTGCACTAGTGAAAGTATGAACCCTAGGCCTTGTTTCCTAACATTGCAATACCGTTTACGCCCACTTTTATCATTAGTTACCTTGCATTTTTTATATTTCCAGATTACAAATACTCATATCTATCATCCATATTGCACTTGTATCACCATCTCTTCGCTGAACTAGTGCACCTATACAATTTACCATTGTATTGGGTGTGTTGGAGACACAAGAGACTCTTTGTTATTTGGTTGCAGGGTTGCTTGAGAGAGACCATCTTCATCCTACGCCTCCCACGGTTGATAAACCTTAGGTCATCCACTTGAGGGAAATTTGCTACTGTCCTACAAACCTCTGCACTTGGAGGCCCAACAATGTCTACAAGAAGAAGGTTGCGTAGTAGACATCAAGCTCTTTTCTGGCGCCGTTGCCGGGGAGGTGAGTGCTTGAAGGTATATATTTAGATCTTGCAATCGAATCTTTTTGTTTCTTGTTTTATCACTAGTTTAGTCTATAAAAGAAAATTACAAAAAATAGAATTGAGTGTGCCTCATATGCGTCATCTTTATAATGTCTTCCGTGAAAATAAGGATTCCGATAATTGTGCTCAATTGCTAGAGGAAGAATGCATTAAAATGTTTGGCACTAAATCTTTGAATGATGAGCATGATTGCAATCTTGTTAGTATGAGTTCTTTGAATACCCATGATGCTAATGATATGCAAAGACACAAGCTTGGGGATGCTATGTTTGATGAAGATGATATGTTTAGTCCCCCAAGTTTTGATGAGCAAATTTATTATGATGAAATCATGCCTCCTATTTATGATGATTATTGTGATGACATGTATGCTATAAAGAATAAAGATAACCATGAAACTTTTCATCATGATTTTAATTTTCAATTGGATTACGCTTCACATGATAGTTATTTTGTTGAGTTTGCTCCCACTACTATTGATGAGAATAAATTTGCTTATGTGGAGAGTAGTAAAATTTCTATGCAAGTAGATCATGAAAAGAATGCTTTGTGTGCTGGTTATATTGTTGAATTCATTCATGATGCTACTGAAAATTACTATGAGGGAGGAACATATGCTTGTAGGAATTGCAATAATATCAAGTTTCCTCTCTATGTGTTGAAAATCTTGAAGCTATGCTTGTTTTCCTTTCCAATGCTCCCGTTATGTTTCAAATCTTATCTTTTATGTGAGCATCATTGACATCATCATGCCTAGCTAGAAAGGCATCAAAGAAAAGCGCTTGTTGGGAGACAACCCAACATTTATACCTACTGTTTTGGTGTGTCCACATGATTAAGCTACTGTAGTAATCATGTTTTATAGCTTTTGTTTCAATAAAGTGCCAAGTAAGATCTTTAGGATGGCTTACGGTGATAGTTGTTTTGATCTTGCTGAGAAACAGAAATTTTGTACGCACAAAAATAGTTTTCATAATTCACAGAAGCGTGCTATTGATCTGATTCTTTTTGCATATGATTATTACACAAATTGCTCAGGTTTTCCTAATTTTGTAGAATTTTTGGAGTTACAGAAGTATTCGAGAGTTACAGATGACTAGAGACTGTTCTATTTTTGACAGATTCTGTTTTCTATGTGTTGTTTGCTTATTTTGATGAATCTATGAGTAGTATCGGAGGGTATGAACCATAGAGAAGTTGTAATACAGTAGATATTACACCAATATGAATTTAGAATGAGTTCACAACAGTACCTAAGTGGTGATTTATTTTCTTATACTAACGGAGCTTACAAGTTTTCTGTTGAGTTTTGTGTTGTGAAGTTTTCAAGTTTTGGGTAAAGATTCGATGTACTATGGAATAAGGAGTGGCAAGAGCCTAAGCTTGGGGATGCACAAGGCACCCCAAGGTAATATTCAAGGACAACCAAGAGCCTAAGCTTGGGGATGCCCCGGATGACATCCCCTCTTTCGTCTTCGTTCATCAGTAACTTTACTTGGAGCTATATTTTTATTCACCACATGATATGTGTTTTACTTGGAGCGTCAATTTATTTTGTTAGGATTTGCTTTCTGTTATTTAGAATAATGTTTTGCATCTCTATTTTCAATAAAAATGTCAAGGATAGCCTTTACCATGCTTATTTTCCAAGTATACATGTTGCTGTTTCAAAATAGAAAGTTTGTCGCTGTTGCAAAAATTCCCTAGAAAAGTCAGAATATGATAAAATGTTGAAACTTTTTGCATATTGAGATCTGACAAATTTTCTATAGTGTGGTATAATTTCATAATGTTTGGAGTTAGGGAAGTATTGATACTCTTGCATTCTTTACAGACTGTACTGTTTTGGCAGATTGCTGTTACGTTTGCATTGTTTGCATATGTTTGCTTGTCTAATGATTCTATTCGAGGATAGGAGTATTAAATATGCAGAGGCATTTAGTATGCAATGTTGAATAATAATCTGGTGATTTGCTACAGTAGAGAATGATAAGGTTTTTGCATTGGTTTATACTAACTTATCTCACGAGTTCTTGTTGAGTTTTGTGTGGATGAAGTTTTTAAGATTTAGGGAAAACACGATATGAAAGGAATTAAGGAGACACAAAAGCTCAAGCTTGGGGATGCCCAAGGCATCCCTAGTTAATATTTTAAGAAGTATCAAGCATCTAAGCTTGGGGATGCCCCGGTTGGCATCCCACCTTTCTTCTTCAACAACTATTGGTCAGTTTCGGTTGAGCCTAAGTTTTCGCTTCTTCACATGATGTGTGCTATCCTTGAAATGTCATTTTGTTTTGCTTTGCTTGCTGCTTGAATAAAATACATTAGATCTGAAATTCTTAAATGAGAGAGAGTCTTCACATAGCTACATAATTATTTAACTACTCATTGATCTTCACTTATATCTTTTCGGAGTAGTTTGTCGTTTGCTCTAGTGCTTCACTTATATCTTTTGAAAGCCCGACGGTGGTTTTATTTTGAAGAAATAGATGAAATCTCATGCTTCACTTATATTATTTTGAGAGTCTTTTAGAACAGCATGGTAATTTGCTTTGGTTATAAAATTAGTCCTAATACGATAGGCATCCAATAGGGATATAATAAAAACTATCATATAAAGTGCATTGAATACTATGAGAAGTTTGAATCTTTATGATTGTTTTGAGATATGAAGATGGTGATATTAGAGTCATGCTAGTTGAGTAATTGTGAATTTGAGATATACCTGTGTTAAAGTTTGTGATTCCCGTAGCATGCACGTATGGTGAACCGTTATGTGATGAAGTTGGAGCATGATTTTTTTATTGATTGTCTTCCTTATGAGTGGAGGTCGGGATCGCGCGATTGAGGGAGTCCTGGATTAGGGGGTCCTCGGACAGCCGGACTATATACTTTAGCCGGACTGTTGGACTATAAAGACACAAGATTGATGACTCCGTCCCGTGTCTGGATGGGACTCTCCTTGGCGTCGAAGGCAAGCTTGGCAATACGGATATGTAGATCTCCTCCCTTGTAACCGACTCTGTGTAACCCTAGCCCCCTCCGGTCTCTATATAAACCGGAGGGTTTAGTCCGTAGGACAACAACAATCATACCATAGGCTAGCTTCTAGGGTTTAGCCTCTACGATCTCGTGGTAGATCAACTCTTGTAATACTCATATCATCAAGATCAATCAAGTAGGAAGTAGGGTATTACCTCCATCGAGAGGGCCCGAACCTGGGTAAACATCGTGTCCCCCGCCTCCTGTTACCATCCGCCTTAGACGCATAGTTAGGGACCCCCTACCCGAGATCCGCCGGTTTTGACACCGACATTGGTGCTTTCATTGAGAGTTCCACTGTGCCGTCACCACAAGGTTTGATGGCCCCTTCGATCATCGGCAACGATACGATCTAGGGTGAGGTTTTCCTCCCCGGATAGATCTTCGTGTTCGGCGGCTTCGCACTGCGGGCCAACTCGCTTGGCCATCTGGAGCAGATCGAGAGCTACGCCCCTGGCCATTAGGTCAAGTTTGGAAACTTGAACTATACCGCCGACATCCGCGGAGACTTGATCTTTGACGGATTCGAGCCCAAGTCAGGTGCGCCGCACAGCCGCGACAAGCATGACTTAGCTCTGCCATCGGACAGTGTTCGGAAGATCACACCTACAACTACTCCGGCCCTCAATCCGGAGCAGATCGTGCCGTCCGAGGACGGGTGGATAGACCCCGCCACGGAGGCTGCGCACGCAGCGGCGATAGAGCCGAACGCTGACTTCACTTCCTGGGAGACCCGTGTTGCCGGACACTTGGATTCGTCCCCGGCCAGAGGCTCCGAACCGCCTGCGTCCGTGCCTATCGAATCTGATTGGGCACCGATCATGGAGTTTTCCTCCGCGGATATCTTTCAGCACTCACCACTGGGCGACGTGCTAAACTCTTTGAGGTCTCTCTCCTTGTCAGGAGACCCTTGACCGAACTATGTCCCGCTAGAATGGGATGCGGACGACGAAGAAATTCGCCGCCCACCCACCACCACAGGGCGCTGGACTGCCACCTCATCATATGATATATACATGGTGGACACCCCAAAGAAGGCGATGGCGATAAGACAATGGAGGATAATCCCTCCAAGAAGCAATCCAAGCACCGACATCAGCGGCGCCGCTCTAAGTCCCGCCATAGCAAAAGCAGCGATACCGGCACAAGAGACAATAACGCTCCGGATAGTGCCGAAGACGACGACAATCCCCTCCAGCCAGACCTCGAGCGGAAGGATGAACAAGCTAGCCCTCCGGAACAGGTAGCAGACGGAGAATCAGAGGATGACAATTACATGCCTCTCTCCGAAGACGAGGTGAGCCTCGGCGACGAAGAATTTATCGTGCCTGAGGATCCCGTCGAGGAGGAGTGCTTCAAGCGCCGGCTTATAGCCACAGCAAAGAACCTGAAGAAAAAGCAACAACAGCTTCGAGCTGATCAAGATCTGCTAGCGGATAGATGGACTGAAGTCCTGGTGGCCGAGGAATACGAACTCGAGCGCCCAACCAAGAGTTACCCAAAGCGCAGGTTGCTACCCCAACTCGAGGAGGAAGCATTAAAACCTACATCACCAGCGTATGAAGCGGCTGATCGGCCACCTCGTGGCCGAGACAGAGGGGCATATCAGCCCGAAGTCCACCCCGCACCCCGCCGCCCTTCAAACAAAAATACCATGGCCCAGGGCAACACGCGGGACCTGCGAGATGTATTGGAAAACAAAGCAGGACATACAAGATCGATCTACGGATCACGAGGTCGCGCCCCAACGCGTGACGATTATCGTCACGCCGGATACACTAAAAGCAAATCTGGCCGGGCCGAATACAACAGACAAGACTCGTATGAACTGCGTCGTGACATAGCCCGGCACAGAGGTGCCGCACACCCCCTATGCTTCACCGATGAAGTAATGGACCATGAATTCCCAGAAGGATTCAAACCCGTGAACATTGAGTCATACGACGGCACAATAGACCCCGCGGTATGGATCGAGGATTTCCTCCTCCACATCCACATGGCCCGCGGTGACGATCTACATGCCATCAAGTTCCTCTCACTAAAACTCAAAGGACCAACTCGGCATTGGCTGAATAGCCTGCCAGCAAACTCCATTGGCAGTTGGGAGAATTTGGAAGATGCATCCCTTGACAACTTCCAGGGAACTTATGTGCGACCACCAGATGCTGATGACTTGAGCCACATAACCCAACAGCCAGGGGAATCGGCCAGGAAATTCTGGACTCGGTTCCTAACTAAAAAGAACCAAATTGTCGACTGTCCGGATGCCGAGGCCTTAGCGGCATTTAAACATAACATCCGGGACGAGTGTCTCGCCCGACACCTCGGCCAAGAGAAGCCGAAGTCCATGGCAGCCCTCACGACACTCATGACCCGCTTTTGCGTGGGCGAGGACAGCTGGCTGGCTCGCAGCAATAGCACATCAAGAAATCCTGGCAATTCAGACGCCAAAGATACTAACGGCAGACTACGTCGCAACAGACACAAGCGCCGCAACAACGGCGACAACGCCGAAGACACGGCAGTCAATGCCGGATTCAGTGGTCCTAAATCCGGTCAGCAGAAGAAGCCGTTCAAAAGAAGCAATCCGGGCCCGTCCAGTTTGGACCGCATACTCGATCGCTCGTGTCAAATTCACGGCACTCCCGATAAGCCGGCCAATCACACCAACAGAGAATGCTGGGTGTTCAAGCAGGCCGGCAAGTTGAATACCGAAAACAAGGAAAAGGGGCTGCATAGCGACGATGAGGAGGAGTCCCGGCCGCCGAACACAAGAGGACAGAAGAAATTTCCTCCCTAAGTGAAAATGGTGAACAAGATATACGCAACCCATATTCCCAAGAGGGAACGGAAGCGTGCACTAAGGGACGTCTATGGGATGGAGCCAGTCGCCCCAAAATTCAACCCATCGTCTTCTTGTTCGATCACTTTCGATCATAGGGACCACCCCACTAGTATCCGTCATGGCGGTTCTGCCGCATTGGTCCTTGATCCCATCATTGATGGATTTCACCTCACCCGTGTCCTTATGGACGGTGGCAGCAGCCTGAACCTGCTTTATCAAGATACAATGCGCAAAATGGGTATAGACCCTTCGAGGATCACACCCACTAAAACCACCTTTAAAGGTGTCATCCCAGGTGTAGAGGCCCGTTGCACGAGCTCAATCACACTGGAAGTGGTCTTCGGATCTCCGGACAACTTCCGAGCGAGGAGTTAATCTTTGATATCGTCCCGTTCCGCAGTGGCTATCATGCACTGCTCGGACGAACCGCATTTGCCAGATTCAATGCGGTACCGCATTATGCATACCTCAAGGTCAAAATTCCAGGACCTCATGGGGTTATAACAGTCAATGGAAACACAGAACGCTCGCTCCGCACGGAGGAGCACACTGCGGCCCTCGCAGCAGAAGCACAAAGCAGCCTTTTAAGGAAAACCGCCAATTCGGCGATAAAGCCCCTGGACACCTTCAAGCGAGTCCGGAGTAACATGCAACAGGATCGCCTGGCACGTTTAGAGCTCGCCTAGCAATTCGGCCTCCGTCCTAGTCCCAGTCAAGCGACGAAATTTGTGCCGCGCGTACATAATTACGCACTAAAAATACCATGGGCATAGGCGGCGGCACGGCTAGGACACGTCCCACAATGCGGCTCAACCGCCCCAGGGGCGGTATACCTTTATCATTTTCTCTCTTTCAGGACCTTACTCTCTGGAAGCCCTTTTCGGCAGTCTGATTGCTGGACGCATTACGGGAAGGAAATACCAAGGAAGCAAGAAGCTCTGGCGTACAAGGGAAATCCCAGGTGGTCTGTGATAACGATCGATGTACCTGCTTTTACATACCCATACACAGCTTGCCCTTGGATAGGACATGTCAAATAGTCCTATTTTTTTTCTTATTGCACTACATGTATCCGTACGCTTTGACGTATTATTTAATAACAATGCATAGCGTTAGTCTATTATTGCATTCCCCTTTCTTTTTTTCTTGTCTGCTTATTTATGACAAATTGCACCCGTACATTCTGGTACGACCAGTGCACCAGGGGCTTCAGTATACCCCATAATACGGCATGAGAAGTCCGAACACTTTCGACAGTGCGGCACCCCGAACTTATAGCATTATATCCATCAGCTCCGAATCATGTCTTGGGTCAATAGTTGGGTTTGCTCGGCTCCCATGTTTTGGTACCTTACGTTCCGCAATATCGGCTAAGGTAGCACTGGGAGAACTATTGCGATTGTGTCCTGGTTCTTCCGGACGAGCACCTCAGTAGAGAAAGCTAAAAACTGACTGTCATGATGAGGCGAGAGCTGGTCGCTGTTCGAGAGGTCTCAAGTCCTTAAAGAATTTTTCCGCTTTGGGCGAGGAGTCGGCCTTGCCCGACTTAGGCGTATATAGCGCCCCAAATTCGGCCTTCCGAATACTAGGGGCTTCGCCAAAATTTAAAATTGTAGACTTCTATGGCTAAGTGAGAGTGATAAAGCTTTATAGTCTGATTGCCTAGTTCGTTGTGCTGAACACCTCCTTCGGAGGACCCAAAATTGGGATAAACAGTGCTCAGGTTTATCCCGAACACCTTAGTACTAGTTACATGGGGGCAGAAGCCGACGACTGGCCAACTCTCAGATTTTATAAACGGCCGCACAGAAGGTAATATTTTAAATTAACAAGCGTTGCATAGCGCAAATGAACTCGTTTCATATTACAGGATCACATGAGTACATTCATTCAAATATTACATCCTTAGCACATTCCTCTGCCACAAGGCGAGCACTCTTCAGGACACTGCCACAATACTTTTCAGGGTGGCGATGCTCTTTGCCCTCCGGCGGCCCCTCCTTCACCAGCTTTTCGGCGTCCAGCTTCGCCCAGTGCACCTTCGCCCGGGCAAAAGCCCTGCGCGCACCCTCAATGTAGACGGACCGCTTTATGACTTCAAACCGTGGGCAGGCATTCACAAGCCGCCTCACCAGACCGAAATAGCTACTAGGCAGGGGCTCGCCAGGCCACATCCGGACTATAAGACCCTTCATGGCCTGTTCGGCCGCCTTGTGAAGCTCGACCAGTTGCTTCAACTGGTCCCTCAAGGGCATTGGGTGTTCGGTCCCAGTATACTGAGACCAGAACAACTTCTCTGTCGAGCCCCCCTCCTCGGCCCGGTAGAACTCCGCGGCATCCGACACACTGCGGGGTAGATCTGCGAACGCTCCTGGAGAGCTCCGAACTCGGGTAAGTAAAAAGAAAGTTTCCTTCACATGCTTGCTGTGACACCCAAGTTTTTATTTGGGTTTTTTTCAAAAGATTTTATTTGACTTGAAGGGAGTGATTTAATTTTTTTTTAAGAGAACTCTCACTCTCAAATATTTTTCTTTATGGCAAAAATTTTATTTGAATTCACCCAAGATCCTCCTTTGGTCTTGGAGGGTCTTGCTTTTCATTGGACTCAAGACAAAATGTTTTTCATTTGAGAAAATAACCTTTGAAATATTTTTGAGAATGCACTATGGCTTTTGGAAAGTACTTTGCCACTTTCAACTATTCCTTCTTGCCATGGCATAAGTGCAAATCCTCTCTCCTAAACACTCCCTCACCTCTGGATCATGATTTACATCAAATCCAGCAAGTTGAACCTCCCCATGTATTTATTTTCCATTCAAATTCTATTCAAATATTTTCTGCCTTCTATTCTAGCTCTTGGAGATTTACAAAGGAACTCCATTTTCTGTTTGGACTTTTACCACCAAACTTCTTTTCCCTCCTAGTCCTTTGAACCCTCAACCTAGAACCATGAAGATCCACTGGTCTCCAGTTCAAAATTTTCAAACTACATCAGCTACAAGTTTGGACCAGATTTGCCAAATTTGGTGAAATTCATTCAAAACTTTCTCCAAAAATTCCAAGTAAATTCATGCAGCCCCTGGGTGCTTTGAGTGATCATCTCACCAAGTTACAGCTCCAGAAAAATTTATCTCTTTACCAAAACCTACTGTCGAACACCTGCAATGCTTGGTCACTGTCAAGATTCAGTAAGTTCAGAGTTCAGTCAAGTGGCTGCTGTCGTTTTCTTCAGAAACGGGCGTCGATCTCGCCAGTACCCTCGCGTCGCCTTGCTCCTCGTCCTCGCCCTCTCGTTCCTGCACCGCACGAGTGCCTGGCATCTTGCGGGCGTCGGCGACGAGCAGCAGAAGGTGCGCCGCCCCGTGACCGACGCCGGCGGCGGCTTTGCGGACGCCAGCGGGAGACACGGCACCGCCGACTCCACCCAGCGCCGCCCAAACCACCGGAGCCCGCCGCGTGGCCGTCCACTCCCCCGAATGCGCTGCCGCTCTCGTCGTGAACCCCAGGGCGCGGAGCGCGCTCTCTGCCGCCGTTGAGCCCGTGCGGTCACCTCACCGTGGGCAGACACCATTACGCCAGGGCCAGCTCCGTTTAGCTGCAAAACGAGTCCCGTAACATCCACTGATGCTGCTCGACCGCTCAAACCCCCTGCCAACCCACTGCTCCGCCGTAATCGCTCGCCGGAGATTCTCCGTTCACGGCCACCCCATCGATCTGCCTATAAATAGGGGCCCCGAGCTTCAACTCGAGCACCCACCAGCCCTAAACTTCCCCTAGAGCACGCCCAGCCACTGGAAGAGCCGCGAGGGGGTCTCCTTCCTCGACTCCGGCCGCCGCGATCCGCCACGGGATCCAGCCCGATTCACCCCCGTGTGTGCTCCACATCCCCCATTCTCTTGCCAGTAGCTTCTCCTTGCATCACCCGTTCTGACCCGCGCCTCAATTCGTACTTTGCAGCCCTCCACCGGAGTTCCCCAACCTCACCCGAACCGCCGTCCGCCGGAGATAGTGTCGCCGTCGACGTGGTGCTCCCCGTTGGACGAGTCCACCACCCACCGACGCGGAAGAAGACACTGAAGCTCTTGGTACCCTCCGTTTCTCCTAACTCGCCGTGGTTCGACGCCGGCGTCCATCGCCATCTTTGGGCGCCGGCGAGCTTTCAAACCTGACATGCGGGCCCCGCGTGTCAGCCTCTGTTTTATTTCCCCGAACCGTTTTCTGTTGGCGCCTTCGGGCAAAATACGTTTTCTCCTTGCGCTTGCGCATTCCCAGCCGAAGCGTTTTCTATTTTCTCAGTTAAAACCCTGGAACTTTTCTGTTTCATTACAGATAAGTCCCTGGACAGAAACCTTTATAACTTTTTAATGAAAAGGTATTTTTGGGTGATTCTTTTTCTGTCAATCTCCAAATTTTGTCTAGTTTTTTTATGAGATTTATTTGAAAAATATTTGGCAAAGTTTCTGTGCATGTGTTGGTTTTCACGTTAGTACCCCGTTTCGTGATTGCCGTAGGTTCCGGGAGAGGGGACGGAGCCGCGAACTTCGCCGAGCTAGACTCCGACTTCTCCGAACCAGGCAAGCATGTTTGAACATTTGATATGGCAGATGTTTTGCATGTTCATGTGAAAGTTTGTGCGTGGCATGTGAGTGTCGGTAAATATCTCGTTGCTCGTAAGGCAACGACCCAGTTGTTCCGAAGTTGCGATGACCTCTGATGAGAGGTGGCCTAATCATGTGGTGACATGAAGGGCAGCAAGGTGGTACTGTTGTAGCATGCCAGCCTTGCGTCATCCGACTTTCTTCGACGTTAACGTGGTTGGAGCCACGTTATCGATCTTTTCCCGCATGTTCCAAAGTTGTGATGACCTCTGATGAGAGGTGGCCTAATCATGTGGTGACATGAAGGGAAGCAGGGTGGTACTGTTGTAGCATGCCAGCCTTGTGTCATCCGACTTTTCCGACGTTAACATGGTTGGAGCCGTGTTATCGTCCCTTCCACTTTCCGTGCTACCACATGTCTCATTGCCAGGATACGGTTTAGTAAGTTGGTAACCTCTTTCCGTGTACACACCAAACAGAGAGGCCGGGATGATGGTACCTTGGCCCAGGATTAAAGCCAGTCATTCGGTCAGGGGGCATGGGTGTTTCCGGTTGGGACCGAGAGGGGGGGCACCCCCTTATAGCGCGCGTATAGAAATTTGATCCCATGCTACGCGAGGTTGTAGCCTCCCCGACTCAGGGTTTTTCCTGAATGTTGCCGAGGGTGATCCCTGGCTTCGGATGGTTAAATTGGGTGTGTACTGGTTAGACGTGTTCCTTCCAAAACACCGTAGACGGAACTAGTCCCCGTGACTACTGAAATCCGTTGGCTGTGGCTAAGTACAAACTCTGCAGAGTCAATTCTTTCCAAATCATCGTATCCATGATCAGTAATGTAGACTTTATATCCAAATCTATCCGTGTGAAAACTTGCCCCCGGTGAACAAGCTCAAGTGGTAGATTCAATTTCATTGTTATCCCTGTGGATGGACTAACATTATATTTGTCTCGTGCTTGTGATAAATTATATTCCCGAACTATTGTATTGTTGTGTTACAATATAAGCCCTTTATGAGACGTCGCGCAGACGTCCGACTGTGGCGTGTACTCGTTTCTCACTTTCGATATAAGCCCTTTATGTGATGTCGCTCAGACGTCCGACTGCGGCATGCACTGTCTTTACTTTCTGTTATAAGCCCTTTATGTGGTGTCGCCCCGACGCCCGACTGTGGCATTATTGTTCTGCATTTTCCGCTCGAGGAGTCTTTCAGACACTCGTTTGGCACCTGTATTATTATTCCGCATTTTCCGCTCGAGGAGTCTTTCAGACACTCGTTTAGCACCTGTATTATTATTCCGCATTTTCCTCTCGAGGAGTCTTTCAGACACTCGTTTGGCACCAGTATTACTATTCTGCAGTTTCCGCTCGAGGCGTCATTCAGACCCTCGCTTGGCACCCAGTATTTATTATCTCTGTGTCTGATCGCACTGGTTAACTTATTCATGTGCTCCATGTTTGCATTTGTTATACCTTATGTCCGAACTGTCTTGCGAGTACTTTCATAGTACTCACCTGGCTTGTTGATTTGGCCAGATGTTGACGAAGGCGATCTCTTGGATGAAGAGTTTGATAGCGCGTCCGACGCCTAGAGGAGTCCCAGTCAGTCCTGCGTGATCCCGGATATTGGTCACTTGCATCGTTTATGCTTCCGCCACCCGCAATAAGTATTCTCGAGCCTCCCTCCGACGCTCGAAGAGTTGTAGTATTCTGGAATCATGTCACTCGCTCCGCGATGATATTTCCACCACCGTTTTTATCGTGAGTTAGAAGTTTGCCACCCTATCCGCCGTATTGTTTTATCGGCGTGCATGTAATAAATTGTTGGGCAGTCTCTGCTCAACTTTGTATTATATTTAGTACTCCTGGTATTTTTCTTCTGTGACCAATGTATTGTCTATCAGTGAGAAGGAATTCTTCCTCGCTGGTCCGTAACAGGGATTGGTTTTCTCAATAATTATTTTGTTGAAAAACCGGTCGTGACAAGCTTGGTATCAGAGCCAGGCTGACTCTAGGAAGCCACTAGGTGCGATCGCTAATCGGTTATTAGCGTCTTTAGTGCTTCTTCAGCATTTTGCAATTGTAGCTATTTTCTGTTGGTCATCATAAAATTTATGACATGACTACTCAGAATTTTTGCCTACTTTTGTAGATGGCTGGCAGCAGCTGTGAGAATCGAGTGTTCACCAACGTGCCCGAGGGGCTTGTCAAGCTCCTCGTCTCCATCACCAAGCTCGCGATCGGGTCAGCAGCTCGCCCGGAGTTCACCCTCTATCAGCACAAGCTCAGTGACGACGTGTCTATGCACCAGGCTGTGGTGCAATTCAGGGGAGGACGATCTGCTGCTCGCCATTTCCGTTTTACGGGAAGGGCCATGCCTACGGAGAGGCATGCCATGCAGATGGCTGCCCGTGAGGCGATAGCTCGCCTTCGGGACATCCTTCCTACGATGAAGACTCGTCGCTACCGCTACCTCCCATGCCATGTGCCTTACACCAGCCACTATGCGTTCGCCTGCCATCGGGGAGAGCGAGATGAAGCCATCGAGATGGTTGTGGAGTATCTCAAGGCTCTGGAGGAGTCTTTCGACAACCTCGTAGATGATCTTGTGGCTGCCCGCATGGACTTAGTCCGGGGCGGTCCTGCCAGCAGGAGGGAGCTTCTCCACACGGCGCCGCCTCTGACTTTCGTCTCGTCTTCAGCCTCGTATGCACCCGCCGTTTTGGCCACTGCTCGCCGTCTGCCTACCACTGAGGAGTTCGACCGAGTCATCGCTCCTACTCCAGTCAGAGCCGCACCGCCTGCCGCACGCACTCTACCGCCAGTCGCCCCCGCACCATCACCGCAGCGCAGCGTCGCACGCCAGGAACCAGCTAGAGAGGAGGAGGTTGATTCTCCTGGACCGCTGAGCCTTGCCCTCGGCAAGGGGAAGGAGATCTTCACCATCTCCGACTGAGAGCACCGAGTAGCCGCGTGTTATGCCTGCTTGTATGATGTGTTGTTTTTATCTGTACGCTAGTTTGTATTGGTGTGTTTGCTGCCTTCCGGAGTAGTACGCTAGTTTTTAATAACATGTCAGGATTGTGTACGCGCATCCTGAGTGCTGTATCTTGTGTTTGCTTTCGCATGTAAGATTTGTGTTAGGCACTTCTTCTCCGTGAAAATCATTTGTGTTTCTTGAAAACCTTGAAGCCTTTTTGATTATTGCCTTTGCAAGGGTTTTCCTGTGCTACACGGTTTTTTCTCATGGGTTTTGCAAATGATACCCCAGACTGGAAAAATGTCTCGCCCTTGGACTCGCTCTATGCCCAATCAGCCAGAAGAGGTTTACGGAACACAGACCAGCAACAATTTCACTCAGGGTCAGTCCAGCCAACAGGACAGCGAAGCGGCACTATCTCAAGTATGCCGTCTCTTCGAGCAAAGCCAGCAACAGCACCAGGAGATGATGAACCATGTCATCAATATGGGAAACCACCGTGAACCCTATCAACCACATTCCAAGTTATCTGAGTTACAGAAGACTCGCCCCTCAACTTTTGCTCACACCGACAGGCCGCTGGAAGCCGATGATTGGCTTCGCGAGATTGAAAGGAAACTGATTATCGCTCAATGCTCAGATCATGAGAAGGTGCTTTATGCACCACACTACCTTACTGGAGCAGCCGCATCATGGTGGGAAAACTTCCTACACATGCACCCCAGGGAACACAACATCACCTGGGAAGAATTCAAGGAAGGCTTCCGTGGGGCACACATTCCCAGGAGCATCCTAAAGATCAAGAAGAGAGAGTTTGATGACCTGAAGCAAAGAGGCATGACCGTCACAGAATACAACAGCCAGTTTACCCAACTGTCTCGTTATGCCTACGACGAGCACATGACAGAAAACAAGAAGATGGAAAAATTCCTGGACGGCCTGGCACCAGCATTAAGATGCCAACTGATTGTACACACCTTTCCGGATTTTAAGACGCTGGTGGAAAAGGCCATCACCCTGGAGAATGAGCGCCGTAGTCTGGAAGATATCCGCAAGCGGAAGAGGGACAAGACGACTCTTGCCCGCAGCAACCGAGGCAAGACTGAGGTCCCAAGGACAGACACGAGGAGATCCACGACTACTGAGCCAAGACCCGTCGAACAATTTCATGCCAGAGACAAGGAGTTCACATACCGTCCAGGGGTCACCTGCTATGCTTGTGGTCAACAAGGGCATTATGCTAAATAGTTCCCGAAGCCAAGAGACTCGGCACCCAAGCCGAACAATGGTGGAAACAATCCAGCCCCCAAGCGCAACAACTTCAATCCCAGCAACAACCACAGGAAGGGTCACTTGAACCATGTGACCAGGGAAGAAGCGCAGAATGCCCCAGACATCGTGCTCGGTACGTTCCCTGTCAACACCGTACCTGCCACGGTTTTGTTTGATTCTGGAGCTTCCCATTCGTTCGTTTCGAAGAGTTTTGTTTCGCAACATGGTTTTCTGATAATCCCCTTGGAAAAATCTATGATCATCAAGTCCCCCGGAAATAAGCAAATTGCTCAGGGTTATTGCCAAGGAGTGGTCATTGAGTTCGAAGGACTACCATTCCACGCGAATCTCATCGTGTTGGAAAGTAAAGGACTGGATGTCATTTTAGGAATGGACTGGTTGACCACCAACAAAGGATTCATCGACTGTTTCAATCGGACAGTGATTCTCACTCACCATCACGGCAAGACAATAAGAGTTTCCGCTCAAGAAAGGCCACGATCACAGAAACCAAAACTGAACAAGATGGACATCGCAGAATTAAGAAAAGTGCCAGTGGTATGCGAGTTCCCTGATGTGTTCCCGGAAGAACTACCAGGTATGCCACCAGACCGAGAGATCGAATTCAACATTGAATTAGCACCTGGCACTGCTCCCATTTATAAGAAGCCGTATAGAATGGCACCCTCAGAATTGGTGGAGTTGAAGAAGCCGATAAAGGAATTACTGGACAAGGGGTTTATACGAGCCAGCTCCTCACCATGGGGTTCGCCCGTATTGTTCGCCAAGAAGAAGGATGGGACACTGAGACTATGCATAGACTATCGAGCCCTCAATATGGTCACCATCAAAAACAAATACCCGATGCCACGGATAAATGATTTGTTTGACCAGCTCGCACAAGCTAAAGTATTTTCAAAGATTGATTTGAGATCAGGATACCATCAACTGAAGGTACGAACAGAGGATATCCCCAAGACAGCATTCACTTCCAGATATGGGTTATACGAGTTTACGGTGATGCCTTTTGGACTAACGAACGCCCCCGCATATTTCGTCCACCTCATGAACAAAGTATTCATGAAATTCATGGACAAATTTGTGGTGGTATTCATTGACGACATTCTAGTTTACTCAAGGACACCAGAAGAACATGCTGAGCACCTCAGAATTGTTTTGGGAGAATTGAGGAAACATCAGTTGTACGCCAAGTTTAGCAAATGCGAATTTTGGATAAGACAAGTTGGTTTCTTGGGCCATATTTTGAACCAAGAAGGCGTGGCCGTAGACCCAGAAAAAGTCAAGGCCATACTAGACTGGAAGCCACCCGCGAATGTTACAGATGTGCAGAGTTTCCTAGGGATGGCCGGGTATTACAGGAGGTTTATTGAAGGATTCTCCACTGTGGCAAAACCTATAACACAGTTACTCAAGAAGGACAAGAAATTTGTATGGACGGAAGCATGTGAGCAGAGCTTCCAAGAACTCAAGAAGAAGCTAACAACCGCACCAGTCTTAACCGTACCAGACATACACAAGAGCTTTGAGGTGTATTGTGACGCGTCCCGAAAAGGTCTCGGATGTGTGCTAATGCAGGATGGCAAAGTTGTCGCATATGCCTCCAGACAGCTGCGAAAACATGAGGAAAATTACCCAACACATGACTTGGAACTAGCAGCAGTTATACATGCACTCAAGGAGTGGAGGCACTTTCTGTTGGGAAATCGCTGTGAAATATATACGGACCATAAGAGCCTCAAATATATCTTCACACAGCCAGAGCTGAATTTACGCCAACGACGCTGGTTGGAACTGGTCAAAGACTATGACGTCGGCATCCACTACCACCCAGGAAAAGCAAATGTAGTGGCCGATGCCCTTAGCCGAAACCCCAGCCCGGACAGTGACGGTCAGCAAAACTTGAGGCCTGAGTTTCAGCGAGAGTTCACTCGGCTCAACATGATGTTAGTCTCTGAGGGCACCATATCGAACCTGGAGATACAACCCACCCTAGTGGAACAAATCAAGAAGGCTCAACAGGGACATCCCAGTATTGAAGGCATAAAGAAGAAAATGAACCGTAGTAAGACTTCAGAATTCGTCACGGACAGTGAAGGGACATTGTGGTACCGAAACAGACTTTGCGTACCTAACATTGAGGAACTCAAGCAACAGATCTTGACGGAAAGCCACACCGCTCCATACTCGATACATCCTGGAGGAACCAAAATGTACAAGGACATTCAGGAAAGATTTTGGTGGCACGGTATGAAAAGAGATATAGCCACATTCGTTGCTTGTTGCGATTCATGTCAGCGCATCAAGGCCGAGCACCAAAAGCCAGCAGGGCTACTCCAGCCTAACAGGATACCGGAGTGGAAATGGGATGAAATCGGAATGGACTTCATTGTCGGATTACCCCGATCACAATGCGGAAATGATGCCATATGGGTCATCACAGACCGACTAACCAAGGTTGCTCACTTCATTCCCGTGAAGACTACCTACTCCACACAAAGACTGGCAAAACTCTATTTCTCCCGTATAGTTTGCTTGCACGGAGTCCCAAAGACTATAATATCAGACCGAGGCACCCAATTCGTCTCCAAATTTTGGGAACACCTACAACAAGCTCTGGGCACACAACTGGCTTTCAGTACAGCATACCACCCTCAGACAGATGGACAAACAGAGCGTGTAAACCAAATCCTAGAAGATATGCTAAGAGCCTGTGTACTCACCTATGGATCCAGTTGGGAAGAGAGTTTGCCCTATGCCGAATTTGCGTACAACAACAGTTACCAAGCCAGCTTGCAAATGGCACCCTTTGAAGCATTGTACGGACGGAGGTGTCGTACCCCATTGAATTGGTCAGAAACAGGCGACAGCCGTATCTTCGGCCCAGATATGCTTAAGGAGGCCGAGGAAAAAGTTAAACAAATCAGGGACAGACTCAAGACAGCACAGAGCCGACAAAAGAGCTACTATGATCAGAAGCATCGTGAGGTCAGCTTTGAACCTGGTGATTCCGTATACCTCCGAGTATCTCCTATGAGGGGTCTGCAACGGTTCAAAATAAAGGGGAAACTAGCCCCAAGATTTATTGGACCATTTTGTGTAAAGGCACGAAGAGGCACAGTAGCCTACCAACTAGACCTCCCCAAGGAGCTGGCAGACATCCATGACGTATTCCACGTCTCGCAGTTGAGGAAATGTGTGAGTAACCCGGAGAAACATGTACCTCATGAGGACATTGATATGCAACCAGATCTCACCTACAGAGAAAGGCCAGTAAAGATTTTAGAAGAGTCTGAACGGAGGACCCGTCAGAAAACGACAAAATTTTTTAGGGTCCAGTGGAGCAACCACACTGCGGATGAAGCCACATGGGAAAGGGAAGATTTCCTCCGAGCAGAGTATCCATATCTATTTGATGATCAGCAGAAATCTCGAGGACGAGATTTTTCCTAAGGGGGTAGGTGTTGTGACACCCAAGTTTTTATTTGGATTTTTTCAAAAGATTTTATTTGACTTGAAGGGAGTGATTTAAATTTTTTTTAAGAGAACTCTCACTCTCAAATATTTTTCTTTATGGCAAAATTTTTATTTGAATTCACCCAAGATCCTCCTTTGGTCTTGGAGGGTCTTGCTTTTCATTGGACTCAAGACAAAATGTTTTTCATTTGAGAAAATAACCTTTGAAATATTTTTGAGAATGCACTATGGCTTTTGGAAAGTACTTTGCCACTTTCAACTATTCCTTCTTGCCATGGCATAAGTGCAAATCCTCTCTCCTAAACACTTCCTCACCTCTGGATCATGATTTACATCAAATCCAGCAAGTTAAACCTCCCCATGTATTTATTTTCCATTCAAATTCTATTCAAATATTTTCTGCCTTCTATTCTAGCTCTTGGAGATTTACAAAGGAACTCCATTTTCTGTTTGGACTTTTACCACCAAACTTCTTTTCCCTCCTAGTCCTTTGAACCCTCAACCTAGAACCATGAAGATCCACTGGTCTCCAGTTCAAAATTTTCAAACTACATCAGCTGCAAGTTTGGACCAGATTTGCCAAATTTGGTGAAATTCATTCAAAACTTTCTCCAAAAATTCCAAGTAAATTCATGCAGCCCCTGGGTGCTTTGAGTGATCATCTCACCAAGTTACAGCTCCAGAAAAATTTATCTCTTTACCAAAACCTACTGTCGAACACCTGCAATGCTTGGTCACTGTCAAGATTCAGTAAGTTCAGAGTTCAGTCAAGTGGCTGCTGTCGTTTTCTTCAGAAACGGGCGTCGATCTCGCCAGTACCCTCGCGTCGCCTTGCTCCTCGTCCTCGCCCTCTCGTTCCTGCACCGCACGAGTGCCTGGCATCTTGCGGGCGTCGGCGACGAGCAGCAGAGGGTGCGCCGCCCCGTGACCGACGCCGGCGGCGGCTTTGCGGACGCCAGCGGGAGACACGGCGCCGCCGACTCCACCCAGCGCCGCCCAAACCACCGGAGCCCGCCGCGTGGCCGTCCACTCCCCCGAATGCGCTGCCGCTCTCGTCGTGAACCCCAGGGCGCGGAGCGCGCTCTCTGCCGCCGTTGAGCCCGTGCGGTCACCTCACCGTGGGCAGACGCCATTACGCCAGGGCCAGCTCCGTTTAGCTGCAAAACGAGTCCCGTAACATCCACTGATGCTGCTCGACCGCTCAAACCCCCTGCCAACCCACTGCTCCGCCGTAATCGCTCGCCGGAGAATCTCCGTTCACGGCCACCCCGTCGATCTGCCTATAAATAGGGGCCCCGAGCTTCAACTCGAGCACCCACCAGCCCTAAACTTCCCCTAGAGCACGCCCAGCCACTGGAAGAGCCGCGAGGGGGTCTCCTTCCTCGACTCCGGCCGCCGCGATCCGCCACGGGATCAAGCCCGATTCACCCCCGTGTGTGCTCCACAGCCCCCATTCTCTTGCCAGTAGCTTCTCCTTGCATCACCCGTTCTGACCCGCGCCTCAATTCGTACTTTGCAGCCCTCCACCGGAGTTCCCCAACCTCACCCGAACCGCCGTCCGCCGGAGATAGTGTCGCCGTCGACGTGGTGCTCCCCGTTGGACGAGTCCACCACCCACCGACGCAGAAGACGACACTGAAGCTCTTGGTACCCTCCGTTTCTCCTAACTCGCCGTGGTTCGACGCCGGCGTCCATCGCCGTCTTCGGGCGCCGGCGAGCTTTCAAACCTGACATGCGGGCCCCGCGTGTCAGCCTCTGTTTTATTTCCCCGAACCGTTTTCTGTTGGCACCTTCGGGCAAAATACGTTTTCTCCTTGCGCTTGCGCATTCCCAGCCGAAGCGTTTTCTGTTTTCTCAGTTAAAACCCTGGAACTTTTCTGTTTCATTACAGATAAGTCCCTGGACAGAAACCTTTATAACTTTTTAATGAAAAGGTTTTTTGGGTGATTCTTTTTCTGTCAATCTCCAAATTTTGTCTAGTTTTTTTATGGGATTTATTTGAAAAATATTTGGCAAAGTTTCTGTGCATGTGTTGGTTTTCACGTTAGTACCGCGTTTCGTGATTGCCGTAGGTTCCGGGAGAGGGGACGGAGCCGCGAACTTCGCCGAGCTAGACTCCGACTTCTCCGAACCAGGCAAGCATGTTTGAACATTTGATATGGCAGATGTTTTGCATGTTCATGTGAAAGTTTGTGCGTGGCATGTGAGTGTCGGTAAATATCTCGTTGCTCGTAAGGCAACGACCCAGTTGTTCCGAAGTTGCGATGACCTCTGATGAGAGGTGGCCTAATCATGTGGTGACATGAAGGGCAGCAAGGTGGTACTGTTGTAGCATGCCAGCCTTGCGTCATCCGACTTTCTTCGACATTAACGTGGTTGGAGCCACGTTATCGATCTTTTCCCGCATGTTCCAAAGTTGTGATGACCTCTGATGAGAGGTGGCCTAATCATGTGGTGACATGAAGGGCAGCAGGGTGGTACTGTTGTAGCATGCCAGCCTTGTGTCATCCGACTTTTCCGACGTTAACATGGTTGGAGCCGTGTTATCGTCCCTTCCCCTTTCCGTGCTACCACATGTCTCATTGCCAGGATACGGTTTAGTAAGTTGGTAACCTCTTTCCGTGTACACACCAAACAGAGAGGCCGGGATGATGGTACCTTGGCCCAGGATTAAAGCCAGTCATTCGGTCAGGGGGCATGGGTGTTTCCGGTTGGGACCGAGAGGGGGGGCACCCCCTTATAGCGCGCGTATAGAAATTTGATCCCATGCTACGCGAGGTTGTAGCCTCCCCGACTCAGGGTTTTTCCTGAATGTTGCCGAGGGTGATCCCTGGCTTCGGATGGTTAAATTGGGTGTGTACTGGTTAGACGTGTTCCTTCCAAAACACCGTAGACGGAACTAGTCCCCGTGACTACTGAAATCCGTTGGCTGTGGTTAAGTACAAACTCTGCAGAGTCAATTCTTTCCAAATCATCGTATCCATGATCAGTAATGTAGACTTTATATCCAAATCTATCCGTGTGAAAACTTGCCCCCGGTGAACAAGCTCAAGTGGTAGATTCAATTTCATTGTTATCCCTGTGGATGGACTAACATTATATTTGTCTCGTGCTTGTGATAAATTATATTCCCGAACTATTGTATTGTTGTGTTACAATATAAGCCCTTTATGCGACGTCGCGCAGACGTCCGACTGTGGCGTGTACTCGTTTCTCACTTTCGATATAAGCCCTTTATGTGATGTCGCTCAGACGTCCGACTGCGGCATGCACTGTCTTTACTTTCTGTTATAAGCCCTTTATGTGGTGTCGCCCCGACGCCCGACTGTGGCATTATTGTTCTGCATTTTCCGCTCGAGGAGTCTTTCAGACACTCGTTTGGCACCTGTATTATTATTCCGCATTTTCCGCTCGAGGAGTCTTTCAGACACTTGTTTGGCACCTGTATTATTATTCCGCATTTTCCTCTCGAGGAGTCTTTCAGACACTCGTTTGGCACCAGTATTACTATTCTGCAGTTTCCGCTCGAGGCGTCATTCAGACCCTCGCTTGGCACCCAGTATTTATTATCTCTGTGTCTGATCGCACCGGTTAACTTATTCATGTGCTCCATGTTTGCATTTGTTATACCTTATGTCCGAACTGTCTTGCGAGTACTTTCATAGTACTCACCTGGCTTGTTGATTTGGCCAGATGTTGACGAAGGCGATCTCTTGGATGAAGAGTTTGATAGCGCGTCCGACGCCTAGAGGAGTCCCAGTCAGTTCTGCGCGATCCCGGATATTGGTCACTTGTATCGTTTACGCTTCCGCCACCCGCAATAAGTATTCTCGAGCCTCCCTCCGACGCTCGAAGAGTTGTAGTATTCTGGAATCATGTCACTCGCTCCGCGATGATATTTCCACCACCGTTTTTATCGTGAGTTAGAAGTTTGCCACCCTATCAGCCGTATTGTTTTATCGGCGTGCATGTAATAAATTGTTGGGCAGTCTCTGCTCAACTTTGTATTATATTTAGTACTCCTGGTATTTTTCTTCTGTGACCAATGTATTGTCTATCAGTGAGAAGGAATTCTTCCTCGCTGGTCCGTAACAGGGATTGGTTTTCTCAATAATTATTTTATTGAAAAACCGGTCGTGACACTTGCTTTTCATAATCAATGCCTTACCCGCCGCTATCTTCTTAACCGCCTCAATTTCCTGGAGGGCCTTTTGGGCTTCGGCCTTGGCATGTTGTGCGCTTTCGAGGGCCTTCGCAAGCTCGGACCCTTGTGTCTTAGAGTCAAGCTCCAAGGACTTGTGTTTCTTGACGAGAGCCTGGAGCTCTTGTTGCACCTCGCCTACTTGGGCCTCTTGTTTCTCTCGCTCGATGCGTTCCTTGGCCGCTTTGTCTTCGGCCTCGGATAGCGCCTTCTGCAGGGCCGCCACTTCGGCCGTGGCCCCTAGAAAAATTCATGACGATCCTATTATTCCAAAACAAAATTTTTCTTTATCAATATTCAGACGGGGTGTCACTTACCTTTGTTCTCTTCGAGCTGCCTATTGGTAAGGCCGAGCTCTTCCTTGGACCGCTCAAGGTCCCGCTTCACTGCGGCGACCTCCGCAGTACGAGCGGCGGCGGCCAGTAGGGAAGCCTGCTTATTCACATAGACACATTCTGATTAGACTCCTGCGATTATTATTTGATCCTCTATTCGGCCTTTCTTCGCGAACGCCAAACAGAGAATCAGGGGCTACTGTCTATGCTGTAACATTTTCTTACAATTTGATTACTTACCTCAAAGCCGGTTAGGAGGCTGGCACAAGCTTCAGTCAGTCCGCTCTTAGCGGACTGAACCTTCTTGACTACCGCACTCATAATAGTGCGGTGCTCTTCATCAATGGAAGCGCCGCGAAGCACTTCCAGCAAGTTGTCCGATGCTTATGGATGGATAGAGGCCATCGGCACAGACGGCTTGCCCCCCTTAGCGAGGGGTTGCCTGACAGAATCCGGAACCACTGGAGGTTCCGGCGCCGTATTCGGCTTGAGGCTAGACTTGCTGCCCCCGGCGTTAGGGCCCAGAGGAGTCTTGCCCCTCGTGCGCCTAGCGCCTGGAATGTCGCCTTGGGGCGCCTCCGGAACTGTCTCCCCTTGGTTCAGTTCCCTTTGAGACAACACCTCGGCATCGTCCGTAGGGCGGGGGGAGGAGGCGGTCGGGAGTGAATCGCTATTCATATTTGACAAGCCCAAAGAATCATCCGATGAAGATACATCGATATGGGCTCGGGACGGACTGCATAATCATGCGCGACGTGATAAGAAACAGTACAATAAGACGTACCAAGAATTATTATGGTATCCGGATACTCACGATTTTGCCAGGGGCTTGTCCCTGGGTAACCACTCCTCGTCGCTGAAAGCGGCCGTCGTGGAGCAGTCCGGGAGGAGGGTCCTTCCCTTCTTGGACCCTTTGGCCTCCCCTGATGGGGCGGCCTTCCTTTTCCTGTCCCCCCCCCCGGCTGGGGGGGAGGGGAGAACTTTCCTCTTCCCCCTCCTTGTTTTCATGGGAGGAGTGCGCCTCGGTGTTTTCGGACGATGAGTCCGATATAACCTTGCGCCGGAGACCCTTCCTGGTCCCCGTGGCCTTCTTCTTGGCCTTCTTCTCCGGCAGCTCATAAGGCGCCGGAACCAGCATCTCTGTTAGGAGAGCATCCGCTGGATCTTCGGGCAGGGGGGCTGGAAAATCGATCTGCTCCGCCATCCCTACCCAGTCCTGTTAAATGGCGTGGAGGCTTAGATCCCGCACGTGGTTATACTGGGGAAAAGAACAACTTATGAGATATAAAAGACTTACCGGATTGGTGGGACGCTTTGCGCTGAGTCCGCGGTCCTCGGTAAGGGGAGGAGGTACCTCGGCGCCCTTGAACAACACCTTCCAGACATCCTTGTGTGTCGTGTCGAAGAGCTCTCGCAGCGTCTGGTGCTCGGCCGGGTCGAACTCCCACAAATTGAATGCCCGTCTTTGACATGGGAGGATCCGGCGGAAGAGCATGACTTGGACCACGTTGACAAGCTTGATTTTCTTGCTCGTCATGTTTTTGACGCAGGTCTGGAGTCCGATCAGCACTACCGAGGAACCCCAGGATAGACCCTTCTCTTTCCAGGAGGTGAGCCGCATGGGGATTCCGGATCGAAATTTGGGGGCCGCCACCCAGTTGGTGTTGCGCGGCTCGGTGATGTAGAACCACCCCGATTGCCACCCCTTTATGGTCTCCACATAGGAGCCTTCGAGCCAGGTGACGTTGGGCATTTTGCCCACCATGGCGTCTCCGCACTCCGCTTGCTGGCCGACCACCACCTTCGGTTTAACGTTGAAGGTCTTCAGCCACAGGCCGAAGTGGGGCTTGATGCGGAGGAAGGCCTCGCACACGACGATAAACGCTGAGATGTTGAGGATGAAATTGGGGGCCAGATCAGGAAAGTCCGTCCCGTAGTAGAACATGAGCCCGCGGACAAACGGGTGGAGGGGAAATCCCAATCCGTGGACGAAGTGGGTAAGAAATACCACCTTCTCATGGGGTCTGGAGTAGGGATGATCTGCCCCGCATCTGGTAGCCGGTGCGCGATATCCGCGGCCAGGTATCCGGCTCCCCATAGCTTTGTGATGTCCTCCTCCGTAACGGAGGAGACCATCCACTTGCCTCCTGCTCCGGACATGCTTGGAGTGGTTTGAGGAGAGAATGCGAACTTGGGTGCTGGAGCTCAAGTGCGCAAGAACGGATGAGCAAGGAGGAAGAGGGCGTGGGTGAAAAAGATGAATCCTTGTCTCTTTATAAGGGCGGAAGGAACTATGCACCTCCCCACCTGCCTGGTAAACTCGCTTATTCCCCAAGCGCCGTAATTGATGGCGCGGTTAGGTTACCCATACCCGTATTGATGAGAATCCCGTGATAAGGGCACACGATCTCTGCTTCGATAAGACGTGCCAAGAAAACCACCTCGTGATATGTGCAGTGGCTGGTTGAGAAAAACGGTTCGGATAATGACCGGGCCATGGTGTGATGTCATGCTGCAGAATGTGTCAGCAGATTAGATTTGTGGAAATATTATTCTCTCTACGGTGGTATGTGGAATTTGTTTTGCAGAGCCGGACACTATCCTTGTGTTCAAAATCTTCTATGGAATATTCGGAGGAGGAACCCGCCTTGCAATGCCGAAGACAATCTGCGCGCCGGACTCATCGTCATTGAAGCCTGGTTCAGGGGCTACTAAGGGAGTCCCGGATTAGGGGGTCCTCGGAAAGCCGGACTATATACTTTAGCCGGACTGTTGGACTATAAAGACACAAGATTGATGACTCCGTCCCGTGTCCGGATGGGACTCTCCTTGGCGTCGAAGGCAAGCTTGGCAATACGGATATGTAGATCTCCTCCCTTGTAACCGACTCTGTGTAACCCTAGCCACCTCCGGTGTCTATATAAACCGGAGGGTTTAGTCCGTAGGACAACAACAATCATACCATAGGCTAGCTTCAGGGGTTTAGCCTCTACGATCTCGTGGTAGATCAACTCTTGTAATACTCATATCATCAAGATCAATCAAGCAGGAAGTAGGGTATTACCTCCATCGAGAGGGCCCGAACCTGGGTAAACATCGTGTCCCCCGCCTCCTGTTACCATCCGCCTTAGACGCACAGTTCGGGACCCCCTACCCGAGATCCACCGGTTTTGACACCAACAACGATGGTTGACTCCTACCAACCCTTCCCCTAGGAGCATGCGCATAGTACTTTGTTTTGATGACTTGTAGATTTTTGCAATAAGTATGTGAGTTCATTATGACTAATGTTGAGTGCATGGATTATACACACTCTCACCCTTGCACCATTGCTAGCTTCTCTTGTGCCGTGCAATTTTCGCCGGTACCATACACCCGCCATATACCTTCCTCAAAACAGCCACCATACCTACCTATTATGGCATTTCCATAGCCATTCCGAGATATATTGCCATGCAACTTTCCACCGTTCCGTTTATTATGACACCCTCCATCATTGTCATATTGCTTTGCGTGATCATGTAGTTGACATGGTATTTGTGGCAAAGCCATCTTCATAATTTTTTCATACATGTCACTCTTGATTCATTGCACATCCCGGTACACCGCCGGAGGCATTCACATAGAGTCATATTTTGTTCTAAGTATCGAGTTGTAATTCTTGAGTTGTAAGTAAATAAAAGTGTGATGAGCTTCATTATTAGAGCATTGTCCTAGTGAGGAAAGGATGATGGAGACTATGATTCCCCCACAAGTCGGGATGAGACTCCGGACAAAAAATAAATAAAAGAGGCCAAAGAGGCCCAAAAAAAAAGAAAAAAAAAAGAAATGGCCCGAACAAAAAAAAGAAAAAAAAGAGAGAAAAAGAGAGAAGGGGCAATGCTACTATCCTTTTACCACACTTGTTCTTCAAAGTAGCACCATGATCTTCATGATAGAGAGTCTCCTATGTTGTCACTTTCATATACTACTGGGAATTTTTCATTATAGAACTTGGCTTGTATATTCCAATGATGGGCTTCCTCAAAGTGCCCTAGGTCGTGAGCAAGCAAGTTGGATGCACACCCACTTAGTTTCCTTTTGAGCTTTCATACACTTATAGCTCTAGTGCATCCGTTGCATGGCAATCCCTACTCACTCACATTGATATCTATTGATGGGCATCTCCATAGCCCGTTGATACGCCTAGTTGATGTGAGACTATCTCCTTCTTGTTGTCTTCTCCACAACCACCATCCTATTCCACCTATAGTGCTATGTCCATGGCTCACGCTCATGTATTGCGTGAAAGTTGAAAAAGTTTGAGAATACTAAAGTATGAAACAATTGCTTGGCTGAAACCGGGGTTGTGCATGATTTAAATATTTTGTGTGATGAAGATAGAGCATAGCCAGACTATATGATTTTGTAGGGATAACTTTCTTTGGCCATGTTATTTTGAGAAGACATAATTACTTTGTTAGTATGCTTGAAGTATTATTATTTTTATGTCAATATTAAACTTTTGTCTTGAATCCTTCGGATCTGAACATTCATGCCACAATAAAGAAAATTACATTGATAATTATGTTAGGTAGCATTCCACATCAAAATTCTGTTTTTATCATTTACCTACTCGAGGACGAGAAGGAATTAAGCTTGGGGATGCTTGATACGTCTCCAACGTATCTATAACTTTTGATTGTTCCATGCTATTATATTATCCATCTAGGATGTTTTATATGCATTTATGTGGAATTTTATATGATTTTTGGGACTAACCTATTAACCTAGAGCCCAGTGCCAGTTTTTTGTTTTTTTCCTTGTTTTTGAGTATCGCAGAAAAGGAAAACCAAACGGAGTCCAATTGACCTAAAATTTCATGGAGATTATTTTTGGACCAGAAGAAGCCCACGGAGTATCGGAGATGGACCAGAAGAGTCCCGATGCACCCACGAGGGTGGGGGCGTGCCCTATCCCCTGGGCGCGCCCCCTACCTCATGGCCTCCTCGGAGACCCCCTGACTTGTTCCCGACGCCAACACCTCTTATATATACCCAAACTTCCAGAACATAACCTAGATCGGGAGTTCCGCCGCCGCAAGCCTCCATAGCCACCAAAAACCAATTGGGACCCTGTTCCGGCACCCTGCTGGAGGGGGGATCCATCACCGGTGGCCATCTTCATCATCCCGGTGCTCTCCATGACGAGGAGCGAGTAGTTCACCCTCGGGGCTAGGGTATGTACCAGTAGCTATGTGTTTGATCTCTCTCTCTCTCTCTCTCTCTCTCTCGTGTTCTTGAGATGGCACGATCTTGATGTATCGCGAGCTTTGCTTATAGTTGGATCTTATGATGTTTCTCCCCCTCTACTCTCTTGTAATTGATTGAGTTTTCCCTTTGAAGTTATCTTATCAGATTGAGTCTTTAAGGATTTGAGAACACTTGATGTATGTCTTGCATGTGCTTATCTGTGGTGAGAATGGGATATTCACGTGATCTACTTGATGTATGTTTTGGTGATCAACTTGCGGGTTCAGTGACCTTGTGAATTATGCATAGGGGTTGGCACACGTTTTCGTCTTGACTCGCCGATAGAAACTTTGGGGCACTCTTTGAAGTTCTTTGTGTTGGTTGAATAGATGAATCTGAGATTGTGTGATGCATATCGTATAATCATACCCACAGATACTTGAGGTGAAATCGGAGTATCTAGGTGACATTAGGGTTTTGGTTGATTTGTGTCTTAAGGTGTTATTCTAGTACAAACTCTAGGATAGATCGAACAGAAAGAATAGCTTCATGTTATTTTACTACGGACTCTTGAATAGATTGATGAGAAAGGATAACTTTGAGGTGGTTTCGTACCCTACAATAATCTCTTCGTTTGTTCTCCGCTATTAGTGACTTTGGAGTGACTCTTTCTTGCATGTTGAGGGATAGTTATATGATCCAATTAAGTTATTATTGTTGAGAGATCTTAAACTAGTGAAAGTATGAACCCTAAGCCTTGTTTCCTAACATTGCAATACCGTTTACGCTCACTTTTATCATTAGTTACCTTGCTGTTTTTATATTTTCAGATTACAAATACTCATATCTATCATCCATATTGCACTTGTATCACCATCTCTTCACCGAACTAGTGCACCTGTACAATTTACCATTGTATTGGGTGTGTTGGGGACACAAGAGACTCTTTGTTATTTGGTCGCAGGGTTGCTTGAGACAGACCATCTTCATCCTACGCCTCCCACAGATTGATAAACCTTAGGTCATCCTCTTGAGGGAAATTTGCTACTGTCCTACAAACCTCTACACTTGGAGGCCCAACAATGTCTACAAGAAGAAGGTTGCGTAGTAGACATCAAGGCCCAACACGAGTCTACAAGAATAAAGTTGCGTAGTAGACATCAGTCCTTCACATAGAAAACCTGCACCACATCATTGGCTAGGACGAATGGTTTATCTGTGTACCCAAGATTGTTCAGATCCACTATTGTCATTCCGTACTGTGGGTCTACCTGTACCCCGCCTCCTGACAGATTGACCCATTTGCACTGAAACAAAGGGACCTTAAAATCATGTCCCGGCGGAGATCATCATCGGGCACATCGTCTGGTTCCTCTTGATCTTCAGCAGCTTCCCCCGTTGCAGCATCACCGTATTCAGGGGGCACATAGTTGTCATCGTCCTCTTCTTCTTCGCTGTCTTCCATCATAATCCCTATTTCTCTATGCTTGGTCCAAACATTATAGTGTGGCATGAAACTCTTATAAAGCAGGTGGGTGTGAAGGGTTTTCGAGTCTGAGTAAGACTTCGTATTCCCACATATAGGGCATGGACAACACATAAAACCATTCTGCTTGTTTGCCTCAGCCACTTCGAGAAAATTATGCACGCCCTTAATGTACTCGGAGGTGTGTCTGTCACCGTACATCCATTGCCGGTTCATCTGCATGCATTATATATAATTAAGTGTGTCAAAAAACATTACAAAACATCATGAATAGATAAGTGACCAAATAAATAGATGTTCATCATCACATTAAAACCAAAGTACATACATAGTTCTGATTGAACAACATATAGCTAGCTCTCCAGACACTACAAAAAAAAGACACATCCATGACATTTTGGACCGAACGAATTTTTTCTGTCATACTTATGACACTTCTATGACGATAATTGTGACAAAACCCGGTATCATTATAGATGTGGTGGGGTCCTACTTATATGACAAATAATCATGACATAAAATGGGCTTTTCGTCCTGAGCGGGCCGGAGACGCAGCTGCATGACATTCTTCGGGCCGTCCATGACAGAAAAACCATGGTAGAAGCGAGGGCGAGGAAAATATCGGGGTGTTCCCGGTTACGGTCGGTGGTCGGGGCCGAGCGATGCGCGTTTCTCTCATACACGCACGCGCGTGGGTGCGAGGTGTTGGGCTCTAACTGAACCCGAGCGATTGCACTGCAGGCTACGCGTTACTGAACCCGAGCGATCGATCGATGGCTGTTAACTGAACCCGATCGAGCGATTCCTTCGCTACTACTGCTAACTGAAGCCGATCGATGCAGCCTCTGGATGAACAGTGAGTGTTGCTGGGGGGGGGGGGTTGGATGAACAGTTCCCGGTGGGGGTGGATGAACAGGACCCCGTGGTGTTGCCTCTGGATGAACAGGACCCCGATCGATCGAGTCGGTTGGGGCTGGATGAACAGGAGCCCGTGGAGGGCTGGATGAATAGGACCACCCCGTGGAGGGCAGGATGAACAGTAGACGGTGGAGGGCTGGATGAACAGTAGCCCGTGGAGGGGTGGTTGAACAAGAGCTCGTGGAGAGGGCTGGTTGAACAGTAGCCGGTGGAGTAGCGCGCGGTGGAGGCTGGATGAACAGGAGCCCGTGGATGAACAGTCGCAGGTGGAGGCTAGAGGAGGTCGACGGTGGATGAACAGTAGCCCGTGGAGGCTGGAGGGGGTCGACGGTGGAGATGAACAATATCCCGTGGAGTCCCGTTTTGCGGTACGCCACACCCCTCCCGATGAACAGGACCCCCGTTTCGACCGTAGCGCTCCAACACAAGTCCGTTTCCTCCGTTTTGCGGTACGCCACACCCGTCCCGATCAACAGGACTCCCGTTTTGACCGCAGGAGGTCCATTTCCTCCGTTTTGCGGTACGCCAGACCCCTCCCGATGAACAAGATCCCATTTCGATCGTGGCCGGTCGAACACAAGGCCGTTTCCTCCATTCTGCGGTACGCCAGGCCTCGTTTCCATCGGCTGTTCTGTTCAAGCCCTCCTGATGAACACGACAACGCATTCCGTTCCGACCCAGCCAGTTGGCTCCCCATGAACACGATGATGATGCAATTTCTCCATTCCGACCCAGCCATGTACACGAGCCCTGGCCGTACATATGCGCGAGTAGGAGTTCGAGACCCTTCCCGTATGTACATACGTGGCCGTATTTTCTTTCTTGCACACTTGCCGCTGTACGTACGTGTACATGCTATGTGTGCGCCTCTACTACGACACGTGCGCGCCTCTACATCGACCAGTATGTACGTACACGTTCGCGACCAGAATGACAACGCTACGTACGCTTCGACCAGGTGGGTCCCGACTGTCAGGCACTTCCTTGCTTGCGAAGATGTAGCTAGTGGGTCCCAGCAGTCAGGGGGGCGAATCGTTTTTTCCCAGACGCACTTCCTTGCGTGCGAAGATGTAGCTGGTGGGACCCAGCAGTCAGGGGGGAATGTTTTTTCGTGAAATACGGTGGCCCGTCCGGTGGGTCCCTGCTGTTAGGTGGAGGAATAATTATTTTGCGCGTAATAAGGAGACACTTCCTTGCTGCGGCTGTGGACCCAGCTGTCAGCCTCTCCATGTACAGTCCACGTCCGATGGAAGCCGTTCCTTGACCACGTTGACCACGCCGCGCCGAGAGCACCAGGGCGGTGGACGACGGCGAGGCCTAGGAAGGGGACGACGCGGAGCCGGGGAAGACCCGACAATGGATGCCCACGCGTAGAGGAGTATGAGGGTTCACTGGTTCACTGCGGTGTGAGGCTGCCGTCGCCGCAGAATAACAGGGGGTGTGGGTGAGTAGAGGGATGGCCTGGCCAGCGGTGGGAGTAGTAGGGGGCGGTGAGGCCTCCGCCGCATCGCAGCCGGCCACGGGAGGCAGGAGCACGAGGCACGACCGGTGCTGGTTTGGGCGGCTGGAGCAAGAAGACCAGAGGTTGAAGAAGCACCACGGCCGTTGGATGGACATCGTATGGTCACTGGAGGTAGAATCATGCATATTGACTAAGTTGACAAAGCCCTCCGTCCCCGTCAACTTAGTAGGCCCACAAGTCAGCCTGCCACTATACTCGGTCCCAGCTAGCAGGGGGAGTATTCATTTTTTTGTGTGTAATAAGGAGGCACTTCCTTGCGTGTGAAGATATAGCTGGTGGGTCCAAGCTGTCAGCGGCGTAACATTTTTTCACGAAATACAGAGGCCCTTTCGGTGGGTCCCAGATGTCAGGTGGAGGAATCATTATTTTGCGCGTAATAAGGAGGCATTTCCTTGCGTGCGGCCGTGGACCCAGCTGTCAGCCTCTCCACGTACAGTCCACTTCAGATGCATGTCGGTCGTTGACCACGTTGACCAGGCCACGCCGAGAGCACCAGGGCGGTGGACGACGGCGAGGCCTAGGAAGGGAACGACACAGAGGCAGGGAAGACTCGGCAGTTGTTTCCCACGCGGAGGGGAGTACGACTGTATGAGGGTTTACTGGTTCGTCTAACAGCAGGTGTGGGTGAGTAGAGGGATGGCTAGGCCAGCGATGGGAGTACGGTGGGGCGGTGAGGCCTGCACGGCAGCACAGCCGGCCGCGGGGAGGAGGGAGCAGGCAGTCCCGCCGGCGCTTGTTTCAGCGGCTGGAGCAGGAAGAGCAGAGATTGAAGAAGCGCGACGACCGTTGGATGGACATCCAACGGTCACTGCTTGTGCGTGAACCTTTTTTTAGGAAAGCCTCAAATCTGTGAAAAACATCATACAGCCCAGCTGCCATTATTTCTAATAATTTACAGCCCATTTGCTAATTCTTTAGGTTTTTTTGGAGCCCATATTCTTTTTGTTAGCATTACAGCCCATATTGTGGCCACGGTTAAAAAATTATACGAAATTTTGCATATTTCGGTGCGGCCCGAACTGTTTTTAATCCCGAAATTTTGAGTCACATTCAAACTGATTTTAAAAATAAATGTATATCAATATAAAATCCAACAAATTGTCCACGCATAAAAATCAATGCAATTTAAAATCTCGAAATGAAAAAAAGAAATTTGAAACTAATTGCCGGTTTGATGTGTTTTAAAAATGTACAGCCCGTTTCTCATTACTGATAGGCCATTTTCTCGGCCAGCCGAATGAAGCTCTCCTCGTCTTGAAAGATTTGCAGCCCAACAGGCTTGACAAAGCGACTTACTTGGCAAATCACAAAAAACTGGGCTGTGGCCGTGGACCCAGCTGTCAGCCTCTCCATGTACAGTACTCTTCCGATGGAAGTCGGGCGTTGACCACATTGACCACGCCGCGCCGAGAGCACCAAGGCAGTGGATGACGGTGAGGCCTAGGAAGGGGACGACGCGGAGCCGGGGAAGACGTGGCAGTGGATGCCCACGCGGAGAGGAGTACGAGGGTTCACTAGTTCGGCTGCGGTGTGAGGCTGCCGTCGCCGCAGAATAACAGGGGGTGTGGGTGAGTGGAGGGATGGCCTGGCCAGCGGTGGGAGTAGTATGGGGGCGGTGAGGCCTCCGCGGCAGCACAGCCGGCCACGGGAGGCAGGAGCAGGCGGCACGACCGGTGCTACTTTGGGCGGCTGGAGCAAGAAGACCAGAGGTTGAAGAAGCACTAAGGCCATTGGATGGACATCGTACGATCACTGGAGCTAGAATCGTTCATATTGACTAAGTTGACAAAGCCCTCCGTCCCCGTCAACTTAGTAGGCCCACAAGTCAGCCTCCCACTATGGTGGGTCCCAGCTGGCAGGGGGGTATTCATTTTTTTGTGCGCAATAAGGAGGCACTTCCTTGCGTGCGAAGATATAGTTGGTGGGTCTGACCTATCAGCGGAGGGAACATTTTTTTCGCGAAATACAGAGGCCCTTCCAGCGGGTTCGAGATGTCAGGTGGAGGAATCATTATTTTGCGCGTAATAAGGAGGCATTTCCTTGTGTGCGGCCGTGGACCCAGCTGTCAGCCTCTCCACGTACAGTCCACTTCCGATAGATGTCGTTCGTTGACCACGTTGACCACGCCGCGCCGAGAGCACCAGGGCGGTGGACGACGGCGAGGCCTACGAAGGGAACATCACGGAGCCGGGGAAGACATGGCAGTTGCTGCCCACACGATGGAGAGTACGAGGGTTAACTGGTTCGGCTGTCGTCGCCAGAAAATAACAGGAGGTGTGGGTGAGTAGAGGGATAGACAGGCCAGGGATGCGAGTATATGATGGGGCCGTGAGGCCTGCCCGGCAGCACAGCCGGCCACGGGAGGCGGGAGCAGGCAGTTCCGACGGCGCTGGTTTGGGCGGCTGGGGCAACAAGATGAGAGACTGAAGAAGCACGATTGCCGTTAGATTGACATCTAACGGTCTGACGCTGGTAGATTCGATTGTTGACTAAGTTTCTTTTTTGATAAACCTTGTGTGCGCATGAACTTAGTAGGCCCACAAGTCAGCCTCCAAATCTGTGGCAGACAACATAGAGCCCATTTGCTATTTTTTAATAATTTGCAGCCCATTTGCTAATTCTTAAGTAATTTATTACAGCCCATTTTCTGCCGAGGACCACGGTCAAAAAGTACAACCTTATTTTGCATATTTCGGTGGAGTCCGAACTTTTGTAATCCCGAAATGATAAGCATTTTTTAAGAACTTATTGATTTGCCAAAAAACTCGTTTTGTTTTTGTAAGCAAATAAGATGTGGGACAATTGAGTTGGTTTTAGGGAAAACCAGTGGTAAACAAATCAGCGCTGGGAGGGAAAACAACAACAAAAATAAGGATGTAAATATGAAAAGTGAAATTTATGTATTTTCAATATAATGATACGTGTATATGAACTATTAAAACTATAGGTAGAGATTAGCAAACGGATGTAGGACATGCGTTTCAAGAGGAAAATAGAACCGGGCTGTGTGTTTGTTTCAGTAAAAAAAAGTGCATGCGGATGTTGTAAGACAAAATATAACTAACGCTGGCGGGCCAGAGGCCAGTAGATACCTGCTGGATCTTTGTGCCCCGTTGTCGTCATGGGCTGGGCCTATTAAAAACAAAACCAAGCATGGGCAGTCTACAGCCCAGTTGAAACTTGCTCGACCTGAAAAAACAATATACGTGCTCAATAAACAAGAGAATTCTGCAAATTTGGAGAACTGGGAATTCGAACGGCAGGTGCTTATGCTACCCATCAAATAAAAACCAGGTGCCTGAAAATTTGTTTCGAAACAAATGATTCAACTTTATATCCACGTCGACCCTCGGCATGATGGTTGGAAGCAAATGCCAAGTTCATACCAAAACATCGTTAACAACAGTACCAACTTGCGAACGACAAGGTAGTACAAGTACCAATACCAAACTACTTATAATCTTTTTACTCCTGGACCTAGTGTTCGTCTGGTAGAAAATCTTGCAGAGGACCAGCTCCCGCTCCTTCTCTTGCTCCAGGTCCCCGAGGTGGTACTGGTGCATCACCCAGTTGGTCCTTTGCTGGTCGAAGTTCTTGCTGGTGTGGACCACCAGAACCTTTTTGCAGCCCGTCTGCCGGCCGTTGACCATCACCGACAAGGTATTGCCGATGTTGTGCCACATCGCGTGCATGCCGCACTCCGACTGTATCTTGCGACGTGTCCACGTGCCCCCTTTGAATGCCCTGGAATTGCGCTGGATGAAATGCTTGCTTAGGCCACTCAGTGTGATACCTGTAGTATTGTCGAATACAGGTTTTCGTGTACGTAGTTGGCATTTTCACAACATCTTTGGCATGTTGCAGTCACTTGTTTCACTTTTTATTATTTGTCAAATTGTAATTGCTTCACCAGGTTTGCGTCTAAAAAGAAAAATAGAGCTATAAACATAGGAATATGTTTGTGCAAGTAGACGTCCGATCGGTGTCTTACGTGGAAGTTTCTCAGGATGGGTGTAGCATATGCCGTGCTCGCTGTCGATGGTTGGTATGAACAAATCGATGAGAGGGTGAGATCACGCGCTGTCAACACTCACTTTGGCCTCAAGGTGCTCGATCAGCTCCTGATCCGTGGGATCGAACTTGACGCTAGCCGGCAGCACCGGCCAATCCTTCTTCGACTTGCATGGGTTAATTCCAGTTATATGGTACTCAATGTATGATCAATCGACTGTTTTAAGTGAATGATGAAAGACTTCGACAGATAAGTGGTACTCCAAATCTGAAGTCCAGAATACCCGAACACGCCGCCGGGATTCTTGTGTCACCTCACGCGCAGCGTGTTGTCACGTCAATTCAATGTGTGGACATGATGAATAATTTGACCAACGTATACTAGTACTGCTACTGTACTACTTACTAGTCGTATTTAGTGTCACATTTTAACCATAGGTTTAACTAACAAGTACGCACTTGAAGCCTAAGTGATATATATATATACCGCACAACATCTCCATCATCATTATCAGTACATCCTGCGTAGGTGAGTTAGGATGCACTTGATCCCAGAAAGGTATCTATCCTTCAAACCAGAGGAGTGCGTCAAACTAACAACAATACATAATATCCAACAAAAGAGGGTCGTGCTACAGCAGCAGAATACATGCCTCAGTCTACATATCAGTACGAATCAAGTTGTGCATATTTGCTGTTGGCATGAACCACATTGCCGCATGTCGGGTTTGCAAAAGCCATCCATCGCATGGAAGCTTGATGCCTTTCACACACTGAAGATTATCTGGCAACAAGCTGTGTCGACGAATCTCTGGATATGGTGATTCATGAAACCCATGGTATGATGTGTAAACACAGTCCCCCCTGGCGAATGGAAGTTGCATAGCACGGTAATCATCGCCGGTGATATGATCGATGATTGGTTGGATGATCGGATAATTGAGCCCGAGGAACATGGAGTGGTTGCTGAGGTTGTAAACCTGCCTCCAGTTGAATACGCCTGGCCCAACGGAGCTGGGATCTTTCTCGAACACGAAGCAGCCATAGCCATCAATGTCACGAACGCCCTAGGCATTGTACTGCATGTGGTTTGATGAAATGGTTTGGTCAATTTTGTACGTGCAAATGAGCATCAAATGACTACCGTCAGCTGAACGAGCGATAAACCACCACCCATCGGCTGGTATGATTCCAGGTCCTGGAACCATGAAGGCCAGCGCATTTGCGTCTGCTGCAACAATTCAAATTGGAGACCAAAAGGACAAAAATAAACAATCATGTTCAGAGTATGTGTGGAATTAAGATTATTATAACAGTGACACATATCATAGACAGAGAATTGCAATGACGTGGTCATAATCATACCCCAAGTTAAAAAAATAAGCCAATGGCTTTCATATTCTAGCAATATATCATGGTTCAAACATCATGTAACAATGAGAGGAAAACATATATGATAGGGCCTACTCATATTCTACCATAGCACTTACTACAGTTATCATATCAACTCTAAGCAATAACATGCGTTGTTACAAAAATCCTGGAAATGAGAGTAACATATAGCAATCATGAGGTTATGCTCATAATATCTATTCTAACAATCATTAGATACCAATTGTTCTCATATCAACTCTAACAATAACATGTGTGGTCATAAAAATCTAGGAAATGAGAGGAATATATAGCAATGATGTGGTTATAGACATACTATATATTCTAAATTTGTAACAATGAATAGGCAGTCGTATTCTTGAGGTAAAGATGAGATGAGATAGAACAATCGCATGATGATAGATTCCACCAGTATAGGCAGCAAATCTGTGCGTCGACCGCATAAACGATGCCATCATGCACTATAGCATCAGACAGAAGTGTTGGGTAAAGAGGATCAACGATGAGCCATAACAATGTATGGCGACCGGATTCCAGATAGACTAATCCCATGTTGAACACGGCAATGAGCTTGTAATCCATGTAGTCTTCTGATGGTGTGGGCACTTCGCAGATTACAACCTTCAGCTAACAGAGGTCGAGCCAAAAGCTCGACGCGTCTCGTGCGTAGTAGGCAGGAGTGTCCGGCGGGCCGCGAGGCTCGATGGCGGCGGTATCCAAAGATGTAAGGGTGATCTCTCACTGGGCGTAGATATCCACGAGACGCCAGGGACTACCGGATTGGTGGATGAGGACGATCTAGTTGGCCTTCATGCCCGCCCAGTAGTGGCCGCACATGAAGGACAACTGGACGGGTAGTGGTAGCATGTCGAGGGGCACCATGACAACCTCCGTAGGATCGTCAAGTCGGTGTCTGGGCCACCTGCGAGGATCGGGCATCAGCAAGCAGGGTGTCTTGAAAAGAGCCGGCCGGTTGCAGACGAGTAGACAGTACAAAGACACCGAGCATGCGGCCAGACGGACGGTGCTGAGTAGGTCCATACGATTACAGATCTGCTCCAAGAGAACATTGGGGAGGGAATTCCAATCGCGGCTCTGCGTGTCAGTCGGTTTTGCCATTGGGGTTTTCGGTGCCTGTGAGCCAGCGGGGAAGTGGATTCGGGCGGGCGAGCGAAGAAGCTTCTCCTCGTGTGGCCGAGCAGTGAGCGGGTGGATATGGTATGCGCGACCTACCAAGCACTGCTAGGGAAAACCTTATACACAGAATCTTAGCAGCAGCGTGGTTTAAAAACAAACGCTACTGCTAATTAGCAGTAGCGAGCTCTAGGAAACCGCGCTACTAACATCCCGGTAGCAGTAGCGCCCTAGGTGAAACAAACGCTACTACTATAATTGCCACGGCGTTGCCTCCAGGCTAGATATAGTAGTAGCGCCCTTCTCCTGGACGCGCTACTGCTAAAGTACTCAGTAGCAGCGTTTTTCTTCAAAACTCGCTGCTGCTAAGTATCACCGCAACTAATTAAGTTTAGTCCCATACTGCTAAGCCAACAAGGTGTTTACCACCTTAAATATGTTACTTCTCAAACTATCTCGAGCACTTGGTCTTCATTGAACTATATGTGTAGGATTTGTGGTTGCAATATGAATCTTCGCCTGTGCCTATACAGGTACGGTGAAGATTCATGTTGATTATTTAGATTCTACACAAAAAGATCAATGATGACCAATGTATATTTTTGATGTTTTTACATGCTTAGACTTATAGCATTTTTCTAGGATAAAGCGCTACTGATATTGGGATAAACAAAAGAAATAACTGCTTCCTTTAGCAGTAGTGTTTTTCTCTAAAACGCGCTATAGGTAAATTTGTTATAGCGTGTTTCCCTAAGAGCGCTACTGCTAGTTCGACTTAACCACCCGCACGGGCTCAAAATTTTGCTAAGTCCTCCTCCCCACCTGTTCCCCTACTCCTCTGTCGCCGCCGCCCGAGCCCGAGCCTGCCCTCACCGCTGCCGCCCGAGGCCGCCCTCAACCTCACCGCCGCCGCCCGCCGCCGCTATCGACCTCACCGTCGCCGCCCTCGACCTCACCGCCGCCGCCCGAGCCCGCCCAGGACCGCCGCCTCCCGATCCCGAGCCCGCCCTCGCCGCCCCTACCTCCGTCGCCGAGCACCTCCCTGCCACCGTCTCTGCCCTCTCTGTAAGCCCCCCACCCCTCCCCCACCCCCTCTCTCTCTCTGCTTAGTTAGTAGATGTTTTTTAGTAGTAGTAGATGTTAATTTAGGGTTCATAGATAATGATTTTTAGTAGTAGTAGATGTTAATTAGTAGTAGTGATGGTACTAGTTAACTAGGGCAGTATGGTAATAGTAGATGTTTTTTACTATTGTATAATGTAGTTTTTTTACTGTTTTTAGTAAGTGTTTAAAATACTTCGTAAGTAAATTAATAAACTAGTTGAACTAGTTTATTTTTAGTTGAACTAGTTTAGTAAGTAAATTAATAAACTAGTTGAAATAGTTGAATTAATAGAACTAATGTATTTTTAGTAAGAAAATTAATATAACTAGTTGAACTACTTTATTTTTAGAAAGAACTAGTTTTTTTTTCTATTTATAGTAAGTTTATACTCCCTCCGTTCCTTGATATAAGGTGTATAGATTTTTGAAAAAAAGTCCGAAATATAAGGTGTATTGCGTTGCACCACTCGTTTGAATATTTTTTTTAAGAAATTTGATTACATTTCCTTATATAGGGCAAGCTCCTCTATTTTCTCATGTCAATTAGTCAGGTGTAATCTCTCCCAAAACTTGTGAAATTTTCCCTCCACATGCGTTCTTTAATTTCCGTGCCAAAAACTATACACCCTATATTTAGGAACGGAGGGAGTATTTAGTAAGTGTTGGGGATCGTAGCAGAAATTTAAAAATTTTCTACGCATCACCAAGATCAATCTATGGAGTCATCTAGCAATGAGAGAGAGGAGTGCATCTACATACCCTTGTAGATCGCGAGCGGAAGCGTTCAAGTGAACGGGGTTGATGGAGTCGTACTCGTCGTGATCCAAATCACCGATGACCGAGCGCCGAACGGACGGCACCTCCGCGTTCAACACACGTACGGTTGGGGAAGACATCTCCTCCTTCTTGATCTAGCAAGGGGGAAGGAGAGGTTGATGGAGATCCAGCAGCACGACGGCGTGGTGGTGGAAGTAGCGGGGATCTCAGCATGGATTCGCCAAGCTCAGCGAGAGGGAGAGGTGTCACGGGAGGGAGAGGGAGGCGCCAGGGGCTAGGGTGCGGCTACCCTCCCTCCCCCTCCTATATATAGGCCTCCTGGGGGGGCGCCGGCCCTAGGAGATCTGATCTCCAAGGGGGGCGGCGGCCAAGGGGTGGCTCCCCCCCCAAGCCAAGTGGGGGGCGCCCCCACCCCTAGGGTTTCCAACCCTAGGCGCAGGGGAGGCCCAAGGGGGGGGGCGCACCAGCCCACCAGGGGCTGGTTCCCCTCCCACTTCAGCCCATGGGGCCCTCCGGGATAGGTGGCCCCACCCGGTGGACCCCCGGGACCCTTCCGGTGGTCCCGGTACAATACCGGTGACCCCCGAAACTTTCCCGGTGGCCGAAACTGGACTTCCTATATATAATTCTTCACCTCCGGACCATTCGGGAACTCCTCGTGACGTCCGGGATCTCATCCGGGACTCCGAACAACTTTCGGGTTACGGCATACTAATATCTCTACAACCCTAGCGTCACCGAACCTTAAGTGTGTAGACCCTACGGGTTCGGGAGACATGCAGACATGACCGAGACGACTCTCCGGTCAATAACCAACAGCGGGATCTGGATACCCATGTTGGCTCCCACATGTTCCACAATGATCTCATCGGATGAACCACGATGTCGAGGATTCAATCAATCCCGTATACAATTCCCTTTGTCAATCGGTACGTTACTTGCCCGAGATTCGATCGTCGGTATCCCAATACCTCGTTCAATCTCGTTACCGGCAAGTCACTTTACTCGGACCGTAATGCATGATCCCGTGACCAACCACTTGGTCACTTTGAGCTCATTATGATGATGCATTACCGAGTGGGCCCAGAGATACCTCTCCGTCATACGGAGTGACAAATCCCAGTCTCGATCCGTGTCAACCCAACAGACACTTTCAGAGATACCTGTAGTGTACCTTTATAGTCACCCAGTTACGTTGTGACGTTTGGTACACCCAAAGCACTCCTACGGCATCCGGGAGTTACACGATCTCATGGTCTAAGGAAATGATACTTGACATTGGAAAAGCTCTAGCAAACGAACTACACGATCTTGTGCTATGCTTAGGATTGGGTCTTGTCCATCACATCATTCTCCTAATGATGTGATCCCGTTATCAATGACATCCAATGTCCATAGTCAGGAAACCATGACTATCTGTTGATCAACGAGCTAGTCAACTAGAGGCTTACTAGGGACACGTTGTGGTCTATGTATTCACACATGTATTACGATTTCCGGATAACACAATTATAGCATGAACAATAGACAATTATCATGAACAAGGAGATATAATAATAACCATTTTATTATTGCCTCTAGGGCATATTTCCAACAGTAAGAACTAGTTGAATTAATAGAACTAGTTGAACATGTCATATTTGTTGTTATTTTTTTAATTTAAGCAATTATTCAAGATATATTTGTGATAACTTATAGGGTTTTTGTTTTTGCAGAAATCAAGGAGCCCCTCCATCATCCCCGCCGTCGTCGCCGTCATCGACCCCCTCCGAACTCGAGGTGAGACCAGCCAAACATGTATATCTTGTGTTGCTCAAATAGGATATGTGGTTGCCCAAGTGGCCGGTCAAGTTCAGGTTACACCTTCGAGTGGCCTATGTTTTGCCTGAGTGTTGATTAATTTCCGTTCCGGCAAATTTCAGGCGCTCGATATGTCCTGTTTTAGCAAAGGTCATGCTGGAATTTTCCGTGAATTTTGGCATGACTTGTGCTAGAATATGTAGGAAATATCGAGTGGCCTGGATTTTCTAGAAAGATAAGTAAACGATATTTCGGGTTGACTTTAAGTCTGGCGAGGCCGAAGAATCCCGACTGTTGTCGTGGGGGTCGTTTCTCCTTCTTCTCCGGGTGCTAGACAATTTGGTTTAGTGCACTAGGGGAAGGAGGAGTAACGACCATCACCGACGGTCGCAAATGTCAGAGAGGAATCAGTGAGGGAGAGTCTCCACAATATATGAGAGGACGAAGAATCCCGACTGTTGTCATGGGGGTAGCTTCTCTTTCGTTCCCGTGTGCTAGACAATTTGGTGTAATGCACTCGGGAACGAAAGGAGGAGTTACCATCACCGATGGTCGAATATATATACCACGTGAGCTGAGAGTTTTCAAGAAAAGACTCGATAGACCGATAGTCAACCCGTGATGAATAATAATGTTCTAATTTAGTTTTTGTGTACATATATTTAATTGTACAAGTTTAATCTTTGAATTATGAACATAGGAAATGTCGTACTCGGACAACTAAAGTCTCCCGGGGGAGTGCGACTGGTGCCACGACGACCGAGGTATGTGCGACAGGTTCATTGACCTGGACGAAGATCGACGCTTTAGCATTAAGCTTGAGGAGACCTTCGATGTTGAAATGGTACTGTAGCGACCAGACCTCAAACAGTCTGTGCTGCTGTGCACCAGTGTCATCCCTGGATCAGTAATACTGACACGCACAGTACAAATGGAGGATTTATAACAGAGTAGAAATCACACACTTATTACATCGAATATCTCAAAAGAGAATAAGTATGATAAATATGGCTTAAGGCCATCTAAATACGATAACAGCGGAAGGCTTGGAAGATACGTGAGTCCATCAACTCCAACGGCATCACTGTGTATAAGACCACGACCTAAGGCACCTTACTCGTCGTCTGAAAAGTCTGCAACATGAAACGTTGCAGCCCGAAAACGGGTCAGCACATGGAATATGCTGGCAAAGTAACACATAGAGAATAATGAACATAGTAATGCTATACTACATGCATATATGGCTAGTCGAAAGCTCTATGGTTACAGTTTTGCGAAAAGCCAAATTTTCCCTACTGCAAAGGAATAAATTTTTATTTAACTATCATGGTGGTTGTTAAACATTGAGAAGGTACCTCCAACTCAATCCCAATTAAGTGTCATCATTAACCCAACAAAATTAATTAAAAGTAACATGGTGATGAGATTCACATGATAATCCAGGTACTAGATACTCAAGTTGTCCATAACCGGGGACACGGCTAACCATGATTAGTTTGTACACTCTGCAGAGGTTTGTGCACTTTTCCCCACAAGACTTGATCGCCTCCGCTTGATTCTCGCACTGCATGATGTTTGAGAAACGGATGACCGAGACACAGTCTTTCAGAAACAATCACCCTTTACTCCGGATGGACAGTTAGACCTACTTTCCCCTACATCTGCTAGCCCACCTCTTCAAGAGTTCATGTAACCTACTCAACTATGCTAGAGCCCATAATAGCTTGTGGCTGCACACGGAAGTTTCTAGCATGAATAATCTTATGATCCCTTTGAGCCTGGGTGGCGGTCCTTATAGAAACAGGCAAGACTGGGTTCTCCAGGTGCCTCAATCCACCCAGATGTGAGTTTTGTTGCCACCTTAAGTAAACCATTATTAACAATCTCACATCTGTCATGAATATCTCTCAAACCCAATCCACGTCTACGAGCATAGCATGGCAATATAATAGCAAACGTAGAAGTAACTCCCAAGGGTTTGATAATAAACAGGTAATAGGTACTACCTCAACTACTTCCCAATACCCACAGTTTAATTAGATCCTAACCATGCAATGTTTGAGGATTGATCTAATGCAATAAAAACTGGGTATGGAAAATATGATCAAAGTGTTACTTGCCTTGCTGATGATCCGCGAAACCTAGAGATTCGAAGTAACAAGCGGCGCACTCCGGGTACTCTATCGCAAACAAACAAGCAAACAATAAGTACTCATCTAATGCACAGGTAAAACTCGAATGAAAGATCCAAACAGAAAGTTCAACTTAAAAACTCCGGTTTGCAAAAAGAATCAACTTGAACGAAGCAACGAAAGTCAAACGGCGAAAGAAACAAGCTTCGTTTACTAATCTGGATCTAGGTCAAATTTTACAGTAGAAAAAACTTGTTTGAGTAGGTTAAACGAAAAGAGAATTTCGAGACGAAACTCTAGGCGCTTGAATCGCCTGATTCCGATAAACGAGCGAAAAGTTAAACAAAAACGAAGATCCGATAAGAAATCGAGATCTGGATAATCGCGGAAAAATCCGACGAAAAAGAAAACTGACGAACGGTTAAAGAACGGACGTTCGTTAACAGTGAAAATCCGACGAACACGTTCGTTAAAACGAACGGGTCAGTGAACGCTGACTAAATAATAAAACCGAAGAAAATAAACCGATCTAGGGTTTTAAAAAACGAACGGTTTTTAAAAAAAAAAACCGGCAACGGCGTCGGATCGGTACCTCGTCGGAACGGGGCTCCGGCGGGGTCGGCAGGGCTCCGGCGGGGCTCGGCGAGGGGCGGCGGGGCTCGGGCGAGGCGCGGGGCGAACGGCGGCGGCGCGCGGCGACGGGCGAGCGGCGGCGGCGGCGAGTGCGGCTGGGGCGGCGGCTCGGGGTGAGGGAGGGGTGGCGGCGGGGGGGGGGGGGGAGGGTATTTATGACCGGGGGGCTGGCTTGGAGTAGGGGACAAGGCGGCGGCGGCGTGTCCATGGCGGACTCGGGCGGCGGCGCTCGTGTGCGCGCGAGGGAGACGGCGCGGCTGGGCCTCGGCCCGGTCGGGCGCGGTTGGTTTTTTTTAATTATTCCGCCGAATCTAAAAAACACAGAAAACTAAATAAAAATCCAAAAATGATAAAACAAATTTTCCCTGTCTAATAAAATTAATTAGAACAAGGTGAACATTTTTTTGACACAAAAATGCAGTTTTGAAAACGTGCAATTTTTTTAATGCAATTAAAATTGCAAATAAAATCCAATATGATTTTAATATTTTTCCTCCAATATTTCAATTGTGTTGGAGAAGTCATATTTTCTCCTCTCATTTATTTTAATGTGAAATATTTTTCCGGAGAGAAAATAATTAAAACCAAAATCCTCGTTTTATTATTTGATGAAAATCAAATATGATAAATCGGGAAAATCCCCAACTCTCTCCGAGGGTCCTTGAGTTGCTTAGGATTTTTCGAGGATTTGCCAAAGTGCAATAAAATATGCTATGCAATGATGATCTAAGTATAACATTCCAAATTGAAAATTTGGGATGTTACAAACCTACCCCCCTTAAGAGGAATCTCGCCCTCGAGATTCGGGTTGGCTAGAAAATAGGTGAGAGTGGTCCTTCCGTAGATCTTCCTCTCGCTCCCAGGTGGCTTCATCTTCCGTGTGGTGACTCCACTGGACTTTGCAAAACTTGATAACCTTACTGCGGGTGACTCGGCTGGCATACTCAAGAATCTTAACCGGTTTCTCCTCATAGGTCAAATCACCTTCCAGCTGAATTGCTTCCAGTGGCACTGTATCTCTCAGTGGCATCTCAGCCATCTCTGCGTGGCACTTCTTCAACTGGGAAACGTGAAATACATCATGAACTCCTGACAATCCTTCGGGCAATTCCAGCTTGTAGGCAACCTCTCCCATACGTTCCAAAACTCTGTATGGTCGGATAAAACGGGGCGCTAGCTTTCCCTTAAGTCCAAAGCGCTTCACTCCTCGAAGTGGTTATACTCGAAGATACACTCTGTCTCCAGCTTCGTGAACTGTCTCCTTTCGTTTAGAATCAACATAACTCTTCTGTCTGGACTGGGCTACCTTGAGCCTATCGCGAATCAACCTCACTTTCTGTTCAGACTCCTTAATCAAATCTGGTCCAAACAACTGACGGTCTCCAACTTCGTCCCATAACAACGGTGTTCTACACCTTCTTCCGTACAAAGCTTCGAAAGGAGCCATCTTCAAACTGGTTTGATAACTGTTGTTGTAAGAAAATTCTGCATATGGAAAATTGTCGTCCCAACTAGATCCATAATCTAGTGCACAAGCTCTCAACATGTCCTCCAAAATCTGATTGACTCTCTCGGTCTGTCCATCTGTCTGCGGGTGAAAGGCTGTACTAAATTCTAGCCTAGTTCCCAATGTCTCATGTAACTGCTTCCAAAACTTCGAGGTAAACTGGGTTCCTCTATCTGATACAATGGTCCTCGGAACTCCATGCAAACATACGATCCTGGTCATGTATATCTTTGCCAACTTAGCACTGGTGTAAGTGGTCTTCACTGGAATGAAATGAGCTACTTTCGTCAAACGGTCGACTACAACCCATATTGAGTCATAGCCTGAACGAGTCCTGGGCAATCCCGTGATAAAATCCATGCCTATTTTATCCCACTTCCATTCGGGTATCGGCAATGGTTGTAGCAATCCTGCTGGCTTCTGATGTTCTGCCTTCACTCTCTGACATACATCACAAACTGCTACATACTCCGCAATATCCTTCTTCATTCCGGTCCACCAGAAAGTGTCCTTCAAATCCAAATACATCTTGGTATTTCCTGGGTGAATCGAGTACGGTGAATCATGGGCCTCTTGCAAAATCAACTTCCTGATCTCCGGATCATTTGGCACATAAACGCGGTCCTCAAACCATAAGGTATCGTGTTCATCCTCACGAAATCCCTTGGCTTTTCCCTTGCTCATCTTTTCCTTTATCTCGTCAATCTCCTTGTCTGTCTTCTGAGCTTCTCTGATCTTTTCCATCAAGGTAGACTGAATCTCCAGTGTCGCTAAATAGCCTCTTGGGACTATCTCCAAACATAGCTCGCGAAGGTCCTCGGCTAACTCCTGAGGTAACTCTCCTGTCATGAGGGTGTTGACATGGCTCTTGCGGCTCAACGCATCTGCTACTACGTTAGCCTTCCCTGGGTGATAATGCAATCTCATAACATAATCCTTAATGAGCTCCAACCATCTCCTCTGTCTGAGATTTAACTCCTTCTGCGTGAAAATATACTTCAAACTCTTGTGATCCGTGTACACCTCACAATGGTTTCCGATGAGAAAATGTCTCCATGTCTTCAACGCATGCACCACGGCTGCTAACTCCAAATCATGCGTAGCATAATTCTTCTCATGGGGTTTAAGTTGTCGTGAAGCATATGACACAGCTCTTCCTTCCTGCATAAGCACTGCTCCAAGTCCTCGACGAGAAGCGTCGTAATAAACTTCATAATCCTTCCGTTGATCTGGCAGAATCAACACTGGTGATGTAACCAATCGTTTCTTCAACTCTTGGAAACTAGCTTCACATTCCTCGGTCCAATTGAATTGGTGTCTTTCTTCAATAGCTCAGTCATGGGCTTTGCAATTTTCGAGAAATTCTCGATGAACCTCCGGTAGTATCCTGCAAGTCCGAGAAAACTCCGGATCTCTCCAACTGACGTGGGTGATTCCCAACTTGTTACTGTGTCCACTTTGGCGGGGTCTACTTCTATTCCTTCTCCAGAAATAACATGTCCGAGGAATCCAACTTCCTTCAGCCAAAATTCACATTTGCTAAACTTGGCGTATAACTGATGTTCTCTGAGCTTCTCAAGTACCAAATGCAAATGCTCCTCATGCTCTTCCTCATTCTTGGAAAAGACTAAAATATCATCAATGAACACCACGACGAACTTATCCAAAAACTCCATAAACACTTTGTTCATCAGGTTCGTGAAATAGGCAGGTGCGTTAGTCAGACCAAATGACATAACGGTATACTCATACAATCCATATCTGGTGGTAAAAGCCGTCTTAGGTATATCCTTCTCTCGAATCTTTAACTGATGGTATCCTGATCGTAGATCGATCTTGGAAAATACTTTAGCTCCTTGTAAGCGGTCAAACAAATCATTGATCATCGGCAGTGGGTACTTGTTTTTGATGGTCACTTCATTCAATCCACGGCAATCAACAACCATCCTCAACGATCCATCTTTCTTCTCCACTAGGAGTACGGGTGATCCCCAAGGTGACGAACTTGGGCGTATATAGCCTTTATCCAGTAACTCCTTAATCTGCTTCTTAATTTCCTCCAAATCCCTTGCGGGCATCATGTACGGTCTCTTAGATATTGGCCCTGTGCCTGGCAAAAGTTCAATCAAGAACTCAATGTCTCTATCTGGTGGCATGCCTGGCAACTCTTCTGGAAATACATCCGGGTAATCCTTCACCACTGGTACTTCCTCCTGTACAACTCCTGATAAGGAATTCACCTGAGTCCTCTTCGGCACATGCCGGGATACATACTTGATCCTTCTTCCTTCTGGGGTGGTAAGCAAAATCGACGTACTGGCGCAATCGATGTTTCCTCCATACAACGATAGCCAATCCATTCCCAAAATCACATCCAAACCTTGCGACTCCAAAATTATTAGGTCTGAGGGGAAAACATGCCTACCTATGGCCAATGGCATCTGAAAACATCCTTGGCTTGCCATATACTCTGCTCCTGGCGAGGTTACTAGTATAGGTGTTCTGAGAACTTTGGTGGGCAACTTAAACTTTTCCACAAATCCCCTTGATATGAATGAATGCGATGCACCAGTATCAAAAAGAACGATTGCAGTAAATGACTTAACCACAAACTTACCTATTACTGCATCAGGCTGTGCTTCAACCTCTTCCACGCTCACGTGGTTCACATGTCCTTTATTGAAAGGGTTCGGCTTCTTCCCAGAGCTTCCATTGCCATTACCATTCTGGGCTTCAGGACAATCAGTTGCATAGTGTCCAGTCTTCTGGCACTTGAAACAAGTAATGTGACTTAGATCCCTCTTGGCTGGGGTAGATGGGTTGGTGCGGTTCTGTCCGTTGCTTCCTCCATTCCCATTACCATTCTTGGAGCCATTTTGGTTGTGCGAACTACCTCCTCCATGGGTATGCTGAAACTGTCCTCCCGGTTTCGGGGCAAATCGTGGTTTCTGCTGAGCTCCAGAATTGTACTTCCCTTGTCCATATTTCCTCTTACGGTTTCCAATCTGCTGCTGCTTCCCTTCAATCATGAGAGCTCTATCTACCAACTCCTGGTAGTTGTTGAAGGTTGCTACCATCAACTGCATACTCAGTTCATCATTCAGTCCTTCCAAAAACTTCTCCTGCTTGGCTGCATCTGTAGCAACGTCATCTGGTGTATAACATGCTAACTTACTGAAATCCTCCACATACTGGCCTACGGTGCGTCCTCCTTGGCGTAGGTTGCGAAACTCACGCTTCTTCATAGCCATAGCTCCTGCTGAAACATGAGCTGTACGGAAGGCTTGCTGAAACGGGTCCCATGTGACAGTGTCAATAGGGTGTGTGGCTGTGTAATTCTCCCACCATGATGCTGCGGGTCCATCAAGCTGATGTGCGGCAAAACGCACTCTTTCCGCATCTGTGCATCCTGCAGTGGTCAACTCCCTTCCAACTTTGCGGAGCCAATCATCTGCAACAATCGGCTCGGTGCTACTGGAAAACACCGGCGGGTTTAATCTCAAGAAACGGGCTAAGTGATCAACAGGTGGCGGTGGTGGGTTGTTGTTGTTGTTGCCTTGGTTCTGTACTAACACTTGCATCAGGGCATTCTATTGCTGAATCAATTGAGTGATCTCCGGTGGAAAAACAAATCCGGTGTCGCATCTCGGAGGCATCTGATGGGTTAGAAAAGATGAGAGTTAAGAATAGAATGAGGTCTAGAGGGAAAACACTACCCATATGCTCATGAGTCAAATACAATCAATATCACTCAATCAATTCAAACAAGGCATACAATCGATCTAACTAGCGTTACAAAGTGCTTGAACTATACTATTAAATGGGGGAAACTACTACTGATATGGTGGTCTACTAGAAATTCTGATCAGTTGAAGACTCCATGATGTCTGCTCCAGCTTCATCAACAAAGTCATCTTCACTTGGTTCCGAGTCGGTGTCGTTGATGATGATGTAGTTATCCGGGCAAGCGCATTCGTCATCTTCTCCTTTTGGTACTGGATTTCCCATGAATACTCCAATCTTCTTCTCCAGGTCGTCATTCTTCCCTACTAGTGCGACGATTTCCTCCAAATAATCCTCGCGTGTGGCCTTGAGTTCTTCCTCCAGCTCCTTGATTTTCGTCAATGCCTTCTTCAGATCTTCCTTGTCTGAGCACATCTGGTTCTCCTGGCGACGAATGTGTTGGTTTTGCTCCTGGATGAAAGCTGCAATTGATCCATCCTCCTTGGTTCTGATCATCTCCCATTGCTCGTCTCGGCGTCCACAAATCTGATAAATTGTATCCTTAAGCTCCCTGTGGTAGACTTCTCCAATGCGTCCCATAGCGATGTGGGCGGCCATGCTCTTCCCTAAACTCCAGGTTGGTGCTTCGAAAACCAATCTTATTGGCTCCGTAACTGGCACAAACGTCCTTCCTGGAACTTGAACTTGAATCTTCCAGCTCTCCTCTTCGGGTAATGTGGCGTTGTAGGTTCCGGTGATGCTTGGTATTCCTATGTTCAAGTACTTAGTGACTTCCTTCAAGTGTCGTCCAAAAGGCGTGTCTTCATCTGGTTGCATGAACTTGCTCCTTGCATCCGCCATTCCTAAAAGAGTAGAAAGTGGAGAGGGTCAGAAATGAGAAGAGAGAAGTGTTCTAGGGCTTAAGCTTAGTGGTCGTGTCCTACAGTCAGCGTGTGCTCTGATACCACCTTTGTAGCGACCAGACCTCAAACAGTCTGTGCTGCTGTGCACCAGTGTCATCCCTGGATCAGTAATGCTGACACGCACAGTACAAATGGAGGATTTATAACAGAGTAGCAATCACACACTTATTACATCGAATATCTCAAAAGAGAATAAGTATGATAAATATGGCTTAAGGCCATCTAAATACGATAACAGCGGAAGGCTTGGAAGATAAGTGAGTCCATCAACTCCAACGGCATCACTGAGTATAAGACCACGACCTAAGGCACCTTACTCGTCGTCTGAAAAGTCTGCAACATGAAACGTTGCAGCCCGAAAATGGGTCAGTACATGGAATATGCTGGCAAAGTAACACATAGAGAATAATGAACATAGTAATGCTATACTACATGCATATATGGCTAGTGGAAAGCTCTATGGTTACAGTTTTGTGAAAAGCCAATTTTTCCCTACTGCAAAGGAATAAATTTTTATTTAACTATCATGGTGGTTCTTAAACATTGAGAAGGTACCTCCAACTCAATCCCAATTAAGTGTCATCATTAACCCAACAAAATTAATTAAAAGTAACATGGTGATGAGATTCACATGATAATCCAGGTACTAGATACTCAAGTTGTCCATAACCGGGGACACGGCTAACCATGATTAGTTTGTACACTCTGCAGAAGTTTGTGCACTTTTCCCCACAAGACTCGATCGCCTCCGCTTGATTCTCGCACTGCATGATGTTTGAGAAACGGATGACCGAGACACAGTCTTTCAGAAACAATCACCCTTTACTCCGGATGGACAGTTACACCTACTTTCCCCTACATCTGCTAGCCCACCTCTTCAAGAGTTCATGTAACCTACTCAACTATGCTAGAGCCCATAATAGCTTGTGGCTGCACACGGAAGTTTCTAGCATGAATAATCTTATGATCCCTTTGAGCCTGGGTGGCGATCCTTATAAAAACAGGCAACACTGGGTTCTCCAGGTGCCTCAATCCACCCAGATGTGAGTTTTAGTTGCCACCTTAAGTAAACCATTATTAACAATCTCACATCTGTCATGAATATCTCTCAAACCCAATCCACGTCTACGAGCATAGCATGGCAATATAATAGCAAACGTAGAAGTAACTCCCAAGGGTTTGATAATAAACAGGTAATAGGTACTACCTCAACTACTTCCCAATACCCACAGTTTAATTAGATCCTAACCATGCAATGTTTGAGGATTGATCTAATGCAATAAAAACTGGGTATGGAAAATATGATCAAAGTGTTACTTGCCTTGCTGATGATCCGCGAAACCTAGAGATTCGAAGTAACAAGCGGCGCACTCCGGGTACTCTATCGCAAAGAAACAAGCAAACAATAAGTACTCATCTAATGCACAGGTAAAACTCGAATGAAAGATCCAACCAGAAAGTTCAACTTAAAAACTCCGGTTTGCAAAAAGAATCAACTTGAACGAAGCAACGAAAGTCAAACGGCGAAAGAAACAAGCTTCGTTTACTAATCTGGATCTAGGTCAAATTTTACAGTAGCAAAAACTTGTTTGAGTAGGTTAAACAGAAAGAGAATTTCGAGACGAAACTCTAGGCGCTTGAATCGCCTGATTCCGATAAACGAGCGAAAAGTTAAACAAAAACGAAGATCCGATCAGAAATCGAGATCTGGAATAATCGCGGAAAAATCCGACGAAAAAGAAAACTGACGAACGGTTAAAGAACGGACGTTCGTTAACAGTGAAAATCCGACGAACACGTTCGTTAAAACGAACGGGTCGGTGAACGCTCACTAAATAAATAAAACCGAGAAAAATAAACCGATATAGGGTTTAAAAAAAACGAACGGGTTTTTGTTTTTTTTTTAAACCGGCAACGGCGTCGGATCGGTACCTCGTCGGAACGGGGCTCCGGCGGGGCTCGGCGAGGGGCGGCGGGGCTCGGGCGAGGCGCGGGGCGGCGAGGGGCGAACGGCGGCGGCGCACGGCGAGTGCGGCTGGGGCGGCGGCTCGGGGTGAGGGAGGGGCGGCGGCGGGGGGGGTATTTATGAGGGGGGGCTGGCTTGGAGTAGGGGAGAAGGCGGCGGCGGCGGCGTGTCCATGGCGGACTCGGGCGGCGGCGCTCGCGTGGGCGCGAGGGAGACGGCGCGGCTGGGCCTTGGCCCGGTCGGGCGCGGTTGGTTTTTTTTTAAATTATTCCGCCGAATCTAAAAATCACAGAAAAATAAATAAAAATACAAAAATGATAAAACAAAATTTCCCCGTCTAATAAAATTAATTAGAACAAGGTGAACATTTGTTTTGACACAAAAATGCAGTTTTGAAAACGTGCAAATTTTTTTAATGCAATTAAAATTGCAAATAAAATCCGAATAAAATCCAATATATGATTTTAATATTTTTCCTCCAATATTTCAATTGTGTTGGATAAGTCATATTTTCTCCTCTCATTTATTTTAACGTGAAATATTTTTTCGGAGAGAAAATAATTAAAACCAAAATCCTCGTTTTATTATTTGATGAAAATCAAATATGATAAATCGGAAAAATCCCCAACTCTCTCCGAGGGTCCTTGAGTTGCTTAGGATTTATCGTGGATTTGCCAAAATGCAATAAAATATGCTATGCAATGATGATCTAAGTATAACATTCCAAATTGAAAATTTGGGATGTTACAGGTACGCAACGACAACAAGTGTTTTTTTCGTAATTAAGCACGATTTCAACTATTTCAACGTGTACTTTTCATCTTTTGCAATTTGACTAGCTTATCCCATGCTATGCAAGACGCTATGTCTTGGAGAGGATGGGTTTTGAAGACCATGAAAGTATGGAAACGAAGAAAATTCACCTAAGGACCCATCATGGTATGGATTTTGAAGTAAATCTGTATAATTCTCAGAGCGTAACCCATTTTGGTTGCAATGATTGGGAAACACTTTGCGAGATGTATGGTTTTTATGAGGGTATGCTTGTCACCAGGGATCTTGGTGATCCTGACACCGCCGAAGACAATTTGGACATTTGGGTCCTTGTTGATACGCTTCCAATTCTTCCCCTATGTGAGCTTCTCAAACATAGTTATTAAGTAATTTATATTATTTATTTCAAAATAGTTGACAGCTTATTTCCATTGATAGCTTACTTTCATTCTTCAAAGAATGTGCGGAAGATGGTAGAAAGATTCAACTACACCGAAGGCTCTGAGTTAACTTATCAGGAGAAAAGTCATCTGGTCGCATATTGTACTGATCTTGAGAATTACAATGCCTTTTATCGAACTCCTCCAAATTATGGTGAATACGTGCCACTAGTGCACGTGTTGAACCACTATAACTTCCATGGAGATATCCTGGTAAGATTTTTTACTATTACGACATCCGTGCATCTTTTGCATACTTCTAAAACTGAACTACATTGCTAACTACGAAGTTATTACTATGTTTTTCAACAGAATATCCCGATGGATTGTGTGCCTCATTTGATGTATCAGAATGGTCGCCTTGATGTTTTGAACATACAACCAGGTCATCCTACGAGTCTCACCTGTCCATATCGGATTTCCAAAACCGGTGAACACATGGTAATCAAACAATGGAAAAAATGTATGGACAGTCGTAAGGAGGTTCTTGGAAGCAAGATTGTGCGAAAGGCAAGAACTGGAGACATGATAATCTCCATTCTCCATAATGGAGAGTCAGGGGCTATCTTGTTTTATGCTATTTTACCTAGGACAATGTAGTAGGTCCTAGCTAATACTCATGATCATGTGCTAAGGTAGTAGGTCCTAAGATAATGTAGCAGGTCCTATGAGGTACAACATGTTTATGAGAGTTGATGATGATGAGTACTTGTGATTATGTCTAGTGACCAACTTGTATGTGATAGCTCTAAAAAAACCAACTTGTATGTGATGTAATAACTCATGATGATGTAAAATCATTCTCTAAATTGCTGCGGTATGAAAACTTGTATAAAGGTGTATGAATAGAACATGAAATAAAAAAGAAATACGGAATAATAATAGTAGTGCGTTCTAGGATAAGGGCTACTACTAATTACCAGCAACGCTCATACTACAAAGCGCTGCTACTAAGTCGATATAGCAGTAGCGCGGTCCAACCCACACTACTGCTAATCTTTAGCTGTAGCGCCGCTTCCCGCGCTACTGATAGGCTTTAAACACGCGCTATTGCTAGGGATTTCCCTAGTAGTGAAGGAAGATAGCGCGGGCGGGCGAGCAGAGAGCGGGGGGAACTGGTGTGCGGCCGACGATGGGGAAGAGAGGAGGAAGAAGAAGAGAGGAGGAAGAAGAGTGGAAGACGGGGAAGAAAGTGCATTAAATCTCAATTCTACTACTACTACCAGGATATACCGTCCTTCGGAGTGTAAATAGTTACACCGATGACATATGTGTCTACCACAAGAGGGCCCATATGTCAGTTAATGGAGGATAGAAGTGTGCTCTACTGGCAAACATGATGGCAGTACTGGGTAAGGCTGATTTAGTAACACCAACACGCTGGTTCAGCTTATTAATTAAGTGTCCCATCTGCTGCAGCGTGTATTGTCACTTCACTGCCAAGACTCTTTGAATAGTTCTCTCTGACCGAGATGGGGAATAATGGATCGTGAAGACTTCCTTTCTACATTATCCCTATGCCTCTACGCTCACGTCACTCATTTTGCTCCGTACGTAGTCACTTGTTGGAATCTCTAGAAAGACAAATACTCCGTATTTGGAAACAGAGGGAGGATTTTACTCCGTATTTGGGAACAGAGGGAGTATCACCATATGGAGGGAATAGAGGAAGCTTGAAATATGAACATGTCAATGGGAAGGAGTAAGCCCCATGCATGCAACATGCAACATCACACATACACATGGACGCACGCAACACTCACGCACCCATGCGGCACACAGCACACGACGCAACACACACGCTCACGCTCAAGTGCTCAACCTACTCCCTACGTCCGTGAAAGACTGTACATTTAGAGATTTACAGATTGACCAGGGCATAATTAACGCCCAAAAGTAGCAGACTTATGTGTGCATGCGACCATTGGGAGAAGAAGATTAAATGAAGGTTGTTGCATGCTGTAATTAAGGATAGACATGTAGCCTATACCTAGAGCACAAGTTGGTGCATTAGTCAATCAATATCGATTTAGATTAAAGGCTAAATGCATTGGAAGTGTAGATGTACTACACTCTTTGTTTTTTAGCTGATTTCTTTGCTCTGCCAACTGACAGGTGGGACCCAGAAACCGGGTGACAATTTAACCAGTCAACAAAGTGCCACGTCGACTATGTGGCCAGTCAGTAGGGTGCAATACGGTGCTCTACGATGTGCTAGTGATCGTATAATCACCGCAAAACTATATATAGTGACCGTAAAGAGCGTTGGTTGCATACGTTGACCGCCAGTGTATTTTTCTCATTTCAAATTAAGCCATATTAACCGCAAAGGATGCAGTATGGACTAGTACTAGTACTGCTTTGATGTGTCCCGTCAACTCGCCGAACGAGGAGAAGCTTGCTTACTACGCCTCACCCTCGCCCACGCGCGCGGTGGTTCGCAGGATGAGGAGAGGGTTTTGACTACAACGCCCTCTCCCTCTCCCTTGCCCTCGCCCTCGCGGTGGACGTGCAGTAGTTCAATCGGTGTCAGATTGCCAGAAGCATAATGTGTACTGTAGTATCATTATTGTTGGACCTTCCGAAGAGGCGAAGAGCCAAGTGCAAGGTTCACACGAGTATGAACTGTTGATCCTCCCGAAGAGGCAAAGAGCCAAGCGCAAGGTTTTATAGGAGTTGTCGTCCTAGTAGGAGCGTACTACAACTATAGCGAACGATGCTACTGTATGATGCCGCCACGTCACGTATATCCAAAGCTGTGCCACCTCTTTTTCTCAAAGAGCGTGTTGGAGCCCGTGCAACAACCACACAAGTTGCACGTACACATAACACATTTAATAATAATAAATTCTAAAGGACAAATGCCAGTATGCCACACAAGTTTATCTCCAATTCATGTGATAAATTTGTGCACGACTAGTCTACATATATTCACAGCGCTACCGTTCACAATTTACCGTACTCCACTTACACGTTATAGATGGGCTACATGTCCTCCTCCAGGTTCCAGTCCCAGGTGTTCTTCATGGATGACACGATCCATAGCGGTGGGCAACGGGAATCATTGTCGCAGCTTTCTAGTCCGGTTCCACACGATGGAGACTCATCCAAGCTGAAGCGGCATAAATCAGGGATAGCGTGTCCTAGCATGTTGTTCATCCGGCGGTGCACACTGAAGACACAACCATTCTTGATGAACGGCAGGCCTTCCGTGTCGTGCACGGAAGGTGGCATCCCGCTACACAATGGGGTAGCTGTCCCCAATGAAAAGCGAGTACTCTCCAAGAGTGTTCCTCGGCACCCACGTAGCATCACGGGGGTCGAACTCGGCGCCGTTCATCTGGTACACGCGACATCTCAGATCTGGACACATGGTGACGTGCATAGTCAAGGTCCATGCATAATAATGTTGTGCTCAAATATGGCGGTCAGTAATACTGTGCAGCAAATAGTACTACTCCGGTATAGAGGAAGTAAAATAACCGGCTTATTATATATAGCCACTCTTGGCTACATGGATGCGATAGTAAGACATGGAAACACAAAAATGGTGGCAGCTAGTGGGTTCAAGTCTTCAAGGGCCTAGCTAGCTATACGCGTCCTCCAAGGTAAAAAATACTCCTACTAGCACGTAAGTAGAGTACTAGTACAACAATGAAAGAGAAGGCGAGAGGGTTAAAAAATGGAATACCTGGGTAGATGGTGACGGTCCGATCATGGTAGATTGTGTGACCATGTTGCACATCAGTGGTACCATGGGTAACGACTGCTAAGATAGTTGATCCCAATATGCCAAAGTCAGCTACAAGGTTGCAGGTTAGACCGAATCGCGGATGCAAATGCACATCCAGGATCGGCGAGCTTATTTTGATCGCGGGATGACTGGTCCCTGCAAAATAATGGAGTACCGTTAGGGATGCAAATGATGGTTTGTGCATTCCATTTGTAATCTCCCGTACCGTAGGATGGCAACCAGATGAAACAAGTCCCCTAGCTTGTCACCGTGAAGATGCGGCCTAGATGGTGCACGGCGGCTTCGAACGTGTAGGGGTACAAATCTGCCGCCGCCAACATGCACCAGCCTCTGCCGTGACTGCCTCTTGCATTGATGGAAATCCTTATGTCGAACACCGCGATGAGATAGTAATCGTCGTAGCCACGTCGCTTTGTCGGCAGGTCCGCAATTGCTATCTTCTTCAATCTCATGTAGGCATCATCATATGTATTCAAGCCTAGCCAGTCCGGAAGGCCGATCCCAATGGTGGAGAAGGGGTCTACCGGAACGGCCGCACTGCTGTGGATGTTGTGCAAAATGATGGTGGTATCCGGCCAGAGGTATGCAAGCCAATCTTCGTTGGCACCGACCCAGACCTATATATAAGACGGTGGGCAGTGGAGATATTACGGGATGGAAATGGAATAACTAAGTACTACATGATCAAACTCCATTACTGACCTGCTCATCGGACAAAATTCGACTACCTCTCAACGTCGGCAACTCTAGCGGAGTCAACGTGCAACCATGGCCAGGGAGCGGTGGACTGTTCGAAGGATTGTCCCATAGAAGAACCTTCTCCTCGAGGACGCATGGAAGACCAACAAGCATGGCCTTTTCCCAAGCCATTTTAAGCACCGTCTTGAAAGAGTTGCTGCCGGAAGCACCGAGTCTTGCGGCAGTGAGGACGTCGGAGCGGCGTGCGATTTCTCCCAGAGGATCGTCGTCCAAGGTCTCCCATCCCCGACGAGGAGGAGAACCGCCTGCGAATCCATGGGAGCAGCGACGAACTTCCTTCTCTTCGGGGGGTGGGGAACTGGCGAGGAGGAGATACGAGCGTAGTAACCGCAGGGCCTCGTCCCTTCCAACTGTAGATCGTTCCTTCCAACTGTAGCGAAGGGGTGAGGCCATTATTTACTACTAGTACTAGCATTATGGGACGTTATGGGATTGCATTATACAGTAAATAATAGCACTAGTAAGAAATTTTTGGCACTAGCTAGTAGTTTTTGGCGTGGATTAAGAAATTTTGGGTATGTTTTTGCTATTTTTTGTACACGCCAACTAGTGTCAAAAAACGTCTTACATTATGTGACGGAGGAGTACGTACTCGTACTGTAGCAGTACTAGTACTACTTTCTCAACTAGTAGTGCGAGGTTACTACTAGTGCTATGTACTGTACTTCTAGTATAGTGCACCAATTTTGAAATCTTGAATCTCAGGGCCAAGGAGCTACAGTTGGAAGTGGAGGGTACTACTGTTCTCTAGAACCATCGTTGTACTATCAATGCAGGGAAAGTACACCTGCGTAGTGGCCTAGTGGGTACTCTCGGTGCTCTATTTAGCCGCTCCTCTCACGTAGCTGGCCTACTCAGCCGCTCCTCTCACGCACACACTAGCAGCCTGTTTATCAGCGATGGTTACTGCGGGGACAGAACATTTGAGTTAGTTGATACAGAGAGACTAGGATTTTCGCTTCCATTTGTGGAGGTGTAATGGATCTCGTCGAACTTTGTTAGTAGTTCCTTCTTTATGAATGAAATGAAGCAAAGCTTTTGCCTCCGTTTAAAAAAACATGTCAAGAGGAATTTCTTTTATAGTAGAGCCGATAATGGAGTGAAGTTCATGCGTGCAACGCCACAAGCTACATAGTAGTAGTAGAGCACTTTACGTACAGAGCCATATTGCATAGTTCCCAATGCCCCGCCAGGCTTTTCCGGCTCCTCGGGCTTAATTGGGAGGCACTAGTTTAAATATGCTACTAGCTGATGAGGAAGCTGCAAGCGAGGTGTGGCTAGGGTGAGCACGCGAGCCACGAGATGCTGGGAAGGAAAACCCGTTCACGTGGCTAGGCTATCCAGTGCACCCAGATTGTGGTGCCGCACGTCCGTTTGACTTCAAAACTCAAACTACCCATGTAAAATATTGGCTCGCAGCGAAGTTACTATTTAAAGAAAAGGCCGCCGTGCGTTCGGCCGGGATCGAACCCACAAAACGAGGTATACACTCCCACTACCACTAGTAGTACTCGTTGGAGTACAACGCAACCTAGAATCGCCTTTTGTCGCTAGTAGTACATTGTTCCTTACAAGAAACCCCTAATAATGCAAGAAACCACTAATAATGCCAAGAAACTACTACCACTTGCATACGTGGTAAACTTAAGATAAGACTACCTTATGAACCATTGTACATGCTCTTACCAACCAGCCCTACCAAGAAACGACTACTCTACAAAGTGCCGTTATAGGCACGTTTCTACCCATGGCCCTGTTTGGATACATTTGTTGTCAATCTAACCCTTCCATCCAAACACCACTTTGGTTAGAGTTAGTTCAGGGTTAGAATCTAACCTCTGACTTAGAGTATCCAAACAGGACCCATGTCACCCATTAAGTCAACGCCTTCTATTCGACCGGGCGTTATGACATGTGGTACCTACATGTCAGTCTGCGCAAAAATCCCCGAGTGACCTCCTACCTCCGGCCCGTCCACCTAGTCATCCTCGGCCATGGGACGCAGCTACCGCCGCCGGCAAAAGGCGAGGTCAAAACCGCCGGCGGTGCGGAGCCCATCTTGGGGCAGCCCGGATGCTAGCTCCGTCCGGCGCTCGCGGCCGCTAGCTAGCCAAGATAGCTCCATCCAGCAGCTTGTCTGCAAGGTTTGCTAGCTAGATTGGCACGGCGGCGCGGCGGCTTGCTCGCGCGCCGCACTAAGGCCAGCCATCTGGCTCGAGCGAAGGCCAACGCAGCGGCTTGCTTGCTCGCGAGTCACGCTCGGGCCAGCCCGCCAACCCGTGCGGAGGCCAGCGCGGCGTCCGGCCCGTCCGGTGGAGCGGCGGCCAACTCGCTCATCACCGGCGCCACCGACGAACACGCATCAGTACTGTTTGAAGTAATGTTCAGGAAAAATAATGATTTGAGGGGGAATAACAGGATAGAAGGTCAGATGTGGGTCCCTCGTATCAACGGTCAAACAAAATCTGTTGGTTTTAGCTGCCTCATCAGCACGGACGTGTGGGCCAACCCTGTCATAAATGGGTTTAAACTAACCTAATTGGTAGGTCATAGTTTTTGGCGTGGATTAAGAAATTTTGGGTATGTTTTTGCTATTTTTTGTACAATAGATTCTTCCTAGGGCTGGTTGAAAGTGGTAGTTTTTGTTAAATACTCTACATATTGTAAGTAGGAGTGAAAGTTAAGCTTTGGAACCCAATAAGCAAGGCTAGTTACATAGTGCATATGTGTACATGATTGAAAGTAAATATCAACCATGAGTGACTAATATCTTGATGGAAAACTCGAAACTATGGAATACTAGGGAAAAAATTGCATGTTTGGAAATACAAGCAATGTTCATGTGCGTTGCAACGAATCATAATTAGAATAATACTTATTCACAAACTTGATACAAAACACTAATTTTGATATACATATATCACTAGAGATATATTATGTTTCAATTAGAATATATTCCTTGGGCTGTTTTGGTGAGGTCAGGGAGGGATGTGGTTGGTTTTAAGATACTAATTATGGGTTTTTCTGCAAATTGGTAGACAAGTGGGATGTTTGTGAGAAAAGGCAACAACTTACCTCACAGTCGTTAGATGTAGATCTAATGGTCACAAACGACGGATGGCAGACACACCATCATCACCAACTTAGTCTTCTGTAGGAGTACTAGCAAGATCCGTGCATTGCACGGAACATCAAGATGCATTTTTTTAATAAAAAAACTCGTTGTGATTGACCCATGCGGGAGTAATCCCATGTATAAAAACTAATGATATCTCAAGAAATAGGAGATAAGGTGAAGAGGAGTGGGGCGTGGTGGTGATTGGTGGTCGGACTGAGCGGAGGCATGGGGATTGACGACGCCGGCAGCGGCCACCAGGCCAGATTGTTCCAGAGGCTTCCTTTCTTACTTGCTCAACAATGAGGTTGTTGGAGATAAGGATGAACGAGGGAAGGCCTTGTCTGCAAATGTGGAGAGGGGTGCGGGTATCTTTTAGTTTAATTTCCATCAGTCAGATATAGATCGGACGGTCTATATTGCAAGATGGCACGCGTACCATCATCACCAACTTGGTTTTTTATAAGAGAAGAATTATAAGTATGGAGATACAAACGTATTATCGATACTTGTTTCCGTAAACTAGCATCTACATTCTATTCAACGCCTCAGCATGTGAGGCCTTAGCACAATGACTTCTCGACTGTGTAAAACAAAGGTTTTCTCGTCGCCGATAAGGAGGGGGTGACGGCGGCGCGCTTTTTGGCTTGCTCTAGTCCTAGTAGTCATACTAGGTGGTCTAAGCATGTGTAGATTTTTTTTTTCACGTCTCGTGTTCGCCGTACTGCCACGACTATTGATGATAGACGGTAAGTTATTCACGGGGAAACCCTTGTTGAGCGTGTTTGCGAGAGAGAGACAGTGTGTGTGTGTGATATGTCTAGAGACTGAGGCAATGATAAGAGATTCTTTTTGTCTATGTGCGTGGAGGATAGAGAGAGACATGTACATGGGGCTTTGTGTTGTGTAACGTGGAGACACATATACATAATTAGAGAGTGAGTGTGCGAGATACACATGCGGACATGGGGAGAGATGAGGATCCAGATTAATGGGTGTTTGTGCATGTCTGTGTGTGTTCGTGCGCGCGTTTGTGTGTGAGAGGGAGTGTGTGTATGTGGAGTAGAGATACCACTAATGATGTAAACCTAGTATAAGGGGAGGGGGAATGGTGTGACATGTGTAGTAGCGGGATAGCATGGGTGCGGGCGGGGGGAGCAGACTATTTGGAAGAGACATCGATTGTGTGTGGGAGAGGGGTGTGAGAGCGAGCGAGCGAGAGAGAGAGAGAGAGAGAGAGAGAGAGAGAGAGGAAGAGAGGGGGCGAGAGAGGGGTGTTTGTGTCCATAAATGGCGTATAGATAGGGACACAATGTTGATGTTGTTTGAAATTGGCCTATGTACGGAGACGCAAGGGAAGCGAGTCATCATGTGTGTGATAGGGACTTCATGAGAGATCTAGAATAGATGGTGTAGAGAACAATGTGCGAGATCGAGAATGATGATACATTAGCGAGCTATGGAAAGAGTCACGACATATATGTATACAGGGAGGAGCTGGGGCGGGTCCGCATGTGGGAGAGATAGAAAGAGGAGAGTGGTGCACAAGGAGACAAAGTGTACTTGTTTTGCAGTTGGGGTGGTGTGTGAGGTGAGTGTGCGAGAACCACATAACTAGGGAGATAGACGTTTGGGGGCGACGTTTTGTGTGTATGGGAAAGATACACTCTACATAGTGCGTGTGCTTGGGAAAGAGAGATGTCGGGTGACCTAGCTAGGGAGTGGGGGAAGAGATGTGTGCATGCCCAAGAGACAAAGTGATAGAGACCTATATTGGGGTCCGGATTTTAGAAGAGAGAGGGGTGTTAATGTGCTCGTGTGTTGGTGTTTGGGGGAGAGAACGACTTCTATGGGGGGGGTCCACAAGGGGGGGGGGGGGTTGGCTTCAGATAAAGAGTGAGGTGTCTATATTTGAGGGACTTTAGCGTAATTGAGATATACATGGTCAATAGTGTGTGCACTCAAGGTTGATCAATTTGTTTCATAGTTTGAACTATGAGATAACGATACTTTCGAACATGCGTGATATACTTTGATGTACCAGAATTACAAACCTAAGATTGGAATTTTGGAATTCAACTCCATCATTAGCTTTTGTAATTCATTTAAACGGAGGTACATTTTTAAGCCGAGATTTCGTGATTTCAAATTCATATATCAAACCTAGAGATATACACATACGAGCATGTTCAAACTTTATATTTAGGATAAACACATTTGGAATTTCATTTGAATTGGACCATATGATGGTATTTGCTTGTAGTAGCTCAATGATCCATATTTGAATTGAATGGACAATCTAAGTTTCGAGTTGGAGACATTGATTTTCAAAACTTGCACTTTTTTTGCGTGCAAAACAAACAAATTCTCGGCCATGATTTCATAGTCGGCCGTACAAGAGAAGAATATAATTTCAGGCGCCAAAAGCTTTCAAACTTCCCGCTCACATCGAAATATCTCGTGCCCGAAAGTTTAGCCCTGCGATATTCCTGTTTTACCCCTGCCACATGAACGAAAAAGGGTTGCTTTGGTAACTCCATTGTTTTCCCCTCTTTGCCCCCAACATTCTTCCCCAGAGCCCCTCCCCTTCCCCTCCCTGACCCCCAACCACGGCAAGCCGTCTAATCTAGTCCTCCGCCGCCGCGGTGGACCTCACACCCCGACGGATCTACCTTCCACACCTTGGAACCCCCAACTGCCAACTCACCAGTTCACCGGAGTCGCTTCAGCGACTGGCTTGTACACCGCTCCAGATCTCCTTGACCGCCATCATGGTCCACCGCACCGGATCTGCTTAACCGGCGCCCTCGTCCACCACAGTGTAGGCCCTTCACTGACTCCCTCGTCTGTCCCTTCGCTGGCCCTTCATACAAGCCCTCGTCTTCCGCAACAGATCCGCCTCACCGAAAGCACTGTACAACATGCCCGCCGAAGCCTTCATCCACTGCACCAGACCCGCTCCACGGACACCATATTCAACTCCACCGGCCCTGCTTTACCGACGCCGCAGCCTCATCAGGTTATTTTGATCTGTACTCCTTCGGTTTTTCTCTTTATCATGCAACTGTTCACTTACCACAGATGAGCTTTCTTGTATGTCGACAGGCACCGCAACCGTAGCACCGGAGCCGCTTCAGCGACGGCGATAGCTGGCCCAAACTCAACCGCAACACGAGCACCATCGACGATCCTTAGCTATCAAGTATGCCAACGATACCCATATGCCTCCGAGAATCAGGTACTATTATCCAACGGCCGGCGCCTACGATCACTTTCTTAGCATAAGCACCGCACCTTGGAATTTCTTCAGGGCATCATTCAGTTTTTCATGAGATGCGTTATTCTGCTTGCACCTGTAGGACCATACTTCCGGCAGTGAACATGTTACATGTGCTAAATTACATACCAGTGCACATATAGTTAATATGCTTTAGTTTTGACCTAAGTATTACTGTACTTCCTAGATATCACTGCCTATTATTTTACTTCTTGCATGCTATATTTATGATAATGGTGTTGTTCTGATGCCACCTGTTGGTTCCATCAGACTGCTTCATGTTCTTTATGCTTAATTACACATCAGCAAACTAGCATGTGGTTCCGCTGGTTTTTGTTTGTTTTACCCTACATTTTCTGATGCTAGCTATTACATCACTGCTACGAGCCTCTGTTCATTACTTTTTTGCGTGTTCTTGATCTTCCCAAGTTGCATGACTAATTTGATGCTTCTATTAATTATGGAGCTGCCAACCCCATCAAGCAAAATATTTGTTCTTTCGGGGCTGGCACCTCGAACAAGCATAAAAATAGAGGGAAGTAGATATATTGTCGTGTATGCACACACCCTTCTTTCATTAGTTTAGATGAACCATTGATGATCAATTCGAACCAGTGCATGCGATTAAAATTAATTTTACCTAAATAGAGGGTGCAGAATAAACTACAACAAGTAGATTTGCAACCACGGGATGCTGACGATATCTTCAAAGAACATTGCAACAGCAGCGAGGCTTCACATCAACATATGGTAAGCCAGTGTGTTTTAGTACATGTGAAATGTAATGCGTGTGGGCTGCTTTCTTGGCTTGTGCCCTCAACCTGTAATCCTACAGAATAACAAATAGTTCAGTTCTCTGCTTTGCTGTTTTGCTTGATTCAAATGCTTGTTTGTTACTTGTTACGCTATACCTGAGTTGGCCAATATGTCAGCAGTGCCTGCTGTACTATCGTAAAGAAATGCATGCCTAGTTCATTTGAGTCCTTAGCTTTTCCTCTGAACTTCATCACAAGACTGTCTTCGTAGTTTATGTGAGGCCACACTGTTAAGTGCTTTCTCAGATTATTTCAACTGCTTAGATGCCTTGGAAACTTAAATATAGCGGTGGTACACTCCCTTACAACTAGGGATGTCAACTGGGTCCCGTTTAATCCCGATTAAAGTCCACTAGTGGTATGATAGTTCAAAAGAGTTTTTTTGAGGAAAATGAACCAGGGAGCTAGCAAAAACTAACTAGATGGGACTTGCAGATGTCGTTTATTTGCCACTTACATCCCTAGTTTCATCTTACCATTTTAATTTCTTTTCGGCTGATGCTGCTTCGAACCATTTAAATATAGCTTGCCATGCTCGGCAATAATTCATATGTCGTTTACCATGTAAGCTTACTGCCTGGATCATGTGATAACTATCTCTTACTTATGTCCAGCAGAAACCTTTCAGGATGCCGTTCACACTAGGACACAATGTACAACCCCAGAATCTATTTGTGGAAGCAGTGCGCCATCCATGTTACCAGATGGTAGCAGTTAAGAGGAAACACCGCCGGAGAGCAGTCTGAGCACAGATATTATATTTCTTGAGGCTCTACTAGAGGCAGAAAGAGATGGTATGGCTTCCATGATTGAGGTAATCTCGATCTTGAAGCTGGAAATTATGCAATTAGCTGCATGCATTATGCAAGCAACCCAAGAATTGGAGGTATGTTGCATTTGAAGACGGAGGAGGTCATGTTGCTTTTGCTCTCTGAAGCCCAGGGTAATCCCAGTTCTTCTTTAGATAGCAGTTGAAATTGTCATTAGATTATTGTACTTGCATGTTGTGTCATGTCTCTGAATGGATTATGTTGTAAGACCCCCTATGTTGTCCATGTGTTGTAATGATCCAAAAAATTTAGGCGAGGTAATCCTCAGTACTTGTATGATTGACATAAGATGAACTATTTTTCGTGTGAGCATACTGTATTGGATGAAATAACTGTTTGACTCAAAGTGTATCCAACCTACTGAATTCGAAGATCATGACATTTCTAAATCATAATCATATATAAAGGTGGAATAAATCTTTGTTGTGGTTTTGAAGAAATAAATAACAAAACGTAGAATTATCTATGGATATTCGTAATCGAATAAAAATTGGATTTGGATTTAGTTGCCAGGGCCCAGGGCAAACGCGAATGCTAATTCTCCCAAGTTTTGAACGAATCGGCTAAACACCCACTATCATTTGTGGGCTGCCCGAAGCAAGTGTTTGCGAGATGGAAATTACTGTCTACCCCTGACACTTGACATCCTTATCGACCGGATTTACACTGCTGTCGATAGGGGTAGACTAGTAACTTCAATCAGACGTGACACGACGGCCTCTGAGCCCATTCAGACACGTTGGGCGCCAAATGTGGGCGGCAAAACACATTTGATTTCCAGGTCAAAAAAACACATTTGATTCAAGCTCGCCCAAAAGACATGTGTCTCTCCCTCCATTTCCCCATTCATCCACTGTGGGCGGCAAAACAAACTCTCCTCGTCCGAAATCGATGTAGGCTAATATTTTAAATAGGGGCAGATGTGTAACTTCCCTCAGACGTGACACAACCGCCCTACCTGTCAGCCCCGTTCATACACCGTGGGCGCCAACCTTGGGCGGCAAAACACCCTCTCCTCGAACGAAATCGTTACCGGCAAATATTTGGGAGATGCAAGATTACCGTCCTATCCCCAACCGACGTGATGTCCGAAATTTTAAACGGGGGATAAGTTCGTAACTTTGCCACATTTCAGACAAGCGCGTCCCAAAGTTTGAGATCCCCCTCCCCCTCCATTTCCCCATTCATACACCGTCGGCGCCACGACAACCTCCCCACTGCGGCCAGCCTCCTCCGTCCGCCACCCCATCCTCCACCTTGCCGGAGCCGCTACCCCTACCCCGTCGTCCACTGCAAGAGATGGACGTCTCCCATCCACAGCGCCGGACCAGGATCCTTTCATCGCGTCGTCTCGCTTCATCGGCGCCGTCGTCCACTTTGCCGTTGCCGCTCCTACGACCGCCTCGTCCACGGCAACAGGATTTATCCCCCAACCCGGTCGTCTGCCATCTAAAGTCTTCTTCCCCGCCGCCGACAGCCATCGCACCCGCATCACCCTCAACGTATCAGCAGGGGCCTACACGGCATCGCAAGAGAGGTGGTACTCTTCCATTTGTGCTTAAGTTATTGATCTCACCCGGAAAATAGATCTTAAATTGTTTACTGTACTTTTCTTGTCCGTACCAAATCGTAGTGGCTAGTTGAATGCAAACATTGGTTGCGAAGTAGCTTTGTCCGGTTTGCACCTTCAGATCCGCCATGTCACGGTCACTATACTCGTAAAGCTTATGGTCTCCCCCCTTTATATTCACTACCATCATCGTAGGTGCTTCACTGCTTCGTGTCGTGCTAGCACTGCTCCTCAAGACCTCAACCCATCAAGCAAAACAACATGCCACTCATAATTCCAAAGCTTACGTGTTGAAATACGAATCTGATATGATGCTCATATTACTAAAACAGAGAACGTTTAATTGTTCACCTAATGTTCCTATATTCGTTTCAAAAAGCATGTGCGCCACCCACTGGTCCAGCTAGTTCCACTTTCCTGATTTTACTCTTGATGCTTAGGGTTTTCCCCTTTTATCTACTCTACTGTGATCTGCATAGGTGCTTTCTGTCATACTAGCATTACTCCACCCTTCAAGCTAAACAACACAACACTCAAAATTCCAAAGGTTAGTTGTTCAAATATGATTGTGATATGATACCAATATTAGTTAACAGACACATTTAATTGGTTAGCTAAAGGTCCCACTTGAGTTTCCAAATGCATGTCGCGACATATAGAGAGACAGCAGAATTGCATTTCTTTGTCACTTGTTGACTGTACTTTCTTGTCCATACCAAATCTTAGTTGTTATTTCAAAGCAAATATCGGTTGCTAACTACCCTTCGCGCGGTTTGCAGCCGCAGATCTGCCATCCCACTGCCACGGTCAACACTATACTCATCATGCTTACAGTTCCCCATTTTATGATGACCACGATCAGCCTACGTGGTTCGTGTCGTAATAGCACTGCTCCACCCATCGAGCTAAACAAGCTTAGTTGTACAAATTCAAATATGATATTATCCTGATATTAGTAAAACTGAGAGATGTTTAATTGGTCAGCTAAATGTTCCTACTTTAGTTTCGAAATGCATGTGAGCCACATATGGAGAGACCGGAAGGAATATTATTTCTCTGTGCGCTCTGGTTCATCATGGGTGGCCAACCGACATTGTATAGAAAGACTTGTAATATCTTCAATCTACTTGCTCTTCTGCTCTTCTTTAAGATGATCCTCTTCTCTTGCGGTCGACTGGTCAGGTCGAGTTATTCCCCCTTAGTATATTTTGAATATGTCAGGTCAGGTCGACTTGTTCTTCTTTACTATATGTTGAAGCTGTCATCTGCGAAGTATCATCACTTCTGGAGCTCTCATATCTTGAGTAGTAGGCCACATTATATTAATGCACACACCAAATTACAGCATGCATGGCACCTCTTAGAAGAATTGCAGAGATAGCACAAAGGGGTTTACAGGGAGGAAGTATTGGATTAGAATCACTTCTGCATTACAAAGATAATCTCACTTGTTTTTATGTTTTCATGCATGTCAGGTATTGAACATTATCAAAATGAATATGAGAATGGGCGCACGAGAGGAATATTGCAGAACAATCCACTGGCTAACAAACTTGGCACGGTGGAGGATGGCCTATCTTATTCACCCATCAAGGTGCATGCTCTAACTTGGCAAGGTTGTATTGGTCGCACATATTTTGCATCTGACCTCTTGCATTACTTCTACTTTGTTACACCATCTGCTTAGTTTAAGCATCATATATGAGTATATGCCATACCTATCCATTTTCTGTACCTATTCCATGTGTCGTCATACTATGTTTTTCCAGTCAAATGTTGTTCTTTCGTAATAGATGTCCAAAAGGAAGAGGGTGATTGCAGATCCTCAAGGAGTACAAACTAGGTATTTGGAAAAGATAGTGATACTTGTTAAATCAAATAGATCAGCAGCCATAGAAAACACAGGCCCAACTGTAACAGACTTTACCTGTAACACCCCAAAAAATTTATTTTGTTTTATTAATTTCCTTTTTATGGGAAGGAGGTTATTTAATTTTTTTTAAAACCTCTCCTTCTCAAAACCTTTAAGGCAAGTATTTTATGTGTTTTTCTCAACATTTACTTTGGTCTTGAGGGCTTTTCATTAAGTGTTGACTCAACACAAATATTTTCTTTGGGAAAGTGTTTGAAATCCTTTCTTTTAAAAATAACCCTATGACTTATGGATTGATTCTTCCTCATTAAAAAAAAATTTCTTGCCATGCCCTAGGTTAAAAATTTTCTTCCAAAACCCCTCCCTCCACTTTGGGTCAAGTCAAATATCCAATCCCAGCAAGTTCAACCCATTTTTGATTTTTACTCTATTTATTTTATCCTCAAAACAATTTCTGTCATTTATTTTGAACCTTGGTGATTTACAAAGGAACCACCAGATCCCTTTTGAGTTTTGGTTCCAAACAAACTCCTCTGACTAGTCCTTAGTACCCCCAACCTAGATCCCTCAAGATCCACTTGTCTACAATTCAAAATTTTCAAATTTTGCATGCTGCAAGTTTGGACCAGATTTGCCATTTTTGGTGAAATTTTTCTTCTCCAAAAATTCTGAGATAAATCAGGGAGCCCCCAGATGCATTGAGAGGTCACCTCACCAAAGATCAACTCCAGAAAAATGTTCCACGTGCTTGAAACATTTCGTCGAACAGCTGGCGTGCACTGTTTCTGTCAAAATTCAGAAAAATAAAGAGTTCAGTGTTTCAGGTTCAGTCGTCAGTGTCGTTTTCGTCAGTGGGCAGCGTCAATCTCGCCAGTGCCCTCGTTGGCTCGTTGCTCACTGCTCCTCCTCCTTATCCAGTGCGCCGCACGGTCGTTTGGACGGGCACGAGCGTCGGTGGCGACGTGTCTCGCCAGCGCCGGCGCCTCCCGCAGTGGCAGAACCACCCGTGGCGACCAGCCGGGACCAGCCCTGCTGCACAGCGCCGTCCAGCACCGCCCACACCACCAGAGGCCTACGCGTGGCCGTCTTCTCCCCCGTGCATGCTGCAGCACAGTCGCCGTGGCCTGAGAGGCGCGGAGCGCGCTCTCTGCCGCCGACGAGCCCGTGAGGCCGTTCCGTCGAAGACATGGATTATCACCCAAGTCAGGCCAAGTTTAGCCCCAGGACGGATCCAGTAGACCAACACGATCATGACCAATCGCCTAAAACCCCCGTTCGACCACTGCCTCGCTGTAATCATCGCCGGAGTTATCCCGTTCTCGGCAACCGCCTCAGACCGGCTATAAAAGGGAGCCTCGAGCTCGCCTTCGACCCAGCACCACTCCTACACCTCACCAGAGCCACGCCTAGCTACTAGGAAGACCTCGGGGAGGCCTTCTTCCCCGACTCCGGCCGCCCAGATCCGCTTCGGGCTCCGGCACGATTCCCTCTGGTGAGACCACCCCCGCCTCCCAGACCGTGCCAATCGCCTCCTAGTACACCCACTCCTCTAACCCGAGCCTCAATTTGACATCTGCAGCCCTCCCCGGCGAGATCCACCACCGCCCGAACCACCGTCCGCCGGAGTGGAGGCCGCCGTCGACGTGGTGCTCGTCGACGACCAACTCCACGACCCACAGACGCGGGAGAGCACCGTGAGTCCGTAGGTACCATCCACTCCCCCTACCTCGCCGTGGATTGCCGCCGGCGACCACCGCGGCCCTCGGGCGCCGGGTGCTCTGTTTTGATTTTTAAACCTGACGGGTGGGACCCCCTAGTCAGCCTCTCTCTTTTATTCAAAACGTTTTCTGAAGAAAGCGCCTTCGGGCAAAGTACGTTTTCTGTTTTTATAAACTAACCCCTGGAAACTTTCTGTTTCATTACAAATGAGTCCCTGGGCTAAAATCCTTATAACTTTTAAACAAAAGATGATTTTGAATTGATTCTTTTTCTGTCATCTTTGTTTTCCTGTCTAGTTTTTTATCATATTTATTTGAAAAAAATTTGGAATAATTTTTATACACACACGGTATTTTTGTTAGTATGCGATTTCTTTATACCGTAGATACCGGAGGAGGTGACGGAACCGCGAACTTCGCCGAGCTAGACTCTGACTACTCCGAACAGGCAAGCATGTTTGAACCTTTGATATGATGAGTGTTTTGCATGGTTGCTTATGTAGTTATTTCATGGCACGTTTATGTAAGCATCAGTGAGTGTTATATTGCATGCAAGGCAATTACGAGTGAGCTTCGAAACTTGATGTGTTCATTCGATGGGAGATAACATGATCATGTGGTGACATGAAAGGTGGTAAGCTGGTATTGTTGAAGCATGCCAGTCTTATGTCAACCGTTTAACTCCAGTGTTAACGTGGATCAAGTCATATTCCCGTTTGTCCCCTTTTTCGTGCGGCCACATGTCTTCTGCAAAGAATGCGGTCTAGTCAGTTGCAAACCTCTTTCCTTGTACACACCAAATAGAGGGGCCGCGATGAGGGTTCCATGGCCCTGGATTAAAGCCCGTCATCCGGCCAGGGGGCATGGGTGTTTCCGGTTGGGACCGAGAGGGGGGCACCCCTTAGAGCGCGCGATATAAATTTGATCCCATGCTACTCGAGGTTGTGGCCTCCCCGTCTTAAAGTTTTTCTTTAACGTTGCCTAGGGTGATTCCTGGTAGCGGAATGTGGAATGGGTGTGTACTGGTTAGATCTGTTTCTCCTTAAATACCATAAACGGAACTAGTCCTTTGTGACTACTGAAATCCGTTGGCTGTGGTTAAAGAGTACAAACTCTGCAGAGTCAAAACCATCCGAGTAACCGTGTCCATGGTCAAGGATCTTGGTCAACACACCCATATCAGTATCAGTATCAGTCTCAACGTCCGTCTCAGCATCAGTCTCTGTGTCAGTCTCAGTGAAAATCTCCGGTGAATAAACATGAGTGGTAAACCAGGTTGAATGTTATTCCTGTGGATGGACTAACCAGTTTATTATTACGTACATGAGTATTTCCTTGAGATGATTTAAATTCATGAGCTACTTGAATTCGAATAATGAAATATAAGCCCTTTATGTGATTTCGCTCAGACGTCCGACTGTGGCACTCTTGTTATTTACTTTTGATATAAGCCCTTTATGTGATGTCGCTCAGACGTCCGACTGTGGCACTCTTGCTATTTACTTTTGATATAAGCCCTTTATGTGATGTCGCTCAGACGTCCGACTGTGGCACTCTTGTTATTTACTTTTGATATAAGCCCTTTATGTGATGTCGCTCAGACGTCCGACTGTGGCACTCTTGCTATTTACTTTTGATATAAGCCCTTTATGTGATGTCGCTCAGACGTCCGACTGTGGCACTCTTGATATTTACTTTTGATATAAGCCCTTTATGTGATGTCGCTCAGACGTCTGACTGTGGCACTCTTACTATTTACTTTTGATATAAGCCCTTTTCGAGATGTCATTTAGACGTCCGACTGTGGCATGCACTGTCGTTTATATTCCAATATGAGCCCTTTATGTGGTGTCGCCCTGACACCCGACTGCGGCCTTGTTAATTTATTTTTACCTTTCGAGGCGTCACTTCAGACACCCGATCGGTCTTCAGTTATTTTATTGGGATTTCGGGAGGACTACCGCCTGACTTCCTTTTTATTTATCATGCAGTGCAATTTTATTATCTGAGTGCGCATTACTAATCTGCTCATGTGCATCATGTTTGCATTTGTTATATCTTATGTCCAAACTGTCTTGCGAGTACATTCAAAGTACTCACCTGGCTTGTTGATTTGGCCAGATGTTGACGAAGGCGATCTTATGGATGAAGAGTTCGATAGCGAGTCCGACGCCTAGAGGAATCCCAGTCAGTCCTGTGCGATCCTGGAATTGGTCAGTTGTATTATATACGCTTCCGCTACCCAGAATAAAAGTCATCGAGCCTCACTCCGGCGCTCGATGAGTTGTAAAATTTAGGAGTCATGTCACCCACTTCACTGTGACATATCCACCACCACTTTTATTGCGAGTCAGTAGTCATGCCACCATACCCCTTTGTGTCATATCCGCCTTTATGTATAATATCGGCGTGCTTGTAATAAATTGTTGAGCAGCCTCAGCTCAACCCTGTATAATATTTAGTACTTCTGGATTTCTGTATCAAGGATTTGTCTACCAGTAAGAAGGATTCTTCTATACTGGTCCGATAAAAGGGGCGATGTGCCAGCTTGTGTGATATGTTTATATGTATATAGGTTTGGTGAGAAGTAGTTTGTGTGCGCATCATGTAGGAACTCGGAGAAGTGCACTAGCCTAAATAACATGTCAGGAATGTGTACGCACATCCTGAGTGATGTATTGTATAATTACGACTCGCGTGTAAGATATGTACTGAGCGGTCCTTCTCCATGCGCAATCAAGTATTTTTTTTTCTTAAAAATGTTGGAGTTCTTAAATTTCCGCCTTTGCAAAATTATTTATTTTTGCCACTCGGTTTTATTTTTCTCATAAGTTCTGCAAAAATACCCCAGAGTGGAAAATGCCTCGTCCCTGGACTCGTTCCATGCCAAGTCCGCCGGAAGAAAATTATGGTACCCAGACAAGCAACAATTTCACACAAGGGCAGTCAAGTCAGCAAGGCAGTGAAGCAGCATTTTCTCAAATATGTCGCCTTTATGAGCATAGCCAGCAGTAGCATCTAGAAATGATGAATCATGTTATCAATATGGGAAATCCCCGTGAACCATATCAGCAGCATTCCAAATTGTCTGAACTACAAAAGACACGTCCCCCAACGTTCGCTCACACTGATAGGCCGCTTGAGGCCGATGATTGGCTTCGAGACATTGAAAGGAAATTAATTATTGCACAATGTTCGGACCGTGAGAAGGTACTTTATGCACCTCACTACCTCACTGGAGCAGCTGCATCATGGTGGGAAAATTTTCTACACATGCACCCCAATGAAAATAACATCACATGGGAATAATTTAAAGAAGGTTTTCGTGGGGCGCACATTCCCAGAAGCATTATGAAGATCAAGAAAAGGGAGTTTGATGACCTCAAGCAGAGAAGCATGACAGTGACTGAGTACAATAGTTAGTTTACTCAATTATCTCGTTATGCCAACGAAGAGCATATGACTGAAAATAAAAAGATGGGGAAATTTTTGGACGGTCTGGCACCAACACTTAAATGCCAGTTGGTCGTACATACCTTTCCGGATTCGAAACACTGGTGGACAAGGCTATTACATTGGAAAATGAGCGCCGTAGCTTGGAGGATTTTCGCAAGCGCAAAAGGGATCAGACCGCTCATGCTCGCAACAATCGGGACAAGACTAATTTTCAAAAAATGGAGCAAACAAACCCACGACCAATGTTCCACGCCCAAACAAAAAATTTCATGCAAGGGACAAGGATTTTACGTATCGCCCAGGTGTTACTTGCTATGCTTGTGGAGAGGAAGGACACTATGCCAAACAGTGCCCAAAACCAAGGAACTCGGCCCCCAAGCCGAACAACGGTGGAAATAATCCAGCTCCCAAGCGTAACAACTTCAACCCCAATAACAATCACAAGAAGGGTCACTTGAACCATGTGACCAAGGAGGAAGCACAGAATGCCCCGGATATCGTACTCAGTACGTTCCCTGTCAACACAATACCTGCCACGGTTTTGTTTGATTCTGGAGCTTCTCACTCGCTCATTTCAAAGAAATTTGCTTTGCAATATGATTTTTCGATGCTTCCCTTGGAAAAATCCATGATCATCAAGTCCCCTGGGATTAAGCAAATCACTCAGAGTTACAGCCAAGGTGTGGTTATTGAAATTGAGGGATTAAAGTTTCAGGCAAATCTCATCGTTTTGGAAAATAAAGGACTGGATGTTATCCTAGGAATGGACTGGTTAACCACCAACAAGGGATTTATCGACTGCTTCAATCGGACTGTAATTCTCACTCATCATCACGGCAAGACGATAAAAGTTGCAGCTCAAGAAAGACCAATGTCACGACAACCAAAGTTGAACAAGGTGGACATTTCAGAGTTAAGAAAAGTTCCAGTGGTGTGAGAGTTCCCTAATGTATTTCCCGAAGAACTACCAGGCATGCCACCAGACCGGGAAATAGGGTTCAACATTGAACTAGCACCTGGAACCACCCCCATTTACAAGAAACCCAATAGAATGGCACCCTCCGAGTTGGTAGAATTAAAGAAGCAAATAAAAGAATTACTGGACAAAGGATTTATACGGGCCAGCTCCTCACCTTGGGGTTCACCAGTATTATTTGCAAAGAAAAAGGATGGGACACTGAGATTATGTATAGACTATCGAGCACTCAACATGGTCACCATCAAAAACAAATATCCGATGCCATGGATAAATGATTTATTTGACCAGCTCGCACAAGCCAAGGTTTTCTCGAAAATTGATTTAAGATCGGGGTATCATCAATTAAAGGTACGGACAGAAGATATCCCTAAGACAGCATTCACCTCCAGATACGGATTATATGAGTTCATAGTAATGCCGTTTGGACTGACAAATGCCCCCGCATATTTTGTCCACCTCATGAACAAAGTGTTTATGAAATTTATGGACAAATTTGTTGTGGTGTTCATTGATGATATTCTGGTATACTCTAAGACATTGTACTGGGAGAATTAAGGAAACATAAATTATACGCCAAATTCAGCAAATGTGAATTTTGGTTAAGACAGGTTGGTTTTCTAGGCCATGTATTAACCCAAGAAGGTGTTGCCGTAGACCCAGAAAAAGTCAAGGCCGTACTTGGCTGGAAACCACCAGTCAACGTGACAGATGTACAAAGTTTCCTAGGGATGGCTGGATATTACCGAAGGTTTATTGAAGGTTTCTCCACCATAGCAAAACCGATGACACAATTACTCAAGAAAGATAAGAAATTTGTATGGACTGATGCTTGCGAGAAAAGTTTCCAAGAACTCAAAAGGAAATTAACAACAGCACCGGTATTGGTCGTACCAGAGATACACAAAAGTTTTGAAGTGTATTGTGACGCATCCCGGAAGGGTCTCGGATGCGTACTAATGCAAGACGGCAAAGTAGTCGCATATGCTTCCATGCAACTACGAAAACACAAAGAAAATTATCCTACTCATGACTTGGAGTTGGCAGCAGTCATTCATGCACTCAAAGAGTGGAGGCACTTTTTGCTTGGAAATCGTTGTGAAATATATACGGATCATAAAAGCCTCAAATATATTTTCACACAACCCGAACTCAATTTACGACAACGACGCTGGTTGGAATTGGTGAAAGATTATGATGTCGGCATTCACTACCATCCAGGAAAAGCGAATGTAGTGGCAGATGCTCTTAGTCGGAACCCCAGCTCGGGCAAGGACAGTCTACAAAATTTGAGGCCTGAATTTTAGCAGGAGTTCACCAAACTCAACTTGGTAATGGTCACTGAGGGCAACGTGTCAAATTTGGAAATACAACACACCCTAATGGAACAGATTAAGAAGGCTCAGCATGGACATCCCAGCATCGAAGGTATAAAGAGAAAAGTGAGTCTTGGCAAAGCTTCAGAATTCGTCGTAGACGATGAGGGAGTATTATGGTACGGGGACAGACTTTGCGTACCAAACATTGAGGACCTCAAACAGCAAATTCTAACCGAAGGCCACACCGCTCCATATTCAATCCACCCTGGAGGAACCAAAATGTATAAGGACATTCAAGAAAAAATTTGGTGGCACGGTATGAAGAGGGATATAGCCACATTCGTTGCATGTTGTGATTCGTGTCAGCGCATTAAAGCCGAGCACCAAAAACCAGCAGGGCTACTACAGCCAAACAGGATACCTGAGTGGAAATGGGACGAAATTGGAACGGATTTTATTGTCGGACTACCTCGGTCACAACACGAAAATGATGCCATATGGGTCATCACAGATAGATTAACCAAGGTAGCACATTTCATTCCCGTAAAGACAACCTACACCACTCAGAAGCTTCCCAAACTTTATCTCTCCCATATAGTTGTCTGCATGGAATCCCAAAGACTATAATATCCGACCAGGGCACTCAATTCGTCTCTAGATTTTGGGATCATTTACAACAAGCTCTGGGAACTCAACTAGCATTCAGTACAGCATACCACCCCCAGACTGATGGACAAACTGAACGCGTGAACCAAATCCTAGAGGACATGCTGAGAGCATGTGTTCTCACCTATGGAACCAGTTGGGAGGAAAGCTTGCCATATGCCGAGTTCGCATACAACAACAGTTACCAAGCCAGTCTACAAATGGCACCTTTTGAAGCATTGTACGGGCGGAGATGTCGTACTCCATTAAATTGGTCAGAAACAGGAGACAGCCGTATCTTCAGCCCAGACATGCTCAAGGAAGCTGAGGAGAAAGTTAGACTAATCAGGGACCGACTCAAGACAGCTCAAAGCCGACAAAGAGCTATTACGATCGAAAACATCGTGAAGTCAGCTTTGAACCCGGTGAATATGTGTATCTACGAGTATCTCCTATGAGGGGCCTGCAACGATTCAAAGTTAAAGGAAAGCTAGCCCCAAGATTTATTGGACCCTTCTGTGTGGTTGCACAAAGAGGCACAGTAGCCTACCAGCTAGACCTACCCAAAGAGCTGTCAGACGTCCACGACGTGTTCCACGTCTCTCAGTTGAGGAAATGTGTAAGCAACCCAGAGAAGCATGTATCTCATGAGAGCATTGACGTGCAACCAGACCTCACCTACAGGGAACGTCCAATAAAAATATTGGAGGAGTCTGAAAGGAGGACCCGTCAGAAAACAATTAAGTTTTTCAAGGTTCAGTGGAGCAATCACACCGCGGATGAAGCAACATGGGAAAGAGAGGATTTTCTTCGGACAGAGTACCCACACCTATTTGAGGATCAGCTGAAATCTCGGGGACGAGATTTTTCCAAAGGGGGTAGGTGTTGTAACACCCCAAAAAATTTATTTGGTTTTATTAATTTCCTTTTTATGGGAAGGAGGTTATTTAATTTTTTTTAAACCTCTCCTTCTCAAAACCTTTAAGGCAAGTATTTTATGTGTTTTTCTCAACATTTACTTTGGTCTTGAGGGCTTTTCATTTAGTGTTGACTCAACACAAATATTTTCTTTGGGAAAGTTTTTGAAATTCTTTCTTTTAAAAATAACCCTATGACTTATGGATTGCTTCTTCCTCATTCAAATTTTTTTTCTTGCCATGACCTAGGTTGAAAATTTTCTTCCAAAACCCCTCCCTCCACTTTGGGTCAAGTGAAATATCCAATCCCAGCAAGTTCAACCCATTTTTGATTTTTACTCTATTTATTTTATCCTCAAAACAATTTCTGTCATTTATTTTGAACCTTGGTGATTTACAAAGGAACCACCAGATCCCTTTTGAGTTTTGGTTCCAAACAAACTCCTCTGACTAGTCCTTAGTACCCCCAACCTAGATCCCTCAAGATCCAATTGTCCACAATTCAAAATTTTCAAATTTTGCTTGCTGCAAGTTTGGACCAGATTTGCCATTTTTGGTGAAATACATTATTTTTCTTCTCCAAAAATTCTGAGATAAATCAGGCAGCCCCCAGATGCATTGAGAGGTCACCTCACCAAAGATCAACTCCAGAAAAATGTTCCACATGCTTGAAACATTTCGTTGAACAGCTGGCGTGCACTGTTTCTGTCAAAATTCAGAAAAATTCAGAGTTCAGTGTTTCAGTTCAGTCGTCAGTGTCGTTTTCGTCAGTCGGCAGCGTCAATCTCGCCAGTGCCCTCCTTGGCTCGTTGCTCACTGCTCCTCCTCCTTATCCAGTGCGCCGCACGGTCGTTTAGACGGGCACAAGCATCGGTGGCGACGTGTCTCGCCAGCACCGGCGCCTCCCGCAGTGGCAGAACCACCCGTGGCGACCAGCCGGGACCAGCCCTGCTGCACAGCGCCGTCCAGCACCGCCCACACCACCAGAGGCCTACGCGTGGCCGTCTTCTCCCCCGTGCGTGCGGAAGCACAGTCGCCATGGCCTGAGAGGCGCAGAGCGCGCTCTCTGCCGCCGACGAGCCCGTGAGGCCGTTTCGTCGAAGACTTGGAGTATCACCCAAGTCAGGCCAAGTTTAGCCCTAGGACGGATCCAATAGACCAACACGATCATGACCAATCGCCTAAAACCCCCATTCGACCACTGCCTCACCGTAATCATCGCCGGAGTTATCCCATTCTCGGCAACCGCCTCGAACCGGCTATAAAAGGGAGCCTCGAGCTCGCCTTCGACCCAGCACCACTCCCACACCTTACCAGAGCCACACCTAGCTACTAGTAAGACCTCGGGGAGGCCTTCTTCCCCGACTCCGGCCGCCCCGATCCGCTTCGGGCTCCGACACAATTCCCTCTGGTGAGACCACCCCCGCCTCCCAGACCGTGCCAGTCACCTCCTAGTACACCCACTCCTCTAACCCGAGCCTCAATTTGACATCTGCAGCCCTCCCCGGCGAGATCCACCACCGCCCGAACCACCGTCCACCGGAGTGGAGGCCGCCGTCGACGTGGTGCTCGCCGACGACCAACTCCACCACCCACAGACGCGGGAGAGCACTGTGATTCCGTAGGTACCATCCACTCCCCTACCTCGCCGTGGATCGCCGCCGGCGACCACCGCGACCCTCGGGCGCCGGGTGCTCTGTTTTGATTTTTAAACCTGACGGGTGGGACCCCCTCGTCAGCCTCTCTCTTTTATTTGAAACATTTTCTGAAGAAAGCGCCTTCGGGCAAAGTATGTTTTCTGTTTTTATAAACTAACCCCTGGAAACGTTCTGTTTCATTACAGATGAGTCCCTGGGCTAAAATCCTTGTAACTTTTAAACAAAAGATGATTTTGAATTGATTCTTTTTCTGTCATCTTTGTTTTTCTGTCTAGTTTTTTATCATATTTATTTGAAAAAAATTGGAATAATTTTTATACACACACGGTATTTACGTTAGTATGCGATTTCTTTATACCGTAGATACCGGAGGAGGTGACGGAACCGCGAACTTCGCCGAGCTAGACTCTGACTACTCTGAACCAGGCAAGCATGTTTGAACCTTTTATATGATGAGTGTTTTGCATGGTTGCTTGAGTAGTTATTTCATGGCATGTTTATGTAAGCATCAGTGAGTGTTATATTGCATGCAAGGCAATTACGAGTGAGCTTCGAAACTTGATGATGTGTTCATTCGATGGGAGATAACATGATCATGTGGTGACATGAAAGGTGGTAAGCTGGTATTGTTGAAGCATGCCAGTCTTATGTCAACCGTTTAACTCCAGTGTTAACGTGGATCAAGTCATATTCCCGTTCGTCCCCTTTTTCATGCGGCCACATGTCTTCTGCAAAGAATGCGGTCTAGTCAGTTGCAAACCTCTTTCCTTGTACACACCAAATAGAGGGGCCGCGATGAGGGTTCCATGGCCCTGGATTAAAGCCCATCATCCGGTCAGGGGGCATGGGTGTTTCCAGTTGGGACCGAGAGGGGGGCACCCCTTAGAGCGCGCGATATAAATTTGATCCCATGCTACTCGAGGTTGTGGCCTCCCCGTCTTAAAGTTTTTCTTGAACGTTGCCTAGGGTGATTCCTGGCAGCAGAATGTGGAATGGGTGTGTACTGGTTAGATGTGTTTCTCCTTAAATACCGTAAACGGAACTAGTCCTTTGTGACTACTGAAATCCGTTGGCTGTGGTTAAAGAGTACAAACTCTGCAGAGTCAAAACCATCCGAGTAACCGTGTCCATGGTCAAGGATCTTTGTCAACACATCCATATCAGTATCAGTATCAGTCTCAACGTCCGTCTCAGCGTCAGTCTCTGTGTCAGTCTCAGTGAAAATCTCCGGTGAATAAACATGAGTGGTAAACCAGGCTGAATGTTATTCCTGTGGATGGACTAACTAGTTTATTATTACGTACATGAGTATTTCCTTGAGATGATTTAAATTCGTGAGCTACTTGAATTCGAATCATGAAATATAAGCCCTTTATGTGATGTCGCTCAGACGTCCGACTGTGGCACTCTTGTTATTTACTTTTGATATAAGCCCTTTATGTGATGTCGCTCAGACGTCCGACTGTGGCACTCTTGCTATTTACTTTTGATATAAGCCCTTTATGTGATGTCGCTCAGACGTCCGACTGTGGCACTCTTGTTATTTACTTTTGATATAAGCCCTTTATGTGATGTTGCTCAGATGTCCGACTGTGGCACTCTTGCTATTTACTTTTGATATAAGCCCTTTATGTGATGTCGCTCAGACGTTCGACTGTGGCACTCTTGTTATTTACTTTTGATATAAGCCCTTTATGTGATGTTGCTCAGATGTCCGACTGTGGCACTCTTGCTATTTACTTTTGATATAAGCCCTTTTCGAGATGTCGCTTAGACGTCCGACTATGGCACGCACTGTCGTTTATATTCCAATATGAGCCCTTTATGTGGTGTCGCCCTGACACCCGACTGCGGCATTGTTAATTTATTTTTACCTTTCGAGGCGTTGCTTCAGACACCCGATCGGTCTTCAGTTATTTTATTGGGATTTCGGGAGGACTACCGCCTGACTTCCTTTTTATTTATCATGCAGTGCAATTTTATTATCTGAGTGCGCATTACTAATCTGCTCATGTGCATCATGTTTGCATTTGTTATATCTTATGTCCAAACTGTCTTGCGAGTACATTCAAAGTACTCACCTGGCTTGTTGATTTGGCCAGATGTTGACGAAGGCGATCTTATGGATGAAGAGTTCGATAGCGAGTCCGACGCCTAGATGAGTCCCAGTCAGTCCCGTGCGATCCTGGAATTGGTCAGTTGTATTATATACGCTTCCGCTACCCAGAATAAAAGTCATCGAGCCTCACTCCGGCGCTCGATGAGTTGTAAGATTTAGGAGTCACGTCACCCACTTCACTGTGACATATCCACCACCACTTTTATTGCGAGTCAGTAGTTATGCCACCATACCCCTTTGTGTCATATCCGCCTTTATGTATAATATCGGCGTGCTTGTAATAAATTGTTGAGCAGCCTCAGCTCAACCCTGTATAATATTTAGTACTTCTGGATTTCTGTATCAAGGATTTGTCTACCAGTAAGAAGGATTCTTCTATACTGGTTCGATAAAAGGGGCGGTTTCTCAATAAATGTTTTATTGGAAAACCGGTCTTGACATTACCCCTACTCCAGTGGCCAAACCCCTATTAGAACTGCTGACAGCCCAGCGTTAGGTACTGTCTATGATATCAATTCAAAATTTGAACTCCTAAATTTCTGCATGTGCCTTACCTTCTCTCTTGTATGAAAACTAATTTTAGATGAATCTCCTTGCTCAAAGGATCATAGGATCTCACGACAATACTTGGCTCTGCATTGCTCTTGTCAGTACCTCTTGCCCTTTGTCAGCATACTTACACTCATTGCTATTTGATTATGTAGCATGACTGTAAATGTTCACTTCTTTATCCTCCCTTTGCTTGAAATTATAAGATCTATATTTACCCTTAGATAAATGTAGAATTAACACAATGGTTATGAAGTTTTGGATTGCTCATGTAAGTACCTGTTGTCATGTACTCCCTTTGTATCGAATTAATTGTTGATCAATTGGATGTATTTAGAACTTAATAGTGCTAGATACATCCATTTGAGCGACTACTAATAACGGACGGTGGTGGTATTACTGTACATGCATCGCAAGATAGCTGATTGTCTAGCATTACTCTGCATTTTATCTGCCCTTCCCTCCACTTTCTCCAAATTATCATATCTACATTTACTCTTACCAAAATGTTGAATAAAGCCAATGCCACTTCACACGTTGATGTCTGCATTCCTCTTGTCAGTACTTTTTGCCTTGTAACACTGTACTTAATTAATTGCTATTTGATTATGTATCATCAGTCTGCACCTGAGCTTCATTGTCCTCTATTTCTTCCAATATTATTTGATCTATATTTACTCTTTGCAAAATGTAGAATAATGGCAACGCTTATAAAGAATTTTCTTTGGGGAATTTATTGAATTATCTTTCCATCAACATGGAGAAGGGCTTTGTCCAGCCCGTGTTAACATGTAATGTAAGTTCATCCTTCTCAAGCCTTCAAACTTTGTTCTAGTATAGATTTGGATAGGCATCATTTCCTCCACTGCTGTTTGCATCTGATTGGATGTTTGCAACAACTACCAGTTTTAAATTGTAGTTGTAAAAACATGTTCCTTATGCAGAACAGATCCATTTATTTGCTTATATAATTGTGAAACCTGTTACGTGTCTCCTTGTTTCTCTTTCAGAGTCGTATCTCTTATGCCAGGCAGAACTTTAGGAAAGATAGTGAGCCAAACCATCTTGAGGACAGCGAGATGACCCCAAGGTCCTGTCTTGATGAAGACAGTGAGTTGAAGCTACTCACCAGCAGGTGTGAGACAACCTCTGTGCAGTCGCTGCCTCAATCAGTTCGAATTTTTCAGTCTCAACTTAAAGTGGAAAGGCTTGCTTCAGCTCAGCTCGGACTTGAAGTCAAAGATGTAATGAAGATGTCAGGGGACTGCCTTGCACACTATGGTGCCATACAACTAGGGATGAAGCATCTATCGTTGACACAACTGAGGTCTCATCAGCTTGTTCGGCTGCTTGCGGGGCCCGAGCTTGCTAGGTCTAGTGCCTTCTGAAGTGCTCTCAGTTTTGTATATTCTTTTGTCGGCGCGTTTATATGCACTGGTGGGGACCTTTGATGCCCAGTGTATGTAATCCACGGTCATGTTGCACTTTATTATCACCGGTAGCAAACTTTGATTCCTAGTGGATGTAATATTCCGTAATTTCTTTGTTGTATACTCTAGGTTTATTCTTTGGTCGGTATGCTGTAATTTAGGCCGGAAGGTTCAGTGGATCTCAGTGTTGTCGTTCTTCAGGCCGGCCCGTTACTCATATGGGCCAAAACGTGGGCCTATAATCATCTTGGGCCATTAGCAGGTCTAAACCTATAGTAGTTTCCCGCCTTTAACAGGCCATGGGCTACATATTTACTATAGTGACACTAGGCTTCCTACGGGCCGTAGAAACAATGGGCCTTCTACGGTCCATAGAAACAATGGGCCTTCTACGGGCCGTAGAAACAATGGGCCTTCTACGGACCGTATCATCAATGGGCCTTAGAGGGGCCGTATGATCGATTGGCCAAACATGGGCCAAAAACAGACCGCATTATGACCGTAAATGGGCTACACTTGGAGTTGTCCGTTCATGGGCCAACCATAACGGGCCGTCGTTAATAGGCCGTATTTGATGACGCTATGAAAATGACCCAACGTATAAACGGGCCACAAACGGGCCGACTGTAACCACGGGCTGAATTTGGCCCACAAGCAGAAAATGGCAGTAACGAGCCGTAAGTAACCGAATGCTGGAAATGGGCCCAAGAATAAATGGGCCTTGAGAAGGCCGAACGATAACATGGGCTGCAAACGGCCCAATGGATTAATGGGTCGTTAATGGGTATAAAGTGATACACTGTTCATTACGGGCCAGTTTCACCACGGGCCGTTAATGGGCCCAGAGTTACAAAGGGCCTCATATGGGCCGAAAGACGTCATGGGTCATACATGGGCCGGAACTTAAAATGGGCTGGAATCATATTGGACAGCCCAGATGATGCTACTGGGCCTAATTCGGATAGGTCGTAACGGGCCGTGGGTTAGCGGGCTGTAAATGGGCTATATGCGAACAAGCCGTTAACAGGCTTTCCGTGGGCCGGCCCGCCACCTTTTGACCAAGTCAAACGGGCCGGCCTTTTCACAGGAACGGGCCTCTGTTCGGCCGTGCCACGTGTCGACGTATCATAGGCGCCTTCGGTCCAATGAGTGAATGACATCTGTCCCAACGGTGAGCCGACGCGTGTTTCCTCCAGCTAATGATGATTTTACATGTGGAAAATCCCCATTGGTCAGGGCTATTAGCGGGTTATCGGGTCCAAAACCGGACCCGATAGCTTAACGGCGTTCCGTTACGGTGGATGCCACATGTCGGTCACCCATGACGAAAGCACTTCTGTGACGCGTGATTTATCGTCATGGAAATGGACACTTCCGTGATGATAATTTTGGTAATGTCATGGAACACTTCTACGACAGCACAGGTATGACTATCTTGATTCTTTGCTAAAATTGTCATGGATGTACATGCATGACAAAAAACGCGACCTACTGTGACAAACACGTATCATCACGGAAGTGTATTTTTTTTGTAGTGAGAGCATCTAATTAAACCATACATTGAAACTATGTAAAACATTTCAATGCAACAACAAATGCGATCATAATCGCAACCAAGGTAACAATTGATCCAACGGCATAATGACACCAAGCCTCGGTATGAATGGCATTTTCTAATCTTTCTAATCTTCAAGCGCATTGTATCCATCTTGATCTTGTGATCATCGACGACATCTGCAACATGCAACTCCAATTTCATCTTCTCCTTCTCAATTCTTTTGAATTTTTTCTTCAAGTAATTGTTTTCTTTTTCAACTAAATTTAACCTCTCGACAATAGGGTCGGTTGGAATTTCCGGTTCCCATACCTCCTAGATAAGAACATCTATGTCACGTTGGTCGGTATAATTGTCATAAACACTAAATGAAAAAAATAGTTATAAAAGATAATATATATACCACATCCGAATCATAGACAGGACGATGGCCGACGGACGCGGATACCAAAACCATCGCACTATATAATAAAAAACAATAATAAAAGTAAGAAAATTATACAAGTATCTATCTAAATCATACAAGTAAGATTTTTTTTCTTTTAGAAAGAAGATAAGAACAAGCGGCTCACCACGGTGGTGCCGGCGACGAGATCGCCGCGAGCGATCAACGGCGGTGAGGATGGGGACGGGACAGGACGGACCGTATAACCTAGAAAAATCTTGAGGAAAATGGAGCTTGGACAAGGAGCTTCGAGAGGATAAAGCTTAAGTGTGGCTCAGGCATTTCAACGAACACCTCGTGTGCATTGGAGGTGAGATAGAGCACCACAAACCTCTCCCACGGCTAGCCAAAAAAATAGAGCCGTGGCTCTGTTCGCAGGCAGGGGCGGGGGTATATATAGGCCTCTCTTTAGTCCCGGTTTGTAGCTAAAACTGGGACTAAAGGATAACATTTGGTCCCGGTTCCAGCCACCAACCGGGACTAAAGGTGTTGGGCCAGGAGCGAGGCCCATTGGTCCCGGTTCGTGTCTGGAACCGGGACCAAAGGGGTCAGACGAACCAGGACCAATGGCCCCGAGGACCGGCCGGCGCCCTAGCCTCACGAACCGGGACGGATGCACCCTTTGGTCCCGGTTCGTGAGTGAACCGGGCTTAATGCCCTTGTCTTGGCCTCAACCAAAGCCCTGTTTTCTACTAGTGGTAATACTTAAATCTTTTATGTAATAAAGCATCCCTTTTCATAAAAAGGTAACAACACAATGAGCATCGCCATTGCCAGATATAACCAATAAGGCGAGACATTGGGTTTTCACCCCGGAGCTCTGAGACTGATGCTTGAGAAGCACCACCAAATCGAAGTCAACCAGTGTTCTCACCACCACTTTCTGCGATCCCAACAGCTACATGCATAGCACAGTCTTTGTTGTGAGATGTCACACAAGTGAATACCATGCTTGCAAAAGCAGGCGCTAGAGCCGTGACAAGAACCAATGGCCACCGACAGCTTCAAACAGCCAAGGTTGCCATCGTACATTACAATGGAGATTTGAGGACGAAGGTCACCGGAACCGCCAAATCCCACATTGGGATGCTCCGGCAGTCCCACACTGTCCTCAAAGCCTCCAAGAAGCGAACTATGACCTGAGTCAGCATACATGTGAACCCATTGGGGCAAAGTTAAACTGGCTACAGTTGAAGCTTTGCATCCCGAGAAATAGGACAAGACGACATATGAGAATCATCACAGATGTGATGGTCTCAACTCTCAAGAGCAAATAAGAAAAAAGAAGAGGATCTGGCTAGAGAAAGATTTACTCCTAAGGATAATGTGAAAGCACACATGTTGCGATAATTAGAAATAGTGGGGATAACTCTTTTAGTCCAACTCCCTATAAAAAAACTCTCGTAGCCCAACTTGGATCATGTATTGGCTCAATGCAGGATGTTTTTTTTTGCATATTGTTGAATATAATATTGAATTGATTAAGGGTGTAGAAAACGCCGGATTTGATTTAATGTTGTAAGGTGACAAACCTACTGAAACCCCTAGTGTCCATAGTGATCACACTTGAGATTTTAATAATGAATGTTATTTGGTGATGAAGATTCATACATGGATAAAAATGAAGCATGATGGGATAAACAGACCACACACGCATTATCCTAAAAACATAGAGCACAGAAAAAATATCAAAATCAAAACATGAGTCATCTTCATTCATAGGACATGCTGGCAACTCTCCAACGTGGATAATCAAATGGACATCACCAAATGTCTCTACATACACATGTCGGTGGACACCCGCCGGACGAACGCCACCAACCAGTCACCAAATGTCCGCCTTTGTGTGGCTTCCTCCCTTTGAAAATTTTGTCTAGATCAATAGAAATTCAACTATATATTTAAAATAGTTAGAAATAAATGCAACTACTACCAAAATCACCAGATGTTCATCAAGTTTTATACATCCATCGATCCCAAAAGTCCCAGTTGATACGTCTCCATCGTATCTACTTTTTCCAACGCTTTTCCTCTTGTTTTGGACTCTAATTTGCATGATTTGAATGAAACTAACCCGGACTGACGCTGTTTTCAGCAGAACTACCATGGTGTTGTTTTTATGCAAAAATAAAAGTTCTCGGATTCGAACGAAACTTTTGGGAGAATCATTTTAGAATAAAAGAAAAATACTAGAGCCAAGAACCACCAAAGGGGGCCCCTGGGTGAGCACAACCCACTAGGCCCCCCTCCAGGCGCGCCCAGGTGGGTTGTGCCCACCTGGTGGCCCCGCAGACCCTGATCCCGACTCCATAAATACCTATGTTTGTAGAAAAAATCAAGGAGAAAGAATTATCGCGTTTCACGATACGGAGCCACCGCCACCTCATGTTCTTCATTGGGAGGCCAGATCTGGAGTCCGTTTGGGGCTCCGGAGAGGGGGATCTTCGATCTTTGTCATCACCAACCCTTCTCCATCGCCAATTCCATGATGCTCCCCACAGGGGGTGAATAATTCCTTCGTAGGCTCGCTGGTCGGAGAGGAGTTGGATGAGATTCATCATGTAATCGAGCTAGTTTTGTTAGGGCTTGATCCCTAGTATCCATTATGTTCTGAGATTGATGTTGTTATGACTTTGCCATGCTTAATGCTTGTCACTTTGGGCCCGGGTGCCATCATTTCAGATCTGAACCGTTTATGTTATCACCATTATATCTATGTTCTAGATCCGATCTTGCAAGTCATATTCACCTACTACGTGTTATGATCCATAAACCCCCGAGTGACAATAGTTGGGATACTTTCCGGTGATGACCGTAGTTTGAGGAGTTCATGTATTCACCATGTGTTAATGCTTTGTTCCAGTTCTCTATTAAAAGAAGGCCTTAATATCCCTTAGTTTCCATAAGAACCATGCTGCCACAGGAGGGTAGGACAAAAGATGTCATGCAAGTTCTTTCCATAAGCACGCATGACTATTTACGGAATACATGCCTACATTATATTTATGAACTGGAGCTAGTTTTGTATTGCCCTAGGTTATGACTGTTATATGATGAATATCATCCAACGAATCTACCGACCCAATGCCTACGAATTTCCTACATATTGTTCTTGCTAAGTTACTACTGCTGCTGTTATTGTTTCACTTGCTACAAAATCACTACTACCACCGTTAATTACCGTTACTATTACTGTCACTACTAGTATCAAAACTATCATATTACTGTGCTACTGATCACTTTGCTACAGATAATTACTCTCTAGGTGTGGTTGAATTGACAACTCAGCTGCTAATACTTGCAAATATTCTTTGGCTCCCCTTGTGTCGAATCTATAAATTTGGGTTGAATACTCTACCCCCGAAAACTGCTGCGATCTCATATACTTGTGGGTTATCAAGACCTTTTTCATGCGCCGTTGCCGGGGAGCATAGCTATATTTGTTGAGTCACTTGGGATTATTATTTATTTATCATTATGAAGAATCTGAAAGATACCAAGACTAAGATTTTTCCCTCTAAGATGAGGGGAGGTAAGGAACTGCCATCTAGCTCTGCACTTGATTCACCTTTATTTTGCGTAGACTTGCAACACCACCACATGCTATTAATCCTGATATGTCACAAGTTATTGATGATGCTACTTCTATGAATGCTACTCATGATGATGCTAGTACCTTGCTTGATGATAATATGCCACTGGGTGAATTTCTTAATGAACAAATTGCTAGAGCTAAAGATATGGAGCATGCTAAAACTGATGAAATTATTGAAACTGATGAAGTACTTGAAACTGAAAATCTTGAAACACCTATTGGACCTAGACCTCCTAGATATGAAATGCCTAAGATACATGAAGGTTATGTTATGGATGAGGAGACAGCTAGAGATTTTCTTGCTTGCAATTATAGAGATGATCTTAAGAAATTATTATTCAAACTGAAAGAGAAATCTTTGAATGCTAGAAGGAAATGTGATCCTAAGTTTGCTACTTCACCTATCTTTGTTGATGATAAGGATTATGAATTCTTTGTCGACCCAGAGTTAATTACTTTGGTTGAATCTGATCCTTTCCATGGCTATGAAACTGAAACTGTTGCGGCACACCTTACCAAATTAAATGATATAGCCACCCTTTTTGCTCATGAGGATAAAATTCTCTACTATTATATTATCAAATTATTCCCATTCTCATTAAATGGTGATGCTAAGATATGGTACAATACTCTTGCTCCTGGTTGTGTGCGTAGCCCCCAAGATATGATTTATTACTTCTCTGAAAAATATTTTCCTGCTCATAAGAAACAAGCTGCCTTACAGGAAATATTTAACTGTGTGCAAATTGAAGAAGAGAGTCTCCCACAAGCTTGGGGGAGGCTTCTGCAATTGCTTAATGCTTTGCTTGATCATCCACTTAAAAATGAAATACTTGATATCTTCTATAATGGACTAATCGATGCTTCTAGGGATTTCCTAGATAGTTGTGCTGGTTGTGTTTTCAGGGAACGAACTGTTGAACAAGCTGAGGACTTATTGAATAACATATTGAAAAATTATGATGATTGAACTCTTCCTGAACCACCGCTTAAACCCACTACAAAGAAGAGGGGTATCTTATATCTCAGTCCTGAAGATATGCTAGAGGCAAAGAAAAGTATGAAAGAAAAAGGTATTAAAGCAGAGGATGTTAAAAATTTACCTCCTACTGAAGAGATACATGGACTTGATACACCACCACCCAAGGTGGTCGAGGTAAACTCTTTAATGAAATTTGATGAAAAGGACAATCCTTATAATATGCATCCTAGTCAATGCCTCTATGGGTTTGATAACTACATTAGAAAACAAGATCACTTCAATGAAAATGTTATGAAACAATTGAAATACAATTCTGATATGATTGCTTGCTTGAGTGACTTGTTATTTAGAATCTCTAATTATGTTAGGGGTGTAGGAAAACATGTCTCTATGGTTCACACTCAATTAGAACAAGTTGCTATCTCAAAGGGAATTGCTTGATGAAATGAATAATAATATCAATGATCATGCTATTAGAGTAGTAACTAGAGGAGGTAGAATGACTCAGGAACCACTTTATCCTGAGGGTCACCCTAAAAGAATTGAACAGGACTCACAAAGAATTAACAATGATGCACCCAGTCCTTCTAAAAAGAAAAAGAAAAAGAAAAATCTTAGGACTTTCTAGACCTCTAGTGAACCTGAAATAGAAAAACCTTCTAAAGATAATAATGATGTCTCTATCTCAGACACTGAAACTCAATCTGGTAATGAACATTCATCTAGTGATAATGAACAAGATAATGATGATGTTCATGAAGAAACTCAACCAAACAACGATAAAGAACCAGATAATGATGTTGAGATAGAACCTGCTGTTGATCTTGATAACCCACAACCTAAAAACAAAAGATATGATAAAAGAGACCTTGTTGCTAGAAAACATGGTAAAGAAAGAGAACCATAGGTTCAGAAACGCATGCCTTTTCCACCAAAACCAACTAAAAAGATAGATGATGAAGAATTTGAACGCTTTGCTGAAATGCTTAGGCCAATCTTTTTGCGCACTCGCTCGACTGGCATTTTAAAGATGCCCCCCTATGCAAAATACATGAAAGACATCATCTCTAATAAAAGAAAGATACCAAAAGCTGAAATCTTCACCATGCTTGCTAATTATTCTTTTAAGGATGGAGTACCTAAAAAGCTTGGAGATTCGGGGATACCAACTATACCTTGCTCCATCAAAAGAAACTATGTTAAAACTGCTTTGTGTGATTTAGGAGCTGGTGTTAGCGTTATGTCTTTCTCTTTATATAAAAGACTTGACTTGAATAAACTCACACCTACTGAAATATCTTTGCAAATGGCTGATAAATCAACTGCCATACCTATCGGTATTTGTGAGGATGTGCCCGTTGTTGTTGCAAATGTTACCATCTTAACTGACTTTGTTATACTTGAGATGCCCGAGGATGACAACATGTCGATTATCCTTGGTAGAACCTTTTTGAATACTGCAGGGGCTGTTATCAATTGCAATAAAAGCAAGGTCACTTTTCATATCAATGGTAATGAGCATAAGGTGCACTTTCCGAAGAAACAATTCCAAGTGAGGTATTAATGTTATTGAAAAATCTCCGACACTGACTATTATAAGTTTTCAACTACCTCTACCTACTGCCAAAAAGAAATATGATATACTTATTGTTGGGGACATGCATATCCCCGTTCATGTAACTTAGTGTTTTTACGAAAGTTCACGGTTTCATGCTAATCGAAGGTGGTTGTTAATAAGACTTGATCAACCTTATTAATGGATCATTTTTGAGAGGTATGAGGTTGATGAATTTAGTAGGCACTACCTTCTGTCTTTACCTTTTGTTTTATGTTTTTCTTAGTTAAATAAAGTAAAATGCCATGTTTATCCTGTTTTCTGGAATTTTTCGTGCAATAAAAAATGACCAAAAAATAAAAGTGCTCAGAATGCCCTGAAAATTTAATACGATTTTTTTTCTGAATATTGATGAATTTTTAGTGCAAATAACATTAGAGGGGGGTGCACCAGGTGGGCACAACCCACCTGGGTGCGCCAGCAACCCTAGGCGCGCCCTGGTGGGTTGTGGTCCCCACGTGGGCCCCCCTCACTTATCTCTTTAGCCCACGTCATCACCTACCTCCAGAAAAAAAAATCACCATTGCTCCCTTTCTCTCTCTCCCTCTCTCTCCCTCTCTCTCTCTCTCGTGTTCTTGCTCTCAAACTTGCAGATTTCGATTTCTTTGCTCGAAGCTCTGTTTCCAAAATTGTTTTGGGGGATTGTGATACGTCTCCAACGTATCTATAATTTTTGATTGCTCCATGCTATATTATCTTCTGTTTTGGATATTATTGGGCTTTATTATCCACTTTTATATTATTTTTGGGACTAACCTACTAACCGGAGGCCCAGCCCAGAATTGCTGTTTTTTTGCCTATTTCAGAGTTTCGTAGAAAAAGAATATCAAACGGAGTCCAAACGGAATGAAACCTTCGGGATCGCGGTTTTCGGAACGAACATGATCCAGAGGACTTGGACCCTATGTCAAGAAAGCCACCAGGAAGCCACGAGGTAGGGGGCGCGCCTACCCCCCTGGGCGCGCCCTCCACCCTCGTGGGCCCCACGTTGCACCACCGACGTACTCCTTCCTCCTATATATACCTACGTACCCCCAAACGATCAGATACGGAGCCAAAAACCTAATTCCACCGCCGCAACCTTCTGTACCCACGAGATCCCAACTTGGGGCCTGTTCCGGAGCTCTGCCGGAGGGGGCATCCATCACGGAGGGCTTCTACATCAACACCATAGCCTCTCCGATGAAGTGTGAGTAGTTTACCTCAGACCTTTGGGTCCATAGTTATTAGCTAGATGGCTTCCTCTCTCTTTTTGGATCTCAATACAATGTTCTCCCCCTCTCTCGTGGAGATCTATTCGATGTAATCTTCTTTTGCGGTGTGTTTGTTGGGATCGATGAATTGTGGGTTTATGATCAAGTTTATCTATGAACAATATTTGAATCTTCTGAATTCTTTTATGTATGATTGGTTATCTTTGCAAGTCTCTTCGAATTATCAGTTTGGTTTGGCCTCCTAGATTGATCTTTCTTGCAATGGGAGAAGTGCTTAGCTTTGGGTTCAATCTTGCGGTGTCCTTTCCCAGTGACAGTAGGGGCAGCAAGGCACGTATTGTATTGTTGCCATCGAGGATAACAAGATGGGGTTTTTATCATATTGCATGAATTTATCCCTCTACATCATGTCATCTTGCTTAAGGCGTTACTCTGTTCTTATGAACTTAATACTCTACATGCATGCTGGATAGCGGTCGATGTGTGGAGTAATAGTAGTAGATGCAGGCAGGAGTCGGTCTACTTGTCTCGGACGTGATGCCTATATACATGATCATACCTAGATATTCTCATAACTATGCTAAATTCTGTCAATTGCTCAACAGTAATTTGTTCACCCACCGTAAAATACTTATGCTCTTGAGAGAAGCCACTAGTGAAACCTATGGCCCCCGGGTCTATCTTCATCATATTAATCTTCCAACACTTAGTTATTTCTGTTGCTTTTTACTTTGCTTTTATTTTGCTTTGCATCTTTATCATAAAAATACCAAAAATATTATCCTATCATATCTATCAGATATCACTCTCGTAAGTGACCGTGTAGGGATTGACAACCCCTTATCGCGTTGGTTGCGAGGATTTATTTGTTTGTGTAGGTGCGAGGGACTCGCACGTAGCCTCCTACTGGATTGATACCTTGGTTCTCAAAAACTGAGGGAAATACTTACGCTACTTTGCTGCATCACCCTTTCCTCTTCAAGGGAAAACCAACGCAGTGCTCAAGAGGTAGCAAGAAGGATTTCTGGCGCCGTTGCCGGGGAGGTCTACGCAAAAGTCAACATACCAAGTACCCATCACAAACCCTTATCTCCTGCATATGTTATTTGCCATTCGCCCTTCTTCCGTTCGTCCTTTTGTTTGCTCGTGTTGCCATGTGCCTTCTTTATTCTTGCATCTTCGCTTGCTGAAAATCTATTGATATGGATCCACTTAAAGTGTTCTACTTGGATCATCTTCGATCCTTATGCGCTCGTGCTGATACCCCAACTAGCCTAGTTGATGAGAAATCTTTAGATGAGCATGCTTATTTTGTGCGTCATCGTTTGTCTGAAAAAGGGAAACTCTTATGGAATCAAATAAATGAATTGTTGTGTTATGCTTGGAATGTTTGTGAAATTTGTGATTTTACTTGTTGCTCTAAGAACCCTAAGAAACACCTTCCCTACCTTTGTGAGTTTAATGAAAATGAAATCTTATCTTCTTATGCAAAGGGTGTTTATAGTTACTACGATATCGAACAAATTGAAGAATTTGTTGCTTTTAAGGGTGCTTATGAAGTTGCTTCTTTGATTGAAAAGTATGATATTACTCTCTACAAATCTGAAAATTTTAACATACTTAAATATTGCTATGAAAACTATGCTCATAATGTCTATGTCAAAGAATTTATTGAGAGAATGTCCGTTGCTTTGGAAGAAAATAATGATATGCGTGAATCTATAGATAATGATGATTCCGATGATTTGATTGAAATATCCCTTGATGAACATGATGCTTGCTATTCTTGTGGCCATGATGCCAATATTTATGAAGATGAATTTGCTATAGTTCCTTATGTTAAACATGAGATCGTTGCTATTGAACCCATACTTGGTAGTTCCTTCGATGAGAAGCATGATTGCAATGATTTTACTATAAATTCTATTGATGTCAATTGTGTTAATAATATGCAAAACCCTAAGCTTGGGGATGCTAGTTTTGCTATGTCTACTACTTGTTGCAATGATCATGATTGGGGTGATAGTTCTTCTTATGATCTTGAAAATTTATTTAAGCCCCATGATGAATATGAGATTGATAATAGTGTTTGCAATATTATTGAAAGTGGGTTTGGAAGAGTTTCAACTTTAGATCCCACATATTTGGAGAATGTTCAATCTTATGAAATTTTTGATAAAAGTGGGTTTGGAGAGATCATGACTTTAGTTAATGTTAATCCCACTATTTTGGAAGAGTGTCAACTTTGCGTACATGTGGATCGTGTTAAGCATATGTTTTGTGATAGCTATATTGTTGAATTTGCTTATGATCCTACATGTAATTATCATGAGAGAGGAAAATATGGTTGTAGAAATTTTCATGTTACTAAATTACCTCTCGTTATGTTGAGATTGCTATTGCTTCTTTCTGCTTCCTTGCATATGCTAGTTTTTTCTTGCCTTGATAATTTGTTTGCCTATAAGATGCCTATGCATAGGAAGTATGTTATACTTAGATGTGTTTTTCACGTGTTTTATGATGCTCTCTTTGCGCTTCAATTCTTGTCTTTCATGTGAGCGTAATTAAAATTATGAATGCCTAGCTAGGGGCGTTAAATGATAGCGCTTGTTGGGAGGCAACCCAATTTTATTTTTAGTTTTTTCTTTTTGCTTCTGTTTAGGAATAAATATTAGTTCTAGCCTCTGGTTAGATGTCTTTTTATGTTTTAATTAGTGTTGTGCCAAGTTAAACCTATAGGATCTTCTTGGATGATAGTTATTTGATCTTGCAGAAAATTACAGAAACTTTCTGTTCACGAAAACAATTGTTAAAAAGCACCAGAACGTGATAAAATATTGATTCCAATTGATGCTAATCAATAAACAAATTTTATAGGTCTTCCTATTTTGGCTGATTTTTTGGAGTTCCAGAAGTTTGCGTTAGTTACAGATTACTACAGACTGTTGTTTTTGACAGATTCTGTTTTTCGTCTGTTGTTTGCTTATTTTGATGATTCTATGGCTAGTAAAAGAGTTTATAAACCATAGAGAAGTTGGAATACAGTAGGTTTAACACCAATATAAATAAATAATGAGTTCATTACAGTACCTTGAAGTGGTCTTTTGTTTTCTTTCGCTAACGGAGCTCAAGAGATTTTCTGCTGAGTTTTGTGTTGTGAAGTTTTCATGTTTTGGGTGAAAGATTTGATGGATTATGGAACAAGGAGTGGCAAGAGCCTAAGCTTGGGGATGCCCATGGCACCCCCAAGATAATCTAAGGACACCAAAAAGGCAAAGCTTGGGGATGCCCCGGAAGGCATCCCCTCTTTCGTCTACTTCCATCGGTAACTTTACTTGGAGCTATATTTTTATTCACCACATGATATGAGTTTTGCTTGGAGCGTCTTGTATGATTTGAGTCTTTGATTTTTAGTTTACCAAAATCATCCTTGCTGTACACACCTTTTGAGAGACACACACATGATTCGGAAATTACTAGAATACTTTATGTGCTTCACTTATATCTTTTGAGTTATATAGTTTTTGCTCTAGTACTTCACTTATATCTTTTAGAGCACGGTGGTGGATTTGTTTTATAGAAACTATTGATCTCTCATGATTCACTTAGATTATTTTGAGAGTCTTAAATAGCATGGTAATTTGCTTAAATAATCCTAATATGCTAGGTATTCAAGAATATTAAAAACTTTCTTATGAGTGTGTTGAATACTAAGAGAAGTTTGATGCTTGATGATTGTTTTGAGACATGGAGGTAGTGATATTAAAGTCGTGCTAGTTTTGTAGTTGTGAATTTGAGAAATACTTGTGTTGAAGTTTGCAAGTCCCGTAGCATGCGCGTATGGTAAACGTTATGTAACAAATTTGAAACATGAGGTGTTCTTTGATTGTCCTCCTTATGAGTGGCGGTCGGGGACGAGCGATGGTCTTTTCCTACCAATCTATCCCCCTAGGAGCATGCGCGTAGTGCTTGGTTTTTGATGACTTGTAGATTTTTGCAATAATTATGTGAGTTCTTTATGACTAATGTTGAGTCCATGGATTATACGCACTCTCACCTTTCCATCATTGCTAGCCTCTTCGGTACAGTGCATTGCCCTTTCTCACATTGAGAGTTGGTGCAAACTTCGCCGGTGCATCCAAACCCCGTGATATGATATGCTCTTTCACACATAAACCTCCTTATATCTTCCTCAAAACAGCCACCATACCTACCTATTATGGCATTTCCATAGCCATTCCGAGATATATTGCCATGCAACTTTCCACCATTCCGTTTATCATGACACGTTCATCATTGTCATATTGCTTTGCATGATCATGTAGTTGACATAGTATTTGTGGCAAAGCCACCGTTCATAATTCTTTCATACATGTCACTCTTGGTTCATTGCAAATCCCGGTACACCGCCGGAGGCATTCATATAGAGTCATACTTTGTTCTAGTATCGAGTTGTAATCATTGAGTTGTAAATAAATAGAAGTGTGATGATCATCATTTTCTAGAGCATTGTCCCAAGTGAGGAATAAAAAAAAAGAGAAAGGCCATAAAAAAGAGAAGGCCCAAAAAAAGAGAAAAAGAGAGAAGGGACAATGTTACTATCCTTTGCCACACTTGTGCTTCAAAGTAGCACCATGATCTTCATAATAGAGAGTCTCTTGTTTTGTCATTTTCATATACTAGTGGCAATTTTTCATTATAGAACTTGGCTTGTATATTCCAACAATGGGCCTCCTCAAGTGCCCTAGGTCTTCATGAGCAAGCAAGTTGGATGGACACCCACTTAGTTTCTTTTGTTGAGCTTTCTTATATTTATAGCTCTAGTGCATCCGTTGCATGGCAATCCCTACTCCTTGCATTAACATCAATCGATGGGCATCTCCATAGCTCATTGATTAGCCTCGTTTATGTGAGACTTTCTCCTTTTTTGTCTTCTCCACATAACCCCCACCATCATATTCTATTCCACCCATAGTGCTATGTCCATGGCTCACGCTCATGTATTGCGTGAAGGTTGAAAAAGTTTGAGATTACTAAAGTATGAAACAATTGCTTGGCTTGTCATCGGGGTTGTGCATGATGAGAGCATTCTTGTGTGACGAAGATGGAGCATGACTAAACTATATGATTTTGTAGGGATGAACTTTCTTTGGCCATGTTATTTTGAGAGACCATAATTGCTTAGTTAGTATGCTTGAAGTATTATTATTTTTATGTCAATATGAACTTTTATCTTGAATCTTTCGGATCTGAATATTCATACCACAATTAAGAAGAATTACATTGAAATTATGCCAAATAGCACTCCGCATCAAAAATTCTATTTTTATCATTTACCTACTCGAGGGCGAGCAGAAATTAAGCTTGGGGATGCTTGATACGTCTCCAACGTATCTATAATTTTGATTGCTCCATGCTATATTATCTTCTGCTTTGGACATTATTGGGCTTTATTATCCACTTTTATATTATTTTTGGGACTAACCTACTAACCGGAGGCCCAGCCCAGAATTGCTGTTTTTTTGCCTATTTCAGAGTTTTGCAGAAAAAGAATATCAAACGGAGTCCAGACGGAATGAAACCTTCGGGAACGCGATTTTTGGAACGAACATGATCCAGAGGACTTGGACCCTATGTCAAGAAAGCCACCAGGAAGCCACGAGGTAGGGGGCGCGCCTACCCCCCTGGGCGCGCCCTCCACCCTCGTGGGCCCCATGTTGCTCCACTGACGTACTCCTTCCTCCTATATATACCTACGTACCCCCAAACGATCAGATACGGAGCCAAAAACCTAATTCCATTGCCGCAACCTTCTGTACCCACGAGATCCCATCTTGGGGCCTGTTCCGGAGCTCCGCCGGAGGGGGCATCCATCACGGAGGGCTTCTACATCAACACCATAGCCTCTCCGATGAAGTGTGAGTAGTTTACCTCATACCTTCGGGTCCATAGTTATTAGCTAGATGGCTTCCTCTCTCTTTTTGGATCTCAATACAATGTTCTCCCCCTCTCTCGTGGAGATCTATTCGATGTAATCTTCTTTTGCGTTGTGTTTGTTGAGACCGATGAATTATGGGTTTATTATCAAGTTTATCTATGAACAATATTTGAATCTTCTGAATTCTTTTATGTATGTTTGGTAATCTTTGCAAGTCTCTTCGAATTATTAGTTTGGTTTGGCCTACTAGATTGTTCTTTCTTGCAATGGGAGAAGTGCTTAGCTTTGGGTTCAATCTTGCGGTGTCCTTTCCCAGTGACAGTAGGGGCAGCAAGGCACGTATTGTATTGTTGCCATCGAGGATAACAAGATGTTTTTTATCATATTGCATGCATTTATCCCTCTACATCATGTCATCTTGCTTAAGGCGTTACTCTGTTCTTATGAACTTAATACTCTAGATGCATGCTGGATAGCGGTCGATGTGTGGAGTAATAGTAGTAGATGCAGGCAGGAGTCGGTCTACTTGTCTCGGACGTGATGCCTATATACATGATCATACCTAGATATTCTCATAACTATGCTCAATTCTGTCAATTGCTCAACAATAATTTGTTCACCCACCGTAAAATACTTATGCTCTTGAGAGAAGCCACTAGTGAAAACTATGGCCCCCGGGTCTATCTTCATCATATTAATCTTCCAACACTTAGTTATTTCCGTTGCTTTTTACTTTGCTTTTATTTTGCTTTGCATCTTTATCATAAAAATACCAAAAATATTATCCTATCATATCTATCAGATCTCACTCTCGTAAGTGACCATGTAGGGATTGACAACCCCTTATCGCGTTGGTTGCGGGGATTTATTTGTTTGTGTAGGTGCGAGGGACTCGCGCGTAGCCTCCTACTAGATTGATACCTTGGTTCTCAAAAACTGAGGGAAATACTTACGCTACTTTGCTGCACCACCCTTTCCTCTTCAAGGGAAAACTAACGCAGTGCTCAAGAGGTAGCAGATTGATACTTCGTATGTGACTCCTCCATTGCTCCAATTAGTTTTTGCTTTAGTGGTTTACATTTTGAATAATTAGCTACTCTTGGTCTGCTGTAGATGAGCTTGCATGTTGAATTCTTAGAGTTCTAAGTAGTTTGAATGCTTGATATGGCCTCTATGCATCTCTATGAGTAGTTGCTATCAATCTTGTGAAGTTTTGTTGACAAAAAATTTGTGGACTAAAATTTTCAGAATTTTATTTGTAGGAATAAGATGAGTTTATTTAGGAAGTTTGCCTCCAAGAAGAGCTCTAAGGGAGTCATTTGGGAATCATCGGACAATGACCTCCATACTCGGAGAAGGGCGGAGGTGCGGCCGTGCAAATGGCCGCACAACCACTTCATGGATGGAGCCGGGATCCATCAAGAGTTCACACAATTTGCTGCTAATGCTGGGCTTACTGACATCATCATAGCTCAGTGTAAACAATACCATCTCCTTACAAATTCCTTTGTGCAAAGCTTCTATTTTCTGAGTAGGAGTAACCCCCCTTAGGTGCAGTTTAGTTTATATGCTGAAACCCGTCAGATGCCACACTCACTGATTTTTGCGATTAATGCTTGGTCCCTTCTGATGAGGAAATAAGAGGGCCTAGGCTTGCAGAGTTTGAGGAATTTTATCGCACTCTGTCAGTGGGAGATGAGAGAGGTGTGTCGAGTGTCACTGCTACTAGTTTGCAGTTTCCCGCTGTGCATTATTTTGCTCTATTCATTGCTAAGTGTTTAATTGCTAGAGAGAAAGTAGGTGCACTTTGTGCTCCTGACTTCGCCATCTTACGTCGTGCACTATACGACGATAACACCTATAGCCTAGGGGCCATTATTGCACGCCGTCTGCACCTTAACAGAGCCAAGGGCAAAATTCATGGCGGTATTTATGCTACTCGTTTAGCGAGTCACTTTAACGTTCAGATTCGCCAACATGATTATCGTTTACCCAAGGTTTATTTGGATTACCAGGCGATGAAAGATCACCAGTTTATTGATATTAATGATTCAATTAATAATATTCCTTACAGCCTGGTTTTCAATGTGGATACCTGTGATATTATTCCGTTGCCTGCACCTGCTTTGTTTGATTCTATTGCCAGGGGCGGATACATGATCATGCTAGATGACATCATTGCCTATCGGAACACCCAGGCGGTGGCGGAGGAGGGGCCCCGGGAGTGGGATGCTCAGGTACCGCCGCCGCAGCACTTTGACATGGGACCAGATGGATACTACGGTGGTGATTACCAAGCTAGGCCAAAAGCCTAAGCTTGGGGGAGTACGTGTTTCCACCGACATTATATTCATGCTCACACATTTCATTCCAGATGTCGGTGCTCACACTTTTTCATTGTATCATCCATGCTAGATTTATTATCTCGCTTTCTTCTTGTGTGTTTGAAAAACTTTGAGAAAATCCAAAAAATGTTTATTGTTTGTTTTCGTTTTTCTTTCTAGTTTAGTTAGTTGTAGTATTAAAAAGAAAACCCAAAAAGATTTCCTTGTTCTTCTTCTTGCTTGTTGGGAGCTTTCCCGTGTAAATAGTTTTTCTCATTTTTGCTTTTCTTTCCTTAATTTTGCTTTCTTCAAGAAAAACTAAAAACTCCAAAAATATTTCAGTGTATTTCTCTGAAATTCTTTTCTTTTTATCGAGTCATACCAAGGAGAAGACCACGCTGAAAATGTTGAGTGGCTCTCATATGCATTGCTATTGATCTAACAATGGGTCCATATTACCTTGTCTTCTCCTTTTAAATAAAATATTTGCATATTCCAGCTTAGTCCACGACACTCTTGCACTATTATTATTTTCATATCATTCGGTCGTGCAAGTGAAAGGCAATAATGACGATATTTGATGAACTGGTTGTGGCAGAGTGAAACGGGTATGAACTCAACTTGTTCTGTTATGAACTCAACTTGTTCTGTTATGAACTCAACTTGTTCTGTTTTTGTAAATATGGTTAACCTAGTAACCATGATTCAGCCCATTATGATCAAACATGTTTGCAATGACAATTAGAGATTATAGTTTCTCATGCCATGCTTAAGTAGCTAGGAGTGGATAATGATTTATCTGGGAGGTCAACACTGCGTTAAAATGATTGTGATGTGGTATGATGATATGGTATCCTCCTCTGAATGTTTCAAGTGGCTTGACTTGGCACATGTTTATGCATGTAGTTGAATCAAAACCAACATAGCTTCTATGATATTTATTTTCATGGTGTCCATATCCTACTTATGCTAGTATCCAATGTTCATTATTCATAATGCAAGTTGATGACCATTTTCGCTCTCTAGCTGGCCGCTTCTCAACCTATTTGCTACCCTTCACCTATACTAAGCGGGAATACTGCTTGTGCACCAAAATCCTAAAACCCAAGTTATTCCAGATGAGTCCACCATATCTACCTATATGCGGTATTACCCTGCCATTCTAAGTAAATTTGCATGTGCCACCTCCAAAAACTTCAAATGAACACCTGTTTTTTATGTGTCTGGATTGTTCATCGAGCGACAGGGGGTAGTCGGTATCTTCCATGCTAAGCAGGTTATTCTCATGATGAGTGTTTATTCACCCATCCTTGCATAAGAGGGGCGGTAATAGGGATGCCCAGTCCCGAATTCAAAAATTATAAATAATTAAACAAAACTCTCCCAGGACTGATGTTGGTATGGACAGTACCCGTGGATTCGGCTAGTTGTGGAGTGTGTTTGTTGGTGGAGGGGGACTAAACCTTTACTTTAATCGCTTGGGAACCGCCACTAATGTGTTTAGCATGGAAGATATTGATAACTTTCGGTCATGAAGTAAATAGGAAGGGTGCATTCCCCAAAATTTCATTTATCTCAGTTTTAAAATTTTGAGCTCTGGCACCGCTGCAAATCCCTGCTTCCCTCTGTGAAGAGACTATCTATTTACTTTTATGTTGAGTCATCACCTTCTCAAATAAAGCGCCAGATCTAAGAGCACTATTGTCATCCTCATGCATTGTGCATAGTTAATGTTGGGTGCATCATGGCTGTATCTTTTCTACCATGAATTACAATGTTTAGTCGCTGCTTGAACTTTGGAGGTTCTCTGAATTTATGTTTTGCGGTCTCAGAAAGGGCTAGCAAGATACCACTATTTTCATATTATATCATGATTGTTTTGACAAAGTGTTGGCATTTGAGATATCTTATTATTTCTCACTAGTTGATTATGCCATTGATATGAGTTAATATAATTTTTAAGAGTTATTGTTGACATGGTTAGTCATGATCTTTGCTGAAAACCTGGGTGCTACTTATGCTTATTTATGTAAACAAGAGCAAAAGAGTTCGTAAATTTTTTTCTTTTTCACTTTCAGTTTATCAACTGAATTGCTTGAGGACAGGCAAAGGTTTAAGCTTGGGCGAGTTGATACGTCTCCATCGTATCTACTTTTCCTAACGCTTTTCCTCTTGTTTTGGTGTAGCGACCAGACCTCAAATAGTCTGTGCTGCTGTGCACCAGTGTCATCCCTGGATCAGTAATGCTGACACGCACAGTACAAATGGAGGATTTATAACAGAGTAGCAATCACACACTTATTACATCGTATATCTCAAAAGAGAATAAGTATGACAAATATGGCTTAAGGCCATCTAAATACGATAACAGCGGAAGGCTTGGAAGATAAGTGAGTCCATCAACTCCAACGGCATCACTGAGTATAAGACCACGACCTAAGGCACCTTACTCGTCGTCTGAAAAGTCTGCAACATGAAACGTTGCAGCCCGAAAACGGGTCAGCACATGGAATATGCTGGCAATATAACACATAGAGAATAATGAACATAATAATGCTATACTACATGCATATATGGCTGGTGGAAAGCTCTATGGTTACAGTTTTGTGAAAAGCCAATTTTTCCCTACTGCAAAGGAATAAATTTTATTTAACTATCATGGTGGTTGTTAAACATTGAGATGGTTGACAGCATCTCAATCCCAATTAAGTATCATCATTAACCCAACAATATTAATTAAAGTAACATGGTGATGAGATTCACATGATAATCCAGGTACTAGATACTCAAGTTGTCCATAACCGGGGACACGGCTAACCATGATTAGTTTGTACACTCTGCAGAGGTTTGTGCACTTTTCCCCACAAGACTCGATCGCCTCCGCTTGATTCTCGCACTGCATGATGTTTGAGAAACGGATGACCGAGACATAGTCTTTCAGAAACAATCACCCTTTACTCCGGATGGACAGTTACACCTACTTTCCCCTACATCTGCTAGCCCACCTCTTCAAGAGATCATGTAACCTACTCAACTATGCTAGAGCCCATAATAGCTTGTGGCTGCACACGGAAGTTTCTAGCATGAATAATCTTATGATCCCTTTGAGCCTGGGTGGCGGTCCAAAAGAAAAACAGGCAATCCTGGAATACCCAGGTACCTCAATCCACCCAGATGTGAGTTTTAGTTGCCACCTTAAGTAAACCATTAATTAACAATCTCACATCTGTCATGAATGCTCTCAAACCCAATCCACGTCTACAAGCATAGCATGGCAATATAATAGCAAACGTAGAAGTAACTCCCAAGGGTTTGATAATAAAACAGGTAATAGGTACTACCTCAACTACTTCCCAATTCCCACAATTTAATTAGATCCTAACCATGCAATGTTTGGGGATTGATCTCATGCAATAAAACTGGGTATGGAAAGGTATGATAAAAGGGTTACTTGCCTTGCTGATGATCCACGAAACCTAGAGATTCGAAGTAACAAGCGGCGCACTCCGGGTACTCTATCGCAAACAAACAAGCAAACAATAAGTACTCATCTAATGCACAGGTAAAACTCAAATGAAAGATCCAACCAGAAAGTTCAACTTAAGAACTCCGGTTTAAAAAAAAAGAATCAACTCGAACGAAGCAACGAAAGTCAAACGGCGAAAGAAACAAGCTTCGTTTACTAATCTGGATCTAGGTCAAATTTTACAGTAGCAAAAACTTGTTTGAGTAGGTTAAACAGAAAGAGAATTTCGAGACGAAACTCTAGGCGCTTGAATCGTCTGATTCCGATAAACGAGCGAAAAGTTAAACGAAAACGAATATCTGATCTGAAATCGAGATCTGGAAAAATCGCGGAAAAATCCGACGAAAAAGAAAACTGACGAACGGTTAAACGAACGAACGTTCGTTAACAGCGAGAATCCGATGAACACGTTCATTAAAACGAACGGATCAGTGAACGTTCACTAAATAATAAAACCGAAGAAAAATAAACCGATCTAGGGTTTAGAGAGAAAAAAACGAATGGTTTTTTTCAGAAAACCGGCAAGGGCGGCGGCGGCTCGGTACCTCGTCGGGACTCCGGCGGGGCGGCGGGGCGACGGCGAGGCTCGGGCGGGGCTCAGGCTCGGCTGCGCGGCGGCGGGCGACGGCGGCGCGGCTGCGGGGCGGCGAGCGAGCGAGCGGCGGCGGGCGACGGCGGCGCGGCTGCAGGGCGGCGAGCGAGCGGCGGCGGCGCGGCGCTGCAACGGGCGGCGGCGGGTGCGGGTGCGGGGCGGCGGGGTGAGAGGGAGGAGGCGGGGGTGGGGGTATATAAGAGGGGGGGCTGGCTTGGAGGAGGGGCAAGGCGGCGGCGCTGGGGCGTGTCCGAGCCGGACTCCGGCGGCGGCGGGCGGCGTGCGCGCGAGCGAGACGACGGGGTGGGCCGGCTGGCTCGGCTGGGCCTCGGCCCGGTCGGCGCGATGTTTTTTTTTTAAATATTCCGCCGAATCCAAAAAATCAGAGAAAAATAAATAAAAATCCAAAAATGATAAAACAAATTTTCCCTGTCTAATTAAAATAATTAGAACAAGGTGAACATTTTTTTGACACAAAAAAGCAGTTTTGAAAACGTGCAATATTTTTAATACAAGAAAAATTGCAAATAAAATCCGAATAAAAATCCAATATATGATCTTAATATTTTTCCTCCAATATTTCAATTGTTTTGGAGAAGTCATATTTTCTCCTCTCATTTATTTTAATAAGAAATATTTTTCGGAGTGAAAAATAATTAAAACCAAAAATCCTCGTTTTATTATTTGATGAAAATCAAATATGATAAATCAGGAAAATCCCCAACTCTCTCCGAGGGTCCTTGAGTTGCTTAGGATTTATCGAGGATTTGCCAAAATGCAATAAAATATGCTATGAAATGATGATCTAATGTATAACATTCCAAATTGAAAATTTGGGATGTTACAAACCTACCCCCCTTAAGATGAATCTCGCCCTCGAGATTCGGGTTGGCTAGAAAAATAGGTGAGAGTGGTCCTTCCGTAGATCTTCCTCTCGTTCCCAGGTGGCTTCATCTTCCGTATGGTGACTCCACTGGACTTTGCAAAACTTGATAACCTTACTGCGGGTAACTCGGCTGGCATACTCAAGAATCTTAACTGGTTTCTCCTCATAGGTCAAATCACTTTCCAGCTGAATCGCTTCCAGTGGCACTGTATCTCTTAGTGGTATCTCAGCCATCTCTGCGTGGCACTTCTTCAACTGGGAAACGTGAAATACGTCGTGAACTACTGACAATCCTTCGGGCAATTCCAGCTTGTAGGCAACTTCTCCCATACGTTCCAAAACTCTGTATGGCCCGATAAAACGGGGCGCTAGCTTTCCCTTAACTCCAAAGCACTTCACTCCTCGAAGTGGTGATACTCGAAGATAAACTCTGTCTCCGACTTCGTGAACTGTCTCCTTTCGTTTAGAATCAGCATAACTCTTCTGCCTGGACTGGGCTACCTTGAGCCTATCGCGAATCAACCTCACTTTCTATTCAGACTCCTTAATCAAATCTGGTCCAAACAACTGACGGTCTCCTACTTCGTCCCATAACAACGGTGTTCTACACCTCCTTCCGTACAGAGCTTCGAAAGGGGCCATCTTCAAACTGGTTTGATAACTATTGTTGTAAGAAAACTCTGCATATGGCAAATTGTCGTCCCAACTAGATCCATAATCTAGTGCACAAGCTCTCAAAATGTCTTCCAAAATCTGATTGACTCTCTCGGTCTGTCCATCTGTCTGTGGGTGAAAGGCTGTACAGAATTCTAGCCTGGTTCCCAAAGTTTCATGTAACTGCTTCCAAAACTTCGAGGTAAACTGGGTTCCTCTGTCTGATACAATGGTCCTCGGAACTCCATGCAAACATACGATCCTGGTCATGTATATCTTTGCCAACTTAGCACTGGTGTAAGTGGTCTTCACTGGAATGAAATGAGCTACTTTCGTCAAACGGTCGACTACAACCCATATTGAGTCATAGCCTGAACGAGTCCTGGGCAATCCTGTGATAAAATCCATGCCTATTTTATCCCACTTCCATTCGGGTATCGGCAACGGTTGTAGCAATCCTGCTGGTTTCTGATGTTCTGCCTTCACTCTCTGACATACATCACAAACTGCTACATACTCCGCAATATCCTTCTTCATTCCGGTCCACCAGAAAGTATCCTTCAAATCCAAATACATATTGGTATTTCCTGGGTGAATCGAATACGGTGAATCATGGGCCTCTTGCAAAATCAACTTCCTGATCTCCGGATCATTGGGCACATAAACGCGGTCCTCAAACCATAAGGTATCGTGCTCATCCTCACAAAATCCCTTGGCTTTTCCTTTGCTCATCTTTTCGTTTATCTCGTCAATCTCCTTGTCTGTTCTCTGAGCTTCTTTGATCTTTTCCATCAAGGTAGACTGAATCTCCAATGTCGCTAAATAGCCTCTTGGGACTATCTCCAAACATAGCTCGCGAAGGTCCTCGGCTAACTCCTGAGGTAACTCTCCTGTTATGAGGGTGTTGACATGGCTATTGCGGCTCAACGCATCTGCTACTACGTTAGCCTTCCCTGGGTGATAATGCAATCTCATATCATAATCCTTAATGAGCTCCAACCATCTCCTCTGCCTGAGATTTAACTCCTTCTGCGTGAAAATATACTTCAAACTCTTGTGATCCGTGTACACCTCACAATGGTTCCCGATGAGAAAATGTCTCCATGTCTTCAACGCATGCACCACGGCTGCTAACTCCAAATCATGTGTAGCATAATTCTTCTCATGGGGTTTAAGTTGTCGTGAAGCATATGACACAACTCTTCCTTCCTGCATAAGCACTGCTCCAAGTCCTCAACGAGAAGCGTCGCAATAAACTTCATAATGCTTGCGTTGATCTGGCAGAATCAACACTGGTGATGTAACCAATCGTTTCTTAAACTCTTGGAAACTAGCTTCACATTCCTCAGTCCAATTGAATTTGGTATCCTTCTTCAATAGCTCAGTCATGGGTTTAGCAATCTTCGAGAAATTCTCGATGAACCTCCGGTAGTATCCTGCAAGTCCAAGGAAACTCCGGATCTCTCCAACTGACATGGGTGATTCCCAACTTGTTACTGTGTCAACTTTGGTAGGGTCTACTACTATTCCTTCTCCAGAAATAACATGTCCGAGGAATCCAACTTCCTTCAGCCAAAATTCACATTTGCTGAACTTGGCGTATAACTGATGTTCTCTGAGCTTCTCAAGTACCAAACGCAAATGCTCCTTATGCTCTTCCTTATTCTTGGAAAAGACTAAAATATCATCAATGAACACCACGACGAACTTATCCAAAAACTCCATAAACACTTTGTTCATCAGGTTCATGAAATAGGCAGGTGCGTTAGTCAGACCAAATGACATGACGGTATACTCATACAGCCTGTGTCTGGTGGTAAAAGCCATCTTAGGTATATCCTGCTCTCGAATCTTTAACTGATGGTATCCTGATCGTAGATCGATCTTGGAAAATACTTTAGCTCCTTGTAAGCGGTCAAACAAATCATTGATCATCGGCAGTGGGTACTTGTTTTTGATGGTCACTTCATTCAATCCACGGTAATCAACAACCATCCTCAACGATCCATCTTTCTTCTCCACCAGAAGTACTGGTGATCCCCAAGGTGACGAACTTGGGCGAATATAGCCTTTATCCAATAACTCCTTAATCTGCTTCTTAATTTCCTCCAAATATTTTGCGGGCATCCTGTACGTTCTCTTAGATATTGGCCCTGTGCCTGGCAAAAGTTCAATCAAGAACTCAATGTCTCTATCCGGTGGCATGCCTGGCAACTCTTCTGGAAATACATCCGGGTAATCCTTCACCACTGGTACCTCCTCCTGTACAACTCCTGATAAGGAATTCACTTGTGTCCTCTTTGGCACATGCCGGGATACATACTTGATCCTTCTTCCTTCTGGGGTGGTAAGCAAAATCGACTTACTGGCGCAATCGATGTTTCCTCCATACATCGATAGCCAATCCATTCCCAAAATCACATCCAAACCTTGCGACTCCAAAATTATTAGGTCTGAGGGGAAAACATGCCTACCTATGGCCAATGGCATCTGAAAGCATCCTTGGCTTGCCATATACTCTGCTCCTGGCGAGGTTACTAACATAGGTGTTCTAAGAACTTTGGTGGGCAACTTAAACTTTTCCACAAATCCCCTAGATATGTATGAATGCGATGCACCAGTATCAAAAAGAACGATTGCAGTAAATGACTTAACCAAAAACTTACCTATTACTGCATCAGGCTGTGCCTCAACCTCTTCCACGCTCACGTGGTTCACATGTCCTTTATTGAAAGGGTTCGGCTTCTTCCCAGAGCTTCCATTGCCATTTCCATTCTGGGCTTCAGGACATTCATTGGCATAATGTCCAGTCTTCTGGCACTTAAAGCAAGTGACTTAGCTCAGGTCCCTCTTAGCTGGGGTTGAAGGGTTGGTACGGTTCTGTCCATTGCTTCCTCCGTTCCCATTACCATTCTTGGAGCCATTATGGTTGTGCGAACTATCTCCTCCATGAGTATGCTGAAACTGTCCTCCCGGTTTCGGGGCAAAACGTGGCTTCTGCTGAGCTCCAGAATTGTACTTCCCTTGTCCATACTTCCTCTTACGGTTTTCAATCTGCTGCTGCTTCCCTTCAATCATGAGTGCTCTATCTACCAACTCCTGGTAGTTGTTGAAGGTTGCTACCATCAACTGCATGCTCAGTTCATCATTCAATCCTTCGAGAAACTTCTCCTGCTTGGCTGCATCTGTAGCAACGTCATCTGGTGCATAACGTACTAACTTACTGAAATCCTCCACATACTGGCCTACGGTGCGTCCTCCTTGGCGTAGGTTGCGAAACTCACGCTTCTTCATAGCCATAGCTCCTGCTGAAACATGAGCTGTACGGAAAGCTTGCTGAAACTGGTCCCATGTGACAGTGTCAATAGGGTGTGTGGCTGTGTAATTCTCCCACCATGATGCTGCGGATCCATCAAGCTGATGTGCGGCAAAACGCACTCTTTCCACATCTGTGCATCCTACAGTGGCCAACTCCCTTCCAACTTTGCGGAGCCAATCATCTGCAACAATCGGCTCGGTGCTGCTGGAAAACACCGGCGGGTTTAGCCTCAAGAAACGGGCTAAGTGATCAACAGGTGGAGGTGGCGGGTTGTTGTTGTTGTTGTTGCCTTGGTTCTGTACTAACACTTGCATCAGGGCATTCTGTTGCTGAATCAACTGGGTGATCTCCGGTGGGAAAACGAATCCGGTGTCGCGTCTCGGAGGCATCTGATGGGTTAGAAAAGGTGAGAGTTAAGAATAGAATGAGGTCTAGAGGGAAAACACTACCCATATGCTCATGAGTCAAACACAATCAATCCAAACAAGGCATACAATCGATCTAACTAGCGTTACAAAAGTGCTCGAACTATACTATATACATGGGGGAAAACTACTACTGATATGGTGGTCTACTAGAAATTCTGATCAGTTGAAGACTCCATGATATCTGCTCCAGCTTCATCAACAAAGTCATCTTCACTTGGTTCCGAGTCGGTGTCGTCGATGATGATGTAGTTATCCGGGCAAGCGCATTCATCATCTTCTGCTTCTGGTACTGGATTTCCCATGAATACTCCAATCTTCTTCTCCAGGTCGTCATTCTTCCCTACTAGTGCGACGATTTCCTCCAAATAATTCTCGCGTGTAGCCTTGAGTTCTTCCTCCAGCTCCTTGATCTTCGTCAACGCCTTCTTCAGATCTTCCTTGTCTGAGCACATCTGGTTCTCCTGGCGTCGAATGTGTTGGTTTTGCTCCTGGATGAAAGCTGCAATTGATCCATCCTTCTTGGTTCTGATCATCTCCCATTGCTCGTCTCGGCGTCCACAAATCTGATAAATAGTATCCTTAAGCTCCCTGTGGTAGACTTCTCCAATGCGTCCCATAGCGATGTGGGCTGCCATGCTCTTCCCTAAACTCCAGGTTGGTGCTTCAAAAACCAATTTTATTGGCTCAATGGCAGGCGCAAACGTCCTTCCTGGAACATGAACTTGAATCTTCCAGCTCTCCTCTTCGGGTAATGTGGCGTTGTAGGTTCCGGTGATGCTTGGTATTCCTATGTTCAAGTACTTAGTGACTTCCTTCAAGTGTCGTCCAAAAGGCGTGTCTTCATCTGGTTGCATGAACTTGCTCCTTGCATCTGCCATTCCTAAAAGAGTAGAAAGTGGAGAGGGGTCAAAAATGAGAAGAGAGAAGTGTTCTAGGGCTTAAGCTTAGTGGTCGTGTCCTACAGTCAACGTGTGCTCTGATACCACCTTTGTAGCGACCAGACCTCAAATAGTCTGTGCTGCTGTACACCAGTGTCATCCCTGGATCAGTAATGCTGACACGCACAGTACAAATGGAGGATTTATAACAGAGTAGCAATCACACACTTATTACATCGTATATCTCAAAAGAGAATAAGTATGACAAATATGGCTTAAGGCCATCTAAATACGATAACAGCGAAAGGCTTGGAAGATAAGTGAGTCCATCAACTCCAACGGCATCACTGAGTATAAGACCACGACCTAAGGCACCTTACTCGTCGTCTGAAAAGTCTGCAACATGAAACGTTGCAGCCCGAAAACGGGTCAGCACATGGAATATGCTGGCAATATAACACATAGAGAATAATGAACATAATAATGCTATACTACATGCATATATGGCTGGTGGAAAGCTCTATGGTTACAGTTTTGCGAAAAGCCAATTTTTTCCTACTGCAAAGGAATAAATTTTATTTAACTATCATGGTGGTTGTTAAACATTGAGATGGTTGACAGCATCTCAATCCCAATTAAGTATCATCGTTAACCCAACAATATTAATTAAAGTAACATGGTGATGAGATTCACATGATAATCCAGGTACTAGATACTCAAGTTGTCCATAACCGGGGACACGGCTAACCATGATTAGTTTGTACACTCTGCAGAGGTTTGTGCACTTTTCCCCACAAGACTCGATCGCCTCCGCTTGATTCTCGCACTGCATGATGTTTGAGAAACGGATGACCGAGACATAGTCTTTCAGAAACAATCACCCGTTACTCCGGATGGACAGTTACACCTACTTTCCCCTATATCTGCTAGCCCACCTCTTCAAGAGATCATGTAACCTACTCAACTATGCTAGATCCCATAATAGCTTGTGGCTGCACACGGAAGTTTCTAGCATGAATAATCTTATGATCCCTTTGAGCCTGGGTGGCGGTCCAAAAGAAAAACAGGCAATCCTGGAATACCCAGGTACCTCAATCCACCCAGATGTGAGTTTTAGTTGCCACCTTAAGTAAACCATTAATTAACAATCTCACATCTTTCTTGAATGCTCTCAAACCCAATCCACGTCTACAAGCATAGCATGGCAATATAATAGCAAACGTAGAAGTAACTCCCAAGGGTTTGATAATAAAACAGGTAATAGGTACTACCTCAACTACTTCCCAATTCCCACAATTTAATTAGATCCTAACCATGCAATGTTTGGGGATTGATCTAATGCAATAAAACTGGGTATGGAAAGGTATGATCAAAGGGTTACTTGCCTTGCTGATGATCCGCGAAACCTATAGATTCGAAGTAACAAGCGGCGCACTCTGGGTACTCTATCGCAAACAAACAAGCAAACAATAAGTACTCATCTAATGCACAGGTAAAACTCGAATGAAAGATCCAACCAGAAAGTTCAACTTAAGAACTCCGGTTTAAAAAAAAGAATCAACTCGAACGAAGCAACGAAAGTCAAACGGCGAAAGAAACAAGCTTTGTTTACTAATCTGGATCTAGGTCAAAGTTTACAGTAGCAAAAACTTGTTTGAGTAGGTTAAACGGAAAGATAATTTCGAGACGAAACTCTAGGCGCTTGAATCGCCTGATTCCGATAAACGAGCGAAAAGTTAAACGAAAACGAAGATTTGATCTGAAGTCGAGATCTGGAAAAATCGCGGAAAAATCCGACGAAAAAGAAAACTGACGAACGGTTAAACGAACGAACGTTCGTTAACAGCGAGAATCCGACGAACACATTCATTAAAACGAACGGATCGGTGAACGTTCACTAAATAATAAAACCAAAGAAAAATAAACCGATCTAGGGTTTAGAGAGAAAAACAAAACGAACGTTTTTTTTTCAAATATTCCGCCGAATCCAAAAAATCACAGAAAAATAAATAAAAATCCAAAAATGATAAAACAAATTTTCCCCGTCTAATTAAAATAATTAGAACAAGGTGAACATTTTTTTGACACAAAAATGCAGTTTTGAAAACATGCAATATTTTTAATACAAGAAAAATTGCAAATAAAATCCGAATAAAAATCCAATATATGATCTTAATATTTTTCCTCCAATATTTCAATTGTTTTCGAGAAGTCATATTTTCTCCTCTCATTTATTTTAATAAGAAATATTTTTCGGAGAGAAAAATAATTAAAACCAAAAATCCTCGTTTTATTATTTGATGAAAATCAAATATGATAAATCGGGAAAATCCCCAACTCTCTCCGAGGGTCCTTGAGTTGCTTAGGATTTATCGAGGATTTGCCAAAATGCAATAAAATATGCTGTGCAATGATGATCTAATGTATAACATTCCAAATTGAAAATTTGGGATGTTACATTTGGACTCTAATTTGCATGATTTCAATGAAACTAACCTAGACTGACGCTGTTTTCAGTAGAGCCACCATGGTGTTGTTTTTGTGCAGAAATAAAAGTTCTCGGATTGGAGTGAAACTTTTTGGAGAATTATTTCAGAATAAAAGAAAAATACTGGAGCTAAGAACCACTGGAGGGGGCCCCTGGGTGAGCACAACCCACCAGGGCGCCCCCCTCCAGGCGCACCCTGGTAGGTTGTGCCCACCTGGTGGCCCCGCGGACCCTGATCCCGACTCCATAAATACCTATATTTGGAGAAAAAAATCAAGGAGAAAGAATTATCATGTTTGACGATACGGAGCCGTCACCACCTCTTGTTCTTCATCGGGAGGCCAGATCTGGAGTCTGTTTGGGGCTCCGGGGAGGGGGATCTTCGATCTTCGTCATCACCAGCCCTTCTCCATCGCTAATTCCATGATGCTCCACACCGGGAGTGAGTAATTCCTTGATAGGCTCGCTAGTCGGTGGGAGTTGGATGAGATTCATCATGTAATCGAGTTAGTTTTGTTAGGGCTTGATCCCTAGTATCTATTATGTTCTGAGATTGATGTTGTTATGACTTTGCCATGCTTAATACTTGTCACTTTGGGCCCGGGTGCCATGATTTCAGATCTGAACCGTTTATGTTATCACCATTATATCTATGTTCTAGATCCGATCTTGCAAGTCATATTCACCTACTACGTGTTATGATCCGTAAACCCCGGAGTGACAATAGTCGGGATACTTTCCGGTGATGACCGTAGTTTGAGGAGTTCATGTATTCACCATGTGTTAATGCTTTGTTCCGGTTCTCTATCAAAAGGAGGCCTTAATATCCCTTAGTTTCCATATGGACCCCGCTGCCACGGGAGAGCAGGACAAAAGATGTCATGCAAGTTCTTTCCATAAGCACACATGACTATTTACGAAATACATGCCTAAATTATATTTATGAACTGGAGCTAGTTTTGTATCGCCCTAGGTTATGACTGTTATATGATGAATATCATCCAACAAATCTACCGATCCAATGCCTACGAATTTCCTACATATTGTTCCTGCTAAGTTACTACTGCTGTTGTTACTATTTCACTTGCTACAAAATCACTGCTAGCACTGTTACCGTTACTTTTGTTGTCACTACTACTATCAAAACTATCATATTACTGTGCTACCGATCACTTTACTGCAGATAATTAATCTCCAGGTGTGGTTGAATTGACATCTCAGCTACTAATTCTTGCAAATATTCTTTAGCTCCACTTGTGTCGTATCTATAAATTTGGGTTGAATACTCTACCCTCGAAAACTGTTGCGATCCCATATACTTGTGGGTTATCACCAGTCCAGCTATCCATGCCGAAGACCTCAAGCTTCGCCTTTTTTTCACATTCCTTTTGCGTAAAACGTTTGTACATGCTAGCACTGTACTCTTGAATGAATTTCACAGCATAGTGATTCAAGCCCACCACCTACATAAACAACATCTTTTGCGTCTTGGGTTTGGTCTTGATAGCAATCTTTTGCTCCCCGAGCTTAAGATTTTTGTTTCGAATATCCATGAATATGTCAAACCTCTCTGCTTTCTGCTCCTTCTTCACATCATTGCGCTTGGCACCCTGCTCCTCTTTCTTTGACATGATGACCTCGAATTTCTCTGTCATCTTGGCCGCCGCTCCTTCTCGCTTCTCCTTCTCCACATCCCACTTCCTCCCTCGGTTCCTAGGCACATGGGTGGCCACACCAAGCCCTTCTTTGTTGGTTCACCACCTTCATCTTCATTTTCTATGGCGGTCTTGAGGGAATTGAGAATGATGTTGAGCCATTTGCTTTGACCATTCAATTTCATCCAATAATGCATAAATATAAAGTTCTCTATCTTCTGGTACAACGTGCACACGCATGCGGGCTAGCAAATGAAGACGATGAACATGATCAGCAAGTTGCAACATTGAGCAAATCAATCAAATAACCAACACATAGAGCAACAAGCCATACTTATGAGCTGGAGGAGTGACACGCCACTTGGCCACATGTTTTCCACTTGTTTGTAGGAGTCACAAAACTTGTCGATGATCTATTGAATGATGTAACATCGATGGACTATCGATTTTGGATTGCAATTATGAATCACTTCCGTGTGGTATGGATCGTCACACTTTTTCTCATGAAAAAATCATGCACATTGTGCCAAAATGTCGCGCCCTTTTTTGCTTCGTTCCTTGAAACAGATCCACACTAGTGGCCAACCATGCCTCATAGAACAATCCCTCTTCTTCATTAGGTTAGCACCCGATGGCCAGTGGTCGTTCAACTCAAAGTCCAGCTGGGAGTCATCCACTTGTCTGTCTTTGTAGCCGCCTCAGTCGTGGATGATTTTCATCATCGCCTCGTTATTTGCTGTCGTCGCGCTTGGTTGAGGCATTTTGGCAAATGATTACTGGGTACCAACAGAGAACTTCACAATCCGCAACCGGACAAGTATTGGCAACATCGTGAAGACATAATTGTTTTGTTGTTGAGATCGACACTCAAAGACGCTGGATGGCTAGAGTTGAAGGAGGACGTGACGATTGTTGCGTGTCAGGCGTACCGAGGTGCTGGGTGTAGTAGTGGTAGGGCGGCTTGTACTAGGCTGGTGAGGCCTTCAATTACCCGGGTGGCACCAGTCCAGCGATGCATGCATTGTGGATGACGAGGTCCAACCTCACCAGCCACCACAATCTTCTCCACGTTCTTCTTCTCCTTGGCGTGCCAACCTTGGTGGAGAGCGTACATGACCTTGCGGGCGGCTACCTTTGGATCCAATAAGGACGACGAACATTGATACGTCTCCATCGTATCTATAATTTTTGATTGTTTCATGCCAATATTTTACAACTTTCATATACTTTTGGCAACTTTTTATACTATTTTTGGGACTAACATATTGATCCAGTGCCCAGTGTCAGTTCCTGTTTGTTGCATGTTTTTTGTTTCGTAGAATATCCATACCAAACAAAGTCCAAATGCAATAAAAACTTACGGAGATTTTTTTGGAATATATGTGATTTTTGGGAATTGGAATCAACGCGAGACGATGCCCGAGGGGCCCACAAGCCCTAGAGGCGCGCCCCTACCCTTGGCGCGCCTGGGAGGCTTGTGGCCACCCCGTAAGGCGGTTGGTGCCCTTCTTTCGCCGCAAGAAAGATAATATCCGGATAAAAATCGTGTTAAAATTTCAGCCCAATCGGAGTTACGGATCTCCGGGAATTCAAGAACGGTGAAAGGCCAGAAAATATGAACGCGGAAACAGAAGGAAACAAAGAGAGAGAGAGAGAGAGAGAGAGATCCAATCTTGGAGGGGCTCCCGCCCCTCCGCCGCCATGGAGGCCAAGCACCAGAGGGGAAACCCTTCTCCCATCTAGGGGGAGGTCAATGAAGAACAAGAAGGATGGGGGGCTCTCTCCCCCTCTCTCCCGATGGCGCTGGAACGCCGCCGGGGCAATCATCATGTGACGGCGATCTACACCAACACCTCAGTCATCTTCCCCAACATCTTCATCTTAGAGCGTGGGCATATCTTTTGTAGAAAGAATTAAACTCTCATGCTTCACTTATATCTATTTAGAGAGTCATTAGGTATTGGTCATTCACATGGTTAGTCATAAAATCCTACATAAAACTTGTAGATCACTGAATATGATATGTTTGATTCCTTGCAATAGTTTTGCGATATAAAGATGGTGATATTAGAGTCATGCTAGTGAGTAATTGTGGATTGGTAGAAATACTTGTGTTAAGGTTTGTGATTCCAAAAACATGCACGTATGGTGAACCGTTATGTGATGAAGTCGGAGCATGATTATTTTTGTTTGTCTTCCTTATGAGTGGCGGTCGGGGATGAGCGATGGTTTTTTCCTACCTATCTATTCCTCTAGGAGCATGCGTATTAGTACTTTGTTTTGAGGGCTAATAAAAAATTTCAATAAGTATGTGAGTTCTTTATGACTAATGTTGAGTCCATGGACTATACGCACTCTCACCCTTCCATCATTGCTAGCCTCTTCGGTACCGTGCATTGCCCTCTCTCACCTCGAGAGTCAGTGCAAACTTCGCCGGTGCAACCAAACCCCGTGATATGATACGCTCTATCACACATAAGCCTCCTTATATCTTACTCAAAACAGCCACCATACCTACCTATCATGGCATTTCCATAGACATTCCGAGATATATTGCCATGTAACTTCCATCATCATCATATACATGACTTGAGCATTCATTGACATATTACTTTGCATGATCGTAAGATAGCTAGCATGATATTTTCATGGCTTGTCCGTTTTTTGATATCTTTGCTATCACTACAAAAAAAAGACACATCCGTGACATTTTGGGCCGAACGAAATTTTTTTCTGTCATACATATGACACTTCTATGACGATAATTGTGACAAAACCCGGTATCATCATAGATGTGGTGGGCTCCTACTTCTATGACAAAAAATCATGACAGAAAATGGGCTTTTCGTCCTGGGCGGGCCGGAGACGCGGCTGCATGACATTCTTTGGGCCGTCCATGATGGAAAAAACCGTGGTAGAAGCGAGGGGGAGGAAAATTTCGGGGAGTTCCCAGTTACGGTGGGAGGTCGGGGGCCGAGCGATGCGCGTTTCTCTCGTACACGTACGCGCGTGTGTGCGAGGCGTTGGCTCTAACTGAACCCGAGCGAGGCGTTGGGCTCTAACTGAACCCGAGCGATTGCACTACAGGCTAGGCGTTACTGAACCCGAGCTATCGATCGATGGCTGTTAACTGAACCCGATCGAGCGATTCCTTCGCTATTGCTGCTAACTGAAGCCGATCGATTGGATGAACAGTGAGTGGGGGGGGTTGGATGAACAGTGAGCGGTGGCGTTGCCTCTGGATGAACAGGACCCCGTAGTGTGGAGGGCTGGATGAACAGTAGATGGTGGAGGGGTGCCCGTGCAGAGGTGGTTGAACAGGACCCCGTGGTGTGGAGGGCTGGATGAACAATAGACGATCGAGGGGTGCCCGTGGAGGGGTGGTTGAACAGTAGCCGGTGGAGTAGCGCGCGGTGGAGGCTGGATGAACAGGAGCCCGTGGAGGCTGGAGGAGGTCGACGGTAGCCCGTGGAGGCTAGAGGAGGTCGACGCTGGAGATGAACAGTATCCCGTGGAGTCCCGTTTTGCGGTACGCCACACCCCTCCCGATGAACAGGACCCCCGTTTCGACCGTAGGAGGTCCGTTTCGTCTGTTTTGCGGTATGCCACACCCCTCCCGATGAACAGGACCCCCGTTTCGACCGTAGGAGGTCCGTTTCGTCCGTTTTGCGGTACGCCACACCCCTCCCGATCAACAGGACCCCCGTTTCGACCGTAGGAGGTCCATTTCGTCCGTTTCGCGGTACGCCATACCCGTCCCGATCAACAAGACCCCCGTTTCGACCGTAGGAGGTCCGTTTCCTCCATTTTGCGGTACGCCACACCCCTCCCGATCAACAGGACCCCGTTCCGAACGTAGGAGGTCCGTTTCCTCCGTTTTGCGGTACGCGAGGCCTCGTTTCCATCGCCTGTTCCGTCCAAGCCCTCCCGATGAACACGACCACGCATTCCGTTCCGACCCAGCCGGTTGGCTCCCACGCCTTCCGTTGCCTCCCGATGAACACGACGCATTCCGTTTCCTTCCCATGAACATGACGCATTCCGTTGCCTCCCCATGAACACGACGCATTCCGTTGCCTCCCCATGAACACGACGACGACGTTGTTTCTCCGTTCCGACCCAGCCATGTACACGAGCCCTGGCCATACGTATGCGTGAGTAAGCGTTCGAGACCCCGCCCGTATGTACACATACGTGGCCGTATTTTCTTTGTTGCACCGTGGCCGCTGTACGTACGTGTACATGCTACATGCGCGCCTCTACTCCGACACGTGCGCGCCTCTACTACGACACGTGCGCGCCTCTACTACGACACGTGCGCACCTCTACATCGACCAGTATGTACGTACACGTTCGCGACCAGAATGACAACGCTACGTACGCTTCGACCAGGTGGGTCCCGACTGTTAGGCACTTCCTTGCCTGCGAAGATGTAGCTGGTGGGTCCCAGCAGTCAGGGGGGCAAATCGTTTTTTTTTGCCCGGACGCACTTCCTTGCATGCAAAGATGTAGCCGGTGGGTCCCAGCAGTCAGGAGGGCGAATCATTTTTTTTGCCTGGACGCACTTGCTTGAATGCGAAGGTGTAGCTGGTGGGTCCCAGCAGTCAGGGGGGCGAATCGTTTTTTTGCCCGGACGCACTTCCTTGCGTGCGAAGATGAAGCTGGTGGGTCCCAGCAGTCAGGGGAAATGTTTTTTCCGTGAAATACAGTGGCCCGTCCGGTGGGTCCCAGCTGTCAGGTGGAGGAACCATTATTTTCCGCGTAATAAGGAGGCACTTCCTTGCTGCGGCCGTGGACCAGCTGTCAGCCTCTCCACGTACAGCCCACGTCCAATGGAAGTCGTTCCTTGACCACGTTGACCAAGCCGCGCCGAGAGCACCACGGCGGTGGACGACGGCGAGGCCTAGGAAGGGGACGACGCGGAGCCGGGGAAGACGCGGCAGTGGAAGCCCGCGCGGAGAGGAGTACGAGGGTTCACTGGTTCGGCTGCGGTGTGAGGCTGTCGTCGCCGCAGGGCCTGGCCAGTGGTGGGAATAGTAGGGGCGGTGAGGCCTCCACGGCAGCATAGCCGGCCACGGGAGGCAGGAGCATGCGGCACGACCGGCACTGCTTTGGGCGGCTGGAGCAAGAAGACCAGAGGTTGAAGAAGCACTACGGCCGTTGGATGGACATCGTACGGTCACTGGAGCTAGAATCGTTCATATTGACTAAGTTGACAAATCCCTCCGTCCCCGTCAACTTAGTTGGCCCACAAGTCATCCTCCCACTATGGTGGGTCCCAGCTAGTAGGGGGTATTCATCTTTTTGTGCGTAATAAGGAGGCTCTTCCTTGCGTGCAAAGATATAGCTGGTGGGTCCGACATGTCAGCGGGGGGAGCTTTTTTTCGTGAAATACAGAGGCCCTTCCGGTGGGTCCCAGCTGTCAGGTGGAGGCATCATTATTTTGCGCGTACAGTCCACGGCCAATGGATGTCGTTCATTGACCACATTGACCAGGCCGCGCCGAGAGCACCATGGCGGTGGACGACGGCGAGGCCTAGGAAGGGAACGATACGGAGCCGGGGAAGACTCGGCAATGGTTGCCCACGCGGTGGGGAGTACGAGGGTTTACTGGTCCGGCTGCCATCGCCGGAAAATAACAAGAGGTGTGGGTGAGTATAGAGGAATGGCCTGGCCAGCAATGAAGTAGGGTGGGGTGGTGCGGCCTCTGCGGCAGCACAGCCGGCCACGGGAGGCGGGAGCAGGTAGTCCCACCGGAGCTGGTTTGGGCGGCTGGAGCAAGAAGATCTGATATTGAAGAAGCAGCACGGCCGTTGGATTAACATCCAACGGTCACTGCTGCTAGAATCGTTTGTGGACTAAGTTGACAAAGCCAAAGTACACGTCAACCTAGTAGACCCACAAGTCAGCCTCTATATCTGTCCCAAACAGCATACAGCCCGAAATTTCTAGCCAGATTCAAATTAATTTTAAATCTAAATATACCTTAATTTAAATTCAATGAAATTTCACCCGCACAAAAACAATGAAATTTAAAATATCAAAGTCCGAAAGAAAACAGTATTTTGGAACTAATTGCCTGTTTGTTGTATTTTTCATTTTACAGCCCATTTATTATTACTTATAGCCCATTTCTTATTACTTATAGCCCATTTTCTGGGCAAAATGCATCCCTCCTCGTCTTGAAAGATTTCCGGCCCAGCGGGGCGTAGAAAAGCAAGTAGGCCTACGTTGGTTATTCTGCAAAAAACAAAATAGCTGGCTAGCCATTTTCAGAAAGGAAAAAAACAAACTGGGCTGGTCATGTGCTAAACATATGAAATAAAAGCCTGGGCTAGACGGGCCATGGGTCCCGCACAACCCAGTTGATACCCTTCTCCATCCCGAAAAAACAAAATTACTGTGCGCGCTGCTGGGTCCCTACTGTCATCCTCACCATGTACAGTCATCTCCTTATTCCTCTCGGTTGTTGACCATGTTGACAACACCGGAGGGCAGAGCCGCGGCGAGCGAATCAAGGCGGAGGACGATGGTGAGGCCTCGGACGGGAACGAACAGGAGCCGGGGAAGATCACAGCCAGCCGTGGGAGGTGGGAGCAGGCGGTCCCGCCGGCGCTGGTTTGGCTTTGGCGGCTCGAGGAAGAAGAGACTGAAGAAATGCGACAGGCGTTGAATGTCAATCCAACGGTCATGGTTGGCATAATCGTTTGTTGACTAAGCGGACACCAAGTAGCATACTTATTTATATATAGGAAGAAAACTGCGAGGAAAATGCGTTCGTCTGCCGTCCTCCTCACAGGGAACGTTCGCCACATAAGTGTCTAGCACCCTTGGTTTTCAACCGAGAGGTCTTGGGTTCGAGTCCCAGGAACTCTCAATTTTGTCCTCCTTCCTTCCTCACAAAAAAAGGGAAAGAAAATCAAAGACTTGGGAAGGCGTACAGAACAAGCTAGTGTACCAGTAAAGAGACGTTGCCGAGTTTTAGAAAAAAGAAAGACGTGCTCCTGTAGCTGGTTCGAATCCAAACCTAGACTATGACTATATATGGTGCTATGCTACTCTACAAGTAATGAAACTGACATATCCAACGTTCGCTTCTCCTCTTCTCTACTTACTCTGCCTAGCATCAGAAGCTCTGGCCGCAGCAACCATGTCCGCTGGCTGCTCGTCCACCTGCTCTTCAGCAGGCAACAACCAGATATGCACCAAGTCGCCACCCGTACCATCGCCTGTGGGTCTCATCACACCCCCGCCGGCACGCGCATCGCAGCCGATTGCTCATCGCAACCCGCTGCCGTTGGTGTGGTGCCACTGCTGGAAATCACGCAGAGTCATCCGTCGCGTCTCAACCACAATCCGCAACCTTGGCCGAGTCTTCTAAAAATGCCCGAATCATGGGGTAATAATATGTTTAAGTGTCGTTCTGCTGCTTTCAGTTGCTGATTTTTTTAATAGTTTGGTTGATGATCTTCCAACTTGATTCGTGCAGAAAAGGGAAGATTCATGTGATTTGTATTTCTGGGAAGTTGCTGATGTGGGGGAATGCAACTACGCTGATTATTTGGTTAGTCGAGGAATCCCAATACCAGCAGGTTGGGGTGTTGGACAAGTAACTGAAGGAACGGCAGAAGAGGAAGATGCAGAGCAGAATTTTAAAGATGCAGTTCCTCTGATCATGGCCAAGCAACAGCTGTTGAACGGCCTTGACAGCAATGAGGAGATGAAAGAGCTTGTGAAGATAATGGGCAAAATCGATGTGCTCTGTAGGATGATTGTCTCTTTATTTGTAGTGTATGTAGCACTCGTGATGTATTCAGTGGCTACGACATGAGCACTTTGCTGAAACTAGTAATGAATGAAACCTGTGTAGCAGGCTGGGCGTAGTGTTGTGAACATCTAATGATTTCTATTAACGGAAATCAGGGGGTATCCCCTTTTGCTCATATAAATAAATAAATAGCAGAGGCCCTGTCGGGTCAGCTTTGTTCTCATTCGAAGACGTCGAGCAAATTGCAGTCCAACAGCAAACTATGTCATCAAATTCAAGTTTCACAGCCAAATATGAGTAACTAAACAACAATGTCATCATGTTTTAGTTGTCATACAATCACCAAACACAAATCAGCATACATAACAAGTGATGTTCTCACAGCAAAATACTAAACAACATGTTCATCAGGTTTCAGTTGTCATAGCAAACACAATTTCACATAGTAGATAAAAAAACGCATTCTGACAGGCAAATACGACAAAAGCAATGTAATCATCATCCGCAGCAGCAGCGTCAACATCTTTGCCATGTGTATCAGTCTGAATCGTAATTCCCCACGGTGTCATCTTCTTCTTCGTCCTCAACGTCCTCGAACGTTGGCTTCTTCTTGATCAACTCTTGTATGTCCACAGCACGACAGGCAATCTTTTCGCCGGCGTCATTGACGTGATGGTTCTCAAAGATATTAGGAACATTTGTGTCATCTTGTACATCAGGAGCAGTGTAAGCATCATCTTGTTGTGCAACTTCATTAAACGAATTCCTTTGCTCAAACCTTTGCAATACTCTCCAGTCATCGCTATGTGCAAATGTGTCTTCCAAGAAAAATATCTGTGTTGCTTGATTTGCCAAAATAAAAGGCTCGTTGGTCTGGTACACCGCCTTGACATTGATGGATTTGAAATAATCATCAGCTCTGGGTTTTGCGATCCTGGAAAACAGGTTATACCAACGACAGCACAACAGAACCACACACTGATGATCCTCGAAACTAGAGATATACTGCAACTGAACAATGTCTGTTATGTTAGCATACATTTCAGTTGTCTCTTTGTCATATGTATCCGTGCTCATGATGGCACTGTTTTGTGTCTTCCTGCCTTCGTCTCATGCAAGGGTGTTGTAGCGCACATCTCCAACAACGCAAGATTCATAATGTCTTACCCGAGTATCAGGACCCATTGCTAGTGAGTAAAGGGCATCATCAACTGCCTGCCCATCCTCCTGCATCTTCTTAACCTATGGTTAGAAAATAGACAAGCTGGTCATCTTATGTACTCAATATATTAAAAAAACTAACATTGCACTTCAAAAGCTTACATGGTTCTTGAACCATTTCGCAAATCCTGCCATAACCAGTTTGTCAATGTTTCTTGGTTTTTGCGGCAGTAACTCCTCTTTGTAGATGCTGCACAACATAGTGATTGCATCAAACATCTAAATATATAAGAATGTGCTGCAAGTTTAGTAGATTACGATGTATAAGCTGCAGTACTGCACTTACTTGATATAAGGTAGTATCTCAGGACAGTTATTCAACACATACCAAACCATTTTGTCCAAATCTTTAGGTTTGTCCTCTTGTCGACTCTTCCCTGTAACTCGAACAGAATAATCGAAAACATTGAGCCCGGGATTGTCTTCACCCACCTCTTTGCTAAGCTGATCAGCTGTTTCAATGTATTTTGAGCAGAATGTCAACGCTTCTATAGCAATGTAGGCCTCTGCAATGGAACCCTCGGGTCTAGCTCTGTTCCTAACATAGCCCTTGAAAGTTCCTAGCCGCCTTTCAATAGGGTACATCCAGCCATACTGTACTGGACCTCTAAGTAGTGCCTCATCAGGTAGATGAACAGCCAAATGCACCATCACATCAAAGAAGGCTGGAGGACATATCTTCTCAAGGTCGCATAGGATAGTTGGTATCTTGTCTCTAAGATGCTCCAAAGCATCTATCCTGATATTCCTACTGCAGAGTTCCCTGAAGAATTGTCCCAACTCTGCAACTGCTCTGTATAAGTCAGGGCGGCCCAATCCTCTAAGGATAACAGGTAAAACCCTTTGAAGTAGGACGTGGCAGTCATGAGTTTTCAACCCTTGTACCTTGTTTCCATCTGCACTCACTCTCCTTTCAGGGTTGGAAGCAAATCCATGTGGGAATCTCACACATGACAGGACCTCGCAGAATTCTTTTCTTTTTACCTTGTCCAAGATGTACACAGCTGGTGCCATATCCCGTGGTTTACCTTCATCTTGCAGCTGCAAATCCTTTGTGATACCCAGGTGTGTCAAATCAATCCTAGATTTTAAGGTATCTTTCGTCTTGCCTTCAATATTAAGAAGTGTGTCGATAATGTTGTCACATATATTTTTCTCAATGTGCATCACATCAAGATTATGCCATAGATCCAAATCTTTCCAATACTCCAAGTCCCACAAAGTGGACCTACAAGTAAACAATAATCTCTCTTCTACCCTGCCACGCTTCCTTTTCCCGCTACCATTACCAGGATGGTTTCCTGGTGTAATATGCCTGACCTTCTCTAATTCCACTTGCAACTCATCGGTGGTGAGCCTCTTTGGCGCATCACGGTTTTCATGCTTTGCATTGAACACATGTCTTCGGTATTTTCTAGGATGCGGCTTGTCCTTGGCAAGGAAACGGCAGTGTCCAATGTAACAGATCTTGCTAAGTATTGCGTATGACAGCGGATTCCTGTCACAGTGAACACATGCATTGTAACCATGTGTCGTTCGCCCTGACATAGTGCCCAAAGCCGGATAATCATGGATGCACCAAATTATAACAGCACGCAGAAAGAAATCAGCTGGTGGGCTGCTATATAGGTCTCGAGTGAGAACACCCTTCCATAGCTGTTGAAGTTCCTCCACAAGACGCTCCATGAACAAATCAAAATCCTTTCCAGGACTTTTTGGACTTGGGATGAGCAAGGCATCATGTAGTTTGATTCTTTGGTGCAGACATTTGGAGGCATGTTGTAAGGGATAACAAGCACTGGCCAGATGCTATATGTGGCGCTCTGGTGGCCAAATGGGTTAAATCCATCTGAAGCTAAGCCAAGTCTAATGTTTCTCGGGTCAGCAGCAAACTCTTTGTGTTTATCATTGAAGCTTTTCCACTCACTACCATGAGATGGATGGCTCATTACATTCTGATATCTGTACTCATGGTTCCTAGAATGCCACAGTACATCCTCTCTTGTTTCAGCATCATGAAACAACCTCTGCAACCTTGGTGTAATTGGAAAATGTCTCAGAACATTATGAGGAATCCTCTTCACAGCATCGCCATCTTTCCATCTTGATGATTTGCATTTCGGGCATTCACTTAAGTTGGCATAATCCTTCCGGAACAGAACACAATTATTCTTACAAACATGGATCATATCATATCCAATTCCAACTGCACGAAGGAAATTCTTCATTTTACTGTAGGTGTGTGGCAACCCGGACGCATCTGGGAAAGATTTGCGGAAAGCAGCCAACATCGCATCGAATGATTTGTTGGGCATCCGCTCAGATGTCTTCACCTGAAGAAAGGTGACCATAGCTGAGAATACTGAGAGCTTATTTCCTGGGGTGACAGCAACGTTGCATTGTTCCAACATGTGGGCCCACCGTTTTTCCTCTGCAGGTGAAAGTTCACGGAATGCACGAGCATTTCGTAGCATTGTTTCAATGTTGGTCAAACTCACTGGCTCCGCCACCACCACCTCCTCCTCCTCTTCCACCTGAGCATCAGGCAGATCAAGATGGTGATCTGCTGCTTCCACGTAGTCAATAACATTGACGTTCACAGCTTCACCATGATGAACCCACCTAGTATATGTGACCGACATCCCATACAAGTGTAGATGATTTTGCACAGTTGACTGGGGTCTTGTAACTGAATTCATACAACTGCTACACGGGCAGAGCACATCTGATTTCGGACCACCGTACTTAGCTCTGATAAAGTTCATGAAGTTTTCAACCCCCTCGACATATGCAGCGGAGAATCTTCGAGCAGAAGTTATCCATGTCCTGTCCATCTGTTAGACATACAAATTAGTTCTTCTACTAGATATTACAGGAAAAACATATATGCTTTTTTATAAAGTCCAGCAAAAAATACCTAGGTCGATGTCTAAAGCTATGGCAAGATATTTGGACGAGCAGATCTAAGTAACGAAATATATGTAAAGCTAATTCAGCAAACAGATTTGAGTGCCAAATTATGGCAGGCTATTTCAGCAGTCAATGAGGCCGAGCACACGGCCATCGAACTATCGAAGGCCATCGCAGCAACAAAGATCAAGTATAAAACGGTGTAGAGCTATTTCACCTAACAGATTGGCTACTAGAACATGGCAATCTACATCACAATAAATATATGGCAGGATATTTTAGCAACTAATCGGCCTTGGCATGCCATCTCAGCTAAGCAGATTGAGTGCAGAACAGGGCAAGGAAGCTTCTTAAGCAGAGCATATTGACAGTAAACTACTTCGGCAAACAGTGACATTAACAGCGTCTATCAGCTAACATTCAGCGCTACACCGACATGAACGGGGCCTCAGGCTAGAATGCGCGTACCGTGGGAGAAGCTGACTGTCGTGCGTCTCCACACGAACGTCGCCAGCGGTGGCGGCGCTGACCGTTGTGCGCCTCCACAAGAACGTAGCCAGAGGTGGCTGCGCAGCTAGAGGACGGCAGTCTACGAGAGCGTACTGTGCGAGCGAGAGGATCGCCGAACCGCGGCGCCGACGTATCGGCGTGGCGGGGAGGGCGGCTTTGGCAGACCGAATGGAGTAGAGGGGGACAGGGGGGAGGGGGTTTGGGGAATATTATTGGCTAGTTGGCCGAAGGGCGGTTGAATCGGATTTGGGGGAATTTTTGGGTGGGGGGAGGATTTTCGCGCGGTGGGCGGGGGGAGTTTGGCGCATGGTCGGTTTCTCCAAGTGCAGTCCCATGTGTCAGTGAAGAGGCAAGCCGAAGCGCGTTCCGTTTGCGTGAGCCGTGTGCAGGACCGAACGTGTGTGGGGTGCAATGCGACCGCGACAGGAGTGCTGTGAGTGTACCGCCTTTTTTCCTTTTAAACTAGGTGCTTTGCCCCCTCAAAAAAAATTGTTGCTTCGCGCGATCCATCGGTACTACTACTAGTAATCCGGTAATCCCGACTAAAACGGCGCGGCCGGGTCTTTTCCCGCGCGATATGCTGGGAGGTTGGCTTAGTTGGGTTTTTTAGGACGAGTAATGCTACACCTACGTAATCCCAGTTACGTAATTAATGTAATGTGAAATGTGTGAGCTGTTGATTGTAGATTGGGGGGAGGGAGGGGCCCACCACCATGAAAATGAGGGGAGGAGAGAGAGAGGCAATTTACGTTAACCCTTTCGTAGGTTCCCGTATATGTAGAAAGATGTGAAATGCGTGAATGTGTAGTGGACGTACTATTGGAGTGCCTAAGATAATTTGTGTATGTATAGACCCTATGTGTTTATTTTACTTTGCATGTTAGATTTGTCTCGGTTCAATAAAAAGCAGAGTTGGTGATGATGGTGTGCCTGTCATCCTGCAATATAGGTCGTCCGATCTATATCTAACGGATAGGAAGGAAACTATGAAAATTTACCCGCTCTCCTCTCCACATTTGCAGATAAGGCTTCCCCTCGTTCATCCTTTTCTCCCACAAGATCTTGATCTTCCGTGCAATGCACGGACATCTTGCTAGTACTCCTACAATATGTATATTATTGTGAAAGTTCATATACACCGGCCGAGATTAATGCAAACACGGCAGATTTTCATTACATTTCGAACTTTTATAGGACAGAAAAATAAAACAAACCCGACCCTAAACCTATTCTACGGCGGCGACCGACGTCCTCCATCTGCGATCTCTATGTACGGGGGTGGGGTTCAAGACCCGTGAAGTGAAGGTGCGGTCTCCGGCGAGGAAGAGTAGAACACGGGATACGGACCGGCCAGTTGGCACACCATGCCCTGCTGCCTCCCATGCCCTACTCATCCTCGGAGGAGTCCCCGACCTCGGCGGTGCCGGACATTGGACGGCGGCAAGTAGGACGCGTGGCTGACGGTGCTCCCGTCGTCGGCCGCCAGCGTGGCCACCGCTTGTGCGGTCGCGTCCGCGTCCGGCTACGCCGCTATTGCGTCGCGAGAGTCGACTTGAGCGAGGGCGGCGACCTCGAGCTTTATCCCCGAAGACAAGCTCTCCCGCAGATCATTCGCACTTGCGGTCATGGCGGATGTGGTGCCAGGTAGGAGGACGATGCTCTATGGTGTGGAGGTTAGCTGGGCGTTGCCGCTTTAAGTAGTGCATTCCAGTGAGGCCAAGCGTCCGGGTGCGTCATTAAGTCGCCGGAGTTGGTTCCTTGGGCACCGAGCCTCTTAACAATGACATACGAATGGACGGCATGAATGCGGGCAGCTGGCGCCGGCTGGGAACGCATCGCACGACGGCGTGAGGGACGAGGGTTTTGGTGTGCCAGGGTAGTCAGCTGCGGTCGTGGCAACGTTGGAGATGCCCTTTGCTCACATGCGATCCCCGCATGTCAATGAAAAAGCAAGACGACCCGGCATGGTCTCAGGTCCAGAGGATGCAGTTGGCCGCGTTGCACCACTCCGCGGACGCGTCGCGGCGCCCCGTGCATTCTCGACGAGCCGGGTGTTCGGGTGTGTTTGGATTGTGGCCAAAGTGCACCTTACCAAAATTTTGGTCATGACCCAAAGATTGGTCTTTGTTTGGATGGTTGCCATTTGTTTGGCATGCCAATGAACTCTAACCAACTCTAGTTCATTTTTCTTGCCAATGTCGGCCAAATCATGGGCAACCAATACCTCAACCAAAATTTTGGTCATGACCCAAAGATTGGTCTTTGTTTGGATGGTTGCCATTTCTTTGGCATGCCAATGAATTCTAGCCAACTCTAGTTCATTTTTCTTGCCAATGTCGGCCAAATCATGGGCAACCAATACCTCAACCAAAATTTTGGCTACCCAATGCTTTGATGGGGCAACCTTGGGCACAAACCAAACATACCGTTGGTCGTGCCACAGCACTAACGCCACCCTCGGCACACTGAAACCGACCGTGTCTAGCGACGATATGAGTGTGTCGCTCACCGCGGTCGCCGTGTCCAGAGGCGGTGCTGGAGCTGTGCCCCGTTGTTGGCCCCAACGACCCACATGAACGGTTGTTGGTGGCGAGGAGGTCGTGGGCCAGCTCCTCCATTGGACTAGTCTGCGCTACGTCGTCCCGACGGGTGTGCCCCACATGTCGGTTTCCCTGTTTTCCCAGCCATATTCGAGCGTCAATGCTCCGTGTTGCGCATTAGGCCTTTCACTATGTAGGCCAAGCGAGACAACTTATTGTTTATTTGAGCCGTTCAAGTATAATCATGTGGCGTTTGCTTATTTCTCATTCCTCTCCAACCCTCTTCTCCATCGATCATGTCGCCCTCCAGTCGAGTCCATCCTCCCGCATGCCTCATTTGAACATTTCGCCGAGTATCATTCACATGTACCACCCTAGTCCTCTTTCAATAGATCTCCGGACCCCGAGATGAAATCGAGAGGGAACGAGTGGGGGCACGTGATACCTAAGGCGGATTCAAAATTTTGAACCGGTGATGATAGCGTCCGCAAATCATATATAAAGGGTATTCAATGTTCGTTTCGTTTTTGAACGTACAATATACTCCCCCTATCATCCTTTCTAGTTTACATATAAGTTTTATGTGTAGTCAAAGTATCTCTACTTTGATAAAAAAAAGGTATCAACATTCAACAACGCCCAATCAATATTGTCAGATTCGTACGTACTCCTAGATTTGTACTCGAGATGGTTTCCAATTTGACTATTGACAAGATTAATAGTACATGAGATGTATAATGTGAAAATTATATCATTGGAAACTCCTTTCACATACGAATTTGACCGTATGCGTTGTGTAAGTTGCATGTCATATATTATTACTCTAACATTTGGTCAAAGTTAGCCTCAAAAAACGCATTAGACCCTGTATGCTTTGTGTAAGTTGCATGTCATATATTATTATTCTAACATTTGTGTAAGTTGCATGTCATATATTATTACTCTAACATTTGGTCAAAGTAGTATAGTGGAAGTGGATCCTCTAACGCAGGTATCCCTGCCTTACCCTCCCTTTCGGTCACTTACCGGCGGACCCCATGCTTGCTAGGCCCCGCATGTCAGTTACTCAATGGGTTCGGCAAAGTCAGGGGATCCTCATCCGTAGTATACTCCCTCTGTTTTTATTTACTCCGCATAAAACGGAGGGAGTGGTGGTATAATAAATGACGCGGGCGGGGGAGGGGGAGGGACGTCGGTTTGCTCTCAACTGCGGTCCCACAAGCGAGTGAAAACACAAGACGAAGCGCGTTCCATTCGGTGAGCGACGTGGAGGGTCCAGCGTGCTGGGCTGCAACGCGAACGCGACAAGAGCGATGTACAGTCAAAACCGATTGACCGGTCGTCACCGGAACCACTATTAACACGAGAACCTTCGCTGCTCGGCCTACGCCAACCACTGCCCTAAAACCACACCAAATCTCCAGCCCATTCCCCCACCTTTCGATCCCCTAGCCCGCATCAAGCGTCCCCTAGTTCGCGGGAAAGCCATGGTGCGCCGCAAGATCACTTACTACAAGATGCTGACGCCGGAGCGCCGCGCAGAAATCGCGGCGGCGGTCGGCGCCACAGACCTCCGTTCCCAAGCTCGCTTTGCGGCGGGCCAATCCCCGAGTTCTCTGGAGCCAAGCTACGAGGAGGAGGAAGCCGATCCAATGTTCATGGCGGAGGTCGCGACGCAGAAGGCCCCCGATGGGTATGAGACGATGGACGTCGACTTCGTGCCGGCGTCCGAGTCCCCCATGGTGCAGGCGGACCAGCGGTTCAACATGGCGATACTAAAGGAGGACCGGGAGGCAGAGGCTCAACTCAACGCGGAGCGCGCGCATGCCGCTGCCATCGAGGCTCTCCTGCAGGCGGAACCGGATGTCGTGGATGTGAACCGGGCGGCGGAGGCTCAACTTGAGGCGGAGCGCGCGGATGCCGCTGCCATCGAGGCCCTCCTGTAGGCGGAACCGGACGTCCTGGACTTGAACCGGGCGTCAGAGGCTCGACTCGACGCAGAGCACGCGGATGCCGCTCTCATTGACGCCCTCCTGCAGGCGGAACCGGACGTCCTGGACTTGAACCGGGCGGCGGAGGCTCGACTCGACGCGGAGCGCGCGGATGCCGCTGCCATTGAGGCCCTCCTGCAGGCGGAACCGGACGTCCTCGACTTGAACCGGGCTGTGCTCTCGTCCGTGCAGAGCGCCCGCACGCTCCGCTTGAACGAGTAGATGGAGGCCGAGGACAACCACGGTGCGGAGACACACGTCGGCAGCGACGGCTGGTTCGCGCCGGCAGCCAAAGACGACGAGGTCATCTCTTTCCTCGAGCAGTGATAGTTTTTCTTTATGTTGTTGTTTTTATGGATCTTTTGCTGTGTAAAAACATATATTTGTTATGCAAGTTGCCTGACTTGGGTCAGTCTACCATTTCAGGCGGTTGGATGAATATCCTACGTCCCCTAACCCTTCTTTCCTTCTTCCTCACCTCTTCTTCTTCCCCAACAGACCACCGCACGGGCCGTACGGATACTCCCCAACATGCGGTTGGATAAGCATACTCTATGAACAAAAATTATGTGTCAGCGATAGGATGGCTGAGTTTGGTTTGTTCACATGTGACAGCACGTGTCAGTGAGGGTGCGTTCCCTTGGTTGGGTTTGCGGCGTGCAGGAGCGACTGTGTGAGGGTGCGGTGCGACCGCGGTGTGCAGGAGCGACCATGTGAGGGTGCGGTGCGACCGCGACAGCCGTGCGCAAGTGTACCTCCTTCTCATTTTGAAAACTTTAGGCAAGCTTAGCAAAAATGTGTGGTGAAGTTTGGCAATGCAAGGCCTAGACTCAAACAGGATAAGTACGTACGTACTAGGAGTACTAGTGTTAAAAAAGAAAGGCGGGGTTTTCCTTCGCGGGATTTAATCGATACAAATCCTCGTTTCACGTGTCAATTAATGCGTATTTTTTTCCAAAGACCAAAGAGCTAACCATCTCACTCCTCATCGCTTGATTAATGCAGCGCCATGCAAACCAACCTTCTCACTTCCGCATGCATGCACGGGATATTAATGTCCTTGGTTGCTAACCCCATCAATTTTGCCTCGATTAGTGTTAGTGGCCCTTTGCAAATTGTAATTTTGATATACTGGCCTTGTGTACAAAAAAATGGAGGTAGTATCTATATTTGACTTCCTTCCCCATTGTGGTGACGTTGACGATATCTTTTTTTTGGTGGTTTGGCGAAGTGTGTTCGACGGAGAACACCATTGAGGGAGACCACGGTAAGTCGTTCGCAAGTGCCGCCTGCAAGCCGAGACCACCGCCTTATTTGCATTCAGGAAGTCCTTTACTAGTACTACTAGGAGTACTAGTGCGGTGAGATGGTTTCTCGAAGAAGACGATGGAGAAGCGGAGTCAGGGAAGAGTGAAATGATGGTTGCTTCGTCCGTGCTTTTGTGATTTGACGCCTCACTGCTTTGTGATTTGTGATAGAAGGGACAGGGGAGTAGACTATGTGCTCTATACTGTACTACATGCGTCCAAGCATGGGAGAAAGAGGAGAGACGTTGCATTTTTCTATTCCTTCAATTAATCAATCAGGGAGCTTCGGTTCCATATTTTTGGCTTTGGCAACACCGTCCACAATGGTTCCCACGATGCCAAAAGCTATTTTCACATTTGGCTACACATTGTGGATGCCCTTAACCGTACCACTTGGTTTTGCTCCTGTGTGCTATCTATACAAATCTCAATTATATTGATCTAAAAAATTATAGAATCAAGATTAGTAAAAAGGAGGTGATTTTGCCACGCGGATGGCGGGGGAGGTTTCTTATTTGAGCAATGCTACATCCACGTAATGGTTTACGTAAAGTTACAAACTGATGTGATGTGGGACTATTTGATTGGATTAAAGGAGAGGATTAGGCCCACCCCATCTGAAAATCAGGGGGGCATATATAGATTAGATGGAAAGTATACGTAGCAGCTACGTAGCCCTTTGTAAGTCTAGGATTAGGCTTCTTATTTTCGGAGGACGTTGTCCTGGCGGTTTGCTAACATGCGGTCCCACGTGTGAGTGCTTTACCAAGCCGACCCGCGTCCCACATGAGGCAGAACAACGGCAGAAGCAACACGTGGTTAAGTTGAAGAAGATGAGGGAGAAGCGGATTCAGCAACGAGTGAAATGATGGTTGCTTCGTCCCTCCAACTTAACTGCGGGGAAGGTGCAGCTTTGTGATTTGACGCCTCATTGCTCATTACTACGCCGGCGCCATGACTGGGGTGCTTCACCCCGGCTGCTCTGCACTGTATTCCGGTATGGCACGTGGACCCGGTAGCTTGATGTCCCACATGTCGGCGAAAGGGACTAGAAGATTTATGAAAGCGAGCGCTCCACTCTTACGACGGAGGAGTAGGCGACACGATGGCCCAGTGAACTGTCACTTGTACTGTATAGTACTATAGTTTTGCTGTTTCGCACGATCCATCGATACAAACCCGATTAAACAGGAAAGGGCGGGATTTTTCCCGCGCGGTAGATGATACTGGCCATACATTTCAAAGGCAATTTTAATGTATGCAAACTGAATAATTATAAGTAACAATATGATATCTAGTAAAACTAAAAACACATATGATTTATTGTGTTAGAGTGTAGTAGTAGTGCTGTATTGCATAGTTGTTAGATGTAACATGCGAGAACGTGTAGAGATGTAGTTTTGGAGGGCCTACAGAAAGAAAAGCGTCATACGGTCACCGAACTTCAGAATAAGCTTATTACGGTCACTATATACGTTTTGCGGTGATTATATGGTCACTTGCTCACCGTTCAGCATCGGATTGCACTCTGTTGACCGGCCAAATAGTCTGCATGGCGCCATGTTGACTAGTTAAATTGACCACGTTCCTTGTGGGTCCCACCTATCAGTTCGCATAGGCAAAAGGTCAGATAAACACAAATTTATGCAGGCGCGACAAGGCTCCAACCCGTGCGTGGGAATCACCTGGTTGTGTATGTGTCTGTCAGGGCCTGATGTGTGCGCATGCACGTGTAGGTTGAGCACTTGAGCGTGAGAGTATGTGTTGGTCGTGTGGTGTACTGGTGTGTGCATGCATGCGTGCGTGTGTGCGTGAGTGTTGCGTGCGTGCGTGTGAGTGTTGCGTGCGTGCGTGACTGCGTGTGTACGTGTGAGTGTTGCGTGCGTGCGTGGGTGCATGTGTTTGTGTGAGTGTTGCGTGGATGCAGTTCATGTGCATGTGTGCGTGTGTGTATAATCACCACCCCAGCTCCTGTGTGTTAAAACAGACGGCTCAGCATACCAATACAAGGCCACCTTTGTCCGCTGTGCCCGCGGTCATGACTTCGAACCACCGTCCAAATATTTTTTTGTCGTTTGTTTTCATTCTTACTAGCAAGATGCCCGTGCGTTGCACGTAACATCAATATGCATTTGTATGACTTCTTTATCTTGTGAGAGAAAAGGATGAACGAGGGAAGGCCTTATTTGCAAATGTGGAGAGGTGTGTGGGTACCTTTTTGCAAAATTGCCATAGTTTCTTTCCTATCCGTCAGATATAAATCGGACGGCCTATATTGCAGGATGGCAGGCACACCATCATCACCAACTCTGTTTTTTATAAGAGTGTATTTTATGTATTTTATAAGAGTGTAGATGTAGAGTAGATACAAGTCGATAGGTGGGCACGATGGTAGTGAGATAATGTGATGCAACACTAGAGGTGCCACGTGGAGCGTTTAACTGGTCAACTAGTCATGTCATGAGCAAATACAGAGTTGTACGGTGAGCCCGTGACTGTATAATGACCACTAAACATAAATGGTGACCGTAATGAGTGGATTCTGAAGTCCAATGTACGTATCGTGCTTTCGCTTCAAATACAATGATCGCCATTGCATATATCGCGAGAGAAAGATGAAACATGCGTGAATTTTCTGGGGCTTACTTTTAGAGGACCTGGAGATAGTTTTGTGTGCATACGTGAAAGGGGCGTACGGGGGGGTATGCGATGGAGAGAGAGAAGCTCTTCGTTTCTCTTTATTATGACTAACTTTGTATATAGTATAAAAATATACAAATTCATAGTGCGGAATAAATATCATTGTGGGCACCATGCAATGCAAATTAGCGTTCGTACTCCTCCATATAACTTTGTAATGTTGTATATATGTAGAAATTCTAAAATAATTTTTTGGCCACACTTTATTCAAAAGGAATGTTGTATGCGAAATAAACGTGAAGAGAGGTCTTTTTAGATCAATGGGGTACGTGATGTAACATGTGTGAATGTGTAGTTGATGCATTTGGCGGGGCCTAGAGAGGTATGTGTGTGTATTACGTATTCGAGAGAGGCATTGATAGAGGGGCCGACGGGGGGCGTGGGAAAGATAGCACGAGAAATGAGAGTGGTCTAGAGAGAGAGAGACGAATATGACGTCACGACAAGAGATTCCATTCCCTTGAGTGTGTATATGCAAGGGGGAAGGGAATAGTGGCACCGGGAGAAATTTTCTATGTGTGTGGTGTTTGTGTTGGTATGTGTGGGTGTGAGAAGATAATGAGACGTGGGGGCAGAGGGTGTGTCACCGCGTGAGGTCTGGTGGGTCGAGGTGAGGCCCTTCGTTCGGTTCCGTCCTGCGCCACATTGGTCGGCCCGTGACGCATTTAGGAAGACCCATGGATGACTAGTCGTACAAGACAAAGATAGCAGAATTGTGAAGGAAACTGTGTCCACTGACAAAGCCGGCTAGGATTTGTAACCCTAGGTTCTCGGACTAAGGTAACCCCTTTATCTCTAATATTACTATTCATCCAACCTAACTTCAAGGGGCATCCTACAGAATGCTCTGCTAGAATCATACTCGTTGATTAGGAAGAGAGGTGTGAGACAATGCGTGAGAGACAGGCGTATAGATAATGTGCGTACATGAGACAAGTAGGCAGGTCCATGTATATAGAAAGGGTCGATGAGGATTGTGCGTGTGTATGTTTGCGAGAGGAAGAGTGCTTGTGATAAAGGTTAGTGAAAACAGTTGTAAATGGTTACGAGAGGGAGGGAGGGTTATATCTAGAGCATGTGTGCGAGAAAGACACCTCGGGAGAGAGTGTGTGAGCATGTGTGAGAGACCACCGATGGAGAGTGAAACTACACGTAAAAGACTGCTCTACACATTGATTAAAGATATAAATTGTATCCAAATATTAGGATGGGATCATGATATTTGCAATTCGCGTAAGGAGCGGTCATTGATCCATCAGACATTGAGCATGTCTATGTTATTATTCGACACAATTGATCCACATAGTTAGTATTTTGAACTCCAGACAATGCATCGCTTTAGCAATTGAATATAAACGTGAGTATAGTTCATGTTGTGTGTGTAAAGCACATTATACATACGAAATTTACACAATGGACATTATAAATAGCTACCTATGAACTAGCATACATTTGAATTCAACTTAAGGTGGTTTTAAAAAATCGAATTCAACATGAAGTCCATTCAATTATTTGAATTTGATATCATGGCATTTGTAAACCATACCTAAATTATGGGGGCACCAATCTTTGCTCTGATTTTGTACATAATAGCATATGTAGTCGTGTACAAAATAGATTCAAATTTAGCTCCTCCATTCCAAAATAATCGTAGTTATAGGATTTTCAAGTGTCAAAATTTCAAAAAGATGCGGATAATTTAATGAGGTTTTCAAACATACAAGGTCAAATATAACGTTGTCTATTTAGGTCAATCCTCATAGTTCAAGAGTACTCTAAACGTGAATGCTTGTGTTTCAAAATTTCGAACGAAGCGCCAAAAGAGCCTCTACTCGCCCAAAACCGCGTAAGACCAATGTTTGGTAGTACAAGGAAATTACTTTTCTAATAACTCCGACCCGTGAAACCTACCGGCCCGACGTCCAAAGGTCTAAACCGGGGTAGGTTTGTAGCTTCATCTAGACGCCACGCAACCGCATCCGAAAAACATTCATACACAATGGCCGCCTAAGCACACATGCGCGCAGCCGAAATCGCTCCCGCTCACTATTTGGGACACCTGGGATTACCATCCTACCCCCGACCTGCAGTAGGTCCGAAATTTAAGAGGGGGCAAAGTTTGTACTTTCCCCAAATTTCAAACAAGCGCGTCCCATCTTTTGTTCAAAAAAGCCAAAAACAAGCGCGTCCCAGACTGAAACATGGTTCCCCCCCACCCGTCCGATTCCCCATTCGTACTCCGTGGGCACCAAAACTACCTCTCCACCAGCCGCGAAACCCCGGCGTCCTCCGTCCGCCACCCCATCCCACCCATCAACCTCCGCCCTCCTCCATCACGCTGGAGCCGATACCCCGACGTCATCGTCCACCGCAACCTCAACCGCAACGCCCTCCACGGCTAGTAGTTGAAGCCGAGGCCGAGCCATCCATACCCGAGCCAGTTCAACCACGCCGTCCTGCGCCTCACCGCTGCCGCTCCAACTTCGCCACCCTCCACCGCACCGGAGCTGTTCCTGCTACGCCGTCCTTCGCCGCCTCGGATCTGCTTCCCCTCCGGCGACATACGGCCACGGCAACACAGTCAACAATTTGGCCATGGGTTCATCCAATCCTGCACCCTCCAGAACATCGGTTTCCCCGGTAAAAAGAAGAAGATCGGCACGACATGTGGAGGTGACCACACCGGCAACCGAAAAAGGTACTCCTCTTCCCTTATTCGTGCAAATCTTACGTCTCTGCTTGCACGGTATTCATCCCACAGAAGACACTAGTTGACCACTTCTTCTTGATACTAGATGTTCCTAGTAACTCGCGATGCACAAGGTTTCTCCTCATATACTATTTCACCTTAGCTAGAGGTCCGTCGCCCCCTTGAATTTCAATTTCTGGCCAATTGATTCCTAATTAACGGAAGCATTCCCCGGCGTAACAGGCGCTAGTACGCCTATTACGCCGGGGAAGCGGCGCCTTGGTCTTTATCTTAGGGGCATGTGCGGCCTAGAGCTACTGGCGCCCGGTCTGGAGGTCGGCCGGGATTAAAGGAATGGCCTGGGGGCGCTGCCAAGCACGGCGGTGGTGTGAGGTCGATGGGAGGGCGGGGCAGCGGAGGCAGGGGTCTGGGCCGGTGGTCGCTGGCGGTTCGAGAAAGATCATCAACAGTGACTGGCGGGAGGTAGACGAAGGCCAGCTGCCCATTCCTTATAGATCGGACGGTTCATTAAAAAAATAGACTGGCCTATTTAGTTTCAGTCGACTGTTATCTTAGATATGACCACATGTGGTGGTGTGCTGGAGGAGTACCTGCATTTCCTGTGCTCATATATTACAAAATCATCCGGAGTAGAATCTAATTTTGTTTGCCATGCAATGTTGTAGAGCTATCATATGTCTCCTGTCATTTATTTTTCAGCCACCTGCTATCTGCTACTTTTACAGTGCACTAGTTCTGCACACACTTGACCCTTACTCTCACTATTGTGTTTTTATGCAAGGGTATTTTAGACTCTGCTGCCATGAGAGAAGCCAAAAAGAAAAGAGAGAAGTCACTCCAGCTTCGTATGCGGGTAGGCAAGACACGTTACAGCGCTATAAAGGGTGCAGTGTCAGCAGATGGAGATGGTAAATGTAGCTCTGGAGTTGATGACCTCGCTCGCAATGAACCACCATCCCAGGCGCTTGCTTTAACTTCGCGGTGTCATATGTGGTTGCATGTTCCATATGGTGTCTAGCATGTATTCGAAAGGCCGAAGTCGGTAAGATAAGGAAATATATTTTTTACATGAACCACCATCCCGTGAGCACCAGAAGACAAATAGCTAGTCAGGGCACTTGCCGAGCCAGTGACAAGCGCAGCAAAGATAGGCATCACCTGGAAGCCAACTAAAAAGCTGCGATGGTGGCGAAGCAGCCCGCCTCCCACCAGGCTCTCAGGTCCTAGATGATCATGCTCACCACTCCAGCCGGATGTCTAGCTTGTATTGCTTCCAATTTGGTTAAATTGCATCTGCTTAGCTTACACATTATACCTTTGAATATGACATATCTTTCTGTTTTTGGTACATACTAGTACATCTGTGTATTAACCATGTTCTTACATCAAACTAATGTTCTTGTGTATCCCTCATCAATCACTTATGACGAGGCAGGCAGGCAAGGGGACTACTCCTCATTTAAAGAATGCAGCGTCAGCCTCCCGACATGATTCTCAAGAAACAGAAATGCAAGATGAACATAGTGAACGTAGCTCTGTAGTCGATTATAGCATTTCCCCTACACTAGCATCACAGGTGCTTGCTCTAACTTGGCAGCGTGATATGTGGTTGCATGTTGCATATGGTGTCTAGATTGTAATTCTTACAATCTGGTTAAACTGCATGTGCTAGTCTGCTTAGCTTTTATACCTGTTAATGTGACATGCCTTCCTGTATTTAGTACATAGTACATATGTCTATTAAGCATGTCCTTACATAAAACTATTGTTTTTTTTGTATCCTGCATCAATCAACATGACGAGACACCTTTAGTATATGCAGTGCGATATTAGTTGCATCTTTCATATGATTTATAGCATGCGCTGCTTCTAATTTGTTGAAATTCCATTTATGATGGGACGCTTTTAACTTGGCAGAGTCATATTGGTTGCATCTTTCATGTGGTGTCTAGCTTGCATTGCTTCTTATTTGCTGGAATGGTTTCTGCTTAGTTTACACAAACAGTTGTGAACATGCCATGCCGTCCTGTTTTTCGTACATATTCCATCCTGGTATCATGTGTTTGCCTTACATCAAAGTAGTGATTGTCAGTATCATGCATGAATGAGTCCTGAAGAGAGAATTTTATTTCTTTTTCTTGTCGGTTTTACTTGACAATTCAAAATCAATAAAGCGGAAGGAAGTTAGCTAGGCAGTGGATAAAGGTGCTCCTTCCGAACGGAGGGCCTCTACAGTTTCTACTCCTCCACACCCCCAATTTGATTTCCAAGACAACACATGCATAGACACTCAACAAAGCTGTGTTTATGATGAGCACGTCTCCCCTAGTGCAGCATCACCGGTGCTCCCTCTATCTTGGCACTGTTATATGTGGTTGCATGTTATGTGTGATGTCTAGCTTGTATTGCTTCTAATTTTGTTGAATTCCATCTGCTTACTTTACACATTATACTTGAATAAGACACGTGTTCCTGTTTCTAGAACATACAATATTTTTCTATCACACCATGTTCTTACATCAAATTACTACTGTTGTGTAACCTTCAACAATCACTTATCATAAGACACGTTTGACTTTGGAGTGTGATGTAGGTTACATCTCACATTCTTTTCTAGCTTGTACTACTAATTTGTTGAAATGGCACTTATGACGAGACAGTTTTAACTTGGTAGAGTGATATTCGTTGCATCTTTCATATGGTGTCTAGCTTTCATTGCTTCTAATTTGTTGAAATGCCTTTCCTTAGTTTACACATCATAAGCTGTGAATATGCAATGCTGTGAATATGCAATGGCACTAATGACGAGAGACCTCTAACATGGTAGTGTGATGTTGTTTGCATCTTACATATGATTTATTTCTTGTACTGCTTCACATTTGTTTAAACGCCATTTATGATGAGACACTGTTAACTTGGCAGAGCGATATTTGTAGCATCTTTCATATGGTGTCTACCTTCCATTGCATTGCTTCTAATTTGGTGAAATGTCTTCTTCTTAGTTTACACATCATAGTACTGGTTATCTCTTCCGTCCTGTTTTTCATACATATTACATCCTCCTATCATGTGGTTCTCTAACATCAAAGTTCAGTTCGTCTGCATCACGCATCAATTTGTTCTGAAGAACTAAATTGCTATTCATTTTTCTTGTCGGCTTGACTTAACATGGCACAGAGAAAGAGGAAGAAACACAGAATGGCAGGGAATGAGAAGTGGATGAATCCTGCAGATTCTGCTGGTACTGATGGTGCAATAGAAGGTCAAAGTCCAGCGAAAAATTCTACAAACACGGCATCCCATGCTACACGAGTTGCAAAAAAGCCAAACAGAAACAAATAGCTGCCACCAAACAAGCAGAGATAGCCCTAGTTCTTGCAACACCTACCACAGTACTACCAGCTGCACGACTTACTCGTGCGTCAACTGAGCTAGCAGCACGTTCCCAAGCTCCCTTGCCACCTGACACTACTTCCCAAGCACTCTTGACACAAGATGATTTGGCAATATCAGATGAACCTTGTGAGCTTCAACAGCAAGAAGGTAGTTGCTGGAGTCAAGTTACAGTTGCATGCTTCTTTATATGTAGTCTCACAGTTTGATGTACACTAACACTTCCTACGTTCGTTGTTGGACTAGAACCTAGGCGCAAGAGGAAACAAACATCAGGGATAATGCTCGATAGGTTAACTAAATCTAGAGGAGGAAGAATGGAGATCCGTTTTGAGGCAGGTTTAAAAAGGCCATGTGATGCTACAGAGTCAGCCAAGTTAGTATCAGAGGCAGCGGTTGCCGTTAGGTGTCATGTACGCGTCCTCCCAACATGGATTCAGTACAGGAATGACAAAGACGAAACCCAGTTCAACACCTTCCTCGACCATTTATCTGTAAGTATGGTTATGTATGGAAACTAGTAATATCGTCTTGCTCTGTCCCATACTTTCTAGGTTACTGATAATGAGACTCCCATAATTTTCAACAGATGAGGTTCAAGTTGGATAGCCAAGATGATGCAACCAGACAAGCTTGCACCCATGTTTTCAAGTCTGCTCTGCGACAGTATCGGTATAACTTGAGGAAAACTCACTTTGAAGGCAAGGCTAACAGTGAACTTTCCCAAACATCTCCAGTGGAAAATATATCGGATGAAGACTGGAGGGGCCTTGTTAAACACTGGTCTGATCCGAAGTATCAGGTACATTATATATATGTGATCAGATCACATGTTGAAGTCCTATTTACGCATGTGCCACACAAATCTATCTTCTTGTAGGTGAACTGTTCAAAGAACAAGGCCAACCGTACGAAAGTGAAATTCCAACAAACGATAGGATCTCGTAGCTATATTGCACACCGCGAGGCTCTTGTAATTAGTTGATGTTTCACTCTTTTCGCTGTACCATATTATCAGATCTACATTGAGTTGTTCGAAATGCAGAGGAAAGCCCGCAAGGACCAAAAAGTACCTGAACCAAATGTTGTGGAAATCTTCAAGGACTGTCACACCAGCAAGAAAAAGGGCATGACTACACCAGTCAAAGCCGCTGTTGTATGTCCTTAATCCTCATGCCTTTTAACTACTACTTACTCTGACTTATGCCTTGAACTGCATGGTTTGCAGCCAATGTCTATTACTCTTTTCAATTTTATACACAATTGTCTTAGCGTATCATTGCACCTTACAAGGTTTAAAAGAGAGGAGTGATGTTCCTTTGATCTTGACCCGTAATCTAGTTCCGTGCTGGACTTTCCCACACAACGTTACAATTGCCTATTTATCTGTTCTCAGTTGTTTTGTGATATGAATGATGTCATACTATGCTTACCGTATTATAAACTTCGTCTCTTTATCCTTAGCCCTCAATACAATGTAAATAATTAGACAATACATTAGCGATGGTACATGGTCATATGTTTGGAACCTAGTTTTATTATGTACTTTGCAATAAAATACAACTAATATTTTACATGGGTTCACCAGAATAAGTTCTGTATATAGACCAAAGCTATTTTGTTTGGTTTTGCTGCCTCCTTAATATCTTCTGTTCTGGTACTACTAATGTAAAATCTCAACTTTTCAGCGAGCTATGGAAAAAATGGTGGAACCGCCACCTTCTGAAGGTGGCGAGGCAACTATAACCGCAATGTCAGCTCTTGCTGCAGTGGGTCAGTACCTGTCCACTAACAGTGCCAAAAGCACGTTCCTGCATAATACTGGGTTGGTTGTTAAGGCAATATCGTCCAAACTGCCTCATGATCAAGATATGCAAGCTCAAAGCAATGTTGTATCTACGCTCCAGACACAAGTCCATTCCCTAACAGAGACCCTTTGTGAAACAAGGAGAAACATTGCTCAATGTCGTCAAGATATGCATGGTTTTGAAACCAGACTATCAGACATTTGCTATGTTGTTCAGGAGCCTAGGGGAAATGAAGGCGAGGGTTATGGTGCTCCATCGGACAATACAGCATGAAAACGTAACAGTCAGGTCAAATGAACTGAGCTTCTGAACTTCTGGTGGTGCATTTATCTGCTAGACTGTTAAGTTTTATGACAACCTTCCTTTTGTTATATAGTTGTAATTTGTTTTGGTGCGATACAAAATTTATTCTTAACGTGCAGCCACCAGCTGAAGAAAACAGCAAGCCATTTTTGTATAGTGTAGGGTGTTCCCTATATTTTCACTGGTGGCGATCTTTGATGCCGAGTGGATGTAATCTGTGCAATCGCCTTAATAGCCTAGCGTTAGTTTCGGCCTTATTTATTTCCTAGTCTTCTTTTTCCCTGGTTTGCTAGTGGCCGCAACTACCATGGGCCATATACGGGCCGTAGGATCCATGGGTCTCCTACGGGCCGTCGATAAATGGGCCTGTAATCGGTGGGCCTCAGGCCGTCGGATAAATGGGTCTACATGGGCCGTAATCGGGCGTAATTGGTATCGGCCCAGCACAGTAACAGGCCGTTAACAGGCTGTAGGACAGCAAAGGCTTAATTCTGTCACAGGCATAATGGGCCGTTAATGGGCCAGAATATAGGACAGGCTGGAAACGGCGCAACGGGTTAACAGGCCAGAAACGGGCCGACTCTTGCCATGGGCCGAATTTGGCCCATTAGGGTAACAGGCCAGTAACGGGCCGACTCTTGCCATGGGCCGAATTTGACCCATTAGGGGAACAGGCTAGTAACGGGCCGACTCTTGCCATGGGCCGAATTTGGCCCATTAGGGGAACATGCCAGTAACGGGCCGGAAGTAATCGAGGGCCGAAAAGGAGCCCAAGAACGTATGGGCCGTCAATAGGCCGAAAGCTAACACGGGCTGGAAACGGCCCATGTAAATCACGGGCCGTTAACGGGTATAAAGAAAATTACTGTTCATTATGGGCTAGAGTCACCGTGGGCCTGTAAAGGGCCGAAAGATACGAAGGCCTCATATGGGCCAAAAGACGTCGTGGGCCATACATGGGCCGAAAGTGAAATGGGCTGGTGTTATATTCGACGGCCCACATGACGTTGTTGGGCCGATTTCCTTTAGGGCCTAACAGGCCGTGAGTTAACGGGCCGTAAAATGGGCTATTTGCGAAGAGACCGTTAACAGGCTTTTCATGGGCCAGCCCGTTAACTTTTGACCAAGTCAAACGGGCCGGCTTTGTAAGCTAAATGGGCCAGTGGTGGGCCATGGCACGTGTCGACATATCATAGGCGCCTATCTGACCCACTGACGAGCTCACACGTGTTTCGTCCGGCCAATAAGAATTTTACACGTGGAAATTTCCCATTGGTCGGGGCTGTTAACGGGTTATCGGATCCAAAACCTGACCCAATAGCTTAACGGCGTTCCGTTACGGTGGATGCCATGTGTCGGTCACCCTTGACGAAAGCACTTCTGTGACGCGCGATTTATCGTCATGGAAGTGGACACTTCCGTGATGATAATTTTGGTAATGTCATGGAACACTTCTACAACAGCACAGGTATGACTATCTTAATTCTGTCATAAAATCGTCATGGATGTACATGCATGACAAAAAACGCGACCTACTGTGACAAACACGTATCATCACGGAAGTGTATTTTTTTGTAGTGTATGCTAGATCATTATACATCCTGGTACACTGCCAGAGGCATTCACTACTGGAATCTGGCAATTTGTGGTCTACCAGCTGACGGCAAAGAGCCTCTTTGTCGTCCGCTTCCACAAAGCGGACGGCAAATAAAGTGCAGATGCCAAAAATTCTATTTGCCATCTGTTGTTTCTTTGCCGTCAGCCAGCTGACGGCAAAGAGCTAGAAGGCAGACGGCAAAGGGCTAGGTGGGCCCCACAGGGCACGGCGTGGCTAGGTCAGGTTCTTTGCCGTCTGCCAGCAGACGGCAAAGAGGAGACGTGGGCCAGCCCTAAACGGCCGCCCTCTTTGTCGTCTGCTAGCAGACGGCAAAGAAGGCCCACTTAACGGGCCGAGCCGTCTCCCCTCTCTCTCTTTCTATGTCTCCCTCCCGCGCGCCCGCCTCTCTCCTCCCTCTCCGCCACCGCCGGCTAGCCCCGCCCCCCAGACCCAGCCACCGCCGCCGTCCAGCCCTCCCCCCCCCCCCCCCCCCCCCCCCGCAAATAGGAACCCCGCGTCGCCCCGCCGCCCCGCCGCACCCCGTCGCCGGAGAGGCCTGCGCCCGGCCGCCCCGGCGCCGGACCCCTCCCCGCGGCCCTGCGCCACCCCGCCCCGCTGCCGCCCTCCTCCCCGCGGCCCCTGCGCCGCCCCGCCCCACCGGCTGACCTCGCCCTCCACCGGTGATCCCCTACAGGTTTGTTCTCCCCCCTTTTTTAGTTTAGTTTCTGTTTTAGTTTTAGTTTTAGTTTTAGTTTTTGTTTAGTTTTATATTCAGTTTAGTTTTAGTTTTAGTTTATTTTAGATTAGTTTTAGTTTTAGTTTAGAAGAAGAAGAGGAGTAGAAGGAGGAGGAGGAGGGAGGAGGAGGAGGAAGAAGAAGAAGAAGAAGAAGAAGAAGAAGAAGAAGAAGAAGAAGAAGAAGAAGAAGAAGAAGAAGAAGAAGAAGAAGAAGAAGAAGAAGAAGAAGAAGAAGAAGAAGAAGAAGAAGAAGAAGAAGAAGAAGAAGAAGAAGAGGAAGAAGAAGAAGAAGAGGAAGAAGAAGAAGAAGAGGAAGAAGAAGAAGAAGAAGAAGAAGAAGAAGAAGAAGAAGAAGAAGAAGAAGAAGAAGAAGAAGAAGAAGAAGAAGAAGAAGAAGAAGAAGAAGAAAAGAAGAAGAAGAAGAAGAAGAAGAAGAAGAAGACGAAGAAGAAGAAGAAGACGAAGAAGAAGAAGAAGAAGAAGAAGAAGAAGAAGAAGAAGACGAAGAAGAAGAAGAAGACGAAGAAGAAGAGGAAGAAGAGGAAGAAGAGGAAGAAGAGGAAGAAGAGGAAGAAGAAGAAGAAGAAGAAGAAGACGAAGAAGAAGAAGAAGAAGAAGAAGAAAAGAAGAAGAAGAAAGAGGAGAGGAGGAGGAGGAGAAGAGAAGAAGAAAAGGAAAAAAAGAGGGCGCCCGGGGACGAGCGGGTTAGGGGTTCCTCGGTGTCGATGGAACCCTAAATAGCAAGTATCGTCGGTGCGAGATACATGTGGCCGTCGATGTCGAACACTACATCCATGTACCACAAGTGACGCCGACGCCCGGCGTCCCAAAGCAACTGTTCTCGGCGTCGATGGCGGTCGAACACCGTCGCGAATTTGCCTGGCAGCTCTGCGATGACGATTAAAAGGCAAGTGTCGAAACTTGAAACACCCAAACTGACTCAAGTCGGTTTGGTTGTTTGAAATTTCAAAACTTGGCTTTAATCCTCATCGCAGAGGCGGCCAGACAAATTCGCGATGGTGTTCGACCATCATCAGCTACCAGAACTATTGTTGCAGGACGCCGGGCGCCGGCTTCACTTGTGGAATGTGGATCTAGTGTTCAACGCCGAGCACCACATGTATCTCGCACCGATGATACTTGCTATTTAGGGTTCCATCGACGCCAAGGACCCCCTAACCCGCTCGTCCTGTTGTCAATATTTATTTAGGTCGACGGAAGAAACAAAATTGCTATGTTACTCATCTTTGGATTTAAATGTGCAGTTATTTCGTCGCTGCGAGGGTCTAGTGTCCGACGAGCTCCGCCCTTGCGTTCGATGGTGAGCACAAATGACATCTCCTCCTCCCCCCTTCATTTGCTCTGTTCCGGTCTTCGTGCCTATGAAACTTGCTAGCTATAGGTGTCAATCATCAGTATGCGTAACCACTATGTGTCTCCCATTCGAAAGGGTTACATCTATAAATATGCATGCATTTGCATATTTATAATCGTGATTCTTTCGAATTGTCCAACGTTATCCATGGACAGCCCGAGTATGTGTAGATTGGGTTCGTTTTCCCATATGCTCTGCTCTGGATCCGATGCAGAATTTCGTCAGTGCCTCCCTGTTGTTCTCCGGGTACACATCCTCTCTACTTATTGCCGAGACGTGTATCAGGAGAACAGCGGGGAGGTGCTGCCAAAATTTTGCGCCAGATCCGGAGCAGACCATGGGAAAACGAACCCAATCTACACATACTCGGGTGGGATTAGGACCTATCTTTACCTATTAGCGTGTAGGTTTGTAGCGACCCGACCTCAGACGGACAAGTCTCTGTGCTTAAGTGTCATCCCTGGATCGGTATGCTAACACACACAGTACTCGAGGATTTATAACAGAGGTAAATCACATGTATAAAGTAACGTAAATACTATTACCACAATCCAAATAGCGGAAGTAACAACAAGGTTGTGGATTTCCCATCAACACCAACGGCAAAGTCGAGTGTAGAAATTGTAACCCTAACGTATCACTTACTCATCGTAAGAATCCTGCAACATGAGACGTTGCAGCCACAAAGGGTCAGTACATTGAATGTACTGGCAAATTCACACCATAGAATAGTGATGAATAATAGCTATCACTACATGCATATTTGGCTGGTGGAAAGCTCTAATTTTATTTTTGCATAAAGTCAATTTTTCCCTACTGCGAAGGAATATATTTTATTTAACTACAAGGTTGGTTGAAAACATTGAGAATGGTAAATCCCCATCTCAATCCCAATTAAAAGGTAATTAATAACCAACAGAATTAATTTAGAGTGATGAGATCAAATCAATAATTCAAGAACCAGATACTCAAGATGTCCATAACCGGGGACACGGCTAACCATGATTAGTTTATACACTCTGCAGAGGTTTGCGCACTTTTCCCCACAAGACTCGATCTCCTCCGTTTGATTTCTCGCACTACATGGTGTTTGAGAAACGGATGACCGAGACACAGTCTTTCAGAAATATTAACTCTAACCCCGGGTAGACAGTACAAACCTACATCCCCTACATCTGCTAGCCTACCACTGGAAGAGGTCATGCAACTTACTCAACTATGCCAGAGCCCATAATGGCTTGTGGCTGCACACGGAAGTTTCTAGCATGAATAATCTTATGATCCCTTTGAGCCTGGGTGGTGGACCGTAGGAGGATCACACGGTATAACCCCGGGATCTCCTAGGACAACACTGGTATAACCCCAGGTGCCCAAACCAACAATCCACCCAGATGTGTATTAAAGTTGCCACCTTAAGTTGAACCATTAAATAAACAATTCTCACATCTGTCATGGATACACTCAAACCCAATCCACGTCTACGAGCATAGCATAGCAATATAAGCATACGTAGAAGTAACTCCCAAGGGTTTGATAATAAAACAGGTAATAGATTCTACCTCATCATCTACTTCCCAATACCCACAAGTTAATCAAATCCTAATCATGCAGTGCTTGAGGATTGTAACTAATGCATAAAAGCTGGGTATGAAAACAGTATGATCAATGTGTTACTTGCCTTGCTGACGATCCGCAAAACCTAGTGACTCGTAGTAGCACGCTTCGCACTCCAGGAATTCTATCGCAAACAAACAATAGCATACATAAGAAATCAAGAAAAGATGCACGGTAAAAACTCAAATAAGAAGATGTAACCAGAAAGTTCAACTGAAGAACTCTTGTTTGCAAAAAGAATCAAATCAAACGGAGCAACGAAACCCAAACTGCGAAAGAAACAAGATCCGATTACTATTCTGGACTGAAGTCAAATTTTATAGTACCAAAATCTTGTTCAAGTTGGTTAAACAGAAAGAGGGCTTCGAGACGAAGACCTAGGCGCTTGAATCGCCTGATTCCGATAAACGAGCGAGAAGTTATACTAAAACGAAAATCAGGGCAGAAATCGCAATCGAAAATAATCGCGGAAAACCGTGGAAAAAGAAAAACTGATGAACAGGCTAACGAACGAACGTTCGCTGTCTGCGGCTAACGGATGAACGGCGTTCGTTAAAACGAACGTACGCACGAACGTCCGCTAAATAAATAAACTGACGGAAAAACCGAACCGATCTATTAAAAAACAGATCTAGGGTTTCTAAAAAAACGAACTAACCGAAAAAAATGAACGGTTTTCTCGCGAAAACCGGCGGCGACGGCAGCTACCTCCGGCGAGGAACGGCGAGGCGGCGGAGGGACGACGGCGCGGCGGCGGTGCGGCTCCGGCGGGTCGGGCGCGGGGCGGCAAGGCAGCGCGGCGGCGCGATTAGGCGGCGGCGAGCGGGGTCGGCGGCGGCGCGGCGGGACGACGGGCGGCGGCGCGCGGCGCTGGTGGCGGCAGCAGGCGGTGGCGCTAGGGTTCGTGAGGCGCGGGTGGGCTGTGGCGGCGGGGTCGCGGGGCGGGCTTATAAGAGGGCCGGCCTGGGGAGTCCTGGCCGGTTACGGGCCGGAGTCGGTTTGACCTTTTTTTAAATAAGTCCTGACGCAGAAAAACAGACGAAAGAAATACTAAACGGACTCCAAAAATCCCGAAATAAATTTTTACCGTCCTCTAAAAATATGCCGGACAAAGTGACCATTTATTTAGGACTCTAATGCAATTTTGAAAAACGCGTATTTTTCCTCATTCAAATAAAATTGCAATAAAGTCCAAATAAAATAATTTATTTGATTTTAATATTTTTCCTCCAATATTTCATTTATTTTGGAGAAGACATATTATCTCCCCTCATATATTCTGATATGAAATATTTTCGGAGAGAAAAATTAATTAAAACCAAAATGATCCTTGTTTCAATATTTGATAAAATTCGAATATGAAAAACGTGAAATCCCCAACTCTCTCCGAGGGTCCTTGAGTTGCTTAGGATTTTCGAGGAAACAAAAATGCAATAAAATATGATATGCATGAATGACCTATGTATAACATTACAAATTGAAAATTTGGGATGTTACAAGGTTGCATGGACGTAATAAAACTGACAAACTCCATTAACTGATGCATATGGTTTGCTTAATTGTGTATATATTTCTTGTGTGTCCAGTAGGAAGTCAATATGAGTGATCGTGCATGGATGTACACCAGTTACAGTAGTCAGAAAGTTTGGACCGAGGAATGGTTAACAAAAACCAAGGGGTTTGTTAGAGCCGCATTTGCAAATGGCTGGAATTAAGCTGGTGCCCCTGTGCCCGTTGCGACAACTATAAAAAGAGGGACGAGCTTGAAATGAGTAAAGACCTGCAGAAGTTTGGTTTTACGCCTGGTTACACGGTCTGGACATTACATGGTGAGTCTGCCCAACGTGCCAGAGCCGAGGTGGTTCGTCGTCGCACCGATAAGCATGGTACCGGGACCGCAGACATGGTGCAAGACTTTGACGATGCTCGGGACTCAGACGAGGAGATGGAGGAATCTGCAAAGGCCTTCACTGAAATGTTGGAGTCCTCAAAACGTCCTCTCCACGAGCACACTGAGCTTTGTCAGCTGGATGCCATCTCACAAATAATGGCTTTGAAGGCTCAATTCAACTTGGGCAGAGAATGCTACGACGCGATGATGACAGTATTCAGACGATTTCTACCCAAAGGCCATGTGCCACCTCCAAACCTGTACTAGTTAGACAAAATCCTCCGTGCTCTTAAGATGCCCTATGAGAAGATACATGCCTGTGAGAAAGGATGTGTCTTATTTAGGCTTCAGTATGAGGACTTGAACTATTGTCCCATTTGCAATTCTTCCAGGTATGTTGTGGTAGACAACGGTATGGGTGAGAAGACGCAGACCAAAATACCCGTTAATGTTTTTCGGTATATGCCAATCATACCAAGACTTCAATGTCTTTTCATGGTCGAAGAGATGGCTAGACAGATGACATGGCACAAAACGGGCAAAAGAACTGAACTAGATGCAGATGGGAATGTGATGATGGTGCAGACATCGGATGGTGAAGCGTGGAAGCGCTTCGATGCATTACATAAGGAAAAAACGGCATATCCAAGGCATCCTCGAGTCGCCGTCAGCACAGATGGGTTCAGTGTGTTTGGTCCAACCCCATACAGCTGTTGGCCCGTGTTTGTCATTCCACTCAATCTCCCCCCAGGCAGATTATGCAAAGAAAGAACATTTTCCTGACGTTGGTTATGCAAAGAAAGATCTCGGTACATTGTTTCGCAACTTCTAATTCCTTTGAACTGCTCTTATTCCTGGATATTTGATGCAGTCGATACGGCGCCATATTCTCGTATGGAGCGGTGATCAAAAAGGATTTCGTCGAAGAGTATGAGCTTCTGGCAAACCAAGGAGCCGAATATCCCGGTTTCATCTCTTGGTTCAAAAAAATGGTAATTTCCATTAGACCCTTTCATTTCTTTGGCTAATTTGCGACTAATGCAACAATCCTTTCGTATTAAACTTGTAGGCTAATTCAGAGATTATGGATGCCGAATTGAGACAAGTAGCTAATGGTTTTGACTATAAGGTCTGTTCATTTGACAAATACGACATCAACGGGTATCGCTTTCGTACCTCTGGCAAAGAGATATCTATGGCCGACCGAAAGTCTACAAATTTTTGTGTCTCTGCTATCGGCGAAGGAGGTATCGAGTATTATGGAAGAGTTGAAGCAATTTATGAATTTCAATTCTATGGTGAAAACCCACCAAACATCATAGTCTTCAGATGTTATTGGTTCCAGCCGAGGGAGACTAGAAGGACTCATGAACATATAGGGCTAGTCGAAATCAAACAAAGCACCCATTTGGATGTTCCCGATGTCTATATTACGGCTCAACAGGCAACGCAAGTTTTTGAAGGAAATATGCCCTAGAGGCAATAATAAAGTTATTATTTATTTCCTTATTTCATGATAAATGTTTATTATTCATGCTAGAATTGTATTAGCCGGAAACTTGATACATGTGTGAATACATAGACAAAACATAGTGTCACTAGTATGCCTCTACTTCACTAGCTCGTTGAATCAAAGATCGTTAAGTTTCCTAGCCATAGACATGAGTTGTCATTTGATTAATGGGATCACATCATTAGAGAATGATGTGATTGACTTGACCCATTCCGTTAGCTTAGCACTTGATCGTTTAGTATGTTGCTATTGCTTTCTTCATGACTTATACATGTTCCTATGACTATGAGATTATGCAACTCCCGAATACCGGAGGAACACTTTGTGTGCTACCAAATGTCACAATGTAACTGGGTGATTATAAAGGTTCTCTACAGGTGTCTCCGATGGTGTTTTGTTGGGTTGGCATAGATCGAGATTAGGATTTGTCACTCCGATTGTCGGAGAGGTATCTCTGGGCCCTCTCGGTAATGCACATCACTATAAGCCTTGCAAGCAATGTAACTAATGAGTTAGTTGCGGGATGATGCATTACGGAACGAGTAAAGAGACTTGCCGGTAACGAGATTGAACTAGGTATTGAGATACCGACGATCGAATCTTGGGCAAGTAACATACCGATGACAAAGGGAACAACGTATGTTGTTATGCGGTTTGACCGATAAAGATCTTCGTAGAACATGTGGGAGCCAATATGAGCATCCAGGTTCCGCTATTGGTTATTGACCGGAGACGTGTCTCGGTCATGTCCACATAGTTCTCGAACCCGTAGGGTCTGCACGCTTAAAGTTCGGTGATGATCGGTATTATGACTTTTATGTGTTTTGATGTACCGAAGATAGTTCGGAGTCCCGGATATGATCATGGACATGGCGAGGAGTCTCGAAATGATCGAGACGTAAAGATCGATATATTGGATGACTATGTTCGGATACCGGAAGTGTTTCGGGAGGTTTCGGACATTTACCGGAGTACCGGGGGGTTACCGGAACCCCCCGGGGAGTATGTTGGGCCTAATGCGCCATAGTAGGAGAAGAGGAGGGGGCGGCCAGGGCAGCCGCGCGCACCTCCCCCTCTAGTCCGAATTGGACAAGGAGGGGGCGGCGGCCCCCTTTTTCCTTCTCCTCCACTCTCCCTTCCTTCCCTTCTCCTACTCCAACAAGGAAAGGAGGAGTCCTACTCCCGGTGGGAGTAGGACTCCCCCCTTGGCGCGCCCTCCTTGGTCGGCCGCCTCTCCCCCCTTGCTCCTTTATATACGTGGGCGGGGGGGCACCTCTGGATACACAAGTTGATCTGTTGATCTCTCTTAGCCGTGTGCGGTGCCCCCCTCCACCATATTCCACCTCGGTCATATCATAGCGGTGGTTAGGCGAAGCCCGGCGTCGGTAGAAACATCATCACCGTCATCACACTGTCGTGCTGACAGAACTCTCCCGTGAAGCTCTGCTGGATCGGAGTTCGCGGGACGTCATCGAGTTGAACGTGTGCTGAACTCGGAGGTGCCGTATGTTCGGTACTTGGATCGGTCGGATCGAGAAGACGTATGACTACATCAACCGCGTTGTGCTAACGCTTCCGCTTTCGGTCTATGAGGGTACGTGGACAACACATTCCCCTCTCGTTGCTATGCATCACCATGATCTTGCGTGTATGTAGGAACTTTTTTGAAATTACTACGTTCCCCAACAGTGGCATCCGAGCCAGGTTTATGTGGAGATGTTATATGCACGAGTAGAACACAAGTGAGTTGTGGGCGATACAAGTCATACTGCTTACCAGCATGTCATACTTTGGTTCGGCAGTATTGTTGGATGAAGCGGCCCGGACCGACATTACGCGTACGCTTACGCGAGACTAGTTCTACCGACGTGCTTTGCACATAGGTGGCTGGCGGGTGTCTGTTTCTCCAACTTTAGTTGAACCGAGTGTGACTACGCCCGGTCCTTGTGAAGGTTAAAACAACACTAACTTTACAAACTATCGTTGTGGTTTTGATGCGTAGGTAAGAACGGTTCTTGCTTAGCCCGTAGCAGCCACGTAAAACTTGCAACAACAAAGTAGAGGACGTCTAACTTGTTTTTGCAGGGCATGTTGTGATGGGATATGGTCAAGGCATGATGCTATATTGTATGAGATGATCATGTTTTGTAACCGAGTTATCGGCAACTAGCAGGAGCCATATGGTTGTCGCTTTATTGTATGCAATGCAATCGCCGTGTAATTGCTTTTCTTTATCACTAAGCGGTAGCGATAGTCGTGGAAGCAATAGTTGGCGAGACAACAATGATGCTACGATGGAGATCAAGGTGTCGCGCCGGTGACGATGGTGATCATGACGGTGCTTCGGAGATGGAGATCACAAGCACAAGATGATGATGGCCATATCATATCACGTATATTGATTGCATCTGATGTTTATCTTTTATGCATCTTATTTTGCTTTGATTGACGGTAGCATTATAAGATGATCTCTCACTAAATTTCAAGATAAAAGTGTTCTCCCTGAGTATGCACCGTTGCCAAAGTTCGTCGTGCCGAGACACCACGTGATGATCGGGTGTGATAAGCTCTACGTTCATCTAAAACGGGTGCAAGCCAGTTTTGCACACGCAGAATACTCGGGTTAAACTTGACGATCCTAGCATATGCAGATATGGCCTCGGAACACTGAGACCGAAAGGTCGAGCGCGAATCATATAGTAGATATGATCAACATAGTGATGTTCACCATTGAAAACTACTCCATCTCACGTGATGATCGGACATGGTTTAGTTGATTAGGATCACGTGATCACTTAGATGATTAGAGGGATGTCTATCTAAGTGGGAGTTCTTAAGTAATATGATTAATTGAACTTCAATTTATCATGAACTTAGTCCTGATAGTATTTGCATATCTATGTTGTAGATCAATAGCTCGCGATGTTGTTCCCCGTTTATTTTTGATATGTTCCTAGAGAAAAATAAGTTGAAAGATGTTAGTAGCAAAGATGCGGACTAGCTCCGTGATCTGAGGATTATCCTCATTGCTGCACAGAAGAATTATGTCCTTCATGCACTGCTAGGTGACAGAACTATTGCAGGAGCAGATGCAGACGTTATGAACGTTTTGACAAAAGCTCGGTATGATGACTACTTGATAGTTTAGTGCACCATGCTTTACAGCTTAGAACCGGGACTTCAAAAACATTTTGAACGCCATGGAGCATATAAGATGTTCCAAGAGTTGAAATTGGTATTTCATACTCATGCCCGTGTCGAGAGGTATGAGACCTCTAACAGTACTTTGCCTACAAGATGGAGGAGAATAGCTCAACCAGTGAGCATGTGCTCAGATTGTCTGGGTACTACAAATTGCTTGAATCAAGTGGGAGTTAATCTTCGAGATAAGATAGTAATTGACAAAGTTCTCTAGTCACTATCACCAAGTTACTAGAACTTCGTGATGAACTATAATACGCAAGGGATGACGAAATAAATTCCCAAGCTCTTCGCGATGCTAAAATCGGCGAAGGTAGAAATCAAAGAAAAACATCAAGTGTTGATGGTTGACAAGAACACTAGTTTCAAGAAAAAGGGCAAAGGGAAGAAGGAGAACTTCAAGAAGAACGGCAAGCAATTTGCTGCTCAAGTGAAGAAGCCCAAGTCTGGACCTAAACCTGAGACTAAGTGCTTCTACTGCAAAGGGACTGGTCACTGAAAGCGGAACTACCCCATGTATTTGGCGGATAAGAAGGATGGCAAAGTGAACAAAGCTATATTTTATATACATGTTATTGATGTATACTTTACTAGTGTTCATAGCAACCCCTCGGTATTTGATACTGGTTACAGTTGCTAAGAGTAGTAACTCGAAACGGGAGCTGCAGAATGAACAGAGACTAGTAAAGGGTGAAGTGACGATGTGTGTTGGAAGTGGTTCCAAGATTGATATGATCATCATCGCGCACTCCCTATACTTTCGGGATTAGTGTTAAACCTAAATAAAAATGTTATTTGGTGTTTGCGTAGAGCATGAATATGATTTGATCATGTTTATTGCAATACGGTTATTCATTTAAGTTAGAGAATAATTGTTGTTCTGTTTACATGAATAAAACCATCTATGGTCATACACCCAATGAAAATGGTTCGTTGGATCTCGATCGTAGTGATACACATATTCATAATATTGAAGCCAAAAGATGCAAAGTTAATAATGATAGTGCAATTTATTTGTGGCACTGCTGTTTAGGTCATATTGGTGTAAAGCGCATGAAGAAACTCCATCCTGATGGGCTTTGGAATCACTTGATTATGAATCACTTGATGCTTGCGAACCATGCCTCATGGGCAAGATGACTAAGACTCCGTTCTCCGGAACAATGGAGCGAGCAACAAACTTGTTGGAAATAATACATACTGATGTATGCAGTCCGATGAGTGTTGAGGCTTGCGGCAGGTATCATTATTTTCTGACCTTCACAAATGATTTGAGCAGATATGGGTACATCTACTTGATGAAACACAAGTCTGAAACATTTGAAAAGTTCAAAGAATTTCAGAGTGAAGTGGAGAATCATCGTAACAAGAAAATAAAAGTTTCTACGATATGATCGCAGAAGTAAAAATATTTGAGTTAACGAGTTTGGCCTTCAGTGAAAACAATGTGAAATAGTTTCACTACTCACGCCACCTGGAACACCACAGCGTAATGGTGTGTCCGAACGTCGTAACCGTACTTTATTAGGGATGGTGCGATCTATGATGTCTCTTACCGATCTACCACTATCGTTTTGGGGTTATGCATTAGAGACAGCTACATTCACGTTAAATAGGGCACCATCTAAATCCATGGAGATGACCCGTATGAACTGTGGTTTGGCGATAAACCTAAGCTGTCGTTTCTTAAAGTTTGGGACTGCGATGCTTATGTGAAAAAGTTTCAACATGATAAGCTCGAACCCAAATCGGAGAAGTAAATCTTCATAGGATACCCAAAAGAAATTGCTGGGTACACCTTCAATCACATATCCGAAGGCAATATATTCGTTGCTGAGAATGGATCCTTTCTAGAGAAGGAGTTTCTCTCGAAAGAAGTGAGTGGGAGGAAAGTAGAACTTGATGAGGTAATTGTACCTTCTCTTGAATTGGAAAGTAGCTCATCACTGAAATCAGTTCCAGTGATGCCTACACGAATTAGTGAGGAAGTTAATGATGATGATCATGAAACTTCAGATCAAGTTACTACCGAGCCTCGTAGGTCAACCAGAGTAAGATCCGCACCAGAGTGGTACGGTAATCCTATTCTGGAAGTCATGTTACTAGACCATGACGAACCTGCGAACTATGAGGAAGCGATGATGAGCCCAGATTCCACAAAATGGCTTGATGCCCTGAAATCTGAGATAGGATCCATGTATGAAAACAAAGTATGGACTTTGGTGGAATTGCCCGATGATCGGCAAACCATTGAGAATAAATGGATCTTCAAGAGGAAGACAGACATTGATAGTAGTGTTACTATCTACAAAGCTCGAATTGTCGCAAAAAATGTTTTCGACAAGTTCAAGATGTTGAATACAATGAGATTTTCTCACTTGTATCGATGCTTAAAAGTTTGTCCGAATCATGTTAGCAATTGCCGGATTTTATGAAATTTGGCAAATGGATGTGAAACCTGCATTCCTTAATGGATTTCTTAAAAAAGAGTTGTATATGATGCAACCAGAAGGATTTGTCGATCCTAAAGGTGCTAACAAAGTGTGCAAAGCTCTAGCAATCCATCTATGGACTGGTGCAAGCATCTCGGAGTTGGAATATACGCTTTGATAAGTTGATCAAAGCATATTGTTTTATACAGACTTGCAGTGAAGCCTGTATTTACAAGAAAGTGAGTGGGAGCACTACAACCTTTCTGATAAGTATATGTGAATGACATATTGTCGATCGGAAATGATGTAGAATTTTCTGGAAAGCATAAAGGAGTGTTTGAAAGGAGTTTTTCAAAGAAAGACCTCGGTGAAGCTGCTTACATATTGAGCATCCAGATCTATAGAGATAGATCAGGACGCTTGATAAGTTTTTTCAATGAGTACATACCTTGACAAGATTTTGAAGTAGTTCAAAATGGAACAGTCAAAGAAGGAGTTCTTGCCTGTGTTGCTAGGTGAGAAGTTGAGTAAGACTCAAAACCCGACCACGGCAGAAAATAGAAAGAGAATGAAAAGTCATTCCCTATGCCTCAGTCATAGGTTCTATAAAGTATGCTATGATATGTACCAGATCTATTGTATACCCTGCCCTGAGTTTGGCAAGGGAGTACAATAGTGATCTTGGAGTAGATCACTGGACATTGGTCAAAATTATCCTTAGAGGACTAAGGAAATATTTCTCAGTTATGGAGGTGATAAAGAGTTCGTTGTAAAAAGTTACGTCGATGCAAACTTTGACACCGATCTAGATGACTCTGAGTCTCAATCTGGATACATATTGAAAGTGGGAGCATTTAGCTAGAATAGCTCCGCGCAGAGCATTTTAGCCATAGAATATTTGCAAAATACATACGGCTCTGAATGTGGCAGACCCGTTGACTAAACTTCTCTCACAAGCAAAACATGATCACACCTTAGTACTCTATGGGTGTTAATCACATAGCGATGTGAACTAGATTATTGACTCTAGTAAACCCTTTGGGTATTGGTCACATGACGATGTGAAATATGGGTGTTAATCACATGGTGATGTGAACTATTGGTGTTAAATCACATGGCGATGTGAACTAGATTATTGACTCTAGTGCAAGTGGGAGACTGAAGGAAATATGCCCTAGAGGCAATAATAAAGTTATTATTTATTTCCTTATTTCATGATAAATGTTTATTATTCATGCTAGAATTGTATTAACCGGAAACTTGATACATGTGTGAATACATAGACAAAACATAGTGTCACTAGTATGCTTCTACTTGACTAGCTCATTGAATCAAAGATGGTTAAGTTTCCTAGCCATAGACATGAGTTGTCATTTGATTAACGGGATCACATCATTAGAGAATGATGTGATTGACTTGACCCATTCCGTTAGCTTAGCACTTGATCGTTTAGTATGTTGCTATTGCTTTCTTCATGACTTATACATGTTCCTATGACTATGAGATTATGCAACTCCCGAATACCGGTGGAACACTTTGTGTGCTACCAAACGTCACAACGTAACTGGGTGATTATAAAGGTGCTCTACAGGTGTCTCCGATGGTGTTTTGTTGGGTTGGCATAGATCGAGATTAGGATTTGTCACTCCGATTGTCGGAGAGGTAACTCTAGGCCCTCTCGGTAATGCACGTCACTATAAGCCTTGCAAGCAATGTAACTAATGAGTTAGTTGCGGGATGATGCATTACGGAATGAGTAAAGAGACTTGCTGGTAACGAGATTGAACTAGGTATTGAGATACCGACGATCGAATCTCGGGCAAGTAACATACCGATGACAAAGGGAACAACGTATGTTGTTATGCGGTTTGACCGATAAAGATCTTCGTAGAATATGTGGGAGCCAATATGAGCATCCAGGTTCCGCTATTGGTTATTGACCGGAGATGTGTCTCGGTCATGTCTACATAGTTCTCGAACCCGTAGGGTCCGCACGCTTAAAGTTCGATGACGATCGGTATTATGAGTTTATGTGTTTTGATGTACCGAAGGTAGTTCGGAGTCCCGGATATGATCATGGACACGACGAGGAGTCTCGAAATGGTCGAGACGTAAAGATCGATATATTGGATGACTATGTTCGGACACCGTAAGTGTTTCGGGAGGTTTCGGACATTTACCGGAGTACCGGGGGGTTACCGGAACCCCCCGGGGAGTATATTGGGCCTAATGGGCCATAGTGGGAGAAGAGGAGGGGCGGCCAGGGCAGCCGCGCGCCCCCTCCCCCTCTAGTCCGAATTGGACAAGGAGTGGGCGGTGCCCCCCTTTTTCCTTCTCCTCCTCTCTCCCTTCCTTCCCTTCTCCTACTCCAACAAGAAAAGGAGGAGTCCTACTCTCGATGGGAGTAGGACTCTCCCCTTGGCGCACCCTCCTTGGCCGGCCGCCTCTCCCCCCTTGCTCCTTTATATACGGAGGCAGGGGGGCACCTCTAGATACACAAGTTGATCTGTTGATCTCTCTTAGCTGTGTGCGGTGCCCCCCTCCACCATATTCCACCTCGGTCATATTGTAGCGGTGCTTAGGCGAAGCCCTACGTCGGTAGCAACATCATCACCGTCATCACGCCGTCGTGCTGATAGAACTCTCCCGTGAAGCTCTGCTGGATCGAAGTTCGCGGGACGTCATCGAGCTGAACGTGTGCTGAACTCGGAGGTGCCGTACGTTCGGTACTTGGATCGGTCGGATCGTGAAGACGTACAACTACATCAACCGCGTTGTGCTAACGCTTCCACTTTCGGTCTATGTAAGTGCATCTAGTGCCCCTTAGTGATTTTGGTGTATTGAAGACTTATAGGTTAAGGGACTAATGTGTTTATGAGTGTACACAGGTCTATAAGTCTATGAGGAGTTTTATATTTACAGAGAAAGTCGACCCCTAAAAATGAAGTTCTTCGACTGAAGACTTTCTGAAGACTTTGAAAGTGAGGAAATGGGTGTGACCTTGAAGACTTGGTATTCATTTGAGGAACATGAAGCGTGAAGACTTCTGTTTTCGTAGTTTCATTTTCTCTTTCTTGAGTCATAGGAAACACAGTACTGTTAAAGGGGGTCGAGGAAATACTAAGGAAAAATTTCCATGTGATGCTCAACTCAAAATCCTACACCTACCAATCCCTTCGAGTGAAGCCATTGGAAATCTCATACAGTTCAGTCATATTCTTCAGTGACAGAGGCGAAGTTCTTCTGGTCTCTGAGGAATTTGTTCTGACTGAGGAGTTAGGAATTCGCCTGCGCGGATTGCCTACACAGTGAGGAACATGATAGCCCTGAGGAATTTGATACTCAAATTTCCGACCGTTGTTGTGCTATGCGCCAGCTGTCCCAAAATATCTACCCACCTAACGGTCATATCATTGAAGGGCATTTATGTCTTATCATGTCGGGCTGCTCCCTAGGCTATAAATAGCCGCCCCCTACAACCACTAGCTGGTTGGCTGCTCCGAGAGAAACTGACATTTGTCATTTGAGAGCATCCCATCCTCCGAGGACTTTGAGCTAAAATCATCAAGTGAGGAAAACCCAAACCCAAACACTGACAAACCCAAAGTGATTGAGCATCACTAAAGAGATTGATCCTACGTGGATCCGACGCTTGTTACCTTTGAAGACTGTGCTTCTTCCAGACGGTTAGGCGTCATGGTCTAGAGCATCCAAGAGGAATTGTGGATCGCCGAGTGACCGAGTTTGTGAAGGTTCGGAAGTCACCTGAAGACTTACCACGAGTGATTGGACGAGGTCTGTGTGACCTTAGTTCAAGGAGAATATGGTGAGGACTGTGTGTCCGGGACTGTGTGTCCTCAGGTTTAAATACCTAGCCGCTCCAACTAGATGTACAACTGAGACAACAGTTGGAACTGGTCTACCAAATCATTGTCTTCACCAAGCCAACTGGTTCTATTTCCTCAACTCTTCCATTTCCTCATTACTGTGTTGTGCGCTTGTCATATCTGTGTTTGAAGACTTTGACTGAAGACTTTCTCAATTTCCTCAGTTCAATTTCTTCAGTCTGTTTGTCTTCATCCTGTGTTATCCTGTGTTTACGCTTTCTGTACTCTGTGCCTGTCTTCATTTCATCATGATGACCATGCTTGTTTCCTGTTATGTTTACTTCTGAGTACTTATTCCGCTGCAAGTAGTTCTTCGTTAAGGAATTTCCTCACCCGCTAATTCCTCAGTGAAGAATTCATAAAAATCGCCTATTCACCCCCCTCTAGTCGATATAATGCACTTTCAATTGGTATCAGAGCAAGGTACTCCCTTGTTCTGTGTGATTTTGGTTTAATCGCCTGGAGTTTTAGTTATGTCGACCGCAGGTATGAAGAAAGTGACATGCCCCATCTTTGACGGTCATGATTATCCCAAGTGGAAGGCCATGATGAGGAAGCGCCTCATGGCACTGAACAGCGAGCTGTGGACCATCACTGAGATTGGTCTTACCGATCTATGCAAGATGGCAGACACTAATGATATTCGCAAGTACACTCGAGTTGACATTATGGCGAAGGATATCATCTGTTCCTCCCTATCTAGAGATGAATTCAGGCGCATTATGCATCTTTGCAATGTGAAGCTTATCTGGGACCGAATCTCTGACGTCTATGAAGGTCATCGAACTTGTCATGATCCCTGGTTTGAGGATTTCAAGGAATCACTCAAAACGATGACTTTCAAACCTGGACCATCATCTTCTGCACCATGCCTCATGGCAAATGGTGCCAAGGTAACCGAATGTTCCTCATCCGAGTCTAGTGATGATGAATCTAATGATGATTTTGGACCTAGCTATACCAAGCTTGTTTGTATTTCCACTAAACAACAAAAGGCCTTGGAAAAGGTTCAAAACATGCTAGACAAAAGTGATGATATGTTGGGTGAAGAAATGGATCACACTAAAACCTTGACTGAAAATCTTCAGAGACTTCAGACTAGGTTTGACAACCTTCAAGGTCATCATAACACTCTCTTATCTGATCATGAGAAGCTTTCTTATGAATTTATTCAAAGAAAGCAAGATCTTGAGAAGCTAAGAGTGAGTTATGAAGATCTTCAGAAGGAGCGCGATTCATTACTTGCTCAACAAATCAGCGCTGCTCAGGAAGAATTTGTTCCTCCGTGTTTGAAATGCATTGAACGTGAATCTGCTAATTCTGCACCTGAATGTTCAAATGCTTCTAATGCTACAAATTCTTCAACTGTCTCTGCTATCACTAATTCCTCATCTGAGGACATTGCTAGTATCACTAACGATGCAGGGCTAAAGGAATTATACATGACAGGCATGTACAAAAGCCTCAAAGGGCATCAGACTCTTTGTGATGTGCTTAAAAAGAAGATCCTCAAGAGGGACCCTAGGAAAGAGGGTATTGCCTTTGAGAGGAAACTCAATGCTGATGGTATATATTGGAAGCATGAGCAGTACCCCAAAACCTCGTGGGTTGCTGCAAAGGGACCTCCAGTTGATCCATCTAATGTATCTGGCTTTGCATGTGAATCGTCTCATTCTTCTGATGAGTCATTTGATTCCAACTATAAACTGTTTAAAAATCAGAAGGGTGAAGTATTTGCTAGATATGTTGGCACTAACTGCAGAAACGGTTCTCCTATGAACAAAATCTGGGTTCCCAAAAGGTGCCTTGAAAGTCTTCAGGTGAATGTCCTCATGACACCACCTGCGAAGAATAGGAACCCCAGATCAAATTCTTCACATGGACCAAATTCTTCATATGGATCCAAGTCCTCATACGGATCGAATTCCTCACGTGGATCATATTCCTCAAAAGGATCAAAGTCCTCATATGAATATCATCGTGCAAACAACTCTGTCTCGCAGGGAAGAGCTAAGGGCTATGAATATGAGCATTATTCTTCTAACCATTATGTTCATAAGTCCTCGAAGAATTTCTCTGCTTATTCATATGCTTATCCTAACCCCTCTTATGTGAAACGAAATGGATTGGCTTCTATGCCACCTTTCTCGTATGGAGCTCGCAGAGTGATGAACTCTTTGCCACCCCTTCAGATGTGGGTGGTGAAGAAAAAGGACTAATCTCTTATGCAGGGTTAGGTCTCCAGACGTGCTCAAACGTCTGAAGAATTTGCTGGAGACCTGAAAAATGCCTGAAAGGACGCAGGCTAATCATGAAGAAATGAACTTTCATTTCTCACGTCCTCATACTGCTTTATCTGTTGCATTGCTTGATGAAATTGATCTGATGAATTGTGATGTCATATTCTTCACTGATGAAGTATATGAAGTTCGTAAGCTGCACTAATTCATCTGCAGGATGATCAACCCAAAGCCACTGAGTGGGTCCTCGATAGTGGATGTACAAATCACATGACTGGTGACAAGAATCTATTGATGGATGCTCCCTTATCACCATCGCATCTGAAGCATATCATCTTCGCTGACAAAGGAAAAAGTCAGGTATTGGGTCTAGGTAAGGTTGCGATCATAAAGGATCGACACATGGACAAAGTCATGCTTGTCGAGTCCTTAGGATACAACCTCATGTCTGTCTCAATGCTTTGCGATCTCGATATGGTTGTTGTCTTTGGCAAGTATCGTTGTGCTGTGGTTATGGAAGCTGACAATTCCAAAGTCTTTGATGGCTTTAGGAGAGGAGACTTGTATATTGTTGATTTCTCTACAGGACCGCAACCAGCCGTGTGCCTACTTGCAAAAGCTTCAGAAGGCTGGCTATGGCATCGACGACTTGGTCATGCAGGCATGAGGAATTTGCACACGGTTGCAAAGAAGAAGCACGTCATTGGCATTGAGAATGTCAAATTCCTCAAGGATCACTTATGCGGAGCCTGTGAAGCTGGAAAGATGACCAAGGCTAAGCATCCAGCGACGACTATCATGACCACTACTAGACCATTCGAATTGCTTCACATGGACCTCTTTGGTCCAAATCATTACTCAGCAGTCACAAATGATGCATCTCTCTATGGCTTTGTTATTGTTGATGATTACTCTCGTTACACATGGGTACACATTGTTACTTACAAACATGAAGTGCAAGAAGTCTTCAAACGATTTTCCTCGAGGGCTTCAACCAACTTTGGTGTGAAGATCAAGCACATCAGAAGTGACAATGGAACTGAGTTCAAGAATTCTGGTCTTGATGACTATCTTGATGAACTTGGTATTACTCATGAGTTATCTGCTCCTTACACTCCTCAGCAGAATGGCGTCGTGGAGCACAAGAACAGAACTCTTGTTGAGATGGCTCGCACTACGCTTGATGAGTACAAGACGCCTCGTCACTTCTATATTGAGGCAATTTATACTGCGTGCCACATCATCAACAGGGTATATCTTCACAAATTCTTCAAGAAGACTGCCTATGAACTACTCACTAACAAGAAACCCAATGTGAGCTATTTCAAAGTCTTCGGTGCTAAATGATGGATTAGAGATCCTCATCACAACTCTAAATTTGCACCAAAAGCACATGAAGGTTTCATGCTTGGTTACGGAAAGGACTCGCACACCTACAGAGTTTTCAACAACGTTCTTCACAAGGTGTCGAAACTGTAGATGTGTGGTTCGATGAAACTAATGGCTCACAAAGAGAGCACCTACCTTCTGTGATAGATGAACCAGCACCTGAGGAATCTATCAAGTTCAAGGCTACTGAGGATGTCATTCCTACCGAAGAATCTGCTGAAGAATTCATTCCAGAACGTGAAGAATGTCGAGCTAATGCACCTGAAGAAAATGCTGAAGAAAATGGTGCTGAAGAAAATGCTGATAAATTCCTCGACGACAACCAGCTCATCTTCGCGTTGCAAAAGAAGTGCAAGTTGAAAAGATCATCGATGACATTGAAGCACCAGGTCCTCTCACACGCTCAAAAGCTTCACATTTATCTAACTTTTGTGGGCACTATGCTTTTGTCTCTATCACATAGCCCACTAAGGTAGATGAAGCATTTCTAGAGCCTGAGTGGATTCAGGCCATGCAAGAAGAATTACATCAATTCGAGCTCAACAACGTCTGGGAACTGGTTAAACATCCAGATCCTCGCAAGCACAATATCATTGGCACAAAGTGGATCTACCGCAGCAAGCAAGATGAAAATGGCCTTGTGGTGAGGAATAAGGCACGGCTTGTAGCTCAAGGCTACACACAGGTTGAAGGAATTGATTTCGATGAAACTTTTGCACCTATTGCTAGACTTGAAGCTATTCGCATATTACTTGCTTATGCTAACCATCATGATATCACTTTATATCAAATGGATGTGAAAAGTGCATTCCTCAATGGTAAGCTTGAGGAAGAAGTATATGTTGCTCAACCCCCAGGTTTTGAAGATCCAAAGCATCCTGACAAAGTCTTCAGACTCAGTAAGGCCCTCTATGGCCTCAAGCAGGCCCCTCGGGCATGGTATGATACTTTGAAGGAATTCCTCATGAAGAAAGTCTTCAAACCCGGTTCACTCGACCCTACTCTTTTCACTAAATCTTATGATGAATATCAAATGTCTATGATGGGAGAATTGAAATTCTTCTTAGGTCTTCAAATTCGTCAACAGCGCAATGGCATATTCATATCTCAGGAGAAATACCTCAAGGATGTACTGAGGAAATTTGGCATGCAAGATTGCAAAGGCGTCAAAATTCCGATGCCCACAAATGGCCATCTGTGCACTGATGAAAATGATATTGACTTCGATCAAAAGGTATACCGCTCCATGATTGGTTCTTTATTGTATTTATGTGCATCTAGGCCAGATATAATGCTTAGTGTTTGCATGTGTGCCCGATTTCAAGCTACACCGAAGGAATCACACCATAAGGCTGTGAAGCATATTCTTCGATATCTAGCTCACACACCAACACTTGGATTATGGTACCCCAAGGGCTCGGCTTTTGATCTCATTGGATATTCTGACTCTGACTATGTTGGTGATCGTGTGGACCGCAAGTCAACATCTGGTACATGTCATTTCCTCGGACGATCTTTGGTCTGTTGGTCCTCGAAGAAGCTGAGTACATTGCTGCTGGTTCTTGCTGTGCTCAATTGCTGTGGATGAAGCAAACTCTCAAGGACTACGGCATCAACGTGAAGAATGTGCCTCTCTTCTGTGAGAATGAGAGTGCCATCAAGATTGCTCACAACCCAGTTCAGCACTCGAAGACAAAGCACATTCAGATTCATCATTATTTTCTTCGCGATCATGTGTTGAAGGGCGACATTTCTATTGAGCATGTGAAGACTGAAGAACAGCTAGCCGATATCTTCACAAAGCCCTTGGATGAGAAGAGATTTAGCAAGTTGCGCTGTGAGCTAAATATCTTAGAATCTTCGAATGTTCTTTGAAAAGGACACTGATCCTAACACTTATGCAAAATTGATGACTTAGATGTGCAACACATGAAGAAACGTTTTTCTTCAATCAATGAAGAATAACACTCTAAGTGTGAAGAAATTAACGAAGAATTTGATTCTCAGAACCCTACGACAATTGTACGCGGTGTCTGAAATCATCATTCTTATACGGTGGGTCATGCCACCACCAAAGTTGAAAATCTTCAATTTGAGTTTTTCCTCAGTTTTGAAATTCCTCAGTTGTTCATTTTCTTCAACTTTGCAAAATCTTCATTGTTTCCGTCGATTTTCCTCATTGGCTATATATATATATGAGTTTATGTCCTCTACAGCATTCACTTATGGCTAATTCTTCAAGTTGTGATTTCTGCTAAGTGAATGTGATCGGACCCTTCCCCCTCTATGCTAAACTCAACCCAATCTATTCACAAATTCTTCATGTGCGTTCTATTAGAAACTCGTTCAAAATCTTCACTGTGTCCTTGTCAGCTGAAGAATTTGCGAACGGAACTTTTAACTTATCTTATCCAAATTTTCGGCTTTGCCGCTCAAACCGTTCCGCATCCCACGAAATACTTATCTATTCACCCACGATCTAACACGATCTCCACTTCTCAGTACGTGAGTGACACATGTCAAGCGAATGAGAAGGGTCAGGGGCACGTTCGTCCAAAATCTTTGGGCGAACAGTTTTTCACCGTGGCTATAAATACCCCCTCTCCCCTTCCTCACTTCCTTTACTCCGCTCGACCTCTCTCCAGCTCGAGCTTCTCAAACCCTAGCGCCGCCGCTACTATCGTCACCGGTGAGGAAGAGCTTCATTGCCTCGACCTCGTCGCCGCCGTACTCGCGCCGGCCGCGGATTTCTTCACTCCGCCGCCGCCGTAGTTGTCTTCCTCCGCCAAGTTAGGGCGTGGAAGATCTGCATTGACGAACTTCACATCTCCACATCCCAGTTCGTCGTGTTCTTCGTTCAGGGTAATTAAAAGTTACTTTTACTGCCCTCTTTAATTCAAATGATTTCTACAAAGTCTTCAAATGTCTTTATTCTTCAAATTCTTCACACACTAAACACCTCACATGTCATCTGTTCTTGATTCATTTCTCTAAGCAATAAATTTTCTTCAAGATTCCTCAATTGTGTGGATCTTCGATCTATACAACTCTGGAACCTAAGACAAAGAACGCTTAGTGAAATTCTTCAAGACTCATCTGGTCAAATTCCTCAAACTTGTTCTTTTTGAAAAACTTCTGAGAACGCATATGACCTCTCCAAATTCCTCGCAACTATACTCTGTTCACAGGTACTCATGTCTGCTGCTAAATCTCTAGGTTCTCATCAACTTAACTCATTTGCAGCGTTCCTCGAAGAAAAGTTGCATACTTCTTCAGAGAATTCAATTGTTCAATTCCTCATCTGAAGAAAATGGCTGATGGAAAGAAGTCACAGAAAGGAGGAAAGAGGCCTGAGGTCAACACTACATTTGAAATCCCTGAGGACATCTATGCTGGGTACTGCACACCCCCTGAGGAAGATAAAAATCAGCGCAAGGTGCGCATTCAGAAGATAGAGAGGAGATGGGAAAGAGAGTGGTGGGAGTACAGGTATGTGACTCCCAAGTACATGAAGAAGTTCGCACTCAATCCTCCATGCCCAAGACCTCCGTTGGCACCTGGCCAAGAAGCTGATCTCACCAGCCTCAAGCGTGGTGAGGATTATCCTGATGAATGGGCCAAGCGCCAGGCCAAGCTGGCTAGACAAGCCAGAGAAGTAGTGAGGAAATTCAATGAAGACTCTGCTGCTGCAGTTGCCGTTGAGGCCTCTATCAAGCCGAAGAAATCCATTGCAAAGAAGCCTGCGCGTAAGCCAAGTGCTTCACCTTCAATGCCCTCACGGCCAGAATCCTCAAAGCCCTCACGGCCAATTCCTCACGCTGCTCCTGCTCCTCCAAAATCCTCAGCTCCTTCGCATAAGTCCTCAGCTGCTCCGACCAAATCCTCAGCACCTGTGCATCTTGCCACGTGCCAAAGGACTACAGGCATCTCTATTGCCTCAGGAGCTTCAGCTCGTTCCTCAGCTGCTCCAAATTCTTCAACAGGACCCTCTCTGTTGAAGACAAAGACCACTGCTGGACGAGGTTCTCGCCCAAGTCCTCACAAGAAGCAGGTCGCCTTCCAAGTACCGTCTGAAGAAGACGAAGCTGATGATGAAGAACTTGCTGAAATCATCAGAGATAGGCAAGTCAGGGCCGCTAGAGCCAAGGGCACAAATGTGCCTCTGCTTTTGGATCCAAAGTTGATCCTCGACTACATTGATCTCTGGCACAAGGATCCAAACACTCCTATGCCTGACTTCGAGCTGACTCCTGGCCAAAATCATATGCTGACTGCCTTCATCCAAGAAGAGAAATGGAAATTTGAGAAGGCCAGGCAGATCAAGAAAGCGCAGTACAGGAAGGAGAAATTCTTGAAGAACAACGTTGTCTCTATGACAACTGATGATCTAGTGAAGATCCAGTCTGAAATCAAAGTCCTCAGCGATGATTTCAATGCTTACTATGCTGATTGGCAAGGAGCCAAGGTCAGGTTTGTTAAACTGACTGAGAAGTTCACCTCCAATGTTGCAGCCCCATCGCAACAAGAAATTCCTCAAAGTGAAGCATCTGCTCAGCCAACTGAAGAACATGCCAGCACCACTGATGACATTCAGGCTACTGAACAAAATGTGAGTTCCAGGGCTGATGACTGCATTCCAGCCCCTGATGAAATAGCCAGGGCATCCACTAGTGGTGCGCCTGAAGAAAATGAAGAGGAGGGCAACTGCATCAGTTGTGCCTGAAGAAAATCAACCACATTCCTCTGCTCCTCCTGCGCCTACCCCAACTCCAATTCTTCCATCTGCTTCAGATGTGAAGAAGACCAAGGCTGCAGAGCGTGCAGTAGTGAAGAAAAGGAAAGCATCAGCTTCATCAGATTCTTCAGCTCCGAAGAAGATGAAGAAATTGACCAGCTCAGTTGCAAACCCCATTGATGTTGTTCCGATCTCAACCATGCCATCAAAGGACCTTGTTCCTTTTGATGAAGAATATGTGATCCCTAGCGGATCAGATGAAGAAAATCCTTCTGCTGCTTCGTCAGAGCAGATGGATGAAGAAATTGAAGTGGATGAAATCCCTTCAACTCCAGCTGTTTCCTCGCCTATGCCTCAGTTTACTGCTGAAGAGGCTGGCGTTGAAGAAATAGAAGATGAAGACATCGACATTGGTTGTACCACACCAGTGATGAATGATGACTTTTGGGAAAGTCAGCACCCCAATTCTCCACTCTTCACACCTTTACAGCAAATTCCTCAGTCCCCTGTTGCTACTGAAGTACAAATGGGATCTGATGAAGCTCATGCAACCCCATCTGTCCATGAAGAAATTCCAGCCAGTAGTGCTGAAGAAAATGTACATGAAGAATTGAAGACCCAGGCTGCCACTGAAGAGGAACCAGAAATTCCTCAGCCTGAAGAACCTGAGATTGCGATTCCTGGGGTTGTAATGCAACTGACTGACACTCCTCTATCCAAACCAAAGGATCCATTCTCAAGGAAGCAAAAATTCAAGGCTAATGATTTCTTCGGCGAGCACGTATCCTTCACTGATTACAACCCCTATGACTCTGCTCGCATTAGGAAGAGGCGTTTCTGGACTGCCAGCCAGGCAAATTTTTATTCCTCAGTGCTGTTCAACAAAGACAAAGTCTTCGATCATGAGCACATTCCTCACGTGGATATGGAATCTCTGCCGTGCTTCGTGCCAGTCCTCAGTGTTCTTCACGACGCTGGGTTGTTAAATTTTGGCACTGATATATGTGATTGGAATGAAGAGCTCATTCTTCAATTTTATGCAACTCTGCACATCACCGGAGAGTCTGAAGATGTGAATTCATGGGTACTGCACTGGATGTCTGAAAATACTCACTACAAGGCACCAGCTACTGAATTTCTTCGTGCTTTGCCTCTCAGTCCTCCCCTTGAAGATGATCGTGAAGACGTACGACTACATCAACCGTGTTGTTCTAACGCTTCCGCTTTCGGTCTATGTAAGTGCATCTAGTGCCCCTTAGTGATTTTGGTGTATTGAAGACTTATAGGTTAAGGGACTAAAGTGTTTATGAGTGTACACAGGTCTATAAGTCTATGAGGAGTTTTATATTTACAGAGAAAGTCGACCCCTAAAAATGAAGTTCTTCGACTGAAGACTTTGGATTTCTGAAGACTTTCTGAAGACTTTGAAAGTGAAGATATTGGTGTGACCTTGAAGACTTGGTATTCATTTGAGGAACATGAAGCGTGAAGACTTTTGTTTTCGTAGTTTCATTTTCTCTTTCTTGAGTCATAGAAAACACCGTACTGTTAAAGGGGGTCGAGGAAATACTAAGGAAAAATTTCCATGTGATGCTCAACTCAAAATCCTACACCTACCAATCCCTTCGAGTGAAGCCATTGGAAATCTCATACAGTTCAGTCATATTCTTCAGTGACAGCGACGAAGTTCTTCTGGTCTCTGAGGAATTTGTTCTGACTGAGGAGTTAGGAATTCGCCAGTGCGGATTGCCTACACAGTGAGGAACATGATAGCCCTGAGGAATTTGATACTCAAATTTCCGACCGTTGCTGTGTTATGCGCCAGCTGTCCCAAAATATCTACCCACCTAACCGTCATATCATTGAAGGGCATTTATGTCTTATCATGTCAGGTTGCTCCCTAGGCTATAAATAGCCGCCCGCTACAACCACTAGCTGGTTGGCTGCTCCGAGAGAAACTGACATTTGTCATTTGAGAGCATCCCATCCTCCGAGGACTTTGAGCGAAAATCATCAAGTGAGGAAAACCCAAACCCAAACACTTACAAACCCAAAGTGACTAAGCATCACTGAAGAGATTGATCTTGCGTGGATCCGACGCTTGTTACCTTTGAAGACTGTGCTTCTTCCAGACGGTTAGGCGTCATGGTCTAGAGCATCCAAGAGGAATTGTGGATCGCCGAGTGACCGAGTTTGTGAAGGTTCGGAAGTCACCTGAAGACTTACCACGAGTGATTGGACGAGGTCTGTGTGACCTTAGTTCAAGGAGAATACGGTGAGGACTGTGTGTCCGGGAGTGTGTGTCCTCAGGTTTAAATACCTAGCCGCTCCAACCAGATGTACAACTGAGACAGCAGTTGGAACTGGTCTACCAAATCATTGTCTTTACCAAGCCAACTGGTTCTATTTCCTCAACTCTTTCATTTCCTCATTACTGTGTTGTGTGCTTGTCATATCTGTGTTTGAAGACTTTGACTGAAGACTTTCTCAATTTCCTCAGTTCAATTTCTTCAGTCTGTTTGTCTTCATCCTGTGTTATCCTGTGTTTACGCTTTCTGTACTCTGTGCCTGTCTTCATTTCCTCATGATGATCATGCTTGTATCCTGTTATGTTTACTTCTGAGTACTTATTCCGCTGCAAGTATTTCTTCGTTAAGGAATTTCCTCACCCGCTAATTCCTCAGTGAAGAATTCATAAAAATCGCCTATTCACCCCCCCCCCTCTAGTCGATATAACGCACTTTCAGTCTACGAGGGTACGTGGACAACACTCTCCCCTCTCGTTGCTATGCATCACCATGATCTTGCGTGTGCGTAGGAATTTTTTTGAAATTACTACGTTCCCCAACAGTTTTCTATCTACCGTGGGCCTGCAAAGTGATCCAAATCTCAGTGGTTGGGATGTCGTTTATGAAGTGCCGCAACGTGTTAGACCACCTCCCCCCCAATGAAAAGGATTATGAACCTCACATTAACCAAGACACATATGACGAAGGATAATTCTTCCAAGAAACACGTCTTTCCAAAAAACGTTTCAAGAACCGCTCTACTCCACCCCAGAACATTGAAGTAGACAATGATAGTGAATCCGACTTCACCCCTGAGCCGGAAAAAGAGCCGGAAGAAGAAGAAGTTACTGCTGCAGATGACCTGTTGATGCTTGAACGATTACGTAAAGGTGGCCTTCCACATGATGATGCATTTATTAATGATGATGATGAGCACGTCATTACCGATAGTGATGATGATGATGCTTTTATTAATGATGATGATGAGCACGTCATTACCGATAGTGATTATTAGGTATTCAAATTTTTATGTTGTACTTGATTTATTTAGTTATTTGTATGATTGTATGTTTTATATAGTTGGTATGTATAATTTTCTTACTTTGTATGATTGTTTCTTATACATAGTGCCATGGTCTTGATGTCCGTCCCCGTCGGCCCTCGCCCGCTTTATGATTCGGATGTGGTAAATTCTCTTTCATAACTATTTGTTGCATTTCGCATTTATGACAATTATGGCCATCAAGTTGACATAGAGATATTTTAATCTAGGAGGTATGTGAACCGGAATTTGAAACTGACCCTCTTGTCGAGATGTTAAATTTAGTTGAAAAAGACAATGAGTATTTGAAAGAAAAAATTAAAAGAATTGAAGAAAAGAAGATGACATTGGAGTTGTATGTTGCCGATGTCATCGATGATCACAAGATGAAGATTAATGCAATGCGCTTGAAGATGGATGCAATGCGCCTGAAGCTTAAGAAGATTAGCAAAATTTGCCATTGATAATGAGGCTTCGTATCATTATGCCGTTGGATCAATTGTTACCTTAGTTGCGATCTTCATCACATTTGTTGTGATGAGGGTAATTTTTCTCTAGTGTTTTGCTTTACAAATGGATACTTAGCTTATTTTCCTCCTAAATGGCATAATTACCTAAGTTAGACAAAAAATGAGCTATACTTAGCTTATTCAGTTCATTTATGACATACTTAGCATACTTAGGTCAAAAATGGCATGATAATCTTTGTTACCTCCAAAATGCTATAGACTTAGCTTATTTTCCTCGAAAATGACATAATAACCTTACTAAACTCCAAAATGACCTACTTACCTAGCTTAGCTCTAAAATGACCTACACTTAGCATTTTTACCTAGCTTAGCAATAAAATGGCATTTTTACCTACCTTAGTTAGAAGAAGAAGAAGATAAATAAGAGGAGAGGAGAAAAAGAAAGAGAAGAAAAAAATCTTCTTCTTCTTCTTCTAACTAGTCTTCTTCTTCTTCTTCTTCTTCTAACTTTCATCTTTCCCAATTTGCAGATTTGCTTTACATGAGGAAGCTTGGATTCATGGAGTGTACTATTCTTCTGGTGCTTCCTTGTTGTTTATGAAAACTTGTTTGGATATGTATGTCTATATGGATATGTTATTGGAAACTTGTTTCTGGTTATGTATATATGGATATGTTGGACTTTTTTGAACTATGTTGTTGGATATATATGTTGGATTTGATGAAATATGTTGTTGGACATGCTGTTATATGCTGTTGGATATGTTGGATATGTATGCATGTATATCTGTGTTTGAAACCATGTCTAATTAAATGAATTTAAATAAAAACAGGGGATATATAGCCTCTTTGCCGTTCGCTAGCAGATGGCAAAGAGCTTTGCCGTCTTCTAGCGGACGGCAAAGAGGACACGTGGCAGCTACCTGTGCAACCTGGGAACACTGGCTGCCTATTTGGTCATTTTGTCGTCTGCTAGCAGACGGCAAAGAGGGCCATCTATGCTGTCCGCTGGCAGACGGCATAGCTGGCCACGTGGTAGCTTCCCGGTGCTGGCCTAGCTAAGCTCTTTGTCGTATGTCAGCGGACGGCAACGAGCGCCGTTAACCCCCTAACGGCTCTCACCCCACCCCCACTGCCGTCCGTTATCTTTGCCGTCTGCTGGCCTCGGACGGCGGATGGCACAACCCTGTAACACCCCGCATGTAACTTGCCATATTTGTAACTCCGACTCTTGCCATTTCCGGCTATGTGCTATGATTTTCCCTCCGTTGTCGGGTTTTGTCTTTCGTTTTGTATTTTGTCATGTCATGCATTTTCATATCATGTCATCATGCGCATTGCATTCGCATACGTGTTCGTCTCATGCATCCGAGCATTTTCCCCGTTGTCCGTTTTCCAATCCGGCGCTCCTATCTCCTCCGGTGCACCCCTCTTGTTTTCTTTCGTGTGCGTGTGTCAAACTTTCTCGGAATGGACCGAGGCTTTTCAAGTGGTCTTAATATACCACCCGGAGACTACCGGTCAAGTTTCGTTCCATTCGGAGGTCGTTTGGTACTCCAACGGTTAACCGGGCATCCGCAATGTCCATTTGAGTGTCCAGCAAAAACCCCCTCTAAAACCAGCCCAAATCCCACCAAACTCTCTTCCATGCTCTAGGTCTGTCGATCACGATCGTGTGGCCGAAAACCGCACCTCATTTGGAGCCTCCTAGCTCCCTCTACCTATTTATATGTGGGCATCCCGAAAAACGCTCGCAGATCAAACCCTAACCCGCTCCTCCGCGCCGCCGGACACGTCCGCCCGGGGCCGGACATATCTCCACCGACGGCCGCGACGAATCGCGCGCCGCCACGTCATCAGCCCCGCCGCCGCCACCGCGCCGGGCCGCGGGCCCGCCGGCCCGCACCGCCACCGCGCGCGCCTCCCGCGCCGGCCGCCACCGCCGCCATCGCCAGCCGCCGCCGCCGCCATCGCCGCCCCGCTGCCGCCGCCGCGCCGCCGGAGCTCCGCCGCCGGCGCCCCTCCTCCGGCCACCCGAGGCGCCACCTCCGGCCTCCTTCTCCTCCCTCCGGCCCCCTCGCCGCAGCCTCCTTCTTCCTCCCACCGGCGAGCGCCATCGACCGGAGCAGGAGCCCGAGCCCTCACGGCCAGATCCGATCGGTAACAGTGGCGTTGACCTTTTCCCTGACCTTTTTTTTCTCCAAGTCATTGTAGTTCAACAGCAAGTGCCTCTGTTCGTATAGCTATAACTCCGTGCATGAAGCTCCGATTCGCGCGTGTAATATGTCAAATTGTTCGTCTCGTGATGATCTTCATTTTGTTCAATTGCACCATGTTCATTAGAGGTCATCTTGATGCCCAAAGCTCTGTTGGAAGAGGGCTAGTTGCTGTTATTCTCTGGTTCTTAGCAGAACTTGGAGATTTGTCATTTTTGTATCATTTAATCTGTGCATCTTTTGAGCATGAGCTCTACATGTGTTTTAAAGTATGCCATGCCATCTTTCCAGTGGTGTAGTCCATGTATTTTTGTGATCTCTGTGGGACTAGCACAAGCATGCAAAGTAGGCCCCGTAATATTTCTGATTTCAGAGACTTAGTGATTTCTCCAAGTCCTTGTCTGCTGTAATTTTGTTGCCATGTAAACATGATGCTACAGAGAGATCCATGCATATTTTGGAGATGTTCAGTAAGGATGTTTTGTATCTATAGTTGTAATTGATCCATTACTGCAATTGTTTGCAATTATTGAGTGCCATAGCATGACTCAATCTTGCTCTACTTTTGCTATAAAATATTTCTGGCAGATTCTTAATTGTGCCAAGCTTATTGTAGTTGATCCATACATGCTATGCAATTGTTCTTACCATGCTTAGCTTCATAAATATGCCATCTTGCTGTAGGTATGCTTGGTTTGTCATGCATTGCTATGTAGTGAGTGCATCAAGCTCACAAAGAGGCCTACATATTATTATTTCTGCCATGCTCTGTTTTCTGCCAAGTCTGGAACCTGATAACGAAACTTGCTATGTTTACATGCTTGCCATCATATCTTCTGGTCCTTTTTGGCTTATGGTCAGTAAGGGACTTTTGTCATGTGCTTTTAATAGAACACTACCATGCCTTGTTTTGCTATGTTGAGTTCCTGCAGCATGTTGATTTCGTGCTCTGAACATTGCTACCTGATGCTGTTTACTGCCATGTCCAGTTTTTCACCAAGTCTGTGAACCTGTAATCTTTTGCACTTTTGCCATGCTTGTTTGAGCTTGATATGTTGTGATCTAGCCATAGCTCAGTGTTCATATTTTGTCAAGCATCTCCTGTAGATTACTGCCATGTGCTTTGTTGCTATGTTGGGGTGCTGTAGCATTGTTGCTTGTTGCATTTTAAGTGCTATCTTGCTGTTAATCGCAGATTCGTGTCATTCTTGTTTTGCTTGCCATTTGCAAACCGTGCATCCGATTCCGGTGATCTTTATATCGATTCCGACCGAAATCATCTCACCTTTCCAGTGGCATGCTTGGTTTGCCAAGTTACTGCCATGTTCATCATTTTCCTTCCGGAGCACGCATAGGCATCGCATATCATATCTTGCATATCATACATGTTTTGCATCATGTTGCTTGTGCATTTCTCGTTGTTGATTGTGGTTCCGTTTGTTTGTGTTCTTGTCTTGGGTAGAGCCGGGAAACGAGTTCGTGAACGAGGAACCTGTCGAGTACGCTTACGAGGATCAAGCTTTTGACAACTCTGAGAACCTTGCAGGCAAGATGACCACCCCTCGAAATCACTTCTATCTTTGCTATGCTAGTTGTTCGCTCTATTGCCATGCTCCGCTACCTATCACTTGCTATATCATGTCTCCCATTTTAGCCATGTCAGCCTCTAACCATCCCTTCCTAGCAAACCGTTGTTTGGCTAAGTTACCGCTTTTGCTCAGCCCTTCTTATAACGTTGCTAGTTGCAGGTGAAGTTGAAGTTTGTTTCATGTCGGAACATGGATATGTTGGGATATCACAATATCTCTTATTTAATTAATGCATCTATATATATTTGGTAAAGGGTGGAAGGCTCGGCCTTATGCCTGGTGCTTTGTTCCACTCTTGCCGCCCTAGTTACTGTTATACCGGGATTATGTTCCTTGAGTTTGCGTTCCTTACGCGGTCGGGTGATTTATGGGACCCCTTGATAGTTCGCCTTGAATAAAACTCCTCCAGCAAGGCCCAACTTTGGTTTTACCATTTGCTACCTAAGCCTTTTCCCCCGGGTTTTCGCGAGCCCGAGGGTCATCTTATTTTAACCCCCCGGGCCAGTGCTCCTTCGAGTGTTGGTCCGAACCGAGCAGCCTACGGGGCCATCTCGGGGAAACTCGAGGTCTGGTTTTACTCGTAGCTTGACTTATCCGGTGTGCCCTGAGAACGAGATATGTGCAGCTCCTATCGGGATTTGTCGGCACATTCGGGCGGCTTTGCTGGTCTTGTTTTACCATTGTCGAGATGTCTTGTAGACCGGGATTCCGAGACTGATCGGGTCTTTCCGGGAGAAGGTTTATCCTTCGTTGACCGTGAGAGCTTATGATGGGCTAAGTTGGGACACCCCTGCAGGGTATTATCTTTCGAAAGCCGTGCCCGCGGTTATGAGGCAGATGGGAATTTGTTAATGTCCGGTCGTAGATAACTTGTCACTTGACCCAATTAAAATACATCAACTGCGTGTGTAGCCGTGATGGTCTCTTCTCGGCGGAGTCCGGGAAGTGAACACGGCCTGAGTTATGTATGACGTAAGTAGGTGTTCAGGATCACTTCTTGGTCATTGCTAGATGACGTCCGTTCCGTTGCTTCTCTTCTCGCTCTCATTTGCGCAAGTTAGCCACCATATATGCTTTTGCCGCTGCAGCTCCACCTCTTTGCACCATCCTTTCCTACAAGCTTAAATAGTCTTGATCTCGCGGGTGTGAGATTGCTGAGTCCCCGTGACTCATAGATTCTACCAAAACAGTTGCAGGTGCCGACGATGCCAGTGCAGATGACGGCGTCGATCTCAAGTGGGAGTTCGACGAGGAACGTGGTCGTTACTATGTGTCTTTTCCTGATGATCAGTAGTGGAGCCCAGTTGGGACGATCGGGGATCTAGCATTTGGGGTTGTCTTATTTTCATCTGGATTTTGACCGTAGTCGGTCTATATGATTGTATTTTGGATGATGTATGATGATATTTATGTATTGTGTGAAGTGGCGATTGTAAGCCAACTCTTTATCCCATTCTTGTTCATTACATGGGATTGTGTGAAGATGACCCTTCTTGCGACAAAACCACCATGCGGTTATGCCTCTAAGTCGTGCCTCGACACGTGAGAGATATAGCCGCATCGTGGGCGTTACAAACCCTTTGCCGTCCGTTTCTAGGAAGCGGACGGCAAAGAAGGCCTTTGCTGGCACACGTTCAGACGGACGGTTTGCCGTCCGCTGGCTGACGGCAAAGACGTTTGCCGTCCGGGATCTATGCGCGGACGGCAAAGAAGCTGATTCCAGTAGTGATTCATATAGAGTCATACTTTGTTCTAGATATCGAGTTGTAATATTGAGTTGTAAGTAAATAAAAGTGTGATGATCATCATTATTAGAGCATTTTCCCAGTGAGCAAAGGATGATGGAGACTATGATTCCCCCACAAGTCGAGATGAGACTCCGGACGAAAAAAAGAGGCCAAAAAAGAGAGAGCCCAAAAAAATGAATGAGAGAAAACGAGAGAAGGGGCAATGCTACTATCCTTTTACCACACTTGTGCTTCAGAGTAGCACCACGTTCTTCATATAGAGGGTCTCTTGAGTTATCACTTTCATATACTAGTGGGAATTTCATTATAGAACTTGGCTTGTATATTCTGATGATGGGCTTCCTCAAATGCCCGAGGTCTTCATGAGCATGCAAGTTGGATGCACACCCACTTAGTTTTCAGTTGGAGTTTTCATACACTTATAGCTCTTAGTGCATCCGTTGCATGGCAATCCCTACTCCTCGCATTGACATCAATTGATGGGCATATCCATAGCTCGTTGATTAGCCGCGTCGATGTGAGACTTTCTTCCTTTTTGTCTTCTCCACACAACCTCAACCACCATATTCTATTCCACCTATAGTGTGGCTCACACTCATGTATTGCGTGAAAGTTGAAAAGGCTTGAGAACATTAAAAGTATGAAACAATTGTCTGGCTAGTCATTGGGATTGTGCATGATGAAATACTTTGTGTGATGAAGATGGAGCATAGCCAGACTATATGATTTTGTAGGGATAACTTTCTTTTAGCCATGATATTTTGAGAAGACACGATTGCTTTATTAGTATGCTTGAAGTATTATTGTCTTTATGTCAAATTATAGACTATTGCTTTGAATCACTCGTGTCTTAATATTCATGCCATGATTAGATTATGTGATCAAGATTATGCTAGGTAGCATCTACATCAAAATTATCTTTTTTTTATCATTTACCTACTCAAGGACGAGAAGGAATTAAGCTTGGGGTGCTGATACGTCTCCGTCGTATCTATAATTTTTGATTGTTTCATGCCAATATTTTACAACTTTCATATACTTTTGGCAATTTTTTATACTATTTTTGGGACTAACATATTGATCCAGTGCCCAGTGCCAGTTCCTATTTGTTGCATGTTTTTAGTTTCGCAGAATATCCATACCAAACGAAGTCCAAACACAATAAAAACTTATAGAGGTTTTTTTTGGAATATATGTGATTTTTGGGAATTGGAATCAACGCGAGACGATGCCCGAGGGGCCCATAAGCCCTAGAGGTGCGCCCCTACCCTGGGCATGCCTGGGAGGCTTGTGGCCACCCCGTAAGGCAGTTGGTGCCCTTCTTTCGCCGCAAGAAAGATAATATCCGGATAATAATCGTGTTAAAATTCAGTCCAATCGGAGTTACAGATCTCCGGGATCAAGAAACGGTGAAAGGACAGAAAACAAGAACGCAGAAACAGAAGGAAACACACAGAGAGAGATCCAATCTTGGAGGGGCTCCCGCCCCTCCGCCGCCATGGAGGCTAAGGACCAGAGGGGAAAGCCTTCTCCCATCTAGGGGGAGGTCAAGGAAGAAGAAGAAGAAGGAGGGGAGGGCTCTCTCCCCCTCTCTCCCGGGACGCCGAAACACCGCCGGAGCAATCATCATGTGACGGCGATCTACACCAACACCTCCGTCACCTTCCCCAACATCTTCATCTATATTCCGCGGTCCACTCTCCCGCAACCCGCTGTACGCTCTACTTGAACATGGTGCTTTATGCTTCATATTATTATTCAATGTTGTGTTGCCATCCTATGATGTCTGAGTAGATTTTTGTTGTCCTAACGGTGATTGGTGGAATTGCTATGATTGGTTTAATTTTCTTGTGGTTATGTTGCTGTCCTTTGGTGCCCATCATATGAGCGCGCGTGTGGATCACACCATAGGGTTAGTTGTATGTTGATAGGACTATGTATTGGAGGGCAAGGGTGACAGCAGCTTCAGCCTAGCATAGAAATTGACGCACACGGGATTGAAGGGGGACCAATATATCTTAATGCTATGGTTGGGTTTTACCTTAATGAACGTTAGTAGTTGCGGATGCTTGCTAATAGTTCCAATCATAAGTGCATAGAATTCCAAGTAATAGATGACATGTTAGAAGTGGCCTCCCCCACATAAAACTTGCTATCGGTCTAGTAACGTTGTCATTTGCTTAGGGACAATTCTGCAACTCCTACCACCATATTTTCACACTCGCTATACTAACTTAATTGTTTATTTATCCAAACAGCCCCTAGTTTTTATTTACGTGCTTTTTATTATCTTACAAACCTTACAACACCTACGAAGTACTTCTAATTTCATACTTGTTCTAGGTAAAGTGAACGTTAAGCGTGCGTAGATGTATCGATGGTCGATACAACTTGAGGGAATATTTGTTCTACCTTTAGCCCTTGTTGGGTTCGACATCTTACTTATCGAAAGAGGCTACAACTGATCCCCTACATTTGTGGGTTATCAAACATCATGATCGGCTCATGCAACGGCGGATGGCGAGGGTTTGGCGGTTGTGATTAGGGCAGAGGCAACCAGAGGAGTGGGCTTTTGCGTGGGAGTAGTGGTGGGATCATGAGAATGCGCGAGCTCCAGCTCAGTTTGGGGTGGGTCCGAGGTGTTAGAGTTCGATGTGGTGGACATCCAGACTGCCCCGACTTTGGTGTTGGTTTGTGGGATTCGCACGTCCAGACAAAATTTTAGATTAGCCATGTTGGATGGCTAAAAGTGTCTGTACCATTCGGTCCGAACATTTGGGGTCGCTTAGGTGATCCGAATTTGAGTTGCCCTGAGCTAAGATTTGTTGCTTGATTTACTAGCACTAGTCGTAGCCATCGATGGCGCCCTCAGGTGGCGCACGGACGCCCTGCACCACCCATCAACCATCATAGTGTTGGCCTCCGCCGCCACCACCACCTTCTCCTCCTCCCACCCCTCTCCGCCCTCCTCTGCCACACCAACTCCCTCGAGTTGCCGGTGCCCGCCACCCGCTGCCGGGCACCGCCTCGTTGCCGGACACTGACCCAGCTTCTCCATCGCGACGTCATTCGACAAGGGTCTACGTTATATTTGAATAACGAAGCTGAAAAGGTATACTTTTGAAATGTTGTGAACTGTGTGAGGTAGAAACGATTTTTTTTGAATTATTGTGGTTTGAAATTTGAGTTAAACTGAGTTGGTATGCAAACACATACTCCCTCCATTTCGAAATAAGTGTCGCTAATTTAATGTAAAGTTGGTATAAAATTGTACTAAACCAACAACGCTTACTTATTTTAGGTTATTTTAGGACGAAGGAGTATCAAACTCAGTGAGTGCTGCATGACTGTTCGGAACAGAGCACAGAAGAACATGCGAAGACACGAGTCTTCACTTCATGAGCAGAGATTCGTTGCTTCATTTGCTCTACCACTACCACCCATCTCAGCCACCGGCGGCGACCTCAGATGGGCACCCGGGCGCGCCGCGCCACCCATCACCGCGCTCACCTCCGCCTCCGCCACCGCCACCTTCTCCTCCTCCTCCCGCTGCTGCTCCTCCTCCTCCTCCCGCCCCTCTCGGCGCTCCTCCTCCGCCGCGCCAACTCCCTGGGCCGCCGGTGCCTGCCCCCCGCCGCCGGGCGCCGCCCCCTCGCCGGGCAGCGGCTCAGCTTCTCCATCGTCACGCTCTCTGACGAGGGCCTGTCGGGCCGAGGGGTGCGGGGGCGGTCTTTCCGCGGCGTGCTGGCGGCCACCGCGCGGAACAAGCGCGCCTACGCGGCCGCGCACGGGTACGGCCTCGCCGCGCTGCCCCACGGCGCGGTCGACCCCCGCCGCCCGCCCGCCTGGAGCAAGGTCCTCGCCCTCCGCGCCCGCCTGCGCCGCCACCACTGGCTCTTCTGGAACGACGCGGTGGGTCGCCGCGGCCGCGCCACCACTCCCCTGTTGGTTTATGCTCTCCTACACTAAGAAAATAGTATCTGATGGTTATTAGTTTCTTATTACATCGTGGTGGTGTATTGATCTTAATCGACTATTGATTTCAGGACACGCTGGTTACCAACCCCGACATCGCGTTGGTAAGCCTGATGCATATATGGAATCTTGTTCTTACCTCTTGATGTTTCGTTTTGAGTTAATGTAATTTTGTTTCTCCTGATTGCTGGTGCTGAAGGAGGAGATTTTGTTCTCGGTGATTGGGCATAGTGATTTCGATGCATCGCCTGATCTCATTCTGACAGAGGATATCAACGGGGTGAATGCTGGTAGGCGAAACTTGCACATTGTTCATTTTTACTTTATGTTTATCAAAATCATTTGACTAGCAAAGATACATCCATGATAATTCATTTCAATTTTCTTATTATTTCGTTGGTATAGTTCACAATCTTTACATTACCGTTCTTATAGACAGGAGGTTCAGCACAAAATAAGATATGGACATCTCATCCGTCAAATATTAACCATGCTCCTTGTGTAGGACTGTTCTTCATAAGGAGGTCGAAATGGAGTGAGAGATTTTTGGATACATGGTGGAACCATACATCATTTGTACAATTTGGTTCCACAAAAAGTGGGGATAATGCAGCACTGAAGCATATTGTGGATCACTTGTCACCTGAAGAAACACAAGCACACGTCCGTATAGCAAAGATGCAGTGCCTTTTCAACTCATATCCCTGGGTTGCTACGTGGAAATCAGTTCACCGCCTGATCTTCCACCCGTCCACTACATGGAAAGGTTTCCTGATATGCTTATTCACTACTCATTCCATAGATGCTACAATTATTTACAGTCGAATGTGAAAGAGGTACTCGATTGATAATGAAGACTGGATCTCCTAAGAGTTCTTCAGATTTATCTCATTATCTACTATGCTCATATTACTTCTTGGGTTTGCCAAAAGTTAACATAGCAGGTGCAAATTGAAGTGCTACATGTGCCTTTTGTGATTGAATATCAGTCCATACTAAGCTCAACGGTGCACTGGTATTTAGAATTGAGCACATGATATATGTGGTTTAAGTGTAATGTTTCTGAATACATGATTGTTCCCAGAAACAGGGAGTCTGTTACTCATGAACAAGAAAGATGACATGTACTGTTCTCTGCCAATTCATGTAAAGTCCTCCCAAGAAAAATATCATATGTAACATGTCAGTTTATATGACCAACCAGACACTGGGTTGTTCTTGGTCACCTTATTCTTGTTGGCCACTGTTTCACTAATTTATAATCAAATTTTAGTTCCTTTCTTTAGAAGAAGTCTTGCCTGTTATGTATGGCACATATCAGGTGCAAGCATTTGGTGAAAATATGAAAAATTAGGCCTGGATGAATTTAGAAGGTGGACATTAGTTGATCAAACATCTGTTCGAAGTGTCAACTTCAAACTTGACTCGTGTTAGGAGAAAGGAGAAGCCCTTGAAATATTATAAGTTATAGAAACACATAAAAAAGACAAAAGTTGCCACTGACAACAGCTTTCTCCTTTTTATTTATCATAACACAAATAAATTTTAAATTGAAAATTGAAAGCTCTGTTTGATGAATTAAATACTTCTCCTGGATTCTTTTTATAAAACTATCCATGCGGCATGCTTATTTGGTGCTTGAATCAGGATTGTTTTTCAAATCCTCACTAAATTCACGTTGTTACTTCATACATTGCCATTATCATCTGCACATAGTTGCTCAGTGCATGTTGACTGTGCAGGGGCTTATTCAGATGGAGATTTCATGGTCCATTTTGCTGGCCTAAATGACAAGCGAGGCTGGACATCAAGAATTCTTAGAGAGATGACTCACTGATGAGGATAATTACCCCACTTTAAGCTGACTGAGAACGATCGACAAGTTTATGTGAAGAGCAAGAGCCTGATTGTTTTTGCATCATATTCTGTTGTAGACTGCCATTTTAGTTGGACAGCATGTTCCGTTTCTGATCATCTGTTATTAAAAGGTTGTCTCCCCCTAACTACTTCAGCACACCTCTCATCCAGCCATGTCACAAAAATACTCGACATTCATTTCTGGACAGCTCTTATGCACAGGTGTTTGATTCAGAAGCACAACACAGTCATCTGCCTCCATTAATACCTCGCCAATATCCACCGATCTCTCACATCCAACAGATCAACATCACAACACGACATCAACCCACCAAGGCTTCTCTGCCATCACCGGGGAATGTGGAGCTGCTGCTGCTCTACGACTTACTATGTGGTTAGTGTAAAAAGTGGCAGCATTGGACCTTGGCATGCCACTGACATTCTTGAGAGGCACCTGTTGTCGTCCACTTTGTGTCTGTCTGCGAATCTGCAGGTATGATCATGTTCCAGTAATCACTCTTGATAGGCAGCATCCTTTTGATACTTTCTTGTGGCTGTTGTAGATTTTCCATATAGTTGATCCAGTAGTCAGCCTCCTTCTCCCGATAGTTTCTCTAGGATTTGTTTGTGTATTCTCTGATTGCACCAATGCGTGTTTTTTTAGCTTGATTTATGATTTATCTACGGTAGGAACTTATTGTTCCAAGAACTGTAGGAATTTTTGCCAATTGAAATGGGAACTTGAACGGTTCAGGCTCAACTTGTCGGTTCATTCAACCTTTTGGTGTTAGGTTTGGCAGTAGAAGAGATGTAGACCACATCCTGAGAACCCTCACTGCAGCCTGGGCAGGCAATGCAAAGTCTGTGAGTTAAATGTCACTAATTAAACTCCACATCCATCTGACCTCTATATGGGTGTTTTTGCCACCATCTAACTCCCTCCCCTCATTCATCTCCCTTTGATTTTCAGTTGCAATCCCCACCCGTACATCTATTCGTGCAGTTAATTTCACAACAGGGCAAAATATCCGAATCGGTTGGTTACTTGTGTTAGCAGCACACCTAATCCTGACAGTACGTGATTTCAAAAATCATCTTTTACCGCCTGTTGTGTATATCTGAATGTCTATTGTACTGCTCTGAGAGATTTATTTATCCAATGATAAAAGTGTGGTGCCAGTACCGCACGGTTATGGACCATGCTAGTATCTTGCTTGTGCTTGCATCCATTACATTGCTGCCATCATCCCATGAAAATTCTCATATTAGTGTACTATTTTCACAAGTTTCTGTTGTCTAATCTCCCTTTAAATTTGCTTCGGTCCTTCTGGATTCGTTAAATTGCACGACTGAAACGCAAAATGTCAGTGCTTCTCCGTGGGGGCCTCTGAACTAGACTCGATTTTCACATGGTGTTGAAGCTACATCCATCCCCACCCACCTGGAGAACGGCCCCTGGCTTGGTGCGGTCGGATCTGGCGAGCTGGCCGGATCTGGCGCCTTGGCGGCTAGGGGTCAGGAGGCGGCTCGGCCGGCAACAAGGTCGGCGTTGCTGCTAACCATAAACCGTGCGGGAGAAGCGTGGGAGATGAATGGCACCCTTGCTCGGTGTTGCATCCTCGTGAATCCTGATGGTGGTTTGGAAAGCTCGATGCTGCTGCGGGTGGGAGAACGAGATGGTGGTGGCTGGAGGGAGAGGAATGGCGTCGTTGTGGTTGTTGCATCCTTCGTCGGGAGATGAATGGCCCATAGACGTTGCATCCTCGAGGAGACGAATGGCGTCCTGCTTGGTTGCATCCTTCTGATGGGAGAAGAATGGCGCCGCTGCGGGAGTTGCATCCTCCGTCCACACTGGACGTAGATGCAAGGTTGGAAGCACGTCATGCTTGCCGGGGAGGTGCGGTTGGTCGTGGAGGCAGGGGTAGTGGTTTGGTGTGTAGGCTGATCGGATCCTGGGCTCGAGCTGTGTAGGTGAGACGGCCGGCGAAATCCGGTTGTGGCCGGAGTCGTCGATGGCGGCGCTTTCTGACGTCGCTCCCTCGCTGGAGGCATCGATGTAGCTGCTTCCACCTTGCCTTTCCTGTCGTGCTCCAGGGGGAAACCCTTGATCTAGTGTAGATCGGACGATGGCGGCGCTATCTGGCGTCGTGTTTCCTCTTGGGGGCATCGTCCTGGAGGTGGATCCGGTCAGAAGGACCCGTGGCTCGTGAAGATGTGTGTGTTGTATGCCGAACGATGCTGTTTGTATGGTTTTTGGGTCAAGTTTCCCTCGTAAACTGGACCAACATTCTTCCCCTGATCAATGAATTTGGTAGCAACTAAAAAAATCCCCACGCACCACCCACCACCCAATGCGACTCTTTCTTGCTCCTCTTTTCAGTTTATCTCGCTTGCTTTTTCCCCAGGATCTGAAACCAGAACCAAATTTAGTGGTGACTAGCTTTCAGCTTTTGATCCCTGAGCGCACGCATATGTGGCTGGTGAAAGGAGTGGAGGAGATGAGAGTGAGGAAGTATTCCCTGTGCTCACTGATTGCCGCCGTACGTCGAATGGAACCGGAGAAAGGAGTGGACGGAGATCACGGGCGCATACACCGTCCATGCCGTCGGAATCACATTCCCCTCCCACTCGCCTCCTCTTTATATCGCGTCCCTCACAACTTCCCCGCCCCAACACGCAACACACACACACACACACACACACACACACACACACACACACACACACACACACACAGGGCCTTCCTCGTGAAGCAGAGCTCGATCGGCTCCGAGAACCTCGCACAAGTAAGTCCCTAAGTGTGTTTCTCTGGTCTTAGTGCAATAATGATCGTTCTTTCGTTCCTTTGTTGCAGATGTTCTAGTTACGAGTGCTAAGATCGAGAAAATGCTACTAGTCTCTAATCTAATTGTTGGCATGTTTTAGGTCCCAGGCCATGATCAGAGACATATCTTCCCGTACATCGTGGGCGAGGATGAAGAAGAACATGACGATGAGCTTCCCGACGAGGAGCCGGCGTTTTTGCCGGTTGAACGACCTCACCATGTCGACCGCCTCTTCCTCGACAAGTGCCAGGGAGATCTGCTCGTGCCATGATGAGGTCGTTCAACCAGCAAAACAACGGCGGTCGTCGTCGGCGGCAGGCCCCGTGGCGCCCAAGCCCTCACGGGACACTGAGGCGCAGGACCTGCAAGGTGGTAGGAGGTGGACACCTTTAGGCACTCGTCAGTGACCATCATGTTCTTTAGAACTGGGTCTCACCCCGTTAGCTAGGCCTGCAAGGAGTGCAGTTAGCCCACCCTCGTCTGGCCAGCCGGCGTCAGCGGTGGCGACCACATAGCCGGCAAAGCGCGCCTCGCCGTTCACCTCGAGGGCGTCGTGGAATGGACGGTACCTCTCCACGGCGTCGTGTGGGCCTGCGGCATAGCAGTTGGTGATCATGGCGAAGCGGCGCTCGGCCCCGGCTCCTGTTTTCAAGAATGCGGATTTTGTTCTGCACATGAAGTAGGAGTATATGATTGTGTACACGGAAAACGAAAACAGCCTCCGAGATGATGCCCGTGATTTGCTCTAGCTCGAGTCTATTGTTTTTCTATGATTTGTTTGTGTGTCGTCTGATTGCGGCAATGTGTTCTCGTTTACGAGCTTGTGATCTATCTATGGTTGGAACTTATTGTTCCACGAACTATAGGATTTTCTGCCAGCTGAAACTGGAACTTGAACGGTCCAGGCTCAACTTGTCGGTTCATTCAACCTTTTGCTGCTGGGTTTGGAAGTAGTACAGATGTAAACTCACTGCAGCCTGGGCAGGCAATGCAAAGCCTGTGAGTCAAATGAGACAAATCAAATCCCACATCCGCCTGACCTCTATACGGGTGTTTTAACCATCATGTAACTCCCTTCCCCCATCCATCTCTGATTTTGTCAATTGCAATCACATAGTCCCGTACGTCTATACTTGTAGCTCTTGCAGGTAATTTTGTCACCGGGTCAAAATATCTGAACCCATTGGTTTGCTTCTATTAGCAGCACACCTAGTTCTGACGGTATGTGTCGTTTTTTACTGATTGGTTCTTGTAGATATTCAAATGCCTATTGTTCCTCTATGTATTGCTTCAGTAAGTTTATTCAAATATTGTCTATCTCCACTACTCCATCTCTGTGTAGTGTGTGCTATCACCATGCCATCCTTTTTTTTTGTAACTTACAAGAGGTTATTGTTTGTACCCGTCAGGTGCCGCTGAAGCTACTGCTAACAGCGGAAAGAACTTGACTGGTGAATGCTCAAATGGCATCGATCGAGCGCTGACGCGGTATCATGTCCGAGTAATACCGATGATTGTGGGTGCTGTAAGCCTGTTGGCTGGGTTCTTGAAAGCCTGTCGTTTCTGTCGTTAAACTCGACGTGGCAACTATCACACTCACACTCAACATACATCTCAAGTCTATGATATATAGAAGGAGCACTGGTGAACCATTTGTCTAGCTCTACTGACTCCCGTTGCTATATCATGAACTGAATCATAGATAATTTCAGCTGTATGATTACAAATAGATTCTGTGGTTGAAGAAACTAAAATATGAAGCAGATTGTGTGGCTAAAGAAGTTTAAAAATATAACTACAGATTATTTGCAGGTGCTTCAGATTCCGTGAGGAAAAAATGAGTTAGATTATGTGGTTAAAGCAGTTCGAAAATGAAACTGCAGATTATTTTCTTGAAGACGACTCTGTAGGTAAGAAGAAAAGGGTTGCATTAGAGAACCAAAATACAATTTTTGAAGTCTGTTAGACAGCCCAAGTCTGGAAGAAGTATTGGTGAAAAAGATCCCTGATTATTTGTGCAGGAAAGTTAAAAAAAAAATTGTCTGTCAGACAACCACTGAGCCACCCTGCACAGGTGTGTGCCAGGCAGGAACGATCATCTACAGCCGTAGATGCACCCATCAGGTGAATCTGAGCCATTAATCACGCTCTGGCCCAGTGGTCAGACTTCATCAACCAGACTGAAGTGCTTGCCTCCTTATTGGTAAAGGATGCAGCGGTACGAGCCTATAGAACAGATCCTGTTCAAGTAAGGTCGTGCTACAAGTTGCCGCGCCTCGCCCTATAAACCGGTCCGGCGCTCCGTAAACTTCCGAGGTGGGACTAATGTATGGCAAGCAACGCTGCAGCGCCTGCCTCGGCCAGAGACAGGGTTCTTCTGGTGTCGCATCACATGAAGCTGGGCTGGAGAATGAGCCCAGCCCATCTAAGAACAGCCGTCTCTCTCCCGTCGCATCTCTTCTCCTCTGTTTTTTCCTATCACGGAGAAATCGCTCCAGCCTCCAGGGGCCATGGCCGGAGCTCCGGCGATCTTCCAGCGGTAAGCAATGGCCGGAGCAGGAGAAGATGACGGCGAAGTAGCCGCTCCTCCTCCGCCCCCTCCCCCTCATACTCTGGCGAAGCAAGTAAGCAGCGGTGTAGACATTCCTGAGTAGATCGATCGATTGCGGATCCCTTTTCCCCCTTAACCCGCCGTTCCGTCCTCCCTGCAGCGCACCACTTCAACGATGAGCCGGAGGAGCGGAGCACCACCACGGAGTCGGCGACGAGCCGTCCTTGTGGATGGAGAACCTTCGTCGCCTGGGGTAGCTGCCATTCCGCCGGTCCCTCTTTTCTCTTTCTTCTCCTTGAATCACAGCAGGGCAAAAAAAAAGTACTTACTCTTTACTTGAGCATTTCACTGTTACCCTGAGGATCCAAGCAGTGCGTGAAAGTTCGTCCTTGATGTGATTCCTGTGGTGTTCTCCATGGATCTGAACCTCTGGGGCAAAAAAAAAAAGGTGTTTTATGGGGTTTGTTGCCTGGGACAGGGGCAGGGAGCTGCTGTTTCTATAAAGCCACACCCAGGTATGTGTGGGTTTACAGTACTCAGAAGGACTAATTTAAGCATATCACACCAACTTGACAAACTTCAACATTTACTAGTTGAAGGAATGAATGTCAAGATGGTTGAGTTTCATGCTGCTGATCTTGCCCATTTTGAAATTAGATAAGGCTACAATAATAATGTTTAAAGAAAGCAAAGGACTGGCCCATGTATTCACTTTAGTTCCAAGTATTTTTCCAGTGAAGATACCACATGTGCAAGCTTATATACATGGATATGAACAGGTTAACTGGTGTTTATTAATCTATTCATTCATTCTTGTTTGCGTATGTTATAGTTCTTGAAATTGGGTTTTAATGTCATGTTATTTGTCCTTGTTATGTTTCAGTTGCAGTAGCTGACAACAAGACGACATGGCATGTTTATGCATCTGAGGCATCTGACTTGTCCAATTAACTGTCTTCTCTAGGCAGCCAAATGCCGATAACGGAGTTCTTCAACTTTCCCGCTGTTTTTATATTGCGCCCCGACTGGAGACGTTGCATTTGGATGTGAGTGCCATTTTATCAGTTTATATAAACAAATACATGGATCTCAAGTATACTGCTACTGCCTGATTGCATCGCTCTTCAAGAAAGACCTGTACTTGGACTGCTTTGACTGACTGATTGCAAACTTCTGAAATGCAGATGGTATATCTGAACCTTGACGATGGTGGGAGCGATGAGGTGGTGGAGGAGGAAGGCTCCCATATGAGCCACCATGGTCATCTCAGGACAGTCTACATGAGCGGGTTCCGGTGCTACAGTGATCAGGTGAAGCTGGCGTAGCATATCTTGCAGAATGCTCGTGTTCTCAAGCACATGGAAATACAGCCAAGGGTTGCGGTGGGTATGTTCCCCATTTCAGGATCATGGCGCTGGCATTCTTGAGAGGCACCTGTCGGTGTCCACTTCGTATGTCTCTGCCGATCTGCAGGTATGGTCGCGTTCCAGTAATCACTCTTAGTAGGCAGTCAGTGTCCTTTTGATAGTCTCTTGTGATTATTGTGGATTCCCCATGTTGTTTGATCTGGTGGTCGGCCTCGTCCGATAGTTTTTCTATGATTTGTTTGTGCGGCAATGTGGTGTTGTTTATGATCTATGGTAGGAACTTATTGCTTCAGGGACTGTAGGTTTTTTCGCTAACTACAATGGGAACCTGCGCGGTTCAGGCTCAAGTTGTCAGTTAAGTCAACCTTTTTGCTACTGGGTTTGGAAGTAGTGCAGATGTAAATTAACTGCAGCCTGGGCAGGCAATGCAAAGCCTCGTCAACTGCAATCACATAGTCCCATACATCTATGCTTGTATTTCATGAAGTTAATTTGACACCGGGTGAAAATATCTGAATCGCTTGATTCGCTTCTGTTAGCAGCACACCTAGTTCTGACGGTATGGTGTTGCTCTAGGTATTGCTTCACGAAGCTTATTCATATGCTGTAGACGTCCACTAGTCCACCCCTTCCATTTATAATTAAGTTCCCTCGGCGTGGATGGTGGAGAAAATCTAGCGTACGTATTCATCGCGTGGTCGTCCATGACCGACGATCGGCACCCATTAATTTCCACGCGGCATCATTGCTTGTTCTTTCCATGTTCTTGATATGATGACTTGATTCTTCATGCTTGTGGCTGTCCTCAGAGTCAGATTCCGATGAGTAAAAGTGTGCTGCCGGCCAGAAGCTTCTTGCAAGCTGCTACTGTTCATGGACCATGCTGGTAATTTTCTTGTATGGTCTGCATTTGAGAACGATTTCTGTCTTTGACAATGCATCCGCTTGCATACAACGCTGCCATTATCCCACAAGTATTCCCAGTAACATTTGCACATTTTTTTTTACTTCTGTATTCTTGTCTCTTTTAAAAAAAAAATCCTTCGGTCTGCGTGGATTAGTTAGATCGTGTGACTGAACTGAACTGCGAATGTGAGGGGTCTCTGAACTGCGAAAGCTGAAGCAAGAACCAAATCCCGATCGAGTTAAGCTTGCCTGCTCATCGACGTCCACACCAGACCTAGCTACTGCTAGCTAGCTAGCTCAAGCTTTGATCTCTGAGTGGGAATAGAATCGGAGAAAGGAGCGGACTGGGGTAGACGAGGGAGAGGGAGCATTCCCTGCCTTGCCTCACTGATTGCCGCCGTACGCGAATGGAACCGGAGGATAAAGGAGTGGATGTAGATCACGCACGCACGCGCGGGTACACCGTCCATGTTGTCGGAATCGCATTCCCCGTCCTCCCGCTCGATCGGCCTCCTATTTATCTTGAGCTCCTCTCCCACACCTCCTTTCTTCCCCAACACAACACAGGGACACACACAAGGTCCTCCGTGAAGCAGAGCTCGCTCAAGCTCAACAACGAGGAGCTCCTTCCTTGTCGCCTCGCCTCGACTCGCACAGTAAGTTCGTCTATCTGATCTTTATCTTTCAACAATGTCCGTATGTCTGCTGTTGTGGTGCCGTTGTCGGTCTTCCTTCAGCGATTTCTATCTGTCTGTTGTTGTTGTGCCGTCGTCTGTCTTCCCCCTCCATGAGACCGATGAGATCGACGACAGTAATAACTACTCTAACCTGATTGCCAGCATGTTCCAGGTCCCAGGCCGCTTTCTGCTCTGCTGCCACGCCATGACCGGAGACATCTTCCGGCGCATCGTCGGCGAAGATGAAGAACATGACGATGAGCTTCCCGACGAGGAGCCGGCGTTTTTGCCGGTTGAACGACCTCACCATGCGCCTGCATGCATGCACGGCTCTTCCTCGACAGGTAGTACCTGCTCGTGCCTTGATGAGGTCGTTCAACCAGCAAAACGGCGGCGGTCGTCGGCGACGGCGGGTCCCGGCGGTGCCTAAGGCGGTCCGTCTTGAGGCACTCGTCAGTGACGACCACGCTGTTGTAAGCATATCTCCTGAAGCAGCTGCCAGCCGGCGCCAGCGGCGGCGACCCCAATACTCCGCGAAGCTCCTTGCCTTCACCTCGAGGGCGCGGACGCCGGACGGAGCGCCTCTCTCCACGGTGTCGCGTGGGGCGGCGGCGCCGCAGTCGGTGACGGGGAAGCGGCTGCCGGAGCTAGCGTCGTTGCTCCGGCTCGAAACATGCGGCCGCCCTGGCCCGGAGATGATATGATATTCGAGCCTATTGTTTTCTATATTTTGAATTTCCTGAGGAACGGCTGCATCCATGGCGTTGACTCTTTCTATCTTGTCTCATAAAGCAGACACCAATGATTTGCTCTAGTTTGAACCTATTCTTCTCTATATTTCGAATCTCCTCAGGAGTGAATACAAATCTTGCAACGATTCATGGCTTTGACTCTTTCTTTCCTGTCTATTGTTCTCTATGTTTTGAATTTCTTGAGGAATAATTGCACATCTTGTATCAATATTCATGGCTTAGACTCTCTTTCTCTTGTCCTGCAAAATAGATAATGCGCCAAATCATCTATTTACAGACGAATCTGTTCTTTATATTATTCTAAGTCTTTTATTAATAGATGTAAAATAGATAATTTGCCGGTGCTAGACGGGCAACAATAAGAAATAATAATTCGGAGACTACTCCACCACAAGCAGCGAAAACACGCTCAGCCAATCCTCACTTGACGACTTGCTATATTAAATCACAAGCAATGAAAGCATGCTCACCACAAGGCAAATTAAATCCAGCTGAGATATTAGCAATATATCGTCAAATCCACACCGTTTATTTTCTACCGCTTTGATAATTGAACCGAAGATTAGCTTTATGATGACAACTTTTCATTAGTCTTATATGTTCTGGATACTCTGACTAGCACAGTTCAATTTAAGATTTTACTATTGGAGCATGTCAACTGGTTGGGTGCTCGGCATGTAATCAACGCATAGCTCTGTAGACTCTTCCGAAGTACTCTGGCCGATCTCTATTTGTAAACATATGCCCGACCCACTAGAATCGCCCTTGAGGCGATGCGAGCATCTGTCTCGCTGTAAGCGAGATACAGACGTGCCCATGTTGTACAAGGCCGTGTCATAATTTTTTTTCGTTCTATTCATGAACAGTTTTTGTATTCATGAATATTTTTATATTCAAGGACATTTTTCAAATTAAATTTATGAACATTTTTATGAATTCGCAAACATTTTGTGTATTCATGAATATTTTTCGAATTTGTAATTTTTAAAATTTCACGAACATTTTTCAAATTTCGTTAAAAAGGAAAACAAGAAAAAAGAAACGGAAAAAGAATGAAAAAATAAACAGACGCCCGCGCCCACTGGTCTCGTTGTAAAGCCCAGATCTTCATATTAGCCCATTTCCAGCGAAAGCCCAGAAACCCACCTGTCTCTTCCCAAACTGCTCGCCGTCGCCGTCGCCGTCGCGGCGGCAAACCCCCACATCTCCCGCCCCCCCCCCCGCGAAAAATGGTGTCTACTCCACCCACTTGCTCGCCGAGGTAGCCTCCCGCCTCCTCCACCCCATCTCCCCCGCCGGCGACCCACTCTCTGCCTCCACCTCATCCCTCAACCCTAGCGCCGCCGCCTCCGCATTCGCCTCCAGGGTCCCCGACGCCGCGATCTCCCTCGCGTGCTTCGACCGACCGCAGGCGGCGCTGATACGCTATGCGTCTGGAGCTCCGCCTTCGCCGCGAGCCTGACCGCTCGTGTCTAGAAATTAGGGGATCGTGTTCTCTTCTCTCCGAACTGGATGCAGTTAGGCCGCTTAGCTGTCAGGCAAGGCCATGCCATGCCAATGCTCTCAGTGCTAAACGAAATCGAATATGGTGCGGCGGTATCACCCGTTCAACTCTCTGCGGTTCAGCGTTTGCCTCAAAATTCTGTTTACCCCATCAGTATGTGGGTCAATAGTATGCTATTTTTCCTGCGTTAGTGTTGATGTTTTGTGATTTTTTTTTTCTTGTGCAGTGGGAAGTTGCGGGGCATTCGTATGATCTGTTGCACGCTGTCGTGAAAATGGTGCTGTTATCCCCTCTTTCCTTCGCCATATTACATAGAAGATGGAGAAACCATATATGAAATGGGTACAGTTGCTCTGGATGTAATGTAACAGCTCATCTATCTTATCAAGTGCTTCCCAGTGATGGCTCAGCCTCATGCAGGTATGCTTTGGGACAGTTATACATAGGCCAAAGTAGTACTAGCGTTCATGACCTATAGCTAATGGAATTTAAGGATGTAGTGCAATATTCGTCAGTGTTGTGCACTTGTGCTGTCTTCTAGACTCTAATAATGTTTTGGCTGTGGACATGATATGGGAAAATATGGCAATACATGTTAATGCGCAATGAGAATCCTGGAAGTGTTACATTGATCTTTTGGTCTTGGGCATGTATTTTCGTTTGTTAACCCTCTCTCCTCAAAAGTTTTTACTGTTTTCTGAGTAGTAAAATACTGACTTGTTGGCACTCTGTTACCTACCGTTATTTGTGCTTGCATTAGGTGATGATTTTCCTGTTGCCTGACTTGAGAAAAGGCTGCCTGCCATTTCTTGTACATATTTTAATGATTTGCTTTGCAGTTTCTGTTTGTGTGTGGTACAGTGGTAGGGCCCTTTTGTGGCACCTGGATCCATCAAATCTAAACCATGACTTCAGCGATGCTATGGGAAGTAATTACAAGGCCCTTGTTTTGTCTGAGAAGAGAACTACATGATACGGCAGCACGGCGTGTGATTGTCATTCTTAATTTGCTCCCCACCTGCGTTCTTGGAGATGCAATCATTATTCCGTATCTGATTGCTTGCGAACGTAAGTTCACAACTCATAATACTTGGTGCACGCTGCTCTATATTTTTCTTGAGACTCTTAGTTTGTCATGTTTATGTGAGCTCGCTTCTCCAAGCATATTTTACACTTGCTTTAAAGGTGCATAAAGTACATCAAAGGTGTTGTGTTTCGAGCCTGAAACCAGCAAAGTTGAAGTTCATTTTAGGAAACAGAGTAATTGACATGGTAAAGTGAAGTCTGCAAGGCTTGGATTCACAATGCCTGAAACTCAAGTAATAGATGCATTCTTTGTATTATTTTGAAATTACATCTTCTGTAAGTGGGAACTCTATTAATCAGAGTACAGGTCTATGATGGTTGAGATCAGACACTCAATTATTTAATCTTCTGTAGCATTCCTACAACACTATTATGGATGTGCGGTGTTCTGCATATTGTCTCAGTGCATTATACATTCTGGGTGTTGAATAAGGAGATCACTTTATAATGTTTCCTCAGGTATATCATTTATGTATGTAGGGGTATGCGTTCTGTGCTAGGACTTTGTGCAGCAGTTTTATCATTAGTGTTAGATGTGCTTCTCGAGCCTGTGGGATGGGGAATATCCTTTGATCTGGGACATACATTTCCCTTTCAACATGCTTATTTTCCAGGCCAACGAAGGGACTTGCCATAATAACTGAATCCATACCATGCAGAAGAATAGTGGATGTCGTGCCGTACATAGAAGTTATGGTTTGTTTCAGAAAATTAAGAATAGATAAATCTTCATGGAAAATCATACAATCACAACCATCAAAGGGGCCGGACTTCGGCCAAAAATAACCATCAAAGGGATTGTTCAAAATTCAAATACAGTTCTGCTTGCTGCAAAACTTCACACAGCGAACCATTAATAAATTCGAGTGCAAGATGAAGAATTATCAGACGTCCCTCTCTCATGCCCTAAAATTCTGCATTTACAGATTCCTTCAGGGCTCAGGAGTGTTGATTGTGTCCTCTAGTTGTATCAGTGAGCAAGACTGTAACATGCTAAGGCACTACACACAGACTGGTTTTGGAGTCAAATGAAATGCAGACGAAAAGGAAAGGTCATGGCCTAAATGATGAAGTGCATATTTCATCTGTCTGGCTTGACATTATTGGCCATATTTTCCGTTGTGATCTTTGAATGTGAAGATGCATGTCATCATTTAGTCAGTCGACTTATTTTTCAAATAAGTAATTTGTTTCATATGCATCGATCCTTGTTCTTACTTTACGGTCTTCAAGTTGCTAGGGCTTGATGAGAAACTGATTATTTACTATACATGCATCGAAGTGTGAAAATTTATTGCCGAATGAGGCCCATGCCATACCTTTGATGTTTCATCTGAGTACATGATAATGCGCAACAGGAGTCTCGGAAGTGTACATTGATCTTTGGGCCTACTGTATATAACTACATATTTTCTTTTGTTAACCTTTTCTTATCAAACATATATACTTTTTTCTGACTTTTGAGTAGTGCAATATTGAGTTACTGGCACTCTGTTATCCCGGTCCGTCCTTACATTAGGTGAATGGGTTCTCCTGTTGCCTTACTTGAGAAATATCTGCCTGCCATTCCTTTTACATATTTGACTGATTTACTTTGCATTTTCTGTTTGCGTTTGGTAGGCCCCTTTGTGGCATCTTGATACATCCATTCTAAAACATGATCTTTGAGTGATGCTACGGGAAGCAATTACAAGACCCTTGCTTTGTGGGAAAGGAGTTACATTGTCGGGTAGCATGGCGTGTGACATTAATACGCTTGGTTTGCTCCCCACCTGCATCTTGGATATACGATCATCATTCCATATCTGGTTTCTTGCAATGTAAGTTCGCACCTTATAATGTTTGGTACTAGCTGCTTTATATTTTTTGTGTGAAACTGAGTTTGTTGTGTTTATGTCAGTTGGCTTCTCCAACCATTTTTACACTTTTGAATGAAAGTGCACAAATTACAGTTCAAAGGCGTCATGCCTCGAGCCAGAAACCAACAAAGTTGAAGTTTATTCTATAAAACTGGGTTGTGAGCATGGCCAAGTGAACTCTGCAAAGCTTGGATAATTTTGTTGTTTTTAGGATACTTAATTATTTGTGGTGATGTGAAAATGGAAAATTCAAAAGAAAGAGGAGAGTAAAACAGTTTCTTCCTTGATGAAGAAATGACTTGTTTGGTAATATCAAAAACTGGATACAAGTAGAATAACCATTAGAGGCTCAAGTTGTTACTAATGATGGGATTAGCTCCAATATGCAACCATTAGTAGTCTTAGCAATATAGTATCTAAACAAAGTACTCTAGCCGGCCAGCTCTAATAAACAACATTTTTTTTTTGACCATTTACAGTAGGGAAACCCCCTATTGTTTGTCATTTTCATTTATAATTAGTAAAGAAGTCCTTACATGGTTGCAGAGTACTAACAACCAGATCAGTTACAAAGGTTAGCACTTAGCAGCTACAACTAGCCCTAATAAACAGCATGCAACTGTCTTTGCTCTCTTACTGAAAAAGTGTGCCCGTGCAGATAGGACTGCTGAGCTGAGGCATCCTCAGTCTGTCATGTTCTCACTAGCTAGTACAGCTAATCAAATTCTTGCAAGGACGGTTCATTGGCAAATGAGCTCGCATGCTTGGGTCAGGTCCCAACAAGGCAGCAACCCCTCACATGGGTAATTTATTTCATATGGTCTTCAAGATGCAAGGGCTTGATGAGAAATTTACTGTCCCAACAACCCCTCCTGTGCGTAATTTATTTCATATGGTCTTCAAGCTGCAAGGACTGATATATTTATTGTTCCCAACAACCCCTCTTCTGTACTACTATTGGTTACCTGTCTGCTCCTGTGAATAGATCCGCGCACAGCTACTCCATTGGATCCACACTGAGCATTTTGTCCAGTTCAGCATTTTTATCTCAGATCCACACAATAGCAATAGGAGTGAACAGGAGAGGAGAGTTGGAGCAATGGAGGCGACGGTGCTGAGCGTGGGCAAGTCCGTGGTGAACGGAGCTGTTAGCTACGCCCAATCTGCCGTTGCAGAGGAGGTGGCGCTGCAGCTGGGAGTGCAGCGCGACCAGGCCTTCATCAGGGACGAGCTTGAGATGATGCAGTCGTTCCTGATGGTTGCTCACGACGACCGAGACGACAACAAGGTGGTCAAGACCTGGGTGAAGCAGGTCCGCGACCTGGGCTACGATGTGGAGGACTGCCTCCAGGACTTTGCCGTTCATCTTGAGAAGCCGTCCTATTGGTGGCACATCCTGAGGACGCTGCTTGACCGGCGCCATGTGGCCGTGCAGATGAAGGATCTCCGAGCCAAGGTCGAGGATGTCAGCCAGAGGAACCTGCGCTACCACCTCATCAAGGGCCCTGCCGCTGGCTCGAAGTCCGTGGCCACGGCCGCCGAGCAGTACGCTGCAGGCAGTAAGGCCAGTGCTACAATGTATGGCGTCGATGAAGCGAGGCGAGCAATGAAGCCCAGGGTAGATCTCGCGCAACTCATCAGCAAGGAGCAGGGGAAGGATCTTAGGGTGATCGCGGTGTGGGGAACATGTGGTGTTCTTGGGCAGGTGTCCGTGATAAGGAAGGTGTATGATGATTCGGATAAGTTTGACTGCCGTGCCTGGGTCAAGCTTACGCATCCTTTCGACCCGATCATGTTTATGCAAAGCATTATGAGGCAGTTCTATGGATATTCTTCTATTTCAGAATCAGCAGCTGAGGGACAAAGTTGTCCAGAATGTGCAAGCGCTACAGGGGCTGAAGTTCTCAAGAAGATGCTGATGATGAAGCAAAAAGATCTGGTAGACAAGTTCACTGAGTATGTGAATAAGAAGAGTTACCTGATTGTTCTTAACAACCTGTGTAGCATTGAAGATTGGGACTGGATTAGAACTTACTTTCCTGCCAGCAGCAATGGAAACCGGATCATTGTGGCTACACAACAAGTTGAAGTTGCAAGCTTATGTGTCGGCCGGAAATATCGAGTTTCAGAGCTCAAGCAATTATCCACTGATCAAACTCTCTATGTTTTCTACCACAAGGTAATATATATATTCTATGCTAAAAAAACATCAAACTCATTCATGTGACAACGTGACATGCTTAATTTTGCTGTAAAGGCCACATAATATCTTCTACTTTAAATTATTATACTCTCTCCGATCGATATTAATAGTCACTGAAATAGATGTATCTAGACATATTTCATTGCTAGATACATCTGTTTGAGTGACAACTAATATGGATCGGAGGGAGTAAGTGATTGGCCAAATGACCTTAGTTACATACTCTCATATTGATTGCGAGATAAAGTACTGGTAATGAAACAATGTACAATACCTAATGTTTTTGCTTGCTTGTGTTTAGAGCCCTCAAGGTGGATCAGATCCAATGGAGCCAGAGTCAAGCTCAAACACAACTGCCATTGTTACTACTAATAGAACAAACTCTTTGGTGCCCACAAGTGAGATACCAGCTGGTGATCAAGCTAAAGATGCCACCACTGGACAGAATGCGGTCATGAGGAGCCTCAGTCGCATCCTGTCGAGGACGGCTCTTCTGAAGGAATCTGAAGTTGTTGGGAGGGTGACAGAAAAAATTGACATCCTCCAACTAATTGTGGATCCAGTGAACAAAGAAGTTCAGGTTATCTCTGTGTGGGGAATGGGTGGTATCGGGAAAACTGCTCTAGTCAAAGATATCTGTGAAAGCCAAGAACTCAGTGACACATTTAAGAAACGTGCTTGCGTCACAATCATGAGGCCTTTCAATCAAGTGCAGTTCCTTAGGAGTTTAATTATGCAGCTAGTGGTAACAGAAACTTCTGAAGAGAATGGTACGGTCTGTTCATTGGGCAAAGTGAGGAAAACATTGCCGTGGTCGGTTGAAAAGCTGGAGGCTGAGCTGGGAAGTCTTTTGGAAGAAAAGAGGTGGTTGATTGTTCTCGACGACTTGTCATCTACCACTGAATTGGACATCATAATGAAAAGTTTACCTTGTACAGAAAATGCTAGTCGAATCATAGTCACCACAAGAGAAGAGAATATTGCCAATCATTGTTCAAAGAAAGTAGAAAATGTGTACAAGCTCAAAGGTCTTACTAAGAAGAATGCACTTGTCGTCTTCACAAAAAAGGTACTTGAAGAAGTCATGATAATTCTCCATTTGTTTCATTTGAAATTTACATTAACCATGGTACTATTTATCCTAAGTTCCTAACCTACAAAACTTTCTAATTTATTTCATGCAAAAATTGCTAAAGCATTTACTCTCACTGGCTTTTGTCGTAGCTTGACCCTTCTAATAGTGTATATCAGTATATGTATTCTTCTGCACAACGGAAATGACATTTTAACTTGGGATGATGTATTGCTTACAACCTTAGTGTTCTAGCCATGACATCCTTATTGTTGCAGTACAACATTCTTTTGCCTCCTTAAGTACTCTCCCTCCCACATATATCACATTCTCATGCATGCCCTTGTACACATTATACCCATTCATTATTCTTGCCTACTGCCGCCAAAATCTTTATGAACCTCGCCAGTGGCTATAGATTCATTCAACTCATTTATGTTCTACTAATGCCTAGTAGGAGTAACTGTCAAGCCAATGCATGTTTTTGATGTATCTAAAGGATGTTGCTTACTGGTCCTCCGTCACTATGTATTTCATGTCATCGAATAGAAATCAAAGTGCTATCATTTTCTTGGCTTTCACGGTTAATTTTTGTTTGAATTTTATCCATCAACCAGACTTATTTGTGTTCCACATTTCAGTTATTTTGTTTGAATTTCATTTCATAGATCACATGCTATTATTTACATACCTTTTAGTTCAAAATCTAGCCATTTTGGACATTCTGTAGTCTTATGGAAACCAAATTGCTAATTTTTATCTTATTTTCAGCTTCCAATTTCATATATATTATCCACAGGGTAGACTTTACTCTGTCTTATCCACCTAACCAGTGTTGTATATACTATGAATTGCTGCATGATCAGATGTGCACCGCTAAAAATTTGGTGATAAGGATTTTGTGTATACAAATTTCAGGTATTCAAGGAAAATGAATGTTTGCATCTGCAGTACCCTGAGTTGGTTGAACAAGCAGAACAGATCTTGAAAAAGTGCAGTGGTCTTCCTCTTGCAATAGTCGCCATAGGCGGCTTCTTGGCAAACCAACCAAAAACTGTCATGGAGTGGAGAAAACTGAATGAGAATCTTAGTAGTGAGTTGGAAATGAATACAGAGCTTGACACCATAAGAACAGTGCTTCTCAAAAGCTATGATGGTTTACCCTATCATCTCAAGGCTTGTTTCTTGTATCTGGCAATATTTCCTGAAGGCTACAAAATTAGTCTAACACGTTTGGTGCGGCGTTGGATCGCCGAGGGTTACTCGAGACCGGTGCGCGGCAAGTCTTCCTCTGAAATAGCAGAAAGCTACTTCATGGACCTCATAAGCAGGAGCATGATCCTGCCATCCCGGAGTTCAAGCCATAGTAGAAAAGTGGTTGACTCTTGCCAACTCCATGATGTTATTCGTGAAATTGGCATCTCAAAGTCAATGGAAGAAAATCTTGTTTTCAGATTGGAGGAAGGTTGTACCTCAAACAGCCAGGGCACAATACGTCACCTCTCTGTAAGCAATAACTGGAAAGGAGATGAGAGTGAATTTGAGAGTACAATTGACTTGTCTCGAGTCAGATCCATAACAATTTTTGGGAAGTGGAGGTCATTCTTCATTTCTGACAAGATGAGGTTGCTTCGGGTGCTGGACTTGGAAAGCACTTCAGGTCTGGTTGATCATCATCTTGAGCACATTGGGAAGCTTTTCCACCTGAGATACCTTTCCCTGAGAGGATGTCATGGAATTTATCACCTGCCAGGTTCTTTGGGTAACCTGAGGCAGCTCCAAACACTAGATATCACAGGCACAAACATAATCAAGCTGCCAAAGAACATCATCAAGCTCAGGAAGCTACAGCACGTTCATGCCAGGGGCGTCGGGAACAACGATGAACCTGTCTATCAAGAGTATCCAAATGAGGTCCCGAAGCTGACGAGGAACAAGCTATGCATCCTGACCTGCTCCTCAGTGGGGTTCTGCGTGGCATGCTGCGCGCCACACCTCCTGAAGGGTTGCATGGGCATTGACGGGGACACAAACAGGCGCGACGTCTGCACTGCGTGCTGCTGCTCCTTTCTGCCGATGCTGGCGACACGCCGGTGCTCACGTGGCGTTGAGATGCCCAGAGGGATCCACAGGTTCAAAGCTTTGCAGACACTGGGTGTCGTGAACGTCTCAAGGAGGAAGGCCACCCTGCGAGAGTTGGCTAGTCTCACCGGGCTGCGCAAGCTGGGAGTGACTGGCGTGGACAAGAGCAACGGCGGAGAGCTATGTTCAGCACTGGCTAACCTCAGCAGCCTAGAGACGCTGCTGGTGCAGTCGGAGGGTAAGCCGGGTTTATCTGGCTGCTTGGATGGCCTCTCCTCACCTCTGGAAAACCTAGTGAGTCTGAAGCTGTATGGTAACCTGGTCGAATTGCCGGCATGGATCAACGGTGGGCTAAAAAATCTGGCCAAGCTCAAGCTGCGGAGTTCCAGGATTGAGAAACATGATGCCGCCATACAGATCCTTGGGAGTCTACCGAACCTAGCCATCCTGCGTCTACGAAAAGAGTCGTTCGAGGGCAAAGAGGTCCATCTTCATTTCCAGCAGGGTGCATTCCAGACCCTAATGGTCCTGGAGCTGAGTTCCCCAGGTAATCTAAAATCTGTGCGTTTTGACAAGGGAGCAGCCCCTAAGCTTGAGCTGCTGCAGTACTATGATCAGCCCAAGGAAGAAGTCGTTTCGGAAGAAAATGGTGATCAGTTTGAAGAAGCCCCCGGTGTTTCGTTTTCTGGGCTAGCATTTCTGGGAAGCCTCAAGGAAGTTCTGCTCGAGGGTGGCAACTACAAGGGCGATTTCGTGCAAAACTTGCGCTCCCAGCTTGAGTTGAATCTGAAACGGCCTGTTCTCAAGATGGACTAACCTGACCTCCGGAAGGCCTATGATGTTTCTGCTGCTGCTCACTTGTTTTGAACTGCCAACCTGCCGCTGAACTGTTTTGATTTTTTTAATTTGATTATATAAGAAAAAAAGGTCTACTTAACTCCTCCCAACTATCTGTCCAGGACACTTCAATTGTACCATTAAATAGTTTTAACAATGGTGTTGCTCATATGGGTACTGGTATAGACATTGCATACAGTGTTCTGCTTGCTGTTAAAGCTCCTGCTGGCAAAAAAGAAAACAGTATTATCGTCAGACTTATCGCTATCATACCTTTTTTGTTGTCAATATCACTATGCTACCAGATGAAACAATTCATGTTAAAAGAATATTTAAGATCAACAAATTCCTAAAAGAAAATGTTGAGTCTCTCCTGAGTTAACATGGCCTAAGGGGGATAAAGGACTAAGGTGTTGGTGGCTAATATTTGCCGCATGATGAATTACTAGCTAAATACACAAACACTTTTTAAAATTACACGAACCATTTTGTCCAAAGACATCAACACTTTTTATAGAACATTTTGAAAATATTTGACAAAGTTTTAGAATTACACAGTATTTTTTTTGTAAAAGGTGTGAACAATTTTATTTTTATTTTTCTTAAAATGCATGAACCCTTTTTAGTTCAAGAATACTTTCTTAGTTGAGTGAGCATTTTTTAAATATATGAACATATATTAAATTGCTTGAACATTTTCTTAAATATGTGAACATACAGTATTTACATAAACATTTTTTCCAAAAAATATTCATGTTACATGTTTTTTTAAGAAACATTCATGTGTACATGTTAATAATAGACATTAAAATGAAGTAAAAAAATTGGCCTGGCCCATACGGTGCACGCCGTGCGATTTAACGTCCATTTGCCGCTATGAGCAGGGGGAACCATATTTCCTGCACGGCGCGGAAAATAGTTAGGGCTTCGCACAGGGCCACTACTGGGCTAGCCTGTTTCCGTTTTTACTGTGTTACGTTTCTATTTTTCTTTTTCTGTTCCTTTTCTCTTTTTGTTTCCTGTTTCTTTTTCTTTTTTTTTCATTACAAGTTTAACTTTATTTATTTATTTCGTTCAAAATTTTCGTAAAATATTTAGAACTTTATTTTTCTACAATTTTCAAAAAATATTCAGGATTCCAAATTTTTGTTCCGGTTTGAAAAAATATTCGGAACTTTCAATTTGTTCTCGTTCTGAATTTTAAAAAAAATCAAAAAATGTTACCATTGTTTCAGAAAAATATGTTATTAAAATTGTTTGAGATTTTAGAAAATGTTCGCGTTTGAAAAAATGTTGTAAATTCAAAAAATATTTGTGTTTTAGTGAGATGTTCACTAATTCAAAAAAAAGGTTCGCATATAAAAAATAATGTTCACGTTTCCTATAAAAAAGAATGTTCAGAACATGTACCGGTTTTCAAAAATTGTTCACTAATTTTAAAAATGATCTTGTTTTATTAAAATTTATATTTATTTTAATGTTAAGGAATTTCAAAAAATGCTCCCGTTTTAAAAATGTATGGAATGTTGAAAAATTGTTTGCATTTGAAATAATTCTTCAGGATTTTAAATTGTTAATGTTTCCAAAAATATTCAGCATTTCATAATTGTTAACAATCTTCAATTAAGTTTAGAAAAAACAGAAAATGTTTCGATTCTGACGCTGCAGTACGTTCTGAAATATTCGCGCTGGTTATCGGTCACTAGGATGCATGTTTGTTCGAGTGGCTATCATCACGTGGTCTGGACACTGAGGTCGTGTGAGGTCAATCATTAAGCGCGTCGTTATTTTTTTTGGATTTTTACTAGCGCGCTACTTTTTTTGGATTTTTACTAGCGGATTACAAACACAAGTCGTTTTGATGTCTGCCAGTGAGTTGGCCCAGACGCGAACTGCTATGTATCCAAGCGATGCAGTTAGCCTCACTAGTGCAAATGCTCATGCGTTGCAACGGGGAAAAAATACCAATTCTGTCATGGTTGGTAGATCGAGGAACTATGTCATGGGACAACAACCACCGATGACAAAAGAAAGAGGCGTCATTTGAGACCACGATGTAGAGATTAGGACATGACTATGATTTGGAGTAAGTTGATCTGATTGATAGTGTTTATTTTATGGACAAACTTTCGCCAACAAACACATGGAAGTATAATCCGAAGTCATAAAAATTACATCAATGTTGTGTGTTTAATGGTAAATATACGCAAATTTAGCATATGTGCAAACATAATGTAATTTAGTTCCTGACATAAAATTAGTAGTTGATTATTGCCTATTGCACTCGCAAAAAATAAAGATTATTGTCGATGGGTGCAAACGTCTTTTACCCATGCATGAGTTAATTTATTCCTCCTCCTCCTAATCACAGATACGATGGTGCAACTTTCTCTCTTTTTTACCACTAGTTAGTGTGCACGTGCAACGCACGTCTCAATTGTAAAACATGTGAGATTTACATAGTGTAGAGTACAAATAAATGTTGCAAAAATATATAAATCAAATCAATACACAATGTTTGATGGCGCTCAAATTCTATTCTCAAAAGTGAGACACTATAGTAGTTAGGTTGCTGCATAGAGTAATTGCAGGAAAAATACTCTTATTTAAACAAAATCAGCAATTATTATTTAATAATGTAGTAATATGGGCATGTACTGCAGTCTTGTCTTCGGAGTGTAGCCAGGAAAAAGAAGTATAAGCTGCCTTACAGTGCAATTGCTTTGTTCAAGATCCTTACCTCTTGAATCTTATTTTATTCTACGAAAGCCAACTCTATATCTGCATAATAAAATATATATTAGTACTAATTTTGGTTATGTGGACTACTAAAATTATATATTAGTACTAATTCGGATTAACATTATATAGCTTCTTATCATGGATAATAGAAAATAGAAGATGATATGTGACTACAGCGATTTATATATGTGCAGAAGTAGAAGATTATGTAAAAGGGCTAAAAGATCTTGAAATCCAATAATCGTCACGATACAAAGTATTTATCTGGTTTAAGATAAAAGGGCTAAAAGAAATCCAATAATCGTCACGATACAAAGTATTTTTCTGGTTTCAGGTAAAAGGGCTAAAAGAAATCTAATAATCATCACGATACAAAGCATTTATCTGATTTCGTATATGTTTACGCGTTGGTAACCCGATTAACTTACAAAGCTATATCATAGTCTGTACGTACAGAAGCTGAAATGGGAATGAACAAAAATAAAGATGGAAGGAAAATAATTCTAGAGCATGTGTCAAGTGTAACCTTATCAAGCTTTCAGGCAGGTCAGCTTCTAAATCACAAAAACATGATGAAACCTCAAATAAGACTTCAAGCAATGATGTAGGGAACGATGCCATCAAGTTTTGTACCATAGATACCTGACACGTGCCAGTGTTTCGGACCCATATTACCCCCAAGATTTTTTCAAAATACAGTAATTACTGCCACCTTAAGACCCATATAGCACAATCAGAACTGAGTGATCAAGAGACGTTGGGCATGGACCATCGAAGGAAATAATTGAAGTCAAGTACAAGGTGTGGTAAAATTATATTAAATAAGTTAGTGAGAACACAATTGCATTCAAACCTGGGAGTATAGCTGAAATGCTCTTGCACTGCCACATATTCTTACGCTAATATGTTGCTGACAGGCCTTCCTTATAGCCATCGATTGTTACCACATGCTTTTTCAGCTGCAAAACAAGCAAACAAATTGCATGAATATGACACATTGACACATCATGTTCTAAACATGCTCAAGGTAGTTTTCTACAAGACGTAACCACTGATGTGGTTTAGTAATAATGAATGAGGTAACACCAACTGATAAAACTGAAAAATACGTAGATGTTATATGCACGAGTAGAACACAATGAGTTGTGGGCGATAATAGTCATACTGCTTACCACCAACGACTTACTTTGATTCGGCGGTATTGTTGGATGAAGCGGCCTGGACCGACATTACATGACCGCATTCATGAGACTGGTTCTACCGACGTGCTTCGCACACAGGTGGCTGGCGGGTGTCTGTTTCTCCAACTTTAGTTGAATCGAGTTTGACTACGGCCGGTCCTTGTTGAAGGTTAAAACAACACACTTGACGAAAAATCGTTGTGGTTTTGATGCGTAGGTAAGAACGGTTCTTGCTAGAAGCCCGTAGCAGCCACGTAAAACTTGCAACAACAAAGTAGAGGACGTCTAATTTGTTTTTGCAGGGCATGTTGTCATGTGATATGGTCAAGACGTGATGAGATATTAATTGTTGTATGAGATGATCATGTTTTGTAAATGTTATCGGCAACTGGTAGGAGCCTTATGATTGTCGCTTTATTGTATGAAATGCAATTGCCATGTAATTGCTTTACTTTATCACTAAGCGGTAGCGATAGTCGTGGAAGCAATAGTTGGCGAGACGACAACGATGCTACGATGGAGATCAAGGTGTCAAGCCGGTGACGATGGAGATCATGACGGTGCTTTGGAGATGGAGATCAAAGGCACAAGATGATGATGGCCATATCATGTCACATATTTTGATTGCATGTGATGTTTATCCTTTATGCATCTTATTTTGCTTAGTACGGCGGTAGCATTATAAGATGATTCCTCACTAAATTTCAAGGTATAAGTGTTCTCCCTGAGTATGCACCGTTGCTACAGTTCATCATGCCGAGACACCACGTGATGATCGGACAAGGTTTAGTTGATATGGATCACGTGATCATTTAGATGACTAGAGGGATGTCTATCTAAGTGGGAGTTCTTAAGTAATATGATTAATTGAACTTTAATTTATCATGAACTTAGTCCTGATAGTATTTGCATATCTATGTTGTAGATCAATAGCTCGCGTATAGCTTCCTCGTTTTTCTTTATGTTCCTAGAGAAAATTAAGTTGAAAGATGATAGTAGCAATGATGGGGACTAGGTCCGTGATATGAGGATTATCCTTATTGCTGCACAGAGGAATTATGTTCTTGATGCACCGCTAGGTGACAGAACTATTGCAGGAGCAGATGCAGACGTTATGAACGTTTGACAAGCTCCGTATGATGACTACTTGATAGTTTAGTGCACAATGCTTTACAGCTTAGAACCGGGACTTCAAAAATGTTTTGAACAGCAAGGAGCATATAAGATGTTCCAAGAGTTGAAATTGGTATTTCAGACTCATGCCTGAGTCGAGAGGTATGAGACCTCTGACAAGTATTTTGCCTACAAGATGGAGGAGAATAGCTCAACCAATGAGCATGTGCTCAGAATGTATGAGTACTACAATCGCTTGAATCAAGTGGGAGTTAATTTTCCAGATAAGATAGTGATTGACAGAGTTCTCTAGTCATTATCACCAAGTTACTGGAACTTCATGATGAATTATAATATGCAAGGGATGAAGAAAACGACTCCCGAGCTCTTCGCAATGCTGAAATTGGCGAAGGTAGAAATCAATAAAAGTATCAAGTGTTAATGGTTGACAAGACCACTAGTTTCAAGTAAAATTGCAAGGGAAAGAAAGGGAACTTCAAGAAGAATGGCAAGCAAGTTGCCACTCCCATGAAGAAGCGCAAAGCTAGACCCAAGCCTGAAACTGAGTGCTTCTACTGCAAAGGAAATGGTCACTGGAAGCGGAACTGCCCCAAATACTTGGCGGATAAGAAGGATGGCAAAGTGAACAAAAGTATATATGATATACATGTTATTGATGTGTACTTTACTAGTGTTCATAGTAGCCCCTGGGTATTTGATACTGGTTCAGTTGCTATGATTAGTAACTCGAAACAGGAGTTACAAAATGAACAGAGACTAGTTGAGGGCGAGGTGACGATGTGTGTTGGAAGTGATTCCAAGGTTGATAAGATCACCATCGCATACTCCCTCTACCTTCGGGATTAGTATTGGACCTAAATAAATGTTATTTGGTGGTTGTGTTGAGCATGAATATGATTGGAATTTAAGTCAAGAATAAATTGTTGTTCTGTTTACATGAATAAAACCTTCTATGGTCTTACATCCAATATAAGCAGTTTACTGAATCTCGATCGCAGTGATACACATATTCATAATATTGATGCCAAAAGATGCAAAGTTAATAATGATAGTGCAACATATTTGTGGCACTGCCGTTTAGGTCATATTGGTGTAAAGCGCATGAAGAAACTCCATGCTGATGGGATTTTGAAATCACTTGATTATGAATCACTTGATGTTTGCAAACCATGCCTCGGGGGCAAGATGGCTAAGACTCCGTTCTCCGGAACAATGGAGCGAGCCAATTGAAGGAATATGCCCTAGAGGCAATAATAAAGTTGTTATTTATATTTCCTTATATCATGATAAATGTTTATTATTCATGCTAGAAGTGTATTAACTGGAAACTTAGTACATGTGTGAATACATAGACAAAACAGAGTGTCCCTAGTATGCCTCTACTTGACTAGCTCGTTAATCAAAGATGGTTATGTTTCCTGACCATAGACATGTGTTGTCATTTGATGAATGGGATCACATCATTAGAGAATGATGTGATGGCACTACTAGGGAAAACCTTATACACAACATCTTAGTAGTAGCGCTGGACAAAGTACTGCGCTACTGCTACTTAGTAGTAGCGTGTTTAAAGAAAGCGCGCTGCTGCTACTAATTTAGCAGTAGCGCGTGATAGTAAAACGCGTTGCTGCTATGTTTATACTGGGCGCATATGGCTAGCCCCACTTAGCAGTAGCGCGTATCTTTATCCAGCGCTACTGCTACGTTCCTTAGCAGTAGCACTTTTCACGAAATCGCGCTACTACTACCTTACCTTATCCTCACCACGCGCCCGACCCTCTCACTCACTCTCCCTCTCACTCATTCTCGCCCGCGCCGAACCCGTCGTCTGCCGCCGCCGCGCTGCTCCTCCACCGAGGTACTCCCTCCCCCTCCCTCCTCCTCCCTCCTCCTCCGGCCACCCCCTCCTCCCTCCTCCTCCGACCGCCCCCTCGTCCCTCCTCCCTCCTCCGTCGGCAGCCCTCCTCCCACCGCCCCTCCCTCCTCCTCCTCCGGCCGCCCCCTCCCCCTCCCTCCTCCTCCCTCCTCCGATCCCACCGGCCTCCTCCCCCTCCTCCTCTCTCCTTCCTCCTCCCTTCCCCTCCTCCCTCCATCCCTTTTTTTCTGTTTTTTACTGTAGTTTTTTTACTATTGTATAATGTAGTTTTTTTACTGTTTTTAGTAAGTGTTTAATATAATTAGTAAGTAAATTAATAGAACTAGTTGATCTAGTTTATTTTTAGCAAGAACTAATTGAATTAATAAAACTAATGTATTTTTAGTAAGAAAATTAATATAACTAGTTGAACTAGTTTATTTTTTGTAAGAACTAGATTATTTTTATTTATAGTAAGTTTATTTTTAGTAAGAACTAGTTTATTTTTTGTAAGAACTAGTTTATTTTTGCCCAAGTGGCCAGTCATGTTGGTAGGTTACACCTCTGAGTGGCCTATCTTTTGCCGGAGTGTTGATTAATTTCCGTTCCGGCAAATTTTAGGCGCTTGATATGTCCTTTTTTAGGAAAGGTCATGCCGGAATTTTTCGTGAATTTTGGCATGACTTGTGCTAGAATATGTAGGAAATATCGAGTGGCCTGGATTTTCTAGAAAGATAATTAAACGATATTTCAGGTTGACTTTAAGTCTGTCGAGGCTCAACCATATATGAGAGGACGAAGAATCCCGACTGTTGACGTGGGGGTCGTTTCTCCTTCTTCTCCTTGTGCTAGACCTTTGTTATGCACTAGAGGAAGGAGGAGTAACGACCATCACCGACGGTCGCAAATGTCAGAGAGGAATCAGTGAGGGAGAGTCTCCACCATATATGAGAGGACGAAGAATCCCGACTGTTGTCGTGGGGGTCGCTTCTCCTTCGTTCCCGTGTGTTAGACATTTTGGTGTAATGCACTTGGGAACGAAAGGAGGAGTGACCATCATCAACGGTCGAATGTATACACCACGTGAGCTGAGAGTTTTCAAGAAAAGACTCGACAGACCGATAGTCAACCCGTGATGAATAATAATGATCTAATTTAGTTTTTGTAGTACATATATTTAATTGTACAAGTTTAATCTTTGAATTGTGAACATGGGAAATGTCGTACTCGAACGATGAAAGTCTCCCGGGGGAGTGCGACTAGTGCAATTACGACCGAGGTCTGTGCGACAGGCCTCACCTGGACGAAGATCAGCACTTTAGCATTAAGCTCCAGGAGACCTTCGATGTTAAAACGGTATGCAACAATGACAAGTGTTTTTTTCGTAATTAAGCACGACTTCAACTATTTCAACGTGTAATTTTCATCTTTTACAATTCAACTAGCTTATCCCATGCCATGCAAGACGCTATGTCTTGGAGAGGATGGGTTTGAAGACCATGAAAGTTTCGAAACAAAGAAAATTCACCTAAGGACCCATCATGATATGGATTTTGAAGTAAATCTGTACAATTCTCAGAGCGTAACCCATTTTGGTTGCCCAAATAGGGAAGCACTTTGCAAGATGTATGGTTTTTATGAGGATATGCTTGTCACCATGGATTTGGTGATCCTGACATCGAGCAAGACAATATGGACATTTGGGTCCTTGTTGATACGCTTCCAATTCTACCGCTATGTGAGTTTCTCAAACATAGTTATTAACTAATTTATATTGTTTATTTCAAAATAGTTGACAGCTTATTTCCATTGATAGCTTATTTTAATTCTTCAAACAATGTGCGGAATATGGTAGACAGAACCTACTACATCGATGACTCCGAATTAACTTATCAGGAGAAAAATCATCTGGTCGCATTTTGTCTTGATCTTGAGAATTACAATACCTATTATCAAACTCCTCCAAATTATGGTCAATACGTGCCACTAGTGCATGTGTTGAACCACGGTAACTTCCATGGAGATTCCCTGGTAAGATTTTTTACTATTACGACATTCGTGCATCTTTTGCATACTTCTAAAACTGAACTACATTGCTAACTACAAAGTTATGTTTTTTCAACAGAAAATCCCGATGGATTGTGTGCCTCATTTGATGTATCAGAATGGTCGCCTTGATGTTTTGAACATACAGCCAGGTCATCCTACGAATCTCACCTGTCCATATCGGATTTCTAAAACCGGTGAACACATGGTAATCAAAGAATGGAAAAAATGTATGGACAGTCGTAAGGAGGTTCTTGGAAGCAACATTGTGCGAAAGGCAAGAATTGGAGACAGGATAATCTCCATTCTCCATAATGGAGAGTCAGGGGCTATCTTGTCTTATGCTATTTTACCTAAGAGAATATAGTAGGTCCTAAGAGAATGTAGTAGGTCCTATGAGGTACAATATGTTTATTATGTGGTACAATGTGTTAGAGTTGATGATGAGGAGTAGTTGTGATTATGACTAGTGACCAACTTGCTATGTGATGTCTCATTGATGAAAACGATGATCATGAGGAGGTGTTATATGACAATGATGTATTATGATGATAAGTTGTTAATGATATGATGATGATGATGATATTTATTATATCATTGGGTGAAAGAACCGCGGATTAGTTTCAAGTGGATGTCCATCCACTTGAAACTAGTCCACGGTTCTTTCACCCAGTGATGTAACAACTCATTATGATGTAAAAACAATCTCTAAATTGCTGCTGTATGAAAACTTGTATAAAGGTGTATGAATACGACATGAAATAAAAAAGAAGTAAAATACGGAATAATAGTAGTAGCGCGGGCTAGGAGAAGCTCTACTAGTAATTACCAGTAGCGCTCTTTTGGAGAAAGCGCTACTAATAAGTCGACATAGCAGTAGCGTGTGTTAACCCACGCTACTGCTAACCTTTAGCTATAGCGCCTTACTAGTAGCGTTGTTCCCCGCGCTATTGATAGCCATTAAACACGCGCTACTGCTAGGGTTTTCCCTAGCAGTGTGGACAAGACCCATCCGTTAGCTTAGCATTATGATCGTTGAGTTTTATTGCTATTGCTTTCTTCATGACTTATACATGTTCCTCTGACTATGAGATTATGCAACTCCTGAATACCGGAGGAACACCTTGTGTGCTATCATACATCACAACGTAACTGGGTGATTATAAAGATGCTCTACAGGTGTCTCCGAAGGTGTTTGTTGGGTTGGCAAAGATCGAGATTAGGATTTTTCACTCCGTGTATCGGAGAGGTATCTCTGGGCCCTCTCGGTAATGCTCATCACTATAAGCCTTGCAAGCAATGTGACTAATGAGTTAGTTGCGGGATGAAGTATTACGGAATGAGTAAAGAGACTTGCCGGTAACGAGATTGAACTAGGTATGATGATACCGACGATCGAATCTCGGGCAAGTAACATACCGATGACAAAGGGAACAACGTATGTTGTTATGCGGTTTGACCGATAAAGATCTTCATAGAATATGTAGGAGCCAATATGAGCATCCAGGTTCCGCTATTGGTTATTGACCGGAGATGTGTCTCGGTCATGTCTACATAGTTCTCGAACCCGTAGGGTCCGCACACGTAACGTTCGATGACGATTTGTATTATGAGTTATGTGATTTGATGTACCGAAGTTTGTTCGGAGTCTCGGATGAGATCACAGACATAACGAGGAGTCTCGAAATGGTCAAGAGGTAAAGATTCATATATTGGAAGGTTGCATTCGGACATCGGAATGGTTCCGAGTGATTCAGGCATTTTTTCGGAGTACCGGGAGGTTACCGGAAACCCCCGGGTAAAGATATGGGCCTTATGGGCCATAGGAGGGAAGCTAACCAGCCCACAAGGGGCTGGTGCGCCCCCCACAAGGGAGGAGGACGGATTCGAATTGGGAAGGGGGCGCCACCCCCTTTCCTTCTCCTACTCCCTCTCCTTCCCCTTTTCCCCCTCCGGTAGAAGGAAAAAAGGGTGGGGCCGAATCCTACTAGGACTGGAGTCCTAGTAGGACTCCCCTCTCCCTGGCGCACCCCTTGTTGGCCGGCCTCCTCCTCCCCTCCTTATATACGGGGGCAGGGGGCACCCCAAAGGACGACAGACAATCTCTTAGCTGTGTGCGGTGCCCCCTCCACAGTTTTACACCTCGGTCATATCGTCGTAGTGCTTAGGCGAAGCCCTACGCTGGTAACTTCATCATCACCGTCACCACGCCGTTGTGCTGATTAAACTCTCCCTCGGCCTCAACTGGATCAAGAGTTCGAGGGACATCACCGAGCTTAACGTGTGCAGATCGCGGAGGTGTCGTGCGTTCGGTACTTGATCGGTTGGATCGCGAAGACGTTCGACTACATCAACCGCGTTACTAAACGCTTCCGCTTTCGGTCTACGAGGGTACGTGTACACACTCTCCCTGCTCGTTGCTATGCTTCTCCTAGATAGATCTTGCGTGATCATAGGCAATTTTTTTGAAATACTACGTTCCCCAACAGTGGCATCCGAGCCAGGTCTATGCGTAGATGTTATATGCACGAGTAGAACACAAAGAGTTGTGGGCGATAATAGTCATACTGCTTACCAGCATGTCATAATTTGATTCGGCGGTATTGCTGGATGAAGCGGCCCAGACCGACATTACATGACCGCGTTCATCAGACTCGTTCTACCGTCGTGCTTTGCACACGGGTGGCTAGTGGGTGTCTGTTTCTCCAACTTTAGTTTAATCGAGTGTGACTACGCCCGGTCCTTGTTGAAGGTTAAAACAACACACATGATGCAAAATCATTGTGGTTTTGATGCGTAGGTAAGAACGGTTCTTGCTAGAAGCCCGTAGCAGCCACGTGAAACTTGCAACAACAAAGTAGAGATGATATGGTCAAGACGTGATGATATATAATTTGTTGTATGAGATGATCATGTTTTGTAAATGTTATCGGCAACTGGTAGGAGCCTTATGGTTGTCGCTTTATTGTATGAAATGCAATTGCCATGTAATTGCTTTACTTTATCACTAAGTGGTAGCGATAGTCGTAGAAGCAATAGTTGGCGAGACGACAACGATGCTTCGATGGAGATCAAGGTGTCAAGCCGGTGACAATGGTGATCATGACGGTGCTTTGGAGATGGAGATCAAAGGAACAAGATGATGATGGCCATGTCATATCACTTATTTGATTGCATGTGATATTTATCTTTTTATGCATCTTATTTTGCTTTGTACGGCGGTAGCATTATAAGATGATCTCTCACTAAATTTCAAGGTACAAGTGTTCTCCCTCAGTATGCACCGTTGCGACAGTTCGTCGTGCCGAGACACCACGTGATGATCGGGTGTGATAAGCTCTACGTTCACATACAATGGGTGCAGGCCAGTTTTGCACACGCAGAATACTCGGGTTAAACTTGACGAGCCTAGCATATGCAGATATGGCCTCGGAACACTGAGACCGAAAGGTCGAGCGTGAATCATATAGTAGATATGATCAACATAGTGATGTTCACCATTGAAAACTGCTGCATCTCACGTGATGATCGGACATGGTTTAGTTGATGTGGATCACGTGATCACTTAGATGATTAGAGGGATGTCTATCTAAGTGGGAGTTCTTAAGTAATATGATTAATTGAACTTTAATTTATCATGAACTTAGTCCTGATAGTATTTGCATAACTATGTTGTAGATCAATAGCTCACGATGTAGCTCCCCGTTTATTTTTGATATGTTCCTAGAGAAAAACTATGTTGAAAGATGATTGTAGCAATGATGCGGACTAGGTCCGTGATCTGAGGATTATCCTCATTGCTGCACACAAGAATTATGTCCTTGATGCACCACTAGGTGATGGACCTATTGCAGGAGCAGATGCAGACGTTATGAACGTTTGGCAAAGCTTGGTATGATGACTACTTGATAGTTTAGTGCACCATGCTTTACGGTTTAGAACTGAGATTTCAAAAACATTTTGAACGCCACGGAACATATAAGATGTTCCAAGAGCTGAAATTTGTATTTCAGACTCATGCCCGAGTCGAGAGGTATGAGACCCCTGACAAGTATTTTGCCTACACGATGGAGGTGAATAGCTCAACCAGTGAGCAGGTGCTCAGAATATCTGAGTACTACAATCGCTTGAATCGAATGGGAGTTAATCTTCCAGATAAGATAGTGATTGACAGAGTTCTCTAGTCACTATCACCAAGTTACTGGAACTTCGTGATGAACTATAATATGCAAGGGATGACGAAAACGATCCCGAGCTCTTCATGATGCTGAAATCGACGAAGGTAGAAATCAAGAAAAGCATCAAATGTTGATGATTGACAAGACCACTAGTTTCAAGTAAAAGGGCAAGGGAAAGAAAGAGAACTTCAAGAAGAATGGCAAGCAAGTTGCCACTCCCATGAAGAAGCCCAAAGCTAGACCCAAGCCTGAAACTGAGTGCTTCTACTGCAAAGGGAATGGTAACTGGAAGCGGAACTGCCCCAAATACTTGGCGAATAAGAAGGATGGCAAAGTGAACAAAAGTATATTTGATATACATGTTATTGATGTGTACTTTACTAGTGTTCATAGTAGCCCCTGGGTATTTGATACTGGTTCAGTTGCTATGATTAGTAACTCGAAACAAGAGTTACAAAATGAACAAAGACTAGTTGAGGGCAAGGTGACGATGTGTGTTGGAAGTGATTCCAAGGTTGATAAGATCACCATCGCGCACTCCCTTTACCTTCGGGATTAGTGTTGAACCTAAAATAAATGTTATTTGGTGTTTGCGTTGAGCATGAATATGATTGGATCATGTTTATTGCAATACGGTTATTCATTTAAATCAAAAACAATTGTTGTTTTATTTACATGAATAAAACCTTCTATGGTCATACACTCAATATAAATGGTTCATTGAATCTTGATCGTAGTGATACACATATTCATAATATTGAAGCCAAAAGATGCAAAGTTAATAATGATAGTGCAACTTATATGTGGCACTGCCGTTTAGGTCATATTGGTATAAAGCACATGAAGAAACTCCATGCTGATGGACTTTTGGAATCACTTGATGCTTGCGAACCGTGCCTCATGGGCAAGATGACTAAGACTCCGTTCTCCGGAACAATGGAGCGAGCAACTCACTTATTGGAAATAATACATACTGATTTATGCGGTCCGATGAGTGTTGATGCTCGCGGCGGGTATCGTTATTTTCTAACCTTCACTGATGATTTGAGCAGATATGGGTATTTCTACTTGATGAAACATAAGTCTGGAACATTTGAAAAGTTCAAAGAATTTCAGAGTAAAGTGGAAAATCATCGTAACAATAAAATAAAATATCTACAATCTAATTGTGGAGGTGAATATTTGAGTTACGAGTTTGGTCTTCATTTGAAACAATGCGGAATAGTTTCGCAACTCACGCCACCTGGAACACCACAGCGTCATAACTGTACTTTATTAGATATGGTGCGATCTATGATGTCGCTTACTGATTTTGGGGTTATGCATTAGAGACAACTGCATTCATGTTAAATAGGGCACCATCTAAAATCAGTTGAGACGACACCATATGAACTGTGGTTTGGCAAGAAACCCAAATTGTCGTTTCTTAAAGTTTGGGGCTGCAATGCTTATGTGAAAAAGCTTCAACCTGATAAGCTCGAAGCCAAATCGGAGAAATGTGTCTTCATAGGATACCCAAAGGAGATTGTTGGGTACACCTTCTATCACATATCCGAAGGCAAGGTATTCGTTGCTTAGAATGGATCCTTTCTAGAGAAGGAGTTTCTCTCGAAAGAAGTGAGTGGAAGGAAAGTAGAACTTGATGAGGTAATTGTACCTTCTCTTGAGTTGGAAAGTAGTTAATCACAGAAATCATTTCTGGTGATGCCTACACCAATTAGTGAGGAAGCTAATGATGATGATCATGAAACTTCAGATCAAGTTACTACCGAACCTCGTAGGTCAACCAGAGTAAGATCTGCACCAGAGTGGTACGGTAATCCTGTTCTTGAAGTCATGTCACTTGACCATAACGAACCTATGAACTATGAGGAAGCGATGATGAGCCCAGATTCCGCGAAATGGCTTGAGGCCATGAAATCTGAGATGTGATCCATGTATGAGAACAAAGTGTGGACTTTGGTTGACTTGCCCGATGATCGGCAGCCATAGAGAATAAAATGGATCTTCAAGAAGAAGACGGACGCTGATAGTAGTGTTACTATCTACAAAGCTTGACTTGTCGAAAAGGGTTTTTGACAAGTTCAAGATGTTGACTACGATGAGATTTTCTTACTCGTATCGATGCTTAAAGTCTGTCTAAATCATGTTAGCAATTGCCACATTTCCTGAAATCTAGCAAATGGATGTCAAAAACTACATTCCTTAATGGATTTCTTAAAGAAGAGTTGTATATGATGCAACAAGAAGGTTTTGTCAATCCTAAAGGTGCTAACAAAGTGTGCAAGCTCCAGCGATCCATCTATGGACTGGTACAAGCATCTTGGAGTTGGAATATACGCTTTGATAAGGTGATCAAAGCATATGGTTTTATACAGACTTGCAGTGAAGCCTGTATTTACAAGAAAGTGAGTGGGAGTACTACAACATTTCTGATAAGTATATGTGAATGACATATTGTTGATCGGAAATAATGTAGAATTTTTCTGGAAAGCATAAAGGAGTGTTTGAAAGGAGTTTTTCAAAGAAAGACCTCGGTGAAGCTGCTTACATAGTGAGCATCAACATCTATAGAGATAGAACAAGACGCTTGATAAATTTTTCTGGAGTACATACCTTGACAAGATTTTGAAGTAGTTCAAAATGGAACAGTCAAAGAAGGAGTTCTTGCCTGTGTTGCAAGGTGTGAAGTTGAGTAAAGACTCAAAACCCGACCACGGCAGAAAATAGAAAGAGAATGAAAATTCATTCCCTATGCCTCAGTCATAGGTTCTATGAAGTATGCTATGCTGTGTACCAGACCTATTGTGAACCTCACCATGAGTTTGGCAAGAGGGTACAATAGTGATCCAGGAGTGGATCACTTGACAGCAGTCAAAATTATCCTTAGAAGACTAAGGAGATATTTCTCGGTTATGGAGGTGGTAAAGAGTTCGTCGTAAAGAGTTACGCTGATGCAAGCTTTTACACCGATCCGGATGACTCTGAGTCTCAATCTGGATACATATTGAAAGTGGGAGCAATTAGCTAGAGTGGCTCCATGCAGAGCATTGTAGACATAGAAAATTTGAAAAATACATACGGCTCTGAATGTGACAGACCCATTGACTAAGCTTCTCTCACAAGCAAAACATGATCACACCTCAGTACTCTTTGGGTGTTAATCACATAGCGATGTGAACTAGATTATTGACTCTAGTAAAACCCTTTGGGTATTAGTCACATGGCGATGTGAACTAATCACATGGTAATGTGAACTATTGGTGTTAAATCACATGGCAATGTCACTACTGGAATCAGGATCTTTGCCGTCAGCTAGATCTTTGCCCTCAGCTAGCTGATGGCAAAGAAGGTCTTTGCCATCAGTATACAGAAAGATGACGGTAAAGGAAGAGCTGACGGCAAAGAGCGTGTTTGTCGTCAGCTAGATCTTTGCCGTCAGCTAGCGGACGACATATAAGCTTTGCCGTCAGCCAGCGGACGGCAAAGAGGCAGGGTGGCCCACTAGTGAGAACCACCTAACGGGCACTTTCTTTGCCGTCAGCTAGCAGACGACAAAGAAACTGCTTAAACTGACGTCCGTTAGGTAGGCTCTTAGCAGACGGCAAAGAAAACTGCCCTAACTAAAAATCAAACACGCTTGTGCCCGACCACTCTCTCTCTCTGTCCCCTTTTGATGTCTACTACGCAACCTTCTTCTTGTAGACGTTGTTGGACTCCAAGAGTAGAGGTTTGTAGGACAGTAGCAAATTTCCTTCAAGTGGATGACCTAGAGTTTATCAATACGTGGGAGGCGTAGGTTGAAGATGGTCTCTCTCAAACAACCCTGCTGCAACCAAATAACAAAGAGTCTCTTCTGTCCCCAACACACCCAATACAATGGTAAATTGTATAGGTGCACTAGTTCGGCGAAGAGATGGTGATACAAGTGCAATATGGATGGTGGATATAGGTTTTTGTAATCTGAAAATATAAAAACAGCAAGGTAGCAAGTGGTAAAAGTGAGCACAAACGGTATTGCAATGCTAGGAAACAAGGCCTAGGGTTCATACTTTCACTTGTGCAAGTTCTCTTAACAATAATAACATAATTGGATCATATAACTATCCCTCAACATGCAACAAAGAGTCACTCAAAAATCACTAATGGAGGAGAACAAACAAAGAGATTATTATATGGTACAAAACCACCTCAAAGTTATCCTTTCTGATCAATCTATTCAAGAGTCCGTAGTAAAATAACACGAAGCTATTCTTTCCGTTCGATCTATCCTAGAGTTCGTACTAGAATAACACCTTAAGACACAAATCAACCAAAACCCTAATGTCACCTAGATACTCCAATGTCACCTCAAGTATCCGTGGGTATGATTATACGATATGCATCACACAATCTTAGATTCATCTATTCAAACCAACACAAAGTACTTCAAAGAGTGCCCCAAAGTTTCTACCAGAGAGTCAAGACGAAAACGTGTGCCAACCCCTATGCATAAGTTCACAATGTTACGGAACCCGCAAATTGATCACCAAAACATACATCAAGTTGATCACGTGAATATCCCATTGTCATCACATATAAGCACATGCAAGACATACATCAAGTGTTCTCAAATCCTTAAAGACTCAATCCGATAAGATAACTTCAAAGGGAAAACTCAATCCATTATAAGAGAGTAGAGGGGGAGAAACATCATGAGATCCAACTATAATAGCAAAGCTCGCGATACATCAAGATCGTGCCAAATCAAGAACACGAGAGAGAGAGAGAGATCAAACACATAGCTACTGGTACATACCCTCAGCCCCGAGGGTGAACTACTCCCTCCTCGTCATGGAGAGCGCCGGGATGATGAAGATGGCCACCGGTGAGGGATCCCCCCTCCGGCAGGGTGCCGGAATGGGGTCCCGATTGGTTTTTGGTGGCTACAGAGGCTTGCGGCGGCGGAACTCCCGTTCTAGGTTATGTTCTGTTTTTTTGTATATATAAGAGGTTTTGGCGTCGGGAACAAGTGAGGGGGGTCTCCGGGCTGTCCATGAGGTAGGGGGCGCGCCTCCCACCCTCGTGGGCAGCCCGGGACTCTTCTGGCCCAACTCTTTTACTCCATGGCCTTCTTCTGGTAAAAAAATAAGCTCCGTCAAGTTTAAGGTCAATTGGACTCCGTTTGGTTTTCCTTTTCTGCGATACTCAAAAACAAGGAAAAAACATAAACTGGCACTGGGCTCTAGGTTAATAGGTTAGTCCCAAAAATCATATAAAATAGCATATAAATGCATATGAAACATCCTAGAAGGATAATATAATAGCATGAATACTTCATAAATTATAGATACGTTGGAGGCGTATCAGCATCCCCAAGCTTAATTCCTGCTCGTCCTCGAGTAGGTAAATGATAAATGAAATAATTTATGAAGTGTGAATGCTAGCAGGTGCACAAGTTTGATCAATGATAATTTCAATCACCTTTTCTAGCATCATTATATGTCATAACAGTAGCTCAACTCATAAAACTTTTCATGATCAAGTAACAAGCTATTCACATGTTAAAGCATAGACCATAAACTTTTTTGAAAACTAACAAACTATGTTCTCAATCATCAAACAATTGCAGTTCATCTTATTTTCAGGAAGGGTCTATGTAAGAGCTTTGATTTAGAAAATCCCACATACTCAACTATCATATATCCTCCATGATTTCTACCACTCAAAGCATATTTTTAGAACAAATAGTATTCATCAAACACAGAGAAAGATAGGGGCTTAATGTTTCGCCTCCCAACCTTTTACCTCAAGGGTAATGTCAACAATAATAATTCATGCTCAAATATACTTGAATGGCCATATATGCTTAGATCTTTCTCCACCACATGATGCTTGCCAACTAAAAAGTAGGTTGGAATGAGAAGGAATACTACTGACTCTTGCATAAAAGTAAAAGATAGGCCCTTCGCAGAGGGAAGCAGGGATTTCCAGAGGTGCCAGAGCTCGAAGCTAAAACAGAGATGAAAATAATTTTGAGAGGTATGCTTTAATTGTCGACATAACGACCAAGAGTTCCCAATATCTTCCATACTAGATACATTATAGGCAGTTCCCAAACAGATAGGTAAAGATTTTACTCCCCCTCCACCAACAATCACACTCCACGGCTTGTCCGAAACAACGGGTGCCGTCCAACTATCAACAATCCTGGGGGAGTTTTGTTTAAATTATTTGTGATTTTGTTTTTGATCTATTGATCACAGGACTGGGCATCCCAGTTACCAGCCATTTTCTCGTGAATGTTGAGCGGAGTCCACTCATCGTGTGAATAACGCACCTAGCATGGAAGATACTGACAACCCCTAGTCACTACACGAGCGATTCGGGCATACAAAACAGATTATTATTTGAAGGTTTAGAGTTTGGCACATGCAAATTTACTTGGAACGGCAGGTAAATACCGCATATAGGTAGATATGGTGGACACTCATGGAAGAAACTTGGTTCACGGAATTTGGATGCACAAGCAGTATTCCCGCTTAGTACAGATATTTTTGCTAGCAAAGGATGCTAAATAACAAGCACCACATGTTAGAGGATCCATAACAATATAACTTCTATACAAATATACCCAAGCATAACTCATTATGTTGTCTTCCTTGTCCAACTTCAACTAATTTGCTTAGGTTTGAAAATAATTAATGGGGCTCACAATCATAGAAGATGTCCAAGATAGTATATTTATATGTGAAATCTCTCTTCCTTCAATATTCTTTCATGAATTGTTCAAGTGACCAATACAATGTTTGCTAACCTTCAAAAAATTTACCACCTTACTTCTTATATGTGAAGGCATTACTCCCCATGGGAAAGGCATATGAAACATATATAATTTCAGATTTATGACATTCAAATCATTCAACCATTTACTCATAGGATATAAGTGAAGCACATGAGTAAATGACAAACTACTCCAAAAAGATATAAGTGAAGATCAATGAATAGTTAAATAATTATGCAGCTTTGTGAAGACTCTCTCTCATTTAAGAATTTCAGATCTTGGGATATTATTCAAACAGCAAGCAAAACAAAAGAAAAAAATAAAATGACGCTCCAAGCAAAACACATATCATGTGGTGAATAAAAATATAGCCTCAAGTAAAGTTACCGATAGACGAAGACGAAAGAGGGGATGCCTTCCGGGGCATCCCCAAGCTTAGGCTTTTGGTTGTCCTTGAATATTACCTTGTGTCCCTTGGGCATCCCCAAGCTTAGGCTCTTGCCGCTCCTTATTCCATAGTCCATCGAATCTTTACCCAAAACTTGAAAACTTCACAACACAAAACTCAACAGAAAACTCGTAAGCTCCGTTAGTATAAGAAAATAAATCACTACTTAGGTACTGTTGTGAACTCATTCTAAATTCATATTGGTGTAATATCTACTGTATTCCAACTTCTCTATGGTTCATACCCTCCGATACTACTCAAAGATTCATGAAAATAAGCAAACAACACAATGAAAATAGAATCTTTTAAAAACAGAACAGTCTGTAGAAATCTGTATCATTCGAATACTTCTGTAACTCCAAAAATTCTGAAATAAATTGTTGGACGTGAGGAATTTGTCTATTAATCATCTGCAAAAAGAATCAACATAAAATCACTCTCCAGTAAAAAATGGAAGCAAATCTCGTGAGCGCAAAAGTTTCTGTTTTTTACAGCAAGATCGCAAAGACTTCACCCAAGTCTTCCCAAAGGTTCTACTTGGCACAAACACTAATTAAAACAATAAAACCACATCTAAAAATATGCTATATGAATTATTTATTACTAAACAGGAGCAAAAGGCAAAGAACAAAAATAAAATTGGGTTTCCTCCCAACAAGCGCTAACGTTTAACGCCCCTAGCTAGGCATGATGATTTCAATGATGCTCACATAAAAGATAAGAATTGAAACATAAAGAGAGCATCATGAAGAATATGACTATCACATTTAAGCCTAACCCACTTCCTATCTAGGTATTTTGTGAGCGAACAACTTATGGGAACAATAATCTACTAGCATAGGAAGGCAAAACAAGCATAACTTCAAGATTTTCAACACATAGAGAGGAAACTTGGTATTATTGCAATTCCTACAAGCATATATTCCTCCCTCATAATAATTTTCAGTAGCATAATGAATGAATTCAACAATATACCTATCACATAAAGCACTATTTTCATGATCTACAAGCATAGAAATTTTATTACACTCCACATAAGCAAATTTCTTCCCATGAATAGTAGTGGGAGCAAACTCAACAAAATAACTATCATGTGATTGAAAATTAAGATCAAGATGACAAGTTTCATGGTCATCATTATTCTTTATAGCATACATGTCATCGCAATAATCATCATAGATAGGGGCATGCTTTCGTCATAGTAAATTTGCTCATCAAAACTTGAGGGACCAAACATATCATCTTCATCAAACATAGCATCCCCAAGCTTGTGGCTTTGCATATCATTAGCATCATGGGTATTTGCTACCTCTTGAGAATTGCGTTGGTTTTCCCTTGAAGAGGAAAGGGTCATGCAGTAAAGTAGCATAAGTATTTCCCTTAGTTTTTGAGAACCAAGGTATCAATCCAGTAGGAGACCACGCGCAAGTCCCACGCACCTACACAAACAAATAAGAACCTCGCAACCAACGCGATAAAGGGGTTGTCAATCCCTTCACGGTCACTTACGAGAGTGAGATCTGATAGATATGGTAAGATAATATTTTTGGTATTTTTATAATAAAGAATAAAAGTAAAGATTGCAAAAGTAAACGGCGCTAGAAATAACTTGTTGACAGGAGATTAATATGATGGAAAATAGACCCAGGGGCCATAGGTTTCACTAGTGGCTTCTCTCATGAGCATAAGTATTACGGTGGGTAAACGAATTACTGCCGAGCAATTGATAGAATTGAGCATAGTTATGAGAATATCTAGGTATGATCATGTATATAGGCATCACGTCCGCGACAAGTAGACCGAAACGATTCTGCATCTACTACTATTACTCCACACATCGACCGCTATCCAGCATGCATCTAGAGTATTAAGTTCATAAGAACAGAGTAATGCTTTAAGCAAGATGACATGATGTAGAGGGATAAACTCATGCAATATGATATAAACCCCATCTTTTTTTCCTCGATGGCAACAATACAATACGTGTCGTTTCCCCTGCTGTCACTGGGATCGAGCACCGCAAGATTGAACCCAAAGCTAAGCACTTCTCCCATTGCAAGAAAGATCAATCTAGTAGGCCAAACCAAACTGATAATTCGAAGAGACTTGCAAAGATAACCAATCATACATAAAAGAATTCAGAGGAGATTCAAATATTATTCATAGATAAACTTGATCATAAACCCACAATTCATCGGATCTCGACAAACACACCGCAAAAGAAGATTACATCGAATAGATCTCCAAGAAGATCGAGGAGAACATTGTATTGAGATCCAAAGAAAGAGAAGAAGCCATCTAGCTAATAACTATGGACCCGAAGGTCTGAGGTAAACTACTCACACATCATCGGAGAGGCTATGGTGTTGATGTAGAAGCCCTCCGTGATCGGTGCCCCCTCCGGCGGAGCGCCGGAAAAGGCCCCAAGATGGGATCTCACGGGTATAGAAGGTTGCGGCGGTGGAAATAGGGTTTTTGCTCTGTATATGATGTTTCCAGGGTATATGGGTATATATAGGAGGAAGAAGTATGTCGGTGGAGCAACGAGGGGCCCACGAGGGTGGAGGGCGCGCCCAGGGGGGGTAGGCGCGCCCCCTGCCTCGTGCCTTCCTTGTTGATTGGTTTACGTAGACTCCAAGCCCTCTGGATCACGTTTGTTCCGAAAATCACGTTCCCGAAGGTTTCATTCCGTTTGGACTCCGTTTGATATCCTTTTCCTTCGAAACACTGAAATAGGCAAAAAAACAGCAATTTGGGCTAGGTCTCCGGTTAATAGGTTAGTGCCAAAAATAATATAAAAGTGTATAATAAAGCCCAATAAACATCCAAAACAGAATATAATATAGCATGGAACAATAAAAAATTATAGATACGTTGGAGACGTATCAATATTCAAAGAATTCATACTAACAACATTTCAATCATGCTCATCATTCACATATTTTATGCCAAGCATTCTATGTAATTCTTCTTGTAGTACTTGAGCACAATTTTCCTTCCCATCATTTTCACGGAAGACATTAAAAAGATGAAGCATATGAGGCAACCTTAATTCCATTTTTTTGTGGTTTTCTTTTAGAGACTAAACTAGTGATAAAACATGAAATAAAAGATTTGATTGCAAGATCTAAAGATATACCTTCAAGCACTCACCTCCCCGGCAACGGCGCCAGAAAAGAGCTTGATGTCTACTACGCAACCTCCTTCTTGTAGACGTTGTTGGGCCTACAAGTGCAGACGTTTGTAGGACAGTAGCAAATTTCCCTCAAGTGGATGACCTAAGGTTTATCAATCCGTGGGAGGCGTAGGTTGAAGATGGTCTCTTTCAAACAACCCTGGAACCAAATAACAAATAGTCTCTTGTGTCCCCAACACACCAAATACAATGGTAAATTGTATAGGTGCACTAGTTCGGCGAAGAGATGATGATACAAGTGCAATATGGATGGTAGATATAGGTTTTTGTAATCTGAAAATCTAAAAACAGCAAGGTAGCAAGTGGTAAAAGTGAGCACAAATGGTATTGCAATGCTAGGAAACAAGGCCTAGGGTTCATACTTTCACTGGTGCAAGTTCTCTTAACAATAATAACATAATTGGATCATATAACTATCCCTCAACATGCAACAAAGAGTCACTCCAAAGTCACTAATAGAGGAGAACAAACGAAGCGATTATTGTAGGGTACGAAACCACCTCAAAGTTATCCTTTCTGATCGATCTATTCAAGAGTTCGTAGTAAAATAACACGAAGCTATTCTTTCCGTTTGATCTATCCTAGAGTTCGTACTAGAATAACACCTTAAGCCACAAATCAACCAAAATCCTAATGTCACCTAGATACTCCAATGTCACCTCAAGTATCCGTGGGTATACGATATGCATCACACAATCTCAGATTCATCTATTCAAACCAACACAAAGTACTTCAAAGAGTGCCCCAAAGTTTCTACCGGAGAGTCAAGACGAAAACGTGTGCCAACCCCTATGCATAAGTTCACAATGTTACGGAACCCGCAAGTTGATCACCAAAACATACATCAAGTAGATCACGTGAATATCCCATTGTCACCAAAGATAAGCACATGCAAGACATACATCAAGTGTTCTAAAATCCTTAAAGACTCAATCCGATAAGATAACTTCAAAGGGAAAACTCAATCCATTACAAGAGAGTAGAGTGGGAGAAACATCATGAGATCCAACTATAATAGTAAAGCTTGCGATACATCAAGATCGTGCCAAATCAAGAACACGAGAGAGAGAGAGAGATCAAACACATAGCTACTAGTACATACCCTCAGCCCCGAGGGTGAACTACTCCCTCCTCATCATGGAGAGCGCCGGGATGATGAAGATGGCCACCGGTGAGGGATCCCCCCTCCGGCAGGGTGCCGAAACAGGGTCCCGATTGGTTTTTGGTGGCTACATAGGCTTGCGGTGGCGGAACTCCCGATCTAGGTTATGTTCTAGGAGTTTCTGTATATATAAGAGGTTTTGGCATCAGGAACAAGTCAGGGGGGTCTCCGGGCTGTCCACGAGGTAGGGGGGCGCGCCCAGGGGGGGTGGGCGTGCCTCCCACCCTCGTGGGCAGCCCGGGACTCTTCTGGCCCATCCCTTTTACTCCATGGCCTTCTTCTGGTCCAAAAATAAGCTCCGTCAAGTTTTCAGGTCAACTGGACTCCGTTTGGTTTTCCTTTTCTGCGATACTCAAAAACAAGGAAAAAAACAGAAACTGGCACTGGGCTCTAGGTTAATAGGTTAGTCCCAAAAATCATATAAAATAGCACATAAATGCATATAAAACATCCTAGAAGGATAATATAATAGCATGAATACTTCATAAATTATAGATACGTTGGAGACGTATCACCTTTCTCCTCCCCGAGCCGCCGGCAGCCGCCCCGCCCCTGTGCCGCCGACGCCCCGCGCCACCCACTTCGTCGTGCCGCCCCGGCGACCCCCTCTCCGCCCCGCGCCAACCCCGTCGCCACGCCGCCCTCGCCGCCCCGGCGACCCCGACCTCGATCTCGACCGCTCCTCGCCCTCAAGTAAGTGTGCCCGATCTTCATGGTGCCCCAATTGCACTTTTGATGCATTGATTTGGTCACTGTCTCCGCCTAGGGTTCAAAATCTGTTATGATCTTTGTGTTATGTTCATATGTACATTTCTAGTTAGTTTTGATTTTCCTGGTACTGTCTTCCCATGATGCGAAAATGATAGCACAATCAAAAGGCCTACCCTAGGTTATCTCAATATCTTAGAAGAATATGGCCTGCCCTAGGGACTTATTTAGCATCCAGTTGTTCTAAGGACCGGTTATCTCTACAATGCAATACCTAAACATGTTGGCAGATCAAGGGTGGTGTGCAATTATACACCACTCATTTTGACATATGGTACAGTGCTAACAACCCGCTGGTCCTAATTTTAGATCAAGCAGAAGTTGCAAACACCATTTCTGTGAACCATGAGCTCGAGAAGAACATATAATAGAAGAATGATTCGAGCTTTAAATATCAGTGTTTTTGGTTCAGATTTAATGCTCCCTCTTGATTGTAGTTGAAGATCTGCATCGGTAGTAATAAGTGCGAGAAACACAAAAGATCTGGTGGCTGTCATATAGGTTCAGAAATTAACAATTTCAGAGTAGTTTCAGACTTGTTTCAAAATTTCAGAGTATATTTCCATGTCAAGTTTTTTTAGCTGTTAAGAGTTATGGTCTCGTTCAGGGTGAATACAGTACACCGGGCATAGTCATGTATATGTTGTTCTTATTTTCATGGCCCTCAAGAAACCATGCTATATTATTACAGTCAATCTCCACCACTCTTAGATCCTCATATCATGGTTGTTCTCATGATCTCAAAGCAAATCATCTTGGTTGAGATGACTGACCGAAACTGAAACTTTCAGGTGATTGTGTGTTAGCAGTTCTGTAAGATACTAGATTAGAGTGGGCACCCTGTTTTTGCTTTCCTTTCATTTTGGTAACTCATTTTTGTACTGGGATCTCTCAACCAACACTCCTAGTTTCTTTCTTTTCTTTAGTTGAATGTTTTTATACTGCTAGGTGCCTAGGTTGCTGACCGAAAGAAGTTAAAATAGTTATTATATGAAATTCAACTAAAGTCAACATTTTTGTGTCTAGCCCGTGCGAAGGCACGGGTTGACGACTAGTGCTACTAATAAATCTTGTGCTCAGCTCTAGTATGTCAGCCTAGAGCCATCATATGTCCACAAGTGCATTGCTTTTTGAATGTGAAATGATAACTTCGTGTAGTTGATTATCTTCTGCTCAAAACTTCCGCTGCTATAATGTTGTATGATAATGTTGTAAGGGTAGTAATTGGTCTCTTCTGCTGCTTATCAGAGATGGGGGAAAGCCGCCACCGCAGGCTCCGCTCTGCCACACCGGAGTACGAGTTGGATGCTTTCAAGTTCTTCAGTATCATACTTGGGACTTCCTCCAGGAGGCAGGTATATAAAAGGAGAGATCTCCCCTTCACCCATCTCATTCTGATAACTCTGCGGTTTTCTACATCACTCCTTGTCCCAAACTGCAGAGGCTGCCTGACACTTTTATGAATATGCTGGACGGCCATGGGCCAAAGAATGTGAAGCTGCGACAGGCCGGCAGTGGGCTTCGCAGGCATTGGGATGTGGAGTTGGTGATCAGGTACGGCCACATGTACATGTGTCGTGGCTGGGAGCAGTTCTACCGTGCCTACGACCTGCGGACGGGTACTTCCTTCTCTTCAGGTACGACGGCGACGCCATGCTCACCGTGAAGGTTTTCAACACGACTATGTGTCGCATGCGCTACCAGGACGACGATGATGCCAGTACGTTCTGCCTCTTCTTCCTCTACATTTGGCTTTGTCTCACATCGATTGTTAACGGTCATTGTTGCATTTGGTCAGGCAATGGGAGCAGCAGCAGCAGCGACTCTGGCTATAGCCAAAGCAGCAGCGACTCTGGCTGCAGCAAAAGCAGTAGCGAGGATGATCCGAAATGGAGTGGGGAAGAAGAGAGCAGAGTGGGGATGAGGAGGTGCAGGCTGACGATGGGCAACAGATGGTGGTGGCTGAGGATGATCTAGCGATGGTGGTGGCTGACGATGGGCAAGAGATGGTGGTGGCTGAGGATGACCTAGCGATGGTGCTGCCTGAAGATGGCCTCGCGATGGTGGTGGTGCCTGACAATGACCTCGCGATGGTGGTGGCGCCGGCGATCCCACAGCCAGGCGACATGACCATGCCAATTGTGGTAGAAGACTACATCCCACTGCCTCCACCGCCTCGCCGCTCTTGGCGCATCAGGATGAGGAAGGAGAAGGAGAAGAAGAAGAAGGAGGAGTGAACTATGTCAGGTATGTCAGATCTCCAAAATGATCTATATATACTTAGCTTTGTTTCCTCCGAAATGACATAAGTTAGCTCTAATATGCTAAGTTATGTCTAATATGCTTAGTTTCCTAGGTTTGCTCAATAATGACATACACTTGGCTTACTTGTGTAAAAAATGGCATAATTATGCTTAGTTAACTCAAAAATGGCATAATTAGTTAAGTTAGCTCCAAAATGACCCATTTAACCTAGGTTAGCTCCAATATGATCCATTTTACCTAGGTTAGCTCCTAAATGACCAAGTTTACCTAGGTTAGCTCCAAAATGACCAAGTTTACCTAGGTTAGCTCCAAAATGACCAAGTTTACCTAGGTTAGCTCCAATATGGTCCAATTTAGCTAGGTTAGCTCCAAAATTACTTATGTTAGCACAAAAATGACCTATACTTACCTTAATTTCCTCCAAATTGACATAATAAGCTTAGTTAGCTAAAAAATGACATAAGTACATATGTAAGCTCTAAAATGACACAAATAAGGAATAATAAGAAGAAAAACAAGGAAGAGGAGAAAAAGAAAGAATAGAAGAAGAAAGAGAAGAAAAAGAAAGAATAAAAGAAGAAGAATGAGAAGGAAAAGGGTAAAAACCTTCTTCTTCTAGTCTTCTTCTTCTTCTTCTAGTCTTCTTCTTCTTCTAGCCTTCTTCTTCTTTTTCTAGTCTTCTTCTTCTTCTTCTTCTTCTTCTTGTTCTTCTTCTTCTTCTTCTTCTTCTTCTTCTTATTATTATTATTATTATTATTATTATTATTATTATTATTATTATTATTATTATTATTATTATTCTAGTCTTCTTCTTCTTCTTCTTCTCCAAAATGACCTAAGTTAGACCTATACTTAGCTGATTTATATCAAAAATGGCATAATATGCTTAGTTCACTCAAAGATGGCATAATTAGCTAGGTTAGCTCCATTTTACCTAAGTATGCTTACTTCTTCTTCTAGTCTTCTTCTTCTTCTTCTTCTTCATTTTCTTCTTCTTCTTCTAACTTTCTTGTTTCCCATTTTGTAGAATTCATTTAATTCATGGAAGCTTGCATGGATGGAGTGCTTCTTTTCCCTTTCTGCTTTTATTTTGTATCGATGAACTTTCATGGATGGAACTTGTTATATGGATGGATAACGGTGTTGGATGAATAATGTGAAACTTTTGTAATATGTATGGATGGAACTATGTGTTGGTTATGTATGTATATATGATGAAACTTGTGTGTTGGATATGTCTTCTGTGAAATTTGTGTGTTGAAACTTGTGTGTTCAAATTGAATGAATTTAAGATAAAACAGAAAAAAAGGGGCTATACAGGATCTTTGCCGTCCGCCAGCCATTAGCCAGCAGACGGCAAAGATGCCATGTGGCAGCCAGCTATACAACCTGGGGGCTGGCCTATTTGGTTACTTTGTCGTCCGTTGGCTGACGGCAAAGGTGCAATGGTCTTTGCCGTCTGCCAGCTGACAGCAAAGCACACCATTAGCCCCCTAACGGGCATAAGTTGCCACGTGTGCCGTCCAGGACCTTTGCCGTTAGCCGGCTGACGGCAAAGACCATTTCATCTTTGCCGTCCGCCGGCTGACGACAAAGAAGCCTTCGCCGTAGCCTATTCAGCCAGACATGTTGCTGTCCGCTGACGGACGGCAAAGGCCTTTGCCGTCCGCCAAGTGTGCCTTTGCCGTCCGCCATGGCTGACGACAAAGTGCCTAATTCCTGTAGTGTGTGAACTAGATTATTGACTCTAGTGCAAGTGGGAGACTGAAGGAAATATGCCCTAGAGGCAATAATAAAGTTGTTATTTATATTTCCTTATATCATGATAAATGTTTATTATTCATGCTAGAATTGTATTAACCGGAAACTTAGTACATGTGTGAATACATAGACAAAACAGAGTGTCCCTAGTATGCCTCTACTTGACTAGCTCGTTAATTAAAGATGGTTATGTTTCCTGGCCATAGACATGTGTTGTCATTTGATGAATGAGATCACATCATTAGAGAATGATGTGATGGACAAGACCCATCCGTTAGCTTAGCATTATGATCGTTGAGTTTTATTGCTATTGCTTTCTTCATGACTTATACATGTTCCTCTGACTATGAGATTATGCAACTCCGAATACCGGAGGAACACCTTGTGTACTATCAAACGTCACAACGTAACTGGGTGATTATAAAGATGCTCTACAGGTGTCTCCAAAGGTGTTTTTTGGGTTGGCATAGATCGAGATTAGGATTTTTCACTCCGTGTATCGGAGAGGTATCTCTGGACCCTCTCGGTAATGCTCATCACTATAAGCCTTGCAAGCAATGTGACTAATGAGTTAGTTGCGGGATGAAGTATTATGCAACGAGTAAAGAGACTTGCCGGTAACGAGATTGAACTAGGTATGATGATACCGACGATCGAATCTCGGGCAAGTAACATACCGATGACAAAGGGAACAACATATGTTGTTATGCGGTTTGACTGATAAAGTTCTTCGTAGAATATGTAGGAGCCAATATGAGCATCCAGGTTTCGCTATTGGTTATTGACCGGAGATGTGTCTCGGTCATGTCTACATAGTTCTCGAACCCGTAGGGTCCGCACGCTTAACGTTCGATGACGATTTGTATTATGAGTTATGTGATTTGATGTACCGACGTTTGTTCGGAGTCCCGAATGAGATCACGAACATAACGAGGAGTCTCTAAATGGTCGAGAGGTAAAGATTCATATATTGGAAGGTTGCATTCGGACATCGAAATGGTTCCGAGTGATTCAGGCATTTTTCCGGAGTACCGGGAGGTTACCGAAACCCCCCGGGGAAAGATATGGGACTTATGGGCCATAGGAAGGAGGCTAACCAGCCCACAAGGGGCTGGTTCGCCCCCCACAAGGGAGGAGGCTGAATTGGACTTGGGAAGGGAGCGCCACCCCCCTTTCCTTCTCCTACTCCCTCTCCTTCCCCTTTTCCCCTCCAGTAAAAGGAAAAAATGGTGGGGCCGAATCCTACTAGGACTGGAGTCCTAGTAGGACTCCCCTATCCCTGGCGTGCCCCTTGTTGGCCAGCCTCCTCCTCCCCTCCTTTATATACGGGGGCAGGGGGCACCCGAAAGGACAACAGACAATCTCTTAGCCATGTGCGGTGCCCCCTCCACAGTTTTACACCTCGGTCATATCGTCGTAGTGCTTAGGCGAAGCCCTGCGCTGGTAACTTCATCATCACCGTCACCACGTCGTCATGCTGACGAAACTCTCCCTTGTCCTCAACTGGATCAAGAGTTCGAGGGACGTCACCGAGCTGAACGTGTGCAGATCACGGAGGTGCCGTGCGTTCGGTACTTGATCGGTTGGATCGCGAAGACGTTCGACTACATCAACCGCGTTACTAAACGCTCCCGCTTTCGGTCTACGAGGGTACATGGACACACTCTCCCCGCTCGTTGCTATGCTTCTCCTAGATAGATCTTGCGTGATCGTAGGCAAATTTTTTGAAATACTACGTTCCCCAACACCACTGACTTATTGGAAATAATACATAACGATCTATGCGGTCCAATGAGTGTTGTGGCTCGCGGCGGGTATCGTATTTTCTGATCTTCACAGATGATTTGAGCAGATATGAGTATATCTACTTAATGAAACACTAGTCTTAAATATTTGCAAAGTTCAAAGTATTTCAGAGTGAAGTGGAGAATCATCGTAACAAGAAAATAAAGTTTCTATGATCTGATCGCAGAGGCGAATATTTGAGTTACGAGTTTGGCCTTCATTTAAAACAATGTGGAATAGTTTCACAACTCACGCCACTTGGAACACCACAACATAATGGTGTGTCCGAATGTCGTAACCGTACTTTATTACATATGGTGCGATCTATGATGTCTCTTACCGATTTACCACTATCGTTTTGGGGTTATGCATTAGAGACAGCTGCATTCACGTTAAATAGGGCACCATCTAAATCCATTGAGGCGACACCGTATGAACCGTGGTTTAGCAAGAAACCTAAGCTGTCGTTTCTTAAAGTTTGGGGTTGCGATGCTTATGTGAAAAAGCTTCAACCTGATAAGCTCGAACCCAAATCGGAGAAATGTGTCTTCATAGGTTACCCAAAGGAAACTGTTGGGAACACCTTCTATCACAGATCTGATGGCATGATATTCGTTGCTAAGAATGGATCCTTTCTAGAGAAGGAGTTTCTCTCGAAAGAAGTGAGTGGGAGGAAAGTAGAACTTGATGAGGTAATTGTACCTTCTCTCGAATTGCAAAGTAGCTCATCACAGAAAATTGTTCCCTGATGCCTACACCAACTAGAGAGGAAGCTAATGATGATGATCATGAAACTTCAGATCAAGTTACTACCGAACCTCGTAGGTCAACCAGAGTATAGTCCACACCAGAGTGGTATGGTAATCCTTTCTAGAAGTCATGTTACTATGAAGCGATGATGAGCCCAAATTCTGCGAAATGGCTTGAGGCCATGAAATCCGAGATGGGATCCATGTATGAGAACAAAGTATGGACTTTGATTGACTTGCCCAATGATCAGCGAGCCATTGAGATTAAATGGATTTTCAAGAGGAAGACGAACGCTGATAGTAGGGTTACTATCTACAAAGCTTGAATTGTCGAAAAAGGTTTTCGACAAGTTAAAGGTGTTGACTATGATGAGATTTTCTCACTCGTAGCGATGCTTAAGTCTGTCCGAATCATATTAGCAATTGCCGCATTTTGTGATTATGAAATTTGGCAAATGGATGTCCAAACTGCATTCCTTAATGGATATCTTAAAGAAGAGTTGTATATGATCCAACCAGAAGTTTTTGTCGATCCTAAAGGTGCTAACAAAGTGTGCAAGCTCCAGTGATCCATCTATGGACTGGTGCAAGCATCTCGGAGTTGCAATATACGCTTTGATAAGTTTATCAAAGCGTATAATTTTATACAGACTTGTGGTGGAGCCTGTATCTAAAAGAAAGTGAGTGGGAGCACTACAGCCTTTCTGATAAGTATATGTGATTGACATATTGTTGATCGGAAATGATGTAGAATTTTCTAGAAAGCATAAAGGAGTGTTAAAAGGAGTTTTTCAAAGAAAGACCTCGGTGAAGCTGCTTACATATTGGGCATCAAGATCTATAGAGATAGATCAAGACACTTGATAAGATTTTTCAATGAGTACATACCTTGACAAGATTTTGAAGTAGTTCAAAATAGAACAGTCAAAGAAGGAGTTCTTTCATGTATTGCAAGGTGTAAAGTTGAGTAAGACTCAAAACACGACCACGGCAAAAAATAGAAAGAGAATGAAAGTCATTCCCTATGCCTCAGCCATAGGTTCTATAAAGTATGCTATGCTGTGTACCAGACCTATTGTGTACCTTGCTATGAGTTTGGCAAGGGGGTACGATAGTGATCCAGGAGTGGATCACTGGACAGTGGTCAAAGTAATCCTTAGTTACCTAAGAGGACTAAGGAAATATTTCTCGGTTATGGAGGTAATAAAGAGTTCGTCATAAAGAGTTATGTCGATGAAAGCTTTTACACCGATCCAGATGGCTCTGAGTCTCAATCTGGATACATATTGTAAGTGAGAGTAATTAGCTAGAGTAGCTCCATGCAGAGCATTGTAGACATAGAAAATTTGCAAAATACATACGACTCTGAATGTGACAGACACGTTGACTAAACTTCTCTCACAAGCAAAACATGATCACACCTTAGTACTCTTTGGGTGTTAATCACATAGCAATGTGAACTAGATTATTGACTCTAGTAAACCCTTTGGGTATTACTCACATGGCGATGTGAACTAATCACATAAAGATGTGAACTATTGGTGTTAAATCACATGACGATGTGAACTAGATTATTGACTCTAGTGCAAGTGGGAGACTGAAGGAAATATGCCCTAGAGGCAATACTAAAGTTGTTATGTATATTTCCTTATATCATGATGAATGTTTATTATTCATGCTAGAATTGTATTAACCGGAAACTTAGTACATGTGTGAATACATAGACAAAACAGAATGTCCCTAGTATGCCTCTACTTGACTAGCTCGTTAATCGAAGATGGTTAAGTTTCCTAACCATAGGCATCTGTTGTCATTTGATGAACGGGATCACATCATTAGAGAATGATGTGATGGACAAGACCCATCTGTTAGCTTAGCATGTTGATCGTTCAGTTTTATTGCTATTGATTTCTTCATGACTTACACATATTCCTCTGGCCATGAGATTATGCAACTCCCGAATACCGGAGGAACACCTTGTGTGCTATCAAACGTCACAACGTAACTAGGTGATTATAAAGATGCTCTACAGGTGTCTCCAAAGGTGTTTGTTGGGTTGGCATAGATCGAGATTATGATTTGTCACTCCTTGTATCGGAGAGGTATCTCTGGGCCCTCTCGGTAATGCACATCACTATAAGCCTTGCAAGCAATGTGACTAATGAGTTAGTTGCGGGATGATGCATTACGGAATGAGTAAAGAGACTTGCCGGTAAGGAGATTGAACTAGGTATGATGATACCAACGATCGAATCTCGGGTAAGTAACATACCGATGACACGTATGTTGTTATGCGGTTTGACCGATAAAGATCTTTGTAGAATATGTAGGAGCCAATATGAGCATCCAGGTTCCTCTATTGGTTATTGACCGGAGATGTGTCTCGGTCATGTCTACATAGTTCTCAAACCCGTAGGGTCCGCACGCTTAACGTTCGATGATGATTTGTATTATGAGCTATGTGATTTGATGACCGAAGTTTGTTCGGAGTCCTGGATGAGATCACGGACATGACGAGGAGTCTCGAAATGGTCGAGAGGTAAAGATTCGTATATTGGAAGGCTATATTCGGACATCGGAATGGTTCCGAGTGATTCGGGTATTTTTGGGAGTACCGGGGAGTTACGGGAATTCACCGAAGGAAGTTAATGGGCGTTGTTGGGCTTTAGTGGAGAGAGGGAAGAAGGGCCACGAGGTGGCGCGCGCCTCCCCCTGCCCAAATCGAATTGGACAAGGCCCCCCCCCCCGCCTTCCTTCTCCCTCTCCCTCCTTTCCTTCTTTCCTACTCCGAAAAGGAAAGGGAATCCTACTAGGACTTGGGAGTCATAGTAGGACTCCCTACACTTGGCGCGCCCCTAGGGGGCCGGCCTCTCCCCTCCCTCCTTTATATACATGGGCAGGGGGCACCCCAAAGGCACTCCAAGATTTGTCTTAGCCGTGTGCGGTGCCCCCCTCCACAGTTACACACCTCGATCATATCGTCTTAGTGCTTAGGAGAACCTGCGCAGGCAACTTCATCATCACCGTCGCCATGCCGTCGTGCTGACAGAAGTCTCCCTCGTCCTCAACTGGATCAAGAGCTCGAGGGACGTCATCGTGCTGAACGTGTGCCGAACATGGAGGTGTCGTACGTTCGGTACTTGGATCGGTTGGATCGTGAAGACGTTCGATTACATCAACCGTGTTACTAAACGCTTCTGCTTTCGGTCTACGAGGGTACGTGGACACACTCTCCTGTCTCGTTGCTATGCATCTCCTAGATAGATCTTGCGTGATCGTAGGTAAATTTTTTGAAATACTGTGTTCCCCAACAGAGATGATGGTTTCCCCCGACGCCACCGGGAAAGAGAGGGGGAGAGAGGCTCCCATTCCAGCTTCTTCCTCCATGACCTCGCCTTAGATGGGGAGAGGTTTGCTCCCCTGGTCCTTGGCCACCATGGCTCTCGGAGGGGGTTGGATCCCGATAGAGCAGTTTTCTAGGCGCCGGGATTCTGAGTCCCGTCACGAATGGAATTTGTTTATATAGCTCTACTATAGGAAAATTTTCGAATGAGGTCGGTTCGGAAATTCCGCGTCCAAGTTACGCGAATAAAATCGTGATTTTATAGGCACTGCAAGGTCGGTTACAAATTCAGTACTTTCTTTCCTGAAAAATTCTTACGACGCCCGAAAACACTAGAACACAGAAACTGGCCTTTGGCACTAGATTAATATGTTAGCCCAAATAAAAATAATATAAATTGTTGCCAAAAGCAAAAATAATTGATGTAAAATAACACGAATATTTCAAAATTTATAGATACTTAGAGACGTATCGATGGCCCACAAATAACGGGAGTTGAACCACAAATAATCTTTAGACATCCGTTCTCATCTATGTTTGTTGACGCCCGAGTCTCCTAGTTGATATTTGAAGCAACTGTCGAACATATATAAATTGGTTAGATTCGATGTGAGAAATCGAGGTGGGACTAATTAGTCACAGGTGGGGAAAGTTTTTTATCTGAGCCCAATAACATGAACGTGGCCCAATAATAGCACCTACCAGTTTTTTAAGGCAAGGCCGCAGTCAGGAGCCCAATAACAAAAATGAAGTCATTATTATTCTGGACGAGCATGCGCAAAAAAAGTATCACCTCGGATAGGAAAAATTCTCAAAAAGAAAAAAGGGTGAACAGATCAAAAAAACTGAGAAATGCACCTTACTTTAGTAGCAGGTATAGATATAGGAGCTCCCATGAACGGGTGCATAGGATGACTCCACAAATGCTACAAATTGCTTAGTGGGTTTCCTTCTTAGGGCTCGCCTCAGGCGATGCTACACGAGCCGTGACCCATTAGCGAGGAGTCGGACACTATTTGATGCGGTATTAGGAACCATTCACATGATACTTTGATGGTTTCATTCATTTTTATTTTTATCTGTTTTGTGTTTTCCTTTGTCATTTCTTTTTATTTGTCGTTTTTTGTTAATTTCTTAAATTTTGTTTCTTATTTTTCAAAAAATATTTTTTCTAATATTTTTTGAATACACGTTAAACAACTTTTAAGGTACACATTGAAAAATTTTCATACACATGTTGAACATTTTTTAAATCATGTTAAATATTTTTCAGATATATGTTGAACATTTTTTGAATGCATGTTGAACAATTTTTAATACATGTTGAAATTTTTTAAAATACACAGTTAACATTTTATTAATACAATGTGAGAAAGTTTTTCTTACCTGGTGACCATTCTTTTTGTCACATACATATTTTTCTAAAAAAAATGCTTGAAAGGATTTTTAAAATTTCATGAAATTTTAAAATATTTTTCTGAACAATTTTGTAAACATGTGAAGATTTTTTAAGTGTCATCAACATTTTCGGAATGGTATGACATTTTATTTAAATTTCATGAACAAGTATTTAAATGGCAAACATTTATTTAATATTTAATAACTATTTTTTTAATTCGCAAACAATTTTTAATTTGCAGAGAAGCTAGATTTTTAATGTGTAAATTGACCTAGTAACTAACGGGACAAAAATTTATAAGTAAGCAATGACATTGCATCGTAGCTAGGCAAGGAAACAGACAAGCGACAAGCGCGTTAGTAGACAAGCGTAGTTCGTGGCCTGACCCAATAGACGAGGCCTAAGACAAGGGTGTAGGTGAGGCGAGGAAAGTGCTTGTTGCAAGCAACCTCTAAATGTGTCTGGATGACTTGTTTAAGGGAGCAACTTGGGTACCCCTTCGAGGGGATTCCCGGCGGGCAATATGGGAGTGCCCTAGCAGCATGTGTTGCGTGCTAAGCACACTCGTGGGAGCATATTTTTCTGCATATATTTTTGTTTTTTTATTTTGCTTGGTTTTTCCTAGGTTTCTGGGGGTTTGGTTTCATGTGAAAAGCACAGGTGCACTTCACTATAAAATACAGTTGTGCTTCTGCCAAGAATTGTAACTGTGCTTCCCAAAAATGAAAAGGCGCATATGTGCTCCACTATAAAACACAGTTGTGCTTTTGCCAGGAATTGCAACTATGCTTCCCAAAAATGGAAAGGCGCAGATGTGCTCCACAGTCAGTTGTGCTTGCTAAAAAGCTAAAAGCATAAGTGTGCTTCACGATGAAGCACAACTGTGTTTCCGCGTGAAGCAGGGGCGGATCCAGCCCAGCCCAGCGCCGCAGGCCCCCTTTGTATATTGTAGCAATTGCTACGGTATTTTGCTACAGTCTACAAAGGAAATGGGCCTCACCCCCCACCCTGTCTAGGGCCTAGATCTGCCACTGGCGTGAAGTACACCTATGCTTCTGAAAAACTGAAAAACACAACTGTGCTTTCGTGGTTTTTTGTTTTTTGGATTTTTCCTTGTTTCCATTTTTTGGGTTCCTACTTTTCTTTTTGGTTTCCTTTTTTTGGGGGGTGGGGGGGGCTCTGCTTTTCTCAGGATTTCTTTTCCGTCCAAACCTATTAAGAGATAAAACCCAAAGATAGAAACGCTTTGTGATTTGCACACATGGTTTAAGAGATAAAATATTTTTAAAAATAAATAAATAAAGCAAAATTCTCAAGTTGTGAGAAGTATCGCACATGCAATGTGCTACTTGTCACCATAAGAAAAGGCCAGGGTGATTTTTGCAAGGGGTATCCCTTAACTACTTTTTTAAAATAACCCCTTAACTAGTTTTTTTAGCATTAACCCCTTAACTAGTGATTTCATTTGTTTAACCGGGAGAAAAAGACCAATATAATTGGACCCTATCTTGTGTATGATGCGGTATGTGCCCTCGTTCTCGGGCCTGGGCCTCCCCGAGCGCAGACACACACACACCTCAACAACCTCTCCGAGGGACTGCTCTCGCGGAGTCACAGTCACAGATCCCCTTGTTGACTCGCTCAGTCTCCGGGTCTCCTCCCTCTCCAACTCTCATCTCAAGGTCGAAGGCGACGGCGTCCAAGGGCCGGCCGGAGCAACCGCCTCAGATTTCTAGCCCCTGCCTCCCTCAAGCCGGCAGCTGCTTTTCTTCGTGAAATCCCAAGGTGCGAAGGTAAGTAAGACTCTCTTGTACTACTACTAGTAGCTAAGATATCGTTTCCTTTTTCCGTCGGATCTAGCAGACCATCCTCTCGAGAAAAGTATTTCTTTTGGCTCCGCTCGCTTTATAAACTTGGATTTGACCTCAACGACTTGTTGGATTTAGCATCTTTTGTGGCAATGTACTTTGAGCAAAAATGGAAGACTTTCAACTTCATGGTTGACGAGCCTTGCAATTTCTGGTTTGCTATATGTACTTATGTAGAGCTGCAGGTTGTTTAAGAAGGTGTTTGGTTTTTCTTAAGCACCGGTGTTTATTTTGTAAAGCAGTACTTCATTAGGCACCTTGCCATAGAAATAGGACCGCAATAGCCGACGAATGTTCTCTGTGAGGGGTTGGCATTTGATGACAAGTTTAGTTGTATGAGCTTGACAGTTTTTTCTGAGACACATGACATTTTTCTGGGAAGAAGGGAATTTTGTGGCAAAAAACGGCAGGATTTGCCATCTCTTACCAGGTAAAGTTGTCAAAAGGAACATGTGCTTGCCCACCCCTTCTAGTAGACGTTCGCCAGATAATATTACCTTACAAATAAGCATTCACGTTGAAGGGAAAAATGGCTTATTTTTATAAGCACATCTCTTATCGAGCTGTAGTCATCATCTGGAACTGCGGCTCTGGTTATATTCATCTTGTTTTCTGATAAGCTGTCTTAGCAAGTTTCTCAGTGGTACTGTTGTAGGCATGCACAATCCTACGATGTCGTTTTGCCATGGCAAAAAAATCAACTCAGTTTACACCCGTGGTTTGGCCACTTGCATGGCGACGTGGACGGTCTTTCACAATGTTTAGAGCTTCCTTGTTGCCTTGATGGTGCCCGTCAGAAATGGTTTGGCCGGCGTGATAGCGGTGCTACTTGTTGTAGGTTCGGTATTGAAGCTTAGTTGCGTTGAAGTCGAAATTGCCAGATCGCAGGCGCAATAGGTGATGACGATTAGTGATATTGTGTTTAACTTCGATATAGGGGTCCACCTATGGTGTGCATTGACTTTGCGCTTGCATGTGTTGTCCTTGTGCTAGGTAGCATGTCTAATGCGTGAGTTTTGCCCCTTTTTCCTCAAATTAACATTTGCAATGGTAGAGTGCATGACCTGTTCGCCGGTTTTGGCAAAGAAAAATACTCAGTTTACACCTTGTAAACAACAAGCCACATGTTCTACTCGGATGAGGATCCCCTGATGTAGGCAATCCTACCATTTGGTCACTGACATGTGGGTCCCATCAAGCGTGGGTCCCACCTGTTAGCGACGGAAAGGCAGGGTAAGGCAGTGATAGCCGCGTCAGAGGATCCACGTCCGTTCTACTCCTACTAAGGAACCACATGACACATGTGGTAAGCAATCCAAAAACTTGATGATGATGATGAAAAGATATGTCGTAACTTCTGACAAAGCTCAAATTATAAAAGTGTTATTCACTATTATTATTATTTTATATTTGTTGAAAAATTATGATAATCCAAAAATTTATGATTTTTTTTTGGTGACACGATATAATATCACTCTAATTAATGTACATTTGTTCACTTGTCACATTTGGCTTCTAATTTTGTGTTTTCAGAAGTGCAATGATTGTGTTTAATCTATGTTGAATTTGCTCAACCACTCCAGGAATATACCATGGATTTCGGACAAAAGACGGCGGCGGTAGTGACATTTATGAAGTACGCAGGGGCCATGAAAGGCCTCAAGGTCGGTGCAGCAGCTGCCGCTGTAGTAGCCGCGACCACGGCTGCCATATCAGGGAAAGACACGAACAAATGCAATCCCAAGGCAAGAACAAAATGATGATATATGCTCATCAGTTGGTGGAGAAGCACTTTGCGGAAAATGCCGTAATTGCACTCTGTACGTAGTTGTAGTTTAAGCTATCTTCAAGTATCATGCTACTTCATGCGTTGGAAAATGTCACACCCAGAAGTCGTGTTGCTGTGAGCATGACGGTGGAACTGAGTAAAACACATCCATGGTCATTAAACTTGGCTCTAAGAGGTTTAGTTTGATCACTATCTGGGGTGAAGCTAGAACAAATAAACCATTGTTGTTAGCTTTATTATTTAGTGCCATTCTTGTACTTGTAAACAGTGATGTGGACTATCTAATGAAGTGTTCGGCAAATTACACTGGCGTCAGCTGACCTCAATGCTTGTATAACAGCTATGGGTCTGGTCACTGTATTCTGCAAACCATCTCTCCTATAAAACCAGCTATGCTACCCGCCCATACGAGCTATCTGCGGCGCGGTTTCAATCTCGTTTGGTCGATCTGCCTTGCTGGAGCTTTTTCACCGTGCTGTCAAAAAATCGAACCACTTGTTTTTTTTCCACGCTGCTCTTTCGTGCTCAGGTGGATGATAGGTGGGCCTCCATCTCCCGTGGGCCCGGCTTTGGCGGTGTGTGTGCTGTGTGTGTGCGTGGCCTATGCGTTGGGTGAAAAACAATTTGACTGCAGCGAGGGTGGGCGACGTGGGATTGGCCGATTCCTGCAGGACGGTGGGTAGAAACGTGCGGTGGGATTGGCCAACCCTATCCACCAATCCCCCGTCCGCCTCGAGCCTCGCATCCCTCCTCAAGATGGCAACGGGGACGAAACCCATCGGGTTTTGCCTTCCCAAACCCATCCCCACGAGAAAATCGTAAACCCGTCCCCGTCCCCATCACCGTGTGCGGGGCTAGTTTTCTGCCCGTCCCCTAAATCCATCGGGTTTCGGGGAACCCACGATAAAATCAAAATATTTAAACAAACATAGTGGCGACAAAGAATAACATTTCAGCAGCAAAACAAGCACATTTCGGCAGCATAACTTGAGTAAATTTCAACAAAAAACAACAGTAGATGGTTCAACAGCTATATAAGTTCTGAAATAGAACTTATAGTTCACAAATCACTTTAAAGTTGGAATCATCATGGCATCTTTCATATCTCCAAGCCTCCAAACGACCATCTTCAAATCTTCCAATGCCAATCAAAGTGCCAAGTCCTAGGGAAGATCAAAATTCGCTCAAGCTAAAGTTAAACATGAGAAAAATATACAGATTAGTATATGAAATTTGCAAGTACCTGTACTTCACCTGCATTCCCTCTTGAATGTCTTGAAGACAACTCCAAAAGCTTTGTCCTTATTCATTGTCAGCATCTATGAGAATCAAATAAGTAGTAATGAACATCTTATGAAACATTGCAGCAAGATAATGATAAACTTTATGATGATATGTAAAGAAAGACACACCTTTATATTTGTTTCTTATCCAATCTAGTGAACACATCAAGGCCTCTAAGATTTCGGGGGTAAGATGACTACGGTGGTAAAAAAATAATGTAATTTCGCGGGTATTGCCGGGTGTCGGGTTCGGGGACTACCGAAACGGGTGTAAACCCACAAACGTATCGGGTTGTATAATGTGCCCAACAACAGCCCCGCGGGGATGAAAAGATGCCCATCCCCGTCCCCTAATAGGGTAAAAACCCACGGGGACGCGGGTTTCGGGGCCCCATTGCCATCTTGAATCCCTCCTCCCCTGCTCACTCGCACCGCGTGCGGTCGCCGCCTCTCCACGGCGATGAGTGGCAAGGCCGCGTCCACGAGAGGAGCGTATGGGCTGTTGCAGCCGCCGCCGGGAGCGGCTGCCTCCTCTCCTCCTCACCTCCAACGGCTGGCGCGGAGTAGGGAGCACCAAGCGCCGCTAAGCACGGCCAATGGCCTTGACGCGTATGGCAGCGGCGACAGCTAGGACGTTGGCCCTGGCTTTTTCGAGTCCGGGTCAAGGTAAGGAGCCCTGTAGTGTTTCTCCTCCTACCTCAAGATCCCATCTTGCTCATGCGGCTCCTCCCGCATATATATAGCAGTACTCTAACACAAACCTTGGTTTCGGAATTTAAAACTCTCACAATGCAAGTTTGATCTGAAGGAAATAACACAAGAGACTGGTTGTTGCTCACAAAAAGAAGAAAAAAGTTGATGTACTGTATTATTGCTGTCATTTATGTTGAACAAAAGCCATGCTAAGATATTTATAACCGCAGGAAATTTCTCTCTTTATTCAGTTTCCTTCAGGGCATGGCTGCCTATCAGCCACTCCGTGGATATGTGCAAATATTGTATAACAAGGGTTGTATTTTTTTTCCAACAAAAGGTCAGTTACACATAAACAGTGTGAATAAATGAATAAGGAGGTGTAGCATAGCGATCATTATTTTGGACCAATCCAACTTCTACAACAGGGAAGGTTCAAGAACCTTCTACAATGGGGAAGAGGCCTGTTTTTTCTCCTTGATTGCCTCCTGGACACACTTCAGGACTGATGGCATCAACTGTTTATTTGTGGCAATGATGCCTGTGTCACGAACAAGATATCTGCCTTTCGAGAAATCGAGATCGTTTCCTGAGGCATCTTTAACTACACCTCCAGCTTCTGGGAAACATCAGAAAAATGGAAGTAAGAAATGTGTATTCTTCAGTTGAGTTCATTGTTTCAAAAACAGAGAGCAATGTTCTTACCTGTGACGACAATTGACCCGGCTGCATGATCCCATATCGTTTCCCTGTAACCCTCGTGTGGAAAACGCCAGTAAATGGCACCATCTCCACGGGCCAGAGCGCCATATTTTGCTTGGCTATCTATTCTGACTGGAGGAGCTTGGACACCAAGTTTCTACTAGCACTCAAACACAGAATTAGTTTCTACTCGAATGGATAGAGCCTAATCAAAGAGTGATCAAGATCAAACCTCCGCTACAGAGCCAGTAAAATCACGCATCGAGTGTGCTCCTTCATAGGATTCAAAGAACGAGGCATTGGCTGGATTGTCGATGGTACAAACACTGATCTGTAATGAAAGTTAGCCAGAAGCAAGTCAATCACAAGAAAAGAAAATAACTCACATAGGCACAAACAGCCATCACTGATTAAAATCAAATAAAAGAGATTGAAAGTGGTAATAACCTTTTGTGGTGGAGAGCCATCTAACGACTGTACTTCAGCACCACAACCGATTGCAGCTGAAAAGAGGGCCCCAGTTTGATCTCCTGATGAGCTACCACTGAGGTTACTTACTGATGTAAAAGGAAGATTTGGACATCCCAGCACACCCAAGACAACTCTGCCCTCATCAAGCAGTGCCAGTGCAATGGCATATTGGCCTCCTCTCACGAATCTGAATCAAGTTATTAAGACAAAACCAAAAAATGATCAAAATGTATTATAGGCAGAGATAGTAACAACATGAGCTGTCATCAAATGACTGCAATGTCTTTCTTTTCAAATAAATGCTATTAGTGTTCACGATTAATCAGTTTAGAACGTTTAGTTAAAATATGGGGCATGAAAGAGAGGTACTTAATCTTGCCAGCTAACTGATCAGTTGTTAGCACTTCACAAGCTATCTCAGAAAAGAGAACCGTGTATAGTTTACATAGAACTGCTTCACAAAATTTCTGTAGTAATATTGGCATCTCTACTTGTTAAATAAGATTGTTGGTAAAAGAATTCATTTCTGTATGCAGAGTCATAGGTCAGAACTCTAGTTGTTTGAAAGAAGGCAGTGGTGCGTGGTACCTTAAATAATTAATGATTAGAAAAACACAGAACAAATTAAAGCAGCACACTGGTTTTGGACTTCTGGTGAGCAAGAAGGCAGTTGTAGAAACTACTCCAATAGATGGTGAAATTGGCGGAAAAAACAGGCATTTTTTTATCGCGTTAGCAGAACGTGAAACCTGCAGCTTGGAGTTACCACGGCTCACCCTTTAGTCCCATCGATTGGATCTAGAACCCAATGTCGGCCAGATGGACCACCCTCGGACTTCCCGGTATCAATTGCAGAGAGGATAGCTTCCTTAGATAATAAAATGTTGTATGAACCATCCTCAGCGAGAGTTTTGTTTACAAGATCAGTAATGCGCTCCAGAATTTCTTCAGCGCCATCCTTTCTCAGGTCTTCTGAGTCCTGCGTACATACAAACACTCAGGTTGTGTATTATACTTATGTATCATACACAGAAATGATTTAACAGAAACACAAGTGATTTACCTCCTCGGCCACCATAGAGAAGGAACCAGAAGTTACTTCCATATTCAACACAAGACTTACCAATACTTGAGACCCTACATGTATGAAAAGAAAATTATCACCTGAATGGGAAGTTGAGAGAACAAACAAGTTTCAGATGTGAATGTAAACTGACGAAGATCATACGACCCTGAATGTTCTTCACATCCACGAGCCATGTCATTCAGAAATCTTAACATCTCCATGTAAGTTAAATCAAGAAACATCGACTGACTTGAATTATGGTTTGAGTATGAGGACTGCTAATTGAGCATCAAACAGCAGATACAGGCACCTGGAGGTAAACAGTTGCAAAGTGAGCACGTACCATAATCAGCAACGGTCACAGGAGTCTTATCCGCCTTGGATTGAATGTCTGACTGCACGATTTCCTGCTGCACCGTCTGAAGGAGGAAGAGTCACAGGGCAAACACAATAAGTTCCAACTGCAGCAATGCATCGACAATCTGATGAATAGCGAAGCAAGCAGTTTGCAATCAACATAATCAAAGATCTCTCTCTGGTGATTATCATAGCTAGGAGTGCCTACGTTAACATACTTCAAATCTAGAGTTGGTTACACTTCAAAAGTGGTCACTTCTCCATGTTGACCATCAATCAGCGATGCTTCTCCAGTTAATTTCGGAGGAACGGTGGAAGAAAACCAAGAAGACAACTAGACAAGGCACAGCCCAGCAGCCGGCTACGGCAGCGCGAACGCGGTTTCCGCCGAGCAGCGTCCCCACGGGCGGACGGGCCTCGGCACAGCAAGGAAAGAAAGGATTTGGGATCCGAGGAAGGGCACCTGGCATAGACGGGCGGCGAGGGCGACGGCCTTCTTGGCCGCGCCGAGCTCGGCGGCGTACGAGGGATTGCCGGCGGGCCGCGACATGGCAGGGGCGGCGAAGATGGACGGCGCTTTGTGGGAGGAGGCGAATCGGCCGGCGGACGGCGGTTGGTGAGGCGGGCAGGTGGAGAAGACAATTCAAGCTGACGCTAAAACTCGCATCCTCATCCTTCTATTCCAGATTCAACGGCAGCGATCAATCGTAAGCCAAAACGAAGCCAACGCATCCAAAGACTTCTCAACAAACCCAAACAACGCAGCCAATTTTTTTCTTCCTGGGCCCGAAAACGACTCCAGATATGTTATTTTAGAACAAACGGCTCAAATCCAAAACAATAAGGTGCGCTACAAGGGGGAGTTACCGTGATATGTCCACGTGTCCTTTAGCTAGCGATAAAAAAAACCAAAGGGATATGAGAGATCGAAAGCAAGACCTAGCCCTGGGTCTTTGCACGACCCACTTCTCTCGCCGCCGCCTCTTCCCCGAGAGCGGTTCGGGAGCACTCCGCGCGTGACATGTGTCGCGCGCGGAGCGCTCCCGCCAGGGAAAACCAGCTGGCGCGGTTGGTTCCTGGTTTTTCCTTTCCGGTTTGTGGTTTCGTGTGTTTTGCAGTTTGACCCTCGAACTATCAGAATTTTCTGTTTTCCCTTTCACACAAAGAAAATACCACTTCGCGCGCTTGGTTCCCTGTTTCCCTTTCTCGTTTCCCTTTTTGTTCCCATTATATTTCCGGGTAATGGAGATTTATGGGGTAGTTACGGGTGGGGACTACCAACACTATCAAATGTGACCTTTCAAGTAAGGAAAAAACAGCAACTTTTTAATGCACAGGTGTAAGCACAGGTGTAGACTAGCAGAGGCACGGCTGTATAACTTTACTAAATTGAAGAACAGCGTCTCCGGCGCAAGGGAACCTCCTGCTCGCCTTCGGCTCGTTTAATTTTCATAAACATCTTGAAGGGGGGTCATAGGTCGAAGTGTGTTTTGATCGTGCGGCGTGCTGGTTCATGCGGCGCGTTGTCCGTCGTGGTGTGACACGGCGCCTCCGGCGCGAGGGAACCTCCTGCTCGCTTTCGGCTCGTTTAATTTTCATAAACATCTTGAAGGGGGGTCATAGGTCGAAGTGTGTGTTGGTCGTGCGGCGTGCTAGTTCGTGCGGCACGTTGTCCGTCGTGGTGTGACACGGCGCCTCCGGCGCGAGGGAACCTCCTGCTCGCCTTCGGGTCGTTTAATTTTCATAAACATCTTGAAGGGGGGTCATAGGTTGAAGTGTGTTTTGGTCGTGCGGCGTGCTGGTTCGTGCAGCGCGTTGTCCGTCGTGATGTGACACGGCGCCTCCGGCGCCAGGGAACCTCCTGCTCGCCTTCGGCTCGTTTAATTTTCATAAACATCTTGAAGGGGGGGGGCATAGGTCGAAGTGTGTGTTGGTCGTGCGGCGTGCTGGTTCGTGCGGCGCGTTGTCCGTCGTGATGTGACACGGCGCCTCCGGCGCGAGGGAACCTCCTGCTCGCCTTCGGCTCGTATAATTTTCATAAACATCTTGAAGGGGGTCATAGGTCAAAGTGTGTTTTGGTCGTGCGGCGTGCTGGTTCGTGCAGCGTGTTGTCCGTCGTGGTGTGACACGGTGCCTCCGGTGCCAAGGAACCTCCTGCTCGCCTTCGGCTCGTTTAATTTTTATACAATAGGTCGTGCAAAAGGCAAGCTCCTTTGTTTCGAAAGGCACGGGTTTGAAGCATGTGCAGTCACGTCTGCTTAAGAGCTAGGCATGGTTGAGGCTCTATAGGTATGTGCGTGCATGCACATGTGTGCATCCTACGAAGGCATTGGTATGTTGCCTTCGGAGGCACGGGTTTGAAGAATGTGCATTCACGTGTGCGTAGGAGCTAGCCATGCTTGAGTTTCTAGAGGAATGTGCGTGCATGCACATGTGTGTATTGTCCGAAGGCATTGGTATGTTGCCTCCGGAGGCACGGGTGTGAATCATCTGCAGTCACGTGTGCGTAGGAGCTAGCCACGGTTGAGGCACTCTTGGTATTTGTGTGTCTGGATATTGCCCGGAGGCATGGTGACCCAGGCTTTGGTGGCACGGGGCCATGACGCCTCTGGAGGCACGGGAGGGTGGTCTCCAGAGTCACGCGTAAGGGTTCGTTTTGGGATACACTGCTGTCGTACAAATAAGAAGAGGCATTGTTGTTTAAAGTGTACTGGCACTCTCTGATGATGTAAGAGGCACTGTTGTCTAAATAGTTCTCTTTTCAACATGAACACGCAATTTCTAACTACATTACATACAAATGTGAGTTACTGATAAACTGTTTTGTCACGTCTAGATAGAATTAGCCTCGCTGGCTAAATCAAAAGTTTTAGTCTTCATTCTTGTTGAAGATCTTGCTAATCTCGTCACCCATTTCACTAGCTTTGACTTGATTCATCTTGCTACTTAAGAGAATGTACATTGCCTCTGCCCTCCAGTCTTCGACCTCATCCTGTGAAATTTTGCCGAGAAGAGAAGTATATTATTAGAGTTGGTGCATAAAAGTTGTTTATAAGTAAATATATATAGACTTACTGTCAAATCTTCCAGGTCTTCGACGAACTTTTCACCATTGTAGAGGAATGCAAGCTTTAAAACAGCAAATGGTGATTCGCCCTTTTCTACCACTGGAACATCTTGCACGGTATGAATCTGCCATCTTGTTTTCTTTGGATTCATTGTTTGTTCAAGTATGGCGTTGAAGACTTCTTTAATCCTAGGTAGCTGGGAATTGCATTTTGTAATTGTTTTAATACTACAACTTGTAAAACTGAAAAAATTATTATGTATAAATGCTTACGATTGCCAACTTATGAGCGTGATATTCCTGAAACTGTCTTTCTCTTTCTTTTTGAGCGTCTTCATGTTCCTGAAGAACTCGACATGCTTCATTTGGATCCAATTTATCCACGTCTATCTTTTCTTTCTCAAATTCCTTTGGAGTCGCTTCTCGAGGATCAATAATGTGAACTTTGTGTTTGTATTTGTCCAACACATATAGTACGTAGCGGTCATGCTTCTCCATTGGAATGAATATCTGCGTACAAAATACTTGTTGGTTTCCTGACAGTTTAATATAAAGTAATTTGATAGAACGCATATTTTGTGATTTTGTCGCGGAGGAAAGGGATGTTACCATGTTTGCTGTTGAGAGCTTTTTCCGTTGATTTTCTTTGAGATACATGGGAACCAGCTGATTCTTTGTTTTTTGCAATTCACTTTTAAATTTTGCAACACTAGTTTTGTCTTTATTTAATTTCAGTATATGCCACAAACAATAATTACGATGAAAAAACTGTTAGAAAAAAGAGCTGTGTAACAATATAAAAAGAGTAGGTGTTGCAATATAGACAAGGTTTTGCTTTTTAAAAGTTTACCTCTGCAAAGTTTGGGCCTAATATTACTCTGTCACTCTCTTTTGAATCTTGTCTGCTTTCCCAGATTTCTGCTATGTCATCGAGCACCCTCTTTTCCATATGATGTGGTATGTTCGTCTGTGCTGGTCTTGGACCAAATACTGCCTTCAGTTGGGCTCCAGTAAGTTGCGTGCTTTCACTGTCCCTACGGATGCGCCTAAATATAGTTTTGCTGCGACAGGGAGATAAAATAATTTTGGAGGTCACGGTCAGTGAGAAACAGATTTTTACATTATTTTTCGCCTCTGTCCAACTATTTTGAGGTGCAACAGAAAACAACTCACTTTTTGTATTCCTCCTGCCAGCTGTCGCTCATGACTAGTTGGAAGAGGTCGGACGCCTCCTTTGTGTGTTGGAAGCAATGAGAATGTTTTGGGTATGGACTGGTGGTTCGTCTTTTTTTCCTTTTTGTTTCATCTGTTTCTGTCAGCGGAAGCAGATATGTAATATGTAAGCTCTCGTGATACGAAAGACATTCGTCAACCGTGGGATGGGTAGATCATTACAAAAAAAAAGATAACCAGAAATGATTTTCTAACCTTTGTTGATGGAAAAGAAGTTTGAAGTTTCTGGTTTGAATTCTTTGATTCTTCCAGGTAGTTGCTCGCACTTTACTTGGTTTGTTTCACCAAATATGGCTGTAAAAAGGAACTCTGGTTTCCACTCGGCATCTACGTTGCTTTGCTGCATGGAGGTCATCGGATATCCTTTTGTTTTTCTTTCATGAGATAATCGAAGTATTCAAGTAGTGCTGCTTCTAAAAATTAAAATTGTTGCTCTCGTACTATTCACTTACATGGAAATCCTCATCATCTTTTATGAGATCAATGCCATTCCAGTATTTTGCAAATTGAACCATGAAGTGTCCGCATTGGGTACCCTGCTGTTTTGGAACGCAAACTCTGTTAGGTGTTTCTGCTATCCTCGACCAGTTCGGTTCACTGTTGGCTCGTAGCTCCGCTTCGCCGTAATGCTTCTTCATGAGTGCGTGCATCCTTTTAATCTGTGATTACGGTTTGGTTTTATTGTTGGGTTTTGCCATTAATAAAGGGAATGCAGGAATTGGAAAACCAATTAGAAAACCAAGGTTGAATTGACGTACAAGTTCTGGGTGATCCTTATGGTGTGTTTTCCATGTATTTTTTCCTCCTCCGTGTCTGTAATTCAGTGAGTCCAGTATGCTGATGGAGCTCGTGTACTTGTTGAGCACGTACGGTGTGTAGTGTTTAGCTGTGTTGTGAGGTATCATAATCTGTGATGTTTGGAGACATAGTGAGTTAAAGTTCATTCTTGTCAGGAGAATGAAATGACATGTAAATGTGCAATCTGTAGGAAGAATGAATTATGTTTGTGTATTTCTATTAACTTACCAGCTTTTTTTTAAAGTTCCTTCCGTGTTACAAGGGGTGCAAACTGTTTCAATGCTTCGTCCTCATTGAATTCTGCTAGTCCTTCTTCTTCTCCAGTTTTAACACCGAGCATGATCTGCGACCAAAAAGTTTTCTACTTTTTAGTTCAATCTTTGTAATCACTAAAATGATGCAAGTGTTTTTGTCAAATTGGACTTCATACGTTTGCAAATTCTGCGGGAAGTATGGCTTTATCGGTTGTGTTGTATTGTTGCTGCACTGTCCATTCTTCGAACAATGCGTTTGCGATGGAGCCCTCCATCTGTCCATGATCTCCTTTCTGTAGCTGTTCCATTATTTGTTTTCCTGTAATCCAATCGGGTCGGTTCGAGCTAATATATACGTTTAGACTGCAAGCAGAAAAAGTTTATACATTAGTTAGGTTGGTTTAAAAAGGGGCAACATTTCTTTGTTTATTTGTTGTGACAAGAGAAAGTACTTACTCTCCGCATTCGTCCTGTCCTTCTTTGCTGAATAGGTATTCATGAAGTGCTCTGGCTTTGTTCATAAATTTGAAATCTCCTGGGACAAAAGTAGGAATCTTGATTTTTCCATGGAGCCTGCTTGAAGGCTTTACCGTCCTCTTCTTGACCGGGATTTTCTTGTCTGAGCTGTTCTTAGATGATTGACCCATTGAATGTTCTCCTGATTCTTGCTGCAAGCTTGTCAGATACGGCGTGGCATTTTTGTTGAACTCAAAGTCTTCCTGGTAAATCATTGATGTTTTGATTTCATCAAATGTATGGCCCATCTGTTTAAGCATATTGTATTGCATCAGTTGGTCCGGGTCAAGGCTTAAAATAAATTCATCAACTTCTTCATGCTTTTTCGTTGTTTTGTGTTTTAGGAAGTCTAAAGAGATGGTGCTGGAGATGCCTTGTTGATTGCTTGTCGAGTTTGTTTCTTCTTAAAGAAGAACATGTTGTTTTTTGTGCTCGGAAACCTGTTCTTGTGTATTTGGTACATCGTTGCTTCTGTCATCCTCTTTTAAATCAGTTCCTGTTTGTTCAAGTTGCTCTGTGCTCGTGATATTGCTGTTGATATTTTGCTCGTCCGTTTCCTCTTCAGCATGGTGTGGTATCTTGTCGTCTGGTGGTGGTTGATCTGGTTCTATTGGTGGATCCTTTTCTTCGTGGTCTGTGCAAGATTCTTGGGCGACGGCGTGGCTGCTGACATCCATAATCTCTTTGCGTTTACTGGATATATCAATAACTTCATGCTCTTTTGTGGTTGTCGCATGCATAATATGTTCTTTTGGCTCGGGATTTGGCGGAAACTCTTCTAGTACGCAACATTCTGTCTGTTGAATTTCTTTGTCTCCCATATCGACTTCATACTTCAGCATATCTGTTAGAATAAAAAAAAATTAAAAAAATATTACTTCTTCTATTGTGACAAAATTGTAAGGTTTAGTTTCTGAAAAGACTAACCTGTTGTACACTTGATTAATGACAGTTTGGTATTCCCTCTGTGTTGTCTGATTAGTTGATATAGAATTTTTTCCTCAACTCTGGTACTTGTTCTGGCTCTAAGGTTGCTGCTGTTCCATCATTGGAGTAGTGCTTCAGGTTCATGTCCATATAGAATGCGCAGTCCATTCTGGATGTAGAGGAATGGTACTAGTAAGATTGTTGCATTCAAGAAACGAAAAGAAGAGAAATGTTGGAGCAATGGTACTGGTAAATGTTGCATTGAAAAGATGAAAGAACAGAATTATTTTAGTAATTGTAGTAGTGAATCTTGCATTGAAAAAAAGAAAGAAGTGAAATGTTGGAAGTGCTTACGTTTCTTCTTCTTGAAGTGGCACCTGCAGTTTGACCCTTTTGAAATGGTCGATGCTTTTTTGTGAAAGCTGTAGCTTTGTGCTTACGTGCTTCCAGATTTTCATTAATTTGCTGGTTACATTGTTGAAGAATTCTATTGTGCCTGGATATGTAGTTGAAGAGTCAAGGAGTTCAAAGCGCTGTTTTTGCACGTTAACTCTAATGGTGAAGTAATGACTTATAATTTCGTCTTTCTCAAACCCCCGCAACGAACATGGTAGAAGGAACTGCAAAACAAAAAATAAAAAGAAAACATTTAGAAATCTTCTTATATTTAGAAACATAAAATAAAAAGAGGACTTTGCATAACATATACGCAAGCTGATCTGCTTACCATTTTATAATCTTGCAGTTTTTCTTCTTCTTGGATGTTGAAAAATGATCTAAGCCTGACAGGTAGTAATTTTTTTGTAATGTGTTCTTGATCATTATTTTTGTAGCACATTGGATCTTCGTCGTCGGCTTCCTTTATCGAGTGCTGCTTCTTTTGTAACAGATACACAAAGGGAATTTGTCAGTTCAGTTATAGGGCAAGTTTATCTATTTATAAAGTCATATATATTGTTTTCAACGTGATTCTTTTGCCGTGATCTTTACTTACTGTGTTGCTTAACGACATAATCTTTCTCCCTGTGCCATTGAGTTGTTTTCTCAAGATTGTTAGCATGGGCTCGATTGCTTCGGTGCGTACTGATTTACCGACCTTGAAGCTTTTGGCGATATGGCCTAGATTGACATCAAACTTGTCCGTTGTAATGAAAAGCTCATCACTGCAAAGTATATTTAGAAAAATGTTTTAGTTTACACATGATACAGTCAAAATGATCGTGTGTAAGAATGTGTTTTGTGTTAGTTGTATGAACTTACATTTCTCTCTGTGTCCATGGCTTGCATACAGCGTTGTACAGGTCTTCGATGGCTTTGTTGACGGAATCACTATCTTTGCCCCCTTTCTCCATTGTGCCTGCGATGATTTTGAATTTAATGTAAATAATTCCAAGTCACAAGATCACAAGATAGCAATTAAGTTTCTATTGTCTTGCCTGCTTCGATGCTAGAAGATATGCCCTGTCCAGTGTTGTTCCTTTCTTGTTCTCCTTCTGCTTCTTGTGGCATGTTATGTTCTTTTTGCGTTGTACCATTTTGTTCAGTTTCTGCTCCATCCTCATTTGGGTCGTCTGTGATTTTCTTAGCATCATGTTTTTCCTTGTCAACCGTCATGTCTTGCTGGTGGTCTTTTCCGTGTTGTTTTTCAGTCTCGGCTTGGTTGGCACTGACCTCTCTGCCAGGGGAATTGGCACTTTCTATGGAACAATCTGTGTGTTTGCTTGATTGGTTGTATCTCCGTGGTCGCCTTCTTCGTGTTTCTGCGTTATCATTGAAAAAGCATTGAAATAATTTAACTTGCTACTTTATTTTAATTATAGCAGCTGTTATGGGAAAATAGTGAAGCGTTCGGTGCGTGGTTTGAGCTATTTTGATTGTGATTAAGTCATAATTTTGTGGAAACATTTTGTGCAACTTCACCTGTTGAGCTGTCGTTGGTGATGCTGACTGTTCCACCCGTTCTTTGTTGAGTGTAGTTTCTTGGGGATCCTCTTGTTCTTTCTTTTGGTGTTCATCGTCACTGTCATGGTTTTTTTCTTGCAGCTATTCAATCATAAAGGTGGTTAAGTTGGAGTGCATTTGAGTTCTCATGGAACTACTTTGTATTTTCGTAGAATCAGCTTATGTAACTTTACCTCCTCAATTGTTGCTACTTCTGTTGTCTCTGCTACTGTTCTCGTTGCTGCTGCTGACTGTTGTGCTTGTTCTTCGTTGAGTGGAGGTTTTTGGTCATCTTATTGTTCTTTCTTTTGTAGTTCATCGCCGCTGCCGTCGTTTTTGTCTTGTAGCTTTTGAAACACACAGGTGCCTTAGTGGCAGTGCATTTGAGGTTCCACATAGCTATTTTATACTTTCATAGGATCAGCTTATGTAACTTTACCTTTTCAGTCATTGTCGCTGCTGCCGTCTCTGCTGCATGTTTTTCGGTGAGTGAATATTTTGGGGCTTGGTCTTCTGTGACGTTGATGTCTGCCGTTTGAAGAACATGTTGCCCTTCTTCAGTGGCCTCCTTTTGCTCACTGGTCTCCTGTGAATGCTGTTGGGAAACGTAGCAGAAATTCAAAATTTTCTACGCATCTCCAAGATCAATCTATGGATTAACTAGCAACGAGAGAGAGGGGAGTGCATCTTCATACCCTTGAAGATCGCGATGCGGAAGCGTTGCAAGAACGCGGTCGGTGGAGTCGTACACGAAGCGATTCAGATCGCGGCCGAATCCGATCTAAGCACCGAACAACGGTGCCTCTGCATTCAACACACATGCAGCCCGGTGACGTCTCCCGTGCCTTGATCCAGCAAGGAGAGAGGGAGAGGTTGGGGAAGACTCCATCCAGCAGCAGCACAACGGCATGGTGGTGATGGAGGAGCATGGCACTCCAGCAGGGCTTCGCCAAGCACTGCGAGAGACGAGGAGGGAGAGGGGTAGGGCTGCGCCAAGAGAGAGGGGGACTCATGTCTATGGCAGCCCCAAAACCCCCACTATATATAGGGGAAGGGGAGGAGGGTGCGCCCCCTCTAGGGTTCCCACCCCTAGGGGGGGCGGCAGCCCTAGATGGGATGGAGGGGCGGCCAAGAGGGGGAGAGAGGGGGGCGCGCCCTAGGGTGGGCCTTAGGCCCATCTGCGCCTAGGGTTTCCCCCTTTCCCCTCCAAGCTGCGCCTTGGGCCCTGGTGAGAGGCGCACCAGCCCACTCAGGGGCTGGTCCCTTCCCACTATTGGCCCATGCAAGCCTCCGGGGCTGGTGGCCCCTCCCGGTGGACCCCCGGAACCCTCCGGTGGTCCCGGTACATTACTGGTGACGCCCGAAACTCTTCCGGTGGCCAAAACCTCACTTCCTATATATTATTCTTTACCTCCGGACCATTCTGGAACTCCTCGTGACGTCCAGGATCTCATCCGGGACTCCGAACAACATTCGGTAACCACGTATATCTATTCCCTATAACCCTAGCGTCATCGAACCTTAAGTGTGTAGACCCTACGGGTTCGGGAACCATGCAGACATGACCGAGACGTTCTCCGGCCAATAACCAACAACGGGATCTGGATACCCATGTTGGCTCCCACATGTTCCACGATGATCTCATCGGATGAACCACGATGTCGGGGATTCAATCAATCCCGTATACAATTCCCTTTGTCAATCGGTATGTTACTTACCCGAGATTCGATCGTCGGTATCCCAATACCTCGTTCAATCTCGTTACCGGCAAGTCACTTTACTCGTTTCGTAATGCATGATCCCATCACTAACTACTTAGTCACATTGAGCTCATTATGATGATGCATTACCGAGTGGGCCCAGAGATACCTCTCCGTCATACGGAGTGACAAATCCCAGTCTTGATTCGTGCCAACCCAACAGACACTTTCGGAGATACCTGTAGTGCACCTTTATAGCCACCCAGTTACGTTGTGACGTTTGGTACACCCGAAGCATTCCTACGGTATCCGGGAGTTGCACAATCTCATGGTCTAAGGAAACGATACTTGACATTAGAAAAGCTCTTAGCAAACGAACTACACGATCTTGTGCTTTGCTTAGGATTGGTTCTTGTCCATCACATCATTCTCCTAATGATGTGATCCCGTTATCAATGACATCCAATGTCCATGGTCAGGAAACCATAACCATCTATTGATCAACGAGCTAGTCAACTAGAGGCTTACCAGGGACATGTTGTGGTCTATGTATTCACACATGTATTACGGATTCCAGTTAATACAATTATAGCATGAACAATAGACAATTATCATGAACAAGGAAATACAATAATAACCATTTTATTATTGCCTCTAGGGCATATTTCCAACAGTCTCCCACTTGCACTAGAGTCAATAATCTAGTTCACATCACTATGTGATTGTAATGAATCCAACACCCATGGGGTTTCTTCATATCTTGCTTGTGAGAGAGGTTATTAGTCAACGGGTCTGAACCTTTCAGACCCGTGTGTGCTTTACAAATCTCTATGTCATCTTGTAGATGCAGCTACCACGCGCTACTTGGAGCTATTCCAAATAACTGCTCTACTATACGAATCCGGTTTACTACTCAGAGTCATCCAGATTAGTGTCAAAGTTTGCATCGACGTAACCCTTTACGACGAACTCTTTTACCACCTCCATAATCGAGAAAATTCCTTAGTCCACTAGTTACTAAGGATAAGTTCGACCGCTGTCATGTGATCCATTCCTGGATCACTATTGTACCCCTTGACTAACTCATGGCAAGGCACACTTCAGGTGCGGTACACAGCATAGCATACTGTAGAGCCTACGTCTAAAGCATAGGGGACGACTTTCATCCTTTCTCTCTCTTCTGCCATGGTCAGGTCTTGAGTCTTACTCAATACTCACACCTTGTAACACAGCCAAGAACTCCTTCTTTGCTGATCTATTTTGAACTCCTTCAAAATCTTGTCACGGTATGTATTCATTTGAAAGTACTATTAAGCGTTTTTGATCTATCCTTATAGATCTTGATGCTCAATGTTCAAGTAGCTTAATCCAGGTTTTCCATTGAAAAACACTTTTCAAATAACCCTGTATGCTTTCCAGAAATTCTACATCATTTCTGATCAACAATATGTTAACAACATATACTCAACAAAAATTCTATAGTGCTCCCACTCACTTCTTTGGAAATACAAGTTTCTCATAAACTTTGTAAAAACCCAAAATCTTTGATCATCTCATCAAAGCGTACATTCCAACTCCGAGATGCTTACTCCAGTCCTTAGAAGGATTGCTGGAGCTTTGCATACTTGTTAGCATCTTTCAGGATTGACAAAACCTTCTGGTTGTATCACATACAACCTTTCCTCAAGAAAATCGTCGAGGAAACAATGTTTTTGACATCCTATCTGCAAGATTTCATAAATAATGCAGTAACTGCTAATATAATTCCAACAGACTCTTAGCATCGCTACGAGTGAGAAAATCTCATCGTAGTCAACTCCTTGAACTTGTCGGAAAACATCTTAACGACAAGTCAAGCTTTCTTAATGGTGACACTTACCATCATTGTCCGTCTTCCTTTTAAAATCCATCTGCACCCAATAGCCTTACGACCATCAAGTAGTTCTTCCAAAGTCTATACTTTGTTTTTATACATGGATCCTCTCTCGGATTTTATGGCCTCGATCCATTCGTCGGAATCTGGGCCCACCATCGCTTCTCCATAGCTCGTAGGTTCATTGTTGTCTAGCAACATGACATCCAAGACAGGATTACGTACCACTCTGAAGTAGTACACATCCTTGTTGTCCTACGAGGTTTGGTAGTGACTTGATCCGAAGTGTCATGATCACTATCATAAGCTTCCACTTCAATTGGTGTAGGTGCCACAGGAACAACTTCTTGTGCCCTGCTACACACTAGTTGAAATGACGGTTCAATAACCTCATCAAGTCTCCACCATCCTCCCACTCAATTATTTCGAGAGAAACTTTTCCTCGAGAAAGGACCTGTTTCTAGAAACAATCACTTTGCTTCCGGATCTGAAATAGGAGGTATACCCAACTGTTTTGGGTATTCTATGAAGATGCATTTGTCCGCTTTGGGTTCGAGCTTATCAGCCTGAAACCTTTTCACATAAGCGTCGCAGCCCCAAACTTTTAAGAAACGACAGCTTAGGTTTCTCTAAACCATAGTTCATACGGTGTCGTCCCAACGGAATTGCGTGGTGCCCTATTTAAAGTGAATGCGGTTGTCTCTAATGCCTAACCCATAAACGATAGTGTAATTCGATAAGAGACATCATGGTATGCACCATATCCAATAGGGTGCAGGCATGATGTTCGGACACACCATCACACTATGGTGTTCCAGGCGGTATTAGTCGTGAAACAATTTCCACAATTTCTTAATTGTGTGCCAAACTCGTAACTCAGATATTCATCTCTATGATCATACCACAGACATTTTATCCTCTTGTCACGACGATCTTCAACTTCACTCTGAAATTACTTGAACCTTTCAATAATTCAGACTTGTGTTTCATCAAGTAAATATACTCAGGATCTACTCAAATCATCTATGAAGCAAGAACATAACGATATCCACTGCATGCCTCAGCACTCATTGGACTGCACACATCAAAATGTATTACTTCCAACAAGTTGCTTTCTTGTTCCATCTTACTGAAAACGAGGCCTTTCAGTCATCTTGCATGTCTCAAGTGATTCAAAATCAAGTGAGTCCAAACGATCCATCTGTATGGACTTTCTTCATGCATATATACTAATATGACTCAAGTGGCAGTGCCACAACTATGTGGTACTATCATTACTATCTTATATCTTTTGGCATGAACATGTGTATCACTACGATCGAGATTCAATAAACCATTCATTTTAGGTGCAAGACCATTGAAGGTATTATTCAAATAGACAGAGTAACCATTATTCTCCTTAAATGAATAACCGTATTGCGATAAACATAATCCAATCATGTCTATGCTCAACGCAAACACCAAATAACAATTATTTAGGTTTAACACCAATCTCGATGGTAGCGGGAGCATGCGATGCTTGATCACATCAACCTTGGAAACACTTCCAACACATATCGTCATCTCACCTTTAGCTAGTCTCCGTTTATTCCGTAGCCTTTTATTTTGAGTTACCAACACTTAGCAACCGAACCGGTATCTAATACCCTGGTGCTACTAGGAGTACTAGTAAAGTACACATTAATACAATGTATATCCAATATACTTCTGTCGACCTTGCATGCCTTCTCATCTACCAAGTATCTAGGGTAGTTCTGCTTCAGTGACCGTTCCCCTCATTACAGAAGCACTTAGTCTCGGGTTTGGGTTCAACCTTGGGTTTCTTCACTAGAGCAGCAACTGATTTGCCGTTTCATGAAGTATCCCTTCTTTCCCTTGCCCTTCTTGAAACTAGTGGTTTTACTAACCATCAACAATTGATGCTCCTACTTGATTTCTACTTTCGCGGTGTCAAACATCGCGAGTTGCTCAAGGATCATCATGTCTATCCCTGATATGTTATAGTTCATCACGAAGCTCTAATAGCTTGGTGGCAGTGACTATGGAGAACTATCACTATCTCATCTGGAAGATTAACTCCCACTCGATTCAAGCGATTGTAGTACTCAGACAATCTGAGCACATGCTCAACGATTGAGCTTTTCTCCCTTAGTTTGCAGGCTTAAGAAACTTGTCAGAGGTCTCATACCTCTTGACGTGGGCACTAGTCTGAAATCCCAATTTCAGTCTTTGGAACATCTCATATGTTCTGCGACGTTTCAAAAACGTCTTTGGCGCCTCAATTCTAAACCGTTAGCATTACGCACTGAACTATCACTTAGTCATCAGAACGTGTATGTCAGATGTTCGCAACATCCACAAACGACGCTCGAGGTTCAGCACACCGAGCGGTGCATTAAGGACATAAGCCTTCTGTGCAGCAAAGAGGACAATCCTCAGTTTACAGACCCAGTCCGCATAATTGCTACTATCAACTTTCAACTAAATATTCTCTAGGAACATATCTTAAATAGTAGAACTAAAGCGCAAGCTACGACATAATTTGCAGAGACCTTTTGACTATGTTCATGATAATTAAGTTCATCTAATTATTTAATGAACTCCCACTCAGATAGACATCCCTCTAGTCATCTAAGTGATACATGATCCGAGTCAACTAGGCCATGTCCGATCATCACGTGAGACGGACTAGTCATCATCGGTGAATATCTTCATGTTGATCGTATCTGCTATACGACTCATGTTCGACCTTTCGGTCTTCCGTGTTCCGAGGCCATGTCTGTACATGCTAGGCTCGTCAAGTCAACCTAAGTGTTTCGCATGTGTAAATCTGGCTTACACCCGTTGTATGCGAACGTTAGAATCTATCACACCCGATCATCACGTGGTGCTTCGAAACAACGAACCTTCGCAACGGTGCACAGTTAGGGTGAACACATCTCTTGAAATTTTAGTGAGGGATCATCTTATTTATGCTACCGTCGTTCTAAGCAAATAAGATGTAAACATGACAAAAATCACATGCAAATCATAAAGTGACATGATATGGCCAATATCATCTTGCGCCTTTTGATCTCCATCTTCGAGGCGCGGCATGATCACCTTCGTCACCGGCATGACACCATGATCTCCATCATCATGATCTCCATCATCGTGTCTTCATGAAGTTGTCTCGCCAACTATTACTTCTACTACTATGGCTAACGGTTAGCAATAAAGTAAAGTAATTACATGGCATTTTTCATTGACACGCAGGTCATACAATAAATTAAGACAACTCCTATGGCTCCTGCCGGTTGTCATACTCATCGACATGCAAGTCGTGATTCCTATTACAAGAACATGATCAATCTCATACATCACATATATCATTCATCACATCCTTTTGGCCATATCACATCACATAGCATACCTGCAAAAACAAGTTAGACGTCCTCTAATTGTTGTTGCATGTTTTACGTGGCTGCTATGGGTTTCTAGCAAGAACGTTTCTTACCTACGCAAAAGCCACAACGGTAATATGCCAATTGCTATTTACCCTTCATAAGGACCCTCTTCGTTGAATCCGATCCGACTAAAGTGGGAGAGACAGACACCCGCTAGCCACCTTATGCATCAAGTGCATGTCAGTCGGTGGAACCTGTCTCACGTAAGAGTACGTGTAAGGTCGGTCTGGACCGCTTCATCCCACAATGCCGCCGAATCAAGATAAGACTAGTAACGGCAAGCAAATTGAACAAATCATCGCCCACAACTACTTTGTGTTCTACTCATGCATAGAATCTACGCACAGACCTAGCTCATGATGCCACTGTTGGGAAACGTAGCAGAAATTCAAAATTTTCTACGCATCACAAAGATCAATCTATGGATTAACTAGCAACGAGAGAGAGGGGAGTGCATCTTCATACCCTTGAAGATCGCGATGCAGAAGCGTTGCAAGAATGCGGTCGGTGGAGTCGTACACAAAGCGATTCAGATCGCGGTCGAATCCGATCTAAGCACCGAACAACGGTGCCTCCGCGTTCAACACACATGCAGCCCGGTGACGTCTCCCGTGCCTTGATCCAGCAAGGAGAGAGGGAGAGGTTGGGGAAGACTCCGTCCAGCAGCAGCACAACGGCATGGTGGTGATGGAGGAGCGTGGCACTCCAGCAGGGCTTCGCCAAGCACTGCGAGAGACGAGGAGGGAGAGGGGTAGGGCTGCGCCAAGAGAGAGGGAGACTCATGTCTATGGCAGCCCCAAAACCCCCACTATATATAGGGGAAGGGGAGGAGGGTGCGCCCCCTCTAGGGTTCCCACCCCTAGGGGGGGGGCGGCAGCCCTAGATGGGACGGAGGGGCGGCCAAGAGGGGGAGAGAGGGGGGCGCGCCCTAGGGTGGGCCTTAGGCCCATCTACGCCTAGGGTTTCCCCCTTTCCCCTCCAAACTGCGCCTTGGGCCCTGGTGGGAGGCGCACCAGCCCACTCAGGGGCTGGTCCCTTCCCACTATTGGCCCATGCAAGCCTCCGGGGCTGGTGGCCCCTCCGGTGGACCACCGGAACCCTCCGGTGGTCCCGGTACATTACCGGTGACGCCCGAAACTCTTCCGGTGGCCAAAACCTCACTTCCTATATATTATTCTTTACCTCCGGACCATTCTGGAACTCCTCGTGACGTCCGGGATCTCATCCGGGACTCCGAACAACATTCGGTAACCACGTATATCTATTCCCTATAACCCTAGCGTCATCGAACCTTAAGTGTGTAGACCCTACGGGTTTGGGAACCATGCAGACATGACCGAGACGTTCTTCGGCCAATAACCAACAGCGGGATCTGGATACCCATGTTGGCTCCCACATGTTCCACGATGATCTCATTGGATGAACCACGATGTCGGGGATTCAATCAATCTCGTATACAATTCCCTTTGTCAATCGGTATGTTACTTGCCCGAGATTTGATCGTCGGTATCCCAATACCTTGTTCAATCTCGTTACCGGCAAGTCACTTTACTCGTTCCATAATGCATGATCCCGTGACTAACTACTTAGTCACATTGAGCTCATTATGATGATGCATTAACGAGTGGGCCCAGAGATACCTCTCCGTCATACGGAGTGACAAATCCCAGTCTCGATTCGTGCCAACCCAACAGACACTTTCGGAGATACCTGTAGTGCACCTTTATAGCCACCCAGTTACGTTGTGACGTTTGGTACACCCGAAGCATTCCTACGGTATCCGGGAGTTGCACAATCTCATGGTCTAAGGAAACGATACTTGACATTAGAAAAGCTGTTAGCAAACGAACTACACGATCTTGTGCTATGCTTAGGATTGGGTCTTGTCCATCACATCATTCTCCTAATGATGTGATCCCGTTATCAATGACATCCAATGTCCATGGTCAGGAAACCATAACCATCTATTGATCAACGAGCTAGTCAACTAGAGGCTTACTAGGGACATGTTGTGGTCTATGTATTCACACATGTATTACGGTTTCCAGTTAATACAATTATAGCATGAACAATAGACAATTATCATGAACAAGGAAATACAATAATAACCATTTTATTATTGCCTCTAGGGCATATTTCCAACAGTCTCCCACTTGCACTAGAGTCAATAATCTAGTTCACATCACTATGTGATTGTAATGAATCCAACACCCATGGGGTTTGTTCATATCTCGCTTGTGACAGAGGTTATTAGTCAACGGGTCTGAACCTTTCAAATCCGTGTGTGCTTTACAAATCTCTATGTCATCTTGTAGATGCAGCTACCACGCGCTACTTGGAGCTATTCCAAATAACTGCTCTACTATACGAATCCGGTTTACTACTCAGAGTCATCCGGATTAGTGTCAAAGTTTGCATCGACGTAACCCTTTACGACGAACTCTTTTACCACCTCCATAATCGAGAAAATTCCTTAGTCCACTAGTTACTAAGGATAAGTTCGACCACTGTCATGTGATCCATTCCTGGATCACTATTTTACCCCTTGACTAACTCATGGCAAGGCACACTTCAGGTGCGGTACACAGCATAGCATACTGTAGAGCCTACGTCTAAAGCATAGGGGACGACCTTCATCCTTTCTTTCTCTTCTGCCGTGGTCAGGTCTTGAGTCTTACTCAATACTCACACCTTGTAACACAGCCAAGAACTCCTTCTTTGCTGATCTATTTTGAACTCCTTCAAAATCTTCTCACGGTATGTATTCATTTGAAAGTACTATTAAGCGTTTTTGATCTATCCTTATAGATCTTGATGCTCAATGTTCAAGTAGCTTAATCCAGGTTTTCCATTGAAAAACACTTTTCAAATAACCCTGTATGCTTTCCAGAAATTCTACATCATTTCTGATCAACAATATGTTAACAACATATACTCAACAAAAATTCTATAGTGCTCCCACTCACTTCTTTGGAAATACAAGTTTCTCATAAACTTTGTAAAAACCCAAAATCTTTGATCATCTCATCAAAGCGTACATTCCAACTCCGAGATGCTTACTCCAGTCCTTAGAAGGATTGCTGGAGCTTTGCATACTTGTTAGCATCTTTCAGGATTGACAAAACCTTCTGGTTGTATCACATACAACCTTTCCTCAAGAAAATCGTCGAGGAGACAATGTTTTTGACATCCTATCTACAAGATTTCATAAATAATGCAGTAACTGCTAATATAATTCCAACAGACTCTTAGCATCACTACGAGTGAGAAAATCTCATCGTAGTCAACTCCTTGAACTTGTCAGAAAGCATCTTAACGACAAGTCGAGCTTTCTTAATGGTGACACTTACCATCATTGTCCGTCTTCCTTTTAAAATCCATCTGCACCCAACAGCCTTACGACCATCAAGTAGTTCTTCCAAAGTCTATACTTTGTTTTTATACATGGATCCTCTCTCGGATTTTATGGCCTCGAGCCATTCGTCGGAATCTGGGCCCACCATCGCTTCTTCATAGCTCGTTGGTTCATTGTTGTCTAGCAACATGACTTCCAAGACAGGATTACGTACCACTCTGAAGTAGTACACATCCTTGTTGTCCTACGAGGTTTGGTAGTGACTTGATCCGAAGTTTCATGATCACTATCATAAGCTTCCACTTCAATTGGTGTAGGTGCCACAGGAACAACTTCTTGTGCCCTGCTACACACTAGTTGAAATGACGGTTCAATAGCCTCATCAAGTCTCCACCATCCTCCCACTCAATTCTTTCGAGAGAAACTTTTCCTCGAGAAAGGACCTGTTTCTAGAAACAATCACTTTGCTTCCGGATCTGAAATAGGAGGTATACCCAACTGTTTTGGGTATTCTATGAAGATGCATTTGTCCGCTTTGGGTTCGAGCTTATCAGCCTGAAACCTTTTCACATAAGCGTCGCAGCCCCAAACTTTTAAGAAACGACAACTTAGGTTTCTCTAAACCATAGTTCATACAGTGTCGTCTCAACGGAATTGCGTGGTGCCCTATTTAAAGTTATTGCGGTTGTCTCTAATGCCTAACCCATAAACGATAGTGTAATTCGATAAGAGACATCATGGTATGAACCATATCCAATATGGTGCAGGCATGATGTTCGGACACACCATCACACTATGGTGTTCCAGGCGGTATTAGTCGTGAAACAATTTCCACAATTTCTTAATTGTGTGCCAAACTCGTAACTCAGATATTCATCTCTATGATCATATCATAGACATTTTATCCTCTTGTCACGATGATCTTCAACTTCACTCTGAAATTACTTGAACCTTTCAATAATTCAGACTTGTGTTTCATCAAGTAAATATACTCAGCATCTACTCAAATCAGCTGTGAAGCAAGAACATAACGATATCCACTGCATGCCTCAGCGCTCATTGGACTGCACACATCAAAATGTATTACTTCCAACAAGTTGCTTTCTTGTTCCATCTTACTGAAAACGAGGCCTTTCAGTCATCTTGCATGTCTCAAGTGATTCAAAATCAAGTGAGTCCAAACGATCCATCTGTATGGACTTTCTTCATGCATATATACTAATATGACTCAAGTGGCAGTGCCACAACTATGTGGTACTATCATTACTATCTTATATCTTTTGGCATGAACATGTGTATCACTACGATCGAGATTCAATAAACCATTCATTTTAGGTGCAAGACCATTGAAGGTATTATTCAAATAGACAGAGTAACCATTATTCTCCTTAAATGAATAACCGTATTGCGATAAACATAATCCAATCATGTCTATGCTCAACGCAAACACGCAAACACGCAAACACCTCGAGCTTGGTCTTCAGTGGCATTATTGTCTAGCGTTTGAAGAACATGTTCAGGTTGTTCATTGGGCTCCTCTGGTTGTGTTTGATGGTCTTGATTGTTGGTGCTCTCTTGAGCTTCTTGTGCCTGCACCAACACAAAAAATATTTAAGAAATGGGTGCATCTCTGACTGTTCAGTTACATTTTTTTTAAATACCTCTTTCTCTGGAGTTGCAGGACTGTCTACTGCTGGAACTATGGTTTCTCCTTGTCTCGTGTTGTCCTCTTGTTTTTCTTGTTCAATGTCTATGCCAGTGCTTTCGCTTGCTTCCTCTTCCTGTTTAATAAAAATGAAATTATAGATTGAACTTCATTTGTGTCTAAGCTTTGTAACCTCACCTCTTCAGATGTTGTTGTTTGAAGTTCTGTGTGTTTTCCAGTTTCCTTTGGTTGTGCTGCTTCTTGATCTTTGAGATCAACGTACTCGTTTGTTTCCTGCATTTGTTCAAAGAAAAGGGTGAGACATCCCTTATAATCCTTGTATTGCGGTGGCGGGGTGTATTAGGTAGTTCAGACGTCATAAATGTTTTGAAAAGTGGTTGTTGTTGTTGAATTTTTACCTCTGTGTTGATGACTGGGCTATTCATGCCTGCATCGACTGTTTCTTTGTCAGGTATAACAGTCTCTAGTTTCTCATCGGCTGGGATGTCTTGGGATTTCTCCTTTATACTCGTGATGGTGATCTGCAATGTTGTGGCACTGGAAATCTCTTGTACACAAACTTCCTGTTCTGTGACGCCTTCGTCTGTTTGAGGTTCACTATGGGGTTCAATTTCAACACGGGTTGTCTCTTGGTCTTGCAGTGCTTGTGATACCTGGAGATCAAACAATATGAGTTTGCGGTTGACTTTCTTTTCCTGCCATTATGAGTTTCCGATGTGGGGTGTAGTGGGCTATGGAAGTTTACCTCCTCTTTGTTGTTTTCTTCTTCTTTGTCGTTTGTTATGCTAATGGTTGATTGTGGGTCAGCCTCTTGCATTTGGTTGGCGGGACTGCTGACTTGATTGTTCTCCAGCTGAGCCTATATTTTGTTGGAGGTTTGTCAGTTAACTTATAACTCTATCCAGTTTTGAAAGGAAAAATGGATGTTCATACTGACCTCTTCACTAGTTCTGACGTCGATCGTATCTTGTGCTTGTGTTGGGGTAGTTGTTGTTGTAGCATTGTCTATTGTGAGGTTGCTTTGTTTGTTGCGTTCATTCTTATTTTTGGGGTTGTTGACACCATCCTGCTGTTGGAGTTCATCTTGACCTAGCGTGCTATTGGTACGTTCCTGAAAGCACTGAGACACTTCTTTCTAGTTGAGGTATGAAAACAGGGGTTTGCTTTAGGGGGCGGATGGCACTATGCATTACTATTTATTTACCTGTTTTTGCTGCTTTATCTTCTTCTTGTCAATGCCCATGTCCTTTGATTTTGTTCTTCTCTTCCTCTCTTCGTCTTCTTCTTCTTTCTTTATTTTTCTCCTTTCTCTTGGTTCTTTTGTGGCTATGATTTCATTTGTGCGGTTGGCATCGGCTAGTCTACTTGAGGCTGCTGGATCTGCTTGCTCTAGTGTCTGCAGGGCCGCGTTGTCTGTCAGGTACCTTGTGCAAACTATGTCCTGAAATTGTCTGAGTTGTTCTAAAGAATCCATCAGGGCAATTGTTTGTTGCACGACTGAGTTCTTGTTTTTTCATCCAATCTCTCTTCTTTTTCGTTGCATTGGTGTTCATCCCTGGTGGTTACTGCGGGTAACTGTTCTGCTTCATGGAGCACTTTTTCCAACAATTTCTTTATCCTTTGGAATCTTTCTTCTAGTCCTGTGCTGATGCTTTTGTTTGGTTCCCTGCTTCCACTGGTGCCGACACGTGGTTCGCGCCAGCATTTGGGTGGAGGTGGTAGCAGTTTGGTCGTGTGTTGGTGTTGCTGTTGTTTACGATGTTCTCTTGCTATCTGGTGAATTGAAGACGAAGTTGATGCTGTGCTGGCATAGAAGATCCTCTCTGCTGTTCCTTTCCATGTCTACATCGTTTCGGTGGAATGGAGTTGATTAGAATGGAAACCGTTTTCAAAAAGGGAAGGACTGATTTATGTACAACAGAGCTATACCTGTATCTTGCCAAATTCATAGTCACCTGGTCGTGCTTTTCCGTCCCTTTTCATGTCTGCTCTAGCTATTTTCGCTAGGTCACTCACTTTGAGATGGTTTGCTTGCGGTAATGAGGTCTTGTCCATTGTATTTGCGATCTTCCGCATTTCTTTTGTGTCGGTTGGCAGCAGCAGGGAGTCGAGGTACATGATTACTGGTCCTTGTGCCAAACCATTGACATGCTTTTTGTTCTTTTCTTCCTGAGGCAACATCGTGTGCTTCTGCATATCTTGGCTCCTTCCTTAATACTTTCGACGATTACCTCGCAGAAATCCATCTTTGCCATTTCTGGATAGTCCATGTCCTTGACCATTATAGCTTGTCGGGCGAAGATAGCGGCGCTTGACCCGCAGACAACGTTGTGGGAAAAAAATAAGGAAAAATATTTTAACTGATTTCCTGTTTGACTGTTCGTCATCTAGTTCCACCAATTTTTTTAGCTCCGTGAACAGTTCTTTTGGCGTGAAATTTGTATGTTTGAAGCCAAGGTCTGACATCAGTTCTTTCATTGAAGTTGGGCTCTTTGCTGGCCTTGGTGCTGACTTTTCCGTGCCGTTTGGGTATCCAAACACCTTGTGTATAGCTTCCTTGGTAATCTTGATTTTTTTTGTCTTCGGTACCATCACCGAAGGTTATTGTCATGCTTTCTGTGTCCAGGTTGTCGTAGATGTGTGCTGCAAGCGGTCTGCAGATGGAGCCCGTTATTTTGCAGTTCTCTATGCTGCCAAATCCTGCCGTCCTAATATGTTACTTGTGACGGTCTTTAAGTAAATTCCATGTTTTCTTGACATGAGCGAATGCTTCCCTTGCCTTGATTTGGCATTTCTCTTCGTTTGTTTCTTGCTGTTCTTCGTCAACTGTTGGTGTTGCCAATTCTTTTCCGCTTGTCTTTCTCCTCTTTCTGTCCTTCTGGCCTGATTTGGGCTGCTTCAGAAGAAAAAAAGAAAGGGTTTTGTTAGAAAGGAACGTTAGATCCTGAGTGCTGAATAGTGCTATTCAAAATTCGTACATAAGTGTGTTTTTACATCGTCGTCATGTTCTGCGTCGCTGTCGTGCTCTTCGGCATCATCGCCGTCTGTAGGAATGAAATCTGCATCATGTTGTCTATCATCGTCGTCATCATTGGTATCTGAACCTTTGCTGTTGGTATTGTCTTGTTCTTTTTCTACCCTTTGTCGTTTTTTTTCTTCTTGCGTTCACCTTGTTTCTTCATGCCGGTTGGTGCTGTTGGCGGGAGTACCATTAGAGGTAATGGCTGATGCTCCAAGGTACTAGTGTCGACGATGTTTTCAACATTGTCCTTTTGCTTTTGCCTTTTTGCTCCAGGAGTAAAAACAGTGTTGGTATCTGATTTTCTCTTTTTTTGCTTGTTGCTAGATGTTTAATCCTGTTGAGCCTGGTGTAAGCTACCATTTCTGCCGCAGGTGGTTTGTTCCTCATGTTTTGTTCCGTGTCCTTTTCTGACGAATGAGGAGACATGCTGTGTGTTTCTGCGCTTTCAATATCACCGTCTTCGTGTCCTGCATAATGACCAGGTAACAAAAAGGATATTCTTTTGTTCGAAAATAATTGATACACATTTAAAATATATATCTTGCACGATTATGCATAAGGAATGTGAAACTCCCAAAGGGGATTTTTAGTTTTCTTTTTTGGGTTAAGAAAGGTTATTACTACTGTTACCAATTGAGCTAATCAGGGGATGGAAAAAAATATTAATTATGGTTATGAGTGCAGCTGGGGAAGTGAAGTTAGGGTGAAGCATTTTCTGAGACAAAAATGCACTCTGCAGGTGATATTTCATAATGGGAGGAATATCATCAATGAGAGTTGAAGATTTATTGGGTAAGTTAAACTGTTTTTGAATTAAAAATAAGATAGTGTGCGAACATTTTTAATGTTTTCTATAAAGAAATATATAAAAAGTGGTAGGTAGTTTTATTTGTAGACATAGTTAAGTTATTGTCGTCAAGGATAGCAGTTAAGTTATTAATGTCTCGATATAGTTTTTTGTTGATAGACAGTGGACACTTTTGCTCAAACCTTTGATAGGTGCTTGCTGGATTGCATGCTCTTCAGTAGGGTCTGCGTCAGTATTTTGCTGGGTGTTAGCTTTTTCGTGAGGATTTCTCATTGCTGCATAAAAAATGGGCAGGTGTTAGAAGCAGAGTCGAGTGACAGAAAAAAAAACCTGCGTGGTGTGAACACAAATTTGTATGGATAGAGAGGCATGGTTGTTTTACCCTAGAAGCACAGGGTACACCTATTCTTTGTTCACTGTTTTTCACACCAGAGGCACTTAATTTGATAAACGGTTACATTGAAGGGACAAGGGATGTAGAAAATCTCGTACGATTATCAGGTTTGGCCTCTCAGGATGCTTGCTGGGTTTGGATCTATCGACGTATTCTAGTTAGTGATGTTTCAGGTTTAGTACCTTTGAGCACATATCGTATGGCGAAAATTCCAGGGCGGAGAGCAGTAGCATTTCTATTAAATCTCATCTCTGCGCTAGTTCAATTTGTTAGACAAATTGATTTAGGTTATTGGAAAACTCCTTGGTAGCGGTGGCTAGGGTTGTTGTTCCTGGAAGTGGAAAAATCACTACGATCTACCTGGTGGAATGGAGTGGGATAGAATGATAATTGCCTTCACTTACTTGTGCGGTGTTGTTCGCTTCCATCCGCTTATTGTGTTGTTGCTCTTTTTTTGTTGCGATCTCCGCCGCCGCTGTTGAAGTCCTCGCCGTCGGTCGCTGCAACCGGCGGGGTTATTGGTGTTGTCGCGGGCAGTGTGTGGCTGTGTGTATGTCAGATTGGAGGGTGGTTGGCGAACGCGGTGGCGGTTGTCCGGTGACGCGAACTCGATTTTGAATTTGTGTTTGTGTGCAGAAGGAAGGAGGAGAGCGTGCGGGAGTGATGAAGGTTTCGAGATTTACTTTACGAAAGGGGAAGCAAGCTAGTAGAAGAGGGAGGGAGAGATGGAAACCATCGAACCGTCTCTAATCTTCAACCGTCCGTTTGAGCATCAAGATTCGTTATGCTTGGCTTCGGTTTTTTGTGTGCTACAGTATTTTTTTAGTGTTGAGACTGGTAGTGCTGAAGTGGAGCCTCTCTATAGGCATGTGGATGCAGGCACACGAGGCACGGAAGCGCAGGTTCTACAGGCATGTTGATGCAGGCACAGGAGTCACGGAAGTGTAGGTTCTACAGGCAGTTAGAGAACAACGGGACATGCAAGTGTCACGTGAGGCACGTGGATGTAAGCATTGGAGGCGTGGAAATGAAGCCAATACAGGTACGGACATGCTGCTCCTTGAGGCACGGCTATCAACCATGTGGATGTACAAGAGTGCGTTGGCAGAGGCATGTGTTAAAATGCTCGGTTAAAGAGGCATGGTTGTGAAGTTTCAGGAGCGATGCGGGTGTGGCAGTGGGACCATGTAAGAGTCCCGACACATGTTATGTTAGGCACGTGAGGCACGTGGGTGCAGGCACGGAAGGCAGAAAAGGTGAATCCACAATAGGCACATACGTGTGTTTTCTCAAGTCACGGGTGTGCACTCTCTGGATGCACAAAAGTGTGTCGGCAGAGGCATGGGTCCGACTACTCGGTTACAGAACCACGGTTGTGAAGTCACGTGGGTGTGGCACTACGGGGCAAGTAAGAGTCTCGGCAAGTGTCACGTTGCGCACGTGGGTGCAGGTACGTGTAGGCACAGAAATGAAGGCACCACAGGCACGTACGTGCACTCTTTGGATGCACAAAAGTGTGGCTCAAGAGGCATGGGTCCGAGTACTCGGTTAGAGAACCATGGTTGTGAAGTCACGTGGGTGTGGCACTACGGGGCACATAAGAGTCGTGGCAAGTGTCACGCTGCGCACGTGGATGTAGGCACAGGAGGCACATCATTCAAGGCAATGCAGGCACGGACTTGCGGCTTCTTGAGGCACGGAGTATCAACCGTGCGGATGCAAAAAGAGTGCAGTGGCAGATGCACGTGTCAGGACGCTTGGTTACAGAGGCACGGTCGTGAAGTCTCAGGAGCCACGCATGTCACGTTGCGCACGTGGGTGCAGGTACGTGTAGGCACAGAAATGAAGGCACCACATGTACGTATGTGCACTCTTTGGATGCACAAAAGTGTGGGGGTAGAGGCATGGGTCCGAGTACTCGGTTAGAGAACCACGGTTGTGAAGTCACGTGGGTGTGGCACTACGGGGGACGTAAGAGTCTTGGCAAGTGTCACGTTGTGCACGTGGGTGTAGGTACGTAAGGCACAGAATGAAGGCACCATGGTTGTGAAGTCACGTGGTAGTGCTGAAGTGGAGCCTCCCTACAGGCATGTGGATGCAGGCACACGAGGCACGGAAGTGCAGGTTCTACAGGCACATAGATGCAGGCACATGAGGCACGGAAGTGTGGGTTCTACAGGCAGTTAGAGAATCACGGGACATGAAAGTGTCGCGTGAGGCACGTGGATGTAAGCATCGGAGGCACGGAAATGAAGCGAACACAGGCACGGACATGCTGCTTCTCGAGGCACGGGTATCAACCCTGTGTATGTACAAGAGTACGGTGGCAGATGCATGTGTTAGAATGCTCGGTTAAAGAGGCACGGTTGTGAAGTCTTAGGAGCGACGCAGGCGTGGCAGTGGTACCATGTAAGAGTCACGGCGCATGTTACGTTAGGCACGTGAGGCACGTGGGTGCAGGCACGGAAGGCAGAAAAGGTGAATCCACAATAGGCGCGTACGTGTGTTTTCTCAAGTCACGGGTGTGCACTCTCTGGATGCACAAAAGTGTGGCGGCAGAGGCATGGGTCCGACTACTCGGTTAGAGAACCACGGTTGTGAAGTGATGTGTGTGTGGCACGACGGCCCCGTAGGAGTCACAGCAAGTGTCACGCGAGGCACGTGGATGTAGGCACAGGAGGCACGGCATTGAAGGCACATGAGGCACGGATGCAGGTACAGGAGGCACTGAAGTAAAAACACTGCAGTGACGGACATGAGGCACTTAACTTGAAAACAGTTACAATCAAGGGACAACGGGCAGAGAAAATCTGGTGTAATTACCAAGTTTGAGCTCTCAGTATGCTCGCAGTATTTGAATCGTTTGAGGTATTGTAGTTAGTGATGTGGCAGGTATAGTACTTTTAAGCACATATCGTGTGGTGAAAATTTCGTAGCAGGGAGCAGTAGCGTTTCTATTAAATCTCGTGTGTACGGTACTTCAATTTTTTAGACAAGTTGATTTTGGATAGTGCAAAACTCGGCTTTTGTGGTGGCTAGGGTTGCTGTCCTTGGAAATGGACAAATCACTACGATCTACCTCGAGGAATGCAATGGGATAGATTGGTATTTACCTTCGATTGCTTGTGTTCGGCTTCTCGCCTCCATTGGTCTATTCTGTCTGTTCGTCTTTTTTTGTTGTGATCTCCGCCGGCGGTGTTGAAGTCCTTGCTTCGTCGCCATCGGGTGGGCAGTTTGTGTTGTTGGGCGCACCGTTTGACGGTGTGTATCTCGAAGTGGGAGGGTGGTTTGCGAAGTGCGGTGGCGGTTGTTTTGTGAGGGGAAATCTACCTCGAATTTGGGCCCATGTACTGAACCTAGGAGGAGACCTTGTGTGAGTGCGGAATGTTTCGAGATTTACTGTGGAAGAGAGGAAGCAAGAGAGTAGTGGAGGTGGGAAAGATGGAAATGATGGAACCGTCTGTAATCTTCGACGGTCTGATTTTAGCATCAAGATTCGTGCCGCCTGGCTTTGTTTTTTTGTTCACTATAGAATCTTAATAGACGTTTGAAGCACGGAACACCAGGCTCTACAGGCACCGACGTTGGAATTATAGAGGCACTGGTATCAACTCTATGGATGCACAAATGTGTGGTGGCAGGGGCATGCATCTGAAGACTTACTCAGAGAGTCACGGTTGTGAAGTCTTTAGAGTTACGAGCGTGTGTCACCACGGGCACGTGAGAGTGATGCGTCGGGAAGTGTGGTAGTAGAGGCATCGGTGCGAATAGTACTCAGAGAGTATCGGTTGTGGGTCCACATGTGTGAAGTCTGTGCAGCATTGGTCGTGTGGTAGTAGCGGCGTGCGTCGGGAAAGGTGCGAGCAGTTCAACATAGTACGTGCTTAGTATCTGAACGGAGTGCACACTATCTAAGCGTGCCAGTGCAGTGTGTGCTTAAATGGTTTATGGAAAAACATTTGTTACGTGCTTAATCGGACGGTTTGATGGTTGCTTTTTCCCGGAAACCGCGAGCACTGCCACTCGGCAGTTGCCCCGACGCACATCAACGGCGAGCGCATGTCTACCGCCCTCAGTACCACGACGAGGCCGCGTCCAACCGCCTCCTCCACGACCCAAACCTTGCCACAAAAGGGCAACTGCGCTTCCATAGCCGCTCAATTCCGAAAACATTATTGCCGCTCCATCTCAACTAGCAACTCCTCACAATCTCTGTGTCAAGGCCGCCATCGCTGGAGGAGCGTAATGGCGGAGGAACCATCTGCCAAGCGTCCCTGTGGTGAGACGTCCGACCAGAGCACCGAGGTCGACGACGTTCAGGTCCCCGGTTAGAAGCACGACTACAAAAGGCACCTCAAGGAGGTTGACATCCACGGCAAGGAAAAGCTGGATGTCGTATGCACCAGCAATCCTGACGAAGCCGACAAGATGATCAGCAGGATCCTGAAGAGGGTCTGCGGCTTGTACCCTCAGTACATCGGCGTTGATGTCGAGTATACCAGGGAAGATGAACCTCCGCAGAGGGCAGCGGTTCTGCAGTTATGCGTGGAGGAACTCTGTCTGGTATACCACATCACCGCGGCAACAAAATGGTGAACCATCCTACAGTTTCGACCTCTCCATGCTTCTGTTTAATTAGCTTTTCACCCTGAAATTTGATTAAATTGGTTTATTGACTTGATGTATCAGTGAAGTTTCTGAAGTAGATGCAGTAGAATAGATTTTGAACATGACTCACTAGATCAGTTTATGTATTTGATGCACTAGATTAATTTATGAATTTGATGTACGAGATTATTTTCTGAACTTGATGTTCTAGTGTACTTTCTGTTCTAGTGCAGTTTCTATGTTTGATGTTCTAGTGTAGTTCAATTTCTTGAATTGATGTGTTAACGTGGCTAAGAAGTAGATAGGTCATTGATTCAAGTGTAAATACCAAAAATAAAAATAACATGCTGTGGTTGTATTTTATTTCTGAACTTTGCATAGCAGTTTCTGAAATTTGTTCGCCCATGAATTATACGTACTATATAAGCATGTACTTGATGGATACTTGTTGGATCCACCTTAAATGTGTCATCCCCCTTGCAGGCCCAAGAGCCTGCGCCCGTTCCTGAAGGAGGACAGGTTCTACACCTTTGCCGGCTTCAGTATTGAAGGTGACAAAGAGATGCTGCGATGATCTGGTTTGGAGATCAACCCCGACAAGTACATCGACATCCAGCGCAAATGGAGAGTTCCGTTCAAGGGAAGAAAGAGGTACCACTCTTTGGCTGATGTTGCAGGGAGCGTGATCCACCCATTCTACAAACAGATGAAGGATAAGATTGACAGGGTTGAAGAGCATAAACTGTGGGGGATCAACCCACTGCCAAATTACCTCATCAAGTATGCAGCGATAGATGCGTACGCCACCTACGAGTCGTGGAAGAGAATTGAGAACATCAGAGAAGGTCTGGAGAGTGCAAAAGAGGCAGAGAAGAATTATGACGATCCTTACTACGGCTACTAGTGATGACGAAAACATAGAAAACTGGTCGTGGAGTTGCTTGTGTTTCTGCTTGTGCTTTCTATTGTTTTCAGGTTCGTAGTTTACTTCTGTTAGAACAAAGCAGTTTCTAATGTCATCTGTATCAGGTTAAACAAGTTTGCTTATGTCAAGTTTGTAGTTTGTTTATGTGATTGAACAAGCTATTTAGCTTGCTAAGTACTATGTTTATTCAGCAATCATGTGATTTTGAAGTAGTAATGTTGCTTTTTACTCTAAAAACAACAAAATACAAAGCAGTCTTTTTACGCTAAGTACAGTTTAGTTGTGCACACAAGCGCGGTTTCTTGAGGAGTGGGAGGAGTGGCATGGGTCGGAATACACAGTTAGATAGGCACATGTTTGCAGTCTCTAGAGCCACCGGCGTGTGTTACTACAGGGGTCGAAGGCACGGAATTGAAGTCTCTACAGAAATGAAGGCATAACAAGCATCGAGAGGCACGTGGACGGAGTAGGAGAGGTGAGCTCCGAATACATAGTTACAGGGTCACGGGTTGGAAGTGTGCAGAGCAAAGGGTGTGCGACACCATGGGGCATGTAAGAGTCATGGCAAGTGTCATGTGAGAGAGGCACCTGGATGCAGGTACGCAAGGCACGGGTGTAACATCCCAATTTTCAATTTGGATGTTTATAATAGATCATTCATATGCATCCATGATTTATGCACTTTTGCCCCATTTGTTTTATTTGATTTTTTGATCCAAGGAACTTTGAGCAACTCAAGGAACAAAAGTGGGAGTTGGAAGTTTCCCTAAAAACCAATTTTGATTTTTTTCAAAGTTGGGAGTTTGGATCAAATTTGGTTTCACCAAAAAAAATTCATTTCCATTATATCAAAAATAAAATAAAGAGAGAAGATAAAATGACTTCTTCAAAATCAGAAAAGAAAATAATGGAAATTGAATTTGGAACCAAAATATATTTGTTGAGTTTTATTTGCAATTTATTTTATTAGCATAGCAAAAAGTTTTTTTTGAAAATTTGCATTTTAGGCTGGATAAAAGTTCACAAGGTCATATATAAGACCATATTACTATGTGAAGTTTCTGGCAATTCTTAGACTTATTTTCATTCGTCTTTTGGTGTTTTAATGCTGCTGTAAAAAAACATTTTAAAAAACGCAGCCCAGCAGCCCAGCAGGCCATGCCCAGGCGCTATCTTCTTCTTCCTCTCAACGTTACAGAAACATGTACGCACGCAAGCAGCACCCCACCCCCTCCCCTCCTCTCCCTCGCTCCAAAACCGCTCTGAAACGGTTCCCCTCGCCTCCCTCTACCTTTTACCCTTCACTAGTGCGCCTTAATTCCCCCTCTAATGGCCATTAGAAGCCCAAGTAACAGCCACCATTAACATCATAAAGTCGGCAACGCTCAGCTCATCTTCAGACCACCCCAAGCCCTATATAAAGCACCCCTGGGAGGTTCTCTCGCCCCTCGTCCGAAGCCCTCTTTTTTTTGGAGTTTTCCCCCTTCCTAACCTCGCCAATTGCTCGCCGGAGTTCGTGAATTCCGGCGACCTCTCACCGTGCGTACAGGAAGCAATCTACAACCACAACTTGTCCAAGTGGTTCAACTCATCGTCCTCTACATCGTTTCGCACGCGTCCTTCGCCGAAGCACACCGGAGCCACCTTCTTCCTCGTCTCCGGTGACAAGTCCGGTGAGCACCCAGCCAGCGAATCACAGAGCGCCACTTGTCCCTGGCCGATTTTTTTTCTTTTTCAGGAATTTTTTTTCCAAATTCAGATTCTTTACCAAATCTTCTTTCTTGTATATCTTTTAGTCTATAGATCCGATTTAGTTGATTCTTTTTCCTACTAGTTCATAGAAATCTCATCTATTCAGAGAACCAAACGAAAAATATTTTTGAAAATTTTAAAATTTGAATTCAAACATATCTGAATTCAAACTTCGTTAGGCCGTATCTCGAGTTTCGTAACTCCGTTTTAGGTGATTCTTTTTGAAAATCGAAGCTCGTTGCGTGTACTTTCTGTTAAAACCAAAACCATTTATTTTTGTTGCTGTAAAAATTACGTTCTGTACATAAACTTTATTTGGTTGTTTTTGAAGTTTTCCGGAGTCCTCTCTTTGTTTTCTTTTTTGATTCTTTGCTTGTATGCTTATGTATGTTATTGCTTGCTTACGCTAGATCATCCAGAGTGGGAGGCTTGCTACTACGAATCTTTAGAGTCCATCGATCGTCAGCAAGGCAAGTTCACACTTTGATCATAATTTTCAATACACAGTTTTTACTATGCATTAGTTTCACCCTCAAAGATTGCATGAGTAGGATTCGGAATTTGTGGTTATGCTTTGTAGTTCATGTGGTAGGAACCTATGATCTTTGATCACCCCAGGAATATTTGTTATGTCATATATTGCTTAGCCATGCTCGTAGACGCGGATTGGTATGTGTGATCCATGCAAGTTGCGAGAGTTAATAAGTTTGGGACAACATAAGGTGGCAACTTTAATACACATCTGGGTGGATTGTTTGGGGCACCTGGAGTAACCAGTGCTTGCCCAAGGGGAATCCCGGAGTACCCGTGTGATTACCCTAGGTCCGCCACCCAGGCTCAAAGGGATCATAAGGTATTTCATGCCTAGAAACTTCCGTGTGCAGCCACAAGCCATTATGGGCTCTGGCATAGTTGAGTAAGTTGGGTGACCACTTTCCGTGGTAGACTAGCTGATGTAGGGGAAAGTAGGTGTACCGGTCTACCCAGGGTTAAGGGGAAACGCTTCTGAAAGGCTATGTCTCGATCTTCCGATCATGGAGGTGGTCGATTCTTGTGGGAAAAAGTGCGCAAACCTCTGCAGAGTGTACAAACTAATCATGATTAGCCGTGTCCCCGGTTATGGACAACTTGAGTATCTAGAAGTGAATTATTGGTTGATCTCATCACTCTTTTAATGAAATTATTGGGTTACTAATAACTTGGGAATTTTGGGATTGAGTTGGAGGAACCTTCTCAGTAATGGCATTTTAACTTAGTAGTAATAAAAAAATTATTCCTTTGTTGTAGGGTAAAATTTGCTTTATGCAAAAAATTAAACTTAGAGCCTCCACCAGCTAAATTTGCATATAGAGATAGTCTTTTTCATCATTACTCTATAGTGTGACATTGCCAGCATATTCCATGTGCTGACCTACACGGCTGCAACGTCTCATGTTGCAGACTTTTCCGACGAAGATTAAAGGTGCGATAGGTCGTTGTTCTACACTCAGTTTGCCGTGGAGTTGGATGGATTCATTTACCTTCAGTGCTTCCGCAATTATTTTTATTGAGATGGCCTTTGGCCATATTATTGTAATAAATACTCTTTTGAGGACCTTGATGTAATAAAGTGTGTTATTGAACTCTGTTATAATTCCTCGAGTACTGTGTGTGTCAGCATACCGATCCAGGGATGACACTTAAGCATAGAGACTTCGATCCATTTGGGTCAGGTCGCTACAAGATGGTATCAGAGCACACGCTGACTGTAGGACGCGACCACTAGAAAATGGAAAGCCATAGGAAGAAAACTCTATTTTATGACTTCCTTATATATCCGTTGGTCTATACTCTTCTCTATTCATTTCTATCTCTTCTCTACTTCAATAAAATAGTTGTTGAACCCCATCACCAAGTTGCTCAGCCCGATGAGACCATGACCTGTGAAGACATCATTGACGAAGAAGAAGTTAGAGATGACTTTGATTTGAGGAGATTTAGTTCAGACCACCACTACCAAGTTGAGTCCAACTAATGATTTGCGGTAGTATGAAGAGATCATATCTCTTGTGGATATGACCTTACATGTAGGTTTTTGCTTGTGTGGTGTGATCTGTGTGAATTGCTTGATTTGAAATTTTCTTGCTATCATAAGCATATGGGTAGTGATTTCTCTCATTAGGCCCTTATTCTATTCTAATTTCTCATCCACTATAAACCTAACAGATGCCTCCAAGACGTGACCCGGAATTCCCACCGGAACTTACCCAGTTGATCCAGAACCAGAATGCCCTCATGCAGCTACTCATCAAGAATCAGAACCAGAACAACAACCCACCGCCACCACCCCCGGTCGACAACCTTACCCGTTTCCTGAGGTTGAACCCACCAGTGTTCTCTAGCAGCACGGAGCCGATCGTTGCAGATGACTGGCTTCGCAAGATCGGAAGAGAGTTGAGCACCGCAGGATGCACTGATGCTGAGAAGGTGCGGTTTGCCGCACATCAACTGGATGGACCAGCAGCCTCGTGGTGGGAGAATTACACCACCACATTCCCCATAGACAATGTGACTTGGGATCAGTTCCAGCAGGCGTTCCGTACCGCACATGTTTCAGCTGGAGCTATGAGTCTGAAGAAGCGTGAGTTCCGCAACTTACGCTAGGGAAATCGTTGTGTTGGTGATTATGTGGAGGAATTCAGCAAGTTATCTAGGTATGCTCCCGGAGACGTGGCTGATGATGCCGCTAAGCAGAAATTTCTGGAGGGACTAAACGATGATCTGGGAATTCAGTTGACTGTGGCTACCTTTAACAATTATCAAGAGTTGGTCGACAAGGCTCTCATTCTGGAAGGCAAGCAACAGCAGGTGGAGAATCGCAAGAGGAAGTACGGACAGGGAAAGTACAACTCTGGTGTTCAGCAGAAGCCCCGCTATACCCTGTACTCGAGAAATAATGGACCAGGATCTGGCAAGTATAGTGGACACACTCACCATAACCATGGAGGACATTCACATCATGGAGGGAATGGACACAACCATAATGGCCATAGGAATGGCAATGGGAACGAAGGAAACAACAATCAGCATCAGTCCAACCCCGCTACACCGGCAAAGAAGGATTTGAGCCACATTACCTGTTTCAAGTGCGGGAAAACCAGACACTACGCCACCGATTGCCCTGAGGCCAAGAACGGGCGGTAATGGAAGCTCTAGAGGCAAGAAGCCCAATCCCTTCACCAGGGGTCAGGTGAACCATGTCAATGTGGATGAAGTTTATGACCAGCCTAATGCCGTTGTTGGTAAGTTCTTGATTAATTCATTTACAGCCCTTGTTCTTTTTGACACTGGTGCGTCACATTCATTCATATCAAGGGGGTTTGCGGATAAGTTTAAGTTGCCGACCGCAGCCCTTAACTCACCTATGTTAGTGAGTTCCCCAGGAGCAGAGTATATGGCTAGTTGGGGATGTTTTCAGTTGCCATTGACCATAGGGAGACACGTTTTCCCCACAGACCTCATCATCCTAGAATCACAAGGATTGGACTGGCTATCCAAGTATGAAGGGAATATTAATTGTGCCAGTAAGTCGATTCTTCTCACCACCCAGAGGGGAAACGGATCAAGTATGTGTGGAGGCATACGCCAAGGAGGACTCAAGTGAATTCTCTTTTGGGAGTTGTTCAGGAGGAAGTACCAGTTGTGAAGGATTATCCCGATGTATTCCCCGAGGAATTGCCCGGCATGCCACCGGATTGGGACATAGAGTTTTTGATCGAATTGTTACCAGGCACCGAACTAATATCCAAGAGACCGTACCGGATGCCCGCAAATGATCTGGAGAAAATTAAGAAGCAGATTAAGGAATTATTGGAGAAAGGTTATATTCGACCGAGTTCATCACCTTGGGGAGCCCCAATGCTTCTAGTTGAGAAGAAGGATGGATCCTTGAGAATGGTGGTAGATTATCGTGCGCTGAATGAGGTGACGATCAAGAAAAAGTACCCTTTGCCAATGATCAATGATTTGTTTGACCAGCTACAAGGAGCAAAAGTTTTCTCCAAGATCGATATTCGATCAGGATATCACCAGCTGAAGATTCGAGAACATGACATACCCAAGACAGGCATTACCACGAGATATGGGCTTTATGAGTACACGGTCATGTCTTTTGGTTTGACTAATGCCCCTGCCTATTTTATGAGTATGATGAATAAGGTATTCATGGAGTTCTTGGATAAGTTTGTTGTGGTATTCATTGATGACATATTGATTTACTCGAAGAATGAAGAAGAACACAAGGAACATTTGCGCTTGGTTCTTGAGAAGCTTAGGGACCATCAATTATACGCAAAGTTCAGCAAATGCGAATTCTGGTTGAAGGAAGTCGGATTTCTCGGACATGTTATATCAGGAGAAGGAATAGCAGTAGACCTCTCCAAGGTTGAAGCCGTCACCGAATGGAAGGTACCCACCTCAGTCGGAGAGATTTGCAGTTTTCCTGGACTCGCGGGATATTATTGGAGGTTTATTGAGAATTTCTCCAAGATCGTGAAGCCCATGACGGAGTTATTGAAGAAAGACACTAAGTTTGTTTGGACCGACGAATGTGAGGCCAGTTTCCAGGAGCTGAAGAAACGTTTGGTCACAACCCCAGTGCTAATTCTTCCGAATATACGCAAGGATTTCCAAGTATATTGCGACGCTTCTCGTCAGGGACTTGGAGGTGTTCTTATGCAAGAAGGAAGAGTTGTTTCATATGCCTCACGTCAGCTTCGACCCCATGAGCGGAATTATGCCACGCATGATTTGGAGTTAGCAGCCGTAGTGCACGCACTCAAGACCTGGAGACATTTTCTTATCGGAAATCGTTGTGATGTTTACACGGATCATAAGAGTTTGAAATACATCTTGACACAGAAGGAGTTGAACCTCAGGCAGAGAAGATGGTTGGAGCTCATAAAGGATTATGACATGAAATTGCACTATCATCCAGGAAAGGCCAATGTTGTGGCAGATGCATTGAGCCGCAAGAGTTATGTCAATACCCTCACAGCAGGAGGATTACCCCAGGAGTTAATTGATGATCTCAGAGATCTTCGATTGGAGATAGTACCACGAGGTTTTGTTGCCGCAATGGAAATTCAATCCACTTTGTTGGGAAAGATCCGAGAAGCCCAGAAGTTAGACAAAGGTATTGCGGAGATAAAGGGAAGGATGAACCAAGGAAAGGCAGAAGGATTTCGTCAGGATGAACATGGAACCTTATGGTTTGAGCAGCGTATTTACGTGCCAAATGACCCAGAGATCAGGAAATTGATTCTTCAGGAGGCTCATGATTCGCCTTATTCAATACACCCGGGCAACACCAAGTTGTATTTGGACCTGAAGGAGAGTTTCTGGTGGACAGGTATGAAGAGGGATATTGTCGAGTATGTCGCAGTATGTGACGTATGTCAGAGGGTTAAGGCAGAGCACCAGAAACCAGGAGGATTACTTCGGCCTTTGCCGATACCAGATTGGAAGTGGGACAAGCTTAGCATGGACTTCATTACAGGATTACCCAGGACCCGATCAGGCTATGATTCTATTTGGGTAGTGGTTGATCGCTTGACTAAGGTAGCTCACTTCATCCCCGTGAGAACCACATATACAAGTGCTAAGTTAGCCAAGATATACATGACCAGGATCGTATGTCTGCATGGAGTTCCGAGGACCATCGTATCAGATAGAGGAACACAATTTACCTCAAAGTTTTGGCATCAGTTACATGAAACTTTGGGTACCAGGCTGGAGTTCAGTACAGCTTGTGCGCTAGATTATGGATCTAGTTGTGATGATAATTTGCCTTACGCAGAGTTCTCATATAACAACAGCTATCAAGCTAGTTTGAAAATGGCCCCTTTCGAAGCTCTGTACGGAAGGAGGTGCAGGACACCATTGATGTGGGATGAAGTTGGAGACCGTAAATTATTCGGACCAGATTTAATTAGAGATTCAGAGGAGAAAGTCAAGCTGATCCGCGACAGACTCAAGGTAGCCCAATCCAGACAGAAGAGTTATGCTGATACTAAATGCAAGGAGGTAACCTATGAAGTCGGAGATAGAGCATATCTGCATGTGTCGCCACTTCGAGGAGTTAAATGATTTGGAGTCAAAGGAAAGTTAGCACCACGGTTTGTGGGGCCATACAGAGTTTTAGAACACACGGGTGAAGTTGCCTACAAGTTGGAATTACCAGAAGCCTTGTCAGGAGTTCATGATGTGTTTCACGTCTCCCAGTTGAAGAAGTGCCATGCGGAGATGGCAGATATTCCTTTGAGGGATACAGTGCCACTGGAGGCCATACAGTTGGACAGTGATCTGACCTATGAGGAGAAGCCCATCAAGATTCTCGAGACTGCAAGCAGGGTTACCCGCAGCAAGGTCATCAAGTTTTGCAAGGTTCAGTGGAGTCATCATACTAAGGAAGAAGCCACCTGGGAACGAGAAAAAGACCTCCGACAGGACCACCCACACCTTTTTGCTAGCCAACCCGAATCTCGAGGGCGAGATTCATCTTAAGGGGGGTAGGTTTGTAACGTCCCAATTTTCAATTTGGATGTTTATAATAGATCATTCATATGCATCCATGATTTATGCATTTTTGCCCCATTTGTTTTATTTGATTTTTTGATCCAAGGAACTTTGAGCAACTCAAGGACCAAAAGAGAGAGTTGGAAGTTTCCCTAAAAACCAATTTTGAATTTTTTCGAAGTTGGGAGTTTGGATCAAATTTGGTTTCACCAAAAAAATTCATTTCCATTATATCAAAAATAAAATAAAGAAAGAAGATACAATGACTTCTTCAAAATCAGAAAAGAAAATATTGGAAATTGAATTTGGAACCAAAATATATTTGTTGAGTTTTATTTGCAATTTATTTTATTAGCATAGGAAAAAGTTTTTTTTTGAAAACTTGCATTTTAGGCCGGATAAAAGTTCACAAGGTCATATATAAGACCATATTACTATGTGAATTTTCTGGCAATTCTTAGACTTATTTTCATTCGTCTTTTGGTGCTTTAATGCTGCTGTAAAAAAACGTTTAAAAAAAACGCAGCCCAGCAGGCCCATGCCCAGGCGCTATCTTCTTCTTCCTCTGAACGTTACAGAAACATGTACGCACGCACGCGTTGGGGCGGCCCCCTTCCGACCACTCCAGACTGCTGTAGTGCTTTTAGCTCTGCTATGTATGATGTAACAAAGCTGTTGATAGCAAAAGGTGTTTGGAAAATATCCTCGTACATGGCCTTTCTTCGTGAACTCCACAACGCCCATAGGGTGACCACAAAAGCAAGGAAATCCTCCTGGTTGAGAGCTTCATACCTTACGAACAGCCACCTCTTTGGATTTTCCTCTCTGCAAGTATTCAGTTTATCCAAAACAGCTTCCGTTGAGAGTGCCCAAGTGCTCCTCGAGACCGAGCAGTCCACCAAGGCATGTCGCCAAGTATCAACAGCCCCGCAAAGGCAACAAGCCCTGGAAGATGACATGTTTCTGTGATGGAGAAGTGCAGCTGTGGGAATAGAATTTCTAGCGAGCCTCCACAAGAAAAGTTTCAGCTTGGACGGAACCCTGATCCGCCAAAGATCAGTCCAGCCTCGGTCGGCGCCCTGGGAGTCGGAGGAGCCCCCCTGCTCGTACAGCCATGCCTCCCGGCCTAGCTTTGTCCGTTGAATCATCCGGTACGCTGAACGCACTGAAAAGATACCCTTTCGATCCTCGGACCAAGCCCAAAAGTCATCTATCTGTCTTGTGCAAAGAGGAATTTGTAAGATGGCCTCTGCGTCTATCGGTATAAACACCGAACGCACCAAGTTCTCGTTCCAGGTAGACGAGGTATGGTCGATCAGCTCAGCCACCTTCCTCGATGGATCAGGGATTAAACAAGCAGTAGGCCTTCTCGCATGTGATCTCGGCAACCAGTTGTCGTCCCAGATATTGGTTGATTCCCCATCTCCAATCCTGCGCACCAAACCTTGAACCATAATGTTCCGGCCATCAAGAATGGCTCGCCAGATCTGCGAGGGGTGTGATCCCAAGGTTGCACCGAAGATATCTGTATCAGGATGATAGACTGCTTTCAGGATCCTCGCGCTCAAAGACAGGGGGTTGTGCAACATACGCCAGGACTGCCGAGCTAAGAGGGCCAAGTTAAAGATCTCCATGTCTCAAAAACCAAGGCCTCCAAGGTTCTTTGGTAAGGTCATCACGTCCCAAGCCACCCAGCTAGGCTTCCGCTTTCCTTGTTTGCTCCCCCACCAGAATTGTCTGATTAGCGTAGTAACACTTTCGCATAGGCCCCGAGGAAGACGGAAGCATGCCATAGAGTATACTGGAATTGCTTGAGCAACCGCCTTGATTAGTACTTCTTTCCCTGCGGAGGATAAGAGTTTTTCCATCCAACCTCTCACCTTTTCCCAAACACGACCCCGCAAGTACTTGAAGGTCCCATTCTTCGAGTGTCCGACCTCCGTTGGCATACCCAGGTACCTGTCACTGAGTGACTCATTTTGCACATTCAAAATATTCTTCATATCATCTCTAACCTGTTGCGGGCAGCCTCTGCTGAAAAAGATTGATGACTTATTGTGATTTATCCTCTGTCCCGATGCCAAACAGTATGTGTCCAGTAGGTTTGATACCGCTACTGCCCCCTCATTCCCTGACTTAAAAAGCAACAGGCTGTCATCGGCGAAGAGAAGGTGGTTCACGGCGGGAGCCGTAGGTGTCACCTTTAATCCTACAATGTTTGATGACGAAGAACTGGTTTTCAGGAGGCACGAAAGGCCCTCCGTTGCAATTAAGAAAAGGTAAGGGGATACCGGATCTCCCTTCCTTATACCTCTGCTTGGTACAAACTGATCAAGCTTTTCTCCATTAAACAGTACTGAAAAGGAAACAGACCACACCATGCTCATGACAGTTTTTATCCAGGGGACGGCAAACCCTAGCTTTCCCATTATGGCCTCCAAATAGTCCCACTCCAGCCTGTCATACGCTTTCATCATATCAAGCTTAAGAGCACAATAACTGTTAGCCTTCGCTTTACTGCGCTTCATGAAATGAAGACACTCATAAGCACTTATAATATTATCTGTTATGAGCCTGCCTGGGACGAAAGCCGACTGCTCCTCAGATATGATATCTGGTAGAATTTGCTTCAGCCTATTTGCAATGACCTTGGATGCAATTTTGTATAGGACATTGTAGAGGCTAATAGGCCTAAATTGTGACAAGATGGAAGGATTTGTTACCTTGGGAATCGGAACGAGGATGGTGTCGTTTATGCTCTGCGGAGTTTCTTCCCCTCTCACAATCCTCAAAGCAGCATCTGTCACCTCTACACCACATAACTCCCAGTGTCTTTGATAGAAATGTGCCGAAAAACCGTCGGGACCGGGCGCCTTTGTTGGGAACATTTGAAACAAGGCTGCCTTAACCTCCTCATTTGAGTAGGGGGCACACAACATATCATTCATCTCTGCCGATACTTTAGTTGGGACGCAATTTAAAACTCTCTCCATATTGCTCACCCCCTTGATGTATATAGAGTCTTATAAAAGTCATTTACCATCGTCTTCAACTCCTCCGGATCATCTGTAATTACCCCCAGCGAGTTTTGCAAAGCCTTGATCATATTCTTCTTTCGACAGATACTTGCCCTTAAGTGAAAAAATTTGGTGTTCCTATCACCTGATGTGAGCCACTCCACCCTTGATCTCTGCCTCCACATAATTTCCTCCCTGTGATATAGCTCCACAAGCTTCTCGTTGATTTTGAGCTCAACATGTGTTGGCGCAGTACGACTTGCATCCGACCTGAGCTTCTCAAGCTCTCCCTTTAGCTGTTTGATCTCCTTGCGGACACTCCCGAAAGTGTCTCTGTTCCATCGGCCCAAATCCTTGGATTGCACCTCCGGATGGGCTAGTCAAACTCAATGTAGACGCAGCGGTGGGACGATCGCTTGGAGCAGTGGCAGCTGTCTGCAGAGATCGAGATGGTGTTTTCATGGGAGCATCGGCGGTGGTTTTCCCCAACTTGTCAGATCCCGGCATTCTGGAGACACTCGCTATCAGGGAGGCACTGGCTTTATCTGATGATCTGTACGTCGGAAGGATCCATGTGGCATCGGATTGCTAGGTGGCCGTCGACGATATCCATCGGCAATATAAAGGGAGCTACGGTGCAATTGTGCAGGAGATTATGCAATATAAATCGTCTTTTGAAACTTGTAATATTATTCATGAGTTTAGGAGCTCGAATATCGAGGCTCACAAACTGGCAAAGCATGCTTTATCCCTCGGGACTGGCCGCCATGCTTGGTTAGGCCAGCCCAACGAACTTGATTTTGTGCCTGTAAACATTGTGACGATCTAATAAAGCTTTGCAGTTTGTCTAAAAAAATGTACGCACGCACGCAGGCAGCACCCCACCCCTCCCCTCCTCTCCCTCGCTCCAAAACCGCTCTAAAATGGTTCCCCTCACCTCCCTCTACCTTTTCCCCTTCACTAGTGCGCCTTAATTCCCCCTCTAATGGCCATTAGAAGCCCAAGTAACAGCCACCATTAACATCATAAAGGCAACGCTCAGCTCATCTTCAGACCTCCCCAAGCCCTATATAAAGCACCCCTGGGAGCTCTTCTCACCCCTCGTCCGAAGCCCTCTTTATTTGGAGTTTTCCCCCCTTCCTAACCTCGCCAATTGCTCGCCGGAGTTTGTGAATTCCGGCGACCTCTCACCGTGCGTACAGGAAGCAATCTACAACCACAACTTGTGCAAGTGGTTCAACTCATCGTCCTCTACATCGTTCCGCACGCGTCCTTCGCCGAAGCACACCGGAGCCACCTTCTTCCTCGTCTCCGGCGACATGTCCGGTGAGCACCCAGCCAGCGAATCACAGAGCGCCACTTGTCCCTGGCCGTTTTTTTCTTTTTCAGGAACTTTTCCAAATTCAGATTCTTTACCAAATCTTCTTTCTTGTATATCTTTTAGTCTATAGATCCGATTTATTTTATTCTTTTTCCTACTAGCTCATAGAAATCTCATCTATTCAGAGAACCAAACGAAAAATATTTTTGAAAATTTTAAAATTTGAATTCAAACAGATCTGAATTCAAACTTCGTTAGGCCGTATCTCGAGTTTCGTAACTCCGTTTTAGGTGATTCTTTTTGCAAATCGAAGCTCATTATGTGTACTTTCTGTTAAAACCAAAACCATTTATTTTTGTTGCTGTAAAAATTACGTTCTGTACAGAAACTTTATTTGATTGTTTTTGAAGTTTTCCGGAGTCCTCTCTTTGTTTTCTTTTTTGATTCTTTGCTTGTATGGTTATGTATGTTATTGCTTGCTTACACTAGATCATCCGGAGTGCGAGGGTTGCTACTACGAATCTTTAGAGTTCAACGATCATCAGCAAGGCAAGTTCGCAGTTTGATCATAATTTTCAATACCCAGTTTTTACTATGCATTAGTTTCACCCTCAAAGATTGCATGAGTAGGATTGGGAACTTGTGGTTATGCTTTGCAGTTCATGTGGTAGGAACCTATGACCTTTGATCACCCCGGGAATATTCGTTATGTCATATATTGCTTAGCCATGCTCGTAGACGGGGATTGGTATGTCTGATCCATGCAAGTTGCGAGAGTTAATAAGTTTGGGACAACATAAGGTGGCAACTTTAATACACATCTGGGTGGATTGTTTGGGGCACCTGGAGTAACCAGTGCTTGCCCAAGGGGAATTCCGGAGTACCCGTGTGATTACCCTAGGTCCGCCACCCAGGCTCAAAGGGATCATAAGATATTTCATGCCTAGAAACTTCCGCGTGCAGCCACAAGCCATTATGGGCTCTGGCATAGTTGAGTAAGTTGGATGACCACTTTCCGTGGTAGACTAGCTGATGTAGGGGAAAGTAGGTGTACCGGTCTACCCAGGGTTAAGGGGAAACGCTTCTGAAATACTATGTCTCGATATTCCGATCATGGAGGTGGTCGATTCTTGTGGGGAAAAGTGCGCAAACCTCTGCAGAGTGTACAAACTAATCATGATTAGCCGTGTCCCCGGTTATGGACAACTTGAGTATCTAGAAGTGAATTATTGGTTGATCTCATCACTCTTTTAATGAAATTATTGGGTTACTAATAACTTGGGAATTTTGGGAGTGAGTTGGAGGAACCTTCTCAGTAATGGCATTTTAACTTAGTAGTAATAAAAAAATTATTCCTTTGTTGTAGGGTAAAATTTGCTTTATGCAAAAAATTAAACTTAGAGCCTCCACCAGCTAAATTTGCATATAGAGATAGTCTTTTTCATCATCACTCTATAGCGTGACATTGCCAGCATATTCCATGTGCTGACCTACACGGCTGCAACGTCTCATGTTGCACACTTTTCCGACAAAGATTAAAGGTGCGATAGGTCGTTGTTCTACACTCAGTTTGCCGTGGAGTTGGATGGACTCATTTACGTTCAATGCTTCCGCAGTTATTTTTATTGATATGGCCTTTGGCCATATTATTGTAATAAATACTCTTTTGAGGACCTTGATGTAATAAAGTGTGTGATTGAACTCTGTTATAATTCCTCGAGTACTGTGTGTGTCAGCATACCGATCCAGGGATGACACTTAAGCACAGAGACTTCGATCCATTTGGGTCAGGTCGCTACAACGGGATTGCGACTTCTTGATGCACGTGTATCAACGTTGTGGATGCACAATAGTATGGTGGCAGAGGCATGTGTCGGAGTGCTCGGCTAGAGATGCATTGTTGTGACGTTTGGGAAGAGACACGGGCATGGTACCGTGACCATGTAAGAGTTGCGGGGCTTGACACGTTAGGCACGTGGATGTAGGCACGAAAGGCACGGAGGTGAAGACGCAAGAGGCACGGAAGTGGGTTTTTTATTGTCGCGAACAACTATCAATCCTGTGGATGTTAAAAAGTGTGGTACCAGAGGCATGCTTCCAAATACGCAGTTAGGGAGTCATGGTGTGAAGCCTCTAGAGAGTCACGCATGTCTGGCATCACGGGCATGGAGTGGTCTGGGGCTTTGAGAGGCATCACTGGCCCTCAACCCTCTGGATGCATGGTGGTGTGGTAGGAGAGGCTTGCTTGCTAATACCGAGGTAGGGAGGCACCATTGTGGATGCACAGGTGTGAGGTCTCTAACGGCGCGAGTGGGTGGCACCACATGCATTTGTTTGAATACTGATTTAGAGAGTCACGTTTGTACTCACCCCAGATGCATGCCGTAGGTTGGTGGCATTCGACAGCACACGGTTGGAGAGAGGGGGAATGTTTGTGAAACATCAAAGTCACCGGCGGTCACGCGTGAGGAGTATGTAGAGTCACGACGCGTCGACGTGATGCACGTATGTCTAGGGACGAACTTGGGGCTTTATGGGGCATGGTCATCAACCGCCTGGATCGATAGTTGTGAAGTGTCCAGGGGCACCGGCTTGTGTTCGAATGCTTGGTTACTGAAGAATCAAGGAACTACATCAATAAAAAGAGACTGTTGCTTCATTATCACTGTATGATGTGCGGTTAAACCGTTTTCCGAGGTTTTGATGGAGCTAGGCTCGTTCGCTTATCAACAACTTTTTAGTCCCTGATGTCGTCGTAGATCTTTCTAATCTCATCGCCCATTTTGCTAGGTTCGATTGTATTCTCATCGCTAAATAGTAGCCTGCACAGTTGTTGTGCTTTCCATTGTTCCGTGCCATCCTATAAAAAGTTCAGTGAAAAACAAGGAGAAAAAACACATCAGAATTAGGTCATGCAGTTGTATGATATCTAGCAGATTTATTGCGAGTTTTAAGTGAAAACTTACGTCGAAATTATCTATCTCTTCGACGAAGTGGTTGCCATCAAAGAGATGCGCGAACCTTAGAATAGCAAACGGGGTTTCACCTTTGTTCACCTTTGGAACGCCCTGTAAAAATTGAGCTTCCCATCTAGTCTTTTCCTTTTCAAATTTTTCACCGAGTAATATTTCGCATACTTCTTTAAACCTGGGTACCTAGGAATTGCATTTTGTTTTTGTTTTAGAGAGACATGTAGTGTAATTTGTAAAACTGAAAGATGGTGTTATTTACAATTCTTACCAGTTTGTCTTTATGGTTGTGGTATTTGTTATGCTCCTTTTCTTTGTTGGCTTTGTTGATTTCCATGTAAGCAATTTGCTTACTTCGTTGATTTTTCAGGTATTCTTGCCTCTTCAATTCTTCAAGAGAGGTTTCTTCAGGCTCGATGATTTGAAGCTTCCTTCTATATTTGTCGAGCACTAATAGTGTGTATCGGTCTTCCTTTTCAAGTGGCATGAATACCTGCGGTACAAAAGTTTTATTGTTAGAGGAGAGTGTAGAATATAGTATTCTGTTTGAAATGCTTATTTTTATTTTGTTGTATGGAAAACGCTATTACCATTTTTGCTATTTTGAGCTTCTCTGGTTGACATTTCTTAAGGAACAAAGGAACCAAGATATCCTTCTCTCGTGTGAAATCATCTCTGAAGTTCTTCATAGATTTCCTTTTATCCTTTAAACCCAGAATATGCTGCAACAAATAAAAAACGATAAAAACGAGTTAGAAAAAATAGATCGGTACCAAGAGATTAAACAATAGTTGCAAAAAGATGAGTTTATATGATCACTGTGTTTTTTTTTTGAAATTTACCTCTGCAAAGCTTGGGCCTAATAATAGTCTATGTCTTTTGTGTATAGTTTGGTTGCTGCTTTCCCATGCTTCTGCTAACTCATCGAGCACCTTCTTTTCCATTCCTTGACGTTTTTTCTTGTTTGCATGCCCAAATATTTCCTTTAGGTTTGATCCAGTAAGAGTTGTGCTCTTGCTCTGTGGTTGATCTCTCGAGAATACTACTTCTCTGCTTACATGCAAAACAATAGAAGCTTATTTTTTAGAAAGTCATTAACAAGCAAGCTGATAAACAGGAATTCAAGGTTCTTTCTAGTTTTGATCTTATTTGTGTAATTGCCGCCTAACTTAAACTAATTTCAGTTGCAAAAGGAACCAAGTCACCTTTTGAATTTGTCCTGCCATGTGTCACTCATGACTATGTCGTAGAGCTCGTTCGCCTTACGCACGTATTTAAACGAATGCCGGTGTTGCGGGTATTTCTTCGTCTCGCTCTGTCAAAACAGATAAAAAATTATGGCTGTTGTTTCTAAAAGATATATTTGAAGCTCCTGTGATGTTGACTGATGGTAAAAATAAAAATAGTTATATTACCTTACATGGGCGAAAAAGGTTTATAGTCTCTGGTTTGAAAACTTTGATTTTTTCAGGAAGTTGACGGTGCTTTATTTGGTTGGTTTTACCGCATATGAGTGTGAATACATAGTCTGGTTTCCATTCGGCATCCACCTTGCTGGGCTGCAGGCATGTCAAAATGTATGGTTTATAGTTACGTGTTGTCCATCATTGTGAATAAACTAATTAAGGTAATAAAGAAATCAGGTAACTTGACGTGTATGTACTGGTAACTTACATGAAAATCCTCTATGTCCTTGACCAGTTCTTTCCCATTCCAGTATTTCGCAAATTGGGCCGTGAAGTGTCCGCATTGTGTTCCTTCTTGCTTTGGTGTGCAGACTCTGTGAGGCCTTTCTTCTATCCTTACCCAGTCTGGTTCGTTCTTGTCTTTTAGTTGGTGGTACTTGTTCATCAGCACAGACATCCTTCTCATCTGTGATTGCATTTTGGTTTTGTTGTTTGGGTGCGGCATTGATAAAAGTAAGAGTATCATACTATCACGGGGAAAAGAATAAATCAATGTACAAAAAGTACATACCAGTTCTGCTCGATGCACATGGTGTTTACTCCAAGACAAATCGGCGTAGTTTACATAGTTCAGTGAGTCAAGAATGTCAATGCTATCTCTGTACTTGTTCATTACATAGAGCGTGTAGTGGATGTCTGTGTGATGAGGTATCATGATCTACGTTGAGAGAGGAGATCGTTGTTGATGTAAAAATTGAATTTCATTTAATTGTTGAAGCTCAAGGAGAATAAGTCATTTGTTCAGTAATAGTTCTGAACTTACCATCTTCAAATGCAGGGTGTTTTTACCTCGCACGAGTTGTTCAAATCCTTATAGTGCATCGTCCTCGTTGAATTCTGATAGCTCTGCTCTATTATAATTGAGACCGAGCACCATCTTCAAGAAAGAGAGTGTGTGGTTTTAGTTAAATATTGTACCATAGTAATGACGGTGGTGTTTTTGTGGGTGAGGTATGCATACATTTGCGAATTCTGGAGGGAGTACAGTTGTGACGTCTGGGTTGAACTGTTCCTGTTCTGTCCATTCGTCCAGTAACGCGTTTAGGATGGAGCCCTCCATTTGTGTATCTCCTTTCTCTGCTTGTTCCACGAAGGAATTTCCTGAAATGTCGCCTTCGCGCTTTGAGCTTTTATATAGCTGTTCTCTGCAATCAAGGAGGGTTTAGAAGTAGTTGAGTGAATGGTTAGTTGGATGTTAGAGAATGTGCAGCTCTCTGTAATCGTTTCCATGGAACAAGGAGAATCTGCTTGCCGTCCGCATTCTTTCTGTCCTTGTCGGCTCATCAGATATCTATAGTGTTGCATGGCCTTTTCTTTGTAAATGAAATCTCCTGGAACAAGTGGTGCAGCGTTGACTTTCTCAATTTCCTTGCTTGCTTGCTTGAATGGCCTCTTAGTCGAGATTATGTTTGCTGAGCTGATCTCATATGATTGAATCGTCGAGGGTTTTGGGGAACTTGTCTGCACTCTTGCAAGATGCCTTGCCTTTTTCTTGTCGTGACCTAACTGCGCTTGCTTGTTAAGCTGCCTAGGTGTTGGTGTTTCCTTTTGTGTGTTGTTGTTTTTGATGCTCGGTTCTACTGAGACTACAACATCGCGTTTCCTCTTTTGAAGTATCTTTTCTAGTAAATCCTTCTCTTTCTGCTTCTTTTCTTCTTGTGCATGTTTTGCCTCGGGTGATGTTCCTGATATGCAATCTTCGCCAACAGGGTTCATGTTCTGTTTGGAAAGCTGTTGTTGGCAAGTTGGTACACTCTTTATCATGTTATCCACTTCTAAAGGAGAGTGTGTTATGCCTTCGGTGTTTTTATCTGGGGGTGGTCTGTCTGGTTCTATCGGTGGATCTTTCCGTTCGTCTTCTCTTTGTAAATCAGTGTCTGGCTGTGCGTGTTGTTCCCTCTGTAAACCAGCATCTATCTGGGCTTGTTCTTCCATGAGTGCTTCTTCAGACACCTTGGTGGTATCCTTGCTGCTCACATGATAATCTTCTTTCTCCTCATCGCTGCTTGTGTCATTAATGTCAATAACTTTTATCTCTTGAGCGCTCGTCCCAATGTGCTCGGGAGTTGGAGGAATCTCTTCTTGAATTATGTCACAATGTATTCGTTGCATTTCACTGTCTTCCATATCGACCTCAGAGTTCAGCATATCTGTTAAAATAAAAAATAAAAACTTATTGGTGTGTCTCTGAAAATTAGATAAGTATAATTTTACTTTGTTGTCATTAGAAAGAGAAACCTGTGGTGTAGTTGATTAATGACAGTGCGGCCGTATCTCTGTATTGGCTGATTATTTGATAGAGAATTTTCTTCCTCAACTTCGGGACTTGTTCTTCTGTTAGTAACACTCTTTCTCCACCGTCGGTGTAGTGCTTTGCGTTCATGAACATACAGAACACACAGTCGAGTCTGCAGGTAAAAGGATGATTGGTTATTGTCGCTGTCCAAAGATGGTTGGGAAGTTTAGGTGAAGTTGTCCTAACGTCCTATGTTTTTTATGGATTGCATTAATAATTTAATTGTTACAGTGAGTAAGGAAAAGGAGAAAGGTTTGTAGTGCTTACGTTCCTCCCTGAAGTGGCTCCTGCATTTTGACCTTTTCGAAATGGTCAATACTACTTGGAGACAGTTGGAGCAATTTGCTTATTTTCTTCCATATCCTCTTTACTCTGCTTGTTACCATGTTGAAGTAATCCATTGTGCCTGGATATTGATCTGGTAAAGAGTCAAGGAGTTCAAAGCGTTCTTCATGTTAATCGTAACAACGAAGTAGTGGCCCAGATCTCCTTATTGAATAGGCCCGCCTATGCAAACTGCTAGAAAGAACTGCAAAATGCAAAATAAATAAATAAGGGATCCTTCTTGGATTTAGTCATGATTTGGATCGTTAGACGGAATTGTAGTGCCGAGATTGTATCTCTTATCTGTAACATGAGATGTGCTTACCATGTTGAAATCTTGTAGTTGCTCTCCTCTTCCAGATCAAGGAATCTTTAAGCCTTTTAGGCATTGTCTTGTCTCTGACTTGTGCTTCGTCTTTATTTTTCAACTCCAATGGATCTTCATGGTTGGCCATGCGTATTGATGCCTGCTTGTTTTGTCACATGTGCGTAAAAGAAATTTGTAAATTCAATTGTACAGAAAGGTTGATTGATTGATAGAGTGGTATTCATTGTTGAAACTTGAGGTTTACTTACGGTGTTGTATTGATAGAATCTTTCTCTTTGTGCCCCTGAGTTGCTTTTTCAACATCTGTAGCATGACTGCCATGGTTTCGCTGCGCACTGCCTTTCCAATGTCGAAGCTTTGTGCCATGTGGCTGACCGTTACTGTTGACGTCTTTGTATTTATTAAAATCTCGTGCCTGCAATATATATATATATATATATATATATATATATATATATATATGTATGTATATATTTACACGTATACATATAAAATGTTTAAGGGAGGAAATCATTGGAAGAAAATAATTCTTTGGTGGTAACATGAACTTACCCTTTGTCCTTATTCGCTGTCATGACGTTGGTGTACAGGCGTTCGATCCCTTCATCTTTTGTGCCTTCTTCGATGGCTAGGTTTTGTATGATCAACGGTTCACGTTCTGTTTGAGTGCCGTCCTGGGTTACCGTCGTGTTTGTGGCGGCAACATCTTTTACAGTGCAATGTTTCTTGTCTGATGGTGCGGCCTTTTTCTTGTTGTTGTCTGACTCTCTCTCTCTCTAGAATATTTGCTGCATGGTTTTCCAATGCACTGTGGCCCTTTGCTTCTTTGCTTGTGTCTGCGTGGGTGTCTTGTTGAGGTTTCTGCGTTATCGTGCAAAAGCGTGGTTGAAAAATAATTAAATATGCTCGTTATTTTCATTGTAGTTTAGTGTCCGTTCCCTAAGAAAAATACTCAGATGTTTAGTGTGTCTTTGAATTTTTTTATTGTAGCTTCACCTTTTCAGTCGTTTCCGCCGCTGCTGCCTCTTCGACCTTTCCTTCGGTGAGTGGAGGTTTTTGGACCTCCTCTGGATCTTTTCGTTTTGTTCATCCGTGGTGTCTCGCGTCATACCATAGTAGTTAAAATTTATATGGTGTAATGCCATCCCTCCATCACCGTACACATCTTGCGTCATGCCCTTTTTTCGTAAAGACCGGTGATCACAAGTGAGAGCGAGTCCTCCCCGCACACAGTGCGCCACTGGATACTGATGAGTACAACGCAGTCAACTGTCAGTCTGGCTGCATCTGCAAAAGCAGAAATCCCAGTGATCGCCATCCTTCCATCTTTGTGTATACAGTAGGTGCCAGGCAAATCAAGGTTGCTGAAAATTTGAACAAGCCTGATGGTGCCCTTGAGAGGCAAATATCCAAGCTTCATCCTAAGATAATTGGTAACAATAGCTGGGATTTTCTGTACAATAACAAAATATTCTGGCATTAGATTAGGAGGACACGCATGTTGACTGTGGTTTAGAGAAAGAAACAACGACGTACCAAACGGTCTATGTGAACGTTGGTGAAACGTAGACAGTGCACAAAGGTAATGGCAGGGATGTGTTTAGCATTTAGGACTAGTTTAATCATGCAAGCCATGTCGATATAGGAAAGTTTTATGCCCCGGGTGTAGACTATCTCGTCTATGTAGCTCCTTTCCGATAAACTGAGGCCTTCAAGGGCTAAATAAATACAACCATGTATTAGCCACTATGTGTGAAGCAATGAATAGAGCAGTTGAAACTAAAATAAATGAATAATGGGTTTTAAAAGGGAAATTACAGTTTTAAATACATTGTGAGTACAAAGAAAGATTTAATACATTATATCACAGAGATTACGCACATAAATATCAACGCCATGCCACAGTAAAATTATAATAGATAAATATTAAACCAGAACAAATATTGATAAGCGATCAGAACATACCAACGGAAGGTTTGGGAAACACTTTGTGACCTCCTTGAGATTCACTCAACATCAAGTCAATGGGAAAGAAGAAATCTTCTGCTTGCAAATCCAATTTTATAATATCACCCTAAAACAGATCATAGTCACGTATCAACTTTTCCCATCCAGTTCCATGAAACTTAGACCTGTGGTTGCCATCTGTAAACTTAATCTTGTAAGATAATTCCTCAGTAGTGCCGAACACAAGGTCAAAATCTTCATCTTCAAAACCATCCTCGAAAGCTTCATCTTTCCATAAAGAGATCAAAGAAAGGACCTGGTTCCGGTAGTAGCATGGGACATACTGCATAAAAGTAAAATTAAGACAAAGGTGTATAAATGTTTTACTGCTTTTCAGAAAAAATGCATGAAAGTGTTTTTTTCCTTGAAATTTCTTGGCTTTCAGGCACGGACACATGCACCATCTATGACATTTAATTAAACCTATAAAAAACAATTGAGCTTCTAATTACATCAAGGCGTATAAAATAAAAACAAGCATGCACAGTATAGTTTGTTCCGAAGGAATACGTGTGGTTGCTGACCGTGGAATAAAGATAACTGCAACAAATACAGTGACGAAGGTTTTTTACTGGCCACGTGATTGGTAGTAAAACTTACCAGGCGTGACTCATAACAACGAGGCAAAGACACAATCAAGAAAGATTGGGCAACATCAGATTCAACACCGGGACAGTTGAGGTTCCTGCAAACACCACACGCCATGTTTGTCTGCGAGATGTAACAACATATAAGACTCGGGTTCATTAATTATTAAAGAAATTTTTATTTCAACACTCCGCTGAATGGTACAAAGAATTAAAGGACTGTAAATCAGTGATACACGCTTGTTTCAACGAGTAAGATACAGCGGAGCGAATGCTGATATGGTGATATCCCTTGATGTTAGTGTCTTTGTAAAAATGAAAAAACAAGCAAAGACCTCTTCAAATCTACAAGCTTGCAGCGAACTAGCTAAAAAAATCAACTATTGTCCTCCAAGATTATTCCCCTATAGAACCTCTTAAAAGGGGTAATATATTAACACAAAAACTAAAATTAAAAGGGTAACATACAAGAATCCAACTAACAAAACACAGTGCGCAACGCGTAAGTATTAAGCAGAGGGGAAATTTTTTACTGTATTTCAGAGCAAGTGGGCGAATCATAGATCCATCTGTGTGGACTGTAGAGTGAGGAAGATGGAGCAAGAAAGACGGAAGGAACCAGACAAGAAGGGGAGCGGAAGAGCAAGTGACTCAGGAGAGAAGACGCACAAAATGATGTATTTATGGAGTAATTATGGAGAGGGAAGTAATTTTGTGCACTCGCTCGCCAAAGCTGAAACTACTGACAATAGTAAATGGCTCCTTGCCATCCTAGCGCAAAAGTAGGGGTGGGGGAGGGGGGTAGGGGTTGGTGGGTCTGGCGAGTAGGTGGAGTATTTGGTCGAGCCGGACCATGTCGAAGTCCCTCGCTTTCATTTCCGCTCTCGCTCTCTCACTATATATCTTCCCCTCTCTCTCTCTCTCTCTCTCTCCCTCCTCTCGAATTCGCCGCCGCCTATGGCACCGCATCTGCTCACATCCTCCGGGCCATGTCGACACAAAAGTTCGGACAAGAGGGGAGGAAGGAAGGCTTGAACTTCCTTGAGCTGGATTTTGATTTATATGTAGGTGATTTCCTGCTACATGCGGAGCGTTGAACTGGGGTTTGTTTTACCAAGAAAACATCTGAGCTCTAAACATTCATGTGTCCTTGTAGGAGAACCCTGATACCATCGAAGACCGCGATTTCTGTGGCAAAGAGCTCGACCGTCCTCTCTACTGCGTTCTCCACGATACCAAGCCTCTCAGGTGTGTGGCCTTTGAAGGAAGTGACACGGGGAGGAGGTTCTACGGCTGTGCTGTGAAAGTTAGTCACTTTCGAAAATCCGAGCTACTTTCTTGTTGAATCAAACTGTTTGGATATAGGACATGTAGTCTTCCAAATAAGACTGATTTCTTCTTGTGTTTTCCAGTTGATTGTAGGAAACATTGTGTAGTCATTTTACTTTACATAAAAGGTAAAGGTCACTACTTATTTTACATCACTGAACACAAAAGAAGTCATCTAGACACTCTAGTGTTTGTTTACAAATGGGACTTCTGTTTAATGGTCAGTATATTCTTCCAAAAAAACTCTCTAAATAAGTTGACTGCAGAGGTAGCTCCAGATTAATTCAAGCTGGCTTAAAAGAGACTAAGTACAGTTATGAAATAACTCCGCAGACAGGGTGGGCGAAGTACCATAATTAGTGATGTGGGTACCTAACCATTGACGTGCCACATTGCACAAACACGGTACATAGTTAGTTGAACAAGGTTATAAACCAAGTATATGTGAACTTTATTATATCCCAGAGCTTGTGCAGCAGTGTATTAATAGTCTCTGTTCATTTTGTTCCTTTTTGTTCGCAGAGAGGCGTGAACTGTGGAGTCGTCGAATGGGTTGACCACCCATGGCCTATCATTATGCAGAGGTGCCTACTCAGCACTGATGATAGGCAAGCAAAGAATGAAGAGATAAGCAGGCTTAAGATGGATATTGAACAAGTGAACCTTAAGCTCGAGAATCTTGTTGTAGCTGCGGAAAGAACTAATGTTACTACCATGAAGATTGACAGGTAGAAGAAGCAGATGGGTATCGTTGATAAAGACGTCGAGCGCATTCAGAGGTCTCTCACAAGTGCCATTCAGAATCTTAAGGATGAGAGGGGTGAGACTAAGCTGGACAGGGATTTTCTGAAGGAGGAGGTGCATAAGCTGAAGGAGAATAGAAAGAAGATGCAAAGCGTCATCTGTGATCTTTTGGGGCAAGGGTTTGCGAACACTGATGACCTCCTGATGATCAAGGCAATCCTTGAAGAATGATCGTTGACAGTTGCCTTCTTTTGAAACGTTGCAAGGGATACTCGTCTAGTATAAGTTTATGATTGGACATGGTTACTTGACTAAAGGCATGGTTACTTGGATAAAGGCATGTATCTCATTTTGCAATCTTTCAGAGGGTGTGTGATGGTCTATGCACATCAAATATTGATCTCCTGAATATTTTATATTTCAAAGAAACGTGCTGCTAGCGAGGCGCATCCGACAATCTTTCGTCTTGGATCGTTCCACGAGACATGGGTTATTATAATCTAGCAAGGCACAGATGTCGCTTTAGCAAGGCACATATGTCGCTTTGGAAGGCATGGGGAACCATGCCTCTGGTAACGTGGCACTGACTTGTCAAAGGCACAGTCCTATGTCAGACAGGAGCACCGCACTAGCGCTGACACACATAAAATCTACAATCTACAGAGTCGCGCTTACTCCTGAAGCCGACACACATCTGTGCCTCCGTGACTCGGTCATAAACTCTTTCACGGACATGCGTTTTCACAAAAGGCACGTACAGTCTGAGGTCGCCGGGAGCACAGTTTGAGATTAAGCAGAGCCACGGCCGTGTGTGTGTGCAAGGAGGTAGTGCCGTCCGGTCACTGCAGACGCACTGGTTTACATGCACCAGATGCACGTTCATTGCAGAACAGGCAAGGCACTGCCTCTTCTCTTCCAAATGTTTTTGTTCCCTGGTCGACTACCGCACACGAATGTTTTTGTAGCATCACGATAGAATGACATAAAACTATCAAATTATCAGAAGAGCAGGTGCATAGCACAAAAACATTGTTATAACAAGCTTACAAAACGGTGCAAAAGGCGAATGGATTGTTTGGCCATGTTTAGACATAACACAGTCTCGGATTGGCGCAACAACATCTAACTGTACTAGCTTGAGGAACTAACTACAACCTTGTATCCAGCAGGCACAAGTGAACGGATCTGACAAATCCAGGCATTCAACACGCCTGTGTTTCAAATCCAAGCACAGATGATTGCAACATGCTGATAACTTGTGATGGGCGCATTTGGAAGCTTTATTCTCCCACAGGAACAACTTCTGTTGCTGTTTGTAAAATTCTTGCATGAAGTCTGAGGGAAAGCGAAACTTAATCCTCACGGTCTCTAGCTCCGTTGCATTCAGAATAAAGAACCTCACAAACTCAGTGTTCTTCCCGCTTTTTTCATAATCTTCTAGCGTTACTGTCTTTAAATGAATGATGTGTTCTTTGAGAAATGCATGGTGCTTGTGACGCCAAATATTTCTTGCACCATCAGGAACGAATCCTCCCTGAAAATGCATAAAGGTTGAAAGATACTCAAGATCTATTGAAGGACAAAATGAACGATAAATTCCATGACCCCCGTCCCAATTAGTTCATCGAACATTTCCCTAGATACAGATGTATGTATAATAATAATAATAATAAAACATGCCTAGACATAGGGTGTATCCATTGCAAACAAAATGTAAGACAAGCTTTTTGAGATGCAAGCAATGCTGCACTATGTACGATATGAGCTTTTCATTGGGCGTGAGAATCATCACCTCAACAAACAAGTTCTCCAGATTTGGAAGGCACGTAAGCAAGTGAATGACTAGGTCCACTTCATAAGACATGGCCAAAAACAAGGTTTTGACAGATTGCCGCATTGTAGATAGGCTGACCGTCGCCAAACCCTTCACATAACATAGAAAATAAAACATAAAATTATTAGAACAACAGGTTGGATGACATGAAACTACTTTCTCAAGGAAATGCAGCTGGAATTATTGTGAAATGTCAGTACCATAAGACCTGTGGAGCCAAGCGAGATCCTGAATTTGCCCAATGTCTTCAGTTTAGGTGCAGAGGCGATGAATACCTCCATGTTATTGCTCAGGATATCGTGGATCAGCCTTTGAAGTGAGGGGGCATCCTCGATGATGAATTCTCCTTTCTCACCACGCATGCCGATGCTTACAAGGTTAGGCGAATTTATTTTGATCCGATGCCTTTCTCTATTGCAAACAAGCAGCAGGCACTCGAGTGTAGGGCAACTAGACTTGATCATGCTTTGCAACGAGAAGTCTGATATATCAACCTCAACAAGCAAAAGTCTCTTGACCAGTGGTAGTTCAAGTACCTCTACATAATGGTCTGGTATCTGGCAACACGCGAAGCTGACAGTGCGTAGAGAACAGGAAAACTGAAAGACGGAATTCGGTAGTGAGGGCGTAGATGAAGAGAATGTGTGTGATAGTTTGACAGTTTTTTTTCACGAATCGTGGAAACAGGTAGTAAAACTCAAGCACCTGGAGATTGTTCAATCTGGGGGACTCAAGCCAGGCGTGGACAGTAGAAGGTCTGCATTGGAGGTAGCACGCCGATATACAAAGGCGGAGAACTGCGCCCACATGGCTGGAGAGGATGGACTCTGGAAGGCACGAACCATCATCAGGAACTGTTTTTCCCTTATGCCAAGTTCCGATGTATCATATGCGAGCAAGCTCCTCACTGTAGGCAGAGGCCCTACTGATGATCTCGATATGAACTGTTTCTAGATGGTTAAAAATACGAGCGACAGGGATCTCACGACAGTCCAGATTCAGAGGAACGGTGGGCCAAATAGGGCGCCAACGACGTGCGAGCATACGGGTGCGGATTCCCTCCCTATTGGAGAGACGGTAGATGACCTCACCGAGGATGGCGTCCGGAAGGTCGCTGATGCGGTCCGGACCAGACTGCTCTTCCTCGCCGCTTCCAACCGCTACCTCCAAACCACCGGAGGAGGCCGTCGCCGGTGGCGCGAGCCTCGCCCTCTTGGTGCATGACGCACCGGAGTGGATCTCCATCTTCGTGTCCATTGCTAGGTTCGCGCCCCCTGTGAGCGCCGCTATTTGTGGTGTGGATCTGGAAAGACGGCTAAGCGTAACTGGGGTCGGGAAGGAAGGGGAGAGGAGTGGAGGAATCTGTTCAAGATCGACAAGAACAAATGATCGAACTCCTCTCTTTGCATTAGATGAAGTGCTATATATAGCACTAGAACATGCGTTTTCAGGGGGTGTCGGTTCAGACGGAACCGACGCGATTGCAGAAAGCAACCGCCGTTACAAGCGGGAATTAATCCCTAAATTACCATGTTAATTAATCTTAACAAGATCGAAGGGGCGGTTGGAGAACAAGTATACTATTAATATTGATGTTATTTCCCCTGCAAAATAATAAATATTGAAATTATTTCTTTCTTGTTTGAGGGAGGAAACGAGGCACAGCCTTTTAGAATAGGGGAGCACCGCCCTGCATGCAATAGAGGCACGCTCGTCGATCGGAGTAGCAAGAGCAGGTTGTACATACACCATGCTTCTCTGCAGTGCAACGTTACTGTCACTAAGTGCTGCAGAGTGACAGCCAACTGTCCGTGTTACAATTGTTTTCGTTGTAAGATTTTAACTCAAATGCACAAGGGCGACTTTCTATGTTTAGTAGCGTCACGGTCCTTTACGCATGAAGGCAAGTTTCTGCGTGTCAGTGTTTCAGGACACAGGCATGGTTGTCAAGCCTACAAACGGATTGACCTGTTATTATCCAGAGTCACGTTCGCGTCTCTTTGTGTTCAAAATGATTCTGTTGACTCTATCACCAGGAGAGGCACGGTATGTAGGCCCAGAGAGGCATGCTTGCCTTTTACGCGGGGTCACGTTCATGTGTTTATAGCGGAAACACGCGGCAGCCGCCTCATCTTTGATTCAGTGTTTCTGGTCACAGGCACGGGCATGAAGCGCTCAAAGGCATGGTCGGTGGTATTACATAGAGTCACGCTAACCTTTGTCTTACGCACAGCCACGGGCGTTTACTCTGTGAAGCACGGATTGGCCTATATGAGAGACACTGTTTTTAAAAGCTTATTTCCTTGTATTTAAAAGCACGGACGTGCAGTCCATAGTATGTTATTCGAAAAAGGCGTCGACGTTTGTGGCTATCTGTGTTTCAGTGTCAAGGGTCACAAGCACGGGCATAAAACCCTCAAAGGTTTTCTAATTACATAGAGTCACAAACAGAGGTTTTCTAATTGTATTCCGAATGAGTCGGTGGAGAGGCACGGAAGTCTAGCCCACGGAGGCATGGTTTGTTCTTACCCGGAGTCACGATTGTGCGATTGTTACGGAAACCTAATAGAATCGGGCGACTGTCCGTGTTACAATTGTTTTCGTTGTAAGATTTTAACTCAAATGCACGAACCATCGCCGAACCATCAAGTGTGTCAGTGTTTCAGGTCAGAGGTCACCTTCGTGTCTCATTGTGTTCCAAATGCATCCATTGACTCTATCAGCAGGAGTGGCACGGTCAGGATGCTCAGGGAGGCATGCTTGTGTTTTACGTGGAGTCACGTTCATGCGTTAATTGCGGAAACCCAACATTTCGACGAGTGTCTCCTCGTATTCGAGTGTGAACGCCACGTGGCACCGCTCCGGAAACCCAAGGGTCCGACGTGCGTCTCCTCCGGTGACGCTGCTCTGGCTCATCGCCCGAGGCCAGGCTCCGGCTATTTAAGCAGGACGGGGTCTCGAAACCCTAGCCACACCCTCTTCTCCCCTCTGCCCGCCGCCAGGCCATCCATTCCTCTTGCTGCTCTCCATCCTGACCCTCTCCGCCATGGCTGCGTAGGAGGAGACTACTGCGGAACCCCACGTCCAAACACTGGAGGGGATCAAGGCTAGCATGGGTTCCTCATCTGTAAGTTCACTCTGCTTCCGCTTCATTCATTTTTTCTTTCCTTCGGCTACTTGATTTAGTTGTGAAACGTGAGTAAGCCAGACGGAATCTCGAAACCTTAGCCACATCCCCTTCCTCCTTTTATCCGCCTCTAGGCCATCCACTCCTCTTGCTGTTCTCTACCCTGACACTCTCTGCCATTGCTGTGCAGGATGACACTACTCCAGAGCGCCGTGTCCAGACGCAGGAGGAGATCTCGGCTGCCGAGGCTTCCTCATATGTAAGTTTACTCTGCTTCCGTTTCATTCGTTTTTTCTTTCTTTCGGCTACCCGATTTAGTTGTGAAACGTGGATCATTATGGTGAGCTTCATCCTAAGTTGATGATAGTGCGTCCTGCCATCAATCTGACACCTTCTCTTTTGTCCAGGTGAAGAACCGACTGGAGGCTATGGAAGCTCACCTCTTGAAGATCGTGGAGATATCCACGAGGTTGTACGATCTTATGGATGAGAAGGCGAAGGCGAAGCTCAAACTTGAGTACGACAAGCTCAAGCTGGACACATACGTTATGATAAAAGAGATCAAGGAACTTCGCACCCAGCGACCCTGATCGTTGTATCTGAAGCAATTAAGCAGTTGACTAAAAGTTTCTTATTTTGTCTTGCGTTACCTCGTTGTCAGTAACTTTGATAACAAACGTGTTTTGGTTTCCTCGGTCACATTCATTCCAAGTTTATGGGTACAGATGTGAACATTAACGTAATGGACAATCCGAGAGACACTGTTTTTAAAAGCACGGGCGTGAAGTCTCTGCAGCCAAGGTTCTTTGTACAAACTAGAGTCATGTCTTGTGCACACATGAAGGCGTGGACGTTCTTGCCTTTCTTTGTTTCAGTGTTTCGGGTCACAGGCACGGGCATGAAGCGCTCAAAGACATGGTCGGTGGTATTACATAGAGTCACGCTAGCCTGTGACTCTATCAGACGGAGATGCACGGGTGTTTAGCCCACCGAGCTGAACCTTTGTCTTACGCACAGCCACAGGCGTTTACTCTGTGAGGCACGGAATGGCCTATGTGAGGGACACTGTTTTTAAAATCTTATTTCCTTGTATTTAAAAGCACGGACGTGAACTCCCTATGCACACGGTTTCGTATTGAGTTGCGTCACACTTCTTTCTTGATGTTACGTATATTATTCGATATAAAAGGCGTGGACGTTCGTGGCTGTCTATATTTCATTGTTTCACAGTGAAGCACGGGCACAGTAATTTGCGAAGCTAGCGATGGCACGCTTTTAAACAAAGCACAAGCACAGCGGTTCCACGACAAGCACGTCTCAATTTGCAGAAACAGCACTGTCGTGGTTCTACAGGACGCTATGTTCTAGGCCGTGTAGCATGTTTCCACCCAAACGTTCACCATAGGGTCACGGACATACACAGAGGAAGTGCCGTGCAGTGATAACAGACGCACAGTCTTACAGGTACAAGAGGCACGAGGAGGCATGTTGATTAACATCATCAGAGATGAAACAGATTATACATGCACACACATATAGAGAGATGCATAAAAAGTGGACTACAAGAGATAAACTAAGTTGGTAATAGTAAACGATCGATGGTATTAATTAATAATGGAACTTGATGACGGAGAGGCACGGATGATAAGCCTATGGAGGCATACTTTAGTATTAGGCAGGGTCACATCCATGCGTTTATTGTGCATGGTCGATGGTATTACATAGTCATGCTCGCCTGTGACTCGGTCAGAAGGAGATGCACGGGCGTCTAGCCCACGGAACTGAACCTTTGTCTTACGCACAACCACGGGCGTTTACTCTGTGAGGCACGAAATTGCCTTTATGAGAGACACTGTTTTTAAAAGTTTATTTCCTTGTATTTAAAAGCACAGATGTGAAGTCTATACAAACACGGTTCCGTACTGAGTTGCGTCACACTTCTTTCTTGATAAAGGCGTCAACGTTCGTGGCTACCTGTGTTTCAGTGTCAAGGGTCACAAGCACGGGCATACAGCCCTCAAAGGAATGACGTGGTATAATATACAGTCACGCACAAAGGTTTTCTGATTGTATTCCGAATGAGTCGGTGGACTCGGTCAAAAGAAGAGGCACGGACGTCAAGCCCACAGAGGCATAGTTCATTCTTACCCGGTGTCACGTCTATGCATTTATTACAGAAACCTAATAGAATCGGGCGACTGTCCTTGTTACAATTGTTTTCGTTGTAAGATTTTAACTCAAATGCACGAAGGCGACTTTATGTGTTTAGTAGCGTCACGGTCCTTTACACATGAAGGCGACTTTTCTGTGTGTCAGTGTTTCAGGTCACAGCCACGGTTATCAAGCCGACAAACGCATGACCTGTAATTATCCAGAGTCACCTTCGTGTCTCTTTGTGTTCCAAATGCATCCGTTGACTCTATAACCAGGAGAGGCACGGTCGGGATGCCCAGGGAGCCATGCTTGTGTTTTACGCGGAGCCACGTTCATGCGTTGATTGCGGAAACCCAACGTTTTGATGGGTGTCTCCTCGTATTCGGGTGTGAACACCACGTGGCGCCGCTCCGGAAACCCAAGTGTCCGACGGGTGTCCCCTCCGGCGACGCCGCTCTGGCTCGTCGCCCGAGGCCAGGCTCCGGCTATTTAAGCCAGACGGGGTCTCGAAACCCTAGACACACCCTCTTCCTTGGTCTTTTCAGATCCACGCCACATATAGCGGCGCTCGCAGGCGGCGTGATCCCAGCAATGGAGACGGAGATGGAAGTCCACTCCGGTGCCCCGAGCACCAAGAGGGCGAGGCTCGCGCCACCGGTGGCGCCTTCCTCTGGTGGTTTGGCGGTAGCGGCTGGAAGCGGCGAGGGTGCGCCTACTGGATCCGAGGACAAAGAAGAGCAGTCTGGTCCGGACCGCATCAGCGACCTCCCAGACGCTGTACTCGGTGAGGTCATCTCCCGTCTCTCCACCAAGGAAGGCATCGGCACTCAAATCCTCGCACGTCGGTGGCGCCCTGTTTGGCGCGCCACTCCTCTGAGTCTGGACTGCCGTGAGATCCCTGTCCCACGTCTTTTTAACCCTCTAGATCAAGTACATTTCGAGTTGATCACCGCGAACTCCTCCACACCGGAGGAACTCATCCGCGTAAGATACACTGGAACTCTTTTTAGAGGAGAACATGTCGGTGAAGATGATTCGTATGATGATTCGTACCTTCCAGAGGCCATCCTCTCCGGCCGTCAAAGCGCAGTTCACCGCCTCTGCATTCCGGCGTCCTACCTCTACTGCAGGCACTCCATAGTCGAAGCTTGGCTTCAATCCCCAATACTGAACAATCTCCAGGTGCTCGAGTTTTACTACATGTTCCCACCATGTTTGAGACAACATGACATAGTGCCATTCTCATGCCCTTCGCTGATGCCATCACCACCAGCATTCAACCCTCAGATTTCCTCCTCTCTCCAAACCATCGCTTTTGCTCTTTGCAAGTTACCAGACAATTATGTACGGGCGCTTAAACTACCATTGCTCAGGAGACTCTCGCTAGAGGATGTTGATGTATCAGACGTCTCATTACAAAGCATAATCAGCTATAGTTCTCCTACACTCGAGTCTCTGCTGCTTGTTTGGACAGTCAGGCACCATTGTATCATGATAAACTCACCTAACCTTATAAGCATTGGCATTTGTGGTTACTATAGGAAAGTTGTTATAGAGGATGCCTCCTCACTTCAACGGTTGCTTTGTGATGATCATAGCAAGAACTTGCGGATAGTTATCACCTCTGCACCTAAACTGCAGGTCATGGGCAAATTTTCTTATATTTCCTGTGAAACCAGCATTGCAAATGACCATATAATTATTCAGGTACCGACTTTCAACAATACTTTCACCTCCATTTGTTCGTACAAACAAGTTCCATGTAATCCAACCTTTATTCTAATAATATTATGTTTTATTCTACATGAAGTGTTTGCCGACAGTCAGCACATCCACAGCGGTTCATTCTGTCAAGACGTTATCTATCAGCATGGATTATGACCTGCACGCAGTCTTTGCCTTGGTGCAAAGCTTCCGAAGCTTGGAGAACTTGTATATCGAGGTGATGCTTCTCACACAAATTGCGAACACATACCATGCATGGTATAGAACTCCATTCATAAAAAAACGTCACTTACATTTGTATGTAATGGACAAAGCTATATATAGTCATGGACCAGTATTAGGCACATCTGGGTGTAGACAAAACTAAAAAAATAGCTTTTATCACAATGGAGGCTATAGAATTATTCCTTGACTTGCTCTCCCAACAGAATCACTCTTTACGGAGCCTAACCATTTCAAATCTTCAGGTTTATTTAGGGAATAGCCTCTAATGAAGAAAGTCTTACGAATGACTGTTCTTGTAAGCACCATCACGACGTTCGTTTGAAGTCACTGACGCTGGAAAGCTATGTACAATGCGAGAAAAGCAATCGATTTGTGACATTCTTTATTCTCAACGTAGCACAGCTGAAGACTATCTGGATCAAGTTTCTTCTTCAAGAAGACTTCACGGAACAATTCTACAAACAGCAACAAGAGGTGCTTCAGTGGGACAAAAAGGATTCTATACATGCTTGCCTTAGGTTGTCGCCAAGTTGCAAGCACGGGAACTTGGATCTAAGGGACGCATGCGTTGAGCACCTGGATTTAAAGGATCCATTCACTTGTAAGTGCTGAAAACAGTGCTGGAGTGAGATGTTGCTGCCACTTTCCGGTTTAGGTTTTACGTAGGTGTGGTGAAACAATGCCCGTACCTTTTTTATCAATCTGTAAACCTTGCCAACAGCGAACGTGGTATTTCCGTCTTTGGCTAAACGGTCTTTTGCTCAAGCCGTATATTTCATTAGCTAAACAGGCTTGAAGTCTTTGCAGCCATGGCTGGCTATGTACGTTTGTGACTTTCTGTGTTTCCGTGATAAGGGTCACAGGCATGGGCGCCAAATCCGCAAAGGCATCGTCTGGTATTATATAGAGTCATGTTCGCTTGTGTTTGTTTTCCGAATGATTCCGTCGAATCGTTTAGACGGAGAGGCACGGACGAGAAGCCCGTGGAGGCATACTTTAGTATCAGGCAGAGTCACGTTCATGCATTTATTGCGCAAGCCGTACATTTCATTAGCTAAACGGGCATGAAGTCTCTGCAGCCACGGCTATGTACGTTTGTGACTTTCTGTGTTTCCGTGATAATGGTCATAGGCATGGGCGCCAAATCCGCAAAGGCATCGTATGGTATTATACAGAGTCATGTTTGCTTGTGTCTGTTTTTCGAATGATTCCGTCGACTCGTGTAGACGTAGAGGCACATACGAGAAGCCCATGGAGGCATACTTTAGTATTAGGCAGAGTCATGTTCATGTGTTTATTGCGCAAGCCGTACATTTAATTAGCTACACGGACTTTAAGTCTCTGCAGCCACGGCTGGCTATGTACGTTTGTAACTTTCTGTGTTTCAGTGATAAGGGTCACATGCACGGGTGTCAAATCCAAAAAGGCATCGTGTGGTATTATATAGAGTCATGTTCGCTTGTGTCTATTTTCCGAATGATTCCGTCGACTCGATTAGATGGAGAGGCACGGACGAGAAGCCCTTGGAGGCATACTTTAGTATTAGGCAGAGTCACGTGCATGCGTTTTTTGCGCAAGCCGTACATTTCATTAGCTAAATGGACTTGAAGTCTCTGCAGCCACGGTTATGTACGTTTGTGACTTTCTGTGTTTCAGTGATAAGGGTCACAGGCACGGGCGTCAAATCCACAAAGGCATCGTGTGGTATTATATAGAGTCATGTTAGCTTGTGTCTATTTTTCCGAATGATTCCGTCGACTCGTTTAGATGGAGAGGCACGAACAAGATGGAGGCATACTTTAGTATTAGGCAGAGTCACGTTCATGCATTTATTGCACAAACCCAACACGAGATAGACAGTTATGTTAGGTCTTCACTGTGCATGTACAAAAAACACAAGAGCTTAACAGAGGTGGAGGAGAACATCTCGGAAAAAAATACGAGGACGAGGCACAGTGCAGAGACATAATTGCAGATGTCAGCGCTATCGCGCGTTTTTTAAAAACACGAGCTTGAAGTCTCTGCAGCCACGGTTATGTACGTTCGTGGCTTGTGGCCGTGTACGTATGTGGCTTTCTGTGTTTCAGTGATTAGGGTCACAGGCACGAGCGTCAAATCCACAAAGGCATTGTATGGTATTATATAGAGTCATGTTCGCTTGTGTTTGTGTTTCGAATAATTCAGTCGACTCGTTCAGACGGAGAGGCACGGACGAGAAGCCCACGGAGGCATACTTTAGTATTAGGCAGGGTCACATTCATGCGTTTATTGCCCAAATCTAACAGAATTGGGTTCTGATATGACCACTCACTGTTTACTTTGTGAGGCAATGAGTGGCAGATTCAAGAGACGTTGTTTTTGAAACCACGGGCTTGAAGTCTCTACAGTCACCGTTCTGTACCAAGTAGCGACATGTGTTGTGTACTCAAGAAGGCATGGTCGTGGCTTTCCGTGTTACAGTGTTTGTCACGTAAAAGACACACGGTCAAGGAGGAGAAGCACTACTCTACCTGCAACACAGGCACGGTTATACATGCATTGTGTTCATGATAGATACATACGAGAGGCATGGCTATACATGCAACACACGAACGGTTATACATACATCATGCTTCCCTCTATTCCAAAAAACAATCTACTTTGTGTCTTTTTATCATGGTGGCACACAACATTTTATAGTTCCCGCGACTGTACAAAGGCACAGAACTTCACATTTGACACAGCGGTAGATCAAAATAACGATGACCGTGCCTTCTCAAAAATGGAGAGGACACTCACTCACTATATGACATGTTGTAGCACCAACACAAGAAGAGATAAAACTAGATTCATTTTAGTGCTCAGGATCCCCTTTGTGTCTGCACACAGCACACACAAAAAAACAAGCCTACGCACGGTCCAAACAGTACAACGGTTGTTTGATAATGTTTACACAGAACCAGAGCTCAAAACATCTCAACAACAGATAACTCCACAAGCTTGAACAACTAACGCCACACCTGATATCAGCATCCACACCTGAATGGATCCGTCAAATCCAGATAGTCAACTGTCCTCTTTTTTAAATCCGTACCAACACAACTGCAACTTGATGATAATTTAAGACGAGCGCATTTGGAAGCCTTTTTGTGCCAATTCAGAACCCTTTGTTGCTCTTTGTAAAATACTCCCGTGAACTCTTCAGGAGGGGAGATAAACTTAATGCTGATAGTCTCCAGATCCTTCGCACTCAGAACAAAGAACGTCGCAAATTCAATGTAACTCTGCGAGGAAACATAATCTTCAAGCGTTACTCTCTTCACACAAATGTCATGATGTTTGAGAAATTTCGGGTGCTTAAGACGCCATTTGGTTTTTTCACCATGAAGAATCAACCGTCCCTAAAAACACACATGAAAGGTCGAAAATACTTAGCGTATATAAAAAGACATACGGAGCATCGAAAAACCAAATGAAACAATTAATTCTACCAGCTCTGTAACAAGAACTTTGACATACACTTGCCTAGATATGAATGTATCCAACAGTAAATCATGTGTAGATACTGGTGCATCCGTTCCAGCCAAATTTAAGACAAGCATTTTGAAAATGGAAGGAGTACTACAGTATGCATATTTCTAAAGACCATCACCTCGACAAACAAGTTCTCGAGTTTTGGAAAAATTTGCAGCAAGCAAACGACGAGATCCACTTTATATTCCATGCAGATAAGCAAGGTCTGGACAGATTGCCGCATTGTTGTTAGACTAGCGGCCTCCAAATGCTTCATGAAAATTAACAGAAGATGGATCATAAAATTAATAGAATAAAGTTTGGATGGCATGAGACTTGTTTCCTCTCAAAGAAAATACAGTTCGGAAGATTGTGAAAAGTCAGTACCGCAAGACATGAGAGACCATACGCATCTATGCATTTATCCAGTTCAGGTGCAGAGACACAGGTTACCTCCAAGTCCTCACCCTGCATGAAGCAAAGAACATAGATCATCAAATTAATAGAACAAACATCAGAACAAGTGCAGCCGTGTTCCAGTATCATGGAAAGTCAGTACCTCACAGCGTGTGAAGGGAGACACGAAAATGAATTCACCCAGCGTCTCCAGTTTAGGTGCAGAGACAACGGTTATCAACAAGTCGCCAACCTGAATATCGTGGATCAACCGTTGAAGCAAAGGGGCATCCTCAATAATGAGTTCGCCGTGTCCACAACGAACGCCGATGCTTACAAGGTTACGAGACTCAATTGTGATGCGACCAACTCCTCTACTGCAAACGAGCAGCAGGGGCTCGAGTGCAGGGCAACTAGAGTGGATCATGCTTTGCAGCGAGACGTCTGATATATCAACTTCCACAAGTGTCAGTCTTTTCACCAGCGATAGCTTAAGCGTCGCTACATAATTGTCTGGTATTTGGCAAAGAGCATAGGCGAGGGTGTGCAAAGAGGAGGAAAACCGGAACATGGACTCCAATGCTGAGGGCCTAAATGAAGTCCATACATCCAGTGGTATGACCTCTTGCGTCACGAATTCTGGGAACAGATAGTAGAACTCAAGAACCTAGATATTGTTCAGCTTTGAGGATAGGAGCCAGGAATCAACGGTGGAGGGCCTGCACTGTAGGTAGCACGCCGGGATAGAGAGGCAGCTAACCGAGCCCTGGTGGGCGGACAGGATGCGTTCCGGAAGATAGACAACATCAGCGAAAGATTTTCGAGAGCGCCGAGTTCCAAAAAAGCATTTACGGATGCGCTCCTCGGTGAAGACGGACACCCTAGACGTGGTCTCGATATGAACTGTTTCTCCATCGTTAAAAAGACCGCCGACAGAAATCTCGCGGCAGTCGAGATTCAGAGGAGCGATGGGCCTTGAAGGACGCCAGCGACGTGCGAGGATTCAAGTACGGATGCCCTCCCTGATGGGGAGACGAGAGATGATCTCACCTAGGACGGCGTCGGGGAGATCGCTGATGCGATCCACACGACATCCTTCTTCTTCTTCCTCGGATTGAGAGGGAGCACGGTCGCTGCTTCCATCCCCTCCGACGACCAGCACACCACCAGAAGGCAGCATCCCCGGCGGCGCCACTTTCGACCTCTTGGTGCTACGAGCAAGGCATTCCATCTCCACCTCCATTCCTGGGGTGGCGCCGCCCACGACCAGTGCTCAATGAGGTGGATCTGGAGAAATGGATAACATCCTGTCAATCCATGAAACGACTTAAATACCCACGACGGGGAGCGGAGGGGTCCAGATTAATTACCTCTTTTTTTCTTTTAACGGGAGGGTCCGGGTTAATTACTACTCGTAACAAGTAAATGGTAGATGGCTGCTTGAAACATAGAAGATTCAAGGCCGTGCCTCTGCTTTGCAGATGATTCTGCTGAAACGCTGACGGACGAAACCAATGAAGCGTGGCAGAGGCACGGCTTGTCACGTACCAGACACACGGTCCTACCTTCGGCATTGTAACACACTGTTCTACATGCCACACAGGCACGGCCGTGATTCCGCGTGCTTCGGTAGCATGTAAAGACGTGATTCTCTCACAGGAAACATTGTGAACCTACTGCCAGGCACTATATCCATTTTTGAAATAGAAACACAAACACAGTCGTTACCCCTTGTGTTTGAAATCTTTGCATCACAAACACAACCGTGAGTCGTTGTAATTGCTTCAATTATATTCGTAAACAAATGGTCATTAAGTTCTGCAGAGTGACGAGCGACTGTCCGTGTTACAATTGTTTTCATTGCAGGATTTTAACTCAAATGCACAAGGGCGACTTTCTATGTTATTATCCAGAGTCACGTTCGTGTCTCTTTGTATTCCAAATGATTCCGTTGACTTTATCACCAGGAGAGGCATGGTATGGAGGCCCAGAGAGGCATGCTTGCGTTTTACGCGGGGTACCGTTCGTGCGTTTTATAGCGGCAGCCGCCTCATCTTTGATTCAGTGTTTCAGGTCACAGGCACGGGCATGAAGCGTTCAAAGGAATGGTCGGTGGTATTACATAGAGTCACGCTAGCCTGTGACTCTATCAGACGGAGATGCACGGGCACTTAGCCCACGGAGCTGAACCTTTGTCTTACGCACAGCCACGGGCGTTTACTATGTGAGGCACAGATTGGCCTATATGAGAGACACTGTTTTAAAAAGCTTATTTCCTTGTATTTAAAAGCACGAACATGAACTCCCTACGGACACGGTTCCATATTGAGTTGTGTCACACTTCTTTCTTGAGGTTACATATATTATTCGATATAAAAGGCGTGGACATTCGTGGTTGTCTGTATTTCATTGTTTCACAGTGAAGCACGGGCACAGTAATTTGCGAAGCTAGCGACGGCACGCTTTTAAACAAAGCACAAGCACAGCGGTTCCACGACAAGCACGTCTCGATTTGCAGAAACAACACTGTCGTGGTTCTACATGACGCTATGTTCTAGGCCGTGCAGCATGTTTCCACCCAAACGTTCACCATAGGGTCACGGACATACACAGAGGAAGTGCCGTGCAGTGATAACAGACGCATAGTCTTACAGGTACAAGAGGCACGAGGAGGCATATTGATTAACATCATCAGAAATGAATCAGATTATACATGCGCATGCATATAGAGAGATGCATAAAAAGTGGACTACAAGAGATAAACTAAGTTGGTAATAGTAAATGATCGATGGTATTAATTAATAATGGAACTTAACGACAAGCATACAACATTAGACTCAAACTTATAGTAGAACACACACAGTAGATAGAAGTCCTGATCATGACAGATCGACTGGGTCACTGAAAACTCAAAAGTAGTAGTAGCTAGCATAAACATATAGAACTTGCCTCCAAGCATGTGGGATGTGGCTTGCAGCAAATGAACGGAGGGCCAAGGCAAGGACCTAATCAAGGCGCCCGGGCTTGTGCCCTTGATGGTCCAGAGGTTGGACAGGAAGTGGGGGCGGCGTCGGCGAGGTGGATGTGCTCCTGAACGAGCTTCGCCAAAGTCTGCCTGTGGTCGAAGTAGGCCGCCATGGTCGCCTCGTGGACGGTGCTGCAGGTGTCCTCGTAAACAATCTGTCCGTAGATCTGGCTGAACTTGTCGATGTTATCATGCATGATGAGGCACTGCGCGGCGAGAGCGACCTCCAGGTGGTCCTCCGGAGGCGTGCCGACCGGGAGCTGCAGGGCCATCAGCGTGCGGAAGAGATCGTTCCCATGGAGGCCGGCGAGCCGGGTCACGGAAGCCGAGGCGGACGCTCGGCCTTTACGGAGGCGACGCATGGAATGGAGGCGAGCAGTCAAGTCCTTCACCTTGCTGTTGGCGAAGCTGAACTTGTGGATGAAGTCTTCTAGTGCACCCTTGAGCCAGGCGGCGAAGCTGGCGTCGAAGAAGGAACGCGCTGTGGCGGACATGAGCAGCCCCTGGAGGCGCTGCAGTGCGTTGGGCTGCGAGTTGCTCTCCCTGACCACCTCGATAAGACGTACGGTGGTCACCTGAATCGCCTCCATGGTCGATCTCTCACCGTCTCGCTCTTGCTCTGATGGCCAGGTAGTTGGATTGGAGTAGAAGAAGATGGAGGGTGAGCCGTGGTGAGAGAGTTGCGTGCTTTATACAGGAGGGTGTTGCTAGCTGCTAATTTGCGAAGCTAGCGATGGTATGCTTTTAAACAAAGCACAGGCACAGTGGTTCCACGACAAGCACGTCTCGATTTTGCAGAAACAGCACTGTCGTGGTTCTACAAGACGCACAGTATGTTTCCACCCAAACGTTCACCACAAAGTCACGAATATACACAAAGTAAGTGTCGTGCAGTGATAACAGACGCACAGTCTTACAGGCACAAGAGGCACGAGCGCCTCTGTATTGTAAAATATTTCAGCTAACGAGTTATTTGGAAAGGCACGGCCGTCACATCACACGTGACTGCATGTTCCAGATGATTTTAGTCACTCGCTCTATTCACAAAAGGAAATCCAAACTTACAGATGGTGCACAAAAATATGAAAACTTGATAGTCTTTTGAGCTTTTGAGTTGCTTCCCGGCTGAAGAGCACAAAACAAGTTCCTGACAACCTTACAGACAATGCATAAAGTACAAGCTGGAAATCCAAACTGGAAAGCACGCAACAACACCTATTTGTGACAGCCGGATAACCGTTTTCAACATTCACAAGTCAATGGATCCGGCAAATCCATGATTGGACACTGGTTTGTCCAGATGTGTACTTTTAAATCCAAGTTCATATGCCTACAATACCCTGACAATATAAGACGAGCACGTCTAGAAGCCTTGTTGCCCCATTGAAGCACCTCTTCTTGACGTTTATAAAATCTTTCAGTGATGTTGTCTGGGGGGGGGGGAGAGAAACTTAAGACTCATAGTCTCTAACTCCTTTGCATTCAGAACAAAGAACGTTGCAAATTCAATGTTTTTCTTGTAGTGTACATATTTTTCCAGTGTTACTGTCTTCAGACGAATGTCATGCTGTTTGATAAACACCCGGTGCTTGTGGCACTACTTGTTTGTTACACCTTCCTAGCGGCATACTCCTCCCTGAAAATGCATGAAGAGCGAGAATACTTGAGGACTACAAGGGGAAAGAGAGGCCTCCAATATAGTACACTATGCATTGTATGTGCTTTCAATGCGTCTGGAAACCATTACCTCGATAAACAAGTTCTCTAGGCTAGGAAAGCATCGCATCAAGGCAACAACCTTGTTTAGAATTAATGACATGTGGATAAGCAGGGTCTTCACAGATTGAACCGCCATTGATAGGCTAACTACACACAAAGCCTACACCAAGCACATATCATAAAACTAGATGGATAAAAGTTTGCATGGCATGAAACTTGGGCAGTGGAACGAATGCAACTAAAGAGTATACTGCAAAAGGTGAGTACCTCGATAACTGTAGAGCCAAAACAATCTTGGATTCAGGAAATCCTTCGTAGAAATTGCCCAGCCAGTCGAGTTTAGGTGCAGAGAAGACAGTTATCTACAACTGCCGGCTCTGAATATCGTGAATCAATCGTTTAAGTGAGGGCGCGTCCTCAACAACGAGTTCACCATTCTCACAAAGGATACAGATGAGTTCAACTTTGGCTGAGTTTATTCTGATGCAGTGGTCCAGGTTATTGCAAACAAGCAGGAGCCACTCGAGGGCAGGACAACCATGGTTGATTATGCTTTGCAGTGAGACATCTGAACTATAAATTATCTTTGTTGAGGACGCGCCAAAAACGGCTAGGTCTTCACTGCAGGCGGGTCCCGCGTGTGAGGAAGGGAGGGGAGGGGACGTCGACCAATTGGACGACAACTATAAATTATCTTTTTCCTTCACTGTTGCGGAAGAAAACAAAGCACGGTCTTTTTCCTTCACTATTGCGGAAGAAAACAAAGCACGGTCTTTTAGATACAGAACGCACTGTCCTACATGCATCGGACGCACGCAAGTCGACCAGAGAGAAAAGAGCACGGCTCTGCTTTACATCGTCGTTCTCTGTACTGTAAGCAGTTACGGCTTGAATCGAGTCTCCCCGAATTCAATAATTTTCTGCTGACACGAACACTCCGTGAGCAGTGCCATTGAGAATAAACAAACCAGAGGCACGATACTGCCTCTGTGATCCAAATATTTTTCCGCGAACATCATGTCTACTTTGTGAGGCAGGGCTCTGATGCTAGCCTGGGCATGGTTTTAAATAAAGCACATGCACGGTGCTTCCACGACAAGCACGTCTCAATTTCCACTAATAGCACTGTAATGAATCTACAGGACGCACAAAAAACCTAACCGTCTTTACGACCACTCGCGTCTGCTCTCTTCGTCGCTTATCTTTAACTCTCACTTGGATCCGCCCGCAGTGAATACCTAGCCGTCTTTCCAGATCCATGCCACAAATAGCGGCGCTCGCAGGTGGTGCGAACCCAGCAACAGAGACGGAGATGGAGGTCCACTCAGGTGACCCGAGCACCAAGAGGGCGAGGCTAGGGCCAGCAACGACGGCCTCCTCCGGTGGTTTGGAGGTAGCGGCTGGAAGCGGCGGCCGGCTGCACACTGATTCCGAGGATCAGGAAGAGCAGTCTGGTCCGGACCGCATCAGCGACCTCCCGGACGCCGTACTCGGTGAGGTCATCTCTCGTCTCTACACTAAGGAGGGCATCCGCACTCAAATGCTCGCACGTCGGTGGCGCCCTCTGTGGCGCGCCGCTCCTCTGAATCTGGACTGTCGTGAGATCCCTGTCCCACGACTTTTTAACCCTCTAGATCAAGTACCTTTCGAGATTATCACCGCGAACTCTGCCACACCGGAGGAAGTCGTCCGCATAACATACACCGGAGCTTTTTTTAGAGAAGAACGTGTCGGTGAAGATGATTCGTGCCTTCCATAGGCCATCCTCTCCGGCCGTGAGAGCGCAGTTCATCGCCTCTGCATTTCGGCGAGCTACCTCCACTGCAGACACTCCACAGTCGACGCCTGGCTTCGATCCCCAAGACTGAACAATCTCTAGGTGCTTGAGTTTTACTACCTGTTTCCACCATGTTTGAGACAACATGACATAGTGCCATTCTCACAGCCTTCGCTCATGCCATCACCACCAGCATTCAACCCTCAGATTTCCTCCTCTCTCCAAACCATCATCTTTGCTCTTTGCAAGTTACCAGACAATTATGTACGGGCGCTTAAACTACCTCTACTCAGGAGACTCTCGCTAGTGGATGTTGATGTATCAGACGTCTCATTACAAAGCATAATCAGCTATAGTTCTCCTACACTCGAGTCTCTGCTGCTTGTTTGGACAGTCAGGCACCATTGTATCATGATAAACTCACCTAACCTTATAAGCATTGGCATTTGTGGTTACTATAGGAAAGTTGTTATAGAGGATGCGTCCTCACTTCAACAGTTGCTTTGTGATGATCATAGCAAGAACTTGCGGATAGTTATCTCCTCTGCACCTAAACTGCAGGTCATGGGCAAATTTTCTTATATTTCCTGTGAAACCAGCATTGCAAATGACCATATAATTATTCAGGTACCGACTTTCAACAATACTTTCACCTCCATTTGTTCGTACAAACAAGTTCCATTTAATCCAACCTTTATTCTAATAATATTATGTTTTATTCTACATGAAGTGTTTGCCGACAGTCAGCACATCCACAGCGGTTCATTCTGTCAAGACGTTATCTATCAGCATGGATTATGACCTGCACGCAGTCTTTGCCTTGGTGCAAAGCTTCCAAAGCTTGGAGAACTTGTATATCGAGGTGATGCTTCTCACACAAATTGTAAACACATACCATGCACGGTGTAGAACTCTATTCATAAAAAACGACACTTACATTTGTATGTAATGAACAAAGCTGTATATAGCCATGGACCAGTATTAGGCACATCTGTGTGAAGACAAAACTAAAAAAAGCTTTTATCACAACGGAGGTTATAGAATTATTCCTTCACTTGCTCTCCCAACAGAATCACTCTTTATGGAGCTTAACCATTTCAAATCTTCATGTTTATTTAGGGAAGAGCCTCTAATGAAGAAAGTCTTATGAACGACTGTTCTTGTAAGCACCATCACGACGTTCGTTTGAAGTCACTGATGCTGGAAAGCTATGTACAATGCGAGGAAAGCATTCGATTTGCGTCATTCTTTATTCTCAACGCAACACAGCTTGAGACTATCAGGATCAAGTTTCTTCTTCAAGAAGACTTCACGGAACAATTCTACAAACAACAACAAGAGGTGCTTCAGTGGGACAAAAAGGCTTCTAAACATGCTTGCCTTAGGTTGTCGCCAAGTTGCAAGAACGGGAACTTAGATCTAAGGCACGCATGCGTTGAGCACCTGGATTTAAAGGATCCATTCACTTGTAAGTGCTGAAAACAGTGCTGGAGTGAGATGTTGCCGCCACTTTCCGGTTTGGGTTTTACATAGGTGTGGTGAAACAATGCCCGTACCTTTTTGCTCAATCTCTAAACCTTGCCAACAGCAAATGCGGTATTTCGGTCTCTGGCTAAACGGTCTTTTGCTCAAGTCGTACATTTCATTAGCTAAACGGGCTTGAAGTCTCTGCAACCATGGCTATGTACGTTCGTGACTTTCTGTGATTCAGTGATAAGGGTCACAGGCACGGGCGTCAAATCCACAAAGGCATCGTGTGGTATTATATAGAGTCATGTTTGCTTGTGTCTGTTTTCCGACAGATCCCGTCGACTCGTTTATACGGAGAGGCATGGACGAGATGCCCAAGCAGGCATACTTTAGTATTTGGTAGAGTCATGTTCATGTGTTTATTGCGCAAACCGTACATTTCATTAGCTAAACGGACTTCAAGTCTCTGCAGCCACGGCTATGTACGTTTGTGACTTTCTGTGATTCAGTGATAAGGGTCACATGCACGAGCGCCAAATCCGCAAAGGCACCGTGTGGTATTATATAGAGTCATGTTCGCTTGTGTCTGTTTTCTGAATGATTCCGTCGACTCTATCACCAGGAGAGGCACGGTCGGGAGGCCTAGGAAGGCATGCTTGCGTTTTACATGGAGCCACGCTTGTGCATTTATCACGGAAACCCAACGGCTCGACGGGCGTCTCCTCGTATTCGGGTGTGAATGCCACGTGGCGCCGCCTCGGAAACCCAAGGGTCCGACGAGCGTCTCCTCTGGTGGCTCTGGCTCTTCGCCCGAGACCAAGCTCTGGCTATTTAAGCCGGACGGGGTCTCGAAACCCTAGCCAGACCCTCTTCCCCCCTCTGCCTGCCGCCATGCCATCCATTCCTCTTGCTGCTCTCCATCCTGACCCTCTCCGCCATGGCTAAGGAGGAGGAGACTACTGCGGAACCCAGTGTCCAGACACTGCAGGAGATCCAGGCTGGCGAGGGTTACTCATTTGTAAGTTCACTCTGCTTCGGCTTCATTCATTTTTCCTTTCCTTCGGCTACTTGATTTAGTTGTGAAACGTATGTAAGCCAGACGGAGTCTCTAAACCCTAGCCACACCCCTTTCCTCCTTTTGTCCGCCTCCAGGCCATCCAGTCATCTTTCTATTCTCTATCCTGACACTCTCAGCCACGGCTGTGCAGAAGGAGACTACTCCAGAGCGCCGTGTCCTGTCGCGGGAGGAGATCTCGGCTGGTGAGGCTTGCTCATCTGTAAGTTCGCTCTGCTTCGACTTCATTTGTTTTTTCTTTCTTTCGGCTACTTGATTTAGTTGTGAAACATGGATCATTGTTGTGAGCTTCATCCTAATGATGATGAGGGTGAGTCCTGCCATCAATCTGACACCTTCTCCTTTGTCCAGCTGAAGAACCTGTCCAATATTGTGAGAGACATCGTGAAGATATCAATGAAGTTGAACGACGAGAACAAAGCCATCATTGCACGTCTTATGGATGAGAAGGTGCAGCTCGAACTTCAGCGCGACAAGCTGAAGCTGGAATCATACGTTATGAAAAAACAGATCGAGGAACTTCGCGCCGAGCAACCAAAAAAGAAGTCTCACGGGACTAAGTAGACAGCAGCGAACCCGATCCTCGTATATGAAGCTATTAAGTAGTGCACTAAAAGTTTCTTATTTTGTCTATCGTTACCTCGTGTCGTCAGTAACTTTGATAACAAATGTGTTTTTCTTTCCTGGGTCACGGATGTGAACATTAACGTAATGGCCAATTCGAGAGACGCTGTTTTTAAAAGCACGGACGTGAAGTCTCTGCAGCCAAGGTTCTTTGAACCAACTAGACTCATGTCTTGTGCACTGATGAAGGAGTCAACGTTCCTACCTTTCTTTGTTTCCGTTTAAAACGATTCTGACACTGCTTCTCTTACGCACAACCATGGGTGTTTACTCTGTGAGGCACGGAATGGCCTATATGTGAGAGACGCTATTTTTAAAAGCACGGGCGTGTGGGTGGCGGCTGATGGAGTGGCTGGGAAAGGGTGGCTGGTGTGGGGAGCCGTTTATATTGACACTGGTAAAGGGATGCAATGACCCATTCCAGAGACGTTGTTCTTAAAAGCACAGTTGTGAACTCTCTACAGCCACGGTTCTGTATCAAGTAGCCTCATGACTTGTGGACTCATGATAGCGTGGACGTTCGTGGCTGCCTGGCGTTCAGTGTTTCAGTGTTTCGGCTCACAGGCACGTGTGTAAAGCCCAAAAAGGCATGGTGCGGTATTATATAGTCATGTTCGCTTGGGTTTGTGTTCCGAATGATTCCGTCGACTCGTCCAGACGGAGAGGCACATACGTGAACCCGTTGAGTCATGGTGTGGTATTACATAGAGTCACGTTCGTGCGTTTACTGCAGAAACATAACAGAATTGGATTCAGATGTGAACCCTCACTGTTTACTTTGTGAGGCAATGAATGACCGATCCGAGAGACACTATCCTTAAAAGCACGGGTAAGAACTCTCTGCAACCACGGTTCTGTACCAAAGAGCCACTGTCAAACGCATGGAAGTCAAGCAACGAGGGCCACACTTTTAGTAGTAGAAAAAGCACTTTATCAGTTGGCGTTGCTCCTTTGCTACGCGCACAGTAGGTTGGCTGTGGAAGGCATGTTATTCAAGCAGAGAACGAACATCACGATGCCACGACAAGGTCAAAAGCATGGTTGTGAGTCTGCAGTGTCACGGCTAGAATCCTCGAGATGCATTTGGGTGTGGCCTGTTGAGTAGAAACTCGGTTGTGAGGTCACCAGAGGCACTACGTAACGCCCCGCGAAACAGGTTTGGTTGACCGTTGTGGTGGTTGTCTATGCTTTCAGCTCTTTTCATCTCTCCTGTGTCGCAATAGAGACGCATGGTTGTATTCTTACACCATCCAACTTCATAAAGAAAGGGCTGCAAAAATTTACAAACAAACCTATCGCCCTTATAATATTTTCCCAGCTGAGTAATAAAAATACCTAAACAAGCAAAATCTGTTCTGCTTAAATTTGTTTTGTTTCTACAACTGCACCAAATAAACTTACAAGCCGTTTTTTATAACCACAGTACGAGGAGCAGAAACAGTGCAGCGGCTCAAATGCAGCTCCATCAGTGCAAGGCTCAACTGCAGCTCCTCAGTGTGTATGGCAGGTACATACGAGAAGCACCGCTCTACCTGCAACACAGGCACGGTTGTGCATCCATTCTGTGCATGACAGGTACATACGACAGGCAGTGTCGTACAAGCTACACAGGCACGGTTACACATACAACGTGCATTTCTCCACTGAAAAATTAAATATACTTCATGGCTGCACGCAACACAAAAACAGACAAGCCTACACACGGTGCAAAGACTACAACCGTTGTCTGATAAAGTTTACATAAAACCCAAGCTCAAAAGAATGCAACAACAAATAACTCCATACACCTGGACAACTAACACAAGGCCTGATTTCAGCATCCACACCGGAACGGAACCGTCAAATCCAGGTATTCAACACTCTTCTTCCTTAAAAGCGGACGCGCGTGGCTGCAACTTGATAATAATCTAAGACGTGCATGTTTAGAAGCCCTTCTATGCCACTCAAGAACCCTTTGTTGCTTTTCGTAAAATACTGACGTGAACTCTGCGGGAGGGGAGGTAAACTTAATGGTGATGGTCTCCAGATCCTTTGCATTAAGAACAAACACTAGTGCAGAACCGGTTCGTAAGGGCCATTAGTGCCGGTTCTGCAACCGGCACTATGGAGTGGAGACTAAAGGCCCCCCACCTTTAGTACCGGCTCGGCACGAACCGGCACTAAAGTGCCACCACGTGGCACGAGCCAGGCCCGGGTGCTGGTAGACCATTAGTACCGGTTGGTAGCACCAACCGGTACTAAATGTTTGGGGGGGTTTTGGTTTTAATTTTTATTTTTCCATTAATTTTGTGTTTTCCATTTAATTCTTTTTTGTTTGCTGGTATTTTACGATACTACATATTGTACACATTATGCATATATATAAATAGATTTTCTCGTAGAACTGATCATATATATATAATCGAATGTCTCACAACCACCATTAATTATTCACACATACACATGTATATATATATACAATTTCTCCTACATGTTGCCTTGGTGCCTTCGGAGCACGATGACAAGTGGTTCATGGGGGCGGTAGCGGTAGCGGGTAATAGTATTCTCCTTTGGGATCTATGACCTGGTCGAGCAAAAATCCCGCTATTTCCTCTTGAAGTGCTCGTATGCGCTCCTCTGATAGGAGCTTGTCCCGCACCTCTTTGAACTGTTAAGAAGGAGATGAATATGCATGTGTATTAGTTGTGTGACTAGATATCGACAATCATGTAAGATTTGTGAATAGTGTTCTGGCAAACATACCCAGTCCTGTCTATCAGATCTGCTCCTTTCGGACGCCATCATGCGAATGTTCTCGCAAATGTAGTATGCACACACTTCAGTCCCCGGCGCCTGCTTCAGGGCCTTTACGACAATAGAATTTAATCAGATAATAATTAATCAAGCATGTTAATTAATTAATGGTATTGAAACAAGAATTAAAGATATGGTAGCTAGCTAGCTAGTACTACTTAATTACTTACCTTGGGTCGATACCAACATAGCTTTTGTCGCCATTTTCCTGGAGTCACCTTGATGTACTTTGCCCAAGCCCTGCCCGCCAGCAAAGAATATTAATAAAGGGGTTATTAGAAATAGTTCATATCAGGAAATGACGAACTAAATAGGCCGAGATATAGTTAATAATGATTGAAATAACCTGTCGACTATCCCCTTCACGATGCTGTAGTCACTATTTTTTTTAAGTAGTGAGTCCAGTACTTCAACTTTTCCTTCGTCAACTTTAATGTCTAACAAGATCCAGTGGAAGCTGCATGCGCATACGTTTGCAAGTATAAATTAAGCGGGCATGTGCATAACACTAATCAACTATAACCCTAAACCCTATACACTTATTAACATCTAGCTAGTAAGCAAAAACAGAATTTGTAGTACAAGACAGTGTGACTCACTCGAATTTGTAAGGAAGTAGTATATCTTCATTGCTATTGAGGCGCTTCAAGAACTCTAGCATGCATTTCTCTACATCTTGTCTACACCATTCCAATTTCCATGTGTATTCATTAACGGTATTTGGGTCAATGAACCCAATGCCATAGCGTCCAACTTTTTTCATTCCATACATCTTCATCCTGCATAATACCACAGAAAAGAATATATAGTGAGGATATATAATTACAGGTAATTAATGATCAATCAATGAGCACTAGAGCTAGCTTGAGACTTAAATTACAGAAAGAAATCACTTACAGACAATAGCAACTGACGATAGATTTGTCGAGTGCATCTTGATTGAATAACTGAAATAGTTCTGAATACTCAATGGCCAGAGCTTTCTTATGGAAGTAATGATCTTCCTCGACTTGCACCATGAGGGACTCTCGATTGGAAATCTTGGTAATTTTCATGTACCAATCATGCAATTCATACATTCTCGTTGGGAGGTTCTTGACCTCCTCGGGCTCGACCAAAGGTTGGCCTCGGACATATTTCCGTTTTATTTCCTCCTCTCTAAGCGGAGGCATGGGCTCGATCTCGAGGAGTTGTCCAACAGTGATCTTGAGCATTTCAGCCTGCATTATATGCTCCTCGGTTATTACCACATCGCCCAGCTCGGGAACGTAAACGGTTTGCCCACAATAATATTGGGCGCGCGTACTCTCATGTGTTGTTGGCACAACAAGCGGGGGGGGGGGGGGGGTCGATTGCGCCGCCTATTCTCCCAGCTGGGGAACGGTTTTCCCGCATTTTTTGACAACTGCTTGTTGGCTCGAGCTCGAGCTCGCTTCTTTCTGTAGTCGTGCTCGATGTGCCTTCTTGATTTGGCGCTCATAGTCTGAGTCAACAGGCTTGGGAGCTGGTGGTCTAGCCATACGAATGAAGTGGTCAATCTTTTCCTCAGGCACTTTCTCCCTCGGCGGCGTTGCCGGTTTTGGTCGAAAATGAGCGTCCACTTCGGCCCGCACTATTGCATCATTTTGCTCCTCGGTCATGTCGTAAGGCCTCTGAGGAAGAGGAGCGAGGCTGCTTGGACCATATTTATATCGCTTGTCTCTGCCTGTACTTTCTATACTACCTCGACTCGTACCGCTACGCACCATAGCTGCGGCGTGTCTCTTCTGCGATTGCTTAGGCGGCGGAGACGGCTGACGTGGCTTAGTTGGAGCAGGAGGAGTGGCCTGACGCTGTGCCGGACTTGAAGCAGGAGGTGTGGCCTGACACGGTGTCGGACTTGAAGCAGGAGGTGTGGCCTGACGCTGTGCCGGACTTGAAGCAGGAGGTGTGGCCTGACGCGGTGGCGGACTTGGAGGAGCGGGAGTCTGCTGACACGGTGGCGGACTTCGAGGAGGAGTCAGCAGACGCGGTGTCGGTGGACTTCGAAAGATGATGCAATCATTTTTCCATAGGATGAAACGATGTATGGCCTCTCCCAGTGTTTGCTCATCGTCACCTCCAGGAATGTCAAGCTCTAGCCCTGAATATGGGCCCACCACCTCATCAACCAAGACACGAGCATAGCCCTCTGGAATTGGGGCGCAATGGAAGGTTGCTTTGGGGTAATTGTAAAAGCAACGGCGTTCGCCACCTTCATGGAAATGTTCTTCATTTTGAAGTGTAGCTCACAGTTAGTGTTCTCTATGATGTCATCCACAGGGTATGTATCTAGAAGTGCGTCGCCCGGGGAGGAACCAACGCTGCTTCTCGGCATGGATGGGACGGTGCTATCCAATGCTGGATGATCATCCGCTTGCTGCTGCCGCTGCTGAGACCCCCTTTCCTGGCTAAGTGAGTCGATCTGCTGCTGCTGCTGCTGGAATTTGAGTGCCAAGTCCGCGTGCCTTGCTTCTAGGCCTTGAAGGCGTTCCGCGTCCTGCTTCCTCTGCTCCTCCTCCAGCTTCCTCTTCTTCTCCTCGTCCATCTTCTTTCTTGCACGGGTCCTGTAGTCGTCATTCCATTCCGAAAAGCCCTCATACCAGGGAATTACGCCCTTGCCTTGTGTTCTTCCCGGGTGTTCAGGATTTCCCAGGGCGCGCGTAAGCTCGTCGTTCTCTCTGTTGGGCGTGAACACTATTGGAAATATGCCCTAGAGGCAATAATAAAATGGTTATTATTGTATTTCCTTGTTCATGATAATTGTCTATTGTTCATGCTATAATTGTATTAACTGGAAACCGTAATACATGTGTGAATACATAGACCACAACATGTCCCTAGTAAGCCTCTAGTTGACTAGCTCGTTGATCAATAGATGGTTATGGATTCCTGACGATGGACATTGGATGTCATTGATAACGGGATCACATCATTAGGAGAATGATGTGATGGACAAGACCCAATCCTAAGCATAGCACAAGATCGTGTAGTTCGGTTGCTAAGAGCTTTTCTAATGTCAAGTATCGTTTCCTTGGACCATGAGATTGTGCAACTCCCGGATACTGTAGGAATGCTTTGGGTGTACCAAACGTCACAACATAACTGGGTGGCTATAAAGGTGCACTACAGGTATCTCCGAAAGTGTCTGTTGGGTTGGCACGAATCGAGATTGGGATTTGTCACTCCGTATGACGGAGAGGTATCTATGGGCCCACTCGGTAATGCATCATCATAATGAGCTCAATGTGACCAAGTGGTTGGTCACGGGATCATGCATTACGGTACGAGTAAAGTGACTTGTCGATAACGAGATTGAACGAGGTATTCGGATACCGAAGGTCGAATCTCGGGCAAGTAACATACCGATAGACAAAGGGAATTGTATACGGGATTGATTGAATCGTCGACATCGTGGTTCATCCGATGAGATCATCGAGGAGCATGTGGGAGCCAACATGGGTATCCAGATCCCGCTGTTGGTTATTGACCGGAGAGTCATCTCGGTCATGTCTGCGTGTCTCCCGAACCCGTAGGGTCTACACACTTAAGGTTCGGTGATGCTAGGGTTGTAGAGATATTAGTATGCGGTAACCCGAAAGTTGTTCGGAGTCCCGGATGAGATCCCGGACATCACGAGGAGTTCCGGAATGGTCCGGAGGTAAAGATTTGTATATAGGAAGTCCAGTTTCGGCCACCGGGAAAGTTTCGGGGGTCACCGGTATTGTACCGGGACCACCGGAAGGGTCCCGGTGGTCCACCGGGTGGGGCCACCTATCCCGGAGGGCTCCATGGGCTGAAGTGGGAAGGGAACCAGCCCCTGGTGGGCTGGTGCGCCCCCATGGGCCTCCCCCTGCGCCTAGGGTTGGAAACTCTAGGGGTGGGGGGCGCCCCACCTGACTTGGGGGGCAAGTTTCCCCCCTTGGCCGCCGCCCCCCTTGAGATTGGATCTCTAGGGCCGCCCCCCCACAAGGCCCCTATATAAAGAGGGGGGGAGGGAGGGCTGCGCAACCAAGCCCCTGGCGCCTCCCTCTCCCCCCGTAACACCGCTCCCTCTCGCTGAGCTTGGCGAAGCCCTGCCGAGATCCCCGCTGCTTCCACCACCACGCTGTCGTGCTGCTGGATCTCCACCAACCTCTCCTTTCCCCTTTCTGGATCAAGAAGGAGGAGACGTCTCTCCCAATCATACATGTGTTGAACACGGAGGTGCCGTCCGTTCGGCGCTAGGATCATCGGTAATTTGGATCACGACGAGTACGACTCCATCAACCCTGTTTTCTTGTAACGCCTCCGCTTAGCGATCTTCAAGGGTATGAAGATGCACTCCCTCTCTCTCGTTGCTAGCATCTCCTAGATTGATCTTGGTGACACGTAGGAAAATTTTGAATTATTGCTACGTTCCCCAACAGTGGCATCATGAGCTAGGTCTATGCGTAGATTCTATGCACGAGTAGAACACAAAGTAGTTATGGGCGATGATTTGTTCAATTTGCTTGCCGTTACTAGTCTTATCTTGATTCGGCGGCATTGTGGGATGAAGCGGCCCGGACCGACCTTACACGTACTCTTACGTGAGACAGGTTCCACCGACTGACATGCACTTGATGCATAAGGTGGCTAGCGGGTGTCTGTCTCTCCCACTTTAGTCGGATCGGATTCGATGAAGAGGGTCCTTATGAAGGGTAAATAGCAATTGTCATATCACCATTGTGGCTTTTGCATAGGTAAGAAACGTTCTTGCTAGGAACCCATAGCAGCCACATAAAACATGCAACAACAATTAGAGGACGTCTAACTTGTTTTTGCAGGGTATGCTATGTGATGTGATATGGCCAAAAGGATGTGATGAATTATATATATGTGATGTATGAGATTGATCATGTTCTTGTAATAGGAATCACGACTTGCATGTCGATGATTATGACAACCGGCAGGAGCCATAGGAGTTGTCTTAATTTATTGTATGACCTGCGTGTCAATGAAAAACGCCATGTAATTACTTTACTTTATTGCTAACCGTTAGCCATAGTAGTAGAAGTAATAGTTGGCGAGAAAACTTCATAAAGACACGATGATGGAGATCATGGTGTCATGCCAGTGACGAAGGTGATCATGCCGCGCCTCGAAGATGGAGATCAAAAGGCGCAAGATGATATTGGCCATATCATGTCACTTTATGATTTGCATGTGATGTTTTTCATGTTTACATCTTATTTGCTTAGAACGACGGTAGCATAAATAAGATGATCCCTCTCTAAAATTTCAAGAATGTGTTCCCCCTAACTGTGCACCGTTGCGAAGGTTCGTTGTTTCGAAGCACCACGTGATGATCGGGTGTGATAGATTCTAACATTCGCATACAACGGGTGTAAGCTAGATTTACACATGCAAAACACTTAGGTTGACTTGACGAGCCTAGCATGTACAGACATGGCCTCGGAACACAAGAGACCGAAAGGTCGAACATGAGTCATATAGAAGATACGATCAACATGAAGATGTTCACCGATGATGACTAGTCCGTCTCACGTGATGATCGGACACGGTCTAGTCGATTCAGATCATGTATCACTTAGATGACTAGAGGGATATCTATCTAAGTGGGAGTTCATTAAATAATCAGATGAACTTAATTATCATGAACATAGTCAAAAGGTCTTTGCAAATTATGTCGTAGCTTACGCTTCAGTTCTACTAAGATATGTTCCTAGAGAAAATTTAGTTGAAAGTTGATAGTAGCAATTATGCGGACTGGGTCCGTAAACTGAGGATTGTCCTCATTGCTGCACAGAAGGCTTATGTCCTTAATGCACCGCTCGGTGTGCTGAACCTCGAGCGTCGTCTATAGATGTTGCGAAACATCTGACATACATGTTTTGATGACTACGTGATAGTTCAGTGCGTAACGCTAACGGTTTAAAATTGTGGCACCAAAGACGTTTTTGAAATGTCGCAGATAATATGAGATGTTCCAAAGACTGAAATTGGGATTTCAGACTAGTGGCCACGTCAAGAGGTATGAGACCTCTGACAAGTTTCTTAACCTGCAAACTAAGGGAGAAAAGCTCAATCGTTGAGCATGTGCTCTGATTGTCTGAGTACTACAATCGCTTGAATCGAGTGGGAGTTAATCTTCGAGATGAGATAGTGATGGTTCTCCATAGTCACTGCCACCAAGCTATTAGAGCTTCATGATGAACTATAACATATCAGGGATAGACATGATGATCCTTGAGCAACTCGCGATGTTTGACACCGCGAAAGTAGAAATCAAGTAGGAGCATCAATTGTTGATGGTTAGTAAAACCACTAGTTTCAAGAAAGGCAAGGGAAAGAAGGGATACTTCATGAAACGGCAAATCAGTTGCTGCTCTAGTGAAGAAACCCAAGGTTGAACCCAAACCCGAGACTAAGTGCTTCTGTAATGAGGGGAACGGTCACTGAAGCAGAACTACCCTAGATACTTGGTAGATGAGAAGGCAGGCAAGGTCGACAGAAGTATATTGGATATATATTATATTAATGTGTACTTTACTAGTACTCCTAGTAGCACCAGGGTATTAGATACCGGTTCGGTTGCTAAGTGTTGGTAACTCGAAATAAAAGGCTACGGAATAAACGGAGACTAGCTAAAGGTGAGATGATGATATGTGTTGGAAGTGTTTCCAAGGTTGATGTGATCAAACATCGCACGCTCCCTCTACCATCGAGATTGGTGTTAAACCTAAATAATCGTTATTTGGTGTTTGCGTTGAGCATAGACATGATTGGATTATGTTTATCGCAATACGGTAATTCATTTAAGGAGAATAATGGTTACTCTGTTTATTTGAGTAATGGTCTTGCACCTAAAATGAATGGTTCATTGAATCTCGATCGTAGTGATACACATGTTCATGCCAAAAGATATAAGATAGTAATGATAGTACCACATACTTGGCACTGCCATTTGAGTCATATTGGCATAAAACGCATGAAGAAGCTCCATGTAGATGGATCTTTGGACTCACTCATTTTTGAAAAGATTGAGACATGCGAACCATGTCTATTAGTATGAAGAAAGTCCATACAGATGGATCGTTTGGACTCACTTGATTTTGAATCACTTGAGACATGCAAATCATACTACATGGACAAGATAACTGAAAGGCCTCGTTTTCAGTAAGATGGAACAAGAAAGCAACTTGTTGGAAGTAATACATTTTGATGTGTGCAGTCCAATGAGTGCTGAGGCATGCAGTGGATGTCGTTATGTTCTTACTTCACAGATGATTTGAGTAGATGCTGAGTATATTTACTTGATGAAACACAAGTCTGAATTATTGAAAGGTTCAAGTAATTTCAGAGTGAAGTTGAAGATCATCGTGACAAGAGGACAAAATGTCTGTGATATGATCATAGAGATGAATATCTGAGTTACGAGTTTGGCACACAATTAAGACATTGTGGAAATTGTTTCACAACTAATACCGCCTGGAACACCATAGTGTGATGGTGTGTCCGAACATCATAAATGCACCCTATTGGATATGGTGCATACCATGATGTCTCTTATCGAATTACCACTATCGTTTATGGGTTAGGCATTAGAGACAACCGCATTCACTTTAAATAGGGCACCACACAATTCCGTTGAGACGACACCGTATGAACTATGGTTTAGAGAAACCTAAGCTGTCGTTTCTTAAAAGTTTGGGGCTGCGACGCTTATGTGAAAATGTTTCAGGCTGATAAGCTCGAACCCAAAGCGGATAAATGCATCTTCATAGAATACCCAAAACAGTTGGGTATACCTCCTATTTCAGATCCGGAAGCAAGGTGATTGTTTCTAGAAACAGGTCCTTTCTCGAGGAAAAGTTTCTCTCGAAAGAATTGAGTGGGAGGATGGTGGAGACTTGATGAGGTTATTGAACCATGACTTCAACTAGTGTGTAGCAGGGCACAGGAAGTTCTTCCTGTGGCACCTACACGAATTGAAGTGGAAGCTTATGATAGTGATCATGAAACTTCGGATCAAGTCACTACCAAACCTCGTAGGACGACAAGGATGCGTACTACTTCAGAGTGGTACGTAATCTTGTCTTGGAAGTCATGTTGCTAGACAACAATGAACCTACGAGCTATGGAGAAGCGATGGTGGGCCCGGATTCCGACGAATGGCTCGAGGCCATAAAATCCGAGAGAGGATCCATGTATAAAAACAAAGTGTAGACTTTGGAAGAACTACTTGATGGTCGTAAGGCTGTTGGGTGCAGATGGATTTTAAAAGGAAGACAGACAATGATGGTAAGTGTCACCATTAAGAAAGCTCAACTTGTCGTTAAGATGTTTTCCGACAAGTTCAAGGAGTTGACTACGATGAGATTTTCTCACTCGTAGCGATGCTAAGAGTCTGTTGGAACTATATTAGCAGTTACTGCATTATTTATGAAATCTTGCACATAGGATGTCAAAACATTGTTTCCTCGACGATTTTCTTGAGGAAAGGTTGTATGTGATACAACCAGAAGGTTTTGTCAATCCTGAAAGATGCTAACAAGTATGCAAAGATCTAGCAATCCTTCTAAGGACTGGAGTAAGAATCTCGGAGTTGGAATGTATGCTTTGATGAGATGATCAAAGATTTTGGGTTTATACAAAGTTTATGAGAAACTTGTATTTCCAAAGAAGTGAGTGGGAGCAATATAGAATTTCTGATGAGTATATGTTGTTGACATATTGTTGATCGGAAATGATGTAGAATTTCTGGAAAGCATATAGGGTTATTTGAAAAGTGTTTTTCAATGGAAGACCTGGATTAAGCTACTTGAACATTGAGCATCAAGATCTATAAGGATAGATCAAAAATGCTTAATAGTACTTTCAAATGAATACATACCGTGACAAGATTTTGAAGGAGTTCAAAATAGATCAGCAAAGAAGGAGTTCTTGGCTGTGTTACAAGGTGTGAGTATTGAGTAAGACTCAAGACCTGACCACGGCAGAAGAGAGAGCAAGGACGAAGGTCGTCCCCTATGCTTTAGACGTAGGCTCTACAGTATGCTATGCTGTGTACCACACCTAAAGTGTGCCTTGCCATGAATTAGTCAAGGGGTACAAGTGTGATCCAGGAATGGATCACATGACAGCAGTCGAACTTATCCTTAGTAATTAGTGGACTAAGGAATTTTCTCGATTATGGAGGTGGTAAAAGAGTTCGTCATAAAGGGTTACGTCGATGCAAACTTTGACACTAATCCGGATGACTCTGAATAGTAAACTGGATTCGTATAGTAGAGCAGTTATTTGGAATAGCTCCAAGTAGCGCGTGGTAGCTGCATCTACAAGATGACATAGAGATTTGTAAAGCACACACGGATCTGGAAGGTTCAGACCCGTTGACTAAAAACCTCTCTCACAAGCGAGATATGAACAAACCCCATGGGTGTTGGATTCATTACAATCACATAGTGATGTGAACTAGATTATTGACTCTAGTGCAAGTGGGAGACTGTTGGAAATATGCCCTAGAGGCAATAATAAAATGGTTATTATTGTATTTCCTTGTTCATGATAATTGTCTATTGTTCACGCTATAATTGTATTAACTGGAAACCGTAATACATGTGTGAATACATAGACCACAACATGTCCCTAGTAAGCCTCTAGTTGACTAGCTCGTTGATCAATAGATGGTTATGGTTTCCTGACCATGGACATTGGATGTCATTGATAACGGGATCACATCATTAGGAGAATGATGTGATGGACAAGACCCAATCCTAAGCATAGCACAAGATCGTGTAGTTCGGTTGCTAAGAGCTTTTCTAATGTCAAGTATCGTTTCCTTGGACCATGAGATTGTGCAACTCCCGGATACTGTAGGAATTCTTTGGGTGTACCAAACGTCACAACGTAACTGGGTGGCTATAAAGGTGCACTACAGGTATCTCCGAAAGTGTCTGTTGGGTTGGCACGAATCGAGACTGGGATTTGTCACTCCGTATGACGGAGAGGTATCTATGGGCCCACTCAGTAATGCATCATCATAATGAGCTCAATGTGACCAAGTGGTTGGTCACGGGATCATGCATTACGGTACGAGTAAAGTGACTTGTCGATAACGAGATTGAACGAGGTATTGGGATACCGATGATCGAATCTCGGGCAAGTAACATACCGATAGACAAAGGGAATTGTATACGGGATTGATTGAATCCTCAACATCATGGTTCATCCGATGAGATCATCGAGGAGCATGTGGGAGCCAACATGGGTATCCAGATCCCGCTGTTGGTTATTGACCGGAGAGTTATCTCGGTCATGTCTGCGTGTCTCCCGAACCCGTAGGGTCTACACACTTAAGGTTCGGTGACGCTAGGGTTGTAGAGATATTAGTATGCGGTAACCCGAAAGTTGTTCGGAGTCCCGGATGAGATCCCGGACATCACGAGGAGTTCCGGAATGGTCCGGAGGTAAAGATTTGTATATAGGAAGTCCAGTTTCGGCCATCGAGAAAGTTTCGGGGGTCACCGGTATTGTACCGGGACCACTGGAAGGGTCCCGGGGGTCCACCGGGTGGGGCCACCTATCCCGGAGGGCCCCATGGGCTGAAGTGGGAAGGGAACCAGCCCCTGGTGGGCTGGTGCGCCCCCCATGGGCCTCCCCCTGCGCCTAGGGTTGGAAACCCTGGGGGTGGGGGGCGCCCCACCTGACTTGGGGGGCAAGTTTCCCCCCTTGGCCGCCGCCCCCCCTTGAGATTGGATCTCTAGGGCCGGCGCTCCCCACAGGGCTGTTGGGGAACGTAGTAATTTCAAAAAAATTCCTACGCACATGCAAGATCATGGTGATGCATAGCAACGAGAGGGGAGAGTGTTGTCCACGTACCCTCGTAGACCGACAGCGGAAGCGTTATCACAACGCGGTTGATGTAGTCGTACGTCTTCACAATCCGACCGATCAAGTACTCAACGTACGGCACCTCCGAGTTCTACACACGTTCAGCTCGATGACGTCCCTCGAACTCCGATCCAGCCGAGTGTTGAGGGAGAGTTTCGTCAGCACGACGGCGTGGTGACGATGATGATGTTCCACCGACGCAGGGCTTCGCCTAAGCTCCGCAACAGTATTATCGAGATGTAATATGGTGGAGGGGGGCACCGCACACGGCTAAGAGATCTCAAGGATCAATTGTTGTGTCTCTGGGGTGCCCCCCTGCCCCCGTATATAAAGGAGCAAGGGAGGAGGAGGCCAGCCCTAGGAGGGGGCGCACCAAGTGTGGAGTCCTACTAGGACTCCCTAGTCCTAGTAGGATTCCACCTCCCATATGGAATAGGAAAAGAGGAAGGGAAAAAGAGAAGGAAGGAAGGGGGCGCCCCCTTTCCCTAGTCCAATTCGGACCAGACCAAGGGGAGGGGTGCGGCCACCCTTGAGGCCCTTTTCCTTCTTTCCCGTATGGCCCAATAAGGCCCAATACGTATTCCCGTAACTCTCCGGTAATCCGAAAAATACCCGAATCACTCGGAACCTTTCCGAAGTCCGAATATAGTCGTCCAATATATCGATCTTTACGTCTCGACCATTTCGAGACTCCTCGTCATGTCCCCGATCTCATCCGGGACTCCGAACTCCTTCGGTACATCAACATACATAAACTCATAATAAAACTGTCATCGTAACTTTAAGCGTGCGGACCCTACGGGTTCGAGAACTATGTAGACATGACCGAGACACGTCTCCGGTCAATAACCAATAGCGGGACCTGGATGCCCATATTGGCTCCCACATATTCTACGAAGATCTTTATCGGTCAGACCGCATAACAACATACGTTGTTCCTTTTGTCACCGGTATGTTACTTGCCCGAGATTTGATCGTCGGTATCTCGATACCTAGTTCAATCTCGTTACCGGCAAGTCTCTTTACTCGTTCCGTAACACATCATCCCGCAACTAACTCATTAGTCACAATGCTTGCAAGGCTTATAGTGATGTGCATTACCGAGTGGGCCCAGAGATACCTCTCCGACAATTGGAGTGACAAATCCTAATCTCGAAATACGCCAACCCAACAAGTACCTTTGGAGACACCTGTAGAGCACCTTTATAATCACCCATTTACGTTGTGACGTTTGGTAGCACACAAAGTGTTCCTCCGGTAAACGGGAGTTGCATAATCTCATAGTCATAGGAACATGTATAAGTCATGAAGAAAGCAATAGCAACATACTAAACGATCGAGTGCTAAGCTAACGGAATGGGTCAAGTCAATCACGTCATTCTCCTAATGAGGTGATCTCTTTAATCAAATGACAACTTATGTCTATGGCTAGGAAACATAACCATCTTTGATTAATGAGCTAGTCAAGTAGAGGCATACTAGTGACACTCTGTTTGTCTATGTATTCACACATGTATTATGTTTCCTGGTTAATACAATTCTAGCATGAATAATAAACATTTATCATGATATAAGGAAATATATAATACTTTATTATTGCCTCTAGGGCATATTTCCTTCAGTCTCCCATTTGCACTAGAGTCAATAATCTAGTTCACATCGCCATGTGATTAACACCCATAGTTCACATCTCTATGTGATCAACACTCAAAGGGTTTACTAGAGTCAATAATCTAGTTCACATCGCTATGTGATTAACACCCAAAAAGTACTAAGGTGTGATCATGTGAGATAATTTTAGTCAACGGGTCTGTCACATTCAGATCCGTAAGTATTTTGCAAATATCTATGTCTACAATGCTTTGCACGGAGCTACTCTAGCTAATTGCTCCCACTTTCAATATGTATCTAGACCGAGACTTAGAGTCATCTAGATTTAGTGTCAAAACTTGCATCGACGTAACCCTTTACGACGAACCTTTTGTCACTTCCATAATCGAGAAACATATCCTTTATTCCACTAAGGATAATTTTGACCGCTGTCCAGTGATCTACTCCTAGATCACTATTGTACTCCCTTGCCAAAATCAGTGTCGGGTATACAATAGATCTGGTACACAGCATGGCATACTTTATAGAACCTATGTCCAAGGCATAGGGAATGACTTTCATTCTCTTTCTATCTTTTGCCGTGGTCGGGCTTTGAGTCTTTACTCAATTTCACACCTTGTAACACAGGCAAGAACTCTTTCTTTGACTGTTCTATTTTGAACTACTTCAAAATCTTGTTAAGATGTGTACTCATCGAAAAACTTATCAAGCGTCTTCATCTATCTCTATAGATCTTGATGCTCAATATGTAAGCAGCTTCACCGAGGTCTTTCTTTGAAAAACTCCTTTAAAACACTCCTTTATGCTTTGCAGAATAATCCTACATTATTTCCGATCAACAATATGTCATTCACATATACTTATCAGAAATGCTGTAGTGCTCCCACTCACTTTCTTGTAAATACAGGCTTCACCGCAAGTCTATATAAAACTATATCCTTTGATCAACTTATCAAAGCGTATATTCCAACTCCGAGATGCTTGCACCAGTCCACAGATGGATCGCTGGAGCTTGCATATTTTGTTAGCACCTTTAGGATTGACAAAACCTCCTGGTTGCATCATATACAACTCTTCTTTAATAAATCCATTAAGGAATGTAGTTTTGTTTATCCATTTGCCATATTTCATAAAATGCGGCAATTGCTAACATGATTCAGACAGACTTAAGCATAGATACGAGTGAGAAACTCTCATCGTAGTCAACACCTTGAACTTGTCGAAAAACCTTTTTGCGACAATTCTACCTTTGTAGATAGTAACACTACTATCAGCGTCCGTCTTCCTCTTGGCGATCCATTTATTCTCAATTGGTTGCCGATCATCGGGCAAGTCAACCAAAGTCCACACTTTGTTCTCATACATGGATCTCATCTCAGATTTCATGGCCTCAAGCCATTTCGCGGAATCTGGGCTCACCATCGCTTCTTCATAGTTCGTAGGTTCGTTATGGTCTAGTAACATAACCTCCAGAACAGGATTACCGTACCACTCTGGTGCGGATCTTACTCTGGTTTACCTACGAGGTTTGGTAGTAACTTGATCTAAAGTTACATGATCATCATCATTAACTTCCTCACTAATTGGTGTAGGAGTCACAGGAACAGATTTCTGTGGTGAACTACTTTCCAATAATGGAGCAGGTACAGTTACCTCATCAAGTTCTACTTTCCTCCCACTCACTTCTTTCGAGAGAAACTCCTTCTCTAGAAAGGATCCATTCTTAGCAACGAATGTCTTGCCTTCGGATCTGTGATAGAAGGTGTACCCAACCGTCTCCTTTGGGTATCCTATGAAGACACATTTCTCCGATTTGGGTTTGAGCTTATCAGGATAAAACTTTTTCACATAAGCATCGCAACCCCAAAATTTTAAGAAACGACAACTTTGGTTTCTTGCTAAACCTCAGTTCATAAGGCGTCGTCTCAACGGATTTTGATGGTGCCCTATTTAACGTGAATGCAGCTGTCTCTAATGCATAACCCCCAAAACGATTAGTGGTAAATTGGTAAGAGACATCATAGATTGCACTATATCCAATAAAGTACGGTTATGACGTTCAGACACACCATTATGCTATGGTGTTCCAGGTGGCATGAATTTGTGAAACTATTCCACATTGTTTTAACTGAAGGCCAAACTCGTAACTTAAATACTCTTCTCCACGATCAGATCGTAGAAACTTTATTTTCTTGTTACGATGATTTTCTGCTTCACTCTGAAATTATATGAACTTTTCAAATGTTTCAGACTCTTGTTTCATTAAGTAGATATACCCATATCTGCTCAAATCATCTGTGAAGGTCAGAAAATAATGATACCTGCTACGAGCCTCAGTATTCATCGGACCACATACATCTGTATGTATGATTTCCAACAAATCTGTTGCTCTCTCCATAGTTCCGGAGAACGGCGTTTTAGTCATCTTGCCCATGAGGCACGGTTCGCAAGCATCAAGTGATTCATAATCAAGTGATTCCAAAATCCCATCAGTATGGAGTTTCTTCATGCGCTTTACACCAATATGACCTAAACGGCAGTGCCACAAATAAGTTGCACTATCATTATTAACTTTGCATCTTTTGGCTTCAATATTATGAATATGTGTATCACTACGATCGAGATCCAACAAACCATTTTCGTTGGTGTGTATGACCATAGAAGGTTTTATTCATGTAAACAGAACAACAATTGTTCTCTAATTTAAATGAATAACCGTATTGCAATAAACATGATCAAATCATATTCATGCTCAACGCAAACACCAAATAACACTTATTAAGTTTCAACACTAATCCCGAAAGTACAGGGAGTGTGCGATGATGATCATCTCAATCTTGGAACTACTTCCAACACACATCGTCACCTCGCCTTTTACTAGTCTCTGTTTATTCTGCAACTCCCGTTTCGAGTTACTACTCTTTAGCAACTGAACCAGTATCAAATACTGAGGGTTTGCTATAAACACTAGTAAGTACACATCAATAACATGTATATCCAATATACCTTTGTTCACTTTGCCATCCTTCTTATCCACCAAATAGCTGGGGTAGTTCCGCTTCCAGTGACCAGTCCCTTTGCAGTAGAAGCACTTAGTCTCAGGCTTAGGTACAGACTTGGGCTTCTTCACTTGAGTAGCAACTTGCTTGCCGTTCTTTTTGAAGTTCCCCGTCTTCCCTTTGCCCTTTTCTTGAAACTAGTGGTCTCGTCAACCATCAACACTTGATGTTTTTCTTGATTTCTACCTTCGTCGATTTCAGCATCATGAAGAGCTCGGGAATTACTTTCGTCATCCCTTGCATACTATAGTTCATCACGAAGTTCTACTAACTTGGTGATGGTGACTAGAGAATTCTGTCAATCACTATTTTATCTGGAAGATAAACTCCCACTTGATTCAAGCGATTGTAGTACCCAGACAATCTGAGCACATGCTCACTAGTTGAGCGATTCTCCTCCATCTTTTAGCTATAGAACTTGTTGGAGACTTCATATCTCTCAACTCGGCTATTTGCTTGAAATATTAACTTCAACTCCTGGAACATCTCATATGGTCCATGACGTTCAAAACGTCTTTGAAGTCCCGATTCTAAGCCGTTAAGCATGGTGCACTAAACTATCAAGTAGTCATCATATTGAGCTAGCCAAACATTCATAACATCTGCATCTGCTCCTGCAATAGGTCTGTCACCTAGCGGTGCATCAAGGACATAATTTTTCTGTGCAGCAATGAGGATAATCCTCAGATCACGGATCCAATCCGCATCTTTGCTACTAACATCTTTCAACATAATTTTCTCTAGGAACATATCAAAAATAAAACAGGGAAGCAACAACGCGAGCTATTGATCTACAACATAATTTGCAAAATACTATCAGGACTAAGTTCATGATAAATTTAAGTTCAATTAATCATATTACTTAAGAACTCCCACTTAGATAGACATCCCTCTAATCCTCTAAGTGATCACGTGATCCATATCAACTAAACCATGTCCGATCATCACGTGAGATGGAGTAGTTTCAATGGTGAACATCACTATGTTGATCATATCTACTATATGATTCACGCTCGACCTTTCGGTCTCCGTGTTCCGAAGCCATATCTGTTATATGCTAGGCTCGTCAAGTTTAACCTGAGTATTCCGCGTGTGCAACTGTTTTGCACCCGTTGTATTTGAACGTAGAGCCTATCACACCTGATCATCACGTGGTGTCTCAGCACGAAGAACTTTCGCAACGGTGCATACTCAGGGAGAACACTTATACTTTGATAATTTAGTGAAGGATCATCTTATAATGCTACCGACAAACAAAGCAAGATAAGATGCATAAAGGATTAACATCACATGCAATCAATATAAGTGATATGATATGGCCATCATCATCTTGTGCTTGTGATCTCCATCTCCGAAGCACCATGCTTGTGATCTCCATCTCCGAAGCACCGCCATGATCACCATCGTCACCGGCGCGACACCTTGATCTCCATCGTAGCATCGTTGTCGTCTCGCTAACTTCTTGCTTTTACGACTATCGCTACCGCTTAGTGATAAAGTAAAACTATTACATGGCGATTGCATCTCATACAATAAAGCGACAACCATATGGCTCCTGCCAGTTGCCGATAACTCGGTTACAAAACATGATCATCTCATACAACACATTATATCACATCATGTCTTGACCATATCACATCACAACATGCCCTGCAAAAACAAGTTAGACGTCCTCTACTTTGTTGTTGCATGTTTTACGTGGCTGCTACGGGCTTAGCAAGAACCGTTCTTACCTACGTATCAAAACCACAACGATAGTTTGTCAAGTTGGTGTTGTTTTAACCTTCACAAGGACCGGGCGTAGCCACACTCGGTTCAACTAAAGTGAGAGAGACAGACACCCGCCGGTCACCTTTAAGCAACGAGTGCTCGCAACGGTGAAACCAGTCTCGCGTAAGCGTACGCGTAATGTCGGTCCGGGCCGCTTCATCTCACAATACCGCTGAACCAAAGTATGACATGCTGGTAAGCAGTATGACTTATATCGCCCACAACTCACTTGTGTTCTACTCGTGCATAGCATCAACGCAGGCTCGGATGCCACTGTTGGGGAACGTAGTAATTTCAAAAAATTTCCTACGCACACGCAAGATCATGGTGATGCATAGCAACGAGAGGGGAGAGTGTTGTCCACGTACCCTCGTGGACCGACAGCGGAAGCGTTATCACAACGCGGTTGATGTAGTCGTACGTCTTCACGATCCGACCGATCAAGTACCCGAACGTACGGCACCTCCGAGTTCTACACACGTTCAGCTCGATGACGTCCCTCGAACTCCGATCCAGCCGAGTGTTGAGGGAGAGTTTCGTCAGCACGACGGCGTGGTGACGATGATGATGTTCCACCGACGCAGGGCTTCACCTAAGCTCCGCAACGGTATTATCGAGATGTAATATGGTGGAGGGGGGCACCGCACACGGCTAAGAGATCTCAAGGATCAATTGTTGTGTCTCTGGGGTGCCCCCCTGCCCCCGTATATAAAGGAGTAAGGGAGGAGGAGGCCGGCCCTAGGAGGGGGCGCACCAAGTGTGGAATCCTACTAGGACTCCCTAGTCCTAGTAGGATTCCACCTCCCATATGGAATAGGAAAAGAGGAAGGGAAAAAGAGAAGGAAGGAAGGGGGCGCCCCCTTTCCTAGTCCAATTCGGACCAGACCAAGGGGAGGGGTGCGGCCACCCTTGAGGCCCTTTTCCTTCTTTCCCGTATGGCCCAATAAGGCCCAATACGTATTCCCGTAACTCTCCGGTACTCCGAAAAATACCCAAATCACTCGGAACCTTTCCGAAGTCCGAATATAGTCGTCCAATATATCGATCTTTACGTCTCGACCATTTCGAGACTCCTCGTCATGTCCCCGATCTCATCCGGGACTCCGAACTCCTTCGGTACATCAACATACATAAACTCATAATAAAACTGTCATCGTAACTTTAAGCGTGCGGACCCTACGGGTTCGAGAACTATGTAGATATGACCGAGACACGTCTCCGGTCAATAACCAATAGCGGGACCTGGATGCCCATATTGGCTCCCACATATTCTACGAAGATCTTTGTCGGTCAGACCGCATAACAACATACGTCGTTCCTTTTGTCACCGGTATGTTACTTGCCCGAGATTTGATCGTCGGTATCTCGATACCTAGTTCAATCTCGTTACCGGCAAGTCTCTTTACTCGTTCCGTAACACATCATCCCGCAACTAACTCATTAGTCACAATGCTTGCAAGGCTTATAGTGATGTGCATTACCGAGTGGGCCCAAAGATACCTCTCCGACAATTGGAGTGACAAATCCTAATCTCGAAATACGCCAACCCAACAAGTACCTTTGGAGACACCTGTAGAGCACCTTTATAATCACCCATTTACATATGACGTTTGGTAGCACACAAAGTGTTCCTCCGGTAAACGGGAGTTGCATAATCTCATAGTCATAGGAACATGTATAAGTCATGAAGAAAGCAATAGCAACATACTAAACGATCGAGAGCTAAGCTAACAAAATGGGTCAAGTCAATCACGTCATTCTCCTAATGAGGTGATCTCGTTAATCAAATGACAACTTATGTCTATGGCTAGTAAACATAACCATCTTTGATTAATGAGCTGGTCAAGTAGAGGCATAATAGTGACACTCTGTTTGTCTATGTATTCACACATGTATTATGTTTCCTGGTTAATACAATTCTAGCATGAATAATAAACATTTATCATGATATAAGGAAATATATAATACTTTATTATTGCCTCTAGGGCATATTTCCTTCAAGGGCCCCTATATAAAGAGGGGGGAGGGAGGGCTGCGCAACCAAGCCCCTGGCGCCTCCCTCTCCCCCCGTAACACCTCTCCCTCTCGCTGAGCTTGGCGAAGCCCTGCCGAGATCCCCGCTGCTTCCACCACCACGCCGTCGTGCTGCTGGATCTCCATCAACCTCTCCTTTCCCCTTGCTGGATCAAGAAGGAGGAGACGTCTCTCCCAACCATACGTGTGTTGAACGCGGAGGTGTCGTCCGTTCGGCGCTAGGATCATCAGTGATTTGGATCACGACGAGTACGACTCCATCAACCCTGTTTTCTTGTAACGCTTCCGCTTAGCGATCTTCAAGGGTATGAAGATGCACTCCCTCTCTCTCGTTGCTAGCATCTCCTAGATTGATCTTGGTGACACGTAGGAAAATTTTGAATTATTGCTACGTTCCCCAACAAACACCCCCTTTCGAGCATCTTCTATTGCGTCAAGTAACTTTTGTTCTGCTCCGTTTAGACTTGTCTTCTTCGAAACCAGGCCTGTCTTCGGGTCCAACGCCCCGCCATGCACATAGAACCAAGTTCTGCACCTGGGGGGCCAGCTCCTAGTAACCGGAGTGACCCCTGCATCCTCCATCTCTTGCTCAGACTTATCCCACTTAGGCATTGCCACCGCGTAGCCACCTGGACCCAGCCTATGGAACTGCGTCTTTTTTGCGGCATTGGCCTTGTTTTTTCTTGACCGTTCCTTAGATAATTCTGATTCCTTGAATTTCACGAAAGCGGGCCAGTGTTCTCTTTGCTTCTCCAGTGTTCCCTTGAATTCTGGAGTCTTCCTTTCTGCAGCGAGGTAGTTGGCCCATACAGTTTTCTTGTGGGTGTTGAATGCAATTGCCATCTTCTTAAGAGCAGCGTCCTTGAATTTTTGCACATCTGCATCAGTGAAATAATCTAGTAGGGTGAAATGTTCCATCAGAGATTCCCAAAGCTTTTTTTTTGCTCTGTCGTCGACCCAAGTAACATCTGGGCGTTTAGTTTTTGGCTCTTTCCATTCTTGAATGGAGATCGGGAGTTGGTCCTTCACAAGAACTCCGCACTGACGAACGAACTTGCTCGCAATGTTCTTAGGCGTGAGGGGTTCGCCACTAGCTCTGATGGAATCGATGTTGTGCTTTACACCCTCCTTCAACTTTTTGCTCGGGCCGCGCTTTGTCCTGCTGTCTGTAGAAGCAGATTTGCTCGATCCGGAGGGCTGAAAGAAGAAAGATCGATTCGTTAATATATCTTCAAATAAAAAAACATGTGATGATCACTAGATGCCTGCTTATATAAATATACCTCGCCGGTAGTCTTTGTTATTTCAAGATCAACATTGTATTCGTCATCATAATCATTGTCTGCGTCATCATTATCATAATCATAGTTCATGACTTCATCAGCTCGGTCGTCGAGATCGAATATCTTATCATCACCCTCCCCGGTATTGTTCAGATATTGGGAGCCGTCATTTGCTTCATTCAGATCATCTGGCCATCTAGGGCTGCGTATGATCTCGAACAGGGCCTCTTCTCCCTCTCTGCCGGTATTGTCCGCCATAGCTTTTATTTAACTAATACAGAAGAAATATAAAACAATTTAATATTCAAATTACAATGCATGGATGCAATCAATAAGGAAAAACTGAATCATATAGTACATAATATGCATCGTCTCGAATAATATATAATCTCGAATACATCGTCTCGAATAATATATAATCTTGAATACATTGTCTCGAATAATATATAATCTCGAATACATCATCTCAAATAATATATAATCTCGAATACATCACTGGCTAGGTAGCTAATAAAGATCGAATACTATAGAAGAATCTAGGCCACTCGTGGTTCCTGGGGCGCGGGCGGTGGACACCCAAAGACAACCATCACAGGATCATATCTCCGGTCATCTGCCCAAAGAACCTGCCAGGTATTGGAGAACCTGACGTCCATAGCAGCCATGTAGCGATGGACGTGCTCGTCCTCCTCCCTGACACGACGACGCACCACCGCCGGCGGGGCCGGCTCCCTCTGCACCGAATGTGGCCCACGCGAACGCCACCAAAGGAGATCAGGCTCGACGACGGGACCCGAGGCCGGGTTCCTCACCAACCGTCGCGCCCCTCCAGGTAGCACCTCCCAGTGCCAGCCCGGCGGAGCCCAATCTCGGACATGGGTCCTCTAAAGCAGGAGTCGACGCGAACGGGTCGACGGCGAGGATGCGGGCCGGGCATCGTCGACAACAAATACTATATGCCGCAAAAGTAAAGTAACATTTTTTAAATGATTGGATTGTGATTTCTTATATGCAAATTCTAAATTTTATAACTAAAAATATAATAAACTAAAAAAACATCGACCATATCTAAAACTAACATTTCTAACATTTCTATAACTAAAATTGTATAACTAATTTTTCTGTAACATTTCTATATAACAAACATTTCTATAACATTAATACCGAAAAAACTAACATTTCTATATATAACTAACATTTCTATAACATTAATACAGAAAAAACTGAAAAAACTAAAAACTAAAAACTAAAAACAGAAAAACTAAAAACTAAAAACAGAACAAAAATTGTGTATGTGTGTGTGTATGGTGTGTGTGTGTGTATGTGTGTGTGTATGTGTTGTGTGTGCAGGCGACGGCGACGGCGGCGCGCGCGGCGGCTTCGATTGGAGGGAGAGGAGAGGGGGGATAGAGGCTCACAGCGCGGGCGAGGTCGAGGCGACGGCGACGGCAACGCGGGCCGGTGCGGGGACAGGGACGCGGGCCGGTGCGGGGATGGGGACGGGCCAGCGACGCGGACGGCGCAACGAGGACGGGGGCGGCGCGGAGTCGACGGGGACGGTGCGACGGCGGCGGCGACGATGGAGCGGGATGGGGCGGCGGCGATGAAGCAGAGAGAAGTGGGAGGAAACTGACGAAATTTTCGTAAGTGTTTCTTATATAGGATGGCCTTTAGTACCGGTTGGAACCACCAACCGGTACTAAAGGTCGATTTTGGCCAGGCCAAGCGGCGGGAAGCGCCCACCTTTAGTATCGGGTGGTGGCACCAACCGGTACTAAAGGCCCACCCTTTAGTACCGGTTGGTGCCACCACCCGGTACTAAAGGGTGTGCGCTGCCAGGCGAGGGGCGCAGAAGTTTAGTCCCACCTCGCTAGTTGAGGAGCGCCAGGACCAGTTTATAATCCCCGACGCGGGCACTGCATTGAGCTCCTCTCAATAGCAGGCCTTCTGGGCCTACCTCTCCTACTCTGCCTGTGGGCCTACTGGGCTTGCGGGCCTGCATCCTGGCCCAACTATAGGTTGGGTTTCTAGTCGTATGCAGGCCGCTCTGGCCCAGTAGGTGGGCTTTTTATTTTCTTATTTTTTTTGCTTTATTTATTTTTGGTTTATTTATATTTGAGTTGTTTTTTGCTGTATTTAGAGTTTCTTTGGGAATATTTTTGCTTTAGGTACAAAAAATTACAAACTTTCTGTTAGTGCCGGTAATTACAAATTTGAATAGTTTACATTTTGAATTATTTGAAATTTGTGTGAATCACTAGTTTGTGAATAACTTAACTTTGAAAATAGATTTTCAGTGATTATTTTTTCTTATGTTTAATATTAGTGTGTTTTATCATTATATTCAATTTGGTAATGCTTAGGTTATTTAAAAAATGAAATCCCTTTGTAACGGATGAGTTTTCGTCCGGAACCCTGATACTTCGAAAGAGATTGTCCATTTTATACACGAAGTGCATCCAGTTTTTGCGGTAACCTTCTCTACTTTTTTGCACATGCTATGTGGGTGAAATTATGAAACCATGCCAACTTTCAACTTTTTCTGAGTTCATTTGAACTGCTTTTCAATTTCAGGGTCATTTAGCTGAAAAAATCAGTAAATGCATGAAAAAATATGTTTGCACATAAAATTTCTTCGCATTTCAAATGCCAAAACGCATAACTACCCTAACTATTACAGAGATTCCCTCCTGGGTGTGAAACACAGAAGAAAGTGATGATAGTGAAGCCGATCACATCCCAGATCTTTGGCTAGCCGTTGGAACCGGCACTAATGCACACATTAGTGCCGGCTCAAAAGCAAACCGGCACTAATGTGCTTGACATTAGACCCTTTTTCTACTAGTGAAAGAACGTCGCAAATTCAGTGTAACTCCCGGAGCGAACATAATCTTCCAGCGATACTGTCTTCAGACAAATGTCGTGATGTTTGAGAAACTGCCAGTGCTTAAGACGCCATTTTTTCACCATGACAAAGCAACGATCCCTAAAATGTAAATGATAGGTTGAAAATACTTAGCGTATATAAAAACAGATACAACCATCGAAAAACAACAAGTTAGACATACACTTGTCCATATATGGATGTATCCAACAATAAATCATGTGTAGATACGGGTGCATCAATTCCAGTCAAAATTAAGACAAGCATTTTGAAATGGAACAAGTACTACAGTATGCACATATCTGAAGATCATCACCTGGACAAACAAGTTCTCCGGTTTTGGAAAGCATTGCAGCAATTCAACGACGATGTCCACCTTATAATAATAAATGCAGATAAGCAAGGTCTTGACAGATTGACGCATTGTTGTTAGACTGACTGCCTTCAAACCCTTGATGAAAATTAACAGAAGATGGATCACAAAACTAATAGAATAAAGGTTGGATGAAATAAAACTTGTTTCCTCACAAACAAAGTGAAGCTGGAAATATCATGAAAACTCAATACCCCAAGACACGTGAGACGACATGGATACGGTTCAGACGCAGAGACACCGGTTACCTCCAAGTCCTGACCCTGCATGAAGAATAGAACATAGAACATCAAATTAATAGAACAAACATCGGAACAAGTGCAGCTTTGTTCCAGTATGAAGGAAGTCAGTACCTCAAGACACGTCGAGGGAGAAACGAACATGAATTCACCCAACAACTCAAGTTTAGGTGCAGGGACAACGGTTATCGAACAGTCGTCGACCAGACAATCAACCTCGAAGCGAAGGGGCATCCTCAATAATGAGTTCTCCGTGTGGACAACAAATGCCAATGCTTACAAGGTTAGACAAGTTTATTGTGACGCGACGACCTCCTCTATTGCAAACAAGCAGGAGAGACTCAAGTGCAGGGCAACTAGAGTGGATTATGCTTTGCAGCGAGGCGTCTGATATATCAACCTCCACAAGCGAGAGTCTTTTCACCAGTGGTAGCTTAAGCGTCCCTACGTAATTGTCTGGTATTTGGCAAAGAGCAAAGCCGAGGGTGTGGAGAGAGGAGGAAAACTGAAACACGGACTCCGGTGCCGAGGGCGTAGTTGAAGTGCATAGATCCAGTAGTGTCACCTCTTGTGTCAGAAATAATGGGAAGAGGTAGTAGAACTCAAAAACCTGGATATTGTTCAGCTTCCAGGATCGGAGCCAGGCATCAACGGTGGAGGAAACCTGTGCCTCTAATATTTTTCTCCATCGAGTAAAAATACATAAACAAGCAAAAGGCGTTCTTATTTAAATTTGTTTTGTTTCTATAACTGCAGCAAATTAACTTACAAGCCGTTCTTATAACCACAGCACGAGAAAATAAACAATCGACACCCGCCCGCCCTCCCCACCGATCGCTTGCTATTTCATAGCTCCATGTGCGGCCTTGTTTTTGAATGTTCAGCGATCCATTCTTCCTTCTCCACCCTTGTGCAACCCCACCCTTGTGCATAGCTATTCAACCTATTTACCTGTAAAATTAATATACATACATAAAAACAAAGCGAAAGATTGCGGTCATCACTATTTTTTGCTTACGTCCTGTTTAAGCTGCATTATTACCTTTTAATTTTTCTATTCGTACTGTTCTCCGGTACCAAAAAGTCTCCACTCAGACCTTTCCTTTCTGGAAATGGACTACGCAGATTCCGTGCCTTGTCCCGGGCTTCCCTGCACGCATTCTGTGTGCCTGGCTTGTGTGATGTTCGATTCTGGCGTAGATGCAGACTTTGGTAAATGCTCCCTGTTGTCAGTGGGGTCGTTGGAGTTGCTGCCGTCTGACGTCTTCCTCCTGGGCTTGGAGTGCATTGTCCTGAGCCGTTTGATGTCCTCAATGGTGTTGTCGGTGTTGTCGGCCATTTCATTGACCTGGCCCTCTTCTCCTGCTGTGATTTCCTCTTCTCCTCTTCAATCTTCATCCTCTCCTGGACTTCTGGGTTATCCGGGCAGTTTGTTTTCCTGTGACTCTTTACTCGACAACGGCCGCACTTGGATGCGGCTCTGTTGCCTTTTCCTTTCTTCTCAGAACCAGCTTTCATTTGATCTCCTTTTTGCATGCCCTTTGAGCCACTCATGGGAGGGTTCTTGAGAGTTTTGGCAAGAATTCATGTGTCTGGTTCCTCAGCAAGTGCCGCCATGACTTTTATTTTCATATCTACCGTACACTCACGCAGCACACTGAATGCCTTCTCTTTTCTGCAAGCATTTGAACAGATATCCGACAACTCAGCGTAAGCGAGGCCGAATCTCATAGTTTCATAGTCTTGTGTGGTCATGCTATCACCTTGACTTGTAGATAGAACTTTCAGACTCTCTGATAGATTCCTGGTCCATCTGGGGATGATGAAGGATTTTGGAAGTTGATCGATCATGCCTGTTTGATCCATCACCTTAAGCACATGGCAGCACTGAATGCCATCCCTACTCATTTTCTTGCAGATGCAACTGTATATTTCTTTTTGCTCATCCACATCTACCCTGAACTCAGACCTGCCAAATTCCTCGCCCGGATATGGTTTCCACACTTTTTCTTCAGGCTCAGTAATCTTTTTAAAAAAATACGGCCTCCCCTTTGCAAGGTCAGAGCACTTGAAGTAAGTCCGGTTTCGTAGCTCTAGCTGGAATTTCCTGAAAATTTCATCTGTGTATACTTCACTTGCTTGTCTTTCAATCGAAGAACCTGTCTCTAGTGATGGCGCCTTCTCTTCGGTTTGGTGTATTTTCTTGTCAAGCGTAGCGAGGCAATTTTGCTGAATCAAGTGATACGCATGAACAAACCTTTTTATAGTGTCCTTGTGGTCGACGTAATTCTTCCACATCGAATTCGTGCTCTCACTGCGAGTGGTGGTTGACGAGAAAGGATAGAAGCAGTCCTTGAAGTAGGCCGGCACCCAGAAATTTCGGAGTTCCCATAGCGTGTTCAGGTGTTTGTTGACTTCCGCCTTGTGCACAGAAATTGCGGCTTTCCAGGCACGCTCAAACTCGTCTTGATCTAGTGAGTTTTTGACGATTCGAAATAAAACATCAGGCATCCCTGGGTGCTGCACAAACACTGTTGCGTTATTTTCCTTCATGTTCTTCCTAATATGCCACCAGCAGAACCTGTGCCTCGTTCTCGGAAGAGCTTCCTTTATTGCAGTCTTCATCGCCTGGTCCTGGTATGTTATTATGTATTTCGGCTCTTTACCTCCCATTGCCTCGACAAACGTGCTTAGGAGCCACTTGAATGACCCTATTTTCTCATCCTTCAAAAGGCCTAGTCCAAACAGGACGGTCGACCCATGGTTGTCGACACCTATAATTGGTGCAAATGGCAAGCCATATATATTCGTAGAGAATGTCGTGTCAAAAGACACGAAATCTCCATATAGCCCATAATTCATCTTGCACAAGGAGTCTGTCCAGAACAGGCTGCGCACTACATTGTTCTCTGTCTCTTCCACATGGTGGAATCCCAGCCTCCGCCTCAGCATATCGGCAAACAGTTTCATGGTGTCCTCCATATCAGTGCCACGCTCTCTAGCCCTGTCCCGGCATGCAATGTTGCTTATGTCAATCGTGTCGAACATAATTTCTCGCCTCGGTTTTCCCATGGCAGTAAAAATATGCATAACCTTCCTTGGTTCTAACCTCGCCTTCTACAGCACTTGTATAAAGAATTTCTCCTGAGGTGTCATTGTCTTATAGCATCTCATGAACTTCAGCATCCAATCGGATGGGTGAAGTTCGTGGTTGTGCTCTAGGCGCACGTTCTTCAGATACCATTTCCTCCTATCTACATCCCTCTTGGCTGTTATTTGGACTGGGCAGCTTGTCCGGATCAAGCAATTGCTCCTTCTCTCCTTAACATGTCTCTCAGCTGTTTTATTCCGCCCTTCCTTGGTGCACTGAAACACCTGCTTGTCAAGCTGCTGATTATATGTCGATCTTCTGCTCATTGATCGCTTGGCAGCAAAGCCAACCTTTCTTGCATATCTGCAGAAAAAGAAAAAGCACTCATCCAATGATCCGAATACCATACCACCCTCTGGTTCGAGCGCTTCGGTGACCTCCTGAATCGTGGGTATATGCCTTCTTTGAACATGTCGTCCATTTCTTTCTCTACAATGATCGGCGGCGCCATGATGATTTTGTCTACCGTGTCTTCGTTCGTCTGATCGCATTCACTTCTGACGACATCAGTTTCATCGCCAGCCACAGGTCCACTTACAACGGAGCTGCTGCTGCTCTGTTGTTTGTCACACGCAGCAGTGTCATTTCTGCATGGCACGGTGAAATCCATAAATGAGTCTGCCTCTCCACTGTCGCATTGTGCAATGCTGCTCCATGTTTCTCCGGCACTCGTGCAACCAAGGGACTGTGCTGCTTCTACCATGCAATATGTGTTGGTGCTGTACGCTACTTGCTGCTGTGAACATTACCTTCCCTTCGAAATGGATGGAGAACTATGATATTTCTTTGCCTCATCTGTTATCCCCTCCGCCAAATCCTGAACACATTGCACGAAACAGAATTATATATCCAGAGCAGCATATGCATTTTTTTATTTCTAAACAAAAGATTTATATGACTCATCAGGGCTCATCTGGTATACCAAAACCAGACCCGTGCCTCTTCACCAAGTATAAGCGTTACACCAGAGGCACTGTTCATATTACACCCAGCAGCACGAATGTGACCATGCTACACACACCTCTGGACAAAGAGGCACAGATGTGCTTCTGTTTACACCATACAACCGGAGAGGCACAACAACATCCTATACAAAAGAACAACTACACATACAGCCGTACCAGACGGACAGCCGTCCTCCTGTTTTGCACTTTACCCTGTTCTTCCATAAAACTGTTTGTGTGTTGAACTGAAAAAGCATAGTTCCGATGTCACCTTTGTTTTCCCATGCCTCTCTTGTCCAGCAAATCTTGGCGACAACCTCCGTGCATTGGTAATTTCGCTGACGATTCTGAATGCCATCGAAGATCCTTTGGAAGGACCCCTCATGTTGAACGCCACATGTGATCCTTTCAAAGGACCTTACCTATTGTTTCATCGATCTGTGGACTGCCGTGATACTTGCTTCCTTGCTCGTACACCTGCGTGTGCAAGATACTACAATTTAAATATACCAGACAAAAACAAAGAAAGAATTGCTCACAAAAAATATACATTTGCTTTAAATGTTGTTACACGTTCGTATTTGCTGTCACATGTATTGCTTTCTGGTGCTGTTGTACGGTAAAGTTTATTCCTCCTATGTTTGATTTTGTCGTTGGGCTCTTCTTGCTTGTGCAAACCGTACGGAATCCTTGAACACCAATGCTTTTGTTGCCAATGATCCTTCTGCTTGCATCAAAGGAAATTCTGTTACCCTGTACCTCTTCATTATGACCGCCTTCAAACGATGGGCCGTCACAACGCCCGCTCTGCGCCTTTGTGGACATCTGTGTCTTGAAACCAAAAAATAATTAGAGGCACATGCGAGTATTACGAAGAATTAGCACGTAAAACTTCCACGTACGTTCAAAACCAATCCTGATCCCTCCGCAGAGTTCGCTCGTCACTGAAAAATTGTCGGTCTCCTTCATCTCACTCACCGTGGATCTCCTGTTCAGGTAATCCATTGCATCCTCACCATGATTATGCCACCGATTCAACGTTTGAACAAAAAAATTACCGGTGCTAGCAATTCCACGGCCTGCGTACACACCGCATGTGCGCAACACAGTAGGTGGGGCGCGATTTGAATATCGGTTCCGGATCCAATTATCTTCAGCTGGTCCGTGCTCAAACTGTTGCACCGTCTTAATGGCAGAAGGGCTATGGATTTAAAATTAGGACTCAGCTGACCTCACTTTAATCATGCCAACTGCATGCTTGCGCCGTAGTTTTGCTAAGTTGAGTTATATCTCAAGCCATGCAAAACTTAAGCACTCTCATGACCACAGATTATATTAGTTGCCGAGCTCAATGAAACTACAGTCAAAATTCACTATCCTGATCCCTAACATGAGGTCACAGGTCAAATGATTGTATAGGTCCGCAATCTATAGCAGAGATCCAAAGGACTTACGTCCGTTTTTGCAAAGCAGTTACTAACTCAGAGTTAGAATCCGTCTTAGCTAACCAAGCTATTGATGATGGTCTCACATGGACTACTAACAACTGTCTTACATAGCTGACCTGGTAACGATGATGTCTCATGACCTCTTATGTAGAGTTCGATGAGATGGACTCCACCCCACAGCTGTCGGAGACTCAGTCTCAGTCTGTCGATGGCACAGAGATTGTCACCCAATATTTCATGGTTCATGACCAACTAGAACAGAGAGACTAAGGATCGAGTTAAAACATGCAGCGCACAAAAAGCTTGTTGAGGAGTACAGGACAAAGAAGCAGCTCGCTGCCTCGAAGTAGGTGTTTTTTATCATGCATCTCGCGTGTGTCGTTGAAATTTCTTTGGAAATCAATGCCTCTCATTCTAGCTGCATTTTTAATCACGGCTTAAATATTTGTCTCTGTTTTGCTGACTCGGCGTTTATATGTAAGCTTCTCCCAGAAAAGCATGTGGTTCAACAATACATTTGCTAAAGGTCATTTCTTATCTTTGTCCACAGAGCTGTTACAATGGGTGAATATGAAGAAGAGTTCAGCACAAAACTTAGCTTCCAGAAATTCATTACTGTCTGTGAGAAGCTAACAGAACCACAAAAGCAGCTTGTCAGAGATATTGGTTTTGGATACCTTCTAGATCTGTGCTGTCGCGAGCTTCCAAGGTGTTTCGTTCGCTGGCTTGTCCGCTATTTTGATTGCCCTTCCAGGTATTTCATACTGCCTAGTGGATACAGGTTCCTTATCAACTCATACACCGTGCACCGGATCTTAGGAATTCCACTGGGCGGGCAGATTATCCCTAGAAAATGCTCAGAAGCTTTCAGATGTCAGGTTAAGTCTGAAACTCGGTGTGCTGGGCACGCTCCAAACATCAGAGAGTTAACTGATCTCATAACCCGAGAGCTGACAGGAGAAGTGTTTCAACGGGTTTTCGTGATGTTTGCAACGGCGGTATTTCTATGGCCAACGACATACGATTGCGTTAGCCCCGACTACTTAGCCGCTCTAGAAGGACCAGCAAGTAACATACCATCATATGATTGGTCCAATGTTGTCACAGAGAAACTGGTGGCATCACTCCAGACCTTCAAGGACAAAGGATTCGCAGGCGCCCTGTGTGGCTGCCTCCTGATTCCAGTGGTTCGTTCACTAACTTGTACATTTTTTTATACCCACAAGCAGCTACAAGAACATGATTCCTTTTTACCTCTTCCCCACTTGCAGATAACATATTTTGAGTACCTGGATACGAAGATTATGGACATGGAACCTGACACTCCTGCAAGACTTGTCATGTGGGACACAGAGGCCATTAAGAATTATGCCAGCATAGACAGCCTGTCAACAGAGGACAGAATTTTTGGGAAACACACGATGAGTCAACTTTTCATCATTTTCCTTTGGCAAAGTTTTTGACTCAACATAATGACTTAGCTGCCATGTATTGGTTTGACTTGATTGTAATTGTTTCCTTCCGCATGGCAGCTGAAAGACATTAGGCGCATGCCTTTCCAACCACCGCCTGGCTTTCAGGCGCCATTTTTCCAAATGAGACCCAGACTAGAAGCCTACATAGAAGAATTTGTGCCTCAAGAAAAACTTTGTTCCGTAAGTGATTTCCAGCTTCTGCACCTGATTTTATGTTTGAAATGATGTTCCCTAAGTTCTACAAAACAGATACATGTCCTATTGTGTTCATCCAGACAGTTTCCTATAGTACGTTAGCTGTGCTTTTGTGTTAAAACTAGAAGTGCTTCCTATAGGACGTTAGCTGTCCTTTTGTGGTCATCCAGACAGTTTCCTATAGTACGTTAGTTGTGCTTTTGTGTTAAAACTAGAAGTGCTTCCTATAGGAGGTTAGCTGTGCTTTTGTGTTAAAACCAGAAGTGCTTCCTACAGGACGTTAGCCGTGCTTTTGTGTTAAATATAGAAGTGCTTCCTATAGTACGTTAGTTGTGCTTTTGTGTTAAATATAAGTGCTTCCTATAGTACGTTAGCTGTGCTTTTGTGTTAAAACTAGAAGTGCTTCCTATAGGACATTAGCTGTGCTTTTGTGTTAAAACCAGAAGTGCTTCCCATAGTACGTTAGTTGTGCTTTTGTGTTGAAACTAGAAGTGCTTCCTATAGGACGTTAGTTGTGCTTTTGTGTTAAAACCATATGTGCTTCCTACAGGACGTTAGTTGTGCCTTTGTGTTAAATATAGAAGTGCTTCGTATAGTACGTTAGCTGTGCTTTTGTGTTAAATATGAAAGTGCTTCCTATATAGTACGTTAGTTGTGCTTTTGTGTTAAATATAGAAGTGCTTCCTATAGTACGTTAGCTGTGCTTTTCTGTTAAATATAAAAGTGCTTCCTATAGTACGTTAGCTGTGCTTTTGTGCTAAAACTAGAAGTGCTTCCTATAGGACGCTAGCTGTGCTTTTGTGTTAAAACCAGAAGTGCTTCCTACAGGACGTTAGCTGTGCCTTTGTGTTAAATATAGAAGTGCTTTGTATAGTACTTAGCTGTGCTTTTGTGTTAAATATAAAAGTGCTAACTATATAGTACGTTAGATGTCCTTTTGTGTTCAATATAGAAGTGCTTCCTATAGTACATTAGTTGTGCTTTTGTGTTAAATATAAAAGTGCTTCCTATAGTACGTTAGCTGTGCTTTTGTGCTAAAACTAGAAGTGCTTCCTATAGGACGTTAGCTGTGCTTTTGTGTTAAAACCAGAAGTGCTTCGTACAGGACGTTAGTTGTGCCTTTGTGTTAAATATAGAAGTGCTTCGTATAGTACGTTAGCTGTGCTTTTGTGTTAAATATAAAAGTGCTACCTATATAGTACGTTAGTTGTGCTTTTGTGTTCAATATAGAAGTGCTTCCTATAGTACGTTAGTTGTGCTTTTATGTTAAATATAAAAGTGCTTCCTATAGTACGTTAGGTGTGCTTTTGTGCTAAAACTAGAAGTGCTTCCTATAGGACGTTAGTTGTGCTTTTGTGTTAAAACCAGAAGTGCTTCCTATAGGACGTTAGCTGTGCCTTTGTGTTAAATATAGAAGTGCTTCGTATAGTACGGTAGCTGTGCTTTTGTGTTAAATATAAAAGTGCTTCCTATATAGTACGTTAGCTGTGCTTTTGTGTTCAATATAGCACTGCTTCCCTGCAGCGGTAGGTCAACCATGCTTCGTACAATACGTCGGGTGTGCTCTTTCAAGGAATGTGTTGACCATGATTCATGGACCTTGTTAGTCGCGCTTCCCGCAGCATATCATGTGTGATTCTACAATTCTTGACAGAACGTACAGTAGGTCACAAGATATTTTTCATTTTCGGTATTAAAAATTTCTGGTGTTTGTTTTCAATTATAGGCCAAGGTGAAAATTGCCAAAGTTATCAATGAAATGTACATAGAACTTTTCTCGCGGTTTCAACCAGTTCTCGAGCAGAAATTGGAGAAGCTCCTTTCACTTGGTAGGGATCTTAGTGCAAAAGAAACTAAGACCAGAGACCGGGGCTTTTATTGTAACTTGCAACAGGACAACACGAATAAAAAAAACTTTTTCATCACTCCCTTCAACATATTCTACGCTTCCAAGTTCTAGCACGACAAGCAGTCAAAGTTCTTCCAGCAGTGGCTCGACCAGTGTCCTTCACGCCACATCATACTCCCTGGAAAATTTAAAGGGTTGCTGCGATACCCCTGACCCAGAATCCCAGAATCCGTACGACAAAGAGCAGTGCCAAATTCATCTATCTTCACGCCTAAAATCATCCACCCAGATTAAGTTGCTACTGGAGGTGAACAGGATCGACCACAACAAAGAGGACATTGATGAACAAGCCAAGATTCATCTGGACAAAGTGCATAACCATCTGCACAACTGCCTTGATGGCTTGCCGGTTCATGAGCCCTTCGTGTCAACATCTGAGATGCTGGAGAGCGGGGAAATTATAATGACAGGTGAAAATTCGTCTGAGTGTTCTGTACCGATTGAAACCCAAAATTCTGCTGGAGGATTTGCAGACCACAACTCTCTGACAAGCCCATTGGAAAAACTCTTGGAGGAAACAGCAAAACCTACTGCAACAGAAACATCAACCTCACACTCTGCGGTTGAAAAACAATTACTGACTGGTCCAATCTCAACCGATACACTTGGAGCACCTGTTTATCACATTGGGAAAACGTCACCAACTACTGCATGGTCCAGCGGTTCTGCGCTCACAAAAATTCTTCAACCAACACAAAGAGCCTCACTGTATCCCAACCTGCACAAAAGTTAAACAATGTCACTGGACAACGTTCTTCTTCGCTGCCGGAAGCTAAGGTCCATCTTGTTTCAACTTCGAGTGATGAGAAGAACATTGCTGAAACAGAACGCACAAGAGCTACTTCCTCAATTGCTCCTACAGTAGAAGTCCCCAGTGATTCTGCCAGCGGTTCTGGCTCAGTACTGGACACGGGAAAAACAAATCCATCCACTAGTGATGCTCCATTGGTTGTTGCCGCATCTGTCGATGCGGAAGACAATAAAATTGAAGAAGAACATGAACAATGTACAAAGCAACCACGTGTTGAGCCCACAGACAGTGTCCCTATTACCACAAGCGCAGATCCGCCAGAATCGGAAGCACAAATGGCAGCTCAAAAGAGGTCCTCACAGCAGTCAGAAGATCCAGGAAAAGAGAGCACGGTGCCTCCTAAGAAAAGAGTTAGGATACTGGAGCCTCCTCATAATTCAACAGAAACTGCAATCAATCAGTCTCTACATGCTGACAACCGAAGAGCCCTCCTTGATTGTGGATTCATTGATGATGATGATGAAATATGGTCTGACCCATCTATCTATGAACAACTTGACAGAGTCATTGAAGAAAAGAAGAAGCAACCCTTTCATAACCAAGTAGCATCCCAACAATGCCAACCTGATACTGTCTCGCACTTGGCCAAGAATTCAAGCTCGTCAGTGACATATTCCTTTTCTAACTATCAAGAGCCACCTATACCCAGCAGATCAGGATCAATGTCAGGCGGTAGCCACCTCTCACGGGCTTTTGATACGTCATACTCTACAGGTTTAACTCAAACTGTCTTGTCCCAAAGTTCGCCAGCAACTCCTTTGTCCCAACACCACCACCAACCAGTTCCTAGTATCAAAAACCACTTCTACCGACATCCTGGTGCTCCGAATAACGGCGGTTCAGATAGCAGCCAGCGCTCACATTATGCAATGAACAACCAAAGTCAAAAGCAGTACCGGCAACAAACCCCTGTCGGTGATGCCCACTACCCCCAACACAATGATGCTCAGAATAACAGGACTACATGGTGCCAACAACGCCAACCTCAAGAGCAGAACCATCAGCAACCACGCAGAGGCGAGTCTAATGGGCAAAGTTACAGTGCCTTGCAACAACAGTTCAACAGCATGCAGTATTCCAGCCATCCTCTGCGGCATTTTCCAACAGATATTCCTTCGAGCTCAACTGCACATGCAGCACCAACCACAAGGCCTAATGTTCCAAAGAAACAACAATTATAATGAGGGTCATCTGCAACTTAGTAATGGTCAATTGAACTCCGGTGGTCATGTCTTCCAGCCTCATCAATATCATTCTCAGCTAGAACAGACTCGATTCACTGACCAAGGGAATGACCATCAAGATCATTGCCAACTTTTGGAAATATGAGACTCTACAATGGAGGAGAAAGAAGTGTATGAAACAATCGTTGACAATACGCCAGGTGTCAAGCAAAATGATAGGTAATGAATTCGTTGTTCCTGTTACAGTAAAGTTTTGGTCCCTTCGTTTACTAATGCAATGTGTTCTGCCTGAAGCTATCATATTCAAGTGTTTCGGCTCGATTCTTCTACTATTGTAATTGAATACTAATCATTTCCTCCTATGTCAAATAAGAAAATCATACGATTTAAAATTCATTTATTTATTTTCGCAGCAAGAGGATATTCTTTGTGGATCGACGTTGGGCCGATCATCAAACTTTAGGTTTGTCAATGAAGGTATACGGCTATATCAACTCATTCGTGGTCGATGCTTACTCAGCGTTGCTGATGAAAGAACAATTCTACGCACCGCCAACATTTGTGCACAAGCATATAATGTACATGGACGCTTCTGTAAGTTCATGCTTCTCATAAATAATAATAACAAACCACATTTACTACTACTACCACACTGAGTAACACAGCTTCAATTTTCTGCAGGATAAATTTAAAGTTCTAGGAGCAAGCACAGAACTACTCAAGGAACACATTGTGGAAAAAACTATTGGGCACAGGCTGCCCAACAAATGTAACATCGTGAGTTCACCCTACTCACTCTATATGCCTAGTGTTCGTCTTCGATTCTACAAGTTTTTCTTGTTACAATGATATTATTCCCTGTTAATTGTTTTAGGTCTTAATACCTGTGAGAAAGGAACCACATTTTATCTACCTCATCACCGTGAATCTTTCAATGTGTCGCTTCGAAATTCTGTGTCCTTATATCAATTGCGACGGTATAAAGGAACACTCGGACATTGTCATCGAAAACTTCAAGAGAGCTTACCATTCTGCTTACAACAACTATCCTCACACCATGGCCTCCTTTCATGTCAAACCTGTGCAGAGTGTATGTAACTCAGACAGAGAGTGAGTTTCTTTTAACTGTAGCTCTACCTCATTTAAACCATGCATCTTTTTGTTCCACTACACATCCCATATCTACTGTTCACCATCTAATCACAGACATTAATGCTCTCAATTTTCAGGGATGACAGTGCTATTTACACCATGCATTTAATGCTACTCATTAATTTGAATAATAATTCATTTTTTATCAATAATGTATGTTCACTCTCATTGACAACACATCAACATACGTTCATCCAAGCCAGCTGGACATTATGTTTTACAATAAATTTTATTAGTTTGCACGGTTATGTGTTTGCAGATCCATCTGAAACCGATGAGAGAACAACTAACTTTCAAAATGATAACATCTAACTACGACACAGGCCCTGTATTTGAGGCACTGAGCATCGTCCTCGACAAACACAATATCCGGCGCGAAAGAAGAAGAGTTGGAAGAAGATGACTACTGCTTAAATGTGCCTTAATTTAGCTGGAGCCATCCGAACATTGTTTCAGCCATATCAACTCATGTATCTATTTTTGTGTCGGTCCAAGATATCTTCTATGGATCCCATTAAACACAACTGTGCGTTCAAATGGTCAAGTCTTAAATTCCTGAACAGCAAACATTTACAAATAAGAATCATATTTTTTCCAAAAGTTCTAAACATGATATTCAAGACATCACTTCCTTGCATTAGAACACCACTCACTTCGAGTAGACATAATAAAAGAAACAGTTGGAACACAGAGTAAAAACACTATCGATTCGTAAGCATCTGACGAAGGAGCTACATGACTCACCTCCAGTAATGCGGGTCACATAGGCACTGTCGTGCCTCTTATCCACGTAGAACGTGCCTCTCTTACTACGGACAACTAAGCTAACACACACAAGTGCGCCACCAGTTAACACAGGATCATCCCCTCGATAGCTTAACACCGGCCCCTCTCCAAGCCAACGAGTCATGGAAGCACGGCCATGACTCAAGTTAACGAAAGAAGATTCATCCTCTGGGATAGACGACTAAACTGAACAAAATACCAAAACAGAAGAACGACCGTGACTTCAACTATAAAAGGTCCATGACCTCACAAGTTTCACCGACGAGTCTCTCTCAGCAAATAAGTGAAAGCAAACGTTTCGAAAGAAAGGCACAACCGTGCCTTTCAATAACATCGTAGACGTGCCTCTCCGAGCGAACGTGTCAGAGGAAGCATTTGCGAACGACAGACAGAACTCTGACTCAACATAACATAGGACATGCCTCCACTAACTAGACAGACGTGACTTCACTAGCAGACTAACTAGAAATATTACAGAACATACAACCATGACAGTGACTCATACTAACATAACGCAATGCCTCTCCAAATTTAGTACACAAAGGAAGGATAACGCATCTGCCAAACATACGACAATGCATCCAATACCTTCACGGCCATGCCTTTCAAAATCAAAGTACCACCACAATAATTGAGACAGAGAAACGCAACCGTCGCTAACACAATACTCCCACAGCAACTCTCACACTGGATTACCGTCCCTAAAACATACAACATATATTGAAACAGACAGCACAGTGAGAAAATCTGAAGAATCTTAAACACACTCAAGCTCTGCATAAGAACATTTCAAACACACAACCACAACCGTATATTCGATATAAAAACAACCGTGCCAAACACAGTATGAACACAAAGTGAAAGTAACGCCCCTACCTGTCAGTGTGACCATATTGAGAGAAGAAGTGAAGCAGCTAGCAAACTAATAACACCAGAGTGTGCCTTGCCTAAAACAAAAACAATGCCTCCCTGAGCAGACGACTGTGCGCTGCCTAGATTCAATAAAGTGCACATCTGAGTGGTCCTCTTAATACATCTCATCTTATACCAACACGTAGCAAAAAATCATAGAGGAAAATATTCTTGAAGGCACCCAATCAAGAAAAACATAATGGAACAAAAATAAACTTAAATTCCAAAACCAGTCAACTCAATCCGGTTCAAAATAAAACCACCACAATTACAAATTCATCAGTCAATGTAATATTACCCCATACAATAACTATCAAATAACCAATTCATCACACAATCCATCTTGCCATTACTTCCACCTGGACTACTCCTCAGAAACGTCCTCGCCATCTGAGATCAGGAAGACAGCGATGATGCAGGATGTCCCTCATCGACAGAAACCGGCGGTATAGCTCATAGCTCACATGCCCTTCCTAAAGGAAAAGCAAATGAAAACATGAATATACAAAAAAAAAAAAGAATTGTTCTTGCAACAAAGGCAGAAACTAATGAAAATGAAATCTTCACTTATAGTAGCTCCATATTTCAGGTGATCAAAAGTAAGTGGCTTCCAATCCCAGTAGTGACGAAGAAGTTCTGGAAAAGAGGACTCCCGCTTCGAACAAGATTCGTCAATGATGGCTCCTGCTAAGTCCTCCATGGAGTCCCTTTCTTCGCCGCCTTTGATAATGAACTTCTCTTGGATGTCGATGTGGTACCCTTCTGGAATTCTGATGAAATATTGAAAAAGAGCATCTCTAATATTCCTGGCGCCCACACTAGAGAAGGTTATACCTCTATTCTCAAGGAAATCCTTCAGGGATGGGCATTCCGTCCTGGCCTTGCAGAAGTGATAGACCAAAACATAATTCCGCATAGCCAGTTGCATGACGGCGACTTTTCTACGCCCATAACAATCTTTTCGTGTGAACTCCATGCCAAGACCAACAAACTTGTACTTCTCCTCGCGCAACCAGTCCTCGTACAAGGCAATGATCTCCTCCACCTTGCCAGGCTCGTTGGTGTACCACACGTCGAGCTTCATGTTACCATCGGCAACTATCAGATGGTACTCGATGGTGTTCAAAAAGTCGTCCATGGCAGCGAGCAGCAAGGTGCCAATGGAGACTCCCGAGACCCTGCGACAAGGTTGGGGAGTGGTGAGAAGGGTGGGAACTGCCTGATGTTCTGTGGCTACCATACGACGTGGAGACCTCACAAACATGGCCAGTATTTAACCTTGGCGAGGGACGTTTGAGTTACCATACGCATTAACGTGTGAACTAGGAACAGTGTATAGACGGTTGTGCTTCCGAAGCTCATGGAACCATGCACTTCCTAAAGTCACGGCTGTGCACAAACATTTGATGCCGTGGAGAAATCGAGGAGCCTCTAACTTTATTTTACGGTAACTGACACACTGAATAGTCACATCGAATAGCCACCACATCGGTCATCGATTCCTCCTTTGAACAAAGACCACCGACGGAAGAATCCAATGAACCAAATGAACAACCTATCGTACACCTTAGATCCGAAGGCCAAAACTCATCCGTCCCTCATCTAGCTAGATTCACACCATCTGTCCCTCGATAGTCAAGGCTGGTTTCACGTGAGGCACGGGTATGCAGGCACAAGACGCGCATACATGTATATTCCACAGGCACGGGCGTACGACTTTTCGAGATCTTGGTCGGTATCACCACAGGCATGTACAGATGCAGGCAGATACTCGCCGGAAACACGTGAATGCAGGCAACGAAGACACGGAAACATAGCCTCTACAGGCACGTGGTTCGGCTTCGCAAGGCACGGATACGGCCTTGCAATTGACGTTCTCGAGCCACGGCTACACACCCTCTGGGTGCACAAAAGAGTGGTGGCCGAGGTATCGGTAGAAATACTCAGATGCAGAAGCACGGTTGAGAAGTATTTAGAGGCACAGACGTGTGACACCACAGGCACAGGGAGAGTCATAATGTGTCTCACGTGACACAAATGGATACAGACAGTGAAGCCACGGGAGAAGTCAGAGAGCAACAGTTATACAGTATCCTGAGGCACGGTCTTGAAGCACCACAAGCACAACGAGTCACAGGCAGCGTGTCGCCCGAGACACGTGCATGGAATTGAAGCCTATACAGACATGGAATTGCGGCTTCTCCGACGCACAAGTACGGTTTTGGAATTAGCATTCTCAAGGCACAAGTACAAATCCTTTGGATACAAATCCTCTGGATGCAAAAAAGAGAGCTGGCAGAGGCACCGGTGAGAACACACTGTTCGAGAGGCACGGTTGCGAACTCTCAAGAGAGACAGTCGTGTGACACCACAGGCACATAGAGTCATGGCGTGTATCACGTGAGATACATCAATACAAGAAGTGAATCAACGGGAGAAGTCAGAGAGCCACAGTTTTAAAGTCTCTGGAGGCACGGGCGTGTAGAAGCACAGGCACGACGAGTCATAGCCACCGCATCCCCTCACGGACGGGCATCTGCAACCACAGGCACGTAGAGTCACAGCCAGTGTGTCCCCTGAGACACGCGAATGCAGGTACAGGAGGCACAGAACTGCAGCGTATACAGGCACAGAATTGCGGCTTCTCGGCGCACAGGCACGGCTTTGGAAATGGCGTTCTTGAGGCATGGGTACAAACCAGCTGGATGCACAAAAGAGTGATGGCAGAGGCACAGTTGTGTAGTCTAAAGAGAAACTGTCATGTGACACCAGCACATAGAGACATCACATGTGTCCCGTGAGGTACATGAATAGCGGAAAAGAAGCCACGGGAGTGAAGCCTCCACAGACACGGATGCCGGGCTTCTAAAGGCACGGTCCCGAAGAACACAAAGACAGGGTACTGAAATGTTGCCTCGTACTTTAGCAGACGTGCCTCTCTTGTGCGAACGTGTAAAAGACAACAATACAAACACAAACAAACGGCACTGAATATAAGCCAAACACAAAGCGCGCTTCTCCCAAACAATACATATGCGCCACGTCAACAGGTTCCCTAAATGTACATGAACTCGCGCAAACGTCAACAATGAACTTGTAACATGAAAAAACATAAAAAATTATATTCGCATAACATGAGACAAGCCAAACACGATACTGTGAAAATAAAAAAACCAAAATCCCAAAACGGTACTCCATAGGATTGAACTAAAAGTACTCATTAATTATACAAAAAAAAGAAATGAAAGTCTTCCAGGAGTCCATTCTGCTCAGAAACATCGACACAAACGTCCACGGTGACCATTCTACTCAGTTGGAGATCTCCTCAGAAACATCCGCGGCGTCTGCGGTCGGGGAGACAACGAGGATGCATCATGTCCTTCATCGACAGAACTCGCCGGTAGAGCTCGTAGCTGACATACCCATCCTAAAACAAAAAGCGGGTGAGAATGAAGATATAGGTAAAGGGGAAAAATACTATTGTTGCAATAAAACAAAAATATAAAGACAGAAAAAAACAAAATTTTCGCTTACAATTGCCGCATATTTCAGGTGGTCAAGGGAAAGCGGCTTCCACTCCCAGTAGTCATGCTGACCTTTTGGAAAAGACGTCTTCATAGGCAAGTAAGATTTGTCTATGGCGGCTCCTGCCAAATCTGCCATGGAATCCCTTAGAACGCCTCCTTTGATCATGAGCTCATCCTGAAGGTCGATGTGACACTCTCTTGGGATTTTGAGGAAACTGTTTGCGAGAACATCTCTATCGTTCCTGATGTCGACACTAGCGAAAATTATACCTTTGTTCCGAAGGAAATCCTTCAGAACAGCGCATTCCGTCCTGGCCTTGCACAAGTGATAGACAAGAACATGCTTGCGCATCGCCAGTTGCATGACGGCGACTTTTCTGCTCCGATGAAAATAATCCTCTCGTGGGTACTCCAGATCAAGACCAACAAACTTGTACCTATCCTCATGCAGCCATTCCTCATAAAGAGAAAGAATCTCCTCCACCTTGTAGGGCTCGTTGGTGTACAACACCTCGAGCTTGGTATTACCGTCGGCATCTACAAACAGACGCTCGGTAGTGTTCCTGAAGTCGTCCATGGAAAAGAGGGTGAGAGTGACAATGGAGTTTGACTGTCCTACTCCGGCGTCACTCGTATGTGGCGAGGATGATGAGAGCTACCTGCACTTCTCTGGTCAGAATAAGACCCGATAACCTCTCGGAATAGACCACTCTTTAACCTTGGAGAGAGACGACTCAGTTACCATGCGACCATTAAATTGCATCGAGAACGATGAATGGACGGTTGTGCTTCTGCACCTTGTGAAACCATGCACTTCAAAAGTCACGGCTGCCACGCTGTAATCGAAGAGCCTCTAGTTTAACTATAGCACGGTATCTGGCACAATAAATACTAACAATAAACAGCCATCCCATCGGTCACCAGCACATCTTTTGACTGAGAGAGAAGAATGCAAGGAGGCAAACGATGACCCTGTCGTCCAACGCAGAGCTCTGCAGTACAAATACTACACGGGAAGTGAACAAAAATAAAAGCACGGTTCGGCTAGCACAAAAGCCACACGCATGCCTCCACTTTTTTAAAGACAAACCTCTATGTTTGCGTACCACCAAAAACATTGCCAAAACAAAAGCACGTCCATGCTTCTGACATACATATAACCATGGGCTATCATACATATTCCCGCCTAAACCCAACATACATAAAAACATTGGCTCTCTGGGTCAACGACTGACTGAAAAAAAAAATTGCAATCGCAGAGTCACGAACCGTGACTCCATTTGAGATGCACAAGTGCCTCTCGTTAGGAACCATCATGCCTCCCGTCAATTTTCCTCCCCTGACGTATCGACCATGCCTCTCCTGCTACAACGACCGTGCATCTAATAACATCATCACCATTCCTCTCCTAAAGACACACCCAACCATATGTGATTAAACATGTAATTAAAAAAATCACAGAAGCACGAGTATGCTTTTCAGCATGTATAACCATGCCTCACAAAAAGTCTGTGAGGCACGATGGGCACGTAGAAGACTACGTTGGGAGGCAGCACAGCTGGACAACTACAATGGGAGGCAGCTGGACGAGTCAAACGTCTCGCGTCCCCATAACACCTCGGAATGCACGCACACCATCCACAACCAGCATTCATTCCATTTCGCAGAATAAAAAATAAAACAAGAAGCATTCATTACTACTCTTGCTCTCTCAAGACTCCTTTATATTTCAATAAGCTCCGACTCCCTCATCCACATCACAACTCACTTGTCTTCTCCGTCGCCTGCTTCTAGGGTTTGTGCTTCTTACCCGCACACAATCTGATTTCAAACAAGTTATTGTAGAGTTTTTATTGGGTCTCTTGATTAATTTCTAAGCCGTGCTTCTCTCGTAGATTGTTGGCCGTGGGTGCTTGCCCTAAGCTTCCCATCACAACCAATCTGCATTATCCGTCCGCCTACTTCTAGGGTTCGTGCTTCTTCCCCGCACTCAGTCTCATTTGAAACAATTTATTGTAGAGTTTTTATTGGGTCTCTCGATTAACTTCTAAGCCGTGCTTCTCTCGTAGATTTGCTGGTCGTGGGTGCTTGCCCAAAGCTTCCCCTACCCCAATCTCCATTCGTCGATGCCCGTTCTTCTTCTCTCCCAGGTAAAAAGCATATGCGTAAGCAGCATACTCCGATCCGTATTTACGTTTTGAAAACGATATTTAAATTATTACTGTTTTACTTTTAGGTTTTTTATTTGATAGTTATTGAAGCATCAGATCCGGTACAACGACTTCATTCTCTAAAGGAATATAAAAACCATTTGAAAATCTAAACAAGTGATCTAAACTCTGTCATACTGCTTTTTTGGAAGGAGTAGATGAGAAGATTTCTGGTAAATTTGTAGTTGTTGTCTGCCGTCGTACGGATATTTTTAATATGGCTAACGTAGTTGAAGCTAGTCGTTGTCTACCTTCAACATTGAAGCTTGTTTTAAATTATTATGAAATTCTTGTTTTCTTAACATAGTTGTTCTGAATTATTTAGGTATGATTTTCCCTACCTGCCGCCAACCAGGCGGCCCTTGCGAACCACACCCTGAAGTTCTCCAGCAGTTTGAGGTTATTCTTGATGAAAATTGCTGGAGCCGCATGGTTAGTAAGCATTACTAACATATTAGTTCCTTACAACACAGTAGAAATCGTCGCTGTTACTCACACCCCCTTGCACCTACACTAGGTTCCCCTGCTGCCACTTCTTCGCACCTGTCTTGTGTTTTCATTTTCCATTAGTTTGCCTCCCCATGTCTTGATTACTATAGTGCATCTTCAGTTCTAATTAAAATTAGTCAACACTAGTCGTCAACCCGTGCTCCTGCACGGGCTAGAACTAATCTAATTTTTTTCCTTCTTTGATTCATAATATTTATGTTAATCATAATTTAAAAGGATTGACATAAATTAAAAGTTAGCATTGTGCTCTTTAGGTCATATTTATTCTTATATATAAATTTCTGGTACTTAGAAAAAGAGTAGAGTTCATTCTCCTATCAGGGAGCGTGCTTCATCCAACCTTACCTATTGTACCCCCTTCGTCTCTTAGTTTGGATATTTTTCCCTGATATCTCTGATTGTTTATCACCGGTCTTACTTGCGAACTGTCGGAACTGTGCTTCCTCTTATTGACTCACAAAATAACTTCTTACCAAATAAGTGATTAACATATAAAATCCTAAAATTTATTTATGTAAATCACGGGCAGGATTAGATAAGCATTTATTAACACACTAATGTTAATATGGGCAGATAAACTGGCTATCATACTGAAATATTTATATCTCTTTGCAATGCACAAGCGATTATCTAGTGCAATAGTAAAGAAATAAGGTGCCCAATGAAATGAATGGATCAATGTTTACTTGATAGAGTAATATGTAGCACCAATTCATCCTCATTCTACATTAAACCATCCATGCAACTATAACCAACACCAGAAAGTGGCATCAATGTTACTTTAACCAACACTAAAATCCTTCAAGTGAAGCAACTATCTACAGTAGTACATCTGCAAAAGGAATTATAACTATGCCAGCTGACGCGTTGAGTAGAAATAGAAGTATCAAATTTAGTTATGTTTGCTCCATGAAAGCAAACTTAGAAATTGCCTTATCACCACAACATCAATTTGGAGTTCAGAAATCCCTTGTGTTCTAGCCCCTTCTTCACGGGATGAAATCCCAACCCTGATTGTAAGGAGTGATTATCTCTTTCTTTCCATAGTAAAAGAAGGCCCAAGGTCTCCCATCTAGGCTTGAATAGGTGCAATGAAACAAAAGGACCATCATCATGCAACCAACATTGTAATCATAATGTAAAATCACTGCATCAAATCTCATTAAAATAGAAACTTCAAAGTCGTTCACGTATTTAGGATTTGCAAAATAATGGCCGAAATTGATTATTTCTCGATACAGAAAAAAAGCATTTCAACACAAAAATTAAATCAAGTGGATGCATGACATTACCTAGATACATAACTGCTAATATATATAACATAATTGACGGAATCAAATAGCTTATTAAGAATCTACTATAAGTACATCAAAATTACATAACTACTAATATATATATAACACAATTGATGGAATCAAATAGCTTATTAAGAATCTCCTATAAGTACATCAAAATACTGTACCTGCATCTAATGGATTACGATCCATATCCTCAAAAGATGTAGACCATGTTGAGCCGATAACTCAATTTAGTGACTCATGAGACTGAGAAATAGTAAAAATTGTGATAATTTTTCCTATCAATGAGCCGGCAGAAACATGGAGTTAATTTTATATTTTGTCAGAAAGAGCTAATCATTATCATGGATGCTAAGGTACATAAAGTCACCTGCTCATCTTACTTTGTAACCTTCCTTCCAAAATCTCTAAAACTTATGATTCCCTGTAAGATTAACCTATGTGAAGTTACAAATAATGACATGCAAATATCATGATCGCAACTGGAGCTCTAGATTTTGTAGAGAAAATTGACACGAAATGCAAATCATGAGACAAAAATACTTCTAATTAATTAAGGTCCCAAGGCGAAACTACAAACACATAATCAACATCCAAGATCACTTATCTAAACTCTAGGTCAAATATCACAACCAAAAGCTTCAGGTAATATTTGTATGCTCCATACATTGTTTTGTTCCATTGTAAACTCATATGTACACAAAATTCTTGTTAATAGAACCATACTGACCAACTGCAAACCATTATGGAGAACAGGTCCTACCTTTTTTCTGGACAAAAAACGATACATACAGGGATTTTGATATTAGAAGTAGGGAGGAAGAAAACTAACAAACTTCTGCGAGCAGAGACACGAACGGACTGATTAGAAACAGGGCTACCAATTAAGCAAAGAGGTTGTACGTGCTTCTCTAAAAAAATGTGCGCATATGGATGGATGGTATTGCTGTATGTACCTTAGCGACTCACTCATGCATCCACCGTATGTCTGCCTACAGAAGTATTGATGCATCACCCGAATAAAAAAATTCAACTTTTATTGGCTTACCTACATGCTGACTGCCGATATGCAATTCGCGCGGTTCTGAATCCGACGTACACTACGCGGCCAAAGACGCTGCGGCTGCTTTCCGTGATCCGTCGTTGACTCTCAGGATGTTGTCCATATAGGATGTAAATTAGAAAAACATAGCATATAGGAGCACTAATCCCTAGTTTCCTCGTTGGATACTCTTGGTGGCTATTTGTGTCGGAGATATGATCGGAGAAGGGATCCAGTAAGATGAGGAAGAGAACAGAGGAGGAGGCCGATCTAGCATGCCGCACCACCAGTACCTCGAGAAGGCTTTGGCAGCAATGAATCCGGGAGAACATGTGAGGCTTGCGAGGTTGGGCCATCATGGAGGATTGAAGGGCGAGAAACATGGTGAATTTTATCAGACCTTGGGAAGGAAGACGGCTTGCAGAGGCAGAAATTATCAGACCTTGGGGAGCAGGAGGGCTTGCAGCAGCTGAGAGCACGCAGCGTGCCGCCAAGGGGAGAGAGATGGTGCGTCTACAATTTCTTTACGTAGGAAGTGAAATGACCTTGGACTACATGTCGTGTACTTTCAGGACTCTAATCTGATGACTTATTAAGTCGTGTACTTTCAGGAATCTAATCTGATGATTTGTTAAATCTGTACCGTACATTTAGAATATGAAGGTTAAGTTTTATGATTTCTGGGAATCAATGTGGATGCTTTATTGGTGCTCCCGATTAGTAAATATAAGAGTGAAATGACCTTGGACTACATGTCGTGTACTTTCAAGACTCTAATCTGATGACTTATTAAGTCGTGTACTTTCACGACTCTAATCTGATGACTTATTAAGTCGTGTATTTTCATGGCACGAACCGGTACTAAAGGTCCCATTTCCAAACTCTACCCCCTGGACCGCCTTTTCAGTTTTAGAAAAAACAAAAAAAATGATGGAAATGTCAAAAAAATAAAATAAAATAAGTTTCCCATGTGATATGTGGTCTAGTTGTTGAGAAAATTAACAAATATGAATTTCGACTTTATTTGCAAAATCTCTCTGGAATTTGTAAAATGGGCATAACTTTTGCATACGAACTCGGATGAAAAAGTTTTTTATATGAAAAATCATCTACTCGAAAAGTTACATCCGAATTTAACCGGGGAAACCCCGTTAAACATTTTCAAAATCCTCAAAACCCTAACAGAAAAAAAGTTACGGGGCTTTTAAGATCTAGAATGGAAAAAATCGAAAAAATTTCAAACTGTGGTCAAACAATGGTCAAACTAATTATTCTAGAATATTAGTGTTACTAAATAATTATTTCCGTTATTTTGAATTTTGGTCAAATCTGGTCAAACTGTGGTCAAACAATGGTCAAACTAATTATTCTAGAATATTAGTGTTACTAAATAATTATTTCAGTTATTTTGATTTTGGTCAAATCTGGTCAAACTGTGGTCAAACAATGGTCAAACTAATTATTCAAGAAATATTAGTGTTACTAAATAATTATTGTTTTTTAAAACAATAGTTTCAAACTCAAACAGTGAAATGTGTCACTTCATGCTCAAGCAAAATTCCTTAGGGTTAATAGGATTGACATCTTACTATTGTCAGGAAAACAACAAGTGCAGACTTGGAAACGAGGGAGAATAGAACCCGAAAATTAAGCGTGCTCGGGCTGGGGGAGTGGGAGGATGGGTGACCGTTCGGGAAGTTAGATGATTTGGAATGATGAGGGGTGATTAGAGATTAGAGGATAAATTGAGCAGTGATGAGGGGTGATCATTAGGGATTAGAGGTTAAAATAATTCAGAAATTTAAAAATAAAAAAAAAATTCAAAAAAAATCATAAAATTTCCTTTAGTCCCGGTTGGTAACACCAACCGGGACTAAAGGTGGAGCTCCACGTGGCCGCGGCCTTTAGTCCCGGTTCGTGTAAGAACCGGGACTAAAGGGGAGAGGCATTAGTAACGACCCTTTAGTCCCGGTTCAAAAACCGGGACTAAAGGGCCTTACCAACCGGGACAAAAGCCCCTTTTTCTACTAGTGAATCTCGAAATACAAACATATCGGGATGACAAAAGGCTGCTTCCATTACCCCACGTTGGTAGGTATTTAATATTACAAACTTATCTTCTTTCGCTGCAATTTTATATACATGCATCAAACTAAATAATATTAACCCCGTGTTGGATATAACTTTATCTAACTTTAAAATCTTGTTCTTTTTCTAGCTCTCGATGATCTTTCTTCTGACTATTTTGACCATGTTCACTGTTGTATCTACTCTAAGGACATTGAGCTTACCTACAACCAGACACGATTCTTTCTACAATGCCTTTTCGAAGATACTTTCATCCGTTGCCATCCATTTATCCACGTCTTGACTCCCACTAACACCAAAGACTATGTCATGGTTGGTTACAACTGTCCTTGTTAAAATACCAAACGTATTTTGCTCATATGTAATATAAACAATATTGACGTAATCTTGCTTATATGTAAAATTATAAAGATATTCAAACCTAAAACAACAAAACTTTTGTTGTTCTCTTAATATGTTGTTTTATCTATTTACACACAAACCTGAACATGCCAGCAATTATATTACTTTCAATATGGAATTTCTTAATGTTTGCGCACTCACCGTATTCAGCCATTCTTTTATTTATTGTCCAAGTGGCAAATCAATGGTTTTAATTTCTATTTAATTTTGATTTCTTCTAGAAAATTCCGAGGAGCGTTGTCTCGACACTGAAGAGATGGGTGGACATGCCAACCAATGGCAGGGTGACCCTTGAAGCTCCTGATGAACCTACCCATGTCATCACTCCTTCGTCGTACTACATCTGCAAATACGACGGCAGGATGGTAATAGAAAAGTCTTCTTTTAGAGACTTCATATCAGCTGTATCCATTGTTGAAAAGAACGTTGTTCTAATCACTTTCAAAGAGCGCCATGACCGTTCTGTGTCCATCATCATTCAGCGCATTCTGTAGATTCCATCGGAACCAGCACCTAAAATGGAAGCAAACAGTGTATCTTCTAGGATGTTCAGCACTCGTTTCATGATGATGCCTCTAGGAGCAAAACACGGGTTACTATAAGTTTGCTAGTTAGGATGGTAGAGTAATGTAACTATTCTGGACCATGTGCTTACTTGAACTATCGGAATGATCTTATGGAACTTATGTAGCTCTAACGGACCCTCAACTCGCTGTTTCAATCATCGGAATGATCCTTTGCAACAAATGTTGTTTGCACTATCGGAAGGATTCATTTGAAAAAATGTAGTTCTTATCCTTTGAAAAGTTCAAAATTCAAAAAACCAAAAAACAGAAAGAATCATTTTCAAAAATCAAACGAAACAAGAATCAGTTTTTGATTCAAAACCTATAGCAATGCCATGTTAACAAACTTATTCAAACCATCTAGTGAAACATATCTCAATTAAAAACCAAACAAGACTCCGTTTTCAAGTGCAAACTATATTTACTTCAACTTTTCCTAAACACACAGTTTTGCACTGAATAATATAACAACAGTGCCTCCCTGACCAAGGAAGGTTGTTAAACAAAAAAAACGTTTTCACAACAAAGACACGACCGTGCATCTGCTGAGTGTTCTACCGTTTACACAACTACTTTCACGGCCAAAGATGGAATACGCACATATGGATCACGCACGCAGCACGCAACGAATAAAAAAAATCAATAAACAAGATAAGTGAAAATCTTTAAAAAACAGATAAAACAAACGCCTGTTTCCGAAAATCTATGCCTGGAACCGCCGGGTGACTACCAACTGCTCTTTTGCGGTTTCCTTTTTTGCATGACAAAGTAAAGATCCCTTTCACTTTTCCGACTCCATTTGCATCCTCTTCCTCGAAAGTTTCTCGCCGGCCGCAGTTCACCACCGCACACCTCCAGCCATGGACGACGGGAAACTAACAACTCTCACCGAACACATCACTACCCACGGTACAACCGTGCTGGTGGTGGTGTACACCAACGACCCAAGGACCGTGGAGCGGATCATCAAAAAGTACGAGGAGTGGCTAAAGGAGGAGAAGAACAAGTTCGTCGGCCTCGATCTCTAGTACACACGTAAAAGCAGTTACATACGACAAGGGATCGCCGTCGTCCAACTTGCCATGCGTGAGCATGTCCTTGTATACCACTACTGCAGGTCCGAGTGCTCCCAGGCGTTACTTGACTTCCTGCAACGGAAAGCGGTAACTTTCGCTAGCGTCGACACCAGGAGCGACAAGACCATGCTTGCCCGTGCATGGATCAAAATTCCAAACGAGCACCACGTCGACATCCAGAGGCTATTCTGCATCAAGGGTGGTGGAGAAAGGGACTCCATGGGTGATCTTGCAGCGGCCATCATCGACCCCTCATACAAGAACATGAAGAAATCATTCCCAAAGGAGAAGCACCAGTTCTGGGAGTGGAAACCGCTTTCCCCGATACATCTTGAGTACGCAGCAAAGGACGGGTATGTTAGCTACGAGTTGTACCGTAGAATCCTAATCATCAAGAACGGGCTACGTCACCTCCACCAACAACCAATGAATGAAAGACTCCGCCCACGTAAGAACAAAGACGAGGGATCTTCCAGCTGCTGGAAGCGCCGGAACGGAAACAATGGTTGGTAAATTGCGAGAAAATGGATGTCTACATTAAACTAGTTGGAACTACTATTATCATAATTTAGATTGAATGAACCTATGTTATAAATATGTTTGTTTGTTGCTCAAACATGATGTGTGTATTGTATTACTATTTTACGTTTGAACTTTGAACACAGTGGTGTGCTCATGTACAAATGCATACTACGTTTTGCATGTCTAAATGCAATTAGTAAATTATGTCCCGGTATTGAGCAAGCATATATTGTATCCATGATTATGAAACGAGAGATATGTCACATGATATTGTATTATAATTTTCATACTCAACCTTTACAAGATGCATCGTACATTTACAAGAATATGTGATGGTATCGTTGTAAACTTTCAGTACAATGCTTATTAAACATTAGCGTGAACAATTCATAAATATAGCAGAAGAACATTCGGTACACAGACACAAGCGATAAGAACTTTGTTACTTTAACCACATTGAAAAAAAATTAAAATCACACAACACAACCATTTCACATCAAACACCGCTCCGTCCATTAATTCACAACATCCTTGCTATTGCACACAGGTTCCTCTCCGTACACCAGTTCTGCACGATGCCACAAAACTACACTACCGTGTGCAACTGACCTATGTAACCGTGGCTCTCTAACTGTCTACTCAACCCATGCCTGTGGTGCCACGCACCCGTGACCCTAGAGATAATATAAAAGTAAAACATTTACTTTAACCACATTGAAAAAAAAATAACACAACACAACCATTTCACATCAAACACCGCTCCGTCCATTCAGAACATCCTTGCTATTGCACGCAGGTTCCTCTCCGTACACCAGTTCTGCACGATGCCACAAAACTACACTACCGTGTGCAACCGACCTATGTACAACCGTGGCTCTCTAAGTGTCTACTCAACCCATGCCTGTGGTGCCACGCACCCGTGACCCTAGAGATTTCACACCTGTGCATCCACAAACGAGCCTCTCTAACCAAATATTCGGACCGATGCCTCTGCTGCCATACATCCGTGCCTCTATAAACTTGACAGCAGCAAGAGGGTTCGAAACTGTGCATCCACACAACCGTGCTTGTACTAACTTCACTTCCGTGCCTCCATTTACTCGATCGACGTGCCTCACATGAAACCCACAGTAACTCTACGTGCTCCGCACACGTGATCACCCGTGCAACTTTGGTGCTGCACACACGCTCCTCTCAGTATACTCGTACCTCCACACAACCATGCCTGTACTGACTACAATTTCGTGCCTCTGTTTGATCAATCCATGTGCCTCACATAAAACCAACAGTAACTCTACGTACTACACACACGTGCCTCTCGCATGAAACCCATAGTATCTCTACGTGTTCGGCACGCGTGATCGCCCGTGCAACTTTGGTGCTGCACACACGTTCCTCACAGTATACCCATGCCTCCACACAACCGTGCCTGTACTGACTGCAATTCCGTGCCTGCATTTGCTCAATTGACGTGCCTCACATGAAACCCACAATAACTCTACGTGCTCCGCACGCGTCATCGCCCGTGCAACTTTGGTGCTGCACACACGCTCCTCTCTGTATACACGTGCCACCACACAACCGTGCCTGTACTGACTACAATTCCGTGCCTCCTTTTGATCAATCCACGTGCCTCACATAAAACCAACAGTAACTCTACGTACTACACACACGTGCCTCTCGCATGAAACCCATAGTATCTCTATGTGTTCGGCACGCGTGATCGCCCGTGCAACTTTGGTGTTGCACACACGTTCCTCACAGTATACTCGTGCCTCCACACAACCGTGCCTGTACTGACTGCAATTTCGTGCCTCCGTTTTCTGAATCCACTTGCCTCACATGAAACCCACAGTAATTCTACGTGCTCCGCACGCGTCATCGCCCGTGCAACTTTGGTGCTGCACATACGCTGCTCTCAGTATACACGTTCCTCCATAGAACCGTGCATGTACTGACTTCAATCCACGTGCCTCACATAAAAGACATGCACAGCCGTGCCTCAGAGTAAACAACACACGTGCCTCTACTGTATTTATAACTATGACCCCAATTAAATAATATCCGTCCAAAAAAATATCTTTAAAAGAAATGCACAGCCATACCTCTTCTACAAACGAACAACAGCAATGAACAGTTAGGTTCATATCGTTTCATATATCTAAATAACATTAAACCGTAGCATAGATTTTTAAACAAAATCCATTATGTTCAAAGGCTATAACTAACATCACTGCGGCAGAAGATTGAAGATAACAACAAGCCTCCCATCACGCTCTTTGAAAGTTATCAACACCAAGCTGTTTACTTCAATAGACGATGCCTGGAGAAAATCACTGAAACCTTCTTGTTTGAACACCATTCTATTACCCAAGACAATGAAGTAGGAGCAAGGAGTGCTCACATATATATATATCACCATCACCAGATTCCAAAGTAACTTCAAGAGTTAAAACGCCAGTCCTAGGGAAAGTCACAAACTCCTTCAAACTCCTCACAACAATACCAGAAATAACCTGACAAAAAACATCAAGCTATCAGAAATAGAACAAAAATTCAAAACTATAAATAGAAGAGATAATAAAAATAAATAATAAATAAACAGAAACAAAGAAAAAACAGTGGAAAAAAATTTGACCATATGATGACCATTAACATTCATGGAATCAATCCTGTGAACAAAAGGACAATAGGGTATGTAGTCATCATCAAAGAGTTGACACCTCATGAAATACATCTGTTGATAATTAAGAAAAACACCACGGGTGTAATAATAACTCTCAACAAGTTCCATCTTGGAGTCGCTCAAACCATCAAGAGCTATAAAATATAATTACACAGGCTCAAGGGAACAGAAAAATCATCATGTACAATAAAACAAGCTAAAAACTTACTTAAAAATAAACCTTACCACATACGGTAAAGGAGACAACGCATCTCCATGACCAACACGATAAAAATCAATACCAATCCACGTTCCATAATGTTCAATCCTAATGGTCATTATATCACGAGGACGAACACCATAATCACTGACCAATCGTTCCCAGGAAGGACCATGGAATTTGCTCCTCACCCGACCATGACTAAACATAACACCATACAAATAACCCTCATTGCACTGAAGAGCAACATCAGTATCTTCGTCACCCCTCCTTATGGCTAAAGCCCTACACTCCTCGATGTAACGAGCAAGATGAGCTCTAACACTGCACGGAACATACTGCACAACAAATCAAAACAAGGATCATAATCAAAATCTAAACAGCATGGGTAGCACCAAAAGAAATAATCGTGTGTGCCAAAAATTAAACAATTATAAAATGATATTCTTACAACACGCCTCCAACAACGCCGATCCAGGACCACACTGAACCCATCTACAGAAGAATCAACAGAAGAACACGGGCCACCAAGCATACGGCAAAAAGGACAAGCCATAACTGCAAGGAACACAATGGTTATCAAGAACTAATCCCACAAAACCCAGTTGAAACTTGACATCTGATAGTGTTGGTAGTCCCCACCCGTAACTACCCCATAAATCTCCATATCCCGGAAATATAATGGGAACAAAAAGAGAAACGAGAAAGGGAAACAGGGAACCCACGAATGCAACCGGTAAGGAACGACGATATCACGAACGGGGAAGCGCGGTCGACGCTAAAGAAGGACCGCCGTAAGAGCAGGCAACAAGCACGGCGGCCGGGACAGGGGCTGCCGTAACCACGCGACAAGAGCGGCGACCGCGACGGGCGAAGACGACGGCAAAGAGAGAACAGTGCGCGACGACGGTTCGCCCACACCAGAGAGAAACAGATCTCAAAACAGATCAAAAGATTTACAAAATATTAAAAGTATAAGGACTAAAGTGAAAAAGGAAAAACCACAAATGGAAACCAGAAACCGGAAATCACGGGAAAAGCCGTGCGCACGACAAGTGTCGCGCGCGGAGCGCCTCGGAAAGGTCTCACGAGCGCTCCGCGCGTGACACTTGGCGCGCGGGGAGCGCTCCTCAATTATTAGTGATTTCGCTCTTCCCCTCTCCCTCGATTCTCCTCGGGCCACCACCCTCGTTCTGCCTCCATCCTTCCAAGCAATGTCCTCTCTCTGTCGACCGCGACGCTAGGGTTCCTAGCCGCCGCCGCCGCCGCACCACAGCCGGCCGGAGCCACCTCAACTCCGTCGCACGTCCTCTCCACCGTCGCCCGAGCTGCTCCGCCCATCTCCGTAGGGTCTTCAAACTGGGGGTGCAGGAGCTGGGGAGGGCGAAGATGCAGACGGTGCGGGGTGGAGCAGGGAGGCCGAAGACCCAGGCGGTGGACGCCTGACGGAGTGGAGGAGAGGCCAACGATAGGGACAAGGAGGAGCAGCATCATGGATCTGCAAGGAAGGGGAGGGCCGCTGGAGATGCTCGTCGGCGAGCCTCCGAACAGGGAACCGGTGGGGAGTACGCCACCGTAGGGGAAGGAAGGGGGAGACATGGCGGCGACTGGCTGGGCCAAGCCGCGAACGCCTATCCGCGACTTCGGTTGGGGGCCATCCCGTTCTTCCTCCCCACACTCTGATGCCAAAACCAGTAGCATCAGCAAGAAGGTCAATCACCAACGAGGTGCACATGGGTGGCGTGAACAGATGGCTACCCCATGAACTAGGTGCTCATCTATCTCTATCTCTCACTCACTCACGTTTTATGTGATTCATGTTTTTCTTTATTTCTTGTTCATTTTCATCTTGATCCCATTCGGGTAGAATGCTGCTCTGTTTTTCTATAACTAAGCAAGTATGTAGCTGGCCACTATCTTATACATAGAGACAATGCTGATGCAGAAAGAATGTTTCAAGTGGTTCAGAAAGCTTATGAGGTACAGCTCAATTTGAGGGAGTACTTGATTTTTGTTCAGCGTGGATGCTCATTTTGATGATGTACGTACAGCTTTGAATAGTATTGACACATTCATTGTCGCCTCTTCTCTGTAGACTTTGAAGGATGAACAAAAAGAACACTATGATCAGGTAACAGTTTAATCCCTCTGATTATACACGTTTATGTTCCTGTGACTACCAGTGGCTGTTTCTTTTTGCATTATAAGGGATTACTTGCTTGAAGCTTAAGATAGTTAGACAACAATACCTTTTGACTAACTGTCTCATTTTTTTGCCTATACTATTTGCCAGGGTCATCAACCTGTCTAAAAAATTTAAACACCAAACTTTTAGAGTAAGCTTGCCCAGAATCTCATGCTAACATGGAATCTGCATTGATAACTTCGGCTGATTTTACTGGTTGGCGCCGACCAATATGAGAGAGCTTCAGCTGGAGGTGGTGGGGGTGGTTGATTCGATGTGGCTTTGGAAATCCTTTTGAGGATATTTTCCGTGCTGCTGCTGGATGTACCGGCGGAATGAATGATGTATGCCATCTGTTCTGACTTATTAATCTCATCTACTGTTTGTAGGTCCCAGTTTTGTGGTTGTGCTTCTTCTCAAATATCACGTTTTTAGCATTATTATGTATGTTTCTAACTAAACAGAAAGGTTCTATCGTCGGAAAATTAATTTCATCTTTATAATTTTCAGTTTAGGTGCTGCATTTGTGTGTTAATCATTACGCACTAGATAGCCCCTTACATTGCTCGTCGTCAGCCGAGCAGTGATTAACGAGATGGTGAACCTGCACAGGGCGTCTTATCTTCGCGGGAGGTCAAGAAACCAATTTGGTTCCATTTATTGGACATTTTTTGAGAGCCAGCTGCATTGAAGGGTTCAATCAACAATCAGATATTCTGAAAAAACAACAACGAATTTGACAGATTGGTACTCTTTGTGACATAAAGATACCGAATCTCTAAGAAAATACTGGTGTTGCAGGCTATGTACACGGGCAAACGATGGCTAACATCTATAGCTTCTGAAACTGTTTTTCATCATCATGCTCTACAGACACCGCCGCAATTCAGAGATAGTTGAACTGCACTATTGCCTGGTGAGTGCTTCATTTTTTCCCTTTCAAGTTACCTTCCTGATTTCGGTGTGTTAAATGTAGCATTGTATGTGACATAGGGATAGATAGAGATAGATGTTTAAGTGCTTCGGCTGGCTAGATAACTTATCTCCTGTAAACCGAACTCCTCTTATTCTCTCTTATCCCTTCCTCTCCAAGTATGTAATCTAAACAACTTGTATGCGCTGTTATCAGGGATGTGCGCCCCTGCCTATAAACATGCACATCGCCCCCTCATACGAGGGTAAGACGCTTTCCGCCTATCGCACATAGTAATCAGAGCATCCCTCTTCCAATACATCTAGTTTTTCCAATCTCCATTAGTGCCTAGCATGTCTTCCTCCGGCTCCTCCCAGATCGGCCTCAACAGCCAGGTCACGGAGAAGCTCACCCGTACGAACTACATACTGTGGCGCGTCCAGATCACGCCGCAGCTAAGGGGAGCAGGCGTCTTCGGCTATGCCGATGGCAGCACGCCGGAGCCAGCCCGCTACCTTCCTGGCAAGGACAAGGACGGCAAGGACTCCACCGAGCCCAACCCTCTCCACCCAATCTGGGTCCGGGAGGATCAACAAGTGCTCAGGTACCTGCTCAATAATCTCTCAAAAGAGGTGTTGGTGCAGGTGACCGCGATCACCACGATGCACGTGCTCTGGACAACTCTGGCAGCCATGTTCTCCTTGCAGTCGCTTAGTCGTGTCAACAACATCCGCACGGCTTTGCTTCATGCGCAGAAGGGAACTCAGCCGATCGCCACCTTCTTCGCCCACATGCGCGGCCTCGCTGATGAACTCGCCGCAGCCGGCAAGCCGCTGCAAGACGACGAGATCGTCTCCTACATCATCCACGCGCTGGACATGGAGTACCAGCCTCTGGTGTCGGCCCTCGATGCCCGCACCTCCCCCGTCACCCTAGATGAGTTGTTCACCATGCTAAGCAATTTTGATCAGCGCATGGCACTCTATCAGGGTTCGGGCGGGTTCAAGTCATCTGCGAACGCTGCCTTTCGTGGCCGCGGCGGCCGCCGCGGCGGACCTCCACGCGGCAAGAACCGATCGGGCGGCGGTAGCAACTCCTCCAACACCAACACTCCTCGGGCTGGCCGTTCCTCCTCCACCAACTCCAAGGGACGCGGCGGCGGTGGTGGCCGCGGCTCCAACCGAGCGCGTCCTGATGCGCCGCGCTGCCAGATATGTGGCAAGCTCGGGCACACCGCCCGGGACTGCTGGTATCGCTATGATGAGGACGATGATGACTCCCAGGATGAGGACAAGGTGGCTGCTGCTGCGGACGGCTCCTATGGCGTCGACACCAACTGGTACGTCGACAGTGGCGCCACCGAACACATCACCAGCGAACTTGAGAAGGTGACCATGCGGGAAAAATACCGCGGCAAGGACCAAATCCACACTGCTAGTGGTGCAGGTATGAGGATTCGTCACGTTGGTCATACAATTATTAAAACTCCCCATCGCAAACTTCATCTTAGAAATTTTTTGCATGTCCCTAGTGCTAGTATGAATCTTCTCTCCGTTCATAGAATTGCCATTGACAATCATGTATTCCTCGAGTTTCATCCCTTTTTCTTTTTGATCAAGGATCAGGCAACGAAGAAAGTGCTTTATCGAGGTAGATGCATTCGAGGACTCTACCTGTTGATTCCAAAGCGTTGAAGATTCAATAAACATGCCTACAGTGTTGCCAAACTTTCATCAACACGATGGCATGATGATTAGGACATGCTTCTTTTTCTTTAGTTGAAAGATTGCTTAGGAAAAATAAGCTCATGTTTGTTGGTGAGCGCAATGTCGAAACAGTTTGTGATTCATGTCAACGTGCTAAGAGTCATCAGTTGCCATATCCAATCTCAACTAGTGTGTCTACAAAACCCTTGCAATTAATTTTTTCTGATGTTTGGGGTCCTGCCCCTAGCTCCGTTGGTAGACACACATATTACGTGAGTTTTATGGATGCCTACAGTAAATACTCTTGGATTTATCTTCTTAAGAAAAGATCCGAGGTCTTTCAAGTTTTCCAAAACTTTCAAGCCCTTGTTGAGCGCAAGTTTGACAGCAAGATCATTGCTGTTCAATCAGACTGGGGGGGGGGGAGAGTACGAAAAGTTAAACTCTTTCTTCCAAAACCTTGGCATCTCTCATCACGTGTCCTGTCCCCACGCTCACCAACAAAACGGTTCGACAGAACGTAAGCACAGACACATTGTGGAGGTAGGACTAGCTCTCTTAGCCGGCGCTTCTATGCCCTTTAAATTTTGGGACGAAGCTTTTCTCACAGCTGTCCACATTATCAACATGCTTCCTAGTCGTGTCATCAATAATGAAACTCCAACAGAAAGGCTACTTCATGTTAAACCTGACTACAAATCACTTCGTGTGTTTGGGTGTGCCTGTTGGCCTAATCTTCGCCCATACAACAATCACAAACTCATGTTCCGCTCAAAGCAATGTGCTTTTCTTGGGTATAGTCCCCTTCATAAAGGTGTCAAGTGCCTTGACATCTCCACTGGTCGTGTCTATATTTCTCGCGATGTGATCTTTGATGAAACAAAATTTCCTTTTGCTGATCTTCATCCTAATGCCGGCGCCATACTCCGCAAAGAAATCCTTCTTTTGCCATCTCATTTATCCGGCCTTGATCATGGGGGAGAAAATAATTGTGCTGATCAAATGCTGACTAACCCTCTTAACCATACCCATGAGCTTTGTGATGTTGTAGGAGAAAACAGCAGTGAAAACAGAGAAGAAAATGATGCACAAATCACTTCCCAAATGCCATATTTCATGTGTCATGGCGTGGGGGGCAAATCTTCCTTGGAACTCGCTGGATCCGCCTCGGGATCGCTGCAGGAGCAGCAGCGCAGGCAATCTGCACCGGGATCGGTGCGGGCTGACGCGTCAGAGCCGACAGCTGTGCCGCACGCCCGCGCAACCGCCAGCGACTCCGCGCGCGCCACGCAACCGACCGCAACTGGAGGTGGCCCCGCGCCTGCTGGAGGTGGCCCCACGGCCGCTCCGCCCCGCTCGTCGCCTCACACCTGGCAGCCCCCAAGTGGCCAACGCGGCGCACGCTTCCCCGACGAGTTGCGCTGCTACAAGCGGCGCGCTGAGCCGCGGCTGACGGGCGCTGGATCCGGTGCTGATCTGCTCGGGCCCAGGCAATCATGCGCCCGTGATGAGCCGGTCGGCCAGCCGGGATCTTCTGCGGCCTCCACAGCGCCTGGATCACGAGATGCAGCCACAGAAGATCCAGGAGACGCACGAGGCGAATCTGCCTCGGCTGTCGCAGCGTCCAGTGCTCCTGTTCCTGCTCCGAGATCTTCTGCGCAAACTGATCCCGCTGCACTGTCACAACGAAGAACAAGACTACAACAAGGTGTGATCCAACCTGTTGATTATAAGCGTGTAACAAAATATGGCTTAGTTTGTTCCACAGGTGAGCCAGGTGAGCCAAGCACTCTTGAGGAAGCACTTCGTGATGAAAAATGGAAAAAAGGCAATGAAGGAAGAATTTTTGGCACTAGAGAAAAATCACACGTGGCATCTAGTTCCTTCACAGCAAGGTAAAAATCTTATTGATTGCAAATGGGTCTTCAGAATAAAAAGGAATTCTGATGGAACCATTGACCGGTACAAGGCAAGACTTGTTTCCAAGGGTTTCAAGCAACGGTATGGAATAGACTATGAGGATACCTTTAGTCCCGCTGTCAAAGCTGCAACCATACGTCTTGTTTTGTCCATTGCTATTTCCTGGAGTCTCAGACAATTGGATGTTCAGAATGCGTTTCTGCATGGCGTTCTGGAAGAGGAGGTATACATGAAACAACCTCCTGGGTTTGAGAATGAAAATACACCCTCATTTGTATGCAAACTTGACAAAGCACTTTATGGGTTAAAGCAAGCACCAGGAGCATGGTACTCACGTCTCTGTCATAAAATGTAAACACTTGGTTTTGTTCCTTCCAAGTCTGACACCTCATTGTTCATTTGTATGCAAACTTGACAAAGCACTTTATGGGTTAAAGCAAGCACCAAGAGCATGGTACTCACGTCTCTGTCATAAAATGTAAACACTTGGTTTTGTTCCTTCCAAGTCTGACACCTCATTGTTCATTTACAATAAATTGAACACAACCATATTTGTCCTCATTTATACTGATGATATTATTGTTACAAGTTCATCTGATGAGGCAATAGCTGGATTGTTAAAGGATCTGAGTGCAGATTTTGCTCTTAAGGATCTTGGAGATCTCCATTATTTCCTAGGGATTGAAGTGAAGAAACATGATGATGGGCTTCATCTCTCCCAGGAAAAATATGCCACTGATTTGCTGAAAAAGGCTGCCTTGCAAGGTTGTAAACCCTCACCTACTCCTTTGTCAAGTTCTGAGAAACTGTCTCTTACAGAAGGTACACCCCTAAGTAAAGAAGACAACACTAAATACAGGAGCTTAGTAGGTGCACTGCAGTACTTAACACTGACAAGACCTGATATTTCTTTTGCTGTCAACAAAGTATGCCAGTTTCTTCATGCACCCACCACTGTTCATTGGACTGCTGCTAAACATATAGTTACATATGTCAAAAATACTTTGAGCATTGGTCTTAATTTCAGCAAGTCACCATCTACTTTGGTCAGTGCCTTCTCAGATTCTGATTGGGCAGGCAGCCTAGATGATAGGCGCTCCACTGGTGGTTTTGCAGTATTTTTTGTCCTAACTTGATATCATGGAGTGCAAGGAAACATGCAATTGTGTCTAGATCCAGTACAGAGGCAGAATACAAAGCATTGGCAAATGCAATAGCAGAAATTATATGGGTTCAATCCATTCTTAAGGAACTTGGTGTGAGAAATACTCAAGCTCCATGTTTGTGGTGTGACAATCTTGGTGCTACCTATCTATCTGCTAATCCTGTGTTTCATGCCAGAACAAAACACATAGAGATAGATTTTCACTTTGTCAGAGAAAGGGTTGCTAATAAGCAACTTGACATTCGGTTTGTGCACTCTAGAGATCAAGTTGCAGATGGATTCACCAAAGCTTTGCCTACACGGAGTTTTGAAGACTTCAAGCATAATCTAACTTGATAAAGTTATGATTAAGGGAGGGTGTTAAATGTATCATCGTAAGTGACATAGGGATAGATAGAGATAGATGTTTAAGTGCTTCGGCTGGCTAGATAACTTATCTCCTGTAAACCGAACTCCTCTTATTCTCTCTTATCCCTTCCTCTCCAAGTATGTAATCTAAACAACTTGTATGCGCTGTTATCAGGGATGTGCGCCCCTGCCTATAAACATGCACAGCGCCCCCTCATACGAGGGTAAGACGCTTTCCGCCTATCGCACACGGTGGTCTGATATTGATTCCCTTAGGTGTATGGAGGCTATCCTGAAACCATCAAGAAAAAAACCCGACTCCTGTTTTCCATCATTTACCCGAGAAATTCTTGCGAACTGCTACATATTTCTGTACGTCAGAGATATAATGAGGCTGCACAGGCATGGTTTTCAAGATATAATGCCGATCTTTTATTATACTGCACCTGCCTGTGATCGGATGCTAATACATTGCATTGACATTCAGGTACTGAGTGTATGACCGACCGATCATTCTCAACCAACCAGCAGCTCAACACAGCCCTAGAGCAGCAAACATACTACAGTGTACAGGGAGAACGGTTTCTAACACAGATTGGACTGCAGGAAGAGCATGTACACGTAAGGCCCATTGCTTTTCACTTCCAAAGAGTTAGATCACTCTGCTTGACGATGATGATTGCTCTGGCTCCCAGAGGTCAGCCATATCACAATTAATATTTATTTTGTCCGTTTGTCCCCGGCGGCTGATTTGTATGTGTTCGGCTGATTTGTATGTGTTCAGTGTTCTGAATGTATTTTTATTTTCCTTTTGATTCAGGTGACAAAGCAATTTTAAGGTGCTGATTAAGTTCGCCACAATTGATAGTTCATACTTGTTCTTTTGATTATCACGCTGGATGCAATTGAGTTTAATTTTATCACAAATGATACGAGTTTCTATTGGCGGTGGCTCGAGCGATGCAGGACAGTGGTGAGCGCCGGTGAGTACAGCGGCCTCTACAGGTGGCGGGAGCGGCGGTCAATATCATGGGCATGGCTTGGGGAGCCGTGCTTTCATCAACCGGCGGGGAGCGCATCTGCTGCCAACAAGCCAAGGTAAGCTTCGCTCAACCCTTCCCTCTCTCCCTCTCTGTTCCCATCTATGCTCACTCCATGCCACATCCTTCCCCATGCATGATTGACTCCATTGGGTGATATATGTCACATCCCCGGATCGATTTCAGCTACCCGGATCTAATCTCCTAAGTTTGGACATTCATGCTACCCGGATCTAATTTCCTAAGTTTGTAGAAAGTATTCTTGTGCACTTGCTACATGGTCTGACAAATATAGATGTAAGCAACATCAAGAACATAATTTGTTTATTTCGTCTTGCTTTACCTTACTGGAGTACTGTATTGATCCACACCATGGGCAGACACATATATTTAAACAATTAGAAAAATTTCATTTAAGCCTTCGCTTCCATGATCGTAATTACTGACCGTGGAGGTCTTCAATAGCTTCCACAACTATATAAAAAACTCCTTGAGTTTCTGTCTCATTATCTGGTTATATTCAGTTAACGTTTTGAAGTTCTGTACTGCCTGGATGCCAAGAGGAGTTTCGTAGTCGTATTTATTTTTTAGACATTACCCAGCGCCAGAGTTCTTTATTTCTTTTCTTCAACACTTTATCTATGGAAATATATTGAACAGAGTTAATAAGTGCAGAAAATTGGTAACACTGCACTCAGTTAGGATTATGAGACATCTGCTGCATGTATTATTTATCAATACTACCCCATTTTCTTCCTATCGTATTTGTATGTATCCGATGCTCTTACTAATGTTTTAGCCTTCTATATTTTGTTTCGGAGTGAGCTCAGGACAATGGCTATGAGGAGGATGGAGACGCAGCTTGTACTTATTTATTGTCACAAAAAGAAACACATTATGCAGCAGAGGATTAATGAAACTGACGTGTCTTATGGTCCACGATGTTCACCTCTTCTGTTGCGGGGGAAGCCAGAAATGCTAGAAAGGCAGTGACGCAGAAGAGCTCACAGTGGAGCCCCTCGTGTTGATTGATTTTTCTCCTATGTAACTAAATTCATGTACTGAATCTTTTGCTTATGTAAGGGTTTCAATACTTCCCCAACTCTGCTCTGCACTGATGGTTGCTCAATGATTGATCGTCGGATGGTACTCTGTCTTTTATTCTTCTTACTGCTCCTCTATGGTGTTCTTTTGCCAGGTTGGTGTTAAGTGACTGCCAGATCTCTTGATGTTCATCGATCGCTCTTCCTGTTCCTCCCTCTTCGCTGCGCCTTTCATCACCGCCGAGGTACGTTTCGTGCTCTGTTCATCTCTATTGATGTGTGTCCGTGTGTTCATTTTCGGTTCCTGGCTATATCGCTTCATTCATGCTCATCACGTGTTTGTTGTTATGTCTACTCCGTGTGACGCCTTGGATTTTCTTTCCTTTCTTCAGAAATCACAGTTCTTGGATCATCATCAGATTTGGTTTGTTTGTCTCTCATTCAGGTACTGTTTGCAATACCTTTCTTAGCATGGCGGTCAACTCTGCTTTTTGTTTTATGTGGTTTTGAGCAAGATTGTTGTATTTGGTTTCATGAAGATTCATGTCAAATCAGAAGTGTTGTGATGCAGACCATAAAATATGCTACTGCCATTTGCAACAAAATCTTAGAACTGCTAAAAGAAATAGGGTGTGAGATGAATTGAATAGGTGCGTGTACATACGACACTCATGTATGAAGGTTACCCCTACCCTATTACATCTACCACACGCTCTTTGTTTTCTTCCGATTACACAGAATTCTTAAAAGGTAACTTCGAGAGCTTTGTATACTGTTTAATACTACATACAGGACACTCTTTGGTTTGTTTGAGAAAAGCAGTATATAGTCAGCTCAGATAAAATTCTATTTCAGCTCACATACCTATCATTGGCCCACTAAATTATGAAATGAGTGTATACTAACATACGTGGTCCCTAATATCTTATCAGCATCGTACAATGGATACGATTGAAGTTCCACCTAGGGTCATCTTTGAGACCATAATGAATAAACTCCAGTTACCTCCACCAACATAACCCAGCCATGGAGATGTCAATGGGAAAACAACAGTAGGTGTGCATTTCTACCCATCCAGGTCCACCATGCCTTGTCCTTCCTGTGAGGTACGCCTATCAAGCAGTCCGTCAACGACACCGGAAGCTGCTGAACACGAAGCAGCAACTAAGGCTATAAGATACGTGCTATCAATTGAGGAAAAAGGAAATGAAGGACCACAACTATGTAAAACTGAAGAGCATGGAAGATTCTAACAAAAAGCTCATCAAACGGTTAGCTACAAAAAATGGTATACTATGCGCGAAGAACAGAAGAATTGGGCAGCTCACAACAGCCTTTCGCACCTTCATAGCCACGTCAACACTGCATTGCCAAGAAATTCACACACTTGTAGCAGACAACCAATCGAATAGAGAAGCAGAGGTTGCCACACCTTCCGGCTCGTGTTTCATGGAACTGGAGAAGCTCACATCAGATCTTCAGTGTCTGATCATTAAAGCAACTGAGAAAGTGCAGTCCGTTGGTGGTTACGAGGATCAATCACAGTCTGACGATAGCGAGGCCGATCAGTTTCCACCATACTTTGGACCAGAAGATGAATACACTGGACCAAGCTGCCTTGCCGATGAACCTTACTACGATACAGACGAGTAGCTCTTTCAATCTCGAGGCTCCTAGGCTATATGTATCTCCTGTTAAAGGCATGTACTGTTTGCGCCTGTCGATGCCTGTCGATGCATGTATCGACAGAAGTTAAGTTGAACACTAAGTGTAACTATATCCAATACTATGTACTTCTGTTTACTTTCGAACACTGCCCTACAAAGCATCCGGTGTATCAATATATGAGTCATAAATTTGTATGCAATGCCATCTGCTATGATTATGTCCTTTACATCTCTATTATTTACAGAAACTTAAAAGGTTTGGATTTTGAAATGTTTAATACAAAAATTAGTGTTTAAATATTTATTTATCACCCATACCTTCTATTCACTCTTTCTTGATTATATTGACCACACATTGCCACATCAAATCAACCTTATTGCATGTTATTGCTCGTTCTTACTTGGTATCTTATTTTATCCCTGTAGCTCCTAGAGTGCTTGTGTGTAAAACCGACGACTGTGGCTGTGATGGACTTGGATGAACTTGTCGAGCAAGGTTCACCTGGCTCTGCTTCATCCACCAACAAAAAATTGTCTCCACCTACAAAGGTTAGCCCAAACTTATCAATACGCTTTATATCTCGCAGCTCATTTAAAATTGATATATTCTCCTATGCTTAGACATCCCTTTGCTGCTCATTTATCAGTTACATATTTTTCCGTGTCTGAACCATTTACAAACATCCAGGTTGACCATACCACTTTGACAATTTCTGCAAGAATGATTCTTGATATTATGTTGGAGAATCCTCGGATTCCTAAAGCTGTTTATCAGAGAAGGATGTACAGCGCTGGTGCCTCTCCATCACAAATGGTGATTACAGGGGTCAATCTGCCAACGAAGAGATAGCAGAGGATTCCGCTGCGATGGAGGCTGTTAGATACATGGAACGCGCTACAGGTATATATTGTTGTGAAGGACCTAAATTATGGACGACTAGAGAAAATGCAACAAGAGAATGGTTTTCGAAAGCTTCAACTGGATGAAGCTTTTGACATGATCAACAAGCTAGTCAGACTTTGTATGCTTGCTGTTAGATACATGTCCTCCTTCTCAAACCAGCTCCAAAATATCATGGTAATTGGCTTTCCTCCCACACGTCTTGGCAATGGGCATTTCTACACACTTCCGACCAGAGCCCTCTAGGGTTTCCTTTCGCCGCCATGCGCGGCTGCGAGCGATGCAGGCTGTACGAGAAGCACCTCACGGAGGTACACGGTCACACAAAGACCACGACCTCGGCATCCACCTCGCGAAACTCGACCGCCACCAGATCCGCAAGAAATGAACACACCGGCACCGGCAACACGCTCCGATCGCGCCGGTCGCACTCAACGACGCCGTCAACCATCAGGTACGGTCATTCAACTCTCTAATCATTGAACTTTACATCAAAAAGTACAGATTCGCTGCTCATACATCACATGAATCGATTGACACTTCGAATCTCCTGTATGCACATTAAGATTCAGTTTCGCCTACTGTTTCAGTTACATAAATATCTTTGTCATCACTACATTGATTATATATTAATCTATTTTACTAACTGTTTTATATTTTGCCTTCCCGATTAATCACATACATGCTCACCTGCACACATAATTCTCATCACTGTCGGGGTGAGGTGTCGTTTTTTTTTCCTTTCCCGATCGAACTACTGAACGCCACGGTATGCGTACGACGCGGGCGTACGGGGCGGGACGTACACGGGCGGACGGCCCTACGACGGACGGCGGTACACAAATACGAAATTTAGTATGGACAATTCCACCCCTTCTACGTTTATTGGGGGGGAGGGGGGTTGTACTCTGCTCTACCACCATGTGCTGTCTCAGTCGTTATGTGGATGTACAACAACTATAAGAATAAATGATATATCTGTAACCCTATACATTCATCACAGCTATCTCTAAATGGTACCACCAGCTTTCCATATCGATTATATCGCCATTTTATCAATTGCTTCAGCGACATCTATAGCGCCATGGAGTACATATCATGCTTGCTTATTTCCTGCCTGTCCCATTGTATGAACGTCGCCCACTACACAGACTAATTCAACCTAATTCAGAGAACATAGCTCACTAGCTTTCTGTGCAATTTTATAAGCAACAAAACATGTTTAACATTCTTCACTGCCGCTTTCCGTTTTACTCTTCTTTCGAAGTTAATAGTTTCATTCTTATGTTTCACCATCTCCAGTGGCAATAATCACATTTCGTATTTCTAACGCTATATTTTATCATACGATGAACAGACCGAAGAGAATGAGCAGCAAGAGTACATCATCCGCGGTGAGCACATGACTTATTTTTTTTGTTTTTTATATGTGAAACAGCAAACTCACAGCTTCATAACCCACCATGTATCATTGTATTTCTTTATGGATTTCTTTATGGACTGCCTTCAGCTATTTACTAAGTCTGCTAGATTAATATTTATTTCCTTTCCTACTGATTGGTCTCACCATACATCTCTCACAAAATTTGCAATCACACTGCTCTGTTCTACTTTTTCTTGCTCAATGTTTGTTTCCTTTTGTAGTCATTACTTTCAGCATGTCAGACAATGCTGATCTGAATCTGTATGCAATCGTTTGTGTTTTCTCTATTCTACAAACTGCTTTCACCATCCGCTATATTTTAGAACTTCACTTCTCTATTTTAAAAATTAATCTTCAATTTTTACTTATATGACCTCATGTCTAAGGTCCTGTTTGGATGGCTACCAAAGGCTACCCTTCCAAAATTCTCGTTGTTCACCAAAGCGTGGGCAACCGTTTCGAAGAGCCAGACATCAAGTACTATGTGTGCACAATCAACAGAACATTTGCCAAGCCAAGCCAGCGCATGGTAACCTTAAAAACACAATCTTATCTTCCATATCACACAACAATTTATGTCCATGTAAATCACTTGCTTTCTTGTACCAGTATTTTCAGGTACACTATACTGAAGAGAACCTGCTGGACTACATTGATCCAAACAATGATACACTCATGTCAGACTTGCAAATGGACGTCTTCTCGCCGAATGTCGCATCATGCTAGGAACTGACAAAAGGGCCACTATAACCACCAACTGGTCTGAGTTTTGTCGCCGGGCCAACATTCACGAAGGAGACATCTATGCTTTTCATTTCAGGATCGCTTCAAAGCGCTGCCTGGTTCTCATTGTGCATCGCCTCTAGATGCACCATCGAAGACACCGCAACCCCTGTGTCAATATAATCGAGCACCAAGTACTCCTAATTATGCTCTATCCCAGGATGAATCTGTGGTTTGCTTTTGGGCCCTCTTATCGCATGCTTTTGAAGATGCTAAACTTATGTCGTTGCTTATGTAAACTGCACTATTCTCAGTCACATGGTTCATGTTCAGATCCATAATGGGGCTTATATATTACGATCACCCAGAATGCAGAATAAGTTATTCTTCACCCGAGGTAATCTTACGATCACTTCATAAATAAATTACATTTGGAATACAAATAGTTACATTCATATTGACTCACTATGTAAAATTTGTTTGGAATACAAATAGTTACATTCATTTTTTTTTTTACCTGGAAGACTGCAGGGCTTACACCCCATAGCATTTTATTAATAAAGAACAAAGAATAAGTACAAAGTTCCTCAAGAGGGGGAACAAAAAGAAAGAAAGGCTATACAAGAAAAGCTATAGTACTCTAAGAAATTAAAGAAAGCACTAAAAACTACAACTAGGAAAGAAAGAAGTTACAAAATAGATGGCCTTCAAGGAGGCAGGAAATCAATCCATTTGAGCATATCCTCCTTGTATCTGGTCTTGATCCAATGTGAAAGCAGAGTAATATCATGAATAAACCCATTTCTCCACTGCCTAAAAGTTGGGTTGACATGCCTAAAAGCCCTGTCATTCCTAACTTCCCAAATATTCCACCATGCAAGAAAAACCACCTCTAAGAAAAAAGGCTTATTAAACTCCTTCCTGGCATGTAAGGCAATTTGCACCATATCATTGCTATCTAACCAGGAAACTTGCAGGTAGTTCCGGATTCTCATACTGAAGTTACATCGGAAGAATAGATGATTCCTATCCTCAATTACTCCAGTCGGGCATAGGACACAACTAGGTCCATCATTAATTCTCCAATGGCGTCGATGAATCATATCCTTGGTGTTAACTCTGTCCATAATTACCAGCCAAGCAAACATTTTAATTGTCATGGTACAGCAGCTTTTCCAGACCCAGCTTAGTATAGGATTGGCAATAACAGGCTGGTGGACAAAATCATGGTACTTCTTTGCCAAGTACTCCGCCTTTTTCCCATGTCTCCAAGCCCAGATATCATTACAACCATTGTCTAAGGAAGTCCCAGATAACAAGCTTGAAAGCTGATTGAACTCCCTAAAAGCCAGTTCAGACAGTGGCAATGAAAACATTTGCTGCAAATTTCCTGCCTGTATCACTTCCATGACAGAAAGATTCTTCTGCAGGCAAAAAGAGAAAAGCCTTGGAAACCTTTCTTGCAGAGGAATGCAAGACTAGTCAATCTCCCAATGATCAGACCAAAATAGAACAGAATCTCCTTTGCCAACAGTGACAGAGGTAACAGCCCGATACTTGTCCATTAATTTACAAATGTCCCTCCACCAGAATGAGCCACAAAGAATAGTGTCATGAGGAATTCTCTGAAAGTAATATGAGTCCCACACCAAACGGACCCATGGCACATCTGCTTTATTATAGAATTTATTCATGTACTTAAGGAGCAGAGCATCATTCTGTAGTCCCAAATTCAGAATTCCAAGCCCACCCTTCATCTTGGGCCTGCAGACAAGGGGCCAAGCAGCCAAAGAGTGTCCCTTCTCCTGACCATATTTCCTCCAGAGGCACTGTCTTTGAATCCTTTCTAACTGCTTTAGAATACCTTGTGGCAAAGATAGACTGCAAAGGAAGAATATGGGCAGTGAAGATATCACTGAATTTACCAACTGCAACCTACTGCCTTGTGGTAAAAACCAGGAACTAGCAGTTAGCCTTCTTTCCATGCAGTCCACCAAAGGTAGCAAATCAACAATTTTGGGCCGAGTGGTTCCAACAGGAAGTCCCAAATAAGTGAAAGGCATAGAACCAAGCTGACAGCCAAATAGGGCAGCAAGTGCAGAAGCAACAGAGGCTTCCACATTGATGGGGTACATTGAAGACTTATGGAAGTTGATTTGCAGTCCAGTTGCCAAGGAAAAGGAGTTGAGCACTGATTTGAGGGCCTCCAACTGAGCTGGATCAGCATTCACAAACAGCAAAGTATCATATGCATACTGAACTACTGGATAATCAGGATCATGTGTTGGCAATGGCAAGGCAAGCAAGCCCCACTAGTAGAAAACTGGGCTTTGGTCACAGGGCAATATTCACATTAGTCCCGGTTCAGTCACGAACCGGGACTAGTATGAGCATTGGCCCCGGTTCGTGCGGCCAAGGGCCTGCCGGGCCTCGTGGGGGCATTGGTCCCGGTTCGTCCGGCCCCTTTGGTCCCGGTTGGTGGGACAAACCGGGACCAATGGGCCTCGCTCCTGGCCCACCACCATTGGTCCCGGTTGGTGGCTTGAACCGGGACCAGAGGCTCACCCTTTAGTCCCGGTTCATACCAGAAACCGGGACTAAAGGGTTGGTCCTAGTAGCGGTCAGAGTTTAATCCCACCTCGCCAACCGAAGGGCGCTCACACCCGTTTATAAGCCCGTCCCTCTCTGCCTTGTTGAGCTCCTCTCAAAGTGAAAATAGATGCCCTTATACAGGGAATTTGACCTAAATCCAGAGTAAATTTCTTTGAATTTCATAGAAATTTATTATGAATTTAGGTTGAATTTTCTCTATAGGCGCATCTATGTTCATTTTTTTATAGTAAATAAAATAAATAAACCTTAATAAAATAAATAAAAATAAATAAACCTTAATAAAATAAAATAAACTATAGTAAATAAAATAAATAAATCTTAATAAAATAAATAAAAATAGCAGCAGTAAAATAAATAAAAATAGCAGCAGTAAAATAAATAAAAATAAAATAAATAAAGTAAAATACATAAGTAATTAGAAACAAAATGGAATAAAATAAATAAGTTTTTTGTTGTAAGTAGAAACAAAACAAAATAAATAAAGCAAAAGAGAAAACAAAAAACAGGGAAAAATTATGCCACCTACTGGGCCACCACGGCCTGAATACGACTTGAAACCCATCCATGGGCCAAGATTCAGGCCCGCAGAAGGCCCAGTAGGCCCCACAGGCAAAGAGAACGGTTAGGCCCGAAAGCCTGCAGTTGAGAGGAGCTCGAGAGGGTGGGCGCAGCAGCGCTTATAAACCACTCTCGAGCTCTCTCAACTAGCGAGGTGGGACTAAACTTTTGACGCGGGGCAGCACAAGGCCTTTGGTCCCGGTTGGTGCCACCAACCGGGACTAAAGGGGGGCATGCGTACCGGTTCGTGGCACCAACCGGGACCAATGCCCCCCCTTTAGTCCCGGTTGGTGCCACGAACCGGGACCAATGAGTTGCTTATATATACCCCATCGCCACAGCAGAGCACTCCACAGTGCTTTTTTTTCTGGCCGGCGAGGGGAGGGCATTTGGGTGCTCTAGCTCACCTCCTATGCACATGAGGTGTTCGATGAAATGTCTGAGCCACACTAGTTAATCTTTCTCCTCTCGAAACTCGACCTCCGAGTTCCATTTTCCCCGAGATTTGTCTAGGTTTAGCGGTCCATCACGTCCCGTCCCCGTCTTCACCGCCGTCGATCGCCCGCGCCGATCTCGTCGCCAGCACCACCGTGGTGAGCCTCTTGTTCTTATCTTCTTTCTGAAAGAAAAAAATTCTTACTTTAGATAGATACTTGTCTAATTTTGTTACTTTTATTATTCCTTCTTATTACATAGTGCGATGGTATTGGTATCCGCCCCCGTCGGCCCTCGTCCTGTCTATGATTCGGATGTGGTATATATTATCTTTTTATAACTATTTGGTTCATTTATTGTTTATGACAAATATGCCGACCAACGTGACATAGATTTTATTTATCTAGAAGGTGGTTGAACCGGAAATTCCAACCGACCCTATTGTCGAGAGGTTAAATTTTAGTTGAAGAAGAAAACAATTACTTGAAGGAAAAAATAAAAAAAATTGAGGAGGAGAAGATGATATTGGAGTTGCATGTTGCGGATGTCGTCGATGATCACAAGATCAAGATGGATGCAATGCACTTGAAGATTACAAAGATTAGAAAATATGCCATTCATACCGAGGCTTGGTATCATTATGCCGTTGGATCAATTGTTACCTTGGTTGCGATTATGATCGCATTTGTTTTTGCATTGAAATGTTTTACATAGTTTCAATGTATGGTTTAATTAATTAGATGCTCTGGAGAGCTATATATATGTTGTTAGATGAGAACTATGTATGTACTTTGGTTTTAATGTGATGATGAACTTCTATTAATTTGGTCACTTAATTATCTATTCATGATGTTCTGTAATGGTTTTTGACACACTTAATTATATATAATGCACGCAGATGAACCGGCAATGGATGTACGGTGACAGACACACCTCTGAGTACATTAAGGGCGTGCATGATTTTCTCGAAGTGGCTGAGGCAAACAAGCAGAATGGTTTTATGTGTTGTCCATGCCCTACATGTGGGAATACGAAGTCTTACTCTGACCGGAAAATCCTTCACAACCACCTGCTTTACAAGGGTTTCATGCCACACTATAATGTTTGGACGAGGCACGGAGAAATAGGGGTTATGATGGAAGACGACGAAGAATAAGAGGACGATGACAACTATGTGCCCCCTGAATACGGTGATGCCGCAACGGGGGAAGCTGCTGAAGATCAAGAGGAACCAGACGATGTGCCCAATGATGCTGCAAGGGGGGAAGTTGCTGAAGATCAAGAGGAACCAGTGCCCGATGATGATGATCTCCGCCGGGTCATTGTCGATGCAAGGACGCAATGCGAAAGTCAAAAGGATAAGCTGAAGTTCGATCGCATGTTAGAGGATCACAAAAAAGGGTTGTACCCCAATTGCGAAGATGGCAACACAAAGCTCCGTACCGTACTGGAATTGCTGCAGTGGAAGGCAGAGAATGCAGTGCCTGACAAAGGATTTGAGAAGCTATTGAAAATATTGAAGAAGAAGCTTCCAAAGGATAACGAATTGCCCGACAGTACATACGCAGCAAAGAAGGTCGTATGCCCTCTAGGATTGGAGGTGCAGAAGATACATGCATGCCCTAATGACTGCATCCTCTACCGCGGTGCGTACAAGGATCTGAACGCATGCCCGGTATGCGGTGCATTGCGGTATAAGATCAGACGAGATGACCCTGGTGATGTTGACGGCGAGCCCCCCAGGAAGAGGGTTCCTGCGAAGGTGATGTGGTATGCTCCTATAATACCACGGTTGAAACGTCTGATCAGAAACGAAGAGCATGCCAAGTTGATGCGATGGCACAGTGAGGACCGTAAGAAAGACGGGAAGTTGAGAGCACCCGTTGACGGGTCGAAGTGGAGAAAAATCGAGAGAAAGTACTGGGCTGAGTTTGCAGTTGACCCAAGGAACGTATGGTTTGGTTTAAGCGCGGATTGCATTAATCCTTTCGGGGAGCAGAGCAGCAATCACAGCACCTGGCCCGTGACTCTATGTATGTATAACCTTCCTCCTTGGATGTGCATGAAGCGGAAGTTCATTATGATGCCAGTTCTCATCCAAGGCCCTAAGTAACCCGGCAACGACATTGGTGTGTACCAAAGGCCATTAGTTGAAGAACTTTTACAGCTGTGGAATGGAAACGGTGTACGTACGTGGGATGAGCACAAACAGGAGGAATTTAACCTGCACACGTTGCTGTTTGTAACCATCAACGATTGGCCCGCTCTCAGTAACCTTTCAGGACAGACAAACAAGGGATACCACGCATGCACGCACTGTTTAGATGACACTGAAAGTATATACCTGGAAAAATGCAGGAAGAATGTGTACCTGGGCCATCGTCGATTTCTTCCGACCAACCATCAATGTAGAAAGAAAGGCAAGCATTTCAAAGGCGAGGCAGATCACCGGAAGAAGCCCGCCATGCGTACCGGTGATCACGTACTTGCCATGGTCAATGATTTACACGTAATCTTTGGAAAGGGTCCCGGCGGACTAGCTGTTCGGAATGACGCTGAGGGACACGCACCCATGTGGAAGAAGAAATCTATATTTTGGGACCTACCCTACTGGAAAGAGCTAGAGGTCCGCTCTTCAATCGACGTGATGCACGTGACGAAGAACCTTTGCGTGAACCTGCTAGGCTTTTTGGGCATGTATGGGAAGACAAAAAATACACCTGAGGCACGGGAGGACCTGCAACGTTTGCACGAAAAAGACGGCATGCCTCCGAAGCAGTATGAAGGTCCTGCCAGCTACGCTCTTACGAAAGAAGAGAAAGAAATCTTCTTTGAATGCCTGCTCAGTATGAAGGTCCCGACTGGCTTCTCGTCGAATATAAAGGGAATAATAAATATGCCAGAGAAAAAGTTCCAGAACCTAAAGTCTCATGACTGCCACGTGATTATGACACAACTGCTTCCGGTTGCATTGAGGGGGCTTCTACCGGAAAACGTCCGATTAGCCATTGTGAAGCTATGTGCATTCCTCAATGCAATCTCTCAGAAGGTGATCGATCCAGAAATCATACCAAGGCTAAGGAGTGATGTGGCGCAATGTCTTGTCAGTTTCGAGCTGTTGTTCCCACCATCCTTCTTCAATATCATGACGCACGTCCTAGTTCATCTAGTCAACGAGATTGTCATTCTAGGACCCGTATTTCTACACAATATGTTCCCCTTTGAGAGGTTCATGGGAGTCCTAAAGAAATATGTCTGTAACCGCGCTAGGCCAGAAGGAAGCATTATAAGCAACCTCTACTATTATTGAAACTAAAATTATATAAAATTGATGCAACTAAAATTATCGAAGTATTTTCTGTTCAAAATCATTGAAAGCAAAAATAATTTTCATAAAGAACTTTTTTTGTTAGAAACTTTAATAGCAAAAAAATTATCATAAAGTAAAATAAATAAGTAATTAGAAACAAAACAAAATAAAATAAATAAGTTTTTTGTTGTAAGTAGAAACAAAATAAATAAAGCAAAAAAGAAAACAAAAAAACAGGCAAAAAATAAAAATTATGCCACCTACTGGGCCACCACGGCCTGAATACGACTAGAAACCCATCCATGGGCCAGGATTCAGGCCCGCAGAAGGCCCGGTAGGCCCACAGGCATGTACAGAGAGGTTAGGCCCGTAAGCCTGCTTTAGAGAGGAGCTCGACAGCTCAGGGGCACCGCACCTTATAAACAGGTGCGGCTCTCTCTCAGCTAGCGAGGTGGGACTAAACTCCCACCACCACGCCGCTGTGCAAGGCCGTTGGTCCCGGTTGGTGGCACGAACCCGGACCAATGCCACCCTTTGGTCCCGGTTCGTGGCACCAACTGGGACCAATGCCCCCCTTTAGTCCCGGTTGGTGCCACCAACCGGGACCAAAGGCCGCCGCTTCCCGCCCTTTGGGCTGCTGAAAAGAGGCCTTTGGTCCCGGTTGGTGGCACCAACCGGGACTAAAGGGGGGCATTGGTCCCGGTTGGTGCCACGAACCGGTACCAATGCTCTCAGTATATAAGAAAGCACTTAGCGTTTTTCAGATTCATCTCTGCATCAGTTCCCCCGCCCCTACGACGCCGCCAGGCTGCCCGAGCTCGCCCCGTCGACGTCGTCGCCGCCCTCTGCTGCCTCGTCGACGCGCAGCCGCCCCTTCCCCGAGCACGCCACCGGCGGCCCGCCCCGACCACGCCGCGCGCCCTGCCCCGACCACGTCGTCGTCGCCCTAGCTGCCCCGACCACGCCGCCGTCGCCTCTGCCTCGCCCTGCCCCGACCACGCCGCCGTCGCCTCTGCCCCTGCCCCGACCACGCCGCTGTCGCCTCTACCCCGACGCATGTCGTGCCCCTGCCCCTACCCCGACAACGCCGCACCTCTCATCCTTTGGTCAGGGTCGGCACTGCCCCCTTCCTCCCTGTTTTTTCTGCACATATATATGATGTTTTTTTCCTGATTATATGTATATGTATGAGTATATGTATGTGTGTATATCTGTTTATATGTCTTTTTTAGATCTTTTTTTTGCATTTTTATAAAAATGTATATATGTATGTATATATGTTCTCTGTGTATATATATGTTCATGTATATATGCAAAAGATAGATTTTTAGAAAAGTTGGGATTTTTTTCTGTTCATAGATTTTTTTTGGTGATATTAATTATTGTAGAATATGCAAATGTTTGTATATTCATATGAACAATGCATTAGGCAAAACCTTTACATTTTTTTGAAATTTTCTATTTGAACATTTTTTTATGAATGAGAGGAAAAAGGAAAATAAGAAGAGGAAGAAAGGAGAAGAAGAGGAGAGGAAGAAGAGGAGAAATAAATAAGAAGAGGAAAAAAGAAGAAAAAGAAAAGGAGAAGAAGAAAGGAATAGAAGAGAAGAAGAAAAAGTAGAAAAAATTCTATTTTTTCTTCTTCTCTCCTCTATTCCTTTCTTCTTCTCCTCTTCTTTTTTCTTCTTTTTTTTCTTCGATCTTCTCCTCTAGTCCTTTCTTCTTCTCCTCTTTTTATTTCTTCTTTGTTTTCTTATGTTTTATCGGGTCTGTCGTCGTCGATATACCCCTCTCCCGATAACTTCAACACGAGGGGGGTCGATATACCCCCTCCCCGATAATATTATTTTCTCATGTACGTATGTCGTCGTTGTCGATATAACCCCCTCCCGATAACTTCAACACGTGGGGGGGGGGTCGATATACCCCCTCCCCGATAACATTATTTTCCCATGTTTGTATGTCGTCGTTGTCGATATATATAACTCCCTCCCAGATGACTTCGACATGATGGACGGTCGATATTTATACCCCCCCCTCTCGACCGTGATAACTTATACCACGGGAGCACCCCCCCCCCCCCGGCCCTCTCGCTCGACCAAAACTCTCGAGGACACCCAAACCCTAGAAAAAAACGATGTCGGTCTCCTACCCCCTCCCGCCGCGCCCCTACCCTTGAAGCGTTGCCGAGGCCACCCCAAACCCATAATAAGCTAGGTCTACGTTTGCACTAATATATCCACCTGCTATCATGTTTGTGTAATAATTGCCATGTTGTAATATTTGCAGAAACAATGGAGCACGGACGAGATGAGCAAGCAGAAGAGGTGTTGGGGGACATAATCTTAGCCGGAGGTGATATCTTGTCGTATCTTAACGACAATGATGGTCTGGAAGAACAGGGTGAAGAAGCAGGCTACGGTGATCGAGAGTGGAGGAGGAAAGACATGATTATGATGGCTCCGGTGACCCAATGCTGGTGCAAGAATGAGCCCGTGGTGACGGCTCCGGTGACCGAACAGAGTCCGGCCAGGTAAATATATTAGTTAAGCCTGTGCTGACTAGCTAATTGATGCATTCATTGTTTTGGTATGTACACATATTAATTAACTCTCGTCTTTCTTCTTTTTTCTAGCCCTCCGGATCAAGCACAACTTCGGTAAAGAGACGAGGCCCGAAGAGAAAGTTGCGCTCGGATGAAAGGTTTGAGATCACAGCAATCGCGCGCGACTGCCAACCGATTGAACCCATCCAGACAAAGGAAGCATTTGCTGCTCAGTGCGGGGTTCTTGTTAGGGACAAGATCCCGATCAGCATCCACCAATGGTATAAGCCTAAGAAGGAAGACCCTGAGGTGTCTTATGTCAATGATATGCAGAAAGATGATCTTTGGATTGAGCTGAAGGCAAATTTCACCCTACCGCCGGAGGAGTATCCGGAGAAGCCAGTTAAAGAGCAATTAATCAAGTCTCATGCTCGTAAGAAGATGGCAGACCTATTCAGGAGGTGGAAGAATGAGCTGAAAACGTTTGTCGACAAAGAAGAGACACCATAATTCATCGGCCGGTATGAGAAGATCAGAGATCACTGGCCCGCATTTGTGGCCCACAAGACATCGGAAAAGAGTAAGAAGATGTCAGCGACAAACAAGAAGAATGCTGCAAGGAAGAAGCTTCACCATCGCACGGGGTCAGGTGGCTACCTCAAAGCCCGGCCTAAGTGGGCCAAGGCTGAGAATGATCTGCTTGAAAAAGGGATCGAACCACAGACAATGAACTAGACAGACCGTTGCCGGACTTGGTTCTTCGGGGCTGCGGAAAATTGGACCCTGTATCAGGGAGGTGCGTTTGGACGAACGAGCTTTTGAGAATACCAGTCAAGAAGATTCAGCAATATATCGATGCAGCGCAAGAAGGGACGTTCGTTCCAGACAGAGAGAACGACGAGCTCACAATGGCCCTCGGGGATCCTGAGCACCCTGGACGGACACGAGGCATGCCAGGCTCCATTCCGTGGAAGGCTGGTTTTTCGGACGCAGGCGGTTACAAAAGCCAGGAGAGGAGGAAAAAAATGGAGCAGACCCAAATTCAGAAGCTTCACGAAAGGGTTCAAGCGCTAGAGGAACGAGATGGCAATCGACATGCCAAAACTACCCCGCCATCTCAGCGGAGAAGCAGCGTGGCTTCCACCGAGCTGCTTCAGCCGGAGCATGTCTTGACGGCTCCTGCTAGCGACCCCGTGGATGCTATCACGGAGTCTCAACATTGCCACCTTATGGCGCAATGGCAGCACTTCAAAGTCAAGGCGGCTGTTGGCTCTGTTTTACCTCCTGAACCCGGCGCAACCTACCACTGCCGGCCGATTCCAGAAGGATATGCTAGGGTGATGGTGGATGAAATAACGGTGGGATTTGAGGACCTCCAGCTTGACCACCCTACCGGTGAAGGGGAGACTCGGCTCGGTTTAGCTCTGAAGACTCCATGCCTATGGCGGAAGGAGCTCATTAACCTTCTGAACTGGACGCCTCCGGCGAGTAAGGGCACTCCGCCGCCTCCTCCTCCGGCGAGTGATCAGGGCACTCAGCCTCCTTCTCCGGCGCGTGGCGGCACTCCGCCTCCTCCTCCGGCGAGTGACCAGGGCACTCAGCCTCCTTCTCCAGCGCGTGGCGGCACTCCACCTCCTTCTCCGCCTGCGCCGGTGTGCCAGAGCAGCCAACCTCCTCCTTCTCCGCCTCGTCAGCAAGGGCGGAAGAGACCCGCCGCCGCTCCGGCTCCTCCGGCGCGTCGTAGTCCTTCTCCTCCGCCTCGTAAGCAAGGAAAGAAGACAGCCGCAGCCGCTCCGTCTGCTCTTCCGGCGTCTAGCAGTACAGCTGCCAGAGGCGGGAGGCAATACAGATTCGGTCCTTCTCTGAAGACTCCAGAGAAGTTACCATATGAGAGGACCGAGGAGGAGAACGCGAAGATCGTGCGAGCCGTAGTGAAGAACTTCTTTGAAGGGGTGAAAGCAAAGAAACATCCACCTCCGGAGGAGAAGGTAGATCCGGTGAAAGCGAAACGCACTCTGGCTGCCCTGACAAAACCACCAAAGTCTCCGCCGAAAGGCAACTATGAGCGCATTATTGCAAAGACATTTGTCGAAGCGGAGCGGTCGGGAAGTACTGTCAGTGATCAAAGGTTAAAAGAACGACGAGCTGGGAAAAAAATTGCCCAGCTCGGCGAACAAGCGAACCAATCGTGCCCCCCACTCAAGGTGTCTAAAGACATCGTCGCTAATGATCCGAGGATGGTGGCCGGTTATAGCAATCTTGGAGATTACCTGCCCGACGACGTACATTATGAAATCATGGAGGTGGACGAACACAAATACCATTACGGGAAGCCTCTCGTCAAAGATGAAAGATCTCTAACAACGATGATGCGAAGATTACATGATTGGTACATGAAAACCTGCAGAGAGTCTGATGGGATGAATACTTTGACGCTAAGAGTTAAACCGGAGCATGACCTCGTTGGAATTGAACTGCTGAATGTTCCATTTGAGGAGTTCTTCCAGTTTTTCAATCAAAAGGCCCTCGATAAATCAACGATCACTTGCTACCGTCTGTAAGTAGTACTACTTCTGTCATTAAGTCTCTCTATATAGGTCAGCTCTTTCATTGCATGTATTTATAATTATCCTCACTATATTATGCAGATTGAAGATCGCCGAATTGAAGAAAAGACAAATCGGTGATATTGGGTTCATTAACACAAATCTCATAGATGCATATACGGTTGAAAAACATGCCAAAGAAGCCGAGGCCAACTTGCTACGATCGTTGGTATTAAATCAAAAAAAGATATAATACTCTTTCCTTACAACTTCAATTGAGTGTTACTGTCTTGTGCATATTCGGTTTCCCTTATTAGTCCAGGTTATGGTAATGTAATTGATGACTTATGCATGCATGCGCAGCTTCCACTATATTCTCCTAGAGATTAAGCTTGAGCAGGGAGTAGTAACCGTCTTAGACTCGAGACGAAAAGATCCCCAGGACTATGCGGACATGACTCAAATGCTCGAGAAGTAAGTTAAATCGATCATTATCCACCATATCAGCAACTTTGTTCATTTCCTGATATCAAGTAATTGTTTTCTTTGTCTGGCAGGGTTTGGAGAAAATTCACCACAAAAGCTCCGGGACTGCCGAAGAAGCTGCAATTTAGACACCCGAAAGTAAGTACTATAGTAGCATGTTCCGCACATCTCCTAGTGATTCAAGCGCTAGTTTCATCAATACCATTTAGCATGCTTGCTTATCAGTTAGATTGACCTCTATTTCTTGTAAAGTGGTTGTGGCAGGAACAAGGGAATGATTTCTGTGGATACTACGTTCGCGAGTCTATCCGCCACACGACCTGTGAGCGGGGCTACTCTGACGAACAATATGAAGTGCGTAAGCAATAATATTCACAATTTTATTTTATTACCATCATTTGTGTCGAGTTTCATTTATTCATATATATATATATATATATGTATTGACCCCCTTCTTCAAATTAGATGTTTCGGATGCGGGATGAACTCCTAGCACCAGATCGTATGCGAGCAATTCAAGAGGAATTGGCGGCATTCTTCCTTGACCACGTGATCGCTGATAACGGAGAATACTATGTGGACCCTGTGTTCTTACAATTTAATTAGGAGATTATATTGTAAGAGATAATTATTGTATATATGTAGCCGGTAGTGTCAGATAGATATACGAGAACTTGTTGTTCGACCAATCTCTCGGAGAAGGAGAGGTGGTCGATATCACTTCTCTCTGTATGCATATGTTCATGACGATCTTCTGTTTCCTTCATTTGCTTACTAGCTAGCGTGTCTAGTCCTCTCCATACGTATATAGTACGTAGCGTCGACCAAGCACGGAGATAAGAGAGGACACTTCTCTCTATTAATTAGCTAGCTAACACAATATATGAAACACCTAAATTAACCCCCCCCCCAAAACCCCCCAACCCCTCCCCCTTTCAAAAAAAACAAAAACCCCAGCCCCTGAAATGCTGACGCGTGGATGCCTATTGGTCCCGGTTGGTGACACCAACCGGGACAAAAGGCCCTGCCTATTGGTCCCGGTTGGTGTCACCAACCGGGACCAAAGGCCCCCCTGCCTGGGCTGGCAGCAGCGGCCACGTGGAGGACCTTCTGTCCCGGTTCGTGTAAGAACCGGGACTAAAGGGTTAGGGCTTTAGTAACGACCCTTTAGTCCCGGTTCGAAAACCGGGACAAAAGGCCCTTACCAACCGGGGTAAAACCCCCTTTTCTACTAGTGCCCCTATACAAAAGATCATTGATCATGGTTTGCAGAAGGTCAGCAGCTATCACAAAAAGCAAAGGAGAGATAGGATCTCCTTGCTTAACACCACATTTGCACTTGAAATGATTTCCAGGCACACCATTTAACAAGATAGAGGAGGTTGCAGAAGATAATAGTTGTTGAATCCATTTGATCCATTTGCTATCAAAACCTTTTGCCACAAGAATTTTCAAGATTGCCTCATGCTGAATAGAGTCAAAAGCTTTTTCAAAGTCAAGCTTGAGCAATATAATTGGCTTCTTGGAATGGTTGCATTGATGAATATACTCAAAAGTCCAAGCAATACAATCCTGAATTTTTCTTGATTTAATGAAGCCATATTGATTCTTATGAACACAGTTGGTGATTTCCTCCTAAAACCTATTAGCTGCTAGTTTAGTCAGAAACTTCAGTCCCACACTTGTCAAAGAGATTGGCCTAAAATCTCCTACACCCTCAGGTGATTGCTTTTTTGGGATTAAAGTGATGAAAGCTTCATTGAGGTTTTCCAAAAGAGCAGTTCCTGCATGAAACTCATTAACCAACCGAATAAAATCATTGGAAATAATTGACCAGCATCTCTTCATAAAAAGGCCATTAAAACCATCTGGCCCTGGTGCCTTATCAATGGGCATTTCTTTTATGACCTTTTCAATCTCTTGCAGCTCAAAAGGTTTTGTGAGCACCTCAAGGCCTTGCACTTTTGGGATTAATGAGAGGATTTCATTACCCAATAAAATGGTTTAAGAGTTCCCATTCTACCCTTGAAGGCAACCAAAAATTCCTTAGCTATTTCCCCATGATCTGAAGAAACTGTTCCATCAGACAGTTGCAGACTAGCAATAGAATTATTCCTATACCTCTCTGTTGCCATGGCCTGGAAGAATTTTGAATTTTCTTCTCCCACCTTGATATATCTGATAGTACACCTTTTCCTCCAGTATAAAAACTGCAAATGTAAAAGGTGTTCATGATGCATCTTACATATCTTCCTGAAATTGTGCTCAGGTATGGAAAGAGGCCTCCAATCCTCCAAATCATCCAGCCACAGAATTACCCAATTGCACTTTTCAATCAAAGATTTAATGTGTGAGAGCCCCTTCTGCCATTTCTTGAGTGCATACCTCAAGGATTTCAATTTGTCCATAATAACTGCAGTTATATGAGCCTTCTGTGAAGGTTTGTTCCAAACCTCCCTCACACAGTCCATGAAACCAGGTTGATGCACCCAATAGTTTTCAAATCTAAAGATATGAGCTTTAGGAATTGTGGTGCAGATAGAAATTACACAAGGAACATGATCAGACGCAGTTCTAGCAAGAGGTGCAACTTGTGTCATGGGATATATATTTATCCTACTAGCAGAAGTAAAAAACCAGTCCAATTGCTCAAGAAGTGGAACATCCTGCATGTTTGACCAGGTAAACCTTCTACCTTTTAAAGGAAGTTCCAGCAGTCCTAAATGACCAATGATCTCATTAAAGATAAAAATATCATTAACATCCCCTCCCGGAAGATTACGATTGTCCATGGACCTGATGAAATTAAAATGTCCCACTAACAACCATTTTTGTTCGGGTTCCACCTAAAGATTATATAGCCAGCTAACAAACTCATCCCTCATAACACCCTGACAAGGCCCATAAACATTTACTAAAAACCATTGGTCATTATTATGCACCGAGGTGAAACTGATGACAATTCCAAAAGGCTTTACTTCAATTAAGACACCCTTAAAAATATCTGAACGCCACACTGTCAGAATACCACCCGAGGCTCCTCTCGAGGGTGATTCAATAAACTGATCAAAGCCCATAGGACAAATGCTCTTAATTAATGAACGAGGACAATCTGATAACTTAGTTTCTTGCAAACAAGCAACCGCACATTGGCTTTCAGAAATTTTCTCTCTAACAGAACGCTGTCGTGGTTCAGAATTTAGACCACGAACATTCCAACAAAGCACCTTCCAATTACGCATAGATCTTTGATTCATGAGATAACCAAAAATCGAGGTATCAACCACTGCATGACATACAATGCCATACACCCCACGCCATAAGAAACAAAAGGCATCCAGTTCTGACCGCATAGCATAAAGTTTAGAACAACATAAACGACAACGAATTTAATAGGCTTGCTACACCTAGCTAAAGTTTTAAACTGCAACATTTAAACACCACTGGAGGAGGAATCATCCTTGGGATTAGCCATAAGCTTCTCCTTGGACAGCAGGTTGGGGTCGATCTCCAGCTCAGCTCCAATTGCTTGTAGCACATTGAGAGGCGTGGGTGGAGGAGCATCTTCAGACTTGCCATTATCGCCAGCATCGTCAGGATTGGGCTGGGCCTTCACTTGAATGGGCTTGGACCGCGGACGCCTCTTGGTGGGCTGGAGGGAAAGCTGCTCAAAACTCATAGGTTTAAACCCATCTAGTTTTGCCGCGCTTCTTGTACATCTTCGTACAGAAATATCCACTAAAGGAGCCACGGTTTTCCTTCTTCTTGTCTGCTTCTTGTCATTGACCTGCGCAGAAGAAAAGACCACAGAAGAGGAGGAGTTGTCCTCCAGGCTGCCAGACACAACCTCTTGAGGGTGCATCTCTCCAGACCCATCAAAATCAGACATTACATTATCATTAGCACTGAGAACCTCTTCAGATGAACTTCCAAAAAGAGCTCTGGCAACTGGGCGTTTAGCCACAATTGGCTTCCTTATAACAAGGCTGCTGGGCAAGCTTGGCACCAAAGAAGACATCCTCTGTGAATCATCAAAGGCAATGGTCCATGTGCGCTTGGAGTATGTCACTGTCCCAATTGGCTTGAAGAAGATAGGTCTAGGCACCTCCTTGACAACAAATTCAGGCAGCAGATTTTCAAAAGATCTCTTCCAGATCATCTCTGGAGGAAGCGGTGGCCCAGCCACAATCCTTGCCATGCCAATGAATATCTGATGCTGCTGAATGACAGGAGGTTGATATGGAACAATTGCCAAAGGATTTTCCTCAACAGCCGGCTGCACCTTGTCCTGTAACTGCTGATCCTGCTGCAACTCATTTTGCTCCTCAAACTGAATCTCCACATGCTGTTCCACAGACCCAGAGCCCTCCGGCTGATCAATGACAATAGAGACCTGGTCCTGCTCTGGCACCACAGGTTGAGGCGGCTGTTGATGCTCATCCTCATTATCCCCCCAGTTTGCATTTCCCCGTCCAGCATCACCATTGTTATTGTCCTGAGGCACTGGAGGTGCTATAGGCGCATCGTTCCACCCCAGCATCGGGTATGGCGGAAGAACAAACATCAAATTATCTTGCAGTAGATTTCTAGGCAATGGGTGCGGATTTCCATCCAGTGGCATTGGATCCTCATCATTTGGCATCTGATCAGTGAAGTCAGCGCCCAACACATAGCAAGCAGCAGTCCACGAAACCTGAGCTCCTCCCCATTCTGCATAGTCTCCAAAGACCACATCACGTGGCACCAATGGCGTGTCAGGGAAACTTGCCTCCACTAGAGTCCGAACCAAATATGGATCTTCACTATCCCATGACTGAAATTTCTCAAAAGTGCCAACCGCCTGTGATATGAACTCCGTATTGAGATAATCAAGAGGAATCCCAATGAACATAAGCCAACCCTTGCGGAACCCATGACTCCCCTTAAAATTCTCTCCCTCATCATGTTTCATAAATCTAACAAAACGATCATTACCCAGAGGAAAAGGGGCATGCTGAATCAACGTATATCTGACAGATGGATCCCTGACATGGAATAACCCTACCCCATGAAACCAAGGCTAAGCGGAGCGAACCAGAATACCTCTGTTTTGAAGGAACTGAACTATCTCTTCCCTGACCGGTCCAAGCGGTCCCTCCGGAGCAGGCATGACCTCAGCGACCATGTAATCCTCATGGCGGCGAGGAGGACGAGCCGCAGGCGTGATGAAGGTGCGAGGAAGCCGCCTGTCTCCACCATCGATGATGTGATGGCCTACCGGAACGAAACGTTGTGGATCAAGCTCATAGTTCGCCATAGCCGGCCGCTTCGAGGAGGGGATGGGGTTTTCGTCGGAAGGAGGAGGGGGGGATTGGTGCAATGTGGGCGGCGACGATGTGACTGGGCAAGCTATCCCAATAATTCCGGCACCGTTCCCCTGACCGGCAGGGTTTTCCGAAATACTCGTGCTTTGTTGCAGAGAAATTGGTCTCCAAGCCAATCCATTGGTGCGCGCGAAATCATTACAATCCCTGCTAAAGTGACCCGTGCGTGAGCAAGCCGAGCAGACCACTCGCATTCCACAAGAGGCTTCAAGGTGGCCCCTGAGAGAACAGACGGTACAAGTTAAAACCCGGTCCACCATGTCATTGACCATGGCATCAAATTGTTGTGCTGCTTCTTGCGTGGTTGGTATTTCCTGTAGAGGGATTGGTGGGCTTGGGATAGTAGATGCATCCAACATCTCAGAAAGTGGGGTATTCTGCGACGGGGCAGGCCCATTAACCACAGGACCAGAGATTGGCCCAGCAGATACTTCTGGGGACACTGGGCCAGAAAGGTGTGCTTCCAAAGATGATGGGCTAGATTCAAAGCTACCATTTTGAACTGGAGAAATTCCCTCTTCCGCAAATTGTGCAGAAAGATTACCAGAAACCACGGGCCGCGGATCCATAGTTACCAGATCAGGTGTGGGCGACGTGGTCGACCGGTGCAACTCCGGCACTGGTTGAACAGTACCAAACACGATAGGTGGCCGAGCCACCGTCCAATGCAAGTCAAGGGGGGGCGCTTGTCTAATAACAACACGCTCATGAGCAGATAGATCATAACCCCCATCCATAATAGTATCAATGCAATTTTGAGAAGCAGGATATCTATAACCTTTGCAGGCAGAATACTGTTCAGATGTGGCAAAAGACAATTTCTTCCGAACAGTGGTAGCTGACTTAAGAGAAGATCTAACCAGAGGCTTATGCATCGCCAAAAGACCCAAAGAAGATCTATGTTTAGTAGGACTAATAAGAATCCACTCAGCATCACATTCCTTACGCCAGATCTTAAGTTCCCGAACCCAATTAGGCCCTCCATTGCCCCAAAGATTGAAATAACATTTGAACAGATCGCAAGCAAATGAACGCAGATCCATAATAATAAAACCAACTTGCTTGCATGATACTTGGAAAGAGAAAACCTTGTCTTTGACGTGAAGAACCCGTAGATCGATTGCCGATCCACTAATTGCAGCCTCCAAAGCTGCCACCACCGAATCCTCCGACAACCGGAACGCATGGCAGCTAAAGGACACAATCAATGTGAAAGCCCTCCTTCGTCCCATTGGATGGATCGTTTGACCAGTGGATCTGAAAACCTCATCAGAAAAAGCCCTACCCTTGGAGAAATCCAAGCCAAGGGTAGATCCACCAGACGAACCCATAGGAGATGGGTATTGCCTTGATCCAGAAGAGACGCCGGAGAGGATGATCGGAAGGGATCCACAGATTAGTGGAGGATGGTGGAGATCGCCGGTGGTGATGTCAGCACCGCGGTGGGAGGTGGGAGCCTTTGTACCGCAAAACCCTAACTGTCCCGTCTGAAAATTTTCCATACTTGTATCGCCTCCCGCCATGACCACCACCGGCCATCGGGTCGCCAAGGAAGGCATCCCTGACGCGACCACTACTGCCGCCAGCCTCCCCACGGCTCCCACACTAGGCTAGCAGTCACCCACCTATCGTTTTCACATTGTCGATGGCAAGAAGTCGAAGCCCGTCCGCTGCCAAGGGCATGCGCCACCACAAACCGTTGTCGCGACCGCCGGGGAAGCGCCCCAGGACCCCACCATAGCAGCCGCCGTGGGATCCACGATCGCGGTTGCGGCCGGCGCGAAGAAGAAGGCAGCGACTGTGCCAGCGGTGATCCCTCACATGGCGGCACTGGTTCCTCCAGCATCGCCTGGGCCACTTGATCTCCCTTCCCACCACAACACGAGGACGAGCCGGCGTCACACGTCGCCATAGTTTTTAGCATCTCCAACGTGTTCGATGAAATGACTGGGAGGTAGATGGAATTTTCTTTTTTGTTTTTTCATTGATTTTTCGTGGGTGTTTTCATTATGTATGCAATTATCATGTGATGTGTATGTATTTGTAGTGGATGCATGGCAGAAAAATGGCCTTGATCTAGTCATCGACGTTGAGGAACAAATGTCAAGTTATTGGGAGTGTATCTATGAGTGCTTCAAGGCACGTAACAATAGAGGCATCTATCGATCACAAATTTCGCTCCAACATCGATGGCAAGTTACAGCGGCAGATCGTCAAAAGTGGTCGGTGGCGAGGCGAACACGAGGAGCCAAGTGGCGTTGTGTTTAATGCCGGCTGGCTAGCGGACAGACGTGTGGCCGGAGTAAGTTTCTTGGCGAATGCATGTGTTCAATGAAGGTAGGCGGGGCAGTCTAAAGCCGGTTGAATGCGGCTAGGAGGCTTGTTCAGCCGGGCGTGCAAGGGAGGCGCTCTCTCGGCCAGCGCGCCGCTTCAATACAGGCGCCAGTGAGAGGTCGCAGCCACTCTGGGCCAGCCTCAATGCAGAGCAGACAGTCTACAACAGCATGAATGAGTGTAGATGATGCCGATCAAGAAGCGTGCGTGGACAAGGAAGGATATTTTCGGTTGGCCAGAACAGTCAGAAGCAGAAGTGACAGTGGTCCGAATACCCGCAAAGTCTCCTAAATTTTCTTCAGTTTATGAAGAAAAGCACGTTCGGACCATCGAGTCCCGGCGCGAATCTCAAACACGCTTGGAGAATCGTCGACCGCCACCGTCGGTGCGGTAAGAATACGTTATCATGCGCGAGGATGCATGCAGACAAATGAAAACGATTGGCATAGTTTGTTGCCCTGACAGCCCCATTTCGGCGGTACGGTGATTGTGGTGAGCTAAGCTACTAACACAGACAGTTAGCTAGCTGTTGAGTAATTTATGGACTAGTGTCACTAATCACTGCAAACTTACTTTCAGAAAATCAACCCCACTAATTTTCATTTAATTAAAATACTATTTGCATAAGTTTTCAGTTTGTAAGCTTGTGGGTTAGTGGATGGTCGGCCGTGTCTAATCATGGCGAAAGGCATCAACCCAGCTTTCCCTTTCTTTCACAATCAACAGGCAAAAGATGAAAAAACGAAAACCAAAACCAAAACCAAAAGAATGTTTCTGCTTCACAGTCATGTCAAGGTACCAACAACTGTAACAATGACAACGATGAAAACGTAATGGTAACTGTGATATAAATACGTTATAAATATGAATAAAATTAACAATAATACACAGGCAGCGTCCCCTCCCCCTCGCATCTGTCTCTCGTACCATATCATCTGTGACACTCTGGCTTCTCTCCCGTCTCTCTCAACACAAAAGCAAAGTAAAAGAATCGCGACACTGTGAATGTGAGCTCTAGTGCACGACACAGGAAAGGAAAAAGACTCAAAGCCCATCACCCCTCGTAAATAATTACACAAAACCAAAAGAGAAAAAGGGTGACATGGCCGACGCGCGCATCATCACGGCCCGATCGACGGGGATCGTCGGTCTAGGCGAGCATCGCCGCCGCGCCGAGCGCCGCCACGATCACGGCCGCCGCCATCCCGGTGCTCCTCCCCGGTGCGCTCTGCAAAACAACCATGGACAACAATGCACACGTTAAGTAGCTTGGATGCAAAACTGCGAGCCGACGATGAAGTAAACAATAGTGTGCATGGTCCAGGCAGCAGCCAGCAGGGACAGCCCTCCATGCTGGTGTCAACGGTGTGATTTGATTTGATTCTCATGTCAGGCAAGTTAATGCCCCAACTAATGTCATGTCAGGCAAGTTAATTAGCCAGTCAGGAGCACGTGCGTGTCGGGCTGACCCAACAGTGCGCGCCGACACACTGGCCGCCGTGGCCATGCCGTCCGGGTGGCAGCCTCGTAAATTTGCTTAATGGAGTGTGCATGGCTTGGACCCCAAACCCAGTGATCACGGTTGGCAAGTTAGTGAGCGTAGGACGTACCGCGGTGTCGGCGGCGGTGGAGTCGCCGCTGGGCCCGGGAGCCGCGGCGGCCTGGGCGGTAGTGGGCGCCACGGCCTTGGCCTTGACGGGGGCCGCGGCGGCTGGGGCGGGCGCGGGCGCCTTCGTCTTCTTCTTGGAGGAGCGCTTCTTCTTGGACGGCGCCGGCGCGGGGGCGTCGGTGGGCTTGGTCAACGGGGCCGGCGCGGCGGCAGGTACCTCGGGGACGAGCGTTGGCGCGGCGGCCGCGGGTACGTCTGCGGTGGGAGGGAGTGCTGCGGGGGCAGGGGCGGTGGCTTTGGCTGGTGGTGCGGCCGCGGGCGCCTTGGCCTTGGGCTTCGGTGCGGGAGTGGGAGCAGCCGCGGCGGGGGCAGTGACGGGGGCGGGAGTGGCAACTGGAGTGGTGGGCGGTGCGGCAGCAGGCGCAGGGGTGGCCGGGGCCTTGATGACCGGTGCCGGTGCGGCGGGGGTGGTGGGCGGCGCGGCCGCAGGAGCGGTGGTGGCCGGCGCCTTGAACGGCGCCGGGGTGGTCTGCGCAGCCGCGGGGGCGGGAGTGGCCGGGGCATTGACTGGCGCCGGGGTAGTCTGCGCGGCCGCCGGGGCGGGTGTTGCCGGGGCCTTCACTGGCGCCGGCGTGGCAGGAGTGTTGGTCGGCGCCGGGGCGGCCGGGGCCTTCACCGGTGCCGGCGTTGTGGGAGTGGGAGTGGTGGTCGGCGCGGGGGTGGCCGGGGCCTTTACCGGCGCCGGCGTGGCGGGAGTGTTGGTCGGCGCGGGGGCGGCCGGGGCCTTCACCGGCGCCGGCGTGGCGGGAGCGGTGGTGGGCGCGGGGGTGGCCTGGGAAGACTTGGGCGCGGGGGCAGATGGGGTGGTAGTGGGCGCTGCGGACGCGTCGGCGGCGGGCGGGGCGGGGGAAGCGGTGGGCGTGGCCGCGGCCGCCGCGGGGGCCGGCGTCGCGCTGGGCGACTTGGGCGGGGCGTTGCCGGCCGGGGCGGGCGCCTGCGCGAGGGAGTGCGTCGCCGAGAGGAGGCAGAGCAGCGCGGCGCAGAGGAGGACGGTGGCAGCCCGTGGCGCCATTGCCAACTTTGTGTGCCTGCCGGTTTGTCCGAGTGTGAGTCGGGGAGTGTGAGTGTGGGAGACGAGGAGGAAGGAGGCGCGGGCTGCTGGTGATGGAAGTGGCACGGCGTGGCGCGAGGTATAAATAGGGCCTCCGCTCCGCGTCGCATTCCCGCCGAGTAAGGAGGCGCGCTCTGGAGCGTGCCGTTGGGGCGGTGGGTGCGGCGGGGCCGGGGCGCAGCGCGCGCGGGGGCCGGGCTCGGCTGTCTGTCCGGTGCCGTTGGCTCGCTCGCTGGCCGACGCAATGGCGGGCGCTCTCGTCCCGTTCGTCGGTGCGTGCGCCGGCCGTGCGCGCGGATGGTGAAGTGAAGCCGCTACGCGTTCGGTTACTTGGCAAGTAACTGGTGAGGTACAGTGGCGTGCGCCGTCGTGGTACGTGAGCATCGTCGCCGGGCCGGTGCGGCGTCGCATCGGCCTACTGGCGGTTGTTGTGCGTGCGTCGTAGGGGTATGCCTACGTGTACAGGCAGAGGCGTGTCGGTGCGTCAAGTTCTGGTTGGGAGTCCAGGTCCAGCCACGCGATGATCGATCCATCGAGTAGCCGAGCTTTCGGCTTCTCTTTCGTCGTCGATTGATCGTCGTGAGGTGAAAGCTCGGCAGTAGCAGTACTTTCATACCGACGCTAGAAGGGATCATACGCGCGCAAATCCGGGAAAGCGCGAAATCACTTGGCCCCGAAGGCTGGGACGCCGATACGTTGGACTAGCTTCCAAGCATCATTGGCAATGGCACACTAGTAGAAAAAGTTATCTGTCCTGGTTGGTAAGGGTGCCTTTTGTTCCGGTTTTTGAACCGGGACTAAAGGGTCGTTACTAATGCCCTAGCCCTTTAGTCCCGGTTCTTAGACGAACCGGGACAGATGGGCTTCCACGTGGCCGATGCGGCGAGCCCAGGCAGGAGGGCCTTTGGTCCCGGTTAGAACCGGGACCAATAGGCATCCACGCGTCAGCATTTCAGGTGCTGCAGTTTTTGTTTTTTTTTGTTTTTTTGAAAGGGGGTTGGGGGTTTTGGGGGGTTAATTTAGGTGTTTCATATATTGTGTTAGCTAGCTAATTAATAGAGAAAAGTGTCCTCTCTTATCCCCGTGCTTGATCGACGCTACGTACTATATACATATAGAGAGGACTAGACACGCTAGCTAGTAAGAAAATGAAGGAAACAGAAGATCGTCATGAACATATGCATACAGAGAGAAGTGATATCGACCACCTCTCCTTCTCCGAGAGATTGGTCGAACAATAAGTTCTCGTATATCTATCCGACACTACTGGCTACATATATACAATAATTATCTCTTACAATATAATCTCCTAATTATATACGAAGTCAAGGTCCACATGGTATTCTCCGTCTTCAGCGATCACCTGGTCAAGGAAGAATGCCGCCAATTCCTCTTGAATTGCTCGCAAATGATCTGGTGCTAGGAGTTCGTTCCGCATCCGAAAGATCTAATTTGAAGAAGGGGGTCAATATATACATATATATATATATATATATATATATATATATATATATATATGAATAAATGAAACTCAACACAAATGATGGTAATAAAATAAAATTGTGAATATTATTGCTTACGCACTTCATATTATTCGTCAGAGTAGCCCTGCTCACAGGTCGTGTGGCGGATGGACTCGCAAACGTAGTATCCACAGAAACCATTCCCTTGTTCCTGCAAAACCACTTTACAAGAAATAGAGGTCAATCAAACTGATAAGCAAGCATGCTAAATGGTATTGATGAAACTAGCGCTTGAATCACTAGGAGATGCGCGGAACATGCTACTATAGTACTTACTTTCGGGTATCTAAATTGCAGCTTCTTCGGCAGTCCCGGAGCTTTTTTGGTAAATTTTCTCCAAATCCTACCAGATAAAGAAAACAATTACTTAATATCAGGAAATGAACAAAGTTGCTGATATGGTGGATAATGATCGATTTAACTTACTTCTCGAGCATAGTCCTGGGGATCTTTTCGTCTCGAGTCTAAGACGGTTACTACTCCCTGCTCAAGCTTAATCTCTAGCAGAATATAGTGGAAGCTGCGCACGCATGCATAAGTCATCAATTACATTACTATAACCTGGACTAATAAGGGAAACCGAATATGCACAAGACAGTAACACTCACTTGAAGTTGTAAGGAAAGAGTATTATATCTTTGTTTTCATTTATTACCAACGATCGTAGCAAGTTGGCCTCGGTATTTTTGGCATGATATTTAACCTCAGTTGCATCTATGAGATTTGTGTTAATGAATCCAATATCACCGATTTGTCTTTTCTTCAAGTCGGCGATCTTCAATCTGCATAATATAGTGAGGATAATTATAAATACATGCAATGAAAGAGCTGACCTATATAGAGAGACTTAATGACAGAAGTAGTACTACTTACAGACAGTAGCAAGTGACCGTTGATTTATCGAGGGCCTTTTGATTGAAAAACTGGAAGAACTCCTCAAATGGAACATTCAACAGTTCAATTCCAACGAGGTCATGCTCCTCTTTAACTCTCAGCATCAAAGTATCCCTCCCCCAGACTCTCTGCAGGTTTTCATGTACCAATCATGTAATCTTCGCATCATCGTTGTTAGAGATCTTTCATCTTTGACGAGAGGCTTCCCGTAATGGTATTTGTGTTCGTCCACCTCCAAGAAATCATAATGTACATCGTCGGGCAGGTAATCTCCAAGATTGCTATAACCGGCCACCATCCTCGGATCATTAGCGACGATGTCGCTAGACACCTTGAGCGGGGGGCACGATTGGTTCGCTTGTTCGCCGAGCTGGGCAATTTTTTTCCCAGCTTGTCGTTCTTTTAACCTTTGATCACTGACAGTACTTCCCGACCGCTCCGCTTCGGCAAATGTCTTTCCAATAATGCGCTCATAGTTGCCTTTCGGCGGAGACTTTGGTGGTTTTGTCAGGGCAGCCAGAGTGCGCTTCGCTTTCACCGGATCTACCTTCTCCTCCGGAGGTGGATGTTTCTTTGCTTTCACCCCTTCAAAGAAGTTCTTCACTTCGGCTCGCACGATCTTCGTGGTTTCCTCATCGGTCCTCTCGTATGGTAACTTCTCTGGAGTCTTCAGAGAAGGACCGAATCTGTATTGCCTCCCGCCTCTGGCTGTACTGCTAGACGCCGGCAGAGCAGACGGAGCGGCTGCGGCTGTCTTCTTTCCTTGCTTACGAGGCGGAGGAGAAGGACTACGACGCGCCGGAGCAGCCGGAGCGGCGGCAGGTCTCTTCCGCCCTTGCTGACGAGGCGGAGAAGGAGGAGGCTAGCTGCTCTGGCGCGCCGGCGCAGGCGGAGAAGGAGGCAGAGTGCCGCCACGCGCCGGAGAAGGAGGCTGAGTGCCCTGATCACTTGCCGGAGGAGGAGGCGGAGTGCCGCCACGCGCCGGAGAAGGAGGCTGAGTGCCCTGATTGTTGGGGATCGTAGCAGAAATTAAAATTTTCTACGCATCACCAAGATCAATCTATGGATTTTACTAGCAACGAGAGGGGAAGAGTGCATCTACATACCCTTGTAGATCGCGAGCGGAAGCGTTCAAGAGAACGGGGTTGATGGAGTCGTACTCGTCGTGATCCAAATCACCGATGATCCAAGCGCCGAACGGACGGCATCTCCGCGTTCAACACACGTACGGAGCGGTGACGTCTCCCACGCCTTGATCCAGCAAGGAGGAGGGAGAGGTTGAGGAAGAAGGCTCCAACAGCAGCACGACGGCGTGGTGGTGGTGGAGTGACAGTTCTCCGGCAGGGCTTCGCCAAGCACACGCGGAGGAGGAGAGGTGTTGGGGAGGGGAGGGGCTGCGCCTTGGGAAAGGTATGGCTGCCCTCCCACCCCTCCACTATATATAGGGGCAAGGGAGAGGGGGGCCGGCCCCCTCAGATCCCATCTGGTGGGAGGGGCGGCGGCCAGGGGGAGGTGGCTTGCCCCCCAAGCAGGGGGGGCGCCCCCCTTTAGGGTTCCCCCCAAACCCTAGGCGGATGGGCCCTAGGGGGGTTGGCGCCCAACCCACTTAGGGCTGGTTCCCTTCCACCTACAGCCCATAAGGACCTCCGGGGCAGGTGGACCCTCCCGGTGGACCCCCGGAACCCCTTCGGTGGTCCCGGCACAATACCGGCATACCCCCGAACACTTCCGGTGACCGTATGGTGACTTCCCATATATAAATCTTTACCTCCGGACCATTCCGGAACTCCTCATGACGTCCGGGATCTCATCCGGGACTCCGAACAACATTCGGTAATCACATACAAACCTTCCTTATAACCCTAGCGTCATCGAACCTTAAGTGTGTAGACCCTACGGGTTCGGGAATCATGCAGACATGACCGAGGCACTTCTCTAGCCAATAACCAACAGCGGGATCTGGATACCCATGTTGGCTCCCACATGTTCCACGATGATCTCATCGGATGAACAACGATGTCGAGGATTCAAGCAATCCCGTATACAATTCCCTTTATCAATCGGTACGTTACTTGCCCGAGATTCGATCGTCGGTATCCCAATACCTCGTTCAATCTCGTTACCGGCAAGTCAGTTTACTCGTTCCGTAATGCATGATCCTGTGACTAACTACTTAGTCACATTGAGCTCATTATGATGATGCAATACCGAGTGGGCCCAGAGATACCTCTCCGTCATACGGAGTGACAAATCCCAGTCTCGATCCGAGCCAACCCAACAGACACTTTCGGAGATACCTGTAGTATACCTTTATAGCCACCCAGTTACGTTGTGACGTTTGGTACACCCAAAGCATTCCTATGGTATCCGGGAGTTGCATGATCTCATGGTCTAAGGAAATGATACTTGACATTAGAAAAGCTTTAGCAAACGAACTACACGATCTAGTGCTATGCTTAGGGTTGGGTCTTGTCCATCACATCATTCTCCTAATGATGTGATCCCGTTATCAATGACATCCAATGTCCATGGTCAGGAAACCGTAACCATCTATTGATCAACGAGCTAGTCAACTAGAGGCTCACTAGGGACATGTTATGGTCTATGTATTCACACATGTATTACGATTTCCGCATAACACAATTAAAGCATGAACAACAGACAATTATCATGAACAAGGAAATATAATAATAACCATTTTATTATTGCCTCTAGGGCATATTTCCAACAGTCTCCCACTTGCAATAGAGTCAATAATCTAGTTACATTGTGATGAATCGTACACCCATAGAGTTCTGGTGTTGATCATGTTTCGCTCGTGGAGGAGGTTTGGTCAATGGATCTGCGACATTCAAATCCGTATGCACTTTACAAATATCTATGTCTCCATTTTGAACATTTTCACGAATGGAGTTGAAGCGACGCTTGATATGCCTGGTCTTCTTGTGAAACCTAGGCTCCTTGGCAAGGGCAATAGCTCCAGTGTTGTCACAGAAGAGAGTCATCGGCCCCGATGCATTGGGAATAACTCCTAGGTCGGCAATGAACTCCTTCATCCAGATTGCTTCATGTGCTGCCTCCGAGGCTGCCATGTACTCCGCTTCACATGTAGATCCCGCCACGACGCTTTGCTTGCAACTGCACCAGCTGACTGCCCCACCATTCAAAATATACACGTATCTGGTTTGTGACTTAGAGTCATCCAGATCTGTGTCGAAGCTAGCATCGACGTAACCCTTTACGACGAGCTCTTCGTCACCTCCATAAACGAGAGACATATCCTTAGTCCTTTTCAGGTACTTCAGGATGTTCTTGACCGCTGTCCAGTGTTCCATGCCGGGATTACTTTGGTACCTTCCTACCAAACTTACGGCAAGGTTTACATCAGGTCTGGTACACAGCATGGCATACATAATAGACCCTATGGCCGAGGCATAAGGGACGACACTCATCTTTTCTCTATCTTCTGCCGTGGTCGGGCATTGAGCCGTGCTCAATCTCACACCTTGCAATACAGGCAAGAACCCCTTTTTGGACTGATCCATATTGAACTTCTTCAATATCTTGTCAAGGTATGTGCTTTGTGAAAGACCTATGAGGCGTCTCGATCTATCTCTATAGATCTTGATGCCTAATATGTAAGCAGCTTCTCCAAGGTCCTTCATTGGAAAACACTTATTCAAGTAGGCCTTTATACTTTCCAAGAATTCTATATCATTTCCCATCAATAGTATGTCATCCACATATAATAAGAGAAATGCTACAGAGCTCCCACTCACTTTCTTGTAAACACAGGCTTCTCCATAAGTCTGCGTAAACCCAAACGCTTTGATCATCTCATCAAAGCGAATGTTCCAACTCCGAGATGCTTGCACCAGCCCATGGATTGAGCGCTGGAGCTTGCATACTTTGTCAGCATTCTTAGGATCGACAAAACCTTCCGGCTGCATCATATACAATTCTTCCTTAAGGAAGCCGTTAAGGAATGCCGTTTTGACGTCCATTTGCCATATTTCATAATTGTAGAATGCGGCAATTGCTAACATGATTCGGACGGACTTCAGCTTTGCTACGGGTGAGAAGGTCTCATCGTAGTCAACTCCTTGAACTTGTCAATAACCCTTAGCGACAAGTCGAGCTTTATAGATGGTAACATTCCATCCGCGTCCGTCTTCTTCTTAAAGATCCATTTATTTTCTATCGCTCGCCTATCATCGGGCAAGTCTGTCAAAGTCCATACTTTGTTTTCATACATGGATCCTATCTCGGATTGCATGGCTTCAAGCCATTTGTTGGAATCTGGGCCCGCCATCGCTTCTTCATAGTTCGAAGGTTCACCGTTGTCCAACAACATGATTTCCAGGACAGGGTTGCCGTACCACTCTGGTGCGGAGCGTGTCCTTGTGGACCTATGAAGTTCAGTGGTAACTTGATCATGATCGTCATCATTAACTTCCTCTCTAGTCGGTGGAGGCACCACAGAAACATTTTCTTGTGCTGCGCTACTTTCTGGTTCGAGAGGGGTCATCTCATCAAGTTCCACTTTCCTCCCACTTACTTCTTTCGAGAGAAACTCTTTCTCCAGAAAGGACCCGTTCTTGGCAACGAAGATCTTGCCTTCGGATCTGAGGTAGAAGGTATACCCAATGGTTTCCTTAGGGTATCCTATGAAGACGCATTTTTCTGATTTGGGTTCGAGCTTTTCAGGTTGAAGTTTCTTGACATAAGCATCGCATCCCCAAACTTTAAGAAACGACAGCTTAGGTTTCTTTCCAAACCATAATTCATACGGTGTCGTCTCAACGGATTTTGACGGAGCCCTATTTAAAGTGAATGCGGCAGTCTCTAAAGCATAACCCCAGAATGATAGCGGTAGATCGATAAGAGACATCATAGATCGCACCATATCCAATAGAGTGCGATTACGACGTTCGGACACACCATTACGCTGAGGTGTTCTAGGCGGCGTGAGTTGTGAAACAATTCCACATTTCCTTAAGTGTGTGCCAAATTCGTGACTCAAATATTCCCCTCCACAATCTGATCGTAAGAACTATTTTCCTGTCACGTTGATTCTCAACCTCACTCTGAAATTCCTTGAACTTTTCAAAGGTCTCAGACTTGTGTTTCATTAAATAGACATACCCATATCTACTCAAGTCATCAGTGAGGGTGAGAACATAACGATAGCCACCGCGAGCCTCAACGCTCATTGGACCGCACACATCAGTATGTATGATTTCCAATAAGTTGGTTGCTCGCTCCATTGTTCCGGAGAACGGGGTCTTGGTCATTTTGCCCATGAGGCATGGTTCGCACGTGTCAAATGATTCATAATCAAGAGACTCCAAAAGTCCATCTGCATGGAGTTTCTTCATGCGTTTGACACCAATGTGACCAAGGTGGCAGTGCCACAAGTATGTGGGACTATCATTATCATCCTTACATTTCTTGGCATTCACACTATGAATATGTGTAACATCACGTTCGAGATTCATTAAGAATAAACCATTGACCAGCGGGGCATGACCATAAAACATATCTCTCATATAAATAGAACAACCATTATTCTCGGATTTAAATGAGTAGACATCTCACATTAAACGAGATCCAGATACAATGTTCATGCTCAAAGCTGGCACTAAATAACAATTATTGAGGTTTAAAACTAATCCCATAGGTAAATGTAGAGGTAGCGTGCCGACGGCGATCACATCGACCTTGGAACCATTCCCGACGCGCATCGTCACCTCGTCCTTTGCCAGTCTCCGCTTATTCCGCAGCTCCTGCTTTGAGTTACAAATATGAGCAACCGCACCGGTATCAAATACCCAGGAGCTACTACGAGCGCTGGTTAGGTACACATCAATAACATGTATATCACATATACCTTTGGTATTGCCGGCCTTCTTATCCGCTAAGTACTTGGGGCAGTTCCGCTTCCAGTGACCGTTTCCCTTGCAATAAAAGCACTCAGTCTCAGGCTTGGGTCCATTCTTTGTCTTCTTCCCGGCAGCTTGCTTACCGGGCGCGGCAACTCCCTTGCCGTCTTTCTTGAAGTTCTTCTTACCCTTGCCTTTCTTGAACTTAGTGGTTTTATTCACCATCAACACTTGATGTTCCTTTTTGATCTCCACCTCCGCTGATTTCAGCATTGAATATACCTCAGGAATGGTCTTTTCCATCCCCTGCATATTGAAGTTCATCACAAAGCTCTTGTAGCTAGGTGGGAGCGACTGAAGGATTCTGTCAACGACCGCGTCATCCGGGAGATTAACTCCCAGCTGAGACAAGCGGTTGTGCAACCCAGACATTTTGAGTATGTGTTCGCTGACGGGACTATTCTCCTCCATCTTACAACTGTAGAACTTGTCGGAGACTTCATATCTCTCGACCCGGGCATGAGCTTGGAAAACCATTTTCAGCTCTTGGAACATCTCATATGCTCCGTGCTGCTCAAAACGCTTTTGGAGCCCCGGTTCTAAGCTGTAAAGCATGCCGCACTGAACCAGGGAGTAATCATCACTACTTGACTGCCAAGCGTTCAGAACGTCTTGAGTTGCTGGGAAAACAGGTGCATCACCTAGCGGTGCTTCAAGGACATATGCTTTCTTGGCAGCTATGAGGATAATCCTCAGGTTACGGACCCAGTCCGTGTAGTTGTTACCATCGTCTTTCAGCTTGATTTTCTCTAGGAACGCGTTGAAGTTGAGGGCAACATTAGCGTGGGCCATTTGATCTACAAGACCTATTGTAAAGGTTTTTAGACTAAGTTCATGATAATGAAGTTCATCTAACCAAATTATTAACGAACCCCCACTCAGACAGACATCCCTCTAGTCATCTAAGTGATACATGATCCGAGTCAACTAGGCCGTGTCCGATCATCACGTGAGACGGACTAGTCATCATCGGTGAACATCTTCATGTTGATCGTATCTGCTATACGACTCATGTTCGACCTTTCGGTCTCTTGTGTTCCGAGGCCATGTCTGTACATGCTAGGCTCGTCAAGTCGACCTAAGTGTATTGCGTGTGTAAATCTGGCTTACACCCGTTGTATGCGAACGTTAGAACCTATCACACCCGATCATCACGTGGTGCTTCGGAACAACGAACCTTCGCAACGGTGCACAGTTAGGGGAACACTTTATTGAAATTTTAGCGAGGGATCATCTTATTTATGCTACCGTCGTTCTAAGCAAATAAGATGTAAAACATGATAAACATCACATGCAATCAAACAGTGACATGATATGGCCAATATCATTTTGCTCCTTTTGATCTCCATCTTCGGGGCGCCATGTTCATCATCGTCACCGGCATGACACCATGATCTCCATCATCATGATCTCCATCATCGTGTCTTCATGAAGTTGTCTCGCCAACTATTACTTCTACCACTATGGCTAACGGTTAGCAATAAAGTAAAGTAATTACATGACGTTCCAGTTGACACGCAGGTCATAAATAAATTAAGACAACTCCTATGGCTCCTGCCGGTTGTCATACTCATCGACATGCAAGTCGTGATTCCTATTACAAGAACATGATCAATCTCATACATCACATATATCATTCATCACATCCTTCTGGCCATATCACATCACATGACACTTGCTGCAAAAACAAGTTAGACGTCCTCTAATTGTTGTTGTAAACTTTTACGTGGCTGCTATAGGTTTCTAGCAAGAATGATTCTTACCTACGCCAAAACCACAACGTGATATGCCAATTTCTATTTACCCTTCATAAGGACCCTTTTCATCGAATCCGATCCGACTAAAGTGGGAGAGACAGACACCCGCTAGCCACCTTATGCAACTAGTGCATGTCAGTCGGTGGAACCTGTCTCACGTAAGCGTACGTGTAAGGTCGGCCCGGGCCGCTTCATCCCACGATGCCGCCGAATCAAGATAAGACTAGTAACGACAAGTAAATTGACAAAATCGACGCCCACAACAACTTGTGTTCTACTCGTGCATAGAAACTACGCATAGACCTAGCTCTGATACCACTGTTGGGGATCGTAGCAGAAATTAAAATTTTCTACGCATCACCAAGATCAATCTATGGATTTTACTAGCAACGAGAGGGGAAGAGTGCATCTACATACCCTTGTAGATCGCGAGCGGAAGCGTTCAAGAGAACGGGGTTGATGGAGTCGTACTCGTCGTGATCCAAATCACCGATGATCCAAGCGCCGAACGGACGGCACCTCCGCGTTCAACACACGTACGGAGCGGTGACGTCTCCCACGCCTTGATCCAGCAAGGAGGAGGGAGAGGTTGAGGAAGAATGCTCCAACAGCAGCACGACGGCGTGGTGGTGGTGGAGTGACAGTTCTCCGGCAGGGCTTCGCCAAGCACACGCGGAGGAGGAGAGGTGTTGGGGAGGGGAGGGGCTGCGCCTTGGGAAAGGTATGGCTGCCCTCCCACCCCTCCACTATATATAGGGGCAAGGGAGAGGGGGGCCGGCCCCCTCAGATCCCATCTGGTGGGAGGGGCGGCGGCCAGGGGGAGGTGGCTTGCCCCCCAAGCAGGGGGGGCGCCCCCCTTTAGGGTTCCCCCCAAACCCTAGGCGGATGGGCCCTAGGGGGGTTGGCGCCCAACCCACTTAGGGCTGGTTCCCTTCCACCTACAGCCCATAAGGCCCTCCGGGGCAGGTGGACCCTCCCGGTGGACCCCCGGAACCCCTTCGGTGGTCCCGGCACAATACCGGCATACCCCCGAACACTTCCGGTGACCGTATGGTGACTTCCCATATATAAATCTTTACCTCCGGACCATTCCGGAACTCCTCATGACGTCCGGGATCTCATCCGGGACTCCAAACAACATTCGGTAATCACATACAAACCTTCCTTATAACCCTAGCGTCATCGAACCTTAAGTGTGTAGACCCTACGGGTTCGGGAATCATGCAGACATGACCGAGGCACTTCTCTAGCCAATAACCAACAGCGGGATCTGGATACCCATGTTGGCTCCCACATGTTCCACGATGATCTCATCGGATGAACCACGATGTCGAGGATTCAAGCAATCCCGTATACAATTCCCTTTATCAATCAGTACATTACTTGCCCGAGATTCGATCGTCGGTATCCCAATACCTCGTTCAATCTCGTTACCGGCAAGTCACTTTACTCGTTCCGTAATGCATGATCCCGTGACTAACTACTTTGTCACATTGAGCTCATTATGATGATGCAATACCGAGTGGGCCCAGAGATACCTCTCCGTCATATGGAGTGACAAATCCCAGTCTCGATCCGAGCCAACCCAACAGACACTTTCGGAGATACCTGTAGTGCACCTTTATAGCCACCCAGTTACGTTGTGACGTTTGGTACATCCAAAGCATTCCTACGGTATCCGGGAGTTGCATGATCTCATGGTCTAAGGAAATGATACTTGACATTAGAAAAGCTTTAGCAAACGAACTACACGATCTAGTGCTATGCTTAGGATTGGGTCTTGTCCATCACATCATTCTCCTAATGATGTGATCCCGTTATCAATGACATCCAATGTCCATGGTCAGGAAACCGTAACCATCTATTGATCAACGAGCTAGTCAACTAGAGGCTCACTAGGGACATGTTATGGCCTATGTATTCACACATGTATTACGATTTCCGGATAAGACAATTAAAGCATGAACAACAGACAATTATCATGAACAAGGAAATATAATAATAACCATTTTATTATTGCCTCTAAGGCATATTTCCAACACTGATCACTCGCCGGAGAAGGAGGCGGAGGAGGAGGCGGAGTGCCCTTACTCGCTGGGGGCGTCCAGTTAGGAAGGTTGATGAGCTCCTTCCGCCATAGGGATGGAGTCTTCAAAGCAGAACGCAGCCGAGTCTCCCCTTCACCGGTAGGGTGGTCAAGCTGGAGGTCCTCAAATCCCTCCGTTATTTCGTCCACCGTCACCCTAGCATATCCTTCTAGAATCGGACGACAGTGAAAAGTTGCGCCGGGTTCAGGAGGTCGAACAGAGCCGACAGCCGCCTTGACTTTGAAGTTCTCCCATCGCGTCATAAGGTGGCAATGTTGAGACTCCGTGATAGCATCCACGGGGTAGCTAGCAGGAGCCGTCAAGACATGCTCCGGCTGAAGAAGCTCGGTGGAAGCCACGCTGCTTCTCCGCTGAGATGGCGGGGTAGCTTCGGGGGTAGTTTCGGCAGGTCGATTGCTGCGAGCTACGTCTCGTTCCTCTAGCGCTTGAACCCTTTCGTGCAGCTTCTGAATTTGGGTTTGCTCCACTTTTTTCCTCCTCTCCTGGCATTTGTAACCGCCTGCGTCCGGAAAACCAGCCTTCCACGGAACGGAGCCTGGCATGCCTCGTGTCCGTCCAGGGTGCTCAGGATTCCCGAGGGCCATTGTGAGCTCGTCGTTCTCTCTGTCTGGAACAAACGTCCCTTGGTGCGCTGCATCGATATAGTGCTGAAGCCTCTTGACTGGTATTCTCATTTGCTCGTCCGTCCAAACGCACTTCCCTGATACAGGGTCCAAGGTTCCGCCAGCCCCGAAGAACCAAGTCCGGCAACGGCCTGGCCAGTTCATTGTCTCTGGTTCGATCCCTTTATCAAGCAGATCATTCTCAGCCTTGGCCCACTTAGGCCGGGCTTTGAGGTAGCCACCTGACCCCGTGCGATGGTGAAGCTTCTTCTTCGCAGCATTTTTCTTGTTTGTCGCTGACAACTTCTTACTCTTTTCCGATGTCTTGTGGGCCACAAATGCGGGCCAGTGATCTCTGATCTTCTCATATTTGCCGATGAATTCTAGTGTCTCTTCTTTGTCGACAAACGTTTTCAGCTCATTCTTCCACCTCTTGAATAGGTCTGCCATCTTCTTAAGAGCATGAGACTTGATTAATTGCTCTTTAACTGGCTTCTCCGGATCCTCCTCTGGCGGTAGGGTGAAATTTGCCTTCAGCTCAGTCCAAAGATCATCTTTCTCCATATCATTGACATAAGACACCTCAGGGTCTTCCTTCTTAGGCTTATACCATTGGTAGATGCTGATCGGGATCTTGTCCCTAACAAGAACCCCGCACTGAGCAGCAAATGCTTCCTTTGTCCGGATGGGTTCAATCGGTTGGCCGTCGCGCGCGATTGCTGTGATCTCAAACCTTTCATCCGAGCACAACTTTCTCTTCGGGCCTCGTCTCTTTACCGAAGTTGTGCTCGATCCGGAGGGCTAGAAAAAAGAAGAAAGACGAGAGTTAATTAATATGTGTACATACCAAAACAATGAATGCATCAATTAGCTAGTCAGCACAGGCTTAACTAATATATTTACCTGGCCGGACTCTGTTCGGTCACCGGAGCCGTCACCACGGGCTCCTTCTTGCACCAGCATTGGGTCACCGGAGCCATCATAACCATGTCTTTCCTCCTCCACTCTTCGATCACCGTAGCCTGCTTCTTCACCCTGTTCTTCCAGACCATCATTGTCGTTAAGATACGACAAGACATCACCTCCGGCTAAGATTATGTCCCCCAACACCTCTTCTGCTTCCTCGTCTCGTCCGTGCTCCATTGTTTCTGCAAATATTACAACATGACAATTATTACACAAACATGACAGCAGGTGGATATATTAGTGCAAACGTAGACCTAGCTTATTCCGGGTTTGGGGTGGCCTCGGCAACGCTTCAAGGGTAGGGGCGCGGCGGGAGGGGTAGGAGATCGACATCTTTTTTTCTAGGGTTTGGGTGTCCTCGAGAGTTTTGGTCGAGCGAGAGGGCCGGGGGGTGCTCCCGTGGTATAAGTTATCCCGGTCGAAGTTATCCGGGAGGGGGTTATATCGACAACGACGACATACATACATGGGAAAATAATGTTATCGGGGAGGGAGTAGGTCGAACCCCCCCCCCCCCCCGTGTTGAAGTTATCGGGACACGGGGTATATCGACAACGACATATCCGATAAAAAATAAGAAGACGAAGAATAAATAAAAATAGGAGAAGAAGATGTTAATAGAGGAGAAGATTGAAAAAAAGAAGAAAAAAAAGAGGAGAAGAAGAAAGGAATAGATGAGAAGAAGAGAAAATATTCCTTTCTATTTTCTCTTCTTCTCCTCTATTCCTTTCTTCTTCTCCTCTTCTTTTTCTTCTTTTTTCTTCTTCTTATTTTCCTTTTTCCTCTCCTTCTTTTTCTTCTTCTTCATTATCTTCCTAGCTAGATATATAATACTTCTCTAAAAATGTAACTTCTGCATATATAAAACTTTTTCTTCTTCTTCCTTCTTCCTTCTCTTCCTTCTTTTCCTAAATATATAAAACTTTTCTAAAAATGAAACTAACCTAAAATGTACCCAAATGTACTAAAAATCTAACTTTTATATGCACAGAGAACATACATACATATATACATTTTTATAAAAATGCAAAAAACAAATCATCATATATATGAACAAAAAATCTGAAAAAAAATATCATATATATGAAAAAACAGAGAGGAAGGCCGGCGGCCGGACCGAACGTGGCGGCGGTGTGTGGTCGGGGCAGGCCGGGGGCGTGGGGCGGCGTCGAGGCAGGGGCTTGGGCCGGGGCGGCGCGTCGGGGCAGGGGCGTGCGGGCCGGGGCGGCGCGTCGGGGCAGGGCAACGGCGCAGGGCGACGGCGACGAGGAGTGGGCGGTGACGAGGAGCGGGCGGTGGGGCGGCGACGGCGAGCACGGGCAGCCTGGCGGTGTCGATGAGTTCGGCGTCGCCGGGGGGCAAATGTTCGATGGAACTGGAAAATTTACAAGTCCTGCTTATATACGGAGAGCATTGGTACCGGTTCATGGTAGCAACCGAGACCAATGCCCCTTTTAGTCCCGGTTGGTGCCACCAACCGGGACCAAAGGTCTTTTTTCAGCAGCCCAAAGGGCGGGAAGCGGCGGCCTTTGGTCCCGGTTGGTGGCACCAACCGGGACTAAAGGGGGGGCATTGGTACCGGTTAGTGCCACCAACCGGTACCAATGCACCCCTTTAGTCCCGGTTGGTGCCACCAACCGAGACCAAAGGCCTTGTGCTGCTGCGCCCGCGTCGAAAGTTTAGTCCCACCTCGCTAGTTGAGAGGGGCGCGCAGTGGTTTATAAGCCCCACTGCCGCTCCCCTCTCGAGCTCCTCCCCATTGCAGGCTTACGGACCTAATTGTCACTGCTATGCCTGATGGGCCTACTGGGCCTTCTGCGGGCCTGAATCCTGGCCCATCGATGGGTTCCTAGTCGTATTCAGGCCATGGTGGCCTAGTAGGTGGCATATTTTTTATTTTTTGCCTATTTTTTTGTTTTCTTTTTTGCTTTTTATTTTGTTTTGTTTCTACTTACAACAAAAAACTTATTTATTTTATTTTATTTTGTTTCTAATTACTTATTTATTTTATTTTATGATAATTCTTTTTGCAATTAAAGTTTCTAACAAAAAAAGTTCTTTATGAAAATTCCTTTTGCTTTCAATGATTTTGAACAGAAGATACTTCGATAATTTTAGTCGCATCAATTTTATATAATTTTAGTTTCAATAATACTAGAGGTTGCTTATAATGTTTTGAACAGAAAATACTTTGATAATTTTAGTTTCATAAATTTTATTTATGTTATTAAAGTTTATTTTATTTTGTTTGTACTTATATATTTTATTAAAGTTTATATTATTTTGTTTCTAATTACTTATTTATTTTATTTGTTATTTTTCATGCACCATTTTTCATGCATTTACTGATTATTTTGAGCTATAAGACCCTAAAATTGAAAAGCATTTCAAATGAACTCTAAAAAGGTTGAAAGTTGGCATGGTATCATCATTTCATCCACATAGCATGTGCAAGAAAGTTGAGAGGGTTACGGCAAAAACTGGATGCACTTCGTGTACAAAACGGACAATCTCTTTCGAAGTATCAGGATTTCATACGGAAACTCGTCTGTTACAAAGGGATTTTATTTTTTAAAACTTATTTGAACTCCTGACTTTTTGTGTGTTCAAAATGCACCATTCAAAGCCACATCATAATTTTCAACCCTTTCTGACTTCGTTTCTTATTTTTATACATTTATTGATTATTTTGAGCAATAAGACCCTGAAATTGAAAAGCATTTCAAATGAACTCTGAAAAGGTTGAAAGTTGGCATGGTATCATCATTTTATCCACATAGCATGTGCAAGAAAGTTGAGAGGGTTACGGCAAAAACTGGATGCACTTCGTGTACAAAACGGACAATCTCTTTCGAAGTATCAGGATTTCATACAGAAACTCGTCTGTTACAAAGGGATTTTATTTTTTTAAACTTATTTGAACTCCTGACTTTTTGTGTGTTCAAAATGCACCATTCAAAGCCACATCATCAATTTTCAACCCTTTCTGACTTCATTTCTTATTTTTCATGCATTTATTGATTATTTTGAGCTATAAGACCCTGAAATTGAAAAGCATTTCAAATGAACTCTGAAAAGGTTGAAAGTTGGCATGGTATCATCATTTCATCCACATAGCATGTGCAAGAAAGTTGAGAGGGTTACAGCAAAAACTGGATGCACTTCGTGTACAAAACGGACAATGGTATCATACTCGTCTGTTACAAAGTTGGCATGGTATCATCATAATAGTTGCGGGAGAAAGTCTTCACTTTTTCTTCGCTTGTGTCATTTGCTTATTGCGCCGTAACCATGGATAATCTTCACATTTATCAGGATGCTTGGGTCAGCCTTGACTTTGAAGGGAGGAATTTCATGAAACTTTTCATAATCTTCAGACATGTCTGTCTTGCCCTCCACTCCCATGATGTCCCTTTTTCCTGAAAGAACTATGTGGCGCTTTGGCTCATCGTATGATGTATTCGCTTCCTTATCTTTTCTTTTTCTCGGTTTGGTAGACATGTCCTTCACATAGATAACCTGTGCCACATCATTGGCTAGGACGAACGGTTCGTCAGTGTACCCAAGATTTTTCAGATCCACTGTTGTCGTTCCGTACTGTGGGTCTACCTGTACCCCGCCTCCTGACAGATTGACCCATCTGCACTTAAACAAAGGGACCTTAAAATCATGTCCGTAGTCAAGTTCTCATATGTCCACTATGTAACCATAATATGTGTCCTTTCCCCTCTCGGTTGCTGCATCAAAGCGGACACCGTGTTTTGGTTGGTGCTCTTTTGATCTTGGGCGATCGTGTAAAATGTATTCCCATTTCTCTCGTATCCTTTGTAAGTCAATACAGTCGAAGATGGTCCCTGGACAACGAGTACAACTCATCACAAACAGTGGTGTCACCTCTGAGACGTGTTTCCAACCAACTGCTGAAAGTCCTGATGTGTTCACATGTAATCCAGTCGTCGCACTGCTCCGGGTGTTTGGAGCGCAGATTGTTCTTGTGTTCATCGACATACGGGGTCACCAAGGTAGAGTTCTGTAGAACTGTGTAGTGCGCTTGAGACCAAGAATGCCCGTCCCTGCATATTATTTCGCCGTCAACATCACCAGGGTCATCTCGTCTGATCTTATACCGCAATGCACCGCATACCGGGCATGCGTTCAGATCCTTGTACGCACAGCGGTAGAGGATGCAGTCATTAGGGCATGCATGTATCTTCTGCACCTCCAATCCTAGAGGGCATATGACCTTCTTTGCTGCGTATGTACTATCGGGCAATTCGTTATCCGTTGGAAGCTTTCTTCTTCAATATTTTCAATAGCTTCTCAAATCCTTTGTTAGGCACAGCATTCTCTGCCTTCCACTGCAGCAATTCCAGTACGGTACCGAGCTTTGTGTTGCCATCTTCGCAATTGGGGTACAACCCTTTTTTGTGATCCTCTAACATGCGATCGAACTTCAGCTTCTCCTTTTGACTTTCGCATTGCGTCCTTGCATCGACAATGACCCGGTGGAGATCATCATCATCGGGCACTGGTTCCTCTTGATCTTCAGCAGCTTCCCCCGTTGCAGCATCATTGGGCACATCGTCTGGTTCCTCTTGATCTTCAGCAGCTTCCCCCGTTGCAGCATCACCGTATTCACGGGGCACATAGTTGTCATCGTCCTCTTCTTCTTCGCCGTCTTCCATCATAACCCCTATTTCTCCGTGCCTCGTCCAAACATTATAGTGTGGCATGAAACCCTTGTAAAGCAGGTGGGTGTGAAGGATTTTTCGGTCAGAGTAAGACTTCGTATTCCCACATTTAGGGCATGGACAACACATAAAACCATTCTGCTTGTTTGCCTCAGCCACTTCGAGAAAATCATGCACGCCCTTAATGTACTCGGAGGTGTGTCTGTCACCGTACATCCATTGTCGGTTCATCTGCGTGCATTATATATAATTAAGTGTGTCAAAAACCATTACAGAACATCATGAATAGATAATTAAGTGACCAAATTAATAGAAGTTCATCATCACATTAAAACCAAAGTACATACATAGTACTCATCTAACAACATATAGCTCTCCAAAGCATCTAATTAATTAAACCATACATTGGAACTATGTAAAACATTTCAATGCGAAAACAAATGCGATCATAATCGCAACCAAGGTAACAATTGATCCAACGGCATAATGATACCAAGCCTCGGTATGAATGGCATATTTTCTAATCTTTCTAATCTTCAAGCGCATTGCATCCATCTTGATCTTGTGATCATCGACGACATCCGCAACATGCAACTCCAATATCATCTTCTCCTCCTCAATTTTTTTTATTTTTTCCTTCAAGAAATTATTTTCTTCTTCAACTAAATTTAACCTCTCGACAATAGGGTCGGTTGGAATTTCCGGTTCACATACCTCCTAGATAAATAAAATCTATGTCACGTTGGTCGGCATAATTTTCATAAACAATAAATGAACCAATAGTTATAAAGATAATATATACCATATCCGAATCATAGACAGGACGAGGGCCGACGGGGGCGGATACCAAAACCATCGCACTATATAATAACAAGCAATAAAATAGTAAGAAAATTAGACAAGTATCTATATAAAGTAAGAATTTTTTTCTTTCAGAAATAAGATAAGAACAAGAGGCTCACCACGGTGGTGCCGGCGACGAGATCGGCGCAGGCGATCGACGGCGGTGAAGACGGGAATGGGACGTGACGGGCCGCTAAACCTAGACAAATCTCGAGGAAAATGGAGCTTTGAGGTCGAGCTTCGAGAGGAGAAAGCTTAACTAGTGTGGCTCGGGCATTTCATCGAACACCTCATGTGCATAGGAGGTGAGCTAGAGCACCACAAAGCCCTCCCCTCGCCAGCCAGAGAAAAACAGAGCACTGGAGTGCTCTGCTCACGGGCGAAGGGTATATATAGGCACCTCATTGGTCCCGGTTCGTGGCATGAACCGGGACTAAAGGGCAGCCTGTGGTCCCGGTTCAAGCCACCAACCGGGACCAATGGTGGTGGGCCAGGAGCAAGGCCCATTGGTCCCGGTTCGTCCCACCAACCAGGACCAAAGGGGCCAGACGAACCGGGATCAATGCCCCCACGAGGCCCGGCAGGCCCCTAGCCTCACGAATCGGGACCAGTGCCCCCATTGGTCCCGATTCTGGACTGAACCGGGACTAATGGGCTGACCCGGCCTGTACCAAAGCCCTCTTTTCTACTAGTGGCAGCCGATCATGTCTCGTGTCTCATGCATGTTGTTTGTCGGTACGACATGGAGTTACCAAATACTCCCTCCATCCCATAATATAAAAACGTTTTTGATACTAGTGTAGTGTTAAAACGTTCTTATATTATGGGACAGAGGGAGTAAATAGATATGCACGCATTTGCTCGATCGGCGTCGCAAAACGTGGTGCACGTTTTATATACTCCATAAAAAACTACTCCCTCCGTATGGCAGTTTTGCAGTTTAAATTTAACCATAAAAATTTCTTATATTTAGATACAGAGGAAGTAGTGGTAAATTGTGCAATTGATTGTACTGAACCGTTCATTCGTACCCCTTCGGGTCTGAGCACACCCTTCTTCCCGCTCACTTTGCATCCTCGGTGCGTCACGCCTCCCTATGTATGTTGCCTGAGGATTGCACTCAGTGTTTTCACCCCTTCTATCAATGCAAAGATACGCATCTAGTGTATTCGTGAAAAAAAACAATCATGCATTTCAACTCTATTTTTTCACGCGGGGGGGGGGGGGGGGGGGGGGGGGGGGGGAGAGGAACTTCTGATCTATTAATCAAATATCATGACACTACAAAGGACAACAAAAGTAACAAAATTATATTCAGGTCCATAGACCATCTCGTGATTGCAAGCTGATTAACCTACCCGGGATAATAGGGGAATAATCCCAAAAATGATATTAGCTATAGCAGCTTTGACAAGCATTCGTGAAAACACATCAGCTACCAGGTTGAAAAGCTTGGGTGACAGAGGGTCCCCTTGTTTCCCTCCTGCAAACAAAGGGCATTTTCATCATCAATTCTAACACAAAAGAACATCTGTTGTAGAAGAGATAGGATCCACCCAATCCATTTCTTCCAAACATCTAGAGATAAGCATTTTCACTAGGAAATCCCAGTTTGTAAGCTACCTCTTACCAACCTTCATGACAAGCTATACTGCTACATACATCGTCCACACTTAAACCCAAAAGGAGAACACCACGGCAATGGTGTTGTAATCGGCAAAGCAGGGGGAAAACAACACTGTTGAATGCCATGATCCATGTTCACCCCCACCTGCCAGTCATGCACCATTTTGAAGACTTCACTTGCTATCATTTTGAACATTCCTACTCCCCACCTCAAAGTTTCTTGACTTTTCTGTTTTTTCTGCAAAATCAGCCAATCATTAAGTCACCTCGCAATCATATTAACTGAAACACAATGATCATTTATCTTGTTTTTATGAGACACAACACTATTCCTTACTCCCTCCGTTCCTAAATATAAGTATTTTTAAAGATTTCAATATGGGACTACATACGGAGCAAAATGAATGAATATACAGTCTAAAGTATGTCTATATACATTTGTACGTAGTTTGTATTGAAATCCCTAAAAAGACTTATATTTAGGAACGCAGGGATTAATTTCCAAAAATTGTCCAAAACAGGGCGAAACACCAGCCATCATCAATTGTTCCTCAGTTTTACTAAGAATTTTGATCTAACTATCAAACAAATCCTGAATGTTATCAGGCACATCCCTCATGTTGAAAGCACATTTGAAAAATATTCCAAAGCATCCTGGAAATAAAACATTGCATGAAGAGATGATCAATCGACTCAGCCCTCCCACAAAAAGGGCAAGCTTTGCTGCCGGTCCACACTCTTCTGATCAAATTCTGAGATCTACCGTACACTAGCTGGAGAACTTTTACGAACGCACTTGTGTCCATCAGAGGAGATTTGGCTCCGATTCCAATCAGGGGATGCTTAATGAAGTAGGGCGCTTTCTTAGTTGGCATGGCCGGCCATGCCTCATCACAACTGCTACTGGCTAGGCACATTTCAAATGGACCAGAGCTAGTCATAATCAAATAGTAGTAGCCGCTGGTCGGGTGAAACGTCAATGTTACGGGAAAAAGATAGTCACCGTGGAGGAAACTGTATAATAATGATCCACATAAGCTCTAGCCGTAGAAAAACTGATCTTAGGGTAGTTGTTGCACGCATCATTACCATGTGGACTAAAGTGGAAATCAAAAGGGCCAAAAAGAAGACCCGCTAGAAGGATCGGCGGTAGTCGTTAAACCGTTACTGTCAACGGGGAATATGTAAATGGAATGAAGACATGTGGTCAAAAAGAAGGATCACTCGTCTCGTGCCCCAACATATGCGACCCTACCTACATTCCCAATTAAGAGCCACAATTCTTCTTCCCAACAAAAGCTCTGTTCAACATTGTGCATGCAGGACCAACTGACTGTGAAATGCATCTGCTAGCTAGCCCCTTCTGCTTGATGCGATGCAAAGACTTATTATCTTGAACTGAAGGGATTACCTATGCTATTCTGATGTATTCCCTCTGTCCGAAAAAACTTGTCTCTCAAATGAATGTATCTAGCACCATACATCCATTTAAGGGACAAGCTTGGGACAAGCTTTTTTGGACGGAGGAAGTAGATAATACTATAATGGTACTGTAATTGCTCGGACAGATTACAAGACAAGATAATACTGAGCTCCTCCTCGTGTCTTACCTGTTCATTTTCTTTTGATCGTTAGGGTAGTTATGTGCCCAACCGCAGGAGTTAGGTGCTCATCCGATCGATCGAGCTAACTATTCGGTGCAGTTCTCAAGAGCTTCTCGCCACATACGCTGAATAAAATAATACATAGGGACACGGATCTTACAACACACACTGATGCATGCACGCATGCATGCTAATCAAGTTGGACAGTTGAGAAGGGCCCCTTCCACAGCGTGTGGATTGAGAGCTTCGTTCAACCTGCAGCTCCAACAGCTACGCATGACGTCTACTCTGAAACGGCAGCCTTGATCTTATGGACTCGATGAATGACCGGATCGGTGAGTCGCAACGGACGCAGCGGGAGTAGGAGCGTCGCTTTCCATCCAGCAGAAGAAGGATGGACCGGCGTCCAAATATTGGTTTGTTTGTTGTGTTGTTGATTGATCGTATGATTTGGACTGCATGCACGTCTTTGCGTAGCGTCACTGTCGTGCGATAATCTAGCAACCCAGAGGAGGTAAGTTCGGGCGATCGTTCAGTCCCGTCCCTGCACCGACAGTTTCTTTCCGAGCATTACCTAGGCAGCTGTAGGTCTGCTGAAATGGCTGTTTTTCTTACTAGATTTGCGGGCGGGAGGCTTTGTTTTTGGATGTTTTTCTGAGTTTTCTTAGTGTTTGTGTCCTGCTCGGAGAGACGAGACGACGGCGGCTCTCTGAAGATGGAATAAGTTTCTTCCCTCCTAGCCCTCGTCTCGTGGTGCTTCTATTGTCATTGGAGGGTGGGTGGACATTTGTCTCCGCGGGATTCGGTCGGCGTTTGTCTTCCGTGGATCCGCGTGGATTCGCTCTTTGTTCGTGTGTCTACAGGTTGGATCCTTCTGATCTAAACTTCTTTTCAATGGCGGCGGTTGCTGTTCTGGTGCGTTGGTTCTTTATGGCTTTAACACGATGACTTCCCCACTGTCAACTACAATAAGTTTTGCCCGGCTCCAGTGAGGGAGGGGCTATGATGGCGGCGTGGCTTCGGCTTGCTTTAGTGCTTGTAGTCGCCGCTAGGCGATCTATGGATCTGGATGTATTTTTATTATTTTCGGTATTCGTTGTATTATCATGATTGATGATGAATAAATTGAAAGTTTTTTCGCAAAAGAATATATTACACCTGATCGTACTCAATGTAGGGCTTAGATCGTCTACAACCACAATGTTCTAATTACAAGTGCCCGATCACCCCTTATTCGTCCGCGTCAACAATCATCTCCCTCGTACACAAACCTTCAAATCCATACAATATCATGCAACGTAGATCAAATGACACAAATTAGTCATAGCACATAGTTTATAAGAGACATAACAAACTATATGGTATAGCATAGGGAAGTTCATCGTACCTGCCGTCGGTCTACTAGTTAAATTCGGGCTATAAAGGAAGTTCACCCAGCGCCGCCCTTGCTCACTCATGCCCTTGCCATTGCGTTGTCTGGTTGGTAGAGATTATAGCGCTTGAAGACGACATAGAGGTCGAGGCAGATCTGCTTGGCGCCGGAGCTGGAGGTGTCGAATGTGGCACCAGTATCCTCCACCTCCTCTTTGGGAGGCAAGCCGATGAGGGCACAGACGGCCCGGGTTTGCTCCACCGTGAGCACACGCGCCACTGGGTTTGTCGCTTCGCTAAGAATCGAGCACAGATATCATCCACGGCCTTGTCCTCCGCAGGCTTGTCCGACGTGGCCCGGTGCAACTCGCCCTTCGCGGCACGATGCCCCTTGGCCATCTCACGGCGGGCACAACGCTCCTCGGACTCGAAGCCCGGGACCGTGGGGACAAGGACCATCGTAGGGGTTGCTCGGCCGATGCCATCACCGCTTGCTCTGGCTCTGAAGCTGACACGCGCCTCAAGCCACCGATGGACTCATTGACGTCACCGAATCCAAACCCCACTGGATCGTACTTCACGGAGGCATGGGTGAGGGAATGTCTGGCCCTCCAATCGGCGCATGCCTGCTGCTTGACTCATCGCGAGCTTTCGACATTTGATTCAAGCTAGAACGGATCCGACGTTGGAGCTTGGGTATCCTCCTGGGGCCGGTGGAGAGCCAATGGGATAGCCATCCCCTCCTCGTCCATGCAGGGGACGAGGTCCCAGTCGACGGATCTCGATTTATCGGACTCTGATCCGCTGCCCGTCATGCCGAAAATGGCCGGAGATCACCGGAGAGGAGCTGGGCGGATCGAACTGGAAGTGGGGTGGACTGGCAAAAGTAGCTAGGGTTTGGTCTGGAATGTGGATAGGGACATATGATATATGTGGGGTCGGGGTGGGCCAGTCCAACGTGGCAGACGCGCTAGAGCGGCCCCAAATCTGCCCCACATATGAGCTCGGGGTTGATGGGCGTTGGACAACTTAGAAGTTTGGACTAGCTTTTGGGGGTCCGGTTGGATGGCAATTTCGTGACCAGGCAGGGTTGTCCGCCACATCCCCGTCTTTACTTTAAGAAACAACTCTTCTCTTTCTCTGTCAAATGGCTTGCGACGTGGATGTTTGGGGAGGGTTTGAGGGGTCCGGTTGTAGATGCTTTTACCAAAGCCCGGTCTAAAAATAATATCAAGCCAATCACAAAACAAAATAAACAATACCTTTTCATTTGACGTAATATTTTTTAGGATATAAAAATATTTTATTATACAATATATAATTTCAAGTAAAATAGGTTTCACCCATTTCAACTTTTCTTAGAGTTTTGAGCTATGCCTTGGCGGGATAGTTAAGGCTAAACCTAGACTGGTGACCGGGCTTTCGAGGCCGGACCGTCGGGCGAGCCCACAAGAATTAATGTAGGACAAGGATCGTGGTCTCGAAATCATGATAGTTACATGAACTCATAAAGTAGTGGCGCGTGATTTGTAATTTTCATTGTTTATTTTCTTTTATTTTTTCTCCTATGTGTTTCTAGTTTTCTGTTTTACTTTAATTTTTGTTAATTATTTTCTGGTATATTGTTTCTTTTTTTCCTTTCTTTCTTGGGATAAAAGCATGAACGTTTTTCCCAAAGTATGTGAACATACATAACGATATATGCGCAAATAACCCTTTTCCAAAGAGCGCGAACTCTTTTTCTAAATACATAAATAGTTTTTATCCAGGAACATTTTCTAATCACTCAATGATTATTTGATTGCATTTTTTTGTAGAAGAGGGGAATTTTATTTTGAATATAGGACCTTCAGGCGATTTGACCCCTATCCTTTTTTTGGAGTGGAATAGGGTTCTTTATTCAACTGAAACGTTCAAGGGAATACAAAAAATATCAGGTACAAAAACCAACCATACATAACAGCCTGCGTCCAAAGATGATGCTGCCTTAGCTAAAATATGAGTTTCGGCAGTGGTCTCCTGCTTCTCATGCACAACGGTCAACTTGACGAAGATGCGAGGCTCGCTGCTCCACTTCCCGTAAGATCGCCAAGTAAGGGCATACCGCCTTCTTGTGGTAGTTTGTCACCATCTCTAAACAGTCCGAAGCCAAACACACGGTACCAATGTTCAGATCTTGAGCTAGTGCGAGGCCTTCATTGCATGCTACAGCTTCAAGGCAAGCTGGGTCATTCTGGCCATCAAGAATGGGGATGGTAATGGGTATCCATTACCCATGTACCCTGCAGGTAAAAACCCTATTAGGGAAAGGGTATGGGACAAAAATTTATCCATGAGTATATAAATAGAAAATTCTCAAACCCATTGGGTAGAGCGGGTATGGGTATGAGATTATATAACCCATATCCGCATACACATGTACTCTTATAAAATCTAACAAGTACGGAAAAGTTACCTTTACACTTCGTTATGAGTTTGTGAATTTAATATATATGACGTTGCACTAGTGTTTATGACTATGTATTGAAAGTGTTGATGTTTATAGAATGTGTTCTTGTTTATGGTGTGTTGTTGCTTATAAGTATGTATTGATGTTATTATGTGTTGTAGTTTATAAATTATGATTATATGTTGTTGTTTATGATTATGTGCTGCTCAAATTTATGTTATGCAAACGTGGGTATTTTTATCCGCGGGGTACCCATTTACCCTGTCGGGTGACGGGTATGAGAAAAAAATGTACCCACTAGCGGGTATGGGTACGGATGATGGATAAATCAAAATAGGACGGGTAAGGGTATGAGGTGTTTCCACCCGTACCCAAACCCTGCAGGGCCAAATACAGTGTAAATGGTACAGGGCGCACCCCCCCCCCCCCCCCCCCCCCCCCGCGCGATGCGGGCCGGCGCAAATTCCCTTTTTTCTTTCCTAAACTGATGCAAAAAACACGGGAGGATTCGAACCTGCGGGGCCAAATTCTATGGTGAAGTACGTTTTCTTACCCCTTTTGTTCCTTCTTTTCTTTTTCGTTTTTACTTACTTTTTTTCATTTTCTAATTTGATGAAAAAGTTCACCGGATTTCATGAACTAACTTTCAACTTTTTCGATGAACTTTTCCAAAATTTGATGAACTGTTTTTCAAGTTCGATGAACTTTTTTCAAATGCGATGAATTTTTTTCAAATTCGGTGAACTTTTTTGGAAATTCAACTTTTTTTTCAAAATAGTGAAATATTTTGAAATTCGATGAACTCTTTTTTAAGTCGATGATTTTTTCAAATTTGATGAACTTTTTTCAATTCGATGAACTCTTTTTTAAGCCGATGAACTGTTTTTAAAATTTGATGAAATTTTATTCAAATTCGTGCACTTTTTTTTGTAAATCGATGATTTGTTTTTTCCTGAACGAACAACACAATACAGCCAAAAAAAATAAAAAAAATGCAAGCGTGTTGATCGAGCGAATGAAGCGAAGCGGAAGCGAGCGAGGTAGCGACGGGTTAACGGGCCGGCCCACGAAGGGGCTTGCGTGGTCGCCGGTTGGTGGAAGTGGCGCTGAAGGCGCCGACGAGGAGGTCTCCCCTGCGGGTGGCATCCCTAATCAAGAACAACGTATGCTCCCACAATTTGAGCCCTATCCTTTCACGTGCTTAATTAGATTTCAAATTCGAGCCCATTTCCAGCTGAACCGAAGCACGCAGTCGCCGTCGCAGCGGCTGCCTCCACATCTCCAGCCCCCAACCTCCAAAATGGCTTCGACCGCCGAGGCGGCGGCGATAGGCTATGCGGCCCCCCGAAACTCCGTCCAGCCTGGGTTTTCCGGCGAGCTGCTCCGCTCGGCTGCCGTCCTCGTTGATAAATCGGGGGATCCTGATGGTGAGATCCCGCCTCCTCTGTTTCTGTTTTCTGAATAAATCCTCTGTTTTTGTTTCCTCTAGTTGAGTGAATGGTTGCGGACGGCAACGCTATCCGTGCTTAGTTTAGAAGCAACGCTGTCAGTGCTATCCGTGCGGCATTGTCACTAGTGATTCAACTATCCACGGCCTGTACTGTAATCCAGTGCGCACCTCACGAAATTTATGCTTGCGCCCTTGCCTTGTGCAGGTTAGAGTAATATGTTACTACTTGCCTTGCTTTAATTTCAAAATAAATAAATAAATAAATAAATGTGTGTCATTCGGAGCAAGATGGATAAACCAATTATGACATGAGTGTCGATCAAGTGCTTCCCACTTCCCGGTGACGCCTCTTTAATTTCCCGGGGAGGTATGATTGGGGTGGGTAACCGTAGTACTAACATTCATAAGGACGTGCGTGGTACAGTATCTGATGATGTTGTGCTGTCCTCTAGTATATTTGTTTTAACATATGCGTTAGCGAACATGATATGGGAGATTAAGGCAATGCATGATAAAGCGCAATGGGAACAAGTGTAAATTGATCATTATTTGTCCCTACTGTATATGTTTTCCTCTGTTAACCTTCTCTTCTCGAACAATTTATACTGTTTTTAGAGTTGGACAATATTGGATTATTGGCGCGCTGTTAATTTTTGTGCATGCATACATCAGGAGTGACGATTTCTTGTGTTGCTTGACTTGTGCGGGCAATTTCTTCTACATATTTCACTGATTTGCTTTCCCTTTTCTGTTTGTGTGCGCTAGGGCCCTTTTGTGGCATCTGTATATATCACTTCTAAACACATGATTTTTAAGCGATGCTAGAGAAAGAAATTAGAAGGCCCTTTGTCCAAGAATAATTTTTGGAAGAAGACCATGATCAATCAAATTATCAGGTGATGCAACAGGTATGTTCGCACTTGTGCAATGAATTAGATCCATTCCTTTTCCTTTCCAGTCACTGCTCCGTATGGTAACCTTCAATGTCGGTGAAGGATTAGTGGTAACACTGACACTAACAATTACAACAGTTTTGGTTCATGGAGTATGTACCTAGTTTTTGTTTATGATATGAAAAACTTAAAAGAACCCTCGCAATATAAACAGAAATCTAAATTCGCATCGACAGAATTGAACTCAGATAGTGGGTTTGTACATTTAAGTCCCCAAAACCAAGTGAGATTGGTTCCTTGAGTTTAGTTTTTCGTGAATTGTGACAATGCATCCATAACAGGGGAATCGGCTACAGTACGTTAAGGCTCCAAGGTTAGTCTGGTAGGGGACTGCAAGATGGCTTTGGTAGGAAACAGAAATGCAGTTAGTTAAAGGAACCCGTAGGTAAATATTCTAAAAACTAAAGAGGACAGTACTGGCATCAAGTAATAACTGAGAAATTCGGTGCTACAAGTCATAATGCTTACGATCTTGATCTTGAGATCCACAACCACCTTCCGGAGGATCCCTAGAGTGTTTCTGCAAATTCAGGTACCTGTCCATATCAAAACTAAGCTTTGCACATAGCTTTCTCCTCCTTGCCAAGAACAGCCTACGCTTGAAGTCCTGTAACGTCGGATTACTTGCGGTACGCAGGAAATAGCCGTAGCAGAAAATCAGCTGGAGTCCGGCCAAGAAGTAGGCGAGCGGCTCCATGATACTCCAAGAGAACTCCCAGAACGTAAGGTGGAAGAAGAGGGCAAACTGGAGTATGAATGACGCGAAGCCAACACATAGAATCCGCACGGCGTGCCTGCGCGCCTTGTCGTCGATCTCTTGCATCTTCATCTGGAGTTGTCTGAACTCTTCTTTCCTCGCGTCACCCTCTGGGGCGAGTGCAAATGGCACGGCCCTTCTGATCAGGTCCGCAATCTGAAAATGGAACAATTCGTTGATATTATTCATTCTATATGAAACAGCTATTGGCACTTTTTATGCCATGGCATAAAAGTCACTCCTGAAATGTGGCGCTACAGCAAAGCAAAGTTAACAACTCCAGTGTGGCAATGTGCAAAGTGAGCAGTTTTTTTATAAACTATGGCAAAGTGAAAAACAGGCACGATACTTGGTCCAATGTGCAAGATATGATAACACACAGATACTATTGGCCAGCACGTGATCTGAACAAACTTTTCAATATGTAACTTTGATTGCTGATCTGTTACATGAATATGTTAGTGCAAGGTTATAAAGTTGTGATATATTATGGTGATATTTTTCACCACAGATCCGATGATATTATTTTCATCATGTGAATTTATATATCATTGCCCTGCAATATTAGTCTCCCTTAGAGAATTTGAAGTGTTTTGGTACATGGTTTTAGGTATTAGAGAGAGGTGTAAATGGAGAACCTAACAATTTTGTGATATCACCTTCTTGTGGTTGAGGTAGGTCTTTCCCCTGACGAGCAGCACCAAGCTCATCTCGTCCATCTTCTGCACGAGTGCCTCCGCCTCCGTGGGCGTGAGGCCGCTCTCCATCAACGCACCGAGAGGCTCGCCATGGCTGATCACCCCGTCCTGCATCCGTCGCTCGATTTCTCCAAAGATCGCTTTGGTAGCAGCTGTTGACCAGTCGGTATAAAATTTGGTGTTAAAAGAAGGTCAGCAAACAACTGAGAAATTTGCTGGTGGCCGGTGCTATACTTATGAATGAAGCTTACTACCTTGAGAACAATCACCTCCCAGAGGACACCTCATGTGCCTCTCCATTTCCAGGTACCTTTCTATGTCAAAATCATGCTTTGTGCAAAGCGCTCTCCTCCTTATTTTAAACAGCCTCTCCATGTAGGTTCGATATGACAGGTTGCGCGAGGTGATGAGGAAATAGGCGTAGCCGGAAAGCAGGTGGGCGCCAGCCACGAAGAAGGTGATCGGCGCTACAACGTCCCACGTGAACTCCCAGAATGTGAAACGGAAGCAAAGGCCGACCGTGGCTTGCACGAACCAGAAGCCTGACCACAGGATTCGCCTCACTTGCTTGCACGCCTGCCGGTCGATCTCTCCTTTCTTTTTCTTCAGTAGCTCAAACTCTTCCCTTCTCGCATCATTCTCTATCTCGAGCACAGGCGGCACGGCGCTTCTAACCAGGTCTACTATCTAATGATGGCCAATAACAAATACAAATGTATTAGCTGAAAATTGTATAACCGACGATGGGCAGTGAAATGTACGAAGTATGACACAAATCACATGTCGGTTGTAATAACATCTTATATTATGAACAGCGGGAGTATGAGACAGATCTGACTATATAAGGATCCCAAAGGCCTCGGCAGAGAGAAGATCACATCCACTACCAACAGACATGAAAGGCTGTGAAAGTCTATGTCGAATTCTTTCAGTTTGTACTATTTGTATGAGAGAAGTGCACATTTCTGTGAAATTATGCCCTGGTTTCAAAACCGGTTAGAATACACCATCAAACTTCGATACCGTTTACTCACTTGGCATCCCAGTTGACAACTCTTTGTTTTTGCATAGGGCATGAAAAACGTCTTATATTGTTGTCTCTCAAATGTCATAGAGTCTAGTTTGACATCTTGAAGATGTTTTGGGATAATGTGGCGGCAGGTCCGCATCGTCAGTTAGCACATGACAAAAATAAAAACTTCAGAAAATATGAAATTTCATAAGAAACAGAGAAAAGTTTGAGAAACCTAGTTGATGTTGAGGTGCTAAATCGAAGGACAAGAATGTTAACAATGCTTTAAATGTCACCTTCTCGGGATGGAGGTAGACCTTTCCCCGGAAGAGCACAATGCTGCCCGACTGGTCCATCGCTCCGGCGAGCGCCTCCGCCTGGCCGTGAGTCGGCGCCGCTCCGGCCTCAACGCACGCGTCCAGGAACTCCCGGTATGTTACCACCTCGTCTTCCCTGTTCTGCAGACGCCTCTTGAGCACCTCGAGTCCAACAAGCCGCACCATTCGCTGAGCTTCCGCCGGCGTGAAGAACTCCGCCTCCGCCCGGCGCGGCTGCGGGGTCAACAGTGAGAAGTGGCGGAGGTTCCACACAGTAGGCGTTGCCGTGGCGGCTGCCGGAGACAACAGCCGTTGGGGAATGAGCAGGCGGGAGGCGGCTGCTCGCAACATGGTGTGCTTCCCTGGCGATGAGCAGCGAGCGTAGAGAGAGACGCCAGTAAAATGCAGGGGTATTTCAACTAAACTAATAGGGTGTTTGTTGCAGCTCTGCTCATGAATGATTGGCTTTGTGTTTTCCATTACAACTCCGCAAGCATGGGACATCGTGGAAAGAAAATCAGCTAAGCAAAGTTGGCATCGCTGCCCATCAATAGTTTGTCATTTCTCTTTGCCTTTGTAATATTTTTTCACTTTGCCAGGAAGAAAAGGAAGCTCCTTTAGCTTTCGAGGAAAAGGAGGTCATTCTACAGCAAAACATGTGTTGAAAGTTGAACTCGTGGGAAGTTCTCTTCTTTTCTTTTTGATCCGGAAATGATAAAATCCAAACGCTCAGGATTTGATCATGACAAATCAAACGTTTTTATGGCAACTTTAGTTGACGCGAGGATGGCAAGTTTAGTTAGCAAGCACATCAATTTCCTGGCAAAAAACAAAATAAGAGCGGATTTGCCATGCTTACAAATTAAACTTGCCATGATCAACAAACATAAATAGCCACAGAAAATGTTCGATTTGCCATAGTCAAGTCCCGAACGTTCGGAACTCATTGGCGTCTTTTTGATTTGACGAAAACGTTGCTTCCAGGGAGGTTTTTGGTTCGCGAGTTTGTTTCGCCTCAGATGTGATCAGTTACAGGCCTACTGAAAATCTTTCTTCACCCAAGATCATACGACCTCCTCTAAAAGAAAGGAAAAAAAAATCTTGCGTATAAGCTCATCCCCATGAGACCATGATGGTTTCTCCACAAACTCCTCCGGCTACATGGCACTGTCGTCGCCACAAACCTGTCGCACCGTATTCCCCTTTCCTCAAACTGCCAAACCGACTCATTCTCCATGATTATACCTTGCAATGGGTGACAGACTCCCTCCATTCCAAAACAATTGAAGTTTTAGAATTGTCTGAAGTCAAACTTTTTCTAAGTTTAGCCTCCAACGCGGCAGCTGACTCGAAAGGAGAGAAGGGATTGGTCATTTTGGAGTACTATCAAAGGATGTAGGGCGGCTCCACGACGACCCTCCGGCCGTCACTTCATATAAGAAACTCAATCATAAAATTTAACACGATTAAAAGATGTGAATAAGGTACCTACTTTGCTAGCTGAGGATCTGAAGGTGCCAAGTGGCACACGAATTAGCTAAGTTATTTTTTTTTTGCACGACTGCTAAGTTTTTTTCAGCATTGAAAACAATTTATTAACTTAAAATGTTTTCAGGAATATGATGGTTGGACTAACGGAAACTCAAGCATGGCGACTTCTTTGTTAGCTTCTCGCTTCTCATGGATGATCTTAACTGACATCAATTCTTTCATCCTTTCCTTCATCTCATATATACTCGCTCCGTAAACATCTTATATTTTCATACAGGAGAAAAGCATGTTTTTGGTCCCTCAAGTTTCCCAAAAATAGATTTGGTCCCTCAAGAATTTTTTTTATAGACATTTGGTCTTTCAAGTCTCAAAACCGGATAAATTTGGCCCAAAACAAGATTTTGACCATGTTGACCAAGTATGACCGATGAACAGTAAATTCTAAAAAAATAGCAAACAAACTCAAAATAATCTGAAATTGTGTGACAACTAAGATGCTTGGGTGCGCTAGGTGCGTGCCAAAATTTGTTTTTTATCACGATCTCTTCGAATGTCGAAACACCACACAAATTTTCACGCACCTAGCGCACATAAGTATCATGGTTGCCACAAAATTGCAGATTTTTTTTTATTTTTTGCTATTTTTTTAAATTTAATGTTCATCGGTCAAACCCGATCAACATGGTCAAACCCAGTCAACATGGCCAAATTTTGGTTTTAGATGAAACTTATCCGATTTTGAGACTTAAAGGACCAAATGTCCACCAATAAATCTTGAGGAACCAAATCTATATTTTTGGGAAACTTGAGGGACCAAGAACATACTTTTCTCTTACCTACAGAGGTAGTACAATGGATATTCCCCTAAAAATATATACGATGGATCTTGAAGTACCCAGGAATCAAATGATACGCCGTTGCTATACAATCTGTAGCTACGACAATCCTGCTGCAGGAAAGATTCATAGCCAAGGACAAAGCGTCGTCGCTGGCCATAGCCTCGACAATCTCCGGCGACACTAGATCGGGGATTGAATTTGCTGACTCCCGTACTCTCGAAAAAAAAAAATTTGCTGACTCCCCCAAGAACAAACCTAAAGCATCCTGGCATATCGCAGCTATTGCTCCCCTCCCACAATGTCTACCAACTCCTGCATCGATGGGTATCATAACAGAACCACCTGGTGGAGTAGTTCACTTGGCCTTTTTTTGCGGGATAGTCCACCTGGCTTCACCATTATGGACTGGGGACGATGATGTTCCCTATCCGGAAGCTCTTGAAGATCAGACAGGTAACTCTGAGAAAGTAGTCGGTGGCGAGTGGAACTGCTCCTCATGGATAGCTTTTCTACTTGCCCACGAAATGGATCAGAGTGTCACAAGCATTTTAACAAAAATTGTCTTGGCTCATGGATTAATTTCAGCATCTCAACCAGCCATATCCTAGCATCCTCATGACAGCGTGCAGGACGGCTAAGTTTAATGTGAGATTTAGCATGATATTCCAATCAGAGAGGGCGGAGCTAGCCCTGGGCGTCTACTGTATGGGCCGGCCCAGTCCGCTATATTTTCCACCCAGTTTTGGGAAGGTTCTAGTACCTTCCCTGATCTATTTTTCCTTTGTATTTTCTTCTAATTTTTCTTTCTCGTTTTTCCTGTTTTTTTAAATTTTATTGTTTTCTTTTAAAAAATATTTTTCATTTATGTTTTTCTTTTTATTCATGTTATTTTATTTTATTTTTCCTTTTTCATTCTGTGAACTTCTTTCAAATTCGAGAATATTTTTTTAAAATGTGAACATTTTTTTCGAAAGAAATTTTTTCAAATTCGTGAACATTTTGTTTTGGTAATCATGAACATTTTCCAAATTTGTGAAATTTCCTAACAATTTCACGAATAGTTTTTCTCAAAACGTGCGGGTTCCCTTCCTACTTGGCAGGCAGGTTGCAAATACGGGGTCCCTGGGCCCTGGGCACCCAGGGATACGGGTGGCCCTGGCTATAAAGATTTGCAACCCACCCATTTTCTTCATTTTGATAGTGTGCTTCACAAACCAAGCCCAACATATCATATGGAGCAGCCTATTGGTACTCATGACCAGAACTGGAACCATGCTCGTCTCGAAAGGAAAATGGAAGCATGCTGAGATTTCGTGAGTCCTCTTTTGGATTAGTTTGAATTGCTTATCACATATGTCACGTGTTGAGATTTCGTGAGTCCTAAACAGAAGAAAAGGTGTGGCGTGACGATGTGGCAACTTTGTGGCGGCGGCTTGAAGCGGGATCCCTTTTGCTGAAGAGGCATATATAATGAAAGCGTGCGCTCTCCGGGATGGGGCTTACTCCTAGCGAGACCACTCAGTTGCTACAAACGGATGGTTAAAGCAGGCTGCATGTATGTTGTTGAGGTAACAAACGATGAAGTCCAGCGGCAGCAATCTTCGAACAATGCTCGTTCATAATCGTTGTTTTGATTTTATCTCCTTTTGTTTATTGTCTAGTGAAGCAAGTATGACCACGGATTTGCTTGGGAGTAGAACAGAGGGCTCTACTACCACAGTGTGGCCGAAAAAACCTCCTAGTTTTCTGCTTGATGTAATTTCAAACAATGTATGTGCGCTCCCCCAATTAATATAATCTGTCATGATGACTTTTACTCTCTTTTTTGCGGGAAATGATGGGTTTTACTCAAAAAAGAAGAGATATGTGGGTTCAGGTAGCCATTTAGGCCTTCTTTGGTTTACATCAATTTTATAGGAATCATACATGATAGGTTTTTGTAGATTTTTTTTCTTTGAAGTCCTTCAGTTTGCATGAATAAAATCATATTCATATACAAGATCATATCCCTCATGCATCAAAGGAAAAGAAATATGAGCTTAGACGCAAACTGAGCGTAGCATACATTGTCAGCCTTTTATGGTGGAACATATTCACTCGGGTTTAAGTCCTAAACTTAGGAATAGGGTGTACATGTACGTGTGCATTCATAAGGGTATGTCTTTATTTTGTTTTGAAATAGAAAAAACACACACTCAGATACAATGAAAAAAAACACCTTATCCCGTGAGATATGCATATCATATTTACTTTCGATAATTTTTCTATTTCTACCATCAAAGGAGGACTTACAGTATGAAAAGAACCGTCATCGTGCTATGCTTCATGGATAGTTGTAGAATTTGGACTACAAATAAGAACATTACTAATGATAATGGGCGCCACGGTTTCTCAGGTGCCTGAAAAAACAGTTACATCGGTCATTTTTTATATGGACCATCAGATCTTCATCTAACCGCTCAAAATAGTATCACGCCATTGTTCATATTCTTCCTTCTTCCGAACACCCCCGCCCTACCCCTCCCTAACCGCCGGCCTCCACCACCTGCGGTTGGCGGGCACTAGAGTGCACCGCCTCCCCGCCCCGCCCACCCCCACCACCGTTGCTGGTCACGGCCCCGGCCTGAGCATGACACCATCCATGAAAACCTCCGACCACGACCCCCCACCCCCACCCTTAAGATAGATAATGGGTTTGTGACATCATTCTAAGATAGATGGTGGGGCCAATTCTTCTCCGGCAAGGTCCGGCCAAGAGGTAAGGAAGAAGGAAGAAAGTGACTTACACGAAGAGAAATTTCAGGCACGTGAGAAATAGCATCCGAGTGATAATCTTATCCCACAAGAAGATAATAAGATTATTTTCGCAAAAAAGAGACAAGAATAATTAAGATGGCGTGTTTTTTAGAGTAGATGGCGTGTTATGTTGACATGTACATAAGACAGATGAGTAATCCAATCACGAAATCTTGGCGAGAAAGACTGCGACGTGTACTTCCACGTTGTGACGTCCATTATTCAGTGACCACGACGGGCACGGCCTTGAGCGGGACAGCCATCACGTTGGCGGTGGTGAACCTCTCGCTCACGTCCAGCTCCTCGGCCCACACGCCGTCCGGCAGCCGCCACTCGAACGCGCGCAGCAGCGAGGCCAGGATGAACGGCACGACGCGCTCCGCCATCGGCACGCCGGGGCACAGCCTCCGGCCGGACCCGAACGGGATGAACTCGAACGCCTTGCCCCGGAAGTCCACCACCTGGTCTGCCACGCCGAGGAACCTCTCCGGGACGAACTCGTCGGGCCTCTCCCACGCCGCCGGGTCCCGCATTATCGCCCACGCGTTGAAGATGACCGTCGAGCCCTCCGGCACGGCGTAGCCGCCGATCTCCACGCCTTCCTCCACGGCCCGGTGGGGCAGCAGTATCGGCGCCACCGGGTGCAGCCGCATGGCCTCCTTCACCACGGCCTGGAGGTACGGCAGGCCCGCCGCGTCGGTCTCGCCGATGGTCTCCTTGCCGCCGAGAGTGTCGTCTATCTCCGTGCGGACCTTTGCCATGACGCCTGGGTTCCGGAGCAGCTCCGCCATTGCCCACTCGACGGTGAGGGCCATGGTGTCGCTCCCGGCTGAGAAGAGGTCGAACAGTATGGCCGTCAGGCCGTCGCGGGCGATCTTGCCCGTGGAGAAGAGCTCGAGGAGCACGTCCAGGAAATCACCATGCTTCTCCTCCGTGGACGTGTTGGCAGCCGCAGCTGTCAATGCCATACGACGGTCGATTATGCCGTCCAATATGCGGAAGATTTTCCCGATCCGTATCGCCGACCAGCGACGCCACCCTTGCAAGTCGAGCCCCCGGAGGAAAGGGACGAGGTCGGAGACGTTGGGCTTGGCGATCACCGCGACGAGGTCCTCGACGAGCTCCCGCACGCCCTGCCCCGGCTCGGCGGCGCCCATGTCGACCACGTCGACGGAGCAGAGCGCGCTCGACACGAGGTTGAGCACGCCGGCGTACAAGGCCTGGCCGACGTCCACCTCCCTCCCGGCGCGGCCGCGGAAGTGGCCCACCATGTCGCGCACCTTGCGCTCGCGGACGCCGCGCGCCGCGGCGAGGGCGCGCGGGGAGAAGGCGTGGGCGGCCGCGATGCCGCGCAGGCTCTTCCAGAGCGGGTCGGAGCTGGGCAGCCACACCATGGACCGGTCGGCGAAGCCGAGGCCGCGCGCGGCGTCAGGGACGGCGCGCGCGGCCAGGCGGCGGTCGTGCCTGGTGAACGCCTCCCGGGCCGCGTCGCGCGAGGACACCACCACGGCGGTGGTGAGGCCGAGCCTGAGCGTCATGACGGGGCCGTGGGCGCGCGCGAGGCCCGCGAGGGTGTGGTGGAGGTTGCCGCCGCGGAGGCTGAGCACGTTGCCGATGACGGGCAGCGGCGTGGGGCCCGGCGGCATCCGCCGGGTGCCCGCACGGCGTGTCGGGTTGGCCAGGAAGTAGAGGAGCGAGACGACCGCGAGCGTCGCACAGATGAGCCAGAGCTCGATCTCCATTGGCTCGTTCTTGTGGTGCGGGTTGCTCAGGCGGGAGCCCGTCTGTCTATGTAGTAGTAGATGTAGATTGTGGTGTGGATATCGAACTCGTGGCTGGTTAAGAGAATGGTACGACGAACTTTTTTCAGAAGGAGCTTCACAGAAAAATGCCAATGGAGGCCGAGGAACTCGTGCAGTTTTCATCCCGGCCATTCACATGCGCACTAGGGATCTGAGCTGGCCTGACGTCTATCGCTGCACCGCAGCATGCATCCACGCAGAAAGGAGGCTCCATACTCGAAAAATGCGTTTGGTGGCCGTGCTACAGGCAGGCCGCTATCCCTGCTGTCTGGCCAGCATTGGGATTCCCGCTGTGAGTGTATACCGCCTGTATTCTATTTATTTTCAGCTTGTATTCAACCAGCTCTGGCCCACCCACATGCAAAAGCACCTAGGGCTCTTACACTCAACTGACATGTACGCACAGCGTTGGGCTTTTTAGTACTGATGCCCCATGCGCGTGCAGACTTGTACGACCCGTGCATGCACGTCGTGGTCGATTGGTGATCAGAGGAGAGCGCCCGTGTAGGACCAGAGAGGCCCCACGCACATGCAAAGTCATCTAAACTCAGACGTGCCCCTGACATGTACGCACTGCTATGGGAGCTGTAGACCTATGCGTGCATGCCGTGGAGGATCGTTGGCCAGCGGAGACCACTAGCTGGTCAAGGGCGGACGTGGAGCACTGGCGGCCAGCGAACACGCATGTTCGTTCACCATTAGCTCTCCACGAACTAAGCAAGTTTATTTTGTTTGATGTTAATTCGTCTGTCCGTTTTGACTAGCAAATGCAGCACGGTTACGCCGCTGTTTGTGTTTAAAAGCCAGTAGCACTAAACTTGGACTTAAGTTTTATCTGTTTTACACGCTAGAAATTTGGAACAGCTTAGCCACATGTGCGTCCTAACGGTGAATGCGATAGATCCAGAAGTATTAGTCTTGACTAATTGCGCCATGTTCATCTATAATGGCCGATTTGCATTAGCGCTTCACGTCTGCGACCTCACTTTGGTCGCAGCCAGGTAGGTCCCATCACATGCAAACGAATCTAAACTTCCACCACTTGGTCTGACATGTACGCACACTGCGTCGAGCTGAGTGCATAGCCATGCACAGTAAGACGCAGACCTGTACGTGACCGGATTCCATGGCTGGCCACAAGTTCGACTAGAGGGATCGTGGAGCAATGCCGGCCAGCTGACTGTTAAGATTTGTTCTTCATTATATTAGCCACCCTTGATTAAGCGCATCCAGATTAATTTGTTTTTTGCGGCTGCACAAATAAAACTCCTCAAGTTCTGCCCGTTAGTGTGAAAACTTCTATATTTAATCTGGGAATCAATTTTATCTATTTGACATCCTACACTCGTTAGTCTACCAGAAGTTTGAATGTGCACGTAGATGAACCATGACCTGTAGGCTCGAGTTTGATAAATTAATGCCAATGCTGTTAACTTATTTAACCTGTATAAACAGCCACGCATTAACATGTTTACAAGGTTTCATGAACACCTGTACAGAACTGACCAGTACGCTGTAAGCGACTGGCACAAGTTCTTTGCTCCAATCACGCGCCAACTGTGCCGTGAGTACTGGCAAATAAAATTAACCGCTCTCCCGATTACAATATTGGATTAGAGAGTAAACAGGACGAGGACTTACACATCAGAGTGTATGTAATGATAGCAAGGTAGTTAACTGGTACTCCCTCTGTAAAGAAATAGGAGTATAAGAGTGTTTAGATCACTACTTTAATAATCTAAACGCTTTTATATTTTTTTACGGAGGGAGTAGTATTTACTGACAAATATCTAATGTTAGTTGAAACTCAATATTAACTTCCACAGATGACTATGCACATTGCTTATCCATTTCCATAACCTGTTTGTGATTACCAATCGCTGGCACAACATTTTCAATCGAAAGCATAGTCACACATTTGTGCCATGAAATTCTTTGGACCCTTGATCACCTCCTAACTCCAATGTACCATCACCATATGCACGATATATCACATGTATTTAATTTTGCACAGATTAGCATGCAGACCACAACTGAGGGGGTGTTTGTTTCCAGGGACTTTTTTGTGTAGGGACTAGAAAAAGTCCTTCTTACAGACTTTTTTACCAAACGGGAGGGACTTTTTAGGGACTAAACTAGGCATTTGAGACTAAATGAAGAAGACTCTTAAGGCGAGTCTTTTTGGGACTTTTTGGGACTTTTCCACCCCTCCATGCACCCATTGGCCCGCCACCCCATGGTGTTGTTTGATTGTTATTTTTCTATATACTAGGGGCAATATGGTCATTTAATAACCTCTAGAAAGGGACTAGGGACTTTTTAGTCTCTGGAAACAAATAGGGAGGGACTTTTTAGGGACTAGGGACTTTTTAGTTGGGACTAGAAAAAGTCCTAGGACTAGAGAACCAAACACCACCTGAATCGAAGTCGAAAATGACTGAAATATCAACTGCCTTACATTGACAGCTAAGTCATCTTTTAATTTACCCACTCAAGCCCTCTTTACCAACCAGCTTGCAGTTAGCTTGCGAGCACTTTTTCGGTCAGGCCTCCCTCTCCAAATTCTCCAGATATGCTTTTCCCACACTCACCCTGATGAGACAACACAAACCATTATCACTAGAACTGAATTGAAAATCGACACATTTTGACAAAATAACTTAAGCTAACACACAACATGTGCTGATTTTTACTAATACACACATCATGATCTACGTACAGAACTAGGAACTATGCATAATTGGAATACCCATCACCCACCTTAGCAATTTGATATGGTTCACAAACGGTACAAATACATTACAGTATTTACAAACATACGCCCTAGTGAGTCAAATGGATCGCTGACAGGGAACTTTTTTTTGACGCTTCAACGGTGGGCTTACGCCTGCCTGAACCTTTATTGCCAACCGTCGGGGTGTTACAGATCTCAGGGAGAACAGAGAGTACATGGGGGTTAAGGAGGGAATAAAATTACATGTAGCGGGGGGCTAAATTCTCCCGGCAAGGTGGAACAACATGGAGCCCCAGTCCCTGAGTTGAATTTGTTTTTGAATATTATTACAGCGGTGGGACCAAAGTTTAAGATCTTCCGCAGCGGAGCTTGCCACATCATGAAGCCCAAGATGTATGTTCCAAGAGACCTTGGCGTTCCGTCGCTTCCAGATATTCCAAAGAACGGCTAGTAGAACTGTTGATCTAGTTTTGTTGTGCCATTCGCCCTCCCAAGCTTGGAGCAGCCCCTGTGGCGCACGCGGACAGAGGCTGTCGAGCTCCCCCCAAAGTGGAGCTAGGTGCTGACATTCGAGAAGGAGGTGGTTGATGGATTCACAGTGGTCGCAGAAGGGGCATGCGGCTGAAGTAGCAATGCCCCGTCTGAACCGTCGTTCATTCGTGAAGAGGCAGTCCTAGCGGGCAAGCCAGAGGTAGAGTCGACATTTATTTGGGGCGTAGTTCCGCCAGATGGCCGGGGCGAGCGTGTCCGTGGGCTTTGTCCTCCAAACCGCTTGGTAAGCAAGCTTAGCGGTGAAAGGTTTCTCAGCGTCCCTTGTAGTTCTCCTGTCAGCAACCTGCATATTTAAGTTCACCGTGGCCAATATAGTGCGTAGTTCAAGCAGTTCGCATTCGGCTGCGTGAGACAACCTAGGTGTTAGATCCAAGGTGAGGTTGTTCGATGTCAAAGCGCGTGCCACTGATGTGTGGACTCGATTGGAGTGTGAAAACAGAGCCGGAAATTGTAGGGCTAGGGTTTGAGCTGAGCGAGGGAGCCAAAGGTCAAGCCAGAAGGAGGTAGTGGTTCCATTACCGATGCTAACCCGGGTGGTGTCCCGGAAGAGGGCGAGGCCTTTCATAATGTCTTTCCAAATCGGGGTATGCTGGTTGTCTGACATGCCTACATCGTTAGCGGTCGACCATCCGTATTTGGTGATCAAGTACCTAGTCTCTCCTGAGGTTTGCTCGTCGTGTAGCTTGGAAATGTGTTTGAGAAGAAGACACATGTTCATGTGGGGAACTTATCAAATGCATATCTATATGATGGCAGATTTCAGTCCAAAACTATTGATACATTTCACAATTTACCAGGAAGAAACTTTCAGCAGCTCGTGCAAAAAACCAAGATTTTTGTTTGGTAAACAGCAGCACATTGTAAGACACGAGCGGTTGATCTGAATTTACACAGACGTACCGTGCAAAAAACCAGGAAGAAGCATGCTTTTTTTTAGACAAACGTACCGCGCATGCACACACAATCTCTTGCATACATCTTGTTCTCTGCACATTGAGCCTGCTCTTCGCCAGCAGTATACCAAACCCAGTTTCCCATGAATATAGGTTGTAGAACTCATATGCCTCATCCAACGAGTCAAATTCCGTGCCAATTGTTGGATTGATGACATGCCCTTCACATTTTTCAGCATAAGCACGGACAAACAGCTCAACCGCGGTTTTCCTGTCGTGGTTCATGTCCCTCTCACCAGGTGCTTTCCCGAGCCTCACCCTGAGCCAGTGTGTCGCATCAAAAAGAACAGCCATCAATTAGTTATCTATTCATGATATAGCACTAGCATAAATCAATAACAGCAAAAGATCTGTATGTGCCGGAAAACTTCGTATGATCAAGATACCTACTACCACAAGAGACTAGAGAAATCCAAAAAAAAAACTAATGAAATATGGCTCCCCGCTGCATAGATATCAAACGCCACAGTAGAAATCACATACACATATCCAGCTCACTATTAGCTGAAAAAATGCATTTCTCCTGTCACCATCGGAAACCAGCTCTACTTACAGAAGCCAAATCCACAACCATAATTGGTATAACTCATCCTCTTTTTTTTCAGACTTTTTGAATACAGAATCAGCCATCTTTTTAAGGTCCAGCACACTCATCCTAGAATCCAAACAAGACAGATTTTGTGTCTGCATGCGTGATGAGTCTCAGTACTCCAGCCATAATCACAACAAAAAGTTATCTCGCTTACTCTTGCCTAAATGTCAGACGCCACGCTTAAAATAAAAAAACTACATAGTTCAGTATCGCCTACTAATTTGCATTTATGTATTTCACCATAAGAAAGCAGCTCTAGTTACGTAATCCAAATATGCATGCCCATGATTAGCATAACTCATTCTATCTATTTTTGCAGCCTGCTACATCCACAAAAAACACCCATAATTTCAAGATCCAACAGAGCATGCTAGGAATCCAAACATCACAGATACTATGTGTCAATGACAGGTTTGTCTTATTAATCCTAGAATCCAAAAAACAAACCAGAAAGCTATTCAGAAATCTAAAACGAACAACCTGAAACCATTACTCTCTACGTCTCCTACTACGGACACGACTCAAACAGCACAAATCAGAGACTTAACTGTTTGATATTTGGTCTTTCTAAATAATCCATCACAGGATTGTACCAGCAGGGTATGTCGAGAATGCATCTCTTAAGCTGAACAGATGCGAATGAAGCATGATGGGGGACAGAAAAAACCGCACCTCCTCGTCCAGCCGCTTGTAGCTTCAGAGCACACCTCGTATCTCTGCCCATCTCCAACCACCGCTGCTTCTTCGTCCTTCTCAAGCTCTAGGGATGGAGCACTCATGGAATCTTGGGATTCCACCGGGAACACATCACTTTTCCATCCGGTGATGTTAGCTCCACCGCTCCTGCAGTCAAACCGCCATCAGTGAATGGATTTGCAAAGAAAAGTGGGGGGAGGAACTAGGGGGAGAGAGAACTTGGAGGAACAAGAACATACCCGTTGACCTCCAGTTCGTCCGTCGAAATCTCGCCGGTGGGGAATCGCCGCCGCAACGCGCCCGTGTGGAAAAAGAGAGCAGCCGCGGACGCAAGCTTTCTGTGGAGGAGAGGGTAATGCCGAGGAAACCCACACGCGTGGATCCACCTGCTCCACACATGTCACCGGGCCCATATAACATGTGCTGTTTCGAAAGATCGCTCTGTACCAAAACTGCTGTCCAGGCCACCGAGGGACGCCGCGGGCTGGGGTACAGGAACGGGTGATGGGCCGAACACAATACGCCTATTGAAGCCTAGCTGTATCACGGACAGTAATTCACCCACTAGGCCTGCCATCCCACAGCAGTGAAATGACGGATCGCCAATCCCAAAGCCCATTCGAATGGACGAGATTGCGGCCTGCCTGTAGCCCGGCCACCAAAAGCCCTCACTCGCTCCATACTCCATTACTAGCTAGGGTCTGTTTGGATGGATTACCAACGCTGGATTGAAGCCAATTTAGTGGTTGTGCCCGACTGCCCGTGACTTGTCGTGATACAGCTTGGATTGAAGCCAATTTTGCCTCGCCCAGCTCAGATCGGCCACGCCCCTACAGGATTTTCTCCAACGAGCGGCGAAACGAAGGCGCGAAAACGTCCGCCAATAATTTGGCAGCCAAATCGTGCGCGCACCATCGCCGGAGCCAGGATTATTCAAAGCCTAGGGCTATAACTAAGCGGCTATGAAAAGCCAAGACTAGTATACCACATATATCAATGCACGTCAGAAATACACTACATATTCACATTTCGTGGGAAAGATGAACTCCGTTATTAAAACAAGAGAAAATTCATAAAAATGTGTAAAAAGTTTAACAAAATGAATCATTGCACAAGCTGGTACCAAGTTAATAAAGGCTTGATTAATTTGATCTCATTGTTTCTTCATCAGTAGTAGAAGGACCTGGAGCTGTGAAGGTAAAATTCAGTATGCAAGACCAAGACAATGGACATAGGCTAAGTCAATTGTACATTACTTTTAAAAATAAGAACATAATATACCATTTATCTCGAAGTGTGTAGTAGCACGGGATGTAATTGACCGAGTATGCTTCGTCTTGGATTTCTAGTTTTCTGTTTGCAACGAAAGAGAATTGAGTGAAGTTGTACAATTTACCAAAATAAATTTGACTTAAGTTGTACAATTTAACAATACCAAGTAACTGATTTCGTATATGATACAGAAGAACTTGGGAATAGATGGCACTTCCTCCATTCTTTTAACTAAAACCACGACAAAAATTATGAAACGGAGCTTGGTGGGAATTACCTGTACAGGGCATTGGATAAATTACGTAGTTGAAATAAGTAGGAACAGGTTTACATAAAAACCGATAGAGTTACTAAGCTCCCATGATTTACTCACTTCTGGTTCAACGAGGCATTGGGTGACGATTGTGGCCCCACCAGTAACTTGGTCATTAGTCGGTTTGGTGATGCGCGTGTGACGCATCCGTTCGTTGCCGTCGCTGCGGTCTAGGCGCTAGCTAACAGGTCGGTGCTCAGTCGGTTTCCACCATGCTCCCGATCTATTTTTCACTCTCGCACGCGCCCCCTTCGCGCTAGGGTTCAGGCGCCGCCCTCCTTGCTCCAGCCGCTGCAGCCTCCCCGGTCCGACCGGCCTCCACCCGCCACCCCCACCCCACCAGATCAGCAACCGACCCGAAGACTGGTTGCTGCCCACTCGTCCTGCGCTCCTTCCCCGTATGGCATCGGCCAGTCAACCGCTGGATCCGGTGAGTCAGGAGTCATGGGAGAGGACGGCGAGCACGTAGCTGGAGAGTGGAGGTTCCTGGTGCAAGGTGTTGAGGACGATGACTACTTGGAGGTGTTGACAACGGCGTCTGGATCCGGGGCTTCGTCGGGCTGTTCGTGTTCCTGTGCTACATGCCTACATGTGATGGTTCAATTTCTTTCCTCTCTTTTTTTTTTGTTTCCTTATGTCTTGATTGTTACTTTGATTGTGTGATGAGGGAGCTCTGAATTTTTTTAGTTTTATTGGGCGCTTGAGGTGTCACTGTTTGTCCTGGGGCCTATTTTTGTGGTCGGGGGTGTGCTTCTTCATTTCCGTTGTGATGAATATCCCTGATGGGGTTTGTAGTTTGTTACTCATTATCTTCAATATAGCAATAGCACTATAGCAGGCTTGTGATGTTTCGAGGTTTGATTTCATGCTTAAGTAAACAAACCGCTGGATGTGCATTCATATATTTTGTAAATCACTTGTTTAGCTTACAAGAATGTACCTCATACTTAACAAACTGATGCTAGAATATGTAGGCTCCAGAAAATGTTATTTGCTTTTAGACTTTAAATAAATCGTGCGTCATAGAAGTGCTTTCGTCAAAGGTAACCGACACGTGGCATCCACCGTAACGGGTCGCCGTTAAGCTATCGGGTTCCGGTTTGGATCCGATAACCCGTTAACAGCCCGGACCAATGGTGATTTTCCACGTGTAAAATTCTCATTCGCCGATGATCCACGTGTCGGCTCAGCGTTGGGACAGATGTCAACCATCCATTTGACAAGAATTGCCAATGAAACATTGACACGTGGGACGGCCCAATAGAGGCCCATATAGGTTTAAAAGCCGGCCCAGGAACAGGCCCACAAGATTTCGTCAGATCTAATGGGCCGGCACGTTAACAGCCTAACATTTTCTGGACCAAATTATAGCCCACATCAGATACAGGCCGTTAAATGACTGCACTATTCTGGGCCAGTTTACGGCCCATATCAGATCCAGCCCGTTAACAACCTGCAATAGTTTAGGCCAAATGACAGTCCATACCTGATCCGGCCTGCTAACAGACTTTCATTTCTTGGGCCAAATTACGGCCCATAACAGATACGGCCCTTTAACAGCTACTGAGCCATCGGGCCCATTGGGGGCCTGATTTGCTCTTCGGCCTCTTAATGGCCCGTTTAATAGTTTGGCCCGATATTAGTTTTGGCCTATCAGCGGCCCTTTCTACATATGGGCCTCTTTTGGCCCGGTTTCACTTTCGGCCATTTAAAGGCCCGAGTTGCACCTGGGCCTAATTCTGGTCCGTAGTTACTTTCGGCCTCTTAACGGCCCGTAGTCTTCGTGGATACATTCTAGCCCAAACTGCCTATCATCCCGTTAAAGGACCTTGAGAGTGTTGGGCCTAATTTTGGCCCGTTATACATCCGGCCTGCTTCCCGCCCGTCATGTAATTGGGTCAGCCAAGGCCCCAAAACATTTCAGCATGTTAATGGCCCGTCACCCGAATGGGCCAATAATGGGTCGATTTATATTATAGCACGCTGTCGGCCCATGATTTGTTCGCCATACGGAGTGACAAATCCCAGTCTTTATCCATGCCAACTCAACAGACACCCTCGGAGATACCTGTAGAGTACCTTTATAGTCACCCAGTTACGTTGCAACGTTTGGTACACACAAGGTACTCCTTCGGTGTCAGTGAGTTGCATGATCTCATGGTCATAGGAACATATACTTGACATGCAGAAAACGATAGCAATAAAATTGACACGATCATATGCTATGTTCATAGTTTGGGTCTTGTCCATCACATCATTCTCCTAATGATGTGATCCCATTATCAAATGACAACTCATGTCTATGGCAAGGAAACCATAGCCATCTTTGATCAACGAGCTAGTCTAGTAGAGGCTCACTAGGGACACGTTGTTGTCTATGTACCCACACATGTATCTGAGTTTCTGATCAATACAATTCTAGAATGGATAATAAACAATTATCATGAACAGGAAAATATGATAATAACTAATTTATTATTGCCTCTAGGGCATATTTCCAATAGTACAAAGCGGGGGGAACCCTATTTCGTTATTGTTAGAACCATGTTTTACAAAATACAATCCTTATAATAATTAGTTCACAGATTATTAAAAGACTGCCTTGGTCTTTAAAAGGACTATGTTGGAAAGTCCATCGTCCAACACTGTGTGTAAGCAAAGGAAATATCCACATTAGAATACTCATGATCCATTATTCCCAAGTATCGAACCTTTGACCTATTTAAATATAAGCAAATGTTGCGCTTCTATAATCATCATGAAAAAGGGCAATTTCTTTGTAAGGATGAAATCCCAGACACCAAAAAAGGTGAGCTGGAGCATAATGGATGTCCTTTTTGGGCCAGTCCACAGTTGTAACAACATTTTCATCAACAGAATCCCATTCAAAATCATCTTTTGATAGTTCCTTGTTGTATTCATTTGCAACTTCAAGGTTGGCATCCAACAAAGATTCTTTCTGATCAAGCGACTGTGAGATCCATGGTCCGCGGTCATGTTTACAAGGATACTAGTGGCAGGGGCGTGCCTCCTCCGCGTCACTGTGCGCACCAACCTTGTTTGTGCACTTGTTAGCGTGTAATGAGCAGTAGTTGCTGGAAGTTGCAAAAGAAACCGTAGGTCAACTCTATGTTCTGTTAGTAAGTGACAGAAAATTTGCAGGCAAAGTTCGGTCTTACAGTTTCTCTCCCTCTTCGTAACCATAGCTTGATGCCACAGCAAGCAGATGCCCATCCTTACTGAACGACAGACCAGCAATGTTTGACACATACTTTTGAGTACTGCGATCAAAGCATAATAGCATGAACACCTAGAACACTTCAGATAATCATACTCCCAAAGCAAAACTGTCACCGAGTGAACTGATACAACCTCTTCTTGTTTGTGCGATCCCAGCACGAAGCCATCATGGCCTCGAGTGACAATTGTAGCATATCTACAGACAATACATAACAGTTCAAGAAACTGAGAACAGATTAACCTATTCGAGATCACCAAGAAAATTAAATACTGAAACTTTACATTGGATGGAATGCAATGGCATTGACAGGATAAGGCATCACATAAGCTTTACTCCATTGAGCAAAGAATAATACAAAGTGAATTCAAACTTTGTACCTCCATGAATCAGCTATGCTTGGCACCACATCAACATCTTGCCATCGGTTGCCGATCTTCCCCATCTACACACTAGCAAAATAAAGAACAACTTCTTCAAAAGTGTTCAACTGAAATATAAGCAGATATACAATGTGGAGATTTCCCCCAGCCTTGGCCTTGCCAAAATAGATTAAAATGCATGGGTGCTTAAATTTTTGGAATGGGTGTCAAGGGAATGTGTACTATAAAAAGAAGGGGGTATTTTCTTTTAGTCATTTGAACAAACAAGCAAGGTGCACCTTTTGTATCACATATAAATGCAACCATCAGCACAAAATGTTGTAAGAGTGGGGATCAAAGATCCATGAAAAGAATTTGCCATTTGCTGCGATCATCTGCTTCAATTTATAAGTATAAGCACTTCAAATTCCTTAAATGGTTGGGAGACATATGAATTTAGATTACACTACTATTTCAGTTACTGGATGGTTCTTTTCAATGTTATGTGATCATTTCTGTATGTTACAGTTAAATGTATAGTGTACCGTAGCGCCATAGCACCCATAAATCTAAGTACAAATAGCAGCAATGATTTCTCGGGCTATAAAAATTTCTGCTATGTCACTCAAGAGCAATAAATATACCCATTGAAGACTGATAGAAAACTGTAACCTTACTTTGAACAGTGATCTGACAATAACAACTCTCTTCTCTTTTTACATGTTTAGAAATCTGCATATTTTCTTGGAATGATTTCAGTAACATAATTCAATGGCTCGGTATATGCTCACATATACCCACTCTTACAAGCTACCATAAGGCTTGTTTCAGACTGGTAGTGTATACTATATTGCTAACCCTGAGATTGGATTTTGTGTTAACCATAGATAACAAAAATAAAGCCTTTAGTCCCAAACAAGTTTGTGTTAACTATAGAATCTTGAAAAAAGAAATAGTGGGCTGATTAGATATAAGATTTAAATGGAAAATAAATGATGAATAGAAAATGTCCATTTTTTAATCAAGCGCTAGAAGTCGCTACAGACTTACAAAAAAAGCTAATTTCACATTAGCTCCGTCTCGATTCGGTGCCACTTTAGAACTAAAAGAAATTTAGAGAGGCAGATCACATTCTTTGTTTGTCTAATGCCAACTTTAATCATACACCATGAAGCTACAAAGTTGAGGCGTCCAATAGATTTCTGAATTTAATTAGTGTGACTACTTGTTGGAAACAAATCATCATCATATGACAAAACAAAATACCCGAAATATTTTCCCATCACATCACACAACCAAGATGTGCAGTCAAGCATGAGGTTGCAATGCAATGTAAGAACAAAGGATTACAATCGGTTGAGTGGGTTGTGGTCACGTGTGACGAGGACTGTCAGCCCGCGGCGTAAACGCCGTCAGTTACCCGCTCCTCCGTGGACGCTGACAGAAACACACTGGCACCTGACTTGCCGGAGATGAGCAACAAGATACCCATCTGGTCCTCGATTGACCCCCTAACAGAAGGGAGCCCATAAATAGGAGGTAGAAAAAGAAACAAAACAGAGTGTGAGTCCCCAAGAACCACATAACGACCAGTTCAAAAAAGAGAAAGAGCCACAAATCGATTCTCACCTGATAGGTTGTCCTCAGCGTATTGCACCTGGAAGTACTATTGGGAGATAGAAAAGGAGTAAGGGCACAACAGAATACAATATCATGTCATGGTGAGTAAAAGGTGTATGTTTGAACATACCATCCTATGGCCTCGTTTGGCAAATATCTTGGTACTCCCTGAAGAAAAGGTTGGCCAGTAGCACAAGTTTAGGTCCTGGTTTTCAGTACAATCAATTATGAAATTAAGAAAATGTTGCAAGACACAAACTTCTGCCTGGCAATGATGGGAAGCCGTGTAACAATCATTTCGGTTTAATAATCTAATTCATTTGCTTCTTTTAGTTGTTGTGAAAACTAATTCCTTTGCTTCTTTTAGTTGTTGTGAAAACTAATTCCTTTATTTCAATGGGTAACATAGGAACTAGATTACATCACACACGTTGCTGCGGGAATTGGTGAGATTCGCTTGTATGGTATATGAATATTTGGATTAATAATATGAGACTTTACACTACTAGGAAAAGCCTAGTAGTAGCGCGGGTTAAAAGCTAGTAGTAGCGCAGGGGCGCTACTACTACGGTGCTAGAGCTAACTAGTAGTAGTAGCGCGGTGCATCCCGTGCTACTAGTACGTGTCTTAGTAGTAGCGCGGGTTCGACACGTGCTACTACTAACTATCTATAGCGCGTGTCTGTGACCTACGTTACTACTATTAATTTGAAAACCCCCAAAAAAAAATCTTGACCCCGTGTGTGCTGTCAATCGTGCAGGGAGATCTCGGCCATGATGCGCACCTCATGGAAGCCGTCGAGGGTGGCCGCGGAGGCCAGCCCGGCGTGGGCCGGGAGCTGGAGGACCTGGATCTTGGCATCGTGCGTGGGGAGCAGCACCTAGCGGCGACCGTCGCCGTTGAGGTCGGCGACGAGCGGCGGTGGGAGGCGGTCCACGTCATGCTTGATCGGGAAGCTATCGTCCGACAGGTGGTACCACGCCTCCCGGAATGAGAAGTCGCCCTCGTGCTGCCGGAGGAGGAGGGGGATGGGTCAGCTAGGGATCTGGATCGAATCGGAGAGGGGGTAGGAGGAGGACGCAGCGAGGAGGAGGATGCCGAGGTCGCGCTTCCGCATCTTGGTGGCGGCGAGGAGCTCAGGCGACCGCCCACCGGAGGGATCTCGGAGAGGGAGGGGGGAAGAAAGTAGAGTGTACCAGCGGCGGCCACCGCTGGAGTACGAGGGAGAGAGGAGGAAAGTGAGAGAGGGGGAAACTGAGGGAGAGAGGAGGGATTCGGCCAGGATATGGGAATTTCACCTACCCTGTACTTAGTAGTAGCGAGGGATATAAAACCGCGCTACTACTATCAACTTAGTAGTAGCGCGGGTTTGTACCCCTCGCTACTAGTATGGCATGTCCCGGGAGGGCACGGTAGAGACCGCTTAGTAGTAGCGCGGGTTAAAAACCCGCGCTACTAGTATTAACTTAGTAGTAGCGAGGGGTAAAAACCCGCGCTACTAGTAAGTAGCAATAGCGAGGGTTATAAACCCTCGCTACTAGTAAGCATCTGCCTATAAGCTTTTCCCTAGTAGTGTTAATTTAAGAATACATAAGATATACATTCAATTATTGTATAACTGTAAAATATTTATTCAGTATAAGTAGCATAAGTGAATGAAAGCTCACTTCCATGGTTTCATGTTAAAGTGAGCCTTTTGCCATAAGGATGGCTGCATGTTCGAGATGTCATGTTTACAATATAAGATAAATGTGTTAGTCGGATCACCTATTTAGTTATATTTAGTGGATCACCTTTGAATTGGTCTCGAAAATGCCTACGTGAAAAATTACAGAATTCCTCTGTATGGCGAACTTATTTTCCTTCAACATCAGTTTTACACACACACACAAGCAAAAGAGCCCGTGCATTACAATGGGAGAGAAAATAACGCACGCTCTTAACCCAATAACCATGACTCAAGACCCTACTACCTAATAGGTTCACGTCCTATATTTTCACATGGCATCACATTTGTGTTGCCGACGGTGGCCTCAGTATTCACACAATGAAAACACGTTTGAATATGGTCAGTCCTAAGGCCCCTCTCTCTCTCTCTCTCTCTCTCGCGTGCGCGCTTGCTCCGAATAAGATGAGAAATATGTTGTTTCCCCTATGAGATTTTTCAGAGGTGTGCATGCATGGTTATTGATGTTTTCTTTCCTCTCAATCTGATTTTAATGGGTGTTTATTTGCAATTCGGATCGCCGCCGGTACGAAAGAATAATGGACCGTGCACTATAGCTTAAATTTGCACCAAAAATAATATTTAAGAAATATTTACAGCTACAAATAATATAATATTTATATTCTACATATTTTCTTAATCAAATTTCACATATAACATGCTAACATCAGAGTTATGGTTTAAAAGATATGAATAATTTTATTTTAGATAAGTTGTGGGTTGATTAACAGAAAAGTGGGGGGGGGGGGGGGGGGGGGTTCTGTTAAAACAAAAAAAATCGTTGGACTTAAATATGGGCGGCGGGTTGATTACCTAAAATGTTAGGGGGTTTTCTAAGAACATGGTCAGATGATTTGGTTGAGCATATGTGGGCTTACTTTGACAACCAATAGATGTATCGGCTATCTTTTTTTAAATGTATTTGAGACAATTTAATTTTTATTTGGCTTATAAACTATGACATATTTATGTTGTGAACCTATGAGATATTTGTATTTTGTTTAGATTTGTGAGCTAGGGGCTAAATTTTCATATATTTGAAAAAAAAAACACGATAGGCCAGCCGCAAGGAAAAAATGCATCCGCATGTTGGACGCACGACCGACCCAAACGCAAAAGAGGGTGGACGTCGAGCGGACGGGTGGCCGACCCAAACAGGCAAAAAACAGATAAAACACGTGCCCGTCTGAATCGACGTGTTAAAGTTGCTCTAAATGCAATGTGGACAACCAAACTACATGCAGTTTTAGTCTACATTTGCTCAGTTAAACCATGTTGAGTCGCGCATGTAAAATGACAAAAAATGATACAGACAACTAAACACGGCCTTAGGCATTTTTGTGCTGGTAGCACATGCTATAGCCAGCCAACAATAGCACACAAGGTTTGGGACTGACTATGGGTCAATCGAGTGAAAATTAAATTTAGATCAGTCGACTGACCAAACTTGTTTCAGCAATTCGTACGCGCAGCGCTGAGTAGTGTACGTACATAAGCAACGTACATACTTTATCCATCCTTAAAAGAGTATAATTATAATTTTGTTGTAAAGTCGACCTTTTTAATGTTCGACCATATTTATACAATAATACACCAATATTTATACCATGAAATTAGTAAATTATATTCATGATAAAATATATTTTTACCATATACCTATTTAGTTTCACAAATGTTGATTTTTTTTACAAACTCGGTCAAACTTAAGATAGTTTAACCCTCCAACAAAGCTGAAAGTACACTCTTTTAAAAACAGAAGGAGTACGTACCTAAACCAACGCTGCTAGCTAGCTACCTTCCTCTTCCGAATTATTTTTCTTTTGGGTCGGAGGACGCAACCTTCTTTTTTTTACGAGAAATTTCCAATCTATTCATCTTTAATTATGTCAGTAAAAAGAACAACAGAGATAATAAAAATTACAACCATGTTCGTGGATCACTTAGCGACGACTACAAACACTGAAGCGAGCGAAGGCGCGCCGCCGTCATCGCCCCTCCCTCATCGGAGTCGGGCAAACATTGTTGTAGTAGACAACCGGGAAGTCGTCGTGCTAAGGCCTCGTAGGACCAGCGCACCAGAGTAGCGACCATCGCCGATGAAGAAAGTCATAGATCAGAAGAACCAAACATGTAAACACCTAAAGGAAGACAAATACGGATCCAATTAGGTCCACCCAAGACCAACATCGACCAAATCCCGCAAGATCCGACAGAGACAAACCTCCACACGCCCTCCGACGATGCTAGACGCACCATCGGGATGAGGATAGAACGTGGGAGACATTATTCCTATTAAGGACGTCGCCGCCGCCACACAGCCTCAACCAAGACGCTGACTCTAACAAGAACAAGAACAGGGTCCCTCTCGCCGGCGGGGGGCCGAGATCCTGCGCACCTCCATAGCCTAGAGGCCATCGGAGATGGGACGGACCGGCGGCGGCACCGACAGGAGGACAAGAGCTTTTCTTGTGGAGGAGGAAAGAGAATCTCTCTTTTCTGTTTAAACTAAACAAAGCCTACCTAATTAATAAACCCGCAGATTGATCACGTATGGACGCTGGGGAGGACGCAACCTTCAAACGCATGCATGGATGCATCTCAAGTATTATAGGAGTACATGACTATTTCGAAACAAAATATTGTACGTCACTGCAAGTCCCTGTACGCACATGCACTCTCTCCCATCGATCGCTAGTAATGCAATCTCTCTCATCGGTTGAAACAAAGTATTGTATGTCACTGCAAGTCCCTGTACGCACATGCACTCTCTCCCATCGATCGCTAGTAGCTAAATAAATGCATGTCAATCTAGTACTAACAACCCATGCATGTTAGTCGACTGAAATACAATTCGGGTTAGTTAACTGACTCAAAATAAACAAATAGTGATCTTTTTTGCATACAATTTACGTATAAGTTATTATTATTTTCAAAGAAAGAATGAATGTGGCATTGGTACACATTAAAAAGAAAGGGGATGACAAAAGTTTAAAAAACTTGCACACAACCTTGCACTGAAATTGCACTTTTTGTAATATGCAAAGAATAAACATATAATAATTCAATTTTCATACTCTAATATAATTTAAAAACATATCGTGTGTTACCTACATGTATACATTTTATAAGGATGAATGGACATTGGCGTTGCCATTGGAAAAAAAAAGCGAACCAACCTGTGGTTGGATGCTTAGAGGGACAGTGGTATCCCTAGCCCACCAGGGTTCAGGTCCTGGTGCTTACATTATTCCTGGATTCATTTCAGGATTTCCGGCGATGCGCTTTCAATGAGAGGAGACGTTGCCGTCGACGACGAGGCGCCCACGGTGACTTCGTAAATCTCAAGATGATATGCTGGCTCAGTCTCTCGAAGGTGCTCATAGGGGTAGCATATGCGTGTGTGCGTTCATAGGGGTGAGTGTATGCGTGTATGAATGGGCGCTTGCGTTTGTACTATGTTAAAATAAAAAAATTATTTTTTCACACAATTTACAAAGAAATTGCACTTTTTAAATTTGCAAGAATTAGTATATACTAGTGTAATTTCCAAAAAAGAAGTTTTCTAATATGGAATGAATTGGTGGCATTAGTATTGTCCTTGAAAAAGAAAAAAAATAAATATAAACTAAAACAATATAAAAATAATGAACTTTTTTAAGAAAGAATGAATTAGTGACATTGGAATTACCCTTTGAGAAGAAAGAAAATAAAAAATAATGACAAAATTTGCATGAAATTTACACAGAAATTGCGTCATTTCATAATATATAACAATTGTATAATAGTGCAATTTCCGTCAGAAGGAATAGATTAACAACATTGGTATTACCTTCAAAGAAAATAAAAGAAAAATAAAATAAGATAAAAATAATGAACTTTTCTGAGGAAGAATGAATTAGTTGCATTGGTATTACCCTTTAAGAATAAAGAAAATGAAAAAAAATAAAATAAAACAAAAAAAATGGAACGGTTGTCGAGGGCTGTTCCCTGTGCTAGATTCCAATGGAGCATCCTTTCTGCCTGAATGCATGCTTCAGTGCAGCGATAGGGGGAACAGGACGCTATAATACCGGGTCAGCTCAGTGCATGTGACTGCCGGGATGAATTTAAGTCCACGAGGTGCTCGGCCTCCATCGGCATTTTTCTGTGAAGCTTCCTCTGAAAAAAGTTCGTCGTGGCATTTCTCTTAACCAGCCACGAGTAGCTAGTACACCAACCAACGAAACAGCATTGGCATTAGCTGTGCAATCTACATCTATAACATAGACCGACGGGCCCCCGCCTGAGCAACCCGCATCACAAGAACGAGCTAATGGAGATCGAGCTCTGGCCGATATGGGCGACGCTCGCGGTCGCCTCGCTCCTCTACTTCCTGGCCAGCCCCGCGCGCCGTGCCGGCACGGGGGGCGGGCGGATTCCGCCGGGCCCCACGCCGCTGCCGCTCGTCGGCAACCTGCTCTGCCTTCGCCGCGGCAACCTCCACCACACGCTCGCGCGCCACGCGCGCGCCCACGGCCCCGTCATGACGCTCAGGCTCGGCCTCACCACCGCCGTGGTGGTGTCCTCGCGCGACGCGGCCCGGGAAGCGTTCACTAGGCACGACCGGCGCCTGGCCGCCCGCGCCGTCCCGGACGCCGCGCGCGGCCTCGGCTTCGCCGACCGGTCTATGTTGTGGCTGCCCAGCTCCGACCCGCTCTGGAAGAGCCTGCGCGGCATCGTGGCCGCCCACGCCTTCTCGCCGCGCGCCCTCGCCGCAGCGCGCGGCGTCCGGGAGCGCAAGGTGCGCGACATGGTGAGCTACTTCCGCGGCCGCGCCGGGAGGGAGGTGGACGTAGGCCAGGTCATGTACGCCGGCGTGCTCAACCTCGTGTCGAGCGCGCTCTGCTCCGTCGACGTGGTCGACATGGGCGCCGCCGAGTCGGGGCAGGGCATGCGGGAGCTCGTCGAGGACCTCGTCGCGGTGATCGCCAAGCCCAACATCTCCGACCTCGTCCCTTTCCTTCGGCGGCTCGACTTGCAAGGGTGGCGTCGCTGGTCGGCGATGCGGATCGAGAAAATCTTGCTCATATTGGATGGCATAATCGACCGTCGTATGGCCAACACCTCCACGGAGGAGAAGCTCTCTCACGGTGACTTCCTGGACTCGCTCCTCGAGCTCTTCTCCACGGGCAAGATCGCCCGCGACGGCCTGACGGCCATATTGTTCGACTTGTTCACGGCCGGGAGCGACACCATGGCCCTCACCGTCGAGTGGGCGATGGCCGAGCTGCTCCGGAACCCAGGAGTCATGGCCAAGGTCCGCGCGGAGATACACGACGCTCTCGGCGGCAAGGAGAGCATCGGCGAGACCGACGTGGCGGGCTTGCCGTACCTCCAGGCCGTGTTGAAGGAGGCCATGCGGCTGCACCCGGTGGGGCCGATACTGCTGCCCCACCGGGCCGTGGAGGAAGGCGTGGAGATCGGCGGCTACGCCGTGCCGGAGGGCTCGACAGTCATCTTCAACGCGTGGGCGATAATGCGCGACCCGGCGGCGTGGGAGAGGCCCGACGAGTTCGTGCCGGATAGGTTCCTCGGCATGGCCGATGCGGACCAGGCGGTGGACTTCCGGGGCAAGGCGTTCGAGTTCATCCCGTTCGGGTCCGGCCGGAGGCTGTGCCCCGGCCTGCCGATGGCGGAGCGCGTCCTGCCGTTCATCCTGGCCTCGCTGCTGCACGCGTTCGAGTGGCGGCTGCCGGACGGCATGTCGGCCGAGGAGCTGGACGTGAGCGAGAGGTTCACCACCGCCAATATGATGGCTGTCCCACTCAAGGCCGTGCCCGTGGTGGTTACCTAATTAATGGACGTCACAACGTGAAAGTACATGTCACTGTCTTTCTTCACCGAGATTTCGTCATTGGATGACTCTTCTGTCGTACGTACAGTAGATGTCAACATAACATTTTGTCTTATTCTTATCTTTTTTCTGCGGGGACATAACATGTTATCTTATTCTTATCTTGTGGGATAAGATTATCATTTCTTTTGCGATAAGGATAAGATTATCATTAGAACTTCCTCCATATGTTGATCGTAATAACATCTCATATTGTAGGACACGGATGGAGTAACTTTTGTGGTCAAAATTCTCTAAGTGTCTATGCAACATGGCACGATGAGGCGTCCTTTCGTATCCGAAGGCATCTTTTGGTCATATTATATTATTAAGAAAAATTAGAGTAAGATGACATGTATCCCAAATTTATGAATAAAGATAAAAAGATGTTATACGATTCACAAGATAAGATTCTTTTTATGGGTAAACAACTTCTTTTTCTGAAACACGTTGCAGGCACACCCGATGAGCGCACATGTCCTTTGATAGGGCATTACCTCTACAACATCTATATAGTCTGCTTTAACCATGTTTTTTTCCATCCGACTGACACCAACCCGAGGAATTGTTCAGTACCTCAACAACACCAATGTACTCCCCCGCAAAAAATAACACGTATGTAGTCTGCTTTTACCATCAGCCTATTGAAACCGACTGACACTGCTAGAAACCATCCTGAAGGGCACGCACTTCCGTTGTACTCGTGCCTTCAGCAAAAGGAATCTTGCTGCAAGCTGCTGCCACAAAGTAGCCATGGTTGTCCCTGGTATGTTTTAAAAATTATTACATTTTTTTACGAAATCACCAAACTATAACCCCGTTTGAAGAAATTTCAGTTTTATCATCCATTTGTTGCCATCACGAATGAAGAGTTACTCTTCATTGCCATCATGAATGAAGAATCCTCTTCATTGCCGTTACCAACCGGCATTATGGTCTTCGTTGTCACCCGCAGCGAAGAGTTCCTTTTCATTTGCACCGCAATTGAAATGGCACGGGATAACTCCGCGGTTCTCTCTCTCTCTCTCTCTCTCTCTCTCTCTCTCTCTCTCTCTCTCTCTCTCTGATTTCTTCATCTTGCCCACTCCCAATCGCCCAAAATCCAAGCTGGAGAGCCACCAAATCCAGCAGATCGGGCCATTTTTCGATGGTTTGTGACCCGATCTGGCGATGGCCTAGAGGAATTTGTCCAGTGAGGCATGTGGTGGCGGGGCTATGGTGGATGTCGACCATCGAAGCGCTCTGGTGGCGTGCGATGGAGGGGTTGGAGCGGGGGCAGTGGTGGCGTGGGGTTGAAGCATGGAGAAGGGCTCAGGGCTGAGGTGTCCGACTCTAGGTTGAATCGGACGTTGGCATGGTGCGGAATGAGGACGAATCTCGACACGACGGTCAGTCGGCAAGCAGATCTGACAGCACCTCAAAGCCAGCAACATACACATCAAGGGTATAATCATTGTCTCTAGCATTATCCTCTAATTAGGATTCAATCTACTAGTTGAGTTTAGTTTTTTAGGGGAACTAGTTGAGTTTAGTTAGCGTAGATATATGCCACTGATTATGGTTAGGATATATTATATAAAAGAATATGTTCGTAGACGGGGAAGCAAGGAATCGAGTATGCGGTGATGGCTTTATGTTGTACCGCGTAATAGATTAAATTGCATTAATAATTACTCCCTCCGTTTCATAATTATTGTCGTGGTTTAAGTTTAATTCCAAACTAAAACCATGATAACAACTATGATATGGAGGGAGTAGTCTTTTTTCTTTTACAAAAAGAAAGGATTGTATTAATCAAGAAAGATTGTCAAAATTGCGATGGCATAAGGTGCCAATTTCATCAGGTCCATGACGAAGCCAAACAGAGGAAGTAGTTAGTGTTTCTAGATGATGCACCGCACGTTTGCTGTGGAAACCTTGGTAAAACAAGTGCTTAAATAGATGCTAACAAAACTAAAACTATGGCAAAAACAAATGATCTCAGGATATATTTCAAAAAAAACAGTAAAATATCTGAACTATGTGACAAATGTTGTATAAAAAGAGATATCTATTGGATTGAAGTCAAACGGGGTGCTATTTTCTAACAAAAATGTGTAACATCACTTACATATACTTGCTCCAAGCGTCCAACATTCAAATATATATAGGTCATGCTATAACAAATTAGTGAAACTAATTGACATGCATAATTGTTGAGGTGACATGATTGCATGAATAAATTAGTACACAAATTGTAACTTATGACCACATCCGTGAATCAAAAATGCGTAACATCACATACATATATTTGCTCCAAGCATCCAATATACAAATATATATAGGTCATACTACAAAAATGTGTAGCATGACTGTCTATGCCCGCACAAAAATTAGTGAAAGACATGCATGATTGCTGAGGTGGCATGGTTGCATGAATAAATTAGTGCATAAATTATAACTTATGACCACATGTATGACTTGATGATGTGACATAGTTGCATAAAGAGGAAAAAATAGATAATGGGTTGCAACCATTTAAGAAGAGGATGAGCGAGTCGTCTAACTCACATGTGTTTAACCACAGTGTCGCGCCACATCTCTTCTTTCTTTGAGGACTCACGAAAAACTCAGCATGCTTCCAGTTCTGGTCTTTTTTTTTTTTTAGAAACACTTCCAGTTCTGGTCGTGAGGGCTTGGTTTGTGCACCGATGATATGTGTTGCCCATACGAGCATTAGAGCGCTGTTGCCTATGGGCCGGCCCATCAAGTACTACCGGGCATTTTCGTGGGAGAGTCTAGAAGCTTCTCAGCCGGTTTTGGGAAGCTTCCGGATCGGTTATTCATTTTTTTTAAATTATCATTCTGTTCCGGATTTTTTTTAGTTTTAAAATTCGTAAAAAAATTCATTACTATTTTAAAATTTATAAAATTCATGAACATATTTTATTTTTGAATTTTTTAATTCGAAAATATTTTCCAAAGTCATGCTGTTTAAAAATTAACAATCATTTTTTCAAATTGTGAACATTTTTAGAAATTGCAAATATTTTTCTGATTCATTAAATGTTAAAATTCATGTCTATTTTCAAATTTGTGAACATTTTTTTAATTCATGAACACTGTTTGAAATTCAGATTTTTTTTAAAAGAATGTATTTTTTATTAAAAATAAAAGTAGCTATAATAAAAAATCAAGGAAATTATGCACTCCCTTGCTCGCTGGGAGGCTTGCACATAGTGATCAAATTTACCCCCTAGCGATCGGAAGCAGATGGGTCGTCCCACCTGAAGTTGGCATTGGCAAGCATGCGTTGCTGCTCGCGCGCGCGATACATAGCATCACCCTGGTTTGTGAAGCAAACTACAAAATGTAGAAAACGAATGGACTACTGTAAGTGCATCTAGTGCCCCTTAGTGATTTTGGTATATTGAAGACTTATAGGTTAAGGCACTGATGCGTTTGTGAGTGTACACAGGTCTACAAGTCTATGAGGAGTTTGATATTTACAGAGAAAGTCGACCCCTAAAAATGAAGTTCTTCGACTGTAGACTTTGGATTTCTGAAGACTTTCTGAAAACTTTGAAAGTGAAGAAATTAGTGTGACCTTGAAGACTTGGTATTCATTCGAGGAACATGAAGCGTGAAGAATTTTGTTTTTGTAGTTTCATTTTCTCTTTCTTGAGTCATAGGAAACACCGTACTGTTAAAGGGGTCGAGGAAATATTAAGAAAAAATTCCAAGTGATGCTCAACTCAAAATCCTACACCTACAATCCCTTCGAGCGAAGCCATTGGAAATCTCATACAGCTCAGTCAATTTCTCCAGTGACAAAGATGAAGTTCTTCTGGTCTCTGAGGAATTTGTTCTGGCTGAGGAGTTAGGAATTCGCCAGTGCGGATTGCCTACAAGTGAGGAACATGATAGCCCTGAGGATTTTGATAGTCAAATTTTCGACCGTTGCTGTGCTATGCGCCAGCTGTCCCAAAATATCTACCCACCTAACGGTCATATCATTGAAGGGCATTTATGTCTTATCATGTCGGACTGCTCCCTAGGCTATAAATAGCCCCCCTACAACCACTAGCTGGTTGGCTGCTCCGAGAGAAACTGACACTTGTCATTTGAGAGCATCCCATCCTCCGAGGACTTTGACCGAAAATCATCAAGTGAGGAAACCCAAACCCAAAGTGATTGAGCATCACTGAAGAGATTGATCCTGCGTGGATCCGACGCTTGTTACCTTTGAAGACTGTGCATCTTTCGGACGGTTAAGCGTCATGGTCTAGAGCATCCAAAAGGAAATTGTGGATCGCTGAGTGACCGAGTTTGTGAAGGTTTGAAAGTCACCTGAAGACTTACCACGAGTGATTGGGCGAGGTCTGTGTGACCTTAGCTCAAGGAGAATACGGTGAGGACTGTGTGTCCGGGACTGTGTGTCCTCAGATTTAAATACCTAGCTGCTCCAACCAGACGTACAACTATCACAGCAGTTGGAACTGGTCTACGAAATCACTATCTTCACCAAGCCTACTGGTTCTATTTCCTCAACTCTTTCATTTCCTCATTACTATGTTGTGTGCTTGTTCATATCTGTTTGAAGACTTTGACTGAAGACTTTCTCAATTTCCTAAGTTTAATTTCTTTAGTCTGTTTGTCTTCATCCTGTTTTATCCTGTGCTTACGCTTCCTGTACTCTGTGTCTGTTTTCATTTCTTCATGATGTCCATGTTTATGTTATGTCATGTATGCATCTGAGTACTTATTCCGCTGCAAGTAGTTCTTCGCTTAGGAATTTCCTCACCCTGAATTTCCTCAGTGAAGAATTCATAAAAATCGCCTATTCACCCCCCTCTAGTCGACTTAACGCACTTTCAATTGATATCAGAGCAAGGTACTCCCTTGTTCTGTGTGATTTTGGTTTAACCGCCTGGAATTTTAGTTATGTCGACCACAGGAATGAAGACTATGTCATGCCCCATCTTTGACGGTCACGATTATCCCAAGTGGAAGGCCATGATAAAGAAGCGCCTTATGACGATGAATAGCGAGCTGTGGACCGTCACTGAGATTGGTCTTACCGATCTGTGCAAGATGGCGGAAGCTGATGACATTCGCAAGTACACTCTTCTCAACCTCACGGTGAAGGACGTCATCTGCTCCTGCCTGTCTCAAAATCAGTTCAGGAATATCATGCACCTCAGCCATGAGAAGCTTATCTGGGACCGACTCTCTGAGGTCTATGAAGGTCATCGAACTCGTCATGATCCTTAGTTTGAGGATTTCAAGTAATCACTCAAAGCTATGACATTCGAACCAAAGTCATCATCCTCTACACCATGTCTTATGGCAAAAGGTGCTAAGGTAACAGAATGCTACCTATCCGAGTCCAGTGATGATGAATCTGGTGATGAATTTGGACCCAGTTATGCCAAACTTGCTTCCCTTGCCACTAAACAACAAAGAGCTTTGGAAAAAGTTCAATACATGCTGGGTAAGAGCGATGATATGTTGGGTGAAGAAATGGATCAATCGAAAGCTTTGGCTGAAAGTCTTCAGAGACTTCACTCTAAGTTTGACACCCTTGAAAGTCATCATAACACTCTTTTATCTGATCATGAGAAGCTTTCTTATGAATTTCTTCAAAGAAAGCAAGATCTTGAAAAGCTAAGGGTGAGTTATGAAGATCTTCAGAAGGAGCGCGATTCATTACTTGCTTAACAAATCAACGCTGCTCAGGAAGAATTTGTTCCTCCATGTTTGAAGTGCATTGAACGTGAATATGCTAATTCTTCACCTGAATGTTCAAATGCTTCTAATGTTACAAATTCTTCACCTGTCTCTGCTATCACTAATTCCTCATCTGAGGACATTTCTAGTATCACTGATGATGCAGGGCTGAAGGAATTGTATATGACAGGCATGTACAAAAGCCTCAAAGGGCATCAGGCTCTTTGTGATGTGCTTAAAAAGCAAATCCTCAACAGGAACCCTAGGAAAGAGGGTATTGCCTTTGAGAGGAAACTCAATGCTAATGGAACATACTGGAAGCCTGAGCAGTACCCCAAAACCTCATGGGTTGCTGCAAAGGGACCTCCAGTAGATCCATCTACTCTATCTGGCTTTACGTGTGAATCTCCTCATTCTTCTGATGAGTCATTTGACTCCAACTATAAACTGTTCAAAAATCAGAATGGTGATGCATTTGCTAGATATATTGGCACTAACTGCAGGAACGGTTATCCTATGAAGAAAATCTGGGTTCCCAAAAGGTGTCTTGAAAGTCTTCAGGTGAATGTCATCATGACACCACCTATGAAGAATAGGAACCCCAGATCAAATTCTTCATATGGACCAAACTCTTCATATGGATCCAAGTCCTCATACGGACCTAATTCCTCACGTGGATCAAATTCCTCAAAAGGATCAAAGTCCTCATATGAACATCATCGTGCTAACACTTCTGTTTCGCAGGGAAGAACTAAGGGCTATGAATATGAGCATTATTCTTCTAACCATTATGTTCATAAGTCCTCGAAGAATTTCTCTGCTTATTCATATTCTTATCCTAACTCCTCTTATGTGAAACAAAGTGGAATGGCTTCTATGCCACCGTTCTCTTATGAAGCTTGCAGAATGATGAACTCTTTGCCACCCCTTCAGATGTGGGTGGTGAAGAAAAAGAATTAATCTCTTATGCAGGGTCAGGTCTCCACACGTGCTTAAACGTCTGAAGAATTTGTTGGAGACCTGAAAATTGCCTGAAAGGACACAGGCTAATCATGAAGAAATGAATTCTCATTTCTCACGTCCTCCTACTGCTTTATTTGTTCTATTGCTTGATGAAATTGATCTTATGGAATTGATGTCATATTCTTCACTGATGAAGTATATGAGTTCGTAAGTTGCACTAATTCATCTGCAGGATGATCTACCCAAAGCTACTGAGTGGGTCCTCGATAGTGGATGTACTAATCACATGACTGGTGACAAGAATCTATTGATGGACGTTCCCTTATCTCCATCGCATCTGAAGCATATCATCTTCGCTGACAAAGGCAAAAGCAAGGTATTGGGTCTAGGTAAGGTTGCGATCTCAAAGGATCGACACATGGACAAAGTCATGCTTGTCGAGTTCTTAGGATACAACCTCATGTCAGTCTCAATGCTTTGTGATCTTGATATGGTTGTTATCTTTGGAAAGTATCGTTGTGTTGTGATCATGGAAGCTGACAATTCCAAAGTCTTCGAAGGCTTTAGGAGAGGAGATTTGTATATTGTTGATTTCTGTACAGGACCACAACCAGCTATATGTCTACTTGCAAAAGCTTCAGAAGGCTGGCTACGGCATCGACGACTTGGTCATGCTGGCATGAGGAATTTGCACACGCTCGCGAAGAAGAAGCATGTCATTGGCATTGAGAATGTCAAATTCCTCAAGGATCACTTGTGCGGAGCCTGTGAAGCTGGAAAGATGACCAAGGCCAAACATCCAGCAAAGACTATCATGACTACCGCTCGACCATTTGAATTGCTTCACATGGATCTCTTTGGTCCTAATCACTATTCTGCATTTACAAATGAAGCATCTCTATATGGCTTTGTTATTGTTGATGATTACTCTCGTTACACATGGGTGCATATTGTCACTTACAAACATGAAGTGCAGGAAGTCTTCAAACGATTTTCCTCGAGGGCTTCAACCAACTTTGGTGTGAAGATAAAGCACATCAGAAGTGACAATGGAACTGAGTTCAAGAATACTGGTCTTGATGACTATCTTGATGAACTTGGTATTACTCATGAGTTATCTGCTCCTTATACTCCTCAGCAGAATGGCGTCATGGAGCGCAAGAATAGGACTCTTGTTGAGATGGCTCACACTATGCTTGATGGATACAAGACACCTCGTCGTTTCTGGACTGAGGCAATTGATACTGCGTGCCACATCATCAACAGGGTATATCTTCACAAATTCTTCAAGAAGACTGCATACGAACTCCTCACTGACAAGAAACCCAATGTGAGTTATTTCAAAGTCTTCGGTGCTAAATGTTGGATTAGAGATCCTCATCACAATTCTAAATTTGCACCGAAAGCACATGAAGGTTTTATGCTTGGTTACGGAAAGGACTCGCACACCTACAGAGTCTTCAACAACGTTCACCACAAAGTTGTTGAAACTGTAGATGTGCGTTTTGATGAAACTAATGGCTCGCAAAGAGAGCACCTACCTCCCGTGCTAGATGAAAAGTACCTGAGGAATCCATCAAGTTCAAGGCAACTGAGGATGTCATTCCTACCGAAGAATCTGCTGAAGAAGTCATTCCAGAACGTGAAGAACATCATGCTGATGCACCTGAGGAAAATGGTGTTGAAGAAAATGCTGATCCAATTCCTCAACGACAACCCGATCATCCTCGCGTCGCAAACGAAGTGCAGATTGAGAAAATCATCAGCGACATCAACATTCCAGGTCCTCTCACACACTCAAGAGCTTCACATTTGTCTAACTTTTGTGGGCACTTTGCTTTCGTCTCTATCGCAGAGCCCACTAAGGTAAATGAAGCATTTCTGGAGCCTGAGTGGATTCAAGCTATGCAAGAGGAATTACATCAATTCGACCTCAACAATGTCTGGGAACTGGTTAAACGTCCAGATCCTCGCAAGCATAATATCATTGGCACAAATTGGATCTATCGCAACAAGCAAGATGAAAATGGCCTTGTGGTAAGGAATAAGGCACGACTTGTAGCTCAAGGCTACACAGAGGTTGAAGGAATTGATTTCGATGAAACTTTTGCACCTGTTGCTAGACTTGAGGCTATTCGCATATTACTTGCTTATGCTAACCATCATGATATCACTTTATATCAAATGGATGTGAAAAGTGCATTCCTCAATGGTAAGCTTGAGGAAGAAGTATATGTTGCTCAACCCCCAGGTTTTGAAGATCCAAAGCATCCCGACAAAGTCTTCAGACTCAATAAGGCCCTCTATGGCCTCAAGCAGGCCCCTCGGGCGTGGTATGATACTTTGAAGGAATTCCTCATGAAGAAAGGCTTCAAACCCGGTTCACTTGACCCAACTCTTTTCACTAAATCTTATGATGGTGAATTGTTTGTGTGCCAAATATATGTTGATGATATCATTTTTGGCTGTACTGACCAATGTTACACTGACGAATTTGGTTATATGATGAGGTAGGAATATGAAATATCTATGATGGGAGAATTGAAATTCTTTTTAGGTCTTCAAATTCGTCAACAACGCAATGGCATATTCATATCTCAAGAGAAATACCTCAAGGATGTATTGAGGAAATTCGGCATGCAAGATTGCAAAGGCGTCAAAATTCCTATGCCCACAAATGGCCACCTATGCACTGATGAAAATGGTATTGACTTCGATCAAAAGGTATACCGCTCCATGATTGGTTCTTTATTGTATTTATGTGCATCTAGGCCAGACATTATGCTTAGTGTTTGCATGTGTGCCCGATTTCAAGCTACACCAAAGGAATCACACCATAGCTGTGAAGCATATTCTTCGATATCTAGCTCACACACCAACACTTGGATTATGGTACCCCAAGGGCTCGGATTTTGATCTCATTGGATATTCAGACTCTAACTATGCTGGTGATCGTGTGGACCGCAAGTCAACATCAGGCACATGCCATTTCCTCGGATGATCCTTGGTCTGTTGGTCCTTGAAGAAACAGAACTGCATATCACTGTCTACTGCTGAAGCTGAGTACATTGCTGCTGGTTCTTGCTATGCTCAATTGCTATGGAGAAAGCAAACTCTCAAGGACTACGGCGTCAACATGAAGAATGTACCTCTCTACTGTGACAATGAGAGTGCCATCAAGATTGCTCATAACCCAGTTCAGCACTCGAAGACAAAGCACATTCAGATTTGTCATCATTTTCTTCATGATCATGTGTTGAAGGGCGTCATCTCTATTGAGCATGTGAAGACTGAAGAACAACTAGCCGATATCTTCACAAAGCCCTTGGATGAGAAGAGATTTAGCAAAATGAGATGTGAGCTAAATATCCTAGAATCTTGGAATGTCCTTTGAAAAGGACACACATCCTAACACTTATGCAAAATTGATGACTTAGATGTGCAACACACGAAGAAACGTTTTTCTTCAATCAATGAAGACAAACACTCTAAGTGTGAAGAAATTAACGAAGAATTTGATTCTCAGAACCCTACGATAATTGTACGCGGTGTATGAAATCATCATTCTTATACGGTGGGTCACGCCACCAACAAAAGTTGAAAAAATTTCAATTTGAGTTTTTCCTGAAATTCCTCAGTTGTTCATTTTCTTCAACTTTTTGAAGTCTTCACTCTTTCCGTTGTTGTTCTTCATTGGCTATATATATGTGAGTTTATGTCCTCTACATCATTCACTTATTGCTATTTCTTCAAGTTGGTTTTTCTGCTAAGTGAATGTGATCGGACCCTTCACCCTCTATGCTAAAATCAACCCAGTCTATTAACAAATTCTTCATGTGCGTTCTATTTGAAACTCGTTCAAATCTTCACTGTGTCCTTGTCAGCTGAAGAATTTGCGAACGAAACTTTAAAATGATCTTATCTGAATTTTCAGCGTTTGCCGCTCAAACCGTTCCACATTCCACTAAATGGTTATCTATTCACCCACAATCTGGCATGATCGCCACCTCTCAGTATGTGGGTGACACATGTCACGCGAATGAGAAGGGTCAGGGACACGTTCGTCCAATTTCTTCAGGCGAGCAGTTTTTCACTTCGGCTATAAATACCCCCTCCCCTTCCTCACTTTGTTTTTACTCCGCTCGACCTCTCAAACCCTAGCGCCGCCGCTACTTCCATCGTCGCCGGTGAGGAAGAGCTTCACTGCCTCGACCTCGTCGCCGTCGTACTCGCGCCGGCTGCGGATTTCTTCACTCTGCCGCCGCCGTAGCTGTCTTCCTCAGCCAAGTTAGGGCATGGAAGATCTGAACCGACGAGCTTCAAATCTACACTTCCCAGTTCGTCGTGTTCTTCGTCAAGGGTAATTAAAAGTTAATTTTTCTGCCCTCGTTGATTCGGATGTTTCCCACAAAATCTTCAAAAGGTGTTTATTCCTCAAATCCTCACACACTAGACACCTCACAAAACATCTGTTCCTGATCTGTTTCCCTAAGCAACATTTTTCTTCAAGATTCCTCAATTGTGTGGATTTTCAATCTATAGAACTCTGGAACCTAAGACAAAGAACACTTAGTGAAATTCTTCAAGACTCATCTGGTCAAATTCCTCAACTTGTTCTTTTTGCAAAAACTTCTGAGAACGCATATGACCTCTCCAAATTCTTCGCAACTATATTCTGTTCACAGGTACACATGTCCGCTGCTGAATCTCTAGGTTCTCATCAACTTAACTCATTTGCAGTGTTCCTCGAAAAAAAGTTGCACACCTCTTCAGAGAATTCTGTTGTTCATATTCCTCAACTGAAGAAAATGGCTGATGGCAAGAAACCTTAGAAGGGAGGAAAGAGACCAGAAACAAACACTGCTTTCGAGATCCCTGATGATATTTATGATGAATATTGCACTCCAGATGAGGCCAAACGTGGCAAGGAGACAAAGAATCAGAACAAAGTGCGCATCCAGAGGATAGAGAGGAGATGGGCCAGAGAATGGAGGGAATATCGTTATGTTACACCTAAGTACATGAAGAAATTCGCTGTACACCCTCCATGCCCAAGACCTCCATTGGCACCTGGCCAAGTTGCTAATCCCTCTAGCATCAGAAGAGGTGAAGAATTTCCCAAGGAATGGGCCAAGCGTCAAGCTAAACTGGCCAAACTGGCAAAAGAAGCAGTGAAGAAATTTAACGAAGATTCTACTGCTGCCACTGCTGAGGCCTCTGCTAGCAAGCCTAAAAAGGCTATGCCCAAGAAGCCTGCTCACAAGCCCAATGCTTCAACTTCTATGCCCTCACGGCCAAGCTCCTCAGCAATGCCCTCACGGCCAAGTTCTTCAAAGCCCTCACGGCAAATTCCTCAAGCTGCACCAGCTCCTCCAAAGTCCTCAGCTCCTCCGTAAAAATCCTCAGCACCTGTGCATCTTGCCTCGTGCCAAAGGACAACAAGCATCTCCATTGCCTCAGGAGCCTCTGCTAGTTCTTCAGCTCCTCCAAATTCCTCAACAGGCCCCACACTGCTGAAGACAAAGGCCACTGCTGGACGAGGTTCTCGACCAAGTCCTCACAAGAAGCAGGTCGCCTTTCAAGTACCGTCCGAAGACGACGAAGCTGATGATCAAGAACTCGCTAAAATCATCAGAGACAGGCAGCTCAGGGCCGCTAGAGCCAAAGGCAGTAATGTGCCATTGATACTAGATCCAAAGTTGATCCTAGACTTCATCGACTTATGGCACAAGGACCCCGACACACCTCTGCCTGAGATGAACCTCACTCCTGGTCAAAGTCATCTATTGACTGCCTTCATTGATGAAGAGAAATGGAAATATGAACAGGGGAGGAGGGTGAAGAAAGCGCAGTACAAGAAAGAGCGCTTTCTGAAGCAAAACGTCTTGAAGCTTTCACCTGAAGAACTTGTAGCTCTGCAATCAGAGATCAAGCAACCGAGTGATGAATTTGATCGCTACTATGCTGACTGGCTTGGAGCCAAGGTCAGATTTGTGAAGATAGCTGAGAAGTTCACTACCAATGTTGCAGCCCCAACGCAACAGGAAATTCCTTAGGCTGAGTCATCTGCTCAGCCTATAGAAGAACATGCCAGAACCGCTGATGAAAATCAGGCTGATGAGGAAACTGCTAGTACCAGGGCTGATGACTGCATTCCAGCCGCTGATGAAATTGCCAGGGCAACCTCTAGTGTTGCGCCTGAAGAATCTGTCAGGACAGCTGAAGCTTCAACGGTTGTGCCTGAAGAAACTGCAAATGCCAGGGCAACTGCATCAGTTGTGCCTGGAGTAAATGAGAAAATTTCCTCTGCTCCTCCTGCACCTGCCCCAAGTCCAATTCTTCCTTCTGCATCAGATGTGAAGAAGACCAAAGCTACGGAGCGTGCAGCTGTGAAGAAAAGGAAAGCATCAACTTCATCAGATTCTTCAGCTCCGAAGAAGATGAAGACATTGACTAGCTTTTTTGAGAATCCAATTGATGTTGTTCCAGTCTCAAGCATGCCATCAAAGGAACTTGTTCCTTTTGATGAAGAATACGTGATCCCAAGCGGATCCGATGAAGATATTCCTTCTGCTTCTTCTTCAGAGTAGTTGGATGAAGAAATTGAAGTGGATGCAATCCCTTCAACTCCAGTTGTCTCATCGCCCATGCCTCAGTTCACTGCTGAAGAGGCCGGCGTTGAAGAAATGAGTGATGCAGATGAGGATGTGGACATTAGGTGCACAACGTCTGTGATGAACGATTACTTTTGGGAAAGTCAGCACCCCAATTCTCCTTTGTTCACTCCTCTGCAACAATTTCCTCAGTCCCCAGTGAATACTGAAGTTCAAATGGGATCTGAAGACCCACACCCCACTCCATCTATTCATGAAGAGATTCCAGCCACTAGTGCTGATGTAAATATTGATGAAGAATTGAAGACCCAGGCTGCCACTAAAGAAGAACCAGAAATTCCTCAGCCTGTGGATCCTGAGATTGCGATTCATGAGGTTGTGATGCAATTAACTGATACACCTCAGCCCAAGCCAAAGGATCCCTTCTCGAAGAAGCAAAAATTCAAGGTCGATGACTTCTTCGGCGAGCATGTGTTCTTGACCGAGTATAACCCATATGACACTGCTTGTCTTAGAAGGAAGTGTTTCTGGACTGCCAGCCAAACCAACTTTTATTCTTCGCAGCTTTTCAACAAAGACAAAGTCTTCGACCATGAGCATATTCCTCACGTGGACATGGAATCCCTGCCTTGCTTCACACCAGTCCTCAGTGTTCTTCATGACGCAGGACTGCTCAACTTTTGCACTGACATTGTTGATTGGAATGAAGAGCTAATTCTTCAGTTCTATGCAATGCTGCACATCACAGGAGATGCTAATGATGTGAAGTCTTGGGTATTGGACTAGATGACAGAGAATACTCACTTCAAAGCACCGGCCTCTGAATTGCTTCATGCCCTGCCTGTCAGTTCTCCCCTTGAAGGTGCTCGTTGCCTATACCATGAACCTGAACTTACCGCTCACTACATGCAAGTGTTGATGAAGCCGTTGAAGCCCGGTCAAGCCCCAAGGACCAAATTCCTCGTGAAGGAATTGTTGTATGTGCCTAGGACAGTCTATCGCATTCTGACAAAGACATTGAGACCAATCAAAGGCCATGACTCAAATGATGAAGAAGTCGTTGGCATCATGAAGAATCTGCTTTTCAATATCACGCATGGCATTCCTGTCAACTACCATGATTTCTTCATGAGGACTCTGGCAAATGTTGCACTCTCTCTGTTTGAGTTGAAGCCTTATGCTCCTTGGATTATGCGATTCCTCGGAACAAGGTCTTCACTCAACTACAAGGCTGATTTCAAAATCATCTCAGCTACTTGCCCCCCATTGAAGTCCTCAAACGAACATTTTCCTCAGCTGATGAAAAGGGCAAGGCCGCTGCTGTTATTGATGAAGGCATTCGTCCATTGGATGGTTAGTTTCGCAAAGCTGCATCTTACTCCACCAATGATGACTCTGCCACTCATGACTCTGCCGCAAATGCTTCAAAGCAAAATCCTCAAGGCACAGCTCCAAGGGTGATGACTGATCGTGAGCTTCTCCTCAGTCTTCACCAGAAGGTGGATCGCAACCACAAATGGGTTAAGCGTCAGTTTGGTTCAATTCTTCACAACATGACTGCTACACACAATGCAGTGAAGAAACACCATTACTACCTCCATGAAGTCTTCGGTCGCACCTGGGCTGTTCTGTCACATCTGTATGGTGAAGAAGATCTGAGGCAAATGGGTCTCAAACAGGACTTTGACTGGTCTCAACCACCATCGAAGAAATTCAAGAAGGTCAAAGTTCCCTCCTTGGTGGCCAGCTCATATTCTTCATCGCGTGACACAGACGAGCATGAAGATTTGGACGACACTGCGGCCGACCCTACTACAACAACCGACCCCAACAACGCTGGCGCACCTTCCTCAACATGATATTCTTCAGGGGCGTTAGTCCTCATTTTTCAATCCTTTTGGTCATTCGATGACAAAGGGGGAGAAATTTGAGTTAGTCTTCAAGCGGGTCTACATATATGGGTGTTTTTTTGCTAAGTTACAACTCTCATTCTTTTGAAGACTTTGCTGAATCGAGTTGTAAACTTAAACCCGATGGTGGCCTGATACTTTTGATGTGTTCTTCTGCATGCTTATTCCTCATATATATTAATGCATGCATGCTGAATTACATCAGTCACCATATTTCATCATGCATTTCAAATTCTTCACATTATATGTCAAATGCGTGTATGAATTACAAGATATACGGGGAGATCTCCATGATTCTACTCTTCAAGTGTGCATTGCTTAAAAAGAAAATTCCTCACTATGCACATCTTCAGGGGGAGTTCTTCTATATCTTGCAATCAAATTCCTCAACATCAGTATTTACACTTCATATGTTTATGCCCGTTGAAAACTTAACCTATATTGTCATCAATCACCAAAAAGGGGGAGATTGTAAGTGCATCTAGTGCCCCTTAGTGATTTTGGTGTATTGAAGACTTATAGGTTAAGGGACTGATGCGTTTGCGAGTGTACACAGGTCTATAAGTCTATGAGGAGTTTGATATTTACAAAGAAAGTCGACCCCTAAAAATGAAGTTCTTCGACTGAAGACTTTGGATTTCTGAAGACTTTCTGAACACTTTGAAAGTGAAGAAATTGGTGTGACCTTGAAGACTTCGTATTCATTCGAGGAACATGAAGCGTGAAGACTTTTGTTTTCGTAGTTTCATTTTCTCTTTCTTGAGTCATAGGAAACACCGTCCTGTTAAAGGGGGCCGAGGAAATACTAAGCAAAAATTTCGAAGTGATGCTCAAATCAAAATCCTACACCTACCAATCCCTTCGAGTGAAGCCATTGGAAATCTCATACAGCTCAGTCAATTTCTTCAGTGATAGAGACGAAGTTCTTCTGGTCTCTGAGGAATTTGTTCTGATTGAGGAGTTAGGAATTCGCCAGTGCAGATTGCCTACAAGTGAGGAACATGATAGCCCTGAGGAATTTGATAGTCACGATGCGCGAGCTGTCCCAAAATATCTACCCACCTAACGGTCATATCATTGAAGGGCATTTATGTCTTATCATGTCGGGATGCTCCCTATGCTATAAATAGCCGCCCCCTACAACCACTAGCTGGTTGGCTGCTCCGAGAGAAACCAACACTTGTCATTTGAGTGCATCCCATCCTCCGAGGACTTTGAGCGAAAATCATCAAGTGAGGAAACCCAAACCCAAACACCGACAAACCCAAAGTGATTGAGCATCACTGAAGAGATTGATCCTGCGTGGATCCGACGCTGTTACCTTTGAAGACTGTGCATCTTAGATACGGTTAGGCGTCATGGTCTAGAGTATCCAAGAGGAAATTGTGGATCACCGAGTGACCGAGTTTGTGAAGGTTTGGAAGTCACCTGAAGACTTACCATGAGTGATTGGGCGAGGTCTGTGTGATCTTAGTGAAGGAAATATGCCCTAGAGGCAATAATAAAGTTATTATTTATTTCCTTATATCATGATAAATGTTTATTATTCATGCTAGAATTGTATTAACCGGAAACATGATATATGTGTGAATACATAGACAAACAGAGTGTCACTAGTATGCCTCTACTTGACAAGCTCGTTGATCAAAGATGGTTATGTTTCCTAGCCATAGACATGAGTTCTCATTTGATTAACGAGGTCACATCATTAGGAGAATGACGTGATTGACTTGACCCATTCCGTTAGCTTAGCACTTGATCGTTTAGTATTCTGCTATTGCTTTCTTCATGACTTATACATGTTCCTATGACTATGAGATTATGCAACTCCCGTTTACCGGAGGAACAATTTGTGTGCTCCAAACGTCACAATGTAACTGGGTGATTATAAAGGTGCTCTACAGGTGTCTCCAAAGGTACTTGTTGGGTTGGCGTATTTCGAGATTAGGATTTGTCACTCCGATTGTCGGAGAGGTATCTCTGGGCCCACTCGGTAATGCACATCACTATAAGCCTTGCAAGCATTGTAGCTAATGATTTAGTTGCGGGATGATGTATTACGGAACGAGTAAAGAGACTTGCCGGTAACGAGATTGAACTAGGTATTGAGATACCGACGATCGAATCTCGGGCAAGTAACATACCGATGACAAAGGGAACAACGTATGTTGTTATGCGGTTTGACCGATAAAGATCTTCGTAGAATATGTGGGAGCCAATATGAGCATCCAGGTTCCGCTATTGGTTATTGACCGGAGACGTGTCTCGGTCATGTCTACATAGTTCTCGAACCCGTAGGGTCCGCACGCTTAAAGTTCGGTGACAATCGTATTATGAGTTTTTGTGTTTTGATGTACCGAAGGTAGTTCAGAGTCCCGGATGTGATCACGGACATGACGAGGAGTCTCGAAATGGTCGAGACATAAAGATCGATATATTGGACAACTATATTTGGACACCGGAATGGTTCCGAGTGAGATCGGGATAATACCGGAGCACCGGGAGGTTATCGGAAACCCCCGGGAGGTATATGGGCCTTAACGGGCTTTAGTGGAAAGGAGGGGAAAGGAGCAAGGGATGGGGCGCGCCCCCCAAGCCCAATCCAAATTGGGAGGGGGGGCGCCCCCCCCTTTCCTTCCTCCCTCCTTCCTCTTCCTTCCCTCTCCCTCTCCAAATAGGAAAAGGAGGAGTCCTACTCCCGGTGGGAGTAGGACTCCCCCCTTGGCGCGCCCTCCTCCTGGCCGGCCACCTCCTCCCCTGGTCCTTTATATACGGGGGCAGGGGTGCACCCCTAGACACACAAGTTGATCAGTGATCTCTCCCAACCGTGTGCGGTGCCCCCCTCCACCATAATCCACCTCGGTCATATCGTAGCGGTGCTTAGGCGAAGCCCTGCGTCGGTAGCAACATCATCACCGTCATCACGCCATCGTGCTGACGGAACTCTCCTCGAAGCTCAGCTGGATCGGAGCTCGCGGGACGTCATCGAGATGAACGTGTGCAGAACTCGGAGGTGCCGTGCGTTCGGCACTTGGATCGGTTGGATCGTGAAGACGTACGACTACTTCCACTATGTTGTGTCAACGCTTTCGTTGTCGGTCTACGAGGGTACGTAGACATCACTCTCCCCTCTCGTTGCCATGCATCACCATGATCTTGCATGTGCGTAGGATTTTTTTTGAAATTACTACGTTCCCCAACACTTAGCTCAAGGAGAATACGGTGAGAACTCTGTGTCCGGGACTGTGTGTCCTCAGGTTTAAATACCTAGCCGCTCCAACCAGACGTACAACTGTCACAGGAGTTGGAACTGGTCTACCAAATCATTGTCTTCACCAAGCCTACTGGTTCTATTTTCTCAACTCTTTCATTTCCTCATTACTGTGTTGTGTGCTTGTTCATATCTGTTTGAAGACTTTAACTCAAGACTTTCTCAATTTCCTCAGTTCAATTTTCTTCAGTCTGTTTGTCTTCATCCTGTTTTATCCTGTGCTTACGCTTCCTGTACTCTGTGTCTGTTTTCATTTCTTCATGATGTCCATGTTTATGTTATGTCATGTATGCATCCGAGTACTTATTCCGCTGCAAGTAGTTCTTCGCTTAGGAATTTCCTCACCCTGAATTTCCTCAGTGAACAATTCATAAAAATCGCCTATTCACCCCCCTCTAGTCGACTTAACGCACTTTCAACTACAAATATTATAGGGGAGCAAATTTCTCCAGGCCCGACCCTTAGCCCTGGGTGTCAGAGGCCTAGCCCCGCCCTCTACACACTGGGATATCACACTAGCTCTCACATCAAACTTAGCCGTTCTAAAGAAAAGAAAAACTTAAATGATTTGTGTGCCAATAGGCACCTTTATATCCTCGACTAGCAAAGTGGCTCTCTTAATTCATGTCTTTAAATCGCCTGTTATATTTTTTGATATCAGTTCCTTATATGAAGTGACAGAACGCCTTGACCAGGGGGGGGGGGGGTGTTCCTTGTGGAGGCGCAGGGGAACTTCTCTTAGAGCATTTCTTACAGACCCTTCATTTTGTTCCTATACATCTAGGCAAACAACTTGGTCATTGTGCGGGGCAGGAGAGAGAGTGAAAAAGCCTAACCAGCTAGACCTCCTACACTTTGTCCTCATATGTTCGGGTTGTCAAGAAACCCTCAAACCTACCCCTCGGACCACGCGATCTCCGATCCCCAACACCTAAACCGAAGCACCCTCGCCATTTCTCGAACCACCAGGATGGCACCTCCAGGAAGGTGACGGCAAAAAAGCACCGGTGCCGCCTCATCCAGAAGGATGAGGTTTTCACCAAGGGAAAGAGGGGAGAGGGGGGAAAGTACCTCAATGGAGCCACCAAGGTGAGCACGACACCGGCTGATGCCGTCATCGTTGTGTCCAGCCACGCCAACTAAGGATTTCTCCCGGATAGCCACCTCTCCATCACCCCAAACGCAAAAGATCTGGCGACCAAAGGCCGCCATGGACCTGCAACTGCGGGCTAGAGGGTGCTAGTATCAAGGAGGGGAATGGTCCGCAGTTCTGACGCCGTCCGGCGGGGAGGGGGGGGGGGTGATTGCACACGAAGACCAGCCGCCACCACCCCACCGCCTCCGCAGCCAAGGAGGCGGAGCAGCACCCACTACCGTTGCTTGCTGGAGAGCCAACGCCGCCATGCTATCTGAGGCCACTGCCTTGGCTTCCACAGCTCTCCACATGAAGGCTGAGCAGTGGATCCTCGCTGCCACCGTCCTTGTTGGCCGCACATGCTTCCCCGACGACCTTCTCTATACCGGCGAGGGGGGAGAGAGATGGCAGGGGAGGCGGCGGTGTGCTAGGGTTTTGTCGCCGCCCGAGTCGCCCCGAGTGGAGTGACGCGGGGGCCGATTGGAGCGGGCAAAAACCCTCGGCTTACTGGTAGCCGAGGCGCAAATGCACACCCTACACCTATAAGCCTCCGAGAGACTGAATCGGCATATATCTCTCGAAATTGACTACATCACGAGCACTTCATAATCGATTGGAACATCATCTCCCACTAAACTCACATCGCCAAAATGATTGAGAAAAATTCAAGAAAACGCGAGCACCCATGCCAATTTTAGAGCTCGAACTTGGGTAAATCCCAACCAGATTTCAGTTCTCTCAAAGGCTTGATTACTGCTAGTGGATATTTAATTATGGCTATCCTACAACAACAAATTTTTTTTAGAGCCGTAATGCTTCCCGCCACGCCACTGCCTTTGTCACCGATTTCAACTGGAAATTTCTAGCGAACTGCAGATCGTATGGGTGACTTTCATCGTAGCTTACCACAGCAACATACATCAAGTAAAATTACAGTTTACTGGCGCGTCAATGTCCATCAGCTAATCCATCTAATGCAGGCTAGCAAAGGAGGATTTAGCCTGATGGTTCGAGAAATCTGGTTGGTGCTTTGGTTTAGGTGTTGGGGATCGGAGGTTGGAAATCTGGTTGGGTGCTTTTTATTTATCTTTACCTTTTTCCTTTTTAGTTTTATAATTCGTAAAAAAATTCATTACTATTTTAAAATTTATTAACATTTGTAAAGTTCATTAAAATATTTTATTTTTGCAATTTTTTTAGTTCGCAAATATTTTCAATATTCATGCTTTTAAAAAATTAACAATCATTTTTTCAAATTTTGAACATTTTTAAAAATTTCAAATATTTTTCTGATTCATTAAATTTTAAAATTCATGTATATTTTAAAATTTGTGAACATTTTTTTAATTCATGAACATTGTTTGCAATTCAGAATTTTTTAAAAGAATGTATTTTTAATTAAAATAAAAGTAGCTAGAACAAAAATTAAGTGAAAAAAATCAGGGAAATTATGCACTCCCTTGCTCACTGGGAGGCTCGCACGTAGGGATCAATTCTCCCCCTAGCGATCAGAAGCAAATTGGTCGTCCCACCTGAAGTTGGCGTTGGCGAGCATGCGCTGCTGCTCGCGCCCGCGATACATAGCATCACCCTGGTTTGTGAAGCAAACTACAAAAATGTAGAAAATGAATGGACTACAAATCTTATAGCTAGGGCTGAGCCTAATAAAGGGGGGCACATTTCTCCAGGCCCGACCCTTATCCCTAGGTGCCCGAGGCCCAGCCCGCCCTCTATATTTCGATCAGATCGACGGTTTTAACCATTGTTTTAAATAGCGGGCTATGGGAAATAGCGGCGGGCCTCAAAATAAGCTATAGCAGGCTAAAGCGGGCTATAGCGGGCTATTTATGAAGGCGACCATTTAGCAGCACCATGCTGAAAAGGCTATAGCGGGCTATAGCGGAGCTATAACGGTCTATTTAGAACTATGGTTTTAACTTCAAAATATTTTTAAGTTTTGAAATAGGAAGAATTTAGAATGGCATTAGCTTTTTTGTTGCACGTGGGGAGAAGGTTGGAGGACCATTTTTGATGCTCTGCTAATTTCTATATAAAAATGATGGCGAAATATGTACCACATGATAACTTACTTAGTTTGGTCCCGGTAACTTTTGACCGATGATTTAGCCAAATAAAAAAAGTCGTCGAAACATATCAACATGAGATCTAGTTTTGAAGATATTTTATGTGAAAACAATTTTTCTATCTGACCGATAATTTGAGCTATAAAACATTTTAAAATTTCAATTTTGATGAAATCTTTAATGATGTCAGTCTTTTGTTTTTATATGCATGGTTGCACAGTTCAATTAAGTTAAGAACATCGCATGCAAATTAGTAGAGCTGTTTTACACAAGAAATATGAAACAAATCGAAGTTATCTGCTCGCACGACCCTTACATACAGGAAGACTCTTCGGTAATCTTGCTTATAATTATAATGTTTTGCATATATCAAAGTCTTTAATTAAATTCAGCATCTTTACTGGAAATTACTGGTCTGTTCGCTACTCCCTTTGTTCGCTACATCATTAAAAAAAGGGCCTGTCTAAGTCTCGGTCGACTTAGACTTCGCAAAGTCTCAGTAGGTTGATGTCACCTAGGGCAGATTATACCCATTTGTTTACTCGATAGCTGCTTGGTTTTATTCTTAGCTGGGCCTTTTTTCCTTCTTTGTTGTTTGTTTGTTTATTTGGGCTGGAATGCTTGTTTCTTTGTCTTTTTTTTTTCTTGACACGGGAAAAAAGTGTTCAACAAGAGAAGTAAAAACAAAAACATTTTTCTATCTCTAGTGTAGCTCATCGTTCAATCCTTCTCTTCGTGTGTCATCTTGCTTCTCTTTTTATTTTTCATTTTTATAATTTCTTTAAAAAAACATTTTGTATATAAGGAAAAAAATTCAATCTTTAGTGTAACAAAGAAACAAAATGGAAACAAGACAAACTAAATAGTGTGGCACTGTTTTTCAAAAGAAAAGAATATTAAGTTGCATACAAATGGAGGGCATGCAAATGTGTGTATCTCACGTGGGTTGCGTGTTTTTTGTTAACAAATCAAAAAAGACAAATTCAAAACAAAAGGGTAAAAAAAGAAAAAATAAAGTAGAAAAAGGAAAGGTCAATAATAAACCCGCATAGCAGGCTGCCCAAGCTGGGTGTGCAGTTGCAGCCGGGGGCGAGACTTGCAGTTGCAAGCCTACTATCGGACATGCAGTTGCAATTGAGGGCGATACTTGCAGTTGCAAGCCTAGTGTCGGACATGCAATTGTAGTTGAGGGCGACACCTGTAGTTCCAAGCATATCGTCGGACATGCAATTCAACACCTCTCCGACAAAAACACAAGGCCAAGTGCAGTCAATAGGGGACATGCAGTTCCAGTCGAGGGCGAGACTTGCAGTTGCAAGTCTACTATCGGACATGCAACTCCACACTCTCCCGCCGCCCACTAACAAATCAAAAATGCCGGTTGCGGCCAGGTGTGTGGGCATACAATTGCAGTTGGGTGTGTAGGCATGCAGTTCCAGCCAAGGGCGACACTTGCAATTGCAGGACATACAATTTATCCCTCTCTTTGACAAAAACACAAGGCCACTTGCAGTCGGAAGGGGGACATGCAGTTGCAGCCGAGGACAAAAACACAAGGCCACTTGCATTCGGGAGGAGGCCACTTGGTATCATACATGCAACTCCCCCTCCCTCTCCCGCCGCCCACTTACAAAATAAATGTTAGTTGCACTCGGGTGTGTGAGCATGCAATTGCAGTCGGGGGCGACACTTGCAGTTGGATGCCTAGTAGCAGACATGCAATTGCCCTTCTCTTGAAAAAATACTAGCAAATTACAGTCAATGGCGACGTTTACAATTCCGCCTAATAGCAGGCATACAAGAAAAAGGTTTTAAAAGCAATAAAAATATAAAATATAAATAAATAAAAATAAAGATGGAAATATTTTAGAAAGCTAATAAAAAGAATAAATATAAATCAAAATGTAACAAGAGAATGGTAAAAATACAAATTTTAAATAGAATCAACGTCACCAGGACGCCGATTTTTTGTTTTTAAAAATCACTTACAAAAATATGAAAAAGAGGCAGAAAAAGAAAATCAAAAACACAAAAATAAAACAAGAAAAGGCCAGCCCATCAAACATCCCTGCCTACGCATAAAATAAATAAGAAGGAAATACCGGGCCAGATGCAGCCTATAACAGCCCGTCACCAAAAAAACTAGAAGCAAACTGATTGGACATGAGAGGAAAAACAAGAAAAAAAAAATTCTTGATCGCTTTGAAGACCTAGAGTCGCATTCTGGGGCAACACTTGCAGTTGAGGTCCGATTGCTACCGAATTGAGTAAGTCTGACTAATTCTTGGTCAACTGAGAATAGCAAATCCACATAAAATAGATACTTTTCGAATTAGGTATTTCCATCTATACTTCTTCTAGACTGACATACTTAATACAATGCCAAAGAAAAAAAGCTAGAAAAAATAATACGGATGCTTGTTCTATACAAAAACCCGTGCGCGCACGCACATCTCAAAAAAGGAAATTCTGGTTCTCGAAAAACAAGGCATGGATGTTGTACTAGAAAAACTACATCTAAAAAGTATACAATAAGGATCTAATCTATCAACAACAGCCACACATAGAACGAGGATTCTAGAAAAAAATTAAAGGAGAAATACTCACAAAAGAAGCTACTACATTATACAATTATTTTCCTTTTTCTTAGGGAAGTATACGGTTCTTGTCCTAGTCAGGATCACTCTTACAATTTGTAAAATTTACAGGCCAAGAAAAAAGACACACCACCCAAAGCCTGTCAGGTCCGGCCCTGGGGAGGGGCAGGGGGAGCGGCCGCCCTGGGCCCCCAGAATCCAGGGGGCCCTCCTCACCTATGTAGGCTATATTTTTTTTGAGGCAACATCTCGAAGCTTTATTAACTCGTCACAAAGTTTACAGGGACGAATGGTAAATTCTCAGGGTTTCCTAACCAAACATGGCGGCCACCACCGAGAGATAAAACATGCTTCGCTATGTTGTGAGCTTCATAATTAGAGCTCCTAAACTCATGACTAAAATTGCAAAACTCAAAAGCTACAGAGTGGTCTAGTATTTCATGTACTATTGCGCCATAGCTTGCCCGATTTTCCTTATGTAAGCTTTGAACCATCAGCTTACAATCCGAGGCAACTTGAATTCGTCTTAGATATAAGTCATCTGCAAAGCAAGAGATTCCCTGATGGCTAGGGCCTCAAGAGTTGGAGGATCTGTAATGTTCGGAAAGCAGAGCGAAGATGCTCCCAAGAACGCTCCGTCTTGATCCCTGCAAATAACGCCAACTGAGCCATAACCTCGCCTGGAAACAGCTGCATCAACATTGATTTTGACATTGCCGGCCATCGGTGCTACCCAACTTGAAGATCTCCGAACTGTAGGTGTAGGCTGCGTTGATGTTTTAGCATTAATGAACCACACACTAGTGCAGAACATGCCTATAGCGCCGGTTCGTAAGGGCCTTTAGTGCCGGTTCCACAACCGGCACTAAAGAGTGGGGACTAAAGGTCCCCCCTTTAGTACCGGTTCCTCACGAACCGGCGCTAAAGCGCCACCACGTGGCACGAGCTAGGACCGGGTGCGTGCAGGACATTAGTACCGGTTGGTAACACCAACCGGTACTAAATGTTTGGGGGGTGTTTTGGTATTATTTTTTATTTTTCCTTTAATTTTGTGTTTTCAATTTAATTTAGTGATTATTTTAGTTGTTAAATCATTAGGTGAAAGTACCATAGATTAGTTTTGACTTGATGCATGTGGATCCTAGCTAAGTGATCAAGTATTATATGCCATATCCATATTATACTTGATCACCTATAATTAGGTGATCAAGTATAATATGGATATGGCATATATATATACTTGATCACTTAGCTAGGATCCATCCAGCTGAAACTAATTTGCGGTTTCTTTCATAAATGATATAATAACTCATCATCATCATCATCATCATCATCATCATATTAATATAAAAACTCTTGCATCATATCATCAACAACAGTATACTAGCTAGCTAAAAATCATCATAGTCGTCATTACCACTGTTTAATCATCATAGTCATTACCGCTATCTAATCACCACCAACACTAGCTTAAAGAAAAAACATTCACTTGTACCAGAAGCAAAGATATCATCGAGTTCAACATGGTCATGATATTATAAGCGTTCATAACACCACGAAAGCAAATCACCCTTTGAGATTAAGTTCAGGACGAAGAACACGGACATGAGGACAAGTACTAAGAGCATGAACTAGCTAAATCACTCCTGCTGCTCTCTCTCAGGTAAAATAGCAGATGAACCTGTCTCCTAATCGTGGGTGGCGCTTCTCATTGCTGCCCCCCTAGTACTTCTCTGCGATCGTTAACAATTTTGCTCCAATCTTTCACTATTGAGCATTCATCACTATTAGAAATCCTGAATGCACTCATGTGCAATGTAGGATATCTTGGCCGTAAGCTAACCATTGACATGTGACCTTTAGTCTCGATCCACTGAGGCATAACTGTCATCGGGAGTCCCTGTTAAAGAACATCGTATAGTAATTAATATACTTAGCAATGGAAGTTTAGCTTCAAAAATAATGTATGCAAAAGATGCACTGAGGACAAATAGTAAAAATCTTACCATCTTTCCTAAATAGATGTGACCGTAGTTCAATACGATCACTATTGGTCGCACATTTTGAGTACTAACATTTCTAAGTGAAGGAAGAAAATTTGTCTTGAAAGTATGAAGATCCTCAAGCCATGAAACATAATGACTTATCTCCTCGCAGTTTAGTTCAGCCCCGGTACAGTAGTAGGTCATGTCTACCAAGCGCCGGACATGTTTGCTTGAATGGAAATAAGCTGTCAATAGAAATTAGTTGTCAACTATTTTTGAATAAACAATATCGAAGACATAAATATGGTTGAGATAGAACTGGAGGCGTCTGCACATCGACCCTGATGTCTCTATTACCTTCAATATCATCTTCCGGACGAATATCAAAGATGATAACCATATCAGGCTCAAATGCATAAGCCTTGCATAGTGCTTGCCAAGTTTTGCATTCAAAATAGGTGTATGTGTCTGCATTGTATAGTTTGACGTTGAAAGTATAAACATGCTCGGTCTTCAGGTAAACTCTCTTTACCTCCATAGTTTCCATATCACTGAAACCTATCTTATCCAAGACAAAAATTCTTGCATGGCAGGGGATGCGCTAGTAGAATAGTGAATATTTAAAATTATAAGTTCAAGCAAATGAAGCATATATAAGTCATGCTTAATTACGAAAAAAGACTTGTCGTTGTGACTTACTGTATCCACTTCGAAGGTCTCATCCAGCTTGATGCTGAAGCGCCTATCATCAACAAGGAAATTTCTGTCGCACAGGCCGCGCTGGTCTTCACAGTATTCGCACATAATGAAATGTTTTTCGTTGTCAGACGACATTTCCTATGTTCATATAGGTGAAACATTAAACACTTACTAGTTGTATTAATTCAACTAATTCAACTACTTCTATTAATTCAACTAATTCAACTAAGCATTTACTAAAAATAAACTTGTTTTATTATTTTTCTTACTAAAATAAAGTAGCTAGTTCTATATAGTAATATTTTAATTAGATCATCAAATCTCAGATATCTAGATTTTCTTACTAAAAATAAACTAGTTCTATTAATTAAAATAATTCAACTAAGAATTTACTAAAAATAAACTAGTTCTATTAATTAAAATAATTCAACTAAGAATTTACTAAAAACAAACTAGTTCTATTAATTCAAATAATTCAACTAAGAATTTACTAAAAATAAACTAGTTCTATTAATTCAACTAAGAATTTACTAAAAATAAACTAGTTCTATTAATTCAAATAATTCAATTAAGAATTTACTAAAAATAAACTAGTTCTATTAATTCAAATAATTCAACTAAGAATTTACTAAAAATAAACTAGTTCTATTAATTAATTTTCTTACTAAAATATATAAAGTAGCTATATATAGTAATATACCTAAATTTTCTTACTAAAAATAAACTAGTTCTACTAATTCAACTAGTTCAACTAAGCATTTACTAAAAATAAACTAGTTATATTAATTCAACTAGTTCAAATAATCTCATATACCTAAATTTTCTTACTAAAAATAAACTTGTTCTGTTAATTTTCATACTAAAAATAAATTAGTTATATTAATTCAACTAGTTCAAATCTCATATATATACCTAAAAATATATGTGTGTGTGTGTGTGTTTGTTTGTCTCTGTGTGTGTGTGTACGAGCGGGGGGCGACGGTGTACGGGCGGTGGCGCGAAACGGCGAAGCGACAGGGATGGCGCGACGACGGGCGGAGGGCCGGGGACGGCGCGCGCGACGGGTGCGGCGACGCGACGGAGACAACGACACGACGGGCGCTGGCAACGGCGACAAAGGGGACGGTGACGACGGGCGACAGGGGCGACGGCGCGCGGAGGGGGCGGCGAGGGTGGCGCGCGATGGATGACGGCGCGGCAGCGGCGGCGATGTCGCGCGAAGCAGTTGGAAGAAGAAGTGGTGGTCGGTGAAACTGAAATTTTCATAAGTGCCATATATATAGGTAGGGCCTTTAGTACCGGTTTGAGCCAACAACCGGTACTAAAGGCCTATTTTGGCAAGGCCAAGCGGCGGGAAACGGACCCTTTAGTACCGGTTGGTGGCTCCAACCGGTACTAAAGACCCCCCTTTAGTACCGGTTGGAGACACCAACCGGTACTAAAGGTTTGCGCTGCCACCGCCGGTGCACAATATTTAGTCCCACCTCGCCGAGCGAAGGGCAGCCGCACTGGTTTATAAACCCAGTCGCGGCTGCTCCTTCGAACATCTCTATATAGCAGGCTTCTGGGCCTAACTATTGCGCGCTGCCCTGTGAGCCTGCTGGCCCTTCTGGATCTGAATTTGCACATCCTAGGACTGGCAGGCCCACTGGGCAGCGCCCCAACTTATTTTTATATAGTTTTTTTTTCTTTTCTGCATTATTTATTTTCTTCTATTTATTTTTGAGTAAATTTTTATATACTTTTTGTCTTTTCTGTTTTATTTATTTTCTTCTATTTATTTCTGAGTAGTTTTTTTTGCTGTATTTAGTTTCTTTGTGAATATTTTTGCTTTCTCGTCCGAAGCCCTGATAACAAATGAAGTCAGAAAGGTTTGAAAATTATTGATGTGGCTTTGAATGGTGCAGTGAACATAGAAAAACTATGGAGAATTTTTTATATAGTTTTTTTTCTGCATTACTTATTTTCTTCTATTTATTTTTGAGTAATTTTTTATATAGTTTTTGTCTTTTATGTTTTATTTATTTTCTTCTATTTATTTCTGAGTAGTTTTTTTTGCTGTATTTAGTTTCTTTGTGAATATTTTTGCTTTCCCGTCCGAAGCCCTGATAACAAATAAAGTCAGAAAGGTATGAAAATTGATGATGTGGCTTTGAATGGTGCATTTTGAACACAGAAAAACTCTGGATTTCAAATAAGTTAAAAAAAATGAAATCCCTTTGTAACAGACCAGTTTCCGTATGAAACCCTGATACTTCGAAAGAGATTGTCCGTTTTGTACACGACGTGCATCCAGTTTTTGCCGTAACCCTCTCTACTTTCTTGCACATGCTATGCGGGTGAATTGATTATACCATACCAACTTTCAACCTTTTCAGAGTTCATTTGTAGTGCTTTTTAATTTCAGGGTCTTATAGCTAAAAAAAAATCAGTAAATGCATGGAAAATAACAAATGAAGTCAGAAAGGGTTGAAAATTGATGATGTGGCTTTGAATGGTGCATTTTTAACACAGAAAAACTATGGAGTTCAAATAAGTTCAAAAAATGAAATCCCTTTGTAACAGACAAGTTTCCGTATAAAACCCTGATACTTCGAAAGAGATTGTCCCTTTTGTACACAAAGTGCATCCAGTTTTTGCCGTAACCCTCTCTAATTTCTTGCACATGCTATGTGGGTGAAATGATGATACCATGCCAACTTTCAACCTTTTCAGAGTTCATTTGTAGTGCTTTTCAATTTCAGGGTCTTATAGCTCAAAAAAATCAGTAAATGCATGGAAAATAACAAATGAAGTTAGAAAAGGGTTGAAAATTGATGATGTGGCTTTGAATGGTGCATTTTGAACACGGGAAAACTGTGGAGTTCAAATAAGTTCAAAAAAATGAAATCCGTTTGTAACAGACGAGTTTTCATATGAAACCCTGATACTTCGAAAGAGATTGTCCGTTTTGTACATGAAGTGCATCCAGTTTTTGCCGTAACCCTCTCTACTTTCTTGCACATGCTATGTGGGTGAAATGATGATACCATGCCAACTTTCAACCTTTTCAGAGTTCATTTGTAGTGCTTTTCAATTTCAAGGTCTTATAGCTCAAAAAAACAGTAAATGCATGGAAAATAACAAATGAAGTCAGAAAGGGTTGAAAATTGATGATGTGGCTTTGAATCGTGCATTTTGAACACATAAAAACTATGGAGTTCAAATAAGTTCAAACAAATGAAATCCCATTGTAACAGACCAGTTTCTGTATGAAACCCTGAGACTTCAAAAGAGATTGTCCGTTTTGTACACAAAGTGCATCCAGTTTTTGCCGTAACCCTCTCTACTTTCTTGCACATGCTATGTGGGTGAAATGATGATACCATGCCAACTTTCAACCTTTTCAGAGTTCATTTGTAGTGCTTTTCAATTTCAGGGTCTTATAGCTCAAAAAATCAGTAAATGCATGGAAAATAACAAATGAAGTCAGAAAGGGTTGAAAATTGATGACGTGGCTTTGAATGGTGCATTTTGAACACGGAAAAACTATGGAGTTCAAATAAGTTCAGAAAAATGAAATCCCTTTGTAACAGACGAGTTTCCGTATGAAACCCTGATACTTCGAAAGAGATTGTCCGTTTTGTACACGAAGTGCATCCAGTTTTTGCCATAACCCTCTCTACTTTCTTGCACATGCTATGTGTGTGTAGTGATTTTCAATTTCACGGTCATTTAGCTCTCTAAACAAATCGGTAAATCTATACCTACTATTAAAGGGAATAGGTATTCTTGGTTTGGTTTGGTTTAGTTTCTAGATATATATTTTTGTATACCTATTATTAAGGGAATAGGTATTCTTGGTTTGGTTTGGTTTAGTTTCTAGATATATATTTTTGTCATATATAGGCTGTGGGACATTATGCTTGCACAAAACATCAATTTTTCCCGTAGCAACGCACGGGCATATGTGCTAGTGAATGAAAAATAGCAAATGATGTCAGAACGTGTTGGAAATTGATGACGTCGCTTTGAATGGTGCATACTGAACGCAAAAAATGTCTAGAGTTGTAATAAGTTTTAAAAAATGAAGTGTCGGTGTAACAGATGAGTTTTCGTCCGAAACCGGCCCTGATATATACTTTGAAAGAGATTCTCCAGTTTGTACACGAAGTGCATCCAGTTTTTGCCGTAACACAAGAAGTCCGGAGTTGTAATAAGTCATAAAAAATAAAAAAGAGGCGCAATGCTCGTTAATTAGCTTCAAGCCTTTCGGAATAGTGTAGACTGCACTGCACATAGTTCCGTGCAGTCTACCCTATTCCTCAAGGCTTGAAGCTAAGCAACGTGCAGGTGAGCATTGAGTCTCTTCTTCATCATCTCTGCACTCAGGGCTTATAAACCGCTCCTAGTGCCTCTCTCTTCACGAGGTGGGACTAAAAAACAGCTTACAAAGAAACTCTAGTACCGGTTCATGCCATGAACCGGTACTAAAGGTGCTCGTGGAGCCACAGCCTGACCACAGCCTGACACAACCTCATTAGTACCGGTTAGTGGCACGAACCGGTGCTAAAGGTTCGCCACGAACCGGTACTAAAGAGCTCCTCCCGCCTAGCCGCTGGAACCGACACTAATGGACACATTAGTGCGGGCTCAAATTCAAACCGGGACTAATGTGTCTCACATTTGACCCTCGTTTAGCTCTCTAAACAAATCGGTAAATGAATGAAAAACAACAAATGATGTTAGAAAGGGTTGGAAATTGATGACGTCGCTTTGAATGCTGCATACTGAACGCAAAAACTGTCTGGAGTTCAAATAAGTTTAAAAAAATGAAGTGCCCGTGTAACACATGAGTTCTTGTCCGAAACCGTGATACTCCGAAAGAGATTGTCCAGTTTGTACACGTAGTGCATCCAGTTTTTGCCGTAACCATTTCTACTCTCTTGCACATGCTATGTGGGTGAAATGATGATACCATGCCAAGTTTCAACATTTTCAGAGTTCATTTTGTAGTTATTTTCAATTTCCCGGTCATTTAGCTCTCTAAACAGTAAATGAATGAAAAATAGCAAATGATGTCAGAACGTGTTGGAAATTGATGACGTCTCTTTGAATGCTGCATACAGAACGCAAAAAAAGTCTGGAGTTCAAATAAGTTTAAAAAACATTGGTTATACATGTGAGGGCGTAAACATGTAAAAATATACATAAAAAATACATTGATCATCAATGATCTTTTTGTGTACAATCTGAATTGTCAATATACATTGATCATCAATGATCTTTTGTGTACAATCTGAATTGTCAATATGAGTCCTCAACGGTTTAGAAACCGGTGAAGACTCATATTGCGACCATAAATTCTACACATAGAGTTCAATGAAGACCAAGTGCTTGTGATAGTTTGAAAAGTAACATATTTAAGGTGGTAAAAATCCTGCTAGGGGAGCGAGGTGGGACTAAAAACAGCCCGCCACAACCTCTTTACTACCGGTTCATACCACAAACCGGTACTAAAGGGGCTGGGCCTCTTTAGTACCGGTTCGTGGCATGAACCGGTACTAAAGGTTCGTTCCAAACCGGTACTAAAGATCTCCTCCCGCCTAGCCGTTGGAACCGGCACTAATGGACACATTAGTGCCGGCTCAAATCCAAACCGGGACTAATGTGTCTCACATTTGACCCTTTTCTACTAGTGGCAACTCACCCAAATAGTTCGATATGAAGCTGTCAACCGATTGACGTGATTGAAAAATATCCTCATAAATGGCTTTCCTCCTTACTCTCCAAATTGTCCATACGGTGACAACTAGGCGATCAAACAGATCCTGGTTCAAAGATTCATACAAAGCAAAGAGCCACTCCTTTGGGGTATCCTCAGCCCGGTCAAGCATGGATTCTACCAGATCATCAGGGGCCAAGGCCCAAATACTTGCTGCCATCGGGCATGATATTAGTGCGTGCTTCCATGTATCAACTGATCCACATAACAAGCATATATCCTCTGTCGTCATATGGCGATGTTTCAGAACCGTTCCCGTCGGCATAGACTGCCGCGCTAGCCTCCACACGAACATTTTGAGTTCTAAGGGGACTTCGAGATGCCATATCATAGCCCACTTGCTTGTTTCGCTGCGTTCATACGATGTTCCCCCCTCCTCGTACAGCCACACCTCTCTGCTGTGCTTCGTACGTAGAATCATGCGATATGTCGACCTCACAGAGAAACCGCCCCGGATTTCCTCATGCCATGCCCAAAAGTCTGCCACCCTTCGCGTACACAACATGATTTTGAGGATAGCTTCTGCGTCAAAATGAGTGAAAACTGCCCGGACCAGGCCCTCGTTCCAACTTGCAGATGAAACGTTGATGAGTTCTGCCACTCTTTCAGGGGGGGGGGGGTTGTAAAAGCGAGGTGATCGGGCGTTTAAAGCTGTCCCTCGGGATCCAGTTGTCGTGCCATATACTCGTGGATTCCCCATCCCCAATTCTGCGTATGAGCCCTTGAGCCAAAATGTCCCTCCCGTCCAAGACAGCCCGCCATATTTGGGACGGATGAGCTCCCAATTCAGCTTGCAACAAAGTACAGTCCGGGAAGTAGGCGGCTTTCAAAATCCTTGCACTTAGTGAGGAACTTTCTGTTAAGGTCCTCCAAGCTTGGCTTGCTAGGAGGGCAAGGTTAAAAATCTCCAAATCCCTAAACCCTAGCCCTCCCAAGTGTTTTGGCATGGTTAGGATATCCCATGCTACCCAACTTGGCTTCCTGCGTCCTTGCTTAGAACCCCAAAAAAACTGTCAGATGGTGGATGTAATGTTGTCACATAGCCCTCGGGGTAATCTGAAGCAAGACATTGAGAATACCGGAATCGCTTGAGCTACTGACTTGATCAGAACTTCCTTCCCCGCCGATGAGAGTAATTTTTCCATCCACCCTATGATCTTCTCCCAAACCCTATCTCGAAGATATCTGAACGTTCCATTCTTCGAGTGACCTACATCAGTAGGCATGCCAAGATAGCACTCGCTCAACGATCCATTGTGCACCTGTAAGTTGTTTTTTATAGTTTCCTTCAAACCAGCTGGGCAGCCCTTACTGAAGAATATCGAAGATTTTTAATTGTTGATCCTCTGTCCAGAAGCATTACAATAAGTATCAAGTAGGTTTGACACAGCGATCGATCCTTCCTCACTGGCCTTGAATAGCAACAGGCTGTCATCCGCAAACAGGAGATGGTTCACGGTGGGAGCCGTGGGAGCCACCTTGATTCCTGTCAAAGACGACTGAGAACTTGATTTAAGGAGGCACGAGAGGCCCTCTTCTGCAATCAAGAATAAGTAGGGGGAGATCGGGTCTACCTACCGAATACCTCGGGTAGGATTAAAAGAATCAAGCCTTTCACCATTAATACAGACTAAAAAGGAGACGGAGGATACCATACCCATGACTGTGTCTATCCAGTTTTGCTCGAATCCCAACTTTGTAATTATTCCTATGAGATAATCCCACTCCAATCTGTTATAAGCCTTCATCATATCCAATTCCAGAGTGCAAAAACTATTTGATTTGGCCCTTGACCGTTTCATAAAATGCAAACACTCATAAGCACATATGATGTTGTCCGTGATTAACCTCCCAGGAACAAAAGCAGATTGTTCTTCAGATATAATGTCAGCTAGTATTACTTTTAGTCTGTTTGATATCACCTTAGATGCTATCTTGTACAAAACATTGCACAAACTTATTGGACGAAATTGAGCAAGTAGTGTTGGGTTATTTACCTTGGGAATTAGCACCAACGATGTATCATTAATCGATGCCGGGCTCTCTTCACCTCTTACAATTCTGAGAACTATACTGGTCACTTCATCACCACATACGTCCCAATGACGTTGGTAAAAGTGAGCCGGAAAACCGTCGGGCCCTGGTGCTTTGGTAGGGAACATCTGGAAAAGAGCAGATTTAACCTCCTCTTTAGTGTAAGGGGCACACAAAGTGGCATTCATCTCGTCTGTCACCTTCCTGGGCACATGATCTAAAACTGCTTGCATATTTTGCACCCCCTCGGACTGATATAAAGTCCGGTAAAAACCACTCGCTAAGGCTTTTAGCTCTCCCGGGCCCGTTATTTCCACACCGAGAGAGTTCTGTAAAGCCTTTATCATGTTCTTCTTCCGACGGAGACTAGCTCGCAGGTGAAAGAACTTGGTATTTTTATCTCCAGTAGACAGCCACTCCACTCTTGCTCTTTGACGCCACATAATCTCCTCCCGGTGATACATCTCTATCAACCGTTCATTAATATTTAGCTCTGCATGAGAAGGGCCAGTCCGCAAGGGATCATTCTTCAGCTCCTCGAGCATTTGTTTTAACTTCTTAATCTCTTTTCTGACGTTCCCAAAAGTATCTCGGCTTCACCGACACAAGTCCTTTGCGAGGCCCGATAGTTTGTCACGCAGCTCATGCACCGTTGTGCAAGGAGGACTAGCGCCCCATTCCGCTGATAACATGTCCCGAAAACTGTCATGTGTCTCCCACATCGTTTTGTACCTGAACGTCTTCGGAGCATGAGCCGCAGGTCCAACCTCCCGTTCTAGCAGGATTGGCTCGTGATCGGAGGTGACACCGGTCAAGTGTTTCACTGAGGCCAGCGGGAATCTTGCCAACCATGCTACATTCACCAGGGCTCTATCTAGTCTGCATCTAGTATGTGTTCCTCCTGTTACTTTTTTCTCGAACGTCCAAAAATTCCCTTTGTACCCCAAGTCTATCAACATGCAAACATCTAGGGTATCCCGAAAGGCTTGAATCTGAGCATTGCTACGTTGCCCAACACCTTGATGCTCATCCGGACGTAAAACTTCATTAAAATCACCTAAGCAGAGCCATGGTAGAGCACTCAAAGTACTAATATTTTTTAGTGTTGTCCATGTTTGGTGTCTCAAGTGTCTGTGCCTTCCCATAAACGCATGTCATCCTCCACTTCTCTGTGTCATTTTCTTCAATAGAAACATCAAGATGATAAACAGAGTAACCAAGAATTTCAACTTTTATTGAATTGTTCCAAAACAGACCTATGCCACCACTCCTTCCTTGGCTACTAACAACATAAGCATTGTGAAAACCAAGCGTGCCTGCTAAAGCTTCTACCCTTGTACTTTCTAGCTGAGTTTCGAGAATACACAAGAGGGTAGGGGCAAATTGCCTCGCGAAATCGCAAAGCTCCCGAACTGTCGCAGCTTTACCCGCACCACGACAGTTCCAACAGAAAATATTCATTGGGCCCGGCGGCGCCCCTCGAAGGAGCCCGCCAAAGATGATACGACCTTGCCAAGGCCGACCCTTTTTTCCATATCATCCTCCCCTTCTTCAGTGTTCACCTTGGCTCTTTTCTGTTCTTGATTGCTGCTTGGACTAGGAGGAACTGATTGGGTTGGTGGCAGCGCCAACAAAGCCCCTTGATCACCAGCATATGTATCATTAGTGATAGTTTGTTTCACAGGCTGCACATCACCCGTCGCCCTCTTTCTGTTGGCATCCGCCTCAGCCATCTCGGCATCTGCTACATTGCCCACATCATCTTTGTCCTGTTCAAAACGTGAGCTAGAGGCACGACCAGCTCGACCTCCACGACGGCCTCCCTCTGCATCCACGGCCCCCTCCCGGGCCCTGTCCAATTCGCATAGTCCACGTTGCCTTCAGATCTTTGAAGACCAGCGCTGACGGGGGATGTATACCGCTCCCATGTTCCTTATACAGATGGCCCATCATGCCGCACATAGCACACCAATTAGGTAGTTTCTCGTATTTGATTCTGTAAATTTGGCGCTTCCCCTCCCTTATCATCGAGACAACGTTCTTTAGTGCTTTGTTGACATTGATCCGGATCCAGACACGGTGGAAATTTCCAGCAAAATCTTGCGATTGGGGTTCAGCATACAACACCTCACCCACCTTTGAAGCTAATGATGGCACAAGATGTGCATACAAGGGTGGAACATCATGGATCTGCATCCAAATCTCGATGGTGTCAAGCAAGACTATGGACGGCTTCGCCAGACCATCGTATGGCTTCAAAATTACAGCATCCCCCTGAAGTGCCACGGCCCATCTCGAGTAACTCTTTCCCAGTCTCCTAGGCACAAAAACTGCACCGTATACAAATTATCTTCCAGTGGTTTAAACTGAACTTTCTGGGCAAGATCCCATGCCGCACGCATGTTCTTTAAGAACCAGAATTGGTTGTAAGTTTTGGCCGTGTGAACTCTTGCAAACGCTATCCATCGTGCCGCTTCCGCTGGCGCCTCGTCCGCATCGTACACCACATCATCAAGATCTTCTTCACGGAGTCCCAACTCCTCCATCAGTGCTGCCACATCGTCTGGTTCCATCGGGCCGCCAGCGGCCGACCCCGAGGCTCCATCCGATGCCATGATCTCTTGAAACCCTAGCCCGATCAAAAAAGTGATGGGCCTTGCAGGAACCCTAGACCTCCCCTCCCCAAGCCTCGTCCTGCGTCAGCAAGCGCCGCAGCGCCCCGATCGAAGGAAAAGGTCGAGGGTTAATGGAGGAGGCAGGGAAGGACAGGTCTCAATGGCGGCGATCGCGATCGCCCCGAGAGGAAGAGAAACCCTAACGAGAGGGAAAAGAGATGCTCCTATGTAGGCTATACGGCTAACGTAATTCAATTGTCAGGAAAAGAAAATCCTATGGGCTGGGCCGCACGTAGCACGCAGATGGACGCGTAAATGCGCACGCATCAGGCCGCAGTTAGCACAGCTATCGATTCTTTCCTTCCTCCACGTAAAAAAAAGGAGCGATTGATTCCTTCCTGATCAACAATTGCTACTCCCAGCGGCCGCCGGCGCTTGGCCTGTTCAGAATTGCGCGCTCGGTGCTCCTATTCTGTTTTCGCCTAAATCCTAATTTCAGTTCGCCGCCGATTTCAACTCCTAGAGGGCCCCATCGCCACCCCGCTTTGCTCTCCATCTTCAGATTCTAGGAGTTGTATATAGTCGTATTGGCACAAGCACATCATCGATTCGACCATCCGAGGTATATGATATATTCATATTGCCGTTCTCCCTGGATGCATAGCCAGCACGGCACCGTTCTACTATTGATGCATTTTTCTTATTTATTTTCATCATTGTGTTTTATCATGTCTTCCAGAAAGTATGCATCTAGGAGTATGAAAAGAAAAAATAAATTGTAGATGACTTGGTACAATCACAGCGCGGAGATCTATACGAATTAGCAATAGTTGTTGTGGAGAAGCAAACTTTTTTTAGTTAAGAAGACGACGAATACAGTGTCATCAACACGGACGATAACAATGTGAGTGATCATGCATCCATATTTAATTTATCTGCTATAGAATCTAGTAGTTCTGATAAAGAACCATTTTTTATTATATGATTCAAGAAATTGGAATAATCTTGAGAGAAAATCAAGGGACATTTCATATATACAAACACATATATTGATAACTATTTTGATGTTTAACTGTTTAAGTTAGGGGCCCTCTGTTCATAGTTTCGCCCCAGGCCCCCGAAATCCCTGGACCTGCCCTGAAGCCTGTCACTCCCCTGCCCAGCCCACCGCCCAAAGCCGACAGAGAAAACAAGTCATGAAAGCAACCCACCCTAGTTCATCCATCTACACGGGCCAACTTACAGCTAAATGCAGGTTACACGCATCTAAAAGACGCAGTAGATCTGACGGTCGAGGAGTCGACTGAGAGCGAAGTCTCAGTCAATTGATTTTAAGCAGCACCATTAAAAAAATCAGGCTGGCTTGGACAGCTTGCAAAGAATGTTAACCCGGAACACAAGCATCCAGAAATAGGTTTAAACAAAACACCATTGAGACGTCAATTTACAAAGAATGTATAGAAGTACATTTTTTAGAGTAAAAATGTATAGAAGTACATTTAAAAGACACTAATATATATATTTAAAAAGGCAAAGAGAAGTTTGGCATTAATGACAAGCCAAACACGCATACTACAACTTTGCATGCATCATTTTCTTCCTGGCAAGTCCATGGTCCAACACGGTGTGTAAGCAAAGGAAATATCCACATCAGAATACTCATGGTCCATTATTCCCAAGTATCGAACCTTTGAGCTATTTAATTGATAAGCAAATGTTGGGCTTCTGTAATCATCATGAAAAAGGGCAATTTCTTTGTAAGGATGGAATCCCAGACACCAAAAAAGATGAGCTGGAGCACCGGGGCTGCCCTTTTTCGGCCAGTCCACAGTGGTAACAGCATTTTCGTCATCGGAATCCCATTCAAAATCATCTCTAGATAGTGCCTCGTTGTATTTATTTGCAACTTCAAGGTTGACGTCTTTTTCCAACAACGACTCCTTTTGTTCAAGCGACTGTGAGATCCATGGTCCACTGTCATGTTTACAAGGATATATTCTCGAGGCTGTCTCAAAGCAGATTTCATTACTTAAAACCCAGTCTATCGCGCCAGCATGTGATTCAGAAAGAAGCCAAATCTTAAATGTGCATCGGCCATCGATATCCTGCACACAATAGACCCCTTTCTTTGATTTTCCCGAACGAAATAGTGATCCTTTGCCTCCTTTTGGCAGCTCGATTACTTGGTAATTATCATTCCATAATTTTATTCTGCACAAAAGCAAATCAACCTTAAAGATTAATCACCAAATACAGTATATAGTAAGAATATAATGATATTCACGTACGTACGTGTGTAATTGTGAGTAGTAGTGGTACCTCATAACAAAATCACCGTTTGTATTATGCCTTAAAGGGACATAGAGCGAGCCCTGCCAGTGAGCGGAGTAGTACAATTCCCCATCAGATTTCCAATGTGAGTACCTTTCTCGCCAACAATTTGTCACCGAGGAGAAAACATGCATGACATACAGCAAAGGTGGCCACTCCGTGCTGCACGCCACGTCGTCTGGAACATTACGGGGGACACGTGGGACGTAAAACACCTCGTAATGCGGCGATACGGTAGGGTCATAGACGAGGTAGCGGTTGTTGTAGCAACGCCCGCAGGTCGTCTTCCGCCGGCAGCGGGGGCAAGGACGCCCACTGCCGCGTGGCGGGGTTGGCCACCTTGTCGGTTTCAATCAAGAGGAGGCTGTTGCAGTAGTCCGTGATCTCGCCGGTGACCTCCGCGTAGTCTGGACGGTTGTCGAGGTAGTCGAGCCTGCTGGTGATGTAGCGCGTCGTTGATCGGCGCGCAACGAGCTTCGGGGCATCGATCTTGTCTATGTTCTAGATAACAGCATCGAGCGAGAGCGGGAGCAGGCCGGCTTGCACTAGACGGCAGTGGTCGACGGTGGCGCGCCACGCCTTGCAGACGCTGCGGGAGATGGCGAGGGCGCGTGGTGGTAATCCGTGGAGTATGTCCTCTAGCAGGTCGGTGTGCTCCATGTCCATGTCCACCCCACCGTCGGTATGTGAGATCAGATCGTGGAACACTTGAAGAAGACGATCGAGTAGGGCGGTCTTGTTAGGAAGGCAGATGGCAGAATCGATCGACCCCGCGTATATATTGGTAAGTACATCGATCCGATCTAGGTAGGACTCTACGGACACATCCGACTCGTTTTTTTAAGAAAGGAGGATGACCCCGGCCTCTGCATCTGGACGATGCATACGACCACTTTATTAATTATTCTCACAAGACCTTATAAAGTCATACAACAGTAAGACTAAAACCGCCGTCTAAGCAACAAACTGTCGCCACACAGTCGATAAAGGAGCGCAGATAGCCTGGGCCTAATACCAAACAGACATCGTAGCCAAGCCTAACATCTAAGACCTGAGACCCCAACCTAGCCACTTGCTGGGTCTGGGGCACATACTGGTCCGGCGTGCTCTCAGAGGCCGCCGCCGCCAACTGCCACCGCTCCATCTTCAGAACTGTACTGATGCATCAACCTTACTCGGTCCAGCTATCGTCGACGCCACCACGGCGCCCAACGGCACCTCCTCCCTGCGCGCAAACAACTGTACACGTCGCGGTCGCCACTGATACACCTCAGCGCCATGCTACCAAGTACGACCAGCCGACACAGCTTGAAGCCCTTGGAGGATCTGTTGTGCGTAGCACCTGCCGACCAGGCATGACCAAGCTTAGCACCTGTCGGTGAGGCATGACTTGACATCTCCACCGAAACTCCGTGCAAGACGAAGCCGCTGCACCTCCTGCCTCTGACTTTCAACCCTGCTCCACAAAACGACGCTCTCAAGAGAGAAACGACACCGCAGTGCCGCCATCGTCCGGTCTGGAACACCAGATCCTAGGTTTCCCCCGGAGCAATACGAGTGGGTCGACGGTAGTCACATGACGATGCCTTCATCAAGGTAATGACGTGGAACGCCGCCATCGCCCGTCGTCGGCTCGGTTTTCACCGACAACTACGTCTCCCCGACTCGCAGCTGGTGCCAGATGACGGATCCCGAGATCCGAACACCCAGCCTCAGGCCGACCACCTCTAACGAAAGAGATGACCATCACCGCCGGCTGCACCGGTCAGAACAGATCTGATCGGTGACACATCCGACTCGGAGACGGCCAAATCTTTTCCATCTTAATTATCCGTACACTATTATGTCGTTTCAATTTCGTGCAGTATTTTTGTTTTCCTGAAAACAAAGCTATAATCCGTTTCCGATTGAGTGAAGCCAGGAATTGTGAGTACATGCATAAGTTCTAGATAGATTCTATTGATACATGCATGGAGCCGACAGCGAGAGGGATCTGTACGTTGCCGTGCCAAAAGAGTAGCTCAAAGTGAGGTGAGTTAGTTGAGGCAAAAATGTTGAGTTGGTCCATCGGAGTGGCTGGATGTGCATGCACTTGTTTAGTGGAGTACATGTGTGCGTGGAGCGTTTTTTTTTTCAAGAGTACGCCAATAGCGTACCATATTTTTATAGAAGGCAGAAGTTTAAATACAAGAACTTGCGAGTGATGCGAACATCAACACAAGTGAACCAAGACACCTACACCCACACCTATTCCAAAGCCTACTCTCTCACAAAACGGTCTAAAACTCCTACACCTAATCCGGCCTCCTTCTAGTCTTTGATCTCGTCCATGATGTTGTGTAGCTCATCCACAGTTTTTTGTTGATTTATCCGATTGAACACCCTCACGTTTCTCCTTTCATAGTGACCAAGTCACTGCGATTACCAACATGTCAAAACCTCTCCTGCCAGCACGTGTGAAGTTTCTTCTAGCTTGTAGCCACCAATCCAGCAGGCTATCATGCCCAAGCGGGTGAGTCACCTCCAAGTTCAGCCCAACGATGCACTTGTGCCACACCTGTCTAGCGTATGAGCATTGTATGTGTATGTGTTCCGCATTGTCCTCCTCTTGCAGGCACGTGAAACAGGCCGAGGGTTGATCTTGTAGTCCATGTCGCGCTCGTCGATCAGAGGTCCAAATCCGACGCTGGACAGTGAGCCAAACGTGGATTTTGCATTTCAACGGCGCCCAACTCCTCCAGATGCACGAGGCGTAGGGAACCCTCTCCAGCCCTTGGCAGAGCCTGTTGTATACAGATCGGGCCGTGTATTGTCCCGAAGCATCCGCCGGCCAAGCAAATGATCAAGGGAGCTATCATCTCGCTGTGTCGTAGCGATGGCATGGCATAGGTTAAGGAATTGGATATGTCCTGTGAAGTTGAGGTCTCCCTCCACATCCTGGACCCAGCTGCTACCCTCCAAGGCTTGCTGGACCGTGCGCCGGTTCCGTGTCCGTATGTCCACCATATCATGGATCTGTGGTGCAAGCGTGAGTTTATGATTAGGCCGGTGTGTGTGACTTGGCCCGTACGTTTGCTTTCATTTTAAATACCCATGTAATCACTTTGGTTAATTAAGAGAAAAAGAGTCAGAAAAGGCACAAGTTGTGTGGTGCTAAAACTCTCGTGTACTCTTTTTCTATCTTGTGTGCGTGAGTTCATCTCCTACCTTGGGCAGAGATTACACTTGGCATCAGAGTCATGGTGAGTGATGGTTCGCGCACTCCGTCGCCGGATTGCCGCCATGTCTCGGCCTCGCCAGTACGCCGCGGACGGAGCCTGCCGCGGCGTGGCTGTCGCGAGGTGGTGGTGCAGCAGGAGTTCGTCCACCAGGCCAGCAGCACCGTCGTCTACCCACCGTTGACGGCGACGAACTACTTCGAGTGGTCGCTGATCATGAAGGTGAACATGGAGACCCAACGTGTTTGGGACGCCATCGAGGGAGGCGGGAGCTTCAGCCAGGACAGGGCGGCGCTTGCAGCAATTCTGCGAGCCGTGCCGCAGGAGATGCATTCCACGCTTGCCGTGAAGGCGACGACAAAGGAGGTATGGGATGACATCATCATGCGGGTTGGCGATGCCCGCGTTCGTGAGGCCAAGGCGCCGACTCTCCTAAAGGAGTTTGATGCCGTCCGCATGAGGAGCGGCGAGACACTCGACAAGCTCGCCATGCGCATGAACGGGATCGCCAACAAGGTGCGCACGCTCGATGAGAACCTCGACGAAGTAAAGGTCATGAAGAAGCTTCTCTGCATCGTGCCGTCCAAGTACACCCAGGTAGCTATTGCCACTAAGCAGCTTCTTGATCTTAAAACCATGTCCATGCAAGAGCTTGTGGAAGGCTCAAAACGGCGGAGGGCCGAAGCGACTTGGACGAGGGCGCCAGCAACTACGACCAGGGTGGTGGGAGTCGCCTGCTCCTCACGGAGGAGGAGTGGCTTGCTCGCCACCGCAGCGGCGCCGGCAAGAAGAAGAGAAACTTCGACATTCGCAAGGTTCGTTGCTACACTTGCCAACAGTACGGGCATTACTCCAGGGATTGTACCGAGCCGAAGAAAGAGCGGGTGCTTCTCGCCAATGCGACCGCCGCCGACAAGCCGGGGTTGTATTGAATGTCTCCATGGAGCTTCCAATAAAGCACAATAAGGTTAAGGGGGTGATTGTTGGTGTTAGCCATTGTTGTTTAGTAGTTCATCTAGTTTATTTCTGTTTGGGTTTGTTCAGTCTAAGTCTAGTACAACAATGCATGGCATCATGGTGAAGTGGACTGGTGGATCGGCAATGGTGCGATCAGATCATCGGTCAAGTGAAGCCAAGAGTTGTGAGTACATGCATAAGTTTTAGATAGATTGTGTAGGTACATGCATGCAGCCGAGAGCGAAAGGGATCTGTAGGTTGTCGTGCCAAGAGACTAGCTCAAAGTGAGGTGAGGTAGTTAAGGCAAAGACGTTGAGTTGGTCCATCGGAGTGACTGGATGTGCATGCACTTGTTTAATTAGCGGAGTACATGTATGCGTGGAGTGTTAGTTTAGGATCAGGCCAGTGTTTGTGACTTGGCCCGTACGTTTGCTTCCCTTTTAAATACCTTTGTAATCTCTCGATTAATTAAGATAAAGAGAGTAAGAAAAGGCACAAGTTGTGCGTTGCCAAAACTCCCGTGTACTCTTCTTCTATCTTGTGTGTGTGAGTTCATCTTCTACCTTGGGCAAGATTACACTTGGCATCAGAGCCATGGTGAGTGAAGGTTCGCGCACTCCGTCGCCGGGTCACCGCCATGTCTCGGCCTCGCCGGTGCGCCACGACCGGAGCCCGACCCGGCGTGGCTGCCGCGAGGTGGTGGTGCAGCAGGTGTTCGTCCACCAGGCCAGCAGCACCATCGTCTACCCACCACTGACGGCGACGAACTACTTCGAGTGGTCCCTGATCATGAAGGTGAACATGGAGGCCCAACGCGTGTGGGACGCCATCGAGGGAGGCTTGAGCTTCAGCCAGGACAGGGCGGCACTTGCGGCAATTCTACGGGCCGTGCCGCAGGAGATGCACTCCACGCTTGTCGTGAATTTGTCAGCAAAGGAGGCATGGGATGCCATCAAGATCATGCGGGTCGGCGATGACCACGTCCATGAGGCCAAGGAGCAGACTCTCCTAAAGGATTTTGATGCCGTCCGCACGAGGAGCGGCGAGACCCTCGACGAGCTCGCCATACACATGAACCGGATTGCCAACAAGCTGCGCATGCTCGGCGAGAACCTCGACGAGGTGAAGGTCGTGACGAAGCTTCTCCGCATCGTTCCATCCAAGTATACCCAGGGCTATTTCCATTGAGCAGCTTCTTGATCATAAAACCATGCCCATGTAGGAGCTTGTGGGTAGGCTCAAAACGGCGGAGGACCGGAGCGACCTTGACGAGGGTGCCAACAACTACGACCAGGGTGGTGGGAGTCGCCTGCTCCTCATGTAGGAGGAGTGGCTTGCTAGCCACTGCAGCGGTGCCGGCAAGAAGAAGAGAAACTTCGACATTCGCAAGGTTTGTTGCTACACTTGCCAAAAGTACGGGCATTACTCCAGGGATTGTACCGAGCCGAAGAAGGAGCGGGCGCTTGTCGCTGCTAACCACAAGCCGGGGCTGTACTGAAGGTCGCCATGGAGTTCCCAATAAAGCACAACAAGGTTAAGGGGGTGATTGTTTGTGTTAACCGTTGTTGTTTAGTAGTTCATCTAGTTTATTTCTGTTTGGGTCTGTTCAGTCTAAGTCTAGTACAGCAATGCATGGCATCATGGTGAAGTGGACTGATGGATCGGCAATGGCGCGAGCTGATCATTGGTCAAGTGAAGCCAGGAGTTGTGAGTACATGCATAGGTTTTAGATAGATTGTATCCGTACATGCATGCAGGCGACAGCGAGAGGGATATGTATGTTGCCGTGCCAAGAGACTAGCTCAAAGTGAGGTGAGTTAGTTGAGGAAAAGACGTTGAGTTGGTCCATCGGAGTGGCTGGATGTGCATGCACTTGTTCAGTGGAGTACATGTGTGCGTGGAGCGTGAGTTTAGGATCAGGCCGGTGTGTGTGTCTTGGCCCGTGCGTTTGCTTCCCTTTTAAATACCCTTGTAATCACTTTGGTTAATTAAGAGGAAGAGAGTCAGAAAAGGCACAAGTTGTGAGATGCCAAAACTCCCGTGTAATCTTCTTCTATCTTGTGTGTGTGTGAGTTCATCTTCTACCTTGGGCAGAGATTACACTTAGCCTCAGAGCCATGGTGAGTGAAGGTTCGCACACTCCGTCGCCGGGTCACCGCCGTGTGTCGGCCTCGCCGGTGCGCCACGGTCAGAGCCCGACGTGTTGTTGTGGCTGCCGCGAGGTGATGGTGCAGTAGGAGTTCGTCCACCAGGCCAATAGCACCGTCGTCTACCCGCCGCTGATGGCGACGGACTACTTTGAGTGGTCGTTGATCATGAAGGTGAACATGGAGGCCCAACACATGTGGGACACCATCGAGGGAGGCGGGAGCTTCAGCCGGGACAGGGCGGCGCTTGCGGCAATTCTGCAAGCCGTGCCGCAGGAGATGCACTCCACGCTTGCCTTGAAGGCGACGGGAAAGGAGGCATGGGATGCCATCAAGATCATGCGGGTCGGCGATGCCAGCGTCCGTGAGGCCAAGGCGCAGACTCTCCTAATGGAGTTTGATGCCGTCCGCATGAGGAGCGGCGAGACACTCGACGAGCTCGCCATACGCATGAACGGGATCGCCGACAAGCTGCACACGCTCATCGAGAACCTCGACGAGGTGAAGGTCGTGAAGAAGCTTCTCCGCATCGTGCCGTCCAGGTATACCCAGGTAGCTATTGCCATTGAGAAGCTTCTTGATCTTAAAACCATGTCCATGGAAGAGCTTGTGGGAAGGCTCAAAACGGCGGAGGGCCGGAGCGACTTGGATGAGGGCGCCAGCAACTACGACCAGGGTGGTGGGAGTCGCCTGCTCCTCACGGGGGATGAGTGGCTTGCTCGCCACCGCAGCAGCGTCGACAAGAAAAAGAGAAACTTCGATATTAGCAAGGTTCGTTGCTACACTTGCCAACAGTACGGACATTACTCCAGGGACTGTACCGAGCCGAAGAAGGAGCGGGTGCTTCTCGCCGACGCGACCGCCAACGACAAGCCGGGGTTGTACTGAAGGTCGCCCTGGAGTTCCTAATAAAGCACAACAAGGTTAAGGGGGTGATTGTTGGTGTTAACCATTGTTGTTTAGTAGTTTATCTAGTTTATTTCTGTTTGGGTCTGTTCAGTCTAAGTCTGGTACAGCAATGCATGAGATCATGGTGAAGTGGACTGATGGATCGGCAACTGTGCTAGCTGATCATGGGTCAAGTGAAGCCAATAGTTGTGAGTACATGCATAAATTTTAGATAGATTGTATAGGTACATGCATGCAGCCGAGAGCGAAAGGGATCTGTACGTTGTTGTGCCAAGAGACTAGCCCAAACTGAGGTGAGTTAGTTGAGGCAAAGACGTTGAGTTGGTCCATCGGAGTGGCTGGATGTGCATGCACTTCTTTAGTGGAGTACATGTGTGCGTGGAGCATTAGTTTAGGATCAGGCCGGTGTGTGTGACTTAGCCCATGTGTTTGCTTCCCTTTTAAATACCTTTGTAATCACTTTGGTTAATTAAAAGAAAGAGAGTCAGAAAAGGTACAAGTTGTGAGATGCCAAAACTCCCGTGTACACTTCTTCTATCTTGTGTGCATGAGTTCATCTTCTACCTTGGGTAAGATTACACTTGGCATCAGAGCTATGGTGAGTGAAGGTTCGCGCTCTCCGTCGCCGGGTCGCCGCCGTGTTTCGGCCTCGCCGGTGCGGCACGACCGGAGCCTGACGCGACATTGCTGCCGTGAGGTGGTGGTGCAGCAGAGGTCATCCACCAGGCCAGAAGCACCGTCGTCTACCCGCCGCTGACGGCGACGAACTACTTCGAGTGGTTGCTGATCATGAAGGTGAACATGGAGGCCCAACGTGTGTGGGACGCCATTGAGGGAGGCAGGAGCTTCAGCCAGGACATGGCGGCGCTTGTGGCAATTCGGCGAGCCGGGCCGCAGGAGATGCACTCCACGCTTTCCGTGAATTAGACGACAAAGGAGGCATGGGATGCCATCAAGATCATGCGGGTCGGCGATGCCCGCGTCCGTGAGGCCAAGGCGCAGACTCTCCTAAAGGAGTTTGATGCCGTCCGCATGAGGAGCGGCGAGACTCTCGATGAGATCGCCATACGCATGAACGGGATCACCAACAAGCTGCGCACGCTCGGCGAGAACCTCGACGAGGTGAAGGTCGTGAAGAAGCTTCTCCGCATCATGCCGTCCAAGTATACCCAGGTAGCTATTGCTATTAAGTAGCTTCTTGATCTTAAAACCATGTCCATGGAAGAGCTTGTGGGAAGGCTCAAAACAGCGGATGGCCGGAGTGACTTGGACGAGGGCGCTAACAACTACGACCAGGGTGGTGGGAGTCGCCTGCTCCTCACGGAGGAGGAGTGTCTTGCTCGCCACCGCAGCGGCGCCGGCAAGAAGAAGAGAAACTTCGACATTCGCAAGGTTCGTTGCTACACTTGTCAATAGTATGGGCATTACTCCAGGGACTGTACCGAGCCGAAGAAGGAGAGCCGGGTTGTACTGAAAGTCGCCATGGAGTTCCCAATAAACAACAACAAGGTTAAGGGGCTGATTTTTGGTGTTAACCATTCTTGTTTAGTAGTTTTTTTTGAAATTTTCAAGGGGGGGGGGGATTTCCCCACCTGAATTTTCATATATCTGGGCCGAACCGCCCGAGTACACAAGTCAGCATTACATTTTTACAAGCAGGGAAGGAGACAGAGGAGTGGGCGGGGTGGTGGTGGTGGTGGTGCAACATTAGGCGGTTAGGCACTGAATCCACACATCGGTAGCGTCCTTGAAGGCCGCAGGGAGGCGGACACGCCACAACACGACATCCTCTCTGCAAAGCTGCAGCAGCTGGGGAAGCGAGGGTGGCATGCTCTGGAGGACCACAGCGTTGCGGTGTTTCCAAAGTTGCCAGCAGCAAAGGAGCAAGAAAGCCGGTCCCATCCGAGGAGGGACCGAGCCCGGAGGTGACATAAGGTGGAGCATCTTGACGGTGGAGACTAACGGGGCCGCCCCGACCGAGGCCCAGAACTGCTGAGCAAAGGGGCAGGCGAAGATGAGGTGGTCGGCCGTCTCGAGCGGAGCCGAGCAGATAGGGCAGCCTGCCCCGGCCACCTCAACAATGTGCTTACGCAGAAGCACATCTCTCGTGTGTATCTGAGCCTGGACCAGGAGCTAGGCGAAGAAGCGGACCCTGTTGGGGGCGTAGCTCGTCCAGATGAAGTTGGCGAAGGGCGCTCCCACTCCACCAAAGTGGCATAGCTGGTATACCCCGGCTGAGGAGAGGGCGGCGCCTTTGGCACAGCCAGGACGGAGAGCCCGAGCGTCGGCCTCATCGGACAGAACCAGCGCCTGGATGATGGGGAGGAGGATGCCTCGCTCCCGCGCCCCAGTGTGGTTTAGTCGCGGTACAAGCCCCCCGTCAAGTCCATGTTGGACGACGTGGGCAACCGAGACGTCCGGCGAGGTGACGTGGGAGAAGAGAGAGATCATCTGGATGTAGAGAGCGCCGCCGGGGAGCCACGAGTCGAGCCAGAACACCGTCGTACGCCCGTCTCCGACGGAGACTTTGGTGAGCGCCCTGTACAGAGGCATAAGTTTGGCGAGGGACGACCAATGTGGTCCGGGGCGGGACATGGCCGACGCCGGGGTTAGGAGAGAGCGACCCAATTCGCCCCAAATCCAGCGAGCCCACGGGGAGTCCTGGCGAGAGTGAAGACGGTGGAGGAGCTTCAGCACGAGGCACTGGTTCTGGACCGGAAGGGCGCGCACCCCCAACCCTCCCTCCTCCTTAGTCCAGGTGACGTGGACCCAAGCGACAAGGCACTGCGCCCCCGACGCTTTATCCGCACCGGACCAGAGGAAAGACCTCCGCAAGGCGTCGATCGCCCGAAGGACAGACGGAGGCACCTCCATGGCGGCCATGGCGTATGTGGGAAGCGCGTCCGGCACGGCGTTAAGCAGGACAAGGGACCCCCGAATGACATGTGACGCCCGGATATTTAAGCTACAGTAACCCTCTACTAATGATGCCACGTCACCACGATTACTGTTGATAAACTCGCATTGATTCAAACCCCGTTCAATTCAAATTTAAATTCAAGTCAAACAAATAAAGTTTTCAAATGTCAAACCTAAAATGTTCAAAGTGTTGAAAATATTCCATAACTAATTATGGAGGTGAACCAACATTTTTATAAAGTGGTTTAATGCCCTTGAATAATTAAAACAGTAGCTAAGACATTAATTAAATGCCTTTTATAAATATTAAATTGTTAAACTATTTTATCTTGGACCGAAGATAATTGTGGCAGTGGCATAATTGCTAATGCTAATTTAGGGGCTAATTAACTATTTTATAAAACTAAAATATAAAATGAAACTGATAGAAAACAGAAAGGTTTTTAAAAGTAAGACCAAACAAACGGAGTTAAGTAAAAAAATAAAATAGAAACCCCCACTGCCCACCCGGGCCTTGGCCAACCGGCCGAACCCAGCCGCCTCCCTTATCCCCCCACCACCCGCAAACCCTAACCGATCCACCCCCACTCCCACTCCCGCACGATCCCCTCGACCCCCCTCGCTCCTCTCTTCCCCCCCGATCTGTTCTGGATCGGGCGAACCGCCCGGACCCCTTCGCCCCACCGTTGTGCCCCGTCGCCGTCGCTGTCTCACCTCGCCCCGACGACGCCACCGCCCGACGTCGCCATCGTCGCCTCACCGCCTCGACCACGCCTCCTCGCCGGACCGCCACACCGTCGTCCTTCCCTGCGTCGCGCCGTCCTCGTCCCCCTCCTCGACACCCGCTGCCGTTGCCCTACGAACCGCCGTGAGCCCCGGCCTCCGCCTCTCCTCTTCCCCCACTTGCACCAAGGCGACCCGCCATCACCACCGCGCCACTGGCCCGCTCTGGCATGCCCCGATGCGTGCACACCGCGCCCAAGCCGTGCCCCACACCGCGCCACCTGCATGCGCCCAAGGATGCCTCGCCCCTGGCCTCCCCTGCCTCCCGCTCACGCTGCACGCACGCCACGCTCCGCCCCTCCGCCGCGGCCACGGCCATCGCCGCCCTGCTCCCCTCGCCGCCCGCAACCGCGCAGGCCTCGCCGTGCCACCGCTGCCCGTTCCCTGCATCCGGTCCAAGCCCGTGGCCTCGCCCCGCTGCTCCTTCGCCGCCCGGCGCCCGCTGCCGGCGCTCGCTCCCGCATCGGCGCCCGTTCGGGCTGGGCGACAGCGCCCCTGCGCCCGCACGCCCGTAACCGCTAAGGCCCCTAGGGCCAATGACAGTGGGGCCCGCCCACAAAACGTTTTAAAAATAAAAATAATAAAAATAATAATAAAAATAATAATAAATAATAATAATAAATAAATAAATAATAATAATAATTAAAATAAATAAATAAATAATTAATTAACTAAATTAATTAAGTTAATTAAACCTGATTAATTAATCTAATTAATTAGTTAGTTATTTAAATAGTAATTAGTTTAACTAAAACCTAATTAACCTAAGCAGAGAATGACAGGTGGGTCCCACTGGAAGCACATGTCAGTTGGACTTAGTCAACCCCTGTTGACTGCTGACGTCAGCATGATGTCATGCTGATGTCATCGCAACACTATTTCGGTTAGTGTTATTTTAAATAATTAAATAGATTCCAGAAATTCAATTAATCTTTAGAAATTCATATCTTTTAAACCGTAGCTTAGATGAAAATACTTTCTACATGAAAGTTGCTCAGAATTTCGAGACGAATCCGGATACGCAGCCCGTTCGTCCGCCACACACCCCTAGCATATCGAACACGCAACTTCCCCCCTCCGATTCATCTGTCCGAAAACGCGAAACACCAGGAATACTTTCCCGGATGCTTCCCCCTTCGTCGGTATCACCTACTACCGCAATTAGGGCACACCTAGCAACGCTCATTGTCATGTCATGCATCGTTATGCATATGTTTGCATTGTATTCATTGTTTCTTCCCCCTCTTCTCTCCGGTAGACTACGAGGCCGACGCTGCTGCTGGTGCCCCGACCGACTACACTGTTGACGACCCCTACTTGCCAGAGCAACCAGGCAAGCCCCCCCCGTTGATCACCAGATATCGCCTACTCTTCTCTATACTGCTTGCATTAGAGTAGTGTAGCATGTTACTGTTTTCCGTTAATCCTATCCTGATGCATAGCCTGTCCTTGCTACTACTGTTGCTACCTTTACCTGCAATCCTACATGCTTAGTATAGGATGCTAGTATTCCATCAGTCGCCCTACATACTTGTCCGTCTGCCATGCTATACTATCGGGCCGTGATCACTCGGGAGGTGATCACGGATATATACTATATACTTATACATGATACATGTGGTTACTAAAGTTGGGTCTGCTCGAAGAGTACCCGCGAGTGATTCACGGCTTGGGGGCTGAAAGGACCTTTGTCCCAACGGCCCTTTGTGTGGATCTTTGTGGCGGAGCGACAGGGCAGGTTGGGACTACCTAGGTGAGAGGTGGGTCTGGCCCTGGTCGGCGTCTGCGGTTATTTCAAAATAACACGCTTAACGAGTTCTGGGTATTTGATCTGAGTCTGGCCATTTGGTCTATACGCACTAACCATCTACGTGGGAGTAGTTATGGGTATCCCGGCGTCGTGGTATCAACCGAAGCCTTCTTGACGTCAGCGACAGTGGCGCGCGCCATGTTGGACCGCGTTGACGTAACCGCCGTGATCGTGTGGGTTGCTAGGTCTGCTCGCGATCGCGTTCGCAACGTGTAGGTGTGCTATGGGCTATGGGCCCAGACCCCTGTGCGCTTAGGATTAGACCGGCGTGCTGACCGCTCTGTTGTGCTTAGGTGGGGCTGCGACGTGTTAATCTTCCGAGGCCGGGCATGACCCAGGAAAGTGTGTCCGGCCGAATGGGATCAAGCATGTTGGGTTATGTGGTGCACCCCTGCAGGGAAGTTAATCTATTCGAATAGCCGTGATCTTCGGTAACAGGACAACTTGGAGTTGTACCTTGACCTTATGACAATTAGAACTGGATACTTAATAAAACACACCCTTCTAAGTGCCAGATATAACCCGGTGGTCGCTCTCTAACAGGGCGACGAGGAGGGGATCGCCGAGTAGGATTATGCTATGCGCTGCTACTTGGAGGACTTCAATCTACTCTCTTCTATATGCTGCAAGATGGAGATGGCCAGAAGCGTAGTCTTCGACATGATTAGCTATCCCCCTCTTATTCTGGCATTCTGCAGTTCAGTCCACTGATTTGGCCCTTTACACATATATCCATGCATATGTAGTGTAGATCCTTGCTTGCGAGTACTTTGGATGAGTACTCACGGTTGCATTTCCCCCTCTTTCCCTCCTTTCCTTTCTTTCTGGTTGTCGCAACCAGATGCTGGAGCCCAGGAGCTAGACGCCACCGTCGACGACGACTCCTACTACTGTGGAGGTGCCTACTACTACGTTCAGGCCGCTGACGACGACCAGGAGTAGCTTAGGAGGATCCCAGGCAGGAGGCCTGCGCCTCTTTCGATTGTATCCCAGTTTGTGCTAGCCATCTTATGGCAACTTGTTTAACTTATGTCTGTACTCAGATATTGTTGCTTCCGCTGACTCGTCTATGATCGAGCACTTGTATTCGAGCCCTCGAGGCCCCTGGCTTGTATTATGATGCTTGTATGACTTATTTTATTTGTAGAGTTGTGTTGTCATATCTTCCCGTGAGTCCCTGATCTTGATCGTACACGTTTGCGTGTATGATTAGTGTACGATTGGATCGGGGGCGTCACAAGTTGGTATCAGAGCCGACTGCCTGTAGGAATCCCCCTTCCACACTCCTTGGCCGAAGTCGAGTCTAGACATTGCAGAACTCTTTACTAACATGGCTGTGTGCCTTACGGGCCCACGTCGCCAATTGGGTGGTACTAGGATCTTTTACTCCTCGACCTTTACTCTGGGACTCTGAACTCTCTCCTATTCGGGTTTAATGAATATACTAAAAACTAACTTTAGGTTCTCGAAAATACTTTCTCACGGAGAGCCCCTTCCGTCCAAATGATCGCCGGCTGCACAAGAAGATTTCGAAGATACTCTCCAATATTCTCTCCAGACCTTGTGTCCGTTGTTTTTGCAATTCCCTACCACCGAAATATCCCTATGGATAATTGCTTACACCTGTCGCTCTTACTGTTATTCCCAATCGATCTTGTTATTACAAGGTACCCCGAAATTCTCTCTATTGTTCCGAGAATATCTTGTGCCTACTGCCTTGCAGTTCTTTGCCATATGAATACCCCTATGGATAATTCCTCGCACTTATTGAGTATCCGCTCATCCCCAGTTGTCCGTATGTTTCACAAAGTCTTCGAAATACCATTCGATCTTCTGAAAATCCTCAACTGCTTATTGCTCTTGAAATCCTTTCTTGCTTGCATTTTGGTTAATCCCATAAGTATTGTAATCTTATTGTCATCCTTTGCCACTATCATTTTGAGTCCATTGATTCAATAAGTTGCGAATGCTCGCATTCCTTAGTCGAATCCTAGAATTCATCCTTCTGGATCAGACGTCATTTTAAACATGAACTGGTTCTCGACCAACCGAATTGCCGTCGGTTGTACCCCTAAGTCTACTCAACTTATCCATCCTTAATCAGAGCGTTTGCTTCTGATCCTTTGATTTGGAAATCATAACCCCTTTACATGTGAGCTATGAATTAGCAAGATGCTTCTATAATCCAATGTCTTTGCATTCTTTCTTCCTCTGAACGAGTACCGATACTCACGTCAGCTCCGTTATGGACCGCCAAACCCATTGCTGGGTTGTTATCTGATGGTATCATTCACATTCAAATCTTGTGAGTTCCATCCCTGATAAATAATGCCTTTGGTAAATTGTATCATCTCCCTTTTCAAGCGTGCTCTGCTTTTGAGCTATTGTTCATTACTCCTGAAGCTCGTGATATATGTTCCTAAGATGCCCCGATGGGTTGAACCTATGCCTTCCTTAATATGTGTGAACTCGAAAGTTTTCACGAGTCATACTCTTCTGGTATTTTGCCAGATAAAATTTCAACACTACAACTTCTTTGAAAGTGAGAAGTGAATGAAAGGTTATGCATTGGAGAAGTGGGAGTCGACCTTGAACTTTGTGTTCATGCCCATGGACACGATGTAGATCTTATCATTAAAGCTTCTCTTACATTAATTATTCCTTTGGTATAAGTTCATTTTATATTTGGGATCTGGCCTTTTGCAATCGTGGTTCCGACCATGCTCTCCTTTAAATACCATTTCTTGTGCAAGTTTAAGCACTTGTCTTCTACAGAGCAATACCACAGTCCAACCTCTACTTTGATCTGTCGTCGAGTATTACCCCCTGGTATCTCGAGATCATCACGAAACAACATAACTTCTTATGAGTTCTTCATCAAGTACTACATTCTCACCGATTCCAATCCCCCTCGGGTTCTGAGTTATTAAACACTCAAAGACACTGATAACTGAACCGAGTCCGCACTACGGTTCAATAACTCTAAGTAATCTTCGTTGCTTATGAGTTTATTAATCCTTCAAGTCATTCCTAGCCTGATCGGCTATATCATTATCGTATTAAATTTTAACTGTGCTACCTGGTCCTTATTCCCGGAGCACAACTTTCAGCGATGAGCTCGGCTTATGTCAACCTTACTCGTCATAGCATTTTGCCTTGAACAGCAAGCTTGATTTCGAGTATGTGTCTAATCCTTGGTTCCAATAACCATTCGCTTCATCATTCCTTTGACTTGAGGTTATCGTCGATCGATTACATCTTCATGAAATCTCTCGACAAATGTGTCGTGATCATCATCAGCATTCTGAGCTCTCCCAGGATATCAAATGAGTTCATGATGAGAAATACCATCCTTGCCCTTGATGATCTGTGTTATCATCGACCACTTTATTGCCTTCCCACCAACACAAGCTTGTTCGTGTTTGGTGTTACACCTTGAGTTCCTTGCTATCAAACAATTGTTCTTCCTTACCTTGGAACATTAACATCTCTTATGTCATCTATGTTGTGAGAATTTCACCACCTCTTAAGAATTCTTGGTATGATGATACTTCTCACCATCACCATTCTTTCTTGGGTCCTCGTGTTGATTCCAACCGGGGTACCAACAAGTGAGCGGTGCTGTTTGGATTCTGCCCTTCTAGCAACCCTATTGCTTTGAAGTTAATAGCCGATCATTCATTCTTAGACTATTGATTATTGAATCACCATTCTGACATTGGTCGTGCAACCCAACCCATATTTCGGGCGCACCTTTCAACCAATGTTTAATTGTGTATGTTTTCCTCGAGCATATTTCATTATATCATTTGATCTGACAAATGTTATCTCCTTATTCACATAACTAGGGAGATCCATCTTTTTGGATATCTCGTTGAATTATCGTTGAGTCCATCAGCCACCTCCTCATCCTCTCCTTGGCTTAAAGATGAACCTTTGTTCGGAACTTGCTTCTATAGTTAAATTCCCGAGAATCTTACAATGTCATCTCGACAATTTGTGTTGCACCTTTCTTCTCAGGCATCCTGAGTCTGAGTTATCCTGACACCAATCAGATCTGAATCTTGGTCAGATATGATGGTTGGAACATATTTCCAAGAGTTATAACATTTGTCTTTATATGACCCGGTAAGGTGATGTCATGCCTAGCACACCTGGCCCTTTTTCAGCAGGGTTATCCATTCTTCCATAAGGAAAATGTATGACTTAATCTACACGTTATTCCTGATGGATCCTTTGTGTTTCCAAAGTCTGATATTCACCTGTTAACCATGTCAAGGCTATCTCGAAGCATGTCTATGGTACTCCGATTTTCATTAAGAACATTTGAAGCACCACGCTAAATGTTTCTGGTTGAGATTACCCAAACATCGTTGAATGGGTAATGTCATGAAATTTCTCTCCTCTTATCTAAAGAGTTTTCTACATTATATCCTGTCATGGATATCATGCTCTGCTTGTCCTTGGAAAGGATATACCCATGAATATGTGTTTAAACACATTTTCCTTTCCATTATAGTGTTTAATATGTTAATCACATTTTCCTTTCCATTCTTTTGTTTAACCTTCTTGAGGTTTATATGATCTAAGCAGTAATAAGTCACTGCTTTTGTAAGCACCTCGGTGTACAACTCTGTCAGTAAGAACCTGTTACTATTGTTGATGACATTCCGGTGTCCGCCGATGGACGAGAACCTTGCCTAATGGTCCGCCTCGTTCAACGAGCAGGAAAATAGTTCTCTTCGTCCCTCGCCCTTGGTACCGATGTTGTTGCCGACATAACTGGTAGGCTATCCTCTGACATGCCTTGCTTACATGATCGTGCAAGACGTCATCGCCCTCCCTACTTTTATCCCACATGGTGGGCCCATAACCCACAGGTCCCAGGATCGAAACCTAACTCTCATGTACATCCCTGATCTCCGAAACTGTTCCTCGCACTTGGCTTTGTATGCAAATCACGAGCCACCTTCCTAGTGATCTATTCTGGTATGAGACGCAATACTTATTCCCATTGCTCCGAATACCTTTCACCCTCTGTTTCAGGCAACGAACGATTGCCTACCTGGTTGAAGCTTCTTATTGCACCTCCTTACCTTGCTATCCATGACTTTCTTGAATTTCAACTCGAGAGATCCCTCTATGCCATGTTCACTAAGATAGACCCCATGTACCTATCTTGTGTTGAGCTCCGTCCTTCCCGAGTCTTTCCCCCGTACTCCACCCCTTAAATCTCGGGACGAGATTTCTTGTAGTGGAGAAGAATTGTGACGCCCGGATATTTAAGCTACAGTAACCCTCTACTAATGATGCCACGTCACCACGATTACTGTTGATAAACTCGCATTGATACAAACCCCGTTCAATTCAAATTTAAATTCAAGTCAAACAAATAAAGTTTTCAAATGTCAAACCTAAAATGTTCAAAGTGTTGAGAATATTCCATAACTAATTATGGAGGTGAAACAACATTTTTATAAAGTGGTTTAATGCCCTTGAATAATTAAAACAGTAGCTCAGACATTAATTAAATGCCTTTTATAAATATTAAATTGTTAAACTATTTTATCTTGGACCTAAGATAATTGTGGCAGTGGCATAATTGCTAATGCTAATTTAGGGGCTAATTAACTATTTTATAAAACTAAAATATAAAATGAAACTGATATAAAACAGAAAGGTTTTTAAAAGTAAGACAAAACAAATGGAGTTAAGTAAAAAAAAAAAAGAAACCCCCACTGCCCACCCGGGCCTTGGCCAACCGACCCAACCCAGCTGGCCGGCCCAGCCGCCTCCCTTATTCCCCCACCACCAGCAAACCCTAACCGATCCACCCCACTCCCACTCCCGCACGATCCCCTCGATCCCCCTCGCTCCTCTCTTCCCCCCGATCTGTTCTGGATCGGGCGAACCGCCCTGACCCCTTCGCCCCACCGTTGTGCCCCGTCGCCGTCGCTGCCTCACCTCGCCCCGACGACGCCACCGCCCGATGTCGCCGTCGTCGCCTCACCGCCTCGACCACGCCTCCTCGCCGGACCGCCACACCGTCGTCCTTCCCTGCGTCGCGCCGTCCTCGTCCCCCTCCTCGACACCCGCTGCCGTTGCACTACGAACCGCCGTGAGCCCCGGCCTCCACCTCTCCTCTTCCCCGACTTGCTCCAAGGCGACCCGCCATCGCCACCGCGCCACTGGCCCGCTCTGGCACGCCCCGATGCGTGCACACCGCGCCCAAGCCGTGCTCCACACCGCGCCACCTGCACGCGCCCAAGGATGCCTCGCCCCTGGCCTCCCCTGCCTCTCGCTCCCGCTGCACGCACGCCGCGCTCCGCCCCTCCGCCGCGGCCACGGCCATCGCCGCCCTGCTCCCCTCGCCGCCCGCAACCGCGCAGGCCTCGCCGTGCCACCGCTGCCCGTTCCCTGCATCCGGTCCAAGCCCGTGGCCTCGCCCCGCTGCTCCTTCGCCGCCCGGCGCCTGCTGCCGGCGCTCGCTCCCGCATCGGCGCCCGTTCGGGCTGGGCGACAGCGCCCCTGCGCCCGCACGCCCGTAACCGCTAAGGCCCCTATGGCCAATGACAGTGGGGCCCGCCCACAAAACGTTTTAAAACTAATAATAATAATAATAATAATAAAAAATAATAAATAATAATAATAATAATTAAAATAAATAAATAATTAATTAATTAACTAAATTAATTAAGTTAATTAAACCTGATTAATTAATCTAATTAATTAGTTAGTTATTTAAATAGTAATTAGTTTAACTAAATCCTAATTAACCTAAGCAGAGAATGACAGGTGGGTCCCACTGGACCCACATGTCAGTTTGACTTAGTCAACCCCTGTTGACTGCTGACGTCGGCATGATGACATGCCGATGTCATCGCAACACTATTTCGGTCAGTGTTTATTTTAAATAATTAAATAGATTCCAGAAATTCAATTAATCTTTAGAAATTCATATCTTTTAAACCGTAGCTCAGATGAAAATACTTTCTACATGAAAGTTGCTCAGAATTTCGAGACGAATCCGGATACGCAGCCCGTTCGTCCGCCACACACCCCTAGCATATCGAACACGCAACTTCCCCCTCCGATTCATCTGTCCGAAAACGCGAAACACCGGGAATACTTTCCCGGATGCTTCCCCCTTCGTCGGTATCACCTACTACCGCAATTAGGGCACACCTAGCAACACTCATTGTCATGTCATGCATCGTTATGCATATGTTTGCATTTTATTCATTGTTTCTTCCCCCTCTTCTCTCCGGTAGACTACGAGGCCGATGCTGCTGCTGGTGCCCCGACCGACTACACTGTTGACGACCCCTACTTGCCAGAGCAACCAGGCAAGCCCCCCTGATCACCAGATACTCCTACTCTTCTCTATACTGCTTGCATTAGAGTAGTGTAGCATGTTACTGTTTTCCGTTAATCCTATCCTGATGCATAGCCTGTCCTTGCTACTACTGTTGTTACCTTTACCTGCAATCCTACATGCTTAGTATAGGATGCTAGTATTCCATCAGTGGCCCTACATTCTTGTCCGTCTGCCATGCGAGTGATTCACGGATTGGGGGCTGAAAGGACCTTTGTCCCAACGGCCCTCTGTGTGGATCTTTGTGGCGGAGCGACAGGGCAGGTTGGGACTACCTAGGGGAGAAGTGGGCCTGGTGCTGGTCGGCGTCCGCGGTTATTTCAAAATAACACGCTTAACGAGATCTGGGTATTTGATCTGAGTCTGGCCATTTGGTCTATACGCACTAACCATCTACGTGGGAGTAGTTATGGGTATCCCGGTGTCGTGGTATTAGCCGAAGCCTTCTTGACGTCAGCGACTGAGTGGCGCGCGCCGTGTTGGACCGCGTTGACGTAACCGCCGTGATCGTGTGGGTTGCTAGGTTTGCTCGCGGCCGCGTTCGCAACGTGCAGGTGTGCTATGGGCGATGGGCCCAGACCCCTGTGCGCTTAGGATTAGACCGGCGTGCTGACCGCTCTGTTGTGCTTAGGTGGGGCTGCGACGTGTTGATCTTCCGAGGCCGGGCATGACCCAGGAAAGTGTGTCCGGCCGAATGGGATCAAGCGTGTTGGGTTATGTGGTGCACCCCTGCAGGGAAGTTAATCTATTCGAATAGCCGTGATCTTCGGTAACAGGACGACTTGGAGTTGTACCTTGACCTTATGACAACTAGAACTGGATACTTAATAAAACACACCCTTCTAAGTGCCAGATATAACCCGGTGGTCGCTCTCTAACAGGGCGACGAGGAGGGGATCGCCGGGTAGGATTATGCTATGCGCTGCTACTTGGAGGACTTCAATCTACTTTCTTCTATATGCTGCAAGATGGAGATGGCCAGAAGTGTAGTCTTCGACAAGATTAGCTATCCCCCTCTTATTCTGGCATTCTGCAGTTCAGTCCACTGATTTGGCCCTTTACACATATATCCATGCATCTGTAGTGTAGATCCTTGCTTGCGAGTACTTTGGATGAGTACTCACGGTTGCATTTCCCCCTTCCCTTTCTTTCTGGTTGTCGCAACCAGATGCTGGTGCCCAGGAGCCAGACGCCACCATCGACGACGACTCCTACTACTGTGGAGGTGCCTACTACTACGTTCAGGCCGTTGACGACGACCAGGAGTAGCTTAGGAGGATCCCAGGCAGGAGGCCTGCGCCTCTTTCGATTGTATCCCAGTTTGTGCTAGCCATCTTATGGAAACTTGTTTAACTTATGTTTGTACTCAGATATTGTTGCTTCTGCTGACTCGTCTATGATCGAGCACTTGTATTCGAGCCCTCGAGGCCCCTGGCTTGTATTATGATGCTTGTATGACTTATTTTATTTGTAGAGTTGTGTTGTCATATCTTCCCGTGAGTCCCTGATCTTGATCGTACACGTTTGCATGTATGATTAGTGTACGATTGAATCGGGGGCGTCACATGACAGGAGCTGAGCATGCCACCCGGATAGGTAGAGCTCAGCCTTGGCGATGAGCGGGAGGAAGTCGTCCATGGTGAGCTCTCTGTGGGAAGGACCCCACAGCACACCCCATGACCTGTACGAGCTCCAGAAGCTCGCCGTCGGGGACGTGGACGGGCACGACGGTGCTCTTGGAGAAGTTGATGACCAGTTCCGTAGCGGCCGCAAAGTCATCGAGGACGCCTTTTAGACATTGCACCGCCCCTAGCTCAGCCCGCATGATAATAATCGTGTCATCAGCGTACTGAAGGACGAGAGGCGACGCATCGTCAACCAGAGGATGATGCATCCCGCCGTCGGTCTTGATCATGAGTTGGAGCACATCAGCAACCAGCAGGAAAAGGTACGGAGATAGGGGGTCCCCCTGCCGTAGCCCTTTTTTGCATCTGATCCACCTCCCCGGCACACCATTGAGCATCACCGCAGACATGGACGACTGGAGGATCGAGTCCATCCAATCACACTAGAGGGGGGGGGGGGGGAAGCCGCGCACCTCCATAATCCGGCGGAGGCTTCGCCAGTTGATGGAGTCGAAGGCCTTGGCGAAATCCAGCTTCAGAACGAGGGCAGGAGCTCGGCGAGCTTGGCAACACTGCATAATCTCCGTAGCGAACACAAAGTTCTCGGAGATACTCTGCCCACGGATGAGCCCAGACTGGTCAATATCAACCCCGTCCGCGATTTGTTGTTGTAGCCGGGTGGTGAGGACCTTGCACTGGATCTTGACATCACCGTTTTGGAGAGAGATGGGACGGAACCCGCCAGGCGCAAGCACCCCCTCGCCCTTCGGAAGAAGCACAATATGAGCTCGGTTGATACAGCAGAGGTCAACAGAGCAGTCGTGGAACCCGCGCATCAGCCGCAGAACGTCGCCGGAGACGAGGGACCAAGCAGCCTGGTAGAAGGCCGGCCCCAGGCCGTCGGTGAAGGAAATATGCCCTAGAGGCAATAATAAAGTTATTATTTATTTCCTTATATCATGATAAATGTTTATTATTTATGCTAGAATTGTATTAACCGGAAACATAATACTTGTGTGAATACATAGACAAACAGAGTGTCACTAGTATGCCTCTTCTTGACTAGCTCGTTGATCAAAGTTGGTTATGTTTCCAAGCCATTGACATGAGTTGTCATTTGATTAACGAGATCACATTATTAGGAGAATGATGTGATTGACTTGACCCATTCCGTTAGCTTAGCACACGATCGTTTAGTATTCTTCTATTGCTTTCTTCATGACTTATAACTGTTCCTATGACTATGAGATTATGCAACTCCCGTTTACCGGAGGAACACTTTGTGTGCTACCAAACGTCACAACGTAACTGGGTGATTATAAAGGTACTCTACAGGTGTCTCCAAAGGTACTTGTTGGGTTGGCGTATTTCGAGATTAGGATTTGTCACTCCGATTGTCGGAGAGGTATCTCTGGGCCCACTCAGTAATGCACATCACTATAAGCCTTGCAAGCATTGTAACTAATGAGTTAGTTGCAGGGTGATGTATTACGGAACGAGTAAAGAGACTTGCCAGTAACGAGATTGAACTAGGTATTGAGATACCGACGATCGAATCTTGGGCAAGTAACATACCGATGACAAAGGGAACAAACGTATGTTGTTGTGCGGTTTGACCGATAAAGATCTTCGTAGAATATGTAGGAGCCAATATGAGCATCCAGGTTTCACTATTTGTTATTGACCGGAGACGTGTCTCGGTCATGTCTACATAGTTCTCGAACCCGTAGGGTCCGCACGCTTAAAGTTTGATGACGGTTATATTATGAGTTTATGTGTTTTGATGTATCGGATGTTATCACGGACATGACGAGGAGTCTCGAAATGGTCGAGACATAAATATCAATATATTGGACGACTATGTTCGGACACCGGAAGGGTTCCGGAAGGTTTCAGACATTTACCAAAGAACCGGGGGTTTACCTGAATACCCCGGGGGGTTTATTGGGCCATGATGGGCCTTAGTGGAGAAGAGGAAGGGAGGCAAGGCAGTCCGCGCGCCCCCTCTTTCCTTCTCTCCCTCTCTCCCTTCCTTGCCCTCTCCTTGTTGGAATAGGAAAAAGGGGAGTCCTACTCCCGGTGGGAGTAGGACTCCTCCATGGAGCGCCTCCTCCTGGACGGCCGGCCTCCTCCCCCTGGTCCTATATATACGGGGGCAGAGGGGCACCTCTAGACACAACAATTGATCTCTTGGATCTCTTAGCCATGTGCGGTGCCCCCTCCACCATAATCCACCTCATTAATATCGTAGCGGTGCTTAGGCAAAGCCCTGCATCGGTAGAACATCATTATCGTCACCATGCCGTCGTGCTGACGAAACTCTCCCTCAACACTCGGCTGGATCAGAGGGACGTCATCGAGTTGAACGTGTGCAGAACTCGGAGGTGCCGTGCGTTCGGTGCTTGATCGGTCGGATCGTGAAGACGTACGACTACATCAACCGCGTTGTGCTAACGCTTCCGCTTTCGGTCTACGAGGGTACATGCATACACTCTCCCCTCTCATTGCTATGCATCACCATGATCCTGCGTGGCCGTAGGATTTTTTTTTTAAATTACTACGTTCCCACACAGTGGCATCCGAGCCAGGTTTTATGCGTTGATGTTATATGCACGAGTAGAACACAAGTGAGTTGTGGGCGATACAAGTCATACTGCTTACCAGCATGTCATACTTTGGTTCAGCGGTACTGTTGGATGAAGCGGCCCGGACCGACATTACGCGTACGCTTACGCGAGACTGGTTCTACCGACGTGCTTTGCACACAGGTGGCTGGCGGGTGTCAGTTTCTCCAACTTTAGTTGAACCGAGTGTGGCTACGCTCGGTCCTTGAGAAGGTTAAAACAACACTAACTTGACGAACTATCGTTGTGGTTTTGTTGCGTAGGTAGGAACGGTTCTTGCTCAGCCCGTAGCAGCCACGTAAAACTTGCAACAACAAAGTAGAGGACGTCTAACTTGTTTTTGCAGGGCATGTTGTTATCTGATATGGTCAAGGCATGATGCTGTATTTTATTGTATGAGATGATCATATTTTGTAACCAAGTTATCGGCAACTGGCAGGAGACATATGGTTGTCGCTTTATTGTATGCAATGCAATCGCCCTGTAATGCTTTACTTTATCACTAAGCGGTAGAGATAGTCGTAGAAGCATAAGTTGGCGAGACAACAACGATGCTACGATGGAGATCAAGGTGTCGCGCCGGTGACAATGGTGATCATGACGGTGCTTCAGAGATGGAGATCACAAGCACAAGATGATGATGGCCATATCATATCACTTATATTGATTGCATGTGATGTTTATCTTTTATGCATCTTATCTTGCTTTGATTGACGGTAGCATTATAAGATGATCTCTCACTGAATTATCAAGGTATAAGTGTTCTCCCTGAGTATGCACGTTGCGAAAGTTCTTCGTGCCGAGACACCACGTGATGATCGGGTGTGATAGGCTCTACGTTCAAATACAACGGGTGCAAAACAGTTGCACACGCGGAATACTCAGGTTAAACTTGACGAGCCTAGCATATGCAGATATGGCCTTGGAACACCGAGACCGAAAGGTCGAGCGTGAATCATATAGTAGATATGATCAACATAGTGATGTTCACCATTGAAACTACTCCATCTCATGTCATGATCGGACATGGTTTAGTTGATTTGGATCACGTGATAACTCAGAGGATTAGAGGGATGTCTATCTAAGTGGGAGTTCTTAAGTAATATGATTAAATTGAACTTAAATTTATGATGAACTTAGTACCTGATAGTATCTTGCTTGTCTATGTTGTTGTAGATAGATGGCCCATGCTGTTGTTCCGTTGAATTTTAATGTGTTCCTTGAGAAAGCAAAGTTGAAAGATGATGGTAGCAATTACACGGACTGTGTCCGTAACTTCAGGATTATCCTCATTGCTGCACAGAAGAATTACGTCCTGGAAGCACCGCTGGGTGCCAGGCCTGCTGCAGGAGCAACACCAGATGTTATGAACGTCTGGCAGAGCAAAGATGATGACTACTCGATAGTTCAGTGTGCCATGCTTTACGGCTTAGAACCGGGTCTTCAACGACGTTTTGAACGTCATGGAGCATATGAGATGTTCCCGGAGTTGAAGTTAATATTTCAAGCAAATGCCCGGATTGAGAGATATGAAGTCTCCAATAAGTTCTATAGCTGCAAGATGGGGGAGAATAGTTCTGTCAGTGAGCATATACTCAAAATGTCTGGGTATAATAATCACTTGATTCAATTGGGAGTTAATCTTCCGGATGATAACGTCATTGACAGAATTCTCCAATCACTGCCACCAAGCTAGAAGAGCTTCGTGATGAACTATAATATGCAAGGGATGGAAACGACTATTCCCGAGCTCTTCGCAATGCTAAAAGCTGCGAAGGTAGAAATCAAAAAGGAGCATCAAGTGTTGATGGTTAACAAAACCACCGGTTTCAAGAAAATGGGCAAAGGGAAGAAGAAGGGGAACTTCAAGAAGAACGGCAAACAAGTTGCTGCTCAGGAGAAGAAACCCAAGTCTGGACCTAAGCCTGAGGCTGAGTGCTTCTACTGCAAGCAGACTAGTCACTAGAAGCGGAACTGCCCCAAGTATTTGGCGGATAAGAAGGATGGCAAGGTGAACAAAGGTATATGTGATATACATGTTATTGATGTGTACCTTACTAATGCTCGCAGTAGCACCTGAGTATTTGATACTGGTTCTGTTGGTAATATTTGCAACTCGAAACAGGGACTACGGATTAAGCGAAGATTGGCTAAGGACGAGGTGACGATGCGCGTGGGAAATGGTTCCAAAGTCGATGTGATCGCGGTCGGCACGCTACCTCTATATCTACCTTCGGGATTAGTTTTAGACCTAAATAATTGTTATATGGTGCCAGCGTTGAGCATGAACATTATATCTGGATCTTGTTTGATGCGAGACGGTTATTCATTTAAATCAGAGAATGATGGTTGTTGTATTTATATGAGTAATATCTTTTATGGTCATGGACCCTTGAAGAGTGGTCTATTTTTGTTGAATCTCGATAGTAGTGATACACATATTCATAATATTGAAACCAAAAGATGCAGAGTTGATAATGATAGTGCAACTTATTTGTGGCACTGCCGTTTGGGTCATATCGGTGTAAAGCGCATGAAGTAACTCCATACTGATGGACTTTTGGAAGCACTTGATTATGAATCACTTGGTACTTGCGAACCGTGCCTCATGGGCAAGATGACTAGAACGCCGTTCTCCGGAACTATGGAGCGAGCAACTGATTTGTTGGAGATCATACATACTGATGTATGCGGTCCAATGAATGTTGAGGCACGCTGCGGGTATCGTTATTTTCTCATCTTCACAGATGATTTGAGCAGATATGGGTATATCTACTTGATGAAGGATAAGTCTGAAACATTTGAAAAGTTCAAAGAATTTCAGAGTGAAGTGGAAAATCATCGTAACAAGAAAATAAAGTTTCTACGATCTGATCGTGGAGGAGAATATTTGGGTTATGAGTTTGGTCTTCATTTGAAACAATGCGGAATAGTTTCGCAACTCACGCCACCCGGAACACCACAGCGTAATGGTGTGTCCGAACATCGTAATCATACTTTACTAGATATGGTGCGATCTATGATGTCTCTTACTAATTTACCGCTATCGTTTTGGGGTTATGCTTTAGAGATGGCCGCATTCACGTTAAATAGGGCACCATCAAAATCTGTTGAGACGACGCCTTATGAACTGTGGTTTGGCAAGAAACCAAAGTTGTCATTTCTTAAAGTTTGGGGCTGCGATGCTTATGTGAAAAAGCTTCAACCTGATAAGCTCGAACCCAAATCGGAGAAATGTGTCTTCATAGGATACGCAAAAGAGACTGTTGGGTACACCTTCTATCACAGATCCGAAGGCAAGATTTTTGTTGCTAAGTTTGGATCCTTTCTAGAGAAGGAGTTTCTCTCGAAAGAAGTGAGTGGGAGGAAAGTAGAACTTGATGAGGTAACTGTACCTGCTCCCTTATTGGAAAGTACTTCATCACAGAAATCTGTTCCTGTGACTCCTACACCAATTAGTGAGGAAGTTAATGATGATGATCATGAAACTTCAGATCAAGTTGTTACTGAACCTCGTAGGTCAACCAAAGTAAGATCCGCACCAGAGTGGTACGGTAATCCTGTTCTCGAGGTTATGTTTCTAGACCATGACGAACCTATGAACTATGAAGAAGCGATGGTGAGCCCAGATTCCGCAAAATGGCTTGAGGCCATGCAATCTGAGATGGGATCCATGTATGAGAACAAAGTGTGGACTTTGGTTGACTTACCCGATGATCGGCAAGCAATTGAGAATAAATGGATCTTCAAGAAGAAGACTGACGCTGACGGTAATGTTACTGTCTATAAAGCTTTACTTGTTGCAAAAGGTTTTCGACAAGTTCAAGGGATTGACTACGATGAGACTTTCTCACCCGTAGCGATGCTTAAGTCTGCCCGAATCATGTTGGCAATTGCCGCATTTTATGATTATGAAATTTGGCAAATGGATGTCAAAACTGCATTCCTGAATGGATTTCTGGAAGAAGAGTTGTATATGATGCAACCGGAAGGTTTTATCGATCCAAAGGGAGCTAACAAAGTGTGCAAGCTCCAGCGATCCATTTATCGACTGGTGCAAGCCTCTCGGAGTTGGAATAAACGTTTTGATAGTGTGATCAAAGCATATGGTTTTATACAGACTTTTGGAGAAGCCTGTATTTACAAGAAAGTTAGTGGAAGCTCTGTAGCATTTCTGATATTATATGTGGATGACATATTTTTGATCGGAAATGATATAGAATTTCTGGATAGCATAAAGGGATATTTGAACAAGAGTTTTTCAATGAAAGACCTCGGTCAACATGCTTATATATTGGGCATCAAGATCTATAGAGATAGATAAGGCCCTTAATTGGACTTTCACAAAGCACATACCTTGACAAAGTTTTGAAGAAGTTCAAAATGGATCAAGCAAAGAAAGGGTTCTTGCCTGTGTTACAAGGTGTGAAGTTGAGTAAGACTCAATGCCCGACCACTGCAGAAGATAGAGAGAAGATGAAAGATGTTCCCTATGCTTCAGCCATAGGCTCTATCATGTATGCAATGCTGTGTACCAAACCTGATGTGTGCCTTGCTATTAGTTTAGCAGGGAGTTACCAAAGTAATCCAGGAGTGGATCACTGGACAGCGGTCAAGAACATCCTGAAATACCTGAAAAGGACTAAAGATATGTTTCTCGTTTATGGAGGTGACAAAGAGCTCGTCGTAAACGGTTACGTCGATGCAAGCTTTGACACTGATCCGGACGATTCTAAATCGCAAACCGGATACGTGTTTATATTGAACAGTGGAGCTGTCAGTTGGACAAGTTCTAAACAAAGCGTCGTGGCGGGATCTACGTGTGAAGCGGAGTACATAGCTGCTTCGGAAGCAGCAAATGAAGGAGTCTGGATGAAGGAGTTCATATCCGATCTAGGTGTCATACCTAGTGCATCGGGTCGAATGAAAATCTTTTGTGACAATACTGGTGCAATTGCCTTGGCAAAGGAATCCAGATTTCACAAGAGAACCAAGCACATCAAGAGACGCTTCAACTCCATTAGGGATCAAGTCCATGTGGGAGACATAGAAATTTGCAAGATACATACGGATCTGAATGTTGCAGACCCGTTGACTAAGCCTCTTCCACGAGCAAAACATTATCAGCACCAAGGCTCCATGGGTGTTAGAATCATTACTGTGTAATCTAGATTATTGACTCTAGTGCAAGTGGGAGACTGAAGGAAATATGCACTAGAGGCAATAATAAAGTTATTATTTATTTCCTTATATCATGATAAATGTTTATTATTCATGCTATAATTGTATTAACCGGAAACATAATACTTGTGTGAATACATAGACAAACAGAGTGTCACTTTTATGCCTCTACTTGACTAGCTCGTTGATCAAAGATGGTTATGTTTCCTAGCCATTGACATGAGTTGTCATTTGATTAACGAGATCACATCATTAGGAGAATGATGCGATTGACTTGACCCATTCCGTTAGCTTAGCACACGATCGTTTAGTATTCTGCTATTGCTTTCTTCATGACTTATAACTGTTCCTATGACTATGAGATTATGCAACTCCCGTTTACCGGAGGAACACTTTGTGTGCTACCAAACGTCACAACGTAACTGGGTGATTATAAAGGTACTCTACAGGTGTCTCCAAAGGTACTTGTTGGGTTGGCGTATTTCGAGATTAGGATTTGTCACTCCGATTGTCGGAGAGGTATCTCTGGGCCCACTCAGTAATGCACATCACTATAAGCCTTGCAAGCATTGTAACTAATGAGTTAGTTGCGGGATGATGTATTATGGAACGAGTAAAGAGACTTGCCGGTAACGAGATTGAACTACGTATTGAGATACCAACGATCGAATCTCGGGCAAGTAACATACCGATGACAAAGGGAACAAACGTATGTTGTTATGCGGTTTGACCGATAAGGATCTTCGTAGAATATGTAGGTGCCAATATGAGCATCCAGGTTCCGCTATTGGTTATTGACCGGAGACGTGTCTCGGTCATGTCTACATAGTTCTCGAACCCGTAGGGTCCGCACGCTTAACGTTCTGTGACGATCGGTATTATGAGTTTATGTGTTTTGATGTACCGAAGGTTGCTCGGAGTCCCGGATGTGATCACGGACATGACAAGGAGTCTCGAAATGGTTGAGACATAAAGATCGATATATTGGATGGCTATGTTTGGACATCGGAATGGTTCTGTGTGAGTTCGGGCATTTACCGGAGTACCGGGAGGTTATCGGAACCCCCGGGGAGTGTATGGGCCTTATTGGGCCTTAGTGGGAGAGAGGAGGAGCGGCCTAGGAGGGGGCGCACCCCCCAAGCCCAATCCGAATTGGGAGGGGGGCCGACCCCCCTTTCCTTCCCTCTCTGCTCCTTCCTTCCTCTCCTACTCCTACTTGGAAGGGGGGAATCCTACTCCCGGTGGGAGTAGGACTCCCCTAGGGCCCGCCATAGAGAGGGCCGGCCCTCCCCCTCCTCCACTCCTTTATATATGGGGGAAGGGGGCACCCCATAGACACACAAGTTGATCATTGTCTTAGCCGTGTGCGGTGCCCCCCTCGACCATAATCCACCTCGGTCATATCGTCGTAGTGCTTAGGCGAGGCCCTGCGCCGGTAGCTTCATCATTACCGTCATCACGCCGTCGTGCTGACGAAGCTCTCCCTCGACACTCAGCTGGATCGAGAGTTCATGGGACGTCACCGAGCTGAACGTGTGCAGATCGTGGAGGTGCCATACTTTCGGTACTAGGATCGGTCGGATCGTGAAGATGTACAACTACATCAACCGTGTTGTCATAACGATGTCACTTACGGTCTACGATGGTACGTGGACTACACTCTCCCCTCTCGTTGCTATGCATCACCATGATAGATCTTGCGTGTGCGTAGGAAAATTTTGAAATTACTGCGTTCCCCAACAGGAGGCGGGAGCTTCAGCCAGGACAGGGCGGCGCTTGCGGCAATTCTGCGAGCCGTGCCGCAGGAGATGCACTCCACGCTTGCCGTGAATTCAACGACAAAGGAGGAACATGTTCCCATCAAGAATATGCGGGTGGGCAATGCCCCCGTCCATGAGGCCAAGGTGCAGACTCTCCTAAAGGAGTTTGATGCCGTCCGCATGAGGAGCGGCGAGACCCTCGATGAGCTTGCCATATGCATGAACGGGATCGCGAACAAGTTTCGCACGCTCGGCGAGAACTTGAACGAGGTGAAGGTCGTGAAGAAGCTTCTCCACATCGCGCCGTCCAAGTATACCCAGGTAACTATTTTCATAGAGCAGCTTGTTGATCTTAAAACCATGTCCATGGAGGAGCTTGTGGGCAGGCTGAAAACGGAGGAGGACCGGAGCGACTTGGACGAGGGCGCCAACAACTACGACCAAGGTGGTGGGAGTCGCCTACTCCTCACGTAGCAGGAGTGGCTTGCTCGACACCGCAGCGGCGCTTGCAAGAAGAAGAGAAACTTCGACATTCGCAAGGTTCGTTGCTATACTTGCCAAGAGTACGGGCATTACTCCAGGGATTGTACCGAGCCGAAGAAGGAGCGGGCACTTCTCGCCGATGCGACTGCCGATGACAAGCCGGGGCTGTTCTGAAGGTCGCCATGGAGTTCCCAATAAAGCACAACAATGTGAAGGGGGTGATTGTTGGTGTTAACCATTGTTTTTTAGTAGTTCATCTAGTTTATTTCTATTTGGGTTTGTTCAGTCTAAGTCTAGTACAGCAATGCATGGCATCATGGTTAAGTGGACTGATGGATCGGCAATGGTGCGAGCTGATCATCGGTCAAGTGAAGCCAGGAGTTGTGAGTACATGCATAAGTTTTAGATAGATTAGATCGATACATGCATGCAGGCGATAGCGAGAGGGATCTGTACGTTATTGTGCCAAGATACTAGCTCAAAGTGAGGTGAGTTAATTGAGGCCAAGACGTTGAGTTGGTCCATCGGAGTGGCTGGATGTGCATGTACTTGTTTAGTGGAGTACATGTGTGCGTCGATCGTGATTTTAGGATCAGGCCGGTGTGTATGACTTGGCCCGTGGGTTTGTTTCCCTTTTAAATACCCTTGTAATCACTTTGGTTAATTAAGAGAAAGAGACTCAGAAAAGGCACAAGTTGTGAGATGCAAAAACTCCCGTGTAATCTTCTTCTATCTTGTGTGCGTGAGTTCATCTTCTACCTTGGGCAGAGATTGCACTTGGCATCAGAGACATGGTGAGCGAAGGTTCGCGCACTCCGTCGCCGGGTCGCCGCCGTGTCACGGCCTCGCCGGTGCGCTACGGCCGGTGCCCGACACGGCGTGGCTGCCGCGAGGTGGTGGTGCAACAGGTGTTCGTCCATGAGGCCAACATCACCGTTGTCTACCCGCCACTGACGGAGACGAACTACTTCGAGTGGTCGCTGATCATGAAGGTGAACATGGAGGCCCAACGCGTGTGGGACGCCATCGAGGGAGGCGGGAGCTTCAGCCAGGATAGGACGGTGCTTGCGGCAATTCCGCAAGCTGTGCCGCAGGAGATGCACTCCACGCTTGCCATGAAGGCGATGGGAAAGGAGGCATGGGATGCCATCAAGATCATGCGGGTCGGCGAGGCCCATGTCCATGAGGCCAAGGCACAGACTCTCCTAAAGGAGTTTGATGCCGTCCGCATGAGGAGTGGTGAGACCCTCGATGAGCTCGCCATACGCATGAACGGGATCGGCAACATGCTGCGCACGCTCGGCGAGAACCTCGACGAGGTGAAGGTCGTGAAGAAGCTTCTCTGCATCATGTCGTCCAAGTATATGAAGGAAATATGCCCTAGAGGCAATAATAAAATTGTTATTTATATTTCCTTATATCATGATAAATGTTTATTATACATGCTAGAATTGTATTAACCGGAAACTTAGTACATGTGTGAATACATAGACAAACAGAGTGTCATTAGTATGCCTCTACTTGACTAGCTCGTTAAATCAAAGATGGTTAAGTTTCCTAGCCATAGACATGAGTTGTCATTTGATTAATGGGATAACATCATTAGATAATGATGTGATTGACTTGACCCATTCCGTTAGCTTAGCACTTGATCGTTTAGTTTGTTGCTATTGCTTTCTTCATGACTTATAGATGTTCCTATGACTATGAGATTATGCAACTCCCGAATACCGGAGGAACACTTAGTGTTCAATCAAATGTCACAACGTAACTGGGTGATCATAAAGATGCTCTACAGGTGTCTCCGATGGTATTTGTTGGGTTGGCATAGATCAAGATTAGGATTTGTCACTCCGTGTTTCGGAGAGGTATCTCTGGGCCCTCTCGGTAATGCACATCACTATAAGCCTTGCAAGCAATGTGACTAATGAGTTAGTTGCGGGATGATGCATTACCGAACGAGTAAAGAGAATTGCCGGTAACGAGATTGAACTAGGTATTGAGATACCGACGATCGAATCTCGGGCAAGTAACATACTGATGACAAAGGGAACAACGTATGTTGTTATGCGGTTTGACCGATAAAGATCTTCGTAGAATATGTAGGAACCAATGTGAGCATCCAGGTTCCGCTATTAGTTATTGACCGGAGATGAGTCTCGGTCATTTCTGCATAGTTCTCGAACCCGTAGGGTCCGCACGCTTAACGTTCAGTGACAATCGGTATTATGAGTTTCTGTGTTTTGATCTACCGAAGGTTGTTCAGAGTCCCGGATGTGATCATGGACATGACGAGGAGTCTAGAAATGGTCGAGACATAAAGATTGATATATTGGACGACTATGTTTGGACTTTGGAATGGTTCCGGGTGAGTTCGGGCAATTACCGGAGTACCGGGGGGTTACCGGAACCCCCCGGGGAGTCTAATGGGCCATATGGGCCGTAGTGGAGAGAGAGAGAGGGGAGGCCAGGGTAGGCCGCACGCCCCCTCACCATTGGGTCCGAATTGGACTAGGGAAGGGAGCGGCGCCCCCTTTCCTTCTCCCTCTCCCCTCCTTCCTTCCTCTCCTACTCCAACAAGGGAAGGGGGGAATCCTACTCCCGGTGGGAGTAGGACTCCCCTTGTAGCGCGCCATGATAGGGCCGGCCCTCCCCCTCCTCCACTCCTTTATATACGGGGGAGGGGGCACCCTGTAGACACACAAGTTGACAGTTGTCTTAGCCGTGTGCGGTGCCCCCCTCCACAGATTCCACCTCGGTCATATCGTTGTAGTGCTTAGGAGAAGCCCAGCGTCGGTAACTTCATCATCACCGTCATCATGCCGTCGTGCTGACGAAGCTCTCCCTCGACAATCAGCTGGATCTAGAGTTCGTGGGACGTCACCAGGCTGAACGTGTGCAGATCGCGGAGGTGTCGTACTTTCGGTACTAGGATCGGTCGGATCGTGAAGACGCACGACTACATCAATCGCGTTGTCATAATGCTTCCGCTTTCAGTCTACGAGGGTACGTGGACAACACTCTCCCCTCTTGTTGCTATGCAACACTTAGATGGATCTTGTGTGTGCATATGATTTTTTTTGAAATTACTGCATTCCCCAACAGTGGCATCCGAGCCAGGTCTATGCGTAGATGTTATATGCACGAGTAGAACACAAAGAGTTGTGGGCGATAATAGTCATACTGCTTACCAGCATGTCATACTTTGATTCGGCGGTATTGTTGGATGAAGCGTCCCGGACCGACATTACGCGTACGCTTACGCGAGACTGGTTCTACCGACGTGCTTTGCACACAGGTGGCGGGCGGGTGTCAGTTTCTCCAACTTTAGTTGAATCGAGTGTGACTACGCCTGGTCTTTTTTGAAGCTTAAAACAGCAAACTTGACGAAAAATCGTTGTGGTTTTGATGCGTAGGTAAGAAAGGTTCTTGCTCAGCCTGTAGTAGCCACATAAAACTTGCAACAACAAAGTAGAGAACGTCTAACTTGTTTTTGCAGGGCATGTTGTGATGTGATATGGTCAAGACATGATGCTAAATTTTATTGTATGAGATGATCATGTTTTGTAACACAGTTATCGGCAAATGGCATGAGCCATATGGTTGTCGCTTTATTGTATGAAATGTAATCGCCATGTAATTGCTTTACTTTATCACTAAGCGGTAGCGATAGTCGTAGAAGCAATAGTTGGCGAGACGCTAACGATGCTACGATGGAGATCAAGGTGTCGCGCCGGTGACGATGGTGATCATGACGGTGCTTTGGAGATGGAGATCAAAGGAATAAGATGATGATGGCCATATCATATCACTTATATTGATTGCATGTGATGTCTATCCTTTATGCATCTTATTTTTCTTAGTTCGACGGCAGCATTATAAGATGATCTCTCACTAAATTTCAAGGTACAAGTGTTCTCCCTGAGTATGCACCGCTGCGAAAGTTCGTCGTGCCAAGACACCACGTGATGATCGGGTGTGATAAGCTCTATGTTCACATGCAACGGGTGCAAGCCATTTTTGCACACGCAAAATTCTCGGGTTAAACTTGAAGAGCCTAGCATATGCATATATGGCCTTGGAACACTGAGACCGAAAAGTCGAGCGTGAATCATATAGTAGATATGATCAAGATAGTGATGTTCACCATTGAAAACTACTCCATCTCACGTGATGATCAAACATGGTTTAGTTGATTTGGATCACGTGATCACTTAGATGATTAGAGGGATGTCTATCTAAGTGGGAGTTCTTAAGTAATATGATTAATTGAACTTTAATTTATCATGAACTTAGTACCTAATAGTATTTTGCATGTCTATGTTGTAGTAGATCAGTGGCCCGTGCTACTGTTCATTTGAATTTTAATGCGTTCCTAGAGAAAGCTAAGTTGAAAGATGATGGTAGCAACTACACGTTCTAGGTCCGTAACTTGAGGATTATCCACATTGCTGCACAGAGGAATTACGTCCTGGAGCAGGAGCAACGCCGAACATTGTGAACGCCTCGCAGAGCAAAGCTGATGACTACTCGATAGTTCAGTTTGCCATGCTTTACGGCTTAGAACCGGGACTTCAACGACGTTTTGAACGTCATGGAGCATATGAGATGTTCCCGGAGTTGAAGTTAATATTTCAATAAAATGCCCGGATTGAGATATGAAGTCTCCAATAAGTTCTATAGCTACAAAATGGAGGAGAATAGTTCTGTCAGTGAGCATATACTCAAAATGTCTGGGTATCATAATAACTTGACTCAGCTGGGAGTTAATCTTCCGATTGATAGTGTCATTCACAGAGTTCTTCAATCACTGCCACCAGGCTACAAAAGCTTCGTGATGAACTATAACATGCAAGTGATGGATAAGACGATTCCTGAGCTCTTCCCAATGCTAAAGGCTGTGGAGGGAGAAATCAAGAAGGAGCATCAAGTGTTGATGGTCAACAAGACCACCAGTTTCAAGAAAAAGGGTAAAGGGAAGAAGGGGAACTTCAAGAAGAATGGCAAGCAAGTTGCTGCTCAAGTGAAGAAGCCCAATTCTGGACCTAAGCCTGATACTGAGTGCTTCTACTGCAAAGGGACTGGTCACTGGAAGCGGAACTGCCCCAAGTATTTGGCGTATAAGAAGGATGGCAAGGTGAACAAAGGTATATGTGATATACATGTTATTGATGTGTACCTTACTAATACTCGCAGTAGTACCTGGGTATTTGATACTGGTTTTGTTGCTAATATATGCAACTCGAAACATGGACTACAGATTAAGTGAAGATTGGCTAAGGACGAGGTGACGATGTGCGTGGGAAATGGTTCGAAAGTCGATGTGATCGCCGTCGGCACGCTACCTCTACATCTACCTTCGGGATTAGTTTTAGAACCGAATAATTGTTATTTGGTTCCAGCGTTAAGCATGAACATTATATCTGGATCTTGTTTGATGCGAGACGGTTATTCATTTAAATCCGAGAATAATGGTTGTTCTATTTATGTGAGTAATATCTTTTATGGTCATGCACCTTTGAAGAGTGGTCTATCTTTGTTGAATCTCGATAGTAGTGACACACATAGTCATAATATTGAAGCCAAAAGGTGCAGAGTTGATAATGATAGTGCAACGTATTTGTGGCACTGCCGTGTGGGTCATATTGTTGTAAAGCGCATGAAGAAACTCCATTCTGATGGACTTTTGGAATCACTTGATTATGAATCACTTGGTACTTGTGAACCATGCCTCATGGGCAAGATGACTCAAACTCCGTTCTCCGGAACAATGGAGCGAGCAACAGATTTGTTGGAAATCATACATATTGATGTATGTGGTCCGATGAATATTGAGGCTCGCTGCGGGTATCATTATTTTCTGACCTTCACAGATGATTTGAGTAGATATGGGTATATCTACTTGATGAAACATAAGTCTGAAACATTTGAAAAGTTCAAACAATTTCAGAGTGAAGTGGAAAATCATCTTAACAAGAAAATAAAGTTTCTGCGATCTGATCGTGGAGGAGAATATTTGAGTTACGAGTTTGGTCTTCATTTGAAACAATGCGGAATAGTTTCACAACTCACGCCACCTGGAACACCACAGTGTAAAGGTGTATCCGAACGTCGTAACCGCACATTATTAGATATGGTGCGATCTATGATGTCTCTTACTGATTTACTGCTATCGTTTTTGGGTTATGCTTTAGAGATGGCTGCATTCACGTTAAATAGGGAACCATCACTACTGGAATTAGCTTATTTGCCGTCTGCCAACTCTTTGCCGTCCGCTTGGTGACGGCAAAGAAGGTCTTTGCCGTCAGCCACACGAAAATGGACGGCAAAGATATGGCTGATGGCAAACAAGGTCTTTGCCATCAGCCAGTTCTTTGCCGTCCGCTGGCTGACGACAAAGAATCTTTGCCGTCCGCTAGCAGGCGGCAAAGAGGTGGGTGGGTCCAGTTATTGTTTAAACAACTCAAGCCCACCAGCCCCACCTCTTTGCCGTCCGCAAGCGGATGACAAAGAAGCTTTGCCGACCCTTGACCATTGGCCGTCCCGCCCGCGTCCTCTGTCTCTTCTCTCCACTCTCTCATTCCCTCCCCACCCACACCCGCGCCGCCGCCGCCGCCCCCGTCTGCCGTCGCCGGCCGCCCGCCGCCCCCGCAACCCTCCCCTGCGGCCCCCCGACCTCCACCGCACCCCCGCCGCCCCTTCCATGTCGCCTCGCCCCCCGCCCCTCCCCTCCGTCACCATCCCCCACCCACACTGGCCCGCCCCACCGCCCCGCACCCCTCCCCGACCTCCACCGCGGCCCCGCCGCCTCTTCCACGTCGGCCAGCCGTGCCGCGGCCGTCCCCTCCCCATCGCGCGCCGTCCCCGCCCCGTCCCGCCGCGGCCGACCGGCCTCCCCCTCCACCGGGTCGCCGCCTCCTTAAGCGGCCGCCGCAGCCGTCCGGCCTCCCCCTCCACCAGGTGAGCACCTCCCCCTTTTTTCTTTTAATTAGTTTCTTTTTGTTTCTTTTAGTTTAGTTTCTGTTATAGTTATAGTTATAGTTTAGTTTATTTTAGATTAGTTTTAGTTTTAGTTTATTTTAGTTTAGTTTATTTTAGATTAGTTTTAGTTTTAGTTTATTGTAGTTTAGTTTATTTTAGATTAGTTTTAGTTTTAGTTTAGAAGAAGAAGTAGAAGGAGGAGGGAGAAGAAGAAAGCAGAAAAGAAGAAAAGAAGAAGAAGAGGAAAAAGGAGAAGAAGAAGAAGAAGAAGAAGAAGAGGAGTAGGAGGAGGAGGAGAACAAGAAAGAAGAAGAAGAGGAAGAAGAAGAAGAAGAAGAAGAAGAAGAAAGAGGAGAGGAGGAGAAGAAGAAGAAAGAGGAGAGGAGGAGAAGAAGAAGAAGAAGAGAAGAAGAAAAGGAAAAAAGAGACCCTGACCCCGACCCGACCCCCGACACCCGAAACCCCGACACCTCGGCACGACACCCAGACCCCGACCCCCGACACCCTGACACCACACCCCGACCCCGACCCCCAACCAACCGACACCCTGGCACCACACCCCGACCCCGACCCCGACCCCGACCCCCACACCCTGACACCCCGACCACGACACGACACCCCGGCACGACACCGCAACCCCGACACCCCGACACCCTGACACCACACCCCGACCCCGACCCCGACCACCGACACCCCGACACCTGACACCCCGACCACTGACACCCTGACACCACACCCACCCTTACCCCCGACACCCTGACACCACACCCCGACCCACACGCCGACCCCGACCCTGACACCCTGACACCCCGACCCCGACACGACACCCCGGCACGACACCCCGACCCCGACACCCCGCCACCCTGACACCACACCCCGACCCCATATATATTTGTGTTGATCAGGTGTATTTTTATTATGTTCATGATTATGATACACTTAAATTATATACATATTATTATGTTCATGTCAGGTATCCAAATTTTTTATGCTGTACTAATTTCGTTTACTTTCTTGTCATTGCAGGTGTTGACAGGATGGTGGGTAAGGGTCCAGAGCGCCCCGATCCTGCTGCGAGCGCTACTGGGAGGGGTGGTTCCATTATTCCAGCCCAGCCCCTCCGGAGAGCGCTGCTAGACAGTATGTAGACAACTGCGGCGGGCGCTTCTTCTTCGGCTAGGAGAGGTCGGGGGAGGACGAAGAAGCCTGCTAGAGGTGGACGTGGCAGCGGGAGAGGTAGGAAGGCTGTTACGCCTTCCTCGCCGCCACCCTCAGCTGATTCACCCAACCACAGGAGTGCTCCGTCTGACGTGGACCCATCTCGAACTCCGGTCCATGAGCCTCCGGTCGCTGATCCTTCGCCCCACCAGACTCGGGTCGCCGATCCTTCACCCCACGTCAGTCTGGTCCCAGAGTCTTTGTCCCAGAAGACTCGGGTCACGGGGTCTTCGTCCCAGAAGACTCCGGTTATGGGGCTTCGTCCCACGAAACTCCGGAGGCTAGTGGCCCGGAGGATGGTAGCGAGGACACCTTTTCAGATGATAGCTACAGCGACGACGAGCTGGTTGAGAAGGGCAAGAAGGTCTACAAGCGTGGCTGTACAAAGCTCCCGCCCGTGCCGACGACCCCCGACCAGAGGTGGTTGATTGCGCCTAAAGGGTTGAAGTAAGTGCATTTACTATTTTTAACCTTTTGCCTTCATGTTCCTTCAAATTAATATCTAATGCGTTGGCCTTGTCAGACTGTAGGGGCTGGGTACGCCCCCGTGGCGTCCGTAGGCCCAACCAGGTCCTTGGTGTGCTTTGTCGGCAGCACTTCCCTGGGTGGGTCACATTGCCCGGTGAGGATCAGGTTCCACAGCTAGCACTGACCTGGGAGCTGTACTCGGTTGCCCCGGCCCCGCCGGAGGAGAGGTTTGTGCGAGACGGTGGCCGACATTGTGTTCCCTCGGTTTTGGGTAATTTCTCCTTTACGGAATTAAAAATCAACACTACCTAGTGATTGTACTAATCATTGTTGTCTTGTTTGATTGCAGACCTTCTATAGGGTTTCAGAGGGAGAGGAGGAGGCCGCGTGTATGGTTGTCAAAACCGAGTGCAAGCGCCTACTTCAGAACTTAAGGCACGAGGCTCGGGTGCAGGCCGTTCGAGACTACTACTCCTCGAAGGGTATTAGGAGGGGCAAGAAGAAGTGTCGCGGCAAGTTTCTGAGTAAGAAGAAGTACATGCAGGTAATTACCTATTCTTAAGGCCTTGAACTTAGTTTTCTTGATTTGATTTGTAGGCGTAGTGCTGAAATTTCTTTTGACTCACTTAGGTGCCCCTGAGATGGTGTGTGGATAAGATGGACTGTTGGGAGGCGTTGGTGGATGCGTGGTGCTCTCCCCAATGGAAAGTCGAACACCAAAGGGCCAAGGATAAGCGCGACCAAATGGAAGGTGTGCCACACCATCAAGGGAGCTCCAACCTGTTTGAGTACGGGGATAACTGGGTATGTGGTTTGCTACATGGTTCATGCAATTCATTCTTCATGCTAGCATTTATCCCTTCCAAAATGACTTAATTAATATCCTTAGTTAGTTAAAAAATGGCATAACTACCTTTGATAGTTCATTTATGACATATTTAGCTCTAAAATCACATAATAACCTTAGATAGCTCTATAAAATGACTTAATATTCTTTAGTTAGTTAAAAAATGGCATAACTACCTTTGATAGCTCAATAACGACCTAAACTAATCTTAGCTAGTTCATTCATGACATAATTAGCACAAAAATGACATCATAACCTTAGATAGCTCTATAAAATGACTTAATATGCTTTAGTTAGTTAAAAATGGCATAACTACCTTCGATAGCTCAATAACGACCTAAACTAATCTTAGTTGGTTCATTCATAACATAATTAGCTCTAAAATTACATAACCTTAGATAGCTCTATAGAATGCCTAAATATGCTATAGTTAGCTCTAAAATGACATAATAACCTTGGATAGCTCAATAATGACATAATTAGCATACTTTGGTCAAAATGACATAATAATCTTGGTTACCTCGAAAATGACCTAAACTTAGCTTATTTTCCTCGAAAATGACATAATAACCTTTCTTAGCTCCAAAATGACCTATTTACATAGCAATATCATTCTTCATGCTAGTGTGAGCCCTTAACTAATATTTTGTTCCTCTCTCGCAGGCGCACCACCGCAAGAAGCCTGTGCCAGGTCTGTTCGACCACTATGGCATGGCCCATATAGCCCCGTACAAGAAGGCCAAGCCATTCACGGAGTCTGACCTAGATGATCCAGAGAGCTTCACCAACAAGACCTCCCACCACAAGCTTGTGAGATACAGAGACGAGGCGAAGGCGAGGAAAGGGGAGGACTTTAACCTGAGCTAGGATCCTTTTGATACAGAGCTGGTGATGATATCTGGTGGCGGGAGGTCCCGTGGATCTCAAGCCATTGGTGATGGACTGATACGTTGTCCTAAGACTCTCCGACAGATCAAGAAGCGCCTGAGTAGCTCTGATCCTGAGATAACGCCTCGTGCACGGTTCGCGGAGATCGCCATGGCGGTTAGTTATACGGACTCTCTCACCTTTCCTCCATTACATTGTGCGTGTGTCCGTCGATGATTACAATGCTAACGAGGAGTGGTGTGTTGCAGGCTATTGTTGAGAAAGAGAGATTGAAGACGAAGGCGCTTGTGGAGGAGGCAAAAAGGGAGGCGGCGGAGAGGCAGAGGGAGATGGAGGAGAAGACAGCTAAGCTGTTGGAGGAGGAGAGGAACCGGAACTACAGCGCTAACTGGGCCCTATACGAGCTCATCGTGGTATGTTTCTCGTGCATATTATCCCAATCATGCACGCAATGTTCGCATTACAATCTAATATGACTGACTCGTGAGAACCAAAAGTGCATACCATGTGCGAGAAAAACGGCTAGGCCCCTCCGCCGATGCCACAAATTGCTTCGGCAACCACGGTGAGTTTGATTTGAATGGTTGTTGCTTACTACTATTCACATTTCAGTTTGCGAACTTGCTAACGAGACATTATTGGAAATGATCTTTGGTGCAGCATGGCTCCCGACAATCATCGACCACTCTTTCTGCCAATGCCGGAACCCCGACCAGTCCTTCACCTCCGTCTGGCACTAGCGCAGCCCCGACCATTCCTACACCTCCGTGATAACGGTATTTTTCTTCTTATTTAGCGTGTTTAGTCCATTTATGACATAATTTAGCCTATTTAGTCCACAAATGACATAATAAGATGAAGAAAATCAAGGAAGAGGAAGGAAAGAAGGAATAGGAAGAAAAGAAGAAGAAGAAGAAGCAAGAGAAGAAGAAGAAGACTAGAAGATGGCATTTTCTTCTTCTTCTTCGTCTCCAAAATGAAGTTAGCTCTAAGTTATATCAAAAATGGCATAATATGCTTAGTTAGGTCAAAAATGACATAATTAGCTAGGTAAGCTCAAAAATGGCATTTTTCTTCTTATTTAGCCTATTTAGTCCATTTATGACATAATTTAGCCTATTTAGTCCACAAATGACATAATAAGATGAAGAAAATCAAGGAAGAGGAAGGAAATAAGGAATAGGAAGAAAAGAAGAAGAAGAAGAAGACTAGAAGAAGAAGAACTTCTTCTTCTTCTTCCTCTTCTTCTTCTAGTTTTCTTCTTCTTCTTCTTCTCCAAAATGAAGTTAGCTCTAAGTTATATCAAAAATGGCATAATATGCTTAGTTTGGTAAAAAATGGCATAATTAGCTAGGTAAGCTCAAAAATGGCATTTTTCTTCTTATTTTGCCTATTGAGTCCATTTATGAAGAAGAAGAAGAAGAAGTTCTTCTTCTAGTTTTCTTCTTCTTCTGCAAAATGAAGTTAGCTCTAAGTTATATAAAAAATGGCATAATATGCTTAGTTCACTCAAAAATGGCACAATTAGCTAGGTTAGCTCCATTTTACCTAAGTATGCTTACTTCTTCTTCTTCTTCATTTTCTTCTTCTTCTTCTGATTCTAGTCTTCTTCTGACTTTCTTGTTTCCCATTTTGCAGATTTAATTCGCTATATGGAACCTTGCATGGATGGAGTGCTTGTTTCCCTTTTCTTTTTTTCGTTTGTATCGATGAAAAATGTGGAACTTGTTATATGGATGCATGATACAATGTGTTGGATGAACATTGTGATGTTACTGTAATATGTATGGATGGAACTCTATTTCTTATTATGTATGTATGTTTTCATGGATGGAGTTATGTGTTGGATACATCATATGTCTGCTATGCATGTGAACATATATATATATATATATATATATAATATATATATATATATCTGTGTGTGAATTCCTGTGAAATTAAATGGATTCAAATAAAAATAGGGGATATGTAGCCTCTTTGCCGTCCGCTAGCAGACGACAAAGAGCTTCGCCGTCTACTAGCAGACGGCAAAGAGGACACGTGGCAGCTACCTGTAAAACCTGGGAATACTGGCTGCCTATTTTGTCACTTTGCCGTCTGCCAGCAGATGGCAAAGATTCAAATCACCTTGCCGTCCGCTGACAGACGGCATAGCTGGCCACGTGGCAGCTTCCCAGTGATGCCTAGCTGAGCTCTTTGCCGTCTGTCAGTGGACGGCAAAGAGCTTTGACTCTTTGTCGTCCGCTGGCAGATTGGAAAGAGCGCCATTAACCCCCTAACGGCTCTCACGCCACCGCACTGCCGTCCGTTGTTTTTGCCGTCTGCTGGCCTCGGATAGCGGACGGTACAATCCTTTGCCGTCTGTTTCCAGGAAGCGGACGACAAAGAAGGCCTTTGGTGGCACGTGTTCAGACGGACAGTTTGCCGTCTCCTGGCGGACGACAAAGAAGTTTGCCGTCCGTGATCCATGCCTTTGCCATCTGCCATGGCAGACGGCAAAGAAGCTGATTCCAGTAATGCATCTAAATCCGTTGAGACGACACCTTATGAACTATGGTTTGGCAAGAAACCCAAATTGTCTTTTCTTAAAGTTTGGGGTTGCGATGCTTATGTGAAAAAGCTTCAACCTGATAAGCTCGAACCCAAATCTGAGAAATGTGTCTTCATAGGATACCCAAACGAGACTGTTGGGTACACCTTCTATCACAGATCCGAAGGTAAGACATTCGTTGCTAAGAATGGATCCTTTCTAGAGAAGGAGTTTCTCTCGAAAGAAGTGAGTGGGAGGAAAGTAGAACTTGATGAGGTAACTGTACTTGCTCCCTTATTGGAAAGTAGTTCATCACAGAAATCAGTTCCTGTGACTACTACACCAATTAGTGAGGAAGCTAATAATGATGATCATGTAACTTCAGATGAAGTTACTACTAAACCTCGTAGGTCAACCAAAGTAAGATCCGCACAAGAGTGGTACGGTAATCCGGTTTTGGAGGTCATGTTACTTGACCATGACAAATCTATGAACTATGAGGAAGCGATGATGAGCCCAGATTCCGCGAAATGGCTTGAGGCCATGAAATCTGAGATGGGATCCATGTATGACAACTAAGTGTGGACTTTGGTTGTCTTTCCCGATGATCGGCAAGCCATAGAGAATAAATGGATCTTCAAGAAGAAGACTGACGCTGACGGTAATGTTACTGTCTATAAAGCTCGACTTGTTGCGAAAGGTTTTTGACAAGTTCAAGGAGTTGACTACGATGAGACATTCCGAATGATGTTAGGAATTGCTGCATTTTATGATTATGAAATTTGGCAAATGGATGTAAAGACGGCATTCCTGAATGGATTTCTGGAAGAAGAGTTGTATATGATGCAACCCGAAGGTTTTATCAATCCAAAGGATGCTAACAAAGTGTCTAAGCTCCAGCGATCCATTTATGGACTGGTGCAAGCATCTCAGAGTTGGAATAAACGTTTTGATAGTGTGATCAAAGCATATGGTTCTATACAGACTTTTGGAGAAGCCTGTATTTACAAGGAAATGAGTGGGAGCTCTGTAGCATTGCTAATATTATATGTGGATGACATATTGTTGATTGGAAATGATATAGAATTTCTGGATACAATAAAAGGATATTTAAATAAGAGTTTTTCAATGGAAGACCTCGGTGAAGCTGCTTATATATTGGGCATCAAGATCTATAGAGATAGACCAACATGCTTAATTGGACTTTCACAAAGCACATACCTTGATAAAGTTTTGAAGAAGTTCAAAATGGATCAAGCAAAGAAAGGGTTCTTGCCTATGTTACAAGGTGTGAAATTGAGTCAGACTCAATGCCCGACCACTACAGAAGATAGAGAGAAAATGGAAGTCATTCCCTATGCTTCAGCCATAGGTTGTATCATGTATGCAATGCTGTTTACCAGACCTGATGTGTGCCTTGCTATTAGTTTAGCAGGGAGGTACCAAAGTAATCCAGGAGTGGATGACAGGACAACTGTCAAGAACATCCTGAAATACCTGAAAAGGAATAAGGATATGTTTCTCGTTTATGGAGTTGACAAAGAGCTCGTCGTAAATGGTTACGTTGATGCAAGCTTTGACACTGATCGGGATGACTCTAAGTCACAAACCGGATACGTATTTATATTGAACAGTGGAGCTGTCAGTTGGTGCGGTTCTAAGCAACGCGTCATGGCGGGATCTACGTGTGAAGCGGAGTACATAGCTGCTCCGGAAGCATCTAATGAAGGAGTCTGGATGAAGGAGTTCATATCCGATCTAGGTGTTATACCTAGTGCATCGGGTCCAATGAAAATCTTTTCTGACAATACTGGTGCAATTTCCTTGACACAGGAATCCAGATTTCACAAGAGAACCAAGCACATCAAGAGACGCTTCAATTCCATCCACGATCAAGTCAAGGAGGGAGACATAGAGATATGCAAGATACATACGGATCTGAATGTTGCAGACGCGTTGACTAAGCCTCTCTCACGAGCAAAACATGATCAGCACCAAGACTCCATGGGTGTTACAATCATTACTGTGTAATCTAGATTATTGACTCTAGTGCAAGTGGGAGACTGAAGGAAATATGCCCTAGAGGAAATAATAAAGTTGTTATTTATATTTCCTTATATGATGATAAATGTTTATTATTCATGCTAGAATTGTATTAACCGGAAACTTGATACATGTGTGAATACATAGACAAAACAAAGTGTCCCTAGTATGCCTCTACTAGACTAGCTCGTTAATCAAAGATGGTTAAGTTTCCTGACCATAGACATGTGTTGTCATTTGATGAACGGGATCACATCATTAGAGAATAATGTGATGGACAAGACCCATCCGTTAGCTTAGCACTATGATCGTTTAGTTTATTGCTTTTGCTTTCTTCATGAGTTATACATGTTCGTATGACTATGAGATTATGCAACTCCCGAATATCGGAGGAACACTTAGTGTGCTATCAAACGTCACAGCGTAATTGGGTGATTATAAAGATGCTCTACAGGTGTCTCCGATGGTGTTTGTTGAGTTGGCACAGATCAAGATTAGGATTTGTCACTCCGATTGTCGGAGAGGTATCTCTGGGCCCTCTCGGTAATGCACATCACTATAAGCCTTGCAAGAAATGTGACTAATGAGTTAGTTGCGGGATGATGCATTACGAAACGAGTAAAGAGACTTGTCGGTAACGAGATTGAACTAGGTATGGTGATACCGACGATCGAATCTCGGGCAACACTACAAAAAAATACACTTCCGTGATGATACGTGTTTGTCACAGTAGGTCATGTTTTATGTCATGCATGTACATCCATGAAAACTTTATCACAGAATCAAGATAGTCATACATGTGCTGTCGTAGAAGTGTTCCATGAAATTACCAAAATTATCATCACGGAAGTGTCCACTTCCATGATGATAAATCACGCGTCATGGCAGTGCTTTCGTCAAGGGTGACCGACACGTGGCATCCACCGTAACGGGACGCCGTTAAGCTATCGGGTCCGGTTTTGGATCCGATAACCCGCTAACAGCCCGGACCAATGAGGATTTTCCACGTGTAAAATTCTCATTGGCTAGAGGAAACACGTGTTGGCTCACCGTTGGGACAGATGTCATCCATTCATTGGACAGGAGGCGCCTATGATACATTGACACGCGGCACGGCCAACCGAGGCCCATTCTGGTGAAAAGGCCGGCCCGTTTGTCCTGGTCAAAAGGTAACGGGCCGGCCCATGGAAAGCCTGTTAACGGCCTGTTCGTATATAGCCCATTTACGGCCCGCTAACTCACGACCCGTTACGACCTATCCGAATTAAGCCTAGTAGCTTCATCTGGGCCTTCCAATATGATTCCAGCCCGTTGTAACTTCCGGCCCATGTATGGCCCATGATGTCTTTCGGCCCATACGAGACCATTTGTAACTCTTGGCCCATTAACGGCCCGTGGTGGATCTGGCCCGCAATGAAAAGTGAACCCCTTTATACCCATTAACGGCCCATTATTCCATTGGGCCATTTCCAAGCCGTGTTTTCTTTCGGCCTTCTCAGGGCCCATTTATTCTTCGGCTCATTTCCAGCATTTGGTTACTTACGGCCCGTCATTGGCCTTTTCTGCCTGTGGGCCAAATTCAGCCCGCGGTTACAACCGCCCCGTTTGCGGCCCATTATTCGGTTGGGCCGTTTTGAGAACGTCATCAAATACGGCCGATTAACAACAGTCTGTTATTGTCAGCCCATGAACGGACGATTCCAAATCTAGCCCATTTACGGCCCATAATGCGGTCTATTATTGGCCCATGTTTGGCCTATCGATCATACGGCACGTAGAAGGCCCATTGATGCGACGACCCGTAGAAGGCCCATTGATGCTATGACCCGTAGAAGGCCCAATCTTTCTACGGCCCTAAGAAGGCCCATTCTTTCTACGGCCCGTAGGAGGCCTATGGTATCTACAGTAAATATGTAGCCCATGGTTATTGTCGCCTAGTTTTAAAAAATAGGTTATTGCATCCACTAGCAAAACCGCGGAAAAAGAACTGCACTGACTACAAGCAAACAAATAAACAAGACAACAAGGAAATAAATAAGCAAGCAACTTACGCTAGGCTAGCATGGCTATTACACATATTACATCCACTGGGCATCAAAGTTCGCCACTAGTGCAAATATAGGGAACAAAGCAACATATCATATACACTGGTTGTCAAAGTTGGCGACCAGTGCAACTAAACGCCACAACAAAACAAGTCCAGAACTGAAACCACTTCAGAAGACCTCAAGAAACAATATCCTGGGTACCCATAATGCTGCCAAGATGCTTAGCAAGCTTATTAACTTTCTCTTGTTTGGCGCTTAAATCCTCCAGCACTTGCTGTTGCACCAGAAAGTATGCATCTGAATTCTGCAGGGACTTCCTCAGTCCTTCAGCTTCCTGTCGCATAACATCTGATCGATGTCTTTCAACTTGAAGTTGAGACTCAAGAAGCCGAACTGATTCAGGCAACGAGTTCGAAGAGCTGGTGCCAGCAGTAGTAGCCAGTAACTCGAACACTACATCAAGACAGGACTTTGGGGTTGTCTCAGTGTCTTCAATATAGTTTTCATCTGCTTTCTTAGAGAACAACAGGGATGTCTCACTATCTTGAACCTTATCTGCATTACTTCCTTTACCATTGCATAACCGGGTACTCTTCTCCAATATTTTATCCGCGTTCTAAAAGAGTAACAAACAAACACATCACAGGTTTACAATGTAGCATATGAAACTCATTTTGGTAAACCAGTTCAGTAGTAAGGTGGACGGGATAACAACATGAAACAAACATATATCTATGTAGTATGGTCACTGTATGGTCTATATCATTCTAGTTTATGTTGCCAAATCAAGATAGATACAGTTTGAATCATATCTATTTAAGACAAAGCAGCATAGACAGAATATAAGTGTGGGAAACTACACAGCAATAGGAACACTTGTAATGTGCATGGCATGAGAACATAACTGTTTATTCAATTGAAACTTAAATCAACATAGAGCAAGTTACAACAGCAAACACGTTAAAGAAACAGGTTTAAAACGTACCTGTTGCGCCATTGGAGTTTCAATTGCATCCTTCAATTTGCAATTAGTTGGTATGAGTAAATACAGTGATGCAAGAGCAAAGTAGTATGAACCATAGCTACGGAACCTGACCTGAGAACAATTCTTCTTCTGCTTTAAGCATTGACTTGGGGTTCGGAGTGGTGGTCCTCATGCTTTGGGCACTGCAGTTGCCTTACTAACTGCTCGTGTTTGGGTGCTCTGTGGTGGAGACGGTGATGTGTCAACTGGAACTGGGTTACTATCTGCTGGGGTTGGGGTTAGAAGGGGTGTAGCTGGTTCTCTGTCCAACTGGGTAGGGGTACAATCTGCGTGAGTCTGAGTTATGTGTGGTGGGGCTGGTTCTTGGGCAAGTACAACCGTGGTTCTATCTGCATCCACAGGTAGCACAATCTTTTGTGAAGAACATGTTTATACTCCCACAGATCCTGCCATCAACCCCTCCAATTGAAATGGCTGATAAACAAGAAAAGTAATTGAATGTTCAAACATTGTAAGATAGGCAGGTGCAATGGATAGTAGGGAAGAAAACAGGGCATGAAATAATTCACATTTATGTTGTCTAACCAAACAGAATAGGAGGACATAATTTCACATATATGATGGCTAATTAAACATGATAGCATGACACAATTTCAAGGCTAACTAAACAGGATAGAATGACATAATTCAAAATATGGTGACTATGTAAACAGGATGAGATGATATAACTATATTATGTCTTTAGAAAATGGGTTGGCATGCCATAATTCAGATACATGCTGTCTATGTAAACATCTTGGCATGATATAATTCAAATATATGATTTATATACTAAGCAAGTGAGCAGAGGGCAATCACATATATGATGTGTCAACTAAGGAGAGGGCCTTCAATATTGTGCATATGATGTAAAAACTAAGCATTGCATACAACATATGCATGATATGAGTAATATAACCCTGCCAAGTTTGAGCATACACCTCAGGGGGATAATACGACTGGTCATCTACCTCTGAATCCTCCTCTGAAGAGCTATCTGTAACCAGCAAGATATCTGCTTCAGCAGGTAGCATTGTCTGCTCTGAAGTTCTTGTTTTCTCTCCAGATTTCTTCATCACCAATTCAAATGGCTGATGCACAGGAAGAGTAGTTGAATATACAAACATTGTTGACAAATGCAACAAGAAATAAAAAAAAGGACGGCATGATATATTTCACATATATGGCGCTTGGCTAAACAGCATGACATTGCATAATTCACATATATAATGCCTTGCAACAAGATAGCATTGCATAATTCACATATATAATGTCTTGCATCAAGATGGCATCTCATAATTCACATATATGGTAATTAGACACTAAACAGGTGGCATTCAGACAAAGCATGTCTAAACTAAGCAAATGACATAGCAACGTAAGATAGCATACACACGATATAAGCAACATAACCCTTCCAAGTTAGAGCATGCACCTCAGGGGGGGGGGAGTAGGACTGGTCATCTATCTCTGAATCCTCCTCTGAGGAGCTATCTGTAACCAGCAAGACATGCGCTTCGTCAGATACCATTGTCTGTTCTGAAGACCTTGTTTCCACTTCAGATTTCTCCATGACCGTGCCGAATGGCTGATGCACAGGAAGAGTAATTGAATGTACTAAAATTGTTGTCAAATTTAACACGTAATAAAAAAATGATGGCATGATATAATTCACATATAAGATGAATGGCTAACCAGGGTGGCATTGCAAAATTCACATATCTGATGCCTGGCTAAACAAGATGGCATTGCATGATTCACATATACGATAAAGAAATTAAACAGATGGCATTGACACAAAGCATGTCTAAACTAAGCAGATGACATATTTGATGTATCCAGTAAGCAATGCAAGGCACCATATGCATGATATTACCAACATTAGCATGCCAAGTTAGAGTGAAGACCTCAGGGGGTAAATAGGAGTGGTCTTCTGCTTCTGAATCCCCCTCAGAACAATTATCTTCCTCTTGATTACGATCTGAAATGGGTGGAGGGGGCTGCCTTTGCGCCCACCATGGAGTGACATCTGCATGAAATTTTATTGCCACGCAAGGCTCGTCTCTTTTGCTCTACATGTTCAGTTCCATTGTGTACAATAACTGACATGCATAGGAATAAAACATAGTGAGATTATGTAAGGAGTGGATGCACAAATCCAGAGTGATGGTAGCAAACTGTGGATAGACCCAAAACCAATGATAGCAGGCAGATAATAGCTTTTAGTTAAAAATACAGATAATGGCTCCTTTAATGTTTGTTTGCACCCGAGATTAAGCAGATAGTAGACAGATAGTACTGATTGCTGCCCCAATATGTACCCCACAACCATTTAAAAACTCAAGTTTTATCATTAGTTTGGACCTGACTCGGAGTCTAATAGGTGAACACGATGATAAAGTAGTATGTCATCTCATCATATTAAGTGATGCATAACGTAAGAAGACACGGAAGAGTGCGACCTCTCTTGTGGACCCGTGTAGTCCTCAAGGTCATCTGCTCAGTTGATGATGGTAATGCAGTTGTCGTGGCTACCGGCAGTGGGGAAGAAGATCTTAGGTGGCGAAAGACAGTCTGGAGAGCGGATCCCTGCTGTGGTGAACCCTTCCGTCGTTTGAGCAGCTGAGCTGGGGTGGAACACAACGCAGCAGGAGCAGGGCAAACCAGACAAGGGTTTCTTTGACACATATCTGTAACAAGAGTAATTGTGTAAGGGCTTGTTTGAATTTGAGGATTCTAACAATGCGGGGATAGGAAATAGACAGGAATAGGATAGGAATGCATGTGCAAAACAACGAATTTAAAAACATAGGATTGATGCTAATCTGGGTGTTTGATTCATAAGAATTGGAAGATCACAAGATGTAAAGAAGCAAGGTGAGATTAAGTCAAACCACAAGAAAATGTATGCTTATAATGCTATTATGCTACTATCTCTTAGTCTTGTGCTTCATGAATAGGAATTTGAAAAGGAGGACAAGTGGAAATTAAAATTCCTACGGTTTTTCTTTCAAGGAGACACTAAAGGAACAAATCCTATAGTTTTCCTTTGCTCCATTCCTTTGAACCTAATTCATGAATAGTAGTACCATAGGAAACTTTCCAATTCCTATGTTTTTCTTCACTTTTCCTTTCAAGCACTGGCGATTGTAGTAGGCAGGCTTGAGCAAGGAAAAGCCTACACTCAAAAAATGTTTTTGTGCTACTTCTATTACTTTGGACCCAGGCCACTTCCCTACTAGCTCAACTCCCAGGTCCATCGACAAATGCATAGCTCAAACGCGCAGAGATTAATAATGATGGCGTTCAAGAGAGTCCATCACGGATAGCTAAGTTGCCTGGTACCTCACTACTTGTCATATAGTAGGAGAAACTAATCGTATTTCACATTACTGCGTGTGCTCAGTGGACAATATATATAACATGTAGAGTAAAAAAGAGATGCAACAAGTGTACAACCTCTTTGGCAAAGCCATGTCGATCTCAGCGTGATTTGGTTGGTCGGTGTCGGTGGGAAACGACACCTATGGGATCACAGGAATCCCTACAGCGGTTGCGGGGCGCGGGGTTGTGAGAAGAGCAGGTCTGACCGAGAGCACAAGGATCGTTTACCCAGGTTCGGGCCGCGAGGATGCGTAATACCCTAGTCCTGCTTTGGTGGATGTATTGAGCTCCTCAACTAGCTACGGTGGCTGCCTAGTTTCCAGGAGCCGAATCCTCTTCCAGTATGCCGTGGGCCTCCTTTTATAGTCGAAAGGGGCTGCCACAGTGGCACACAGGAGGTGGAAAGGCGTCCAGGGCTGCGAGTTTATCGCTCGTATTACAGGACAAGATGCATTTAATGCGTCGCTGAGGTGTCCGGTAGCTTTATCGGGGATGGGAACGAGGCCCATCCCGTCCGTTGCCACTTTGTCTTGCTTCGAAACGCGCCCAGGCCAGCGATGCGTGCGGTGCCATGTAGGCAGGCAGGCAGCTGAGGTGGTGCGGTGGAAAGGTCTTCACGTAGATCTGCATGCCGCCACGCAGGTGCTCGCCGAGTTGGCTTGGAAGCTGCATGTTGCCACGCAGGTGCCTGCCCAGCTGGTTGGGCTGGTAGCTGCATGCGAGTGGCGGTGGAGACTTGGCTGGTGCGGGCCTGGCAGTGGCCCTGCTGACGCCCTCGGTAAGGGCCTTGTTGGGAGGCCCAACATGGGTCTTGCTGTGGCACGCAATCGTCCCCGGCAAGGTGCTTGCCGGGGGTCTTGTGGATCCCCTCGGCTAGGATCCCGCTGAGGTTCACCGTCTTTTGGTTCTTAGCTTGGCTGCTTCTCTTTGCCTTGTATCTGTCCTCCCAGGCAGGGTAGGATGTTCCTTGCCGGGAAGGTAGCTTGAGTCTTGCTTTCCGATGTAGCGCTTGTCGGCGAAGATGGATCCTCGTTAGCGTAATTGCATACAGTCGTGGCCCATGCCCGGCGGTTAGTGTAGCCCTGGTTTTCACTACACCGACAGTAGCCCCCGGGCCCAGCTTCGGCGGAGAACTTCATGAATTCGATGCTGGAGACGGGACCAAGCTTGGCATGGGTCACGGTTGTTACATCTTCCCTTCCGAAAAAATACTATTTCCGGAAAGATTGTTCCCAAGAAAGTTGCACTCAAAGGAGCTGCCAGGCCCCGAACCTACTTCCATGGAAATTTTCTGGCAGAGAACTCTACAGATCTCGATGCTAGAGTGTGGTTTTATTTCCCTTCTTGCTCCCGGCAAGACTGTCGTCGGGAAGTCTTATGTTTTCAGCGGAGACTTTCGACGTTCTCGACGCGGCTTCCGGCAAGCTTGTCACCAGGAAGGCTTTTTCTTCAGCAGAGAACTTTGATGTTCTCGATGCCTGATTTTAGTGGAGAACTCTGGAGTTCTCAACACTGCCGGGAAGGCTCATGGTGGAGAACTTCGTCGTCCATGACACCGGCTCCCAGCTAGATCATTGCCGGGATAGCTCATGGTGAAGAACTTCATCGTCCTTGACACCGGCTCCCGGCAAGGTCGTTGCCGGGATGGCTCATGGTGAAGAACTTCATCTTCCTTGACACCGGCTCCCGGCAAGGTCGTTGCCGGGATGGCTCATGATGAAGAACTTCGTCGTCCTTGACACCAGCTCCCGACAAGATCGCTGCCGGGATAGCTCATGGTGAAGAACTTCGTCGTCCTTGACACCAAGAGGATTGGTCCGAAGGGCGTTGCCAGCCCCCGGGCCATAACTGCGTTTAAATTTGATAAGTGATTAGCATCTGAATTGCACTTAAGTCACTTGTAAATTTTGACTTCTGCCAAAAATTCCCTATGCCTGTTGGAATGCTTTCCAGTGCATACGGCCCAGTCAACAGTGCCTGAGGGAACGGGCCCATAGCAGCTACTCGGGAACGTCGCCTCCCGGAAAGGTTTGCCTTCCTGGTTCTAGCGCAGCTGCACAAGTTGCGGAGCGGACTCAAAGTAACATGGAGCGCGACTAGCCTCAAGAAGGTTCCTTAGCATACAGGTTTATGCAGAGATCTAAAATAAATAGTGCATGCTATCTTCCTGTTTGATCTTCCTTTGTATGTCCACCCTACGTTAAGTAGGTAGGCTTGCCGGAGCGTAAACCCTGGGCGGCGTCTTGAGGACGGATCCCCAATGGCCTACCGGGTGTGCGTGCTGCCGGGCAAACCACCTTACTGCCCTCGACGCGGCCGCTCGATCTGTCGAGTTTGACTCGAGTCAGAGTCAAGAGCGTTGCCAACTGCGGAAGGCTACCCTGCCACTCTCGATGCGGCCGCTTGAGCTATTGAGCGGACTCGAAGCAGAACAAGGGCTTTTCCAATTGCGGAAGGGCCCCTTTGCGTGCAGGTTTTCCATACATAGGCAGGATCTTCGAGGACAATAACCTTATATATATAAAAGGAAATTGCTCAAGGCTCTGAATGACTTAGCTTTTCTGTCGTTGCGCGTGCATCCACCGCGTCTGTCGATGACGCCGTCAAGCTTGGTCGTCTTCTTCCTTGGAGCCATGGCGATGAAGAACTGCTAGGCTAACCGCTAGACCAGATTCTCATGACTGCGCGCCCCCTACCTGGCGCGCCAAAGATCTCGGTGGGAAACGACACCTATGGGATCACAGGAATCCCTACTTCAGTTGCGGTTGCGGGGGGTTGTGAGAAGAGCAGGTCTAACCGAGAGCACAAGGATCGTTTACCCAGGTTCGAGTCGGGAGGATGCGTAATACCCTAGTCCTGCTTTGGTGGATGTATTGAGCTCCTCAACTAGCTACGGTGGCTGCCTAGTTTCCAGGAGCCGAATCCTCTTCCAGTATGCCATGGGCCTCCTTTTATAGTCGAAAGGGACTGCCACAGTGGCACACAGGAGGTGGAAAGGAGTCCAGGGCTACAAGCTTATCGCTCGTATTACAAGACAAGACGTAGTAGCTTTATCGGGGACGGGAACGAGGCCCGTCCAGTCCGTCGCCGCTTCGTCTTGCTTCAACACGCGCCCAGGACAGCGATGCGTGCGGTGCCATGTAGGCAGGCAGGTAGCTGAGGTGGTGCGGTGGAAGGGTCTTCACGTAGATCTGCATGTCGCCACGCAAGTGCTCGCCGAGTTGGCTTGTAAGCTGCATGTTGCCACACAGGTGCCTGTCCAGCTGGTTGGGCTGGCAGCTGCATGCGAGTGGCAGTGGAGACTTGGCTGGTGTGGGCATGGCAGTGGCCTTGCTGACACCCTCAGAAAGGGCCTTGTTGGGAGTCCCGGCAAGGGTCTTGCCGTGGCGCGCAGTCGTCCCTGGCAAAGTGCTTGCCGGGGGTCTTGTGGATCCCCTCGGCTAGGATCCCGCCAAGGGTCACCGTCTTCTGGTTCTTAGCTTGGCTGCTTCTCTTTGCCTTGTATCTGTCCTCCCAGGCAGGGTAGGATGCTCCTTGCCGGGAAGGTAGCTTGAGTCTTGCTTGCCGATGTAGCGCTTGTCGGCGAAGATGGATCCTCCTTAGCGTAATTGGATACAGTCGTGGCCCATGCCCGGCGGTTAGTGTAGCCCTGGTTTTCACTACACCGACAGTCGGTGAGGATGATCCGGCTGACTTGGCTGTCGGAGGAGGGGAGGAAGATCTTAGGTGTCTGGAGATGGAGCCCGGGGTACTGCTCCGATGTGATGGAGGGTTTCATCGTTAGAGCAGCTCCGATGAGTTGTACGGCGTCGAGGGTGAAGCCGGACAAGAGAGACAATGTTAACCTGAGTGGAGTTCTAATAGCATCTCCTATAGTTGACGTAAAATACATAACCACAAAGTGCTAGATGTAAAATACATCAGCCGCTCATCTCTGAACTTAACTGTCGAAATTGAATTTAACTATCGAAACTGAACTTAACTGTCGAACCTGGATTTTTCTGTCGAAACTGAATGCACTAGTAGCAGAAAAGCAGTAGCAGCAGCAGCAGCGCGTGCGAGAGCCGGGGCAGCTGGTCGTGTAGCAGCATCAGGTGAGGCTACCCTGAGCCGGCCGCCACCACCGGCCAAACAGCCGCCCCTGCCGCCCGCGGTCGGCGGTGCGCCGCCCCGCCCGCCCCGAAACCCCTCCCCACTGCTGGTCCGTCGCCACCCCGGCCATCCCTCTAGGCCCCCCCCCGTGTCGAGCTTTGTCTCCGACGATCCCCACGCCACCGCCCCACCACCGTCGGCAACCACCGCCCCAACCCTGAAGCCTAAGATAGATACTGGGGTACCTCTCCGGCGAGCCCCCTCCCCGCTGCGGCTGGTTCTTCCTTAACTCCGGCAAGCCCCCCCACCCCCTGAAAATCGACTGACCCGAAAGTCGATTCAGTCGACTGAAGTGTAGCTAAATCAGAGCAGCATCGCAAGCAAGAGCGAGAGCAAGAGCAAGGGCAAGAGCAGACCAAGCAGGGGACCGAGAGCAAGAGCAGAGCAGCAGGGCGAGTGAGAGCTAAAGCAGCAGCAGCTCCTACTGATGTGGACGTTGCCGCCGAGGGAGCGACGTCGTGGAGGAAGTGGCCGGCGAAGCCGCCGTGGATGGAGCCACGCCGTGTCGGCTCGGGACCGAACGCCGGCAGCACCATGAGATCGAATCAAGAAGAAAATGCAGCGATTAGTGTACAACCTCTTTGGTGGCGCCGATTAGGCCTCAGCTTCATCCAAGGAAACGGTGATGATGATGCTCTTCCGGTGGTGCAGGTGAAGACGGCGGTGTTGGAATGGAGGTGGCCCGAAAGACGAGGGGAACGTCGAGGCAGCTCCTTGGAGGTGGACGACGGGGTGGCTGAACCGGCGGGACGACGAGATCAACGACGGATCCTCATCCGGTACGGTGGATGAGGGACGTCGAGGTGTTGCTGTGGACGACGTCGTTGGGGAAGAGGCTCCGACTGGGTGGCGGACGGAGGAGGGTGTGGGGCTTCGCGGGTTTTCGCGGCCTCAGTGTACAAATGGGTGGGCGGATGGGATGGGAGTGGGGAACCATGGCTTAGGGACGCGCTTGTCTGAAATGTGGGGTAAGTTACGAAAGTACCCCCACTGATTTGACCTAGGAGGTTCTTTCGGTTCAGGGGTATCACGGGCATTTCACGTCTCAGGATTTCACAGGAGGTGGGAGTTTTCGCGCGCGTTGTAATTTTGGAATAGCAAGGCGCGGGTTGAGATGGAGGGAGTTGTCGGAGCAAAACGAAACAAAGATATATCTTAAATGTTTCGGGGTAAGAAGGCGCGGGTTGAAGAGGCGGGAGTTTCGTAGCACGATAGACAGAGACGCTAGCTTGAAATTTCGGCATAACAAGGCACGGTTTGAAATTTCGGGAGAACAAGCTTAACGTGTACCCAAAAAAAAGACAATTTGCACCTCATCTCTAGAGAGAGCTATGCCCGTTTTACTATATTACTAGAAATGCATTCAAATACAACAAAAAAACTAAAAAAATCAGGACAACAAACATAACGTGTATAGTACCAAAGCAATTTGCACTTCCCTCAACAATAAAAAAACAATGTGTGTTGTCTAGCATATGGACTAAATTTGAGTACATTTTCCCTGTTTGAATGGGATTGTACTCAGGTTAGTTATACAACCATCCAAATATTATCTTCACAACACATGACATGAATATAGGAGAAGTAAATTCCTATATAAATACGAACTACATGTACATACGATCTCGAATTCAAATATATGTATAGATTTTATGTTGAATTCAAATCATAGTATACATGTATGCTCTAGCTAGATGTTCGGAATCTAAATCATGTATGATATACTATGTACAATGTGTTTAACAAGCACAACACACACACAAACACCATTTAGACTAGTAAGGTACACGTGCATTGCACGCATGAGATTTGGCAACCAAATTATGAATAAATACCACATTATAGCATGTAAGCTTTGAGTCATATATGCATGATGTAGATGTTCGTTTAATTCTTATAGTTCATTTCATTCAAAATCATCTATTTTTTATAAGAAAGCTAATCTATTTTAAGATTCATGGAATTGTGCAATGAAGGCATAAAGTAAAAAATGGCAAATCATGTAGAAAAACATTTGGGCAATTCTGATACGGAAGATTCTAGAACAAAGAAGAAGTGCTTGTGTTTTGAGGTTTGTGCATTATGCTTAAGTTCAACCATGGAGTCTTCTAGATTGTACATGTGACAAAATCTGGTGGAATTTAGATGATATCCAACGGCCAGTTGTGCTCAAATTTGCCATCTCTGCACCATTGGATTGGCCTCATCCAACAACCATCTTTCAAAGTTAAAGTTATCCGCACACTATATAAAAAATATAAAATATAATATATATAGGGGTATAAATATAGATATGTGATGCGAAAGCCACCCATCATCTCCAATTAGAATAGTGTGTCCATGCACGGATGCAATGTGGCCAAACAATGTCTGCCATCGATATCTGAAATACAAATCAGTCTGACCTTGTTCAATGTGTATACAGTACAACATGCTCGTTTCCAAACCACACCACACATATCTCAGTTATATTCATGCATGCATGGGTTTCAAACATCATGATCTCTTATTCAAATATTTGAATTCTACATTAGATTATGATGTCACCTAGTCTTTTACACCCACACAATCATCTTCTCTTTATAATTGTACCATTAACTTTCTCTCGTGCATGCATGCACACACAGTACCATTCGGCATTATCCATCGCACACATGCAATCTTTCTCTTCAGGTCGGTCTTCCATGCATGCACACACACACACCTCCCCCTCCCCATCATATCGGCCATTCTTTATCTCTCACGTGCATGCGCAACGATCGATGTTCCTCTATGTGTGTGTACATATAGCTAGGTCTTTCACAGTTTTCCACACAAACCGATCAATCTATATATCTAGTGAGGTCTCACCCTCTTTCCCACGTCCACATCGATCATTCTATACCTCTTTATATAGGAGTACATAGCTAATACACCTACATTAATTATATATCAAACGTCCCCCTCTCATCATCCATGCCTCCGCTTCATCTCTCAGATGCGCGCAGAGTGGCAAAGATAGGGGGCAGCAAGGGCTCTGCCCCCCCCCCTAACATCACTATATATCGAGATTAACATGAGTGTGATCATTAGACAATTGCTGGTAAAATGGTTTAAGTTGATGAATTGTCCCTCCTCGTAAAGGATTAGCAATGCTTTGCCCCTTAGCTCATTTATTTTTCATGGCTCCGCCACTGCGCAGCAGCGCACGTTCTCGCCCCCTCTCTTCAAATATCGATCTCGCACTTGTGCACTCCTTCATACTCTCCCTCCACTTGGCCCCTCGCACCATCTTCTAGCCCCCCACCGGATTTTTCCACATGTACAATCTAGCAGACTCCATGTTTGAACTTAAGCATAATGCACAAACCTCAAAACACAAGTGCTTCTCCTTTGTTCTAGAATCTTCCGTATCGTAACTGCCCAAACTTTTTTTCTAGTTGAATTGCCATTATTTGTTTTTAATTTATTCTTTACAACGCACAATTCCATGAATCATAAAATAGATTAAGGGCTTCTTTGATTCAAAGGATTCTCAAATGAATTTTGGAGGATTCTAATCCTTCGGAATTTTTCCTATCTTGGTTGTTTGATTCGTAGGGTTGTTAACCATAATTTTTTTTCCATAGGATTCATTTGCACTAGATTTCATAGGAAACATCCCATCCACTCAAACCACTTTGAAAGAATCCTGCATTTTTTTCTATGCACAATCAAACACTCGTACAATCCTGTAGGATTCAAGACCACATTCCACTCTAATCCCATGTTTTTCCAATTCCCGCATTTTGTAAATCCTGCGAATCAAAGAGGCCCTATATTTTTTTATAAAAACTAATTTATTTTGAATGAGATGAACTACAAGAATTAAATGAAGGTCTACATCAGGCATATATGACTCAGAGCTTACATGCTATAGTGTGGTATTTATTCATAATTTGGTTGCCAAACCTGATGCGTGCAATGCACGTGTACCTTACTAGTACTTCGAGTATGTGCAAACACGTAAATTAGAATTCCAATGGCACGCTACACAGTGTCTCTCTTATAGTTCATGAAGCTACATGGCACATGTGGAGGCGTTGTCGCGACCTCCTTGTGTGGATTGATCACAGTGACGTGCTGCTGCTTCCAGAAGAATGTACTCGTCCTCTCCGAGCCACACTGGCGGTACATGCACGAAGCGAAGATGTGCACGCACGCCACGCATGCACTCATTCCCTCGCACGCACACGCTAGTACACGGGGCGACGCATTTTTGTACGAAGAGCCACCCCATGTGATAATTTAACGTGTGTAAAGTCCTTCATTTCATTGATGGTCAATTAATACAGCGCATGCAAATCGAGTGGACGTGGGGGCGGAAGAAAGACCTTACTACTCTACTGCGCGCATGCGAGTAGTTAAATCATGGGGTGCCAGTACTTCCATTGGTCTCATTCGTATTTTGTGCCAATTTTTGACCATATTTGTAAGTAACGTAATATTTATGCATGTCACAAAAAGTGGCACAAAAAAGGGGGCCAATAAATCAGGACGCAGGCAGCATGATCAATTTTTGCCAGGGCTACTATTGGTGGCCTTTGTATTTAAATATGGAGGGAGTGGAGTAGTACTCTCTTTATCTTAACCTCGTAGGGCTCTCCCAGCACCTAGGCTCGCCTCCCCGCCTCGCCCACCGGATCCTGCCATGGAGGATCCCAGCATGGATAATCCGTTAGATCCCAGGATCCCCCGGGCTGCCTCTCTCTGCGGCCCGCAGCACTACCGCCTTTGAGCGAAACCCACATGTGTTTTAGAGGGGATCCATTGCTCTGGAATCACAGATCGGTGGCGCCGGAGGACATGCCAGGGCCGCGTTTCAGGTGGTGGGCAGCAAGGGCAAATCAGATCGAGGAAGCGTCGCGTCGATTGGAGAGAAGTTCCAAGGAGCTGCGCCTGGCGCAGCACAAGGCGGAGGCGCAAGTCGATCTCAGGGGAGAGATGCGGAGGGATGTCAGCATGTGGCAGCGTCGCGTTGATTTCGATCTCAGGGGAAATAACGCGCATGCCTGCGCAATGGCATGAGCAGCCGGTGCAACTGTTCAAATGGGCGGTAGGAGAAGCGAAATCCCGGGACCATTTGCGGCGGCGCCGCTGGGCATGTATCGCAGGCGAGGTGAGCTGCCCTCCTTCCCCGCCAGCGATGCAGTGACCTAGTCGGTTGCTGCTGCAGTGAACTTGCAATGCTATGTCGGTTTGCAACCTTGACAATCACTCCATCTATATGTATTGTTTTCCTGTAAATAATACTTGGCCGTTTGGAAAAGGATGGTAATTGATTAATCACTAGTTTTAGAATGCTTGGTCGTGACAATTAACCGAAGCCACAACTAGAAGTCCCCATCGCGTAAGTACTTTACGGTCGGTCGCACCAACAGACGGTCGGTCGGACCCGTTGTCGTGGTACTAATGCCTACAGTAGAAAGGGGGGTAGGTTATGGAGAGGCAGGTCCTAGCTACGGTGAAGTTGTTGAAAAGTGTTTTACGAGTTCAGGCCCTTCTCTTGAGGAATTAACAGCCCTACGTCTCGGAGCCCGGAGGCGGTCGACTGGATTATATGTGTATGAGATTACAAGGGTGCGAACCCTTGAGCCAGTGGAGGGGGTGGCTTATATAGAGTGCGCCAGGACCCTAGCCAGCCCCCGACGCCAAGGGTTCAATGTACATAAAGGTAGGACGTTACAGGTAACACCAGCAGTAAAGTTTATTAAATGACAATTAAGTCTACAGAGTGAACGCTCGGCCGATGTTGCAGAGTAACCTTTGATCTTCTATGCGTCGAGTGATTTCTGGTATGGTCGAGTGCTTTGCTTCTTCCGAGTGGAACGTCTCTGGTCGAGTGGATAACGATACCCCTCCAATGCTTCTGACTTTAGGGTAATGTCCTTAGGGAGGGTGTCTAGGTCAGGCTTGTAACCCTACCGTAGGTACATAGCTTCGTCATTAGCCCCCGAATGGTTCAGGGTTTGAGTGGAGAAGGAGTTGAAAGTGTTTCCGACTCAATTTTGGCGTGTCGGAACAGTCTTGTTGGGATAGACTGATTCAGAGAGATGATATCAACTTCTTTTTCAGTAGCCTTGATCCATTCTTGATTTATGTCGAGTGAACTTTTGCTACTAAGTCCCGAGTGTTGATATGGAAAAAATCTTTCGTCTGATAAGTTGCTCCGTCGTCTGCGGATTTCGCGGGATTTGAATATTGGGAAGCGCGGGGCGGAGGAGGCCGCAGCAATCGGCCCGGATTAGGCAAGGCCGCCTCGATCCCCGCGCCACCTTTTTTCGCCACGTACTGTGCGCGCATCTGTTATGGGATTTGGTGAGATCGCCTGGGACCACCGGTCAGCCACTCATAACAAGCTCCATATAAGGTTTCGGGCCGGGGTTTTTGCAACAGTGCCTCTCCAGTTTTCTTCTTCTTCCTCTGCCTCCTCCACCATGCGCACTCTTGCCCTAGCATCGCCGCGCTGCTCGAGCTCCGCCTGCCGCAATGGTGAAGGACAAAACGGTGGCCCTGGAGCGCGCTAAGAAGGCGTCGGCGAAGGCAAAGGGGAGGAACACAAGCCGGGGCGGATCCTCGTCGAGGGTCGGCTTGCGGCGCGGCTGGATCTAGGGCGATTGGATCTGGTCGACGATTCAGGAGGAAGACCTCCTGGACATGGCTCAAGAGGGGTTGATTCCCCACGGAGCTGCACGGCTTCCAGGGAATGAATCCGAGCCCCAGCCGCAGAACGGTGAGTGCGTCCTCCTCGCCACGCACATCGACCGAGGGTTTTCTCTGCCGCCGCACCCTTTCTTTCGGGCCTTTGTGAACTTCTTCGGAGCGCAGCTCCAACCATTTCGCTCCCAATTCCATTGTTTACATTGCTGCCTTCGTTTCTCTGTGTGAGAGTTTTCTGGGCTGCCGACCGCATTGGGGCCTTTTCAAACATTTCTTCACCTGCCGCTCTCAGTCGGTCAAGAAGGCCAACTCGAGTGATGAGAGGACCAAGGTCATCCAGATGTGTGGGGGACTTGCGATCCAAATGAGAGGGAAGAGCTGCTTCCCGCCCTTGACCCTTCCCGAGTCGGTTCGGGGGTGGCAGTCGACTTGCTTCTACTGTCAAGACCAGCCGACTCCAGGGCACTCGACCGGACTTCCCCCCTTCTCCTTGGCCCGATTGGAAAAGCCTGCTGCCCTGAAGGTGATCCCAGAGGAGAGAACACAGGTGAAGGTGCTAGTTGATATGGTAGTTGAGCTCGTTCGAGACGGCGTGACTGGCATGGACTTGCTGGAGACCTTTCTTAGGCGACGCATTCAACCACTTCAATACCGTGATCATCCGATGTGGATGTATTAGGGCACTGATGATTCCACTCAGATCCACCCAGAGGAGGTCTCGGAAGAGATGCTGGAGCGGTGGCTGAGAAGCATCACTGGCATCAAAGATAACCCCAGGGGAGCCAGGAGGATTCCTCCGCTCAGCGATAAGTATGAAGTGGACAAGGTATGATTCGGGGCCGTCGAGTATTTCATTGAATCATCATGCAACTGCTTATTATTAGTCGACTGATTGTTGTTTTGCTTCTTGTCTTCTAGGCTATCACCGAGTGGTACTCGATGCCGAACGGCGAGCAGAAGCCGTCCGAGGAGGAGGAGGAGGGAAGCGCGGGCGAAAGCGGCGAGTGGCAGACCGGCGGCAAGGAGGAGGAGGACAGCGATGACCAGAGCGACGAAGAAGAGGTCGACTCTCCTCCTCGCGAGGCGAGGCGATCCAAGTTCGCTCACGATCCGTTGAACGACCGCGGCAAAACTGTCGCGCCGACTGGTCAGCCGCCCAAATGCCCTCGGACGGCTTCTCCAGCGCCGACTGAAAGGGCGCCGAAGCAACCAAAAGCTGCGCCATCCAAGCCGCCCAAAGCCTTGCCCAAAATCAAAGTGACCGTCCCGACTGTCTCCGGGTAAGAACCTGAACTTGAATTCCTTGTTTAGTATGAATTGAGTCTCGGTTGATTCACTGATACGGTCGACAGAAACTTGAAAATTGCAGCGCTGCAACCTCCGAGACCTCTGGCCAGAAGAACAAAAATGAAGAAGTGGAAGACGCCGTCACCTCCAATCTAGGTATGATCCTCGCGGTCTTGTCTTAGGTGCTCGGACGTACTATTGGTCGATTGAACTTCTCATGCTTGATTCTCTCTGCAGCTCCACCCCAAGTTATTGACCTCCCAGACGATGATGATGAAACGCCCCTGAGGACTCGGGGGATCAGGAAGGCGCCAGCAGGGAAGGTGCCTCAGTCGACGCCCGTGATGGAGTCGGTGGCCCAGGAGGGAGGCAACACCATTCGGACTGCCATCACTTTTGCTGACCCTTTGACGAGTGCCCAGCCTTCGTCGTCGACCGCACCGCCTCCGACTGATGCTCCTTCGCTCTTCGCCGCGCACCACGTCCCGGAAGACCAAGTGGGGGCGGCCAAGGAGGCTATACGCCAGGTGGGCCTTATGATGGAGCAGATGAAGGTGGTTCGGGAGGCTAGCCAGGCTGCCTACGATGCCAGTTCAGCTCTCCAGAGTAATGTCCAGGTTAGTTGATGATCTTCCGAATTCTCAGCTTGTTCTGTTAGGATATGGTACCTAAAAACTCTTTTCAAACTCTTTTCATCTGTCTGTGTTCCGGGTCTGTACACCCACTGGGTGTTTCCGATTTATCTTTGAACAATCTTTTGTCTTGAGTAGACTAAATTGAATCAACTGAACTTCTAGTGGGGGCACGCTGAGTGCACCCACTGGGTGTAGTCCCCGAGACCATGGTTGACTGTGGGCAGTCGACGATGGTCTGAGTAGCTAAATTCTTCGCTCGGCCTGGACGGACCATGCCGAGTGGTAACTGAACCAGTGGGGGCACGCTAAGTGCACCCACTGGGTGTAGTCTCCGAGACCGTGGTCGACTGCGGGCAGTCGACTACGGTCTGAAAACAACTTGGCTCTCTCTTTCTTTTTTTTAATCGGTATGGACGGACCTCGCCGAGTGGAAATTGTACCAGTGGGGGCACGCTAAGTGCATCCACTGGGTGTAGTCCCTGAGACTACTGTTGGATATTTGATTCGGCAGTAGCCTTAGCACTGTTGGAATTGTCCTTCATTGCTCAGAAGCAATTAAACTGTAAACTCGTCGACTGACTGCTCGTATTTGTAGAAATCTTGTGAGCTCGGGCCTCGTTACGCCGAGCTGGAAAAGAAGCAGATCCAGCTCGACCTGGACCTGAACCTTTCCCAAGAGAACCTGAAGAAGGCCCAGGACGGAGCAGCTGGTACATTTGGTGAGAATTTGGTTTACTGTCTTTGCCCTATCTTCCCATTCCTTGCTCTGACTCGACTGTCATATCTTGCAGAGAAAATGAAGGAGGCTCTGGAGAAGAAAGACCGTGATCTGGCTGAGGCGCAGAAAGCAGCACTTGCGAAGACTAAACTTGCTGAAGAAAAGCTGGCTTCGGTCAGCAAGCTTGAGGAGGAGAACGCCAGGCTGAAGACTGCGCTTGATGAAGCTAACAAAGAATCCACTCGACTGAAAAAGGATAAGGACGCATTGATGAACAAAGCCAGCGACTTGGCGCATAAGAGGAACGAACTGGAGGTTTATCTGGGAGGGCTCACCCAACAACTGTCTGTCATGCTTGAAGGTATTCCTTTGCCGATTGCTTTGTCGTTGTCGATTCATCATGCCACCGTCGACTCATTTCTCGTTTTTGTACACAGAATTCTGTCCGAACTTCAAAGAGGAGACAGGGCGAGTCGAGACAAACTTGGACCCCATCAACTCCCCTATCAAGGATGAAGCTTCCATGCACGTGCTGCGACTGGAATCCCGCCTGTCAAGCGTCACTGACTACATCGCTCGTATGAAAGTGGCGGTTTCCCGAGTCGACACTGCTCTCTGGCCCAAAGCTACTCTTCAGAATGATTTGGAGTCCCTGATGGTCCGACTCAACCAGATCCCAGACCGAGTGCTAGAGTGGAAGAAATCTTCTGCCCGTTGCGGTGCTGATGTGACCTTGTCCTTGGTTCGGTTCCATTGCAAGGATGTGAAGGAAGACAAGCTTGCAATGCTCAGGGTTGCTAACACCAAGAAGCTCAACTTCCAATCCTTCCTGGAAACCTTCATTGACGCAGCCACTCGGATCGCAGACGGAATCGACTTAGGTGAGTTTGTTGAGCCTCCTAGTCCTCCTGTTGAGGAGTAAAAAACTTTATGCCATGCCTTAAATTTGCCTCGGAATGCCGAGTGATCTTGTAACCATGAAACTCTTTCGCGTTTGGAGCCCGAGGACTTTTCCTTAAATTTGCCTCGGATTGCCGAGTGATCCTGCAACCGTAAAACTCTTTTCGGGCTTGGAGCCTGAGTACTTTCGTCCGTGGTTTTGGAACACTTTAAGATGTACCCGAACTTGGTTCATCTCTGAATTTGCTTGCGTTTTATTGTCGGAGTGGAACTTGATCTTCACTCGGATAGTTTTTATCTTGAGATGCAGCTTTAAGGATAAGGTTCTAGTCGACCTGCACCTCATTGTCTTTGCGGATAGGGATGAAGCGCACGTTGTACTTGTGGTGCAGCTCAGAGGAGAAGGTCGTAGTCGACCCATGCCTCATCGTCCTTGCGGATGAGGATGAAGTGCACGTTGTACTTGTGGCGTAGCTCAGAGGAGAAGGTCGCAATCGACCCGCACCTTGTATTCTTTGTCAGAGGAGCAGATCGGATCTTACTCGGACTGTGTTTAATTCTCAAGCGAGTACTGGACTGCGGTTAAGCCCCCCGAGTGAGAGGTTTGCTCATCACTCGGTGGGATTTTCATAACTTATGCGAGTACGCGACTGCAGCTAAGACCCCGAGTGAGAGGGTTGCTCATCACTCGGTGGGATTTTCGTAACTTAGGCGAGTACGGGACTGCAGCTAAGCCCCTGAGTGAGAGGGTTGCTCATCACTCGGTGGGATTTTCGTAACTTAGGCGAGTACGGGACTGTAGCTAAGCCCCCGAGTGAGAGGGTTGCTCATCACTCGGTGGGATTTTCATAACTTAGGCGAGTACGGGACTACAGCTAAGCCCCCGAGTAAGAGGGTTGCTCATCACTCCGTGGGATTTTCGTAACTTAGGCGAGTACGGGACTGCAGCTAAGCCCCCGAGTGAGAGGGTTGCTCATCACTCGGTGGGATTTTCGTAACTTAGGCGAGTACGGGACTGCACCTAAGCCCCTGAGTGAGATGGTTGCTCATCACTCGGTGTGATTTTCGTAACTTTGGCGAGTACGGGACTGCAGCTAAGCCCCCGAGTGAGAGGGTTGCTCACCATTCGGTAGGATTTTCATAACTTAGGCGAGTACTGGACTGCAGCTAAGCCCCCGAGTGAGAGGCTTGCTCACCGGTCGGTAGGATTTTCGTAACTTAGGCCAGTACTGGACTGCAGCTAAGCCCCCGAGTGAGAGGCTTGCTCACCACTCGGTAGAATTTTTGTTTTTGAAACTTAGGCGAATCGGATTCGCGACTAAGCACCCGAGTGGGAGGCTGGCTTTCCACTCGGTAAGATTTTGTAAACTTAGGCGAAACGGATTCGCAGTTAAGTCACCCACTTGGGGATTTTAGACACAAATATAAGCAACAACAAACATTTTGATATACCGAAAAGCTCTTTTCTTTGATAATCAAAACTACAAAATGTATCTTTTATTACATCTCAATCGATTGAGTTCCATGCTTGGGGCTCGTCTCTCTTGTGCTCGACATTGTACAGATGGTATGCTCCGTTGTGGAGCACTCTCGTGACGATGAAGGGGCCTTCCCAGGCAGTAGCAAGCTTGTGTGGTTTCTGCTGGTCCACTCGGAGAACCAAATCTCCCTCTTGAAACGCTCGACCTCTCACGTTTTTGCCTTCGAATCGACGCAGGTCTTGCTGATAGATGGTCGACCGGATCAGGGCCATCTCTCTTTCCTCTTCCAGGAGGTCAACTTCATCTTGCCGTGCTTGCTCTGCTTCAGTTTCTGAGAAAAGCTCGACTCGGGGAGCATTGTGGAGCAAGTCACTCGGAAGAACAGCTTCAGCTCCATAAACCAGGAAGAATGCAGTTCGGCGAGTCGACCAATTTGGAGTTGTCCTCAATCCCCACAGCACTGATGGAAGTTCATCGACCCATGCCCCTGCCACATGTTTGAGGTCCCGCATCAGTCGGGGTTTCAATCCTTTGAGAATCAACCCATTTGCTCTTTCCGCTTGTCCATTCGACTGGGGATGGGCGACTGAATCATAGTCGACTCGAGTACCTTGGGAAGCACAGAAAGCTTTGAACTCATCAGAATCAAAGGTCGACCCATTGTCAGTGATGATGCTATGTGGAACACCATATCTGAACGTTAACTCTCTGCTGAAGGTAACAACAGTGCTGGCTTCTAGGTTCTTGATAGGCTTGGCCTCAATCCATTTGGTGAATTTGTCGACTGCCACAAGCACATGAGTAAAGCCGCTTCTTCCAGTTCTGAGAGGTCCAACCATATCCAAACCCAGACTGCGAAAGGCCAGACGAGTGGAATGGTCTTCAAGGCTGATGCAGGCTTGTGGGACATGTTGGAGTAAAACTGGCAGCCTTCACACTTGTCGACTATTTCCTTCGCCATCTCATTCGCTCGTGGCCAGTAAAAACCTGCTCGGTATGCTTTGGCCACGATGGTTCGAGAGGACGCATGGTGACCACAGGTCCCTGAGTGGATATCATTGAGGATCACTCGACCTTCTTCTGGTGTTATACACTTTTGGCAGACTCCAGTATCACGCTCCCTGAACAACTGCCCTCTGATCACTATAAAGGCCTTGGATCGACGGACGATCTGCCGAGCCTCTTCCTCATCTTCTGGGAGTTCTTTCCTCAGAATGTATGCAATATATAGTACCGTCCAGTCGGGAGTGACGACCAAGACCTCCATGATCAAGTCGACCACGGCGGGAACTTCTACTTTAGTCGGATCTGTGGCACTCTTCGGTTGTGGGGGCTCTTCAGTGAAGGGATCTCCTTGTACTGAAGGAGAATGAATATGCTCCAAGAACACATTGCTGGGAATGGCTCCCCTCTTGGAACCTATCTTTGCCAGATCATTGGCTGCTTGGTTTTTCAGTCGGGGTATGTGATGGACCTCTAACCCCTCAAACTTCTTCTCCAGCTTTCTTACCGCATTGCAGTAACCAGTCATGGCTGGGCTTCTGACGTCCCACTCCTTCATCACTTTATTGACCACTCAATCGGAGTCACCGTAGACCATGAGGCGACGGACGCCGAGTGAGATGACCATACGCAACCCGTATAAAAGTGCCTCATATTCAGCTTCATTATTAGAGGAATCAAAGTGAATTTGGAGAACACAGCTGAGTTTGTCTCCTCGGGGGGATACCAATACTACCCCAGCTCCGGAACCATTCAACATCTTAGAGCCGTCAAAAAATATGGTCCAGTGCTCCGAGTGAACTTGAGTCGGCAGTTGCTGTTCGATCCACTCGGCCAAGAAATCTGCTATTGCTTGGGACTTGATTGCTTTCTTTGCTTCATACTCAATACCTAAGGGAAGGAGTTCAATCGCCCACTTGGCCACTCGACCAGTTGCATCTCTATTATTCAGGATCTTTGATAGTGGTGCGTCGCTGACGACTGTAATGGAGTGATCAGAGAAATAGTGAGCAACCTTCTTCGCGGTCATGTATATCCCATACACAAGCTTCTGATAATGTGGATATCTTTGCTTTGATGGGGTCAGAACTTCGGAGAGATAGTACAATGGGCGCTGAACTTTGTATGCCTTTCCTTCTTCATCTCGCTCGACCGTGAGCACAGTGCTAACAACTTGTCCAGTGGCTGCAATATAAAGCAGTAAAGGTTCCTTGCTGATTGGCGCAGCGAGCACCGGCTGGGTGGAAAGCAGGGCTTTGAGCTCTGCAAACGCTGCATCAGCTTCATCAGTCCACTCGAACTTGTCAGCCTTCTTCATCAGTCGGTAAAGAGGCAATGCCTTTTCACTGAGGCGAGAAATGAATCGACTCAGGGTGGCCAAACATCCAGTTAGCTTTTGGACATCATGCACACGCACAGGGGGTTTCATTCGGAGTATGGCACCAACTTTCTTTGGGTTAGCGTCGATTCCTCGTTCGGAAATGAGGAAGCCGAGTAACTTTCCACTAGGAACTCCAAATTTGCACTTTGCCGGATTGAGCTTGATATCATACCTTCTGAGGTTTGCAAAGGTTTCTGCAAGGTTAGCCAACAGGTCGGAGCCCTTTCGTGACTTGACCACAATGTCATCCATTTATGCCTCCACATTCCGACTGATTTGAGTAAGCAGGCACTTCTGAATCATCCTCATGAATGTGGCTCCAGCGTTCTTCAGGCCGAATGGCATGGTGACATAACAGAAGCATCCGAATGGCGTAATGAAAGCCGTTTTTATCTCATCGGGTCCATATAGTCGGATCTGATGGTACCCGGAATAGGCGTCCAGAAAGGACAATCTCTCACACCCCACAGTCGAGTCGACAATTTGGTCGATACGGGGGAGAGGAAAATGATCTTTCGGGCAGGCCCGATTGATGTGTTTGAAGTCAATGCACATGCGGAGTGAATCGTCCTTCTTGGGGACCATGACAACATTGGCGAGCCACTCGGAGTGGTAGATTTCTCTGATGAATTCAGCTGCCAGGAGCCGAGCCACCTCCTCACCAATGGCTTTCCTCTTCTGCATGGCGGACCGTCGAAGATGTTCCTTGACTGGTTTCACTTTTGGGTCGACTCACAAACGATGCTCAGCCAGTCCCCTGGGTACACCTGGCATGTCAGAAGGCTTCCATGCGAAGATGTCCCAGTTCTCACGGAGGAACTGGATGAGTGCTTCTTCCTATTTGCTGTCAAGGGTGGTTGAAATATGAGTCGGGGAAGCATCAGGGTCGGTCGAGTGAATATGAATCGGCTTGGTTTCACCGGAAGACTGAAATGCAGAGTCGGTTGCGGGCTTCTTGGATCGCAGCAAATCACTTGGATCTGCATTTTTCTGGTACTCTTGCAACTCTACAACTGCCATCTGTGCGTCGGCGATTTTTGAGCCCTTCTGAAAGCACTCTTCCGCCTTTTGCCGATTCCCAGTGACAGTGATCACCCCCTTAGGACCAGCCATCTTCATCTTGAGGTACAGATAACATAGTCGAGCCATGAAACGCGCATATGCGGGCCTGCCCAGGATAGCATGATAGGCACTCTGAAAATCCACCACTTCAAATGTCAACTTCTCTTTTTGGTAATTCTTGGAATCACCGAAAACCACATCATGTGCAATTTGGCTGAGTGATTCAGCCTTCTTGCCAGGGATAACGCAGTGGAATCTCATATTGCTCGTGCTAAGCTTGGACATCGAAATGCCCATCCCCTTCAAGGTCTCTACGTACAGGATATTCAGGCCGCTAACACCATCCATCAGCACCTTAGTCAGTCGGGTGCCTTCAACCACTGGGTCGACCACCAACGCCTGCCTGCCGGGGGTGGCGATGTGTGCTGGGTGATCAGAGTGGTCGAATGTAATGGCAGTCTGGGACCACTTCAAATAGCTCGGTGTTGCCGGGGCAACCATGTTCACTTCTCTTCTTATTACTTTAAGTCGACTTTTGCTTTCGACATCAGCAAAAATCATCAGAGTAGAATTGACTTTGGGAAAACCATCATCATCTTCATCCCTGTCATCACCCTTGTCCGACTCTTTCTCCTTCTCTTTGGGCTGTTTATCGCGAAACTGCTGGATCAGGAGCCGGCATTGTCGAGTGGTATGTTTGGGATAAATGAAATTACACTCTTCATCTTTCTTGGTATGAATATGGCATGGTAAATCCAACACATCGTTCCCATCTCGATCCTTTACTTTCTTGGGGTTCCATGGCCCTTTGGGCTTCCCCTTGAACTTTCCTTGGGTTACTGCCAAGGCTTCACCAGGGGCTGCTGGTTCGGCCTTCCGCTTCTGCTTCCGACTGGAATTTGCTCCTCCGGTATCTTGGGCGACTGTTTTATGCTTGCCGCTCCGGAGTCGGTCTTCCTCTTCGCTGTTGGCATACTTGGTGGCAATTTCCATCATTCGACTAAGGGACATGTCCCAAGTCCGACCAAACTTCAAGTTCACCTCTCTGTACTTGACACCCTCTTTGAAGGCGCAAACTGCTTGGTGATTTGACACTCCTTCCACCGTGTGGTTCAAAGTGATCCACCTCTGGATATAATCCCTCAAGGTTTCACCCGGCTTCTGTACACGGGATTGTAACTATGTCAACCCTGCCGGTCGTTTGCATGTGCCCTCGAAGGTTCTGACAAACACTCGGGCCAACTCTTCCCAACTGTCTATGCTGCCAGGCGCCAGCTGATTCAACCACGCCCTGGCTGAGCCTTCCAACATCAAATGAAGGTGTTTCATAGCTACATCATCGTTTCCTCCACCAATCTGCACAGCCACTCGGTAGTCCTCAAGCCAATTGTCGGGCTTAGACGATCCGGTAAACTTACTAACTCCAGTCGCCAACCTGAAGTTGGGAGGAATCACGACTGCTCTGATGGCTCTGCTGAAGCACTCGGGACCAAAAACATGCACTCTGCTTCCAGTCGGGTGATCTCTGTCAGGGCCTTCCCTGTATGCTCTGTTCCTGTCGACCAGACCTTGAACGAGGATGGACCTCGCGTCGAAACCTGGCTCTCTGGGGTCTACTGGAATTCTTCGTCCACCACTGGGAGGACGTCTGTCATCGTGCTGCCGAGGCGCATAAGACCCGCTCCTCAGAGGAGGGGTGGGCACTCGACGCCGAACATCAGGGACTCGGTAACCTGGCTGCTCATGGTGCCTGTACTGATCTCGCCGGTCTCCACGTCCCTCACGCCGCAAGGGCGATCTTGGGCTATGGGCCGACTGAACTGTGTCTGCTCTTGCTGACCTGTTTTGAATCCTATCCCGTGATTGGGACACTGCTGTGTTCAGCTCTCCAGCTGCCCGGAGCAAATCTCTAATCTGCACTTAGCCTCTGCCAGCTTCCGACTGAGAAGGCTGGATTGACTCTGCTATTCGGGCCGCTGCTGCAAGATTCTGAATCGGAGTTCAGTATACCCGAGTTTGAGGTGGAAAAAGTTGTCGTCGATTGGATTCTGGACGTCGCTCCCGAGCACGCTCGTCCAGTGCGTGCTGGAGGTTCTCCAGTCGAGAGCGCTCAGCCAATTTGGCCAGGCGCGCTTCCTCCAAGGCCAGGGCCTCGGGGGTCTCTCCAACGATAGGAGTCTGAAGTGCATCCATATTGCGGCGACGGTGCTCTACCCTCTGCCGTGAGGAAACATACTCGGGACGGTACTCTTCGTGAACACGCGACGGATCGCCGCCACCGTTACCGCCACCGTTGCGGTCGAAGCCTGGAGGACTGCATGGTCCGTCAACCATCAGGACTTCTGCCGCGGGGTCACAGCTACCACACTCGAATGCGGTCTCGACGGAGCCAGTCGAACAGGCCGTAGAGATTTTCGTCGGGCTCGATTGTCGCGATATGTGGGGCGGCCGACTAGCGGACCTAGCCCCCTTAATACAAGCGCGAGCTTACGGTCCAATGCGGCGCGCGCCACTCAGTTGCTGACGTCAAAAGAGCTTCGGCTGATACCACGACGTCGGGATACCCATAACTACTCCCACGTAGATGGTTAGTGCGTATAGACCAAATGGCCAGACTCAGATCAAATACCAAGATCTCGTTAAGCATGTTAACTAACCGCGAACGCCGACCAGGGCCAGGCCCACCTCTCACCTAGGTGGTCTCAACCTGCCCTGTCGCTCCGCCATAAAGTAGCAGTCGGGGGCCGTCAGGAACCCAGGCCCACCTCTACCGGAATGGAGCCACCTGTCCTTTCAGCCCTCTCATCAGAATCACTTGCGGGTACTCCTCGAGCCGACCCGACTTTAGTCACCACATGTGTCATGTATAATGTATATAGTATATACCCGTGATCACCTCCCAAAGTGATCACGGCCCAGTAGTATAGCATGGCAGACGGACAAGAGTGTAGGGCCACTGATGGAACACTAGCATCCTATACTAAGCAGTAGGATAGCAGGTAAGGGTAACAATTGTAGTAACAAAGACAGGCCATGCATCAGGATAGGATTAACGGAAAGCAGTAAGATGCTACACTACTCTAATGCAAGCAGTATAGAGAAGAATAGGCGATATCTGGTGATCAAGGGGGGGGGGGGCTTGCCTGGTTGCTCTGGCAAGTAGGAGGGGTCGTCGACTCCGTAGTCGAACTGGGCAGCAGCAGTGTCGGTCTCGTAGTCTACCGGAGAGAAGAGGGGGGAAGAAACAGTAAATACAATGCAAACATAAGCATGACGATGCGTGACATGACAATGAACAGTGCGAGGTGTGTCCTAACGCGACAGTAGGTGGTACCGGTGAAGGGGGGGAACATCCGGGAGGTATTCCCGATTTTTCGCGTTTTCGGACAAACGGACCGGAGGGGGAAAGTTGCTAGTTCGATAGGTTAGCGAGGTGTGGTGGACGAACGGACTGCGTATTCGGATTCGTCTCATCGTTCTGAGCAACTTTCATATAGAAAACATTTTCATCCGAGTTACGGTTTAAAAGATATGAATTTTCAAAGTTTATTTGAATTTCTGGAATTATTTGAATTAAGCAAAAATGAATTATGACGTCAGCATGAGGCAATGCTGACGTCAGCAGGTCAACAGAGCGGCTGACCAGTCAAACCAGACAGGTGGGTCCAGTGGGACCCACATGTCAGCCTCTGTTAGTCTAATATTAATTTAAACTAAACTAACAGTCTAATTAGAGGGGTGGGCCCCATATGTCAGTGAGTGATTAGTTTAATTAATTAGTTTTAATTATAAAAACATTTTTCTTTTCTCTTTTTTTTAATTTTGCGGCGGGGCCCGCATGTCAGTGGCTGGGCCTGCCCAGTCAGCATGTTGACTGGGTTAACCCAGTCAACGGGGCCCACGGGGCCCGCTGGCAGTGACCCAGGGGTGGCCCCAGGTGTGCCAGCTCAGCAGGCCGGCGGCTGAACGCCGGCGATCACGAAAACGCGGCGGAGGGCGCTCGGCCCCGTCGGGATTCGTCTACAGGGGGCCTACACGGGCGCGGTTGGGTGCGTTCGAACGGGGAGAGCTCGCCGCGTCGCGTGGTGAGACCGGCCGGAGCTGGAGCTGCCGGAAACGGCGCCGGCGAGCGGCGGAGGCGGCGGCGCGCACGGGTGCCCGATGGAAACGTGGCTACGGCGGGTTATCGAGCAAGCGGAGGGGCTAGGGAGCTTCTACGTGCGGTGGGGAGTGCTGCGGGCTTGAGCCCGTGACCAAAAGGTCACCGGAGACCCGCCGGCGACGAGCTCCGCGGCGCGGCGTTCGGGCGCGCGCGGGGAAGCCGCTAGGGGGCGCGCGAGAGAGAAAGGACAGGGGAGGAGGGGGGAGAGGCTCACCGCGCGGCACACGGAGGCCGGTGAGAGGCTTAGGAGCAGCAGGTCGGCGCCGGGGAAGAAGGGGGTCGCCGGCGTCCGAAGTTGAAGACGAGCTCGGTGTGCTCGTTGTAGGGGCTCCGGCCTCCAATGGGTTGCACCAGACGCAGCAGCGGGCGACGGCGGTCCTTGGAGACAACGTGGGGCGGCGAGGTGGGCACGGTGGCCGTGTGAACGACGGGAACGGCGGCGAGCGCATCGGGCGTGGGGGAAGGAAGAAGCGGCGCGGATCTGGGGGGGAAGAGAGAGGCGCAGGGGCCGAGAGGAGAGCGGGGGCGAGTGGGAGAGAGGCCCGAGGAGGCGGGGGGGAGCTGGCGTCCTTATCCTCCCCGTCGCCGGCGAGACGGTGCGGCGGGGACTGCCCCTGTTCCGACCCCGGTCGGGGGAACAGGGAAGGGGGCGAGTGGGAGAGGTGGGCCGGGGTGGAGCTGGGCCTTTCGGCCGGGGGGGGGGGGGGAATGGTGCTGGCCGGCTGGGCCTGGGGTTGGCCCAGTTGGGCCAGGGGTCCAGTGGGGAGGGGGCCTTCTCCTTTTTCTTTTTCTTTGTCTGTGTTCTTTTGCATTTTCTTTTTATTTGTTTATTTTCTTTTCTGTTTTATTTCATTCAAAAGTATTTAGGTATTTTATAAAAATGTGTTTTCTCCACCATAATCACCAGTGTATTATTTGGCACCCACCGAACATTTTTGTTTAAATTTTTGAAAACTTTTATTTTTCACTTTAATTTTAATTGAAGTTTGAATTAGGAGTTTGAAAAGAAATGTGATTCCAAATGTGATCATGCCCTGTTTAGCAACATGATTAGCTTAATCACAGAGAGTTACTGTAGCATGATCCTCAGGGTGTTACAAATCTCCTCCACTACAAGAAATCTCGTCCCGAGATTTAAGCGGTGGAGTAAGGGAGGAAAGTGTTGGTAGCGAAAACCTAATGAGTCTTCTCGGTCTTGGCTGCCCTTTCGAAGAGGTTGATCCCTTTTGTTGATGTCTTTAATTCTCTGCTTCAGGTCATCATGATGAAGTCGTGATCCTTTCTTCGGAGTTTTCATTGTACATATGACGGACAAGGGGTAACTTCGGAAAAACGGACCTCCGAAAGCTTAACTATCTGGTTGATAAAATCGGGGGAAGGTGGAAAGTAACTCTCGAATTGAAACTTAAGAAAATATCGAGAGCAAAGTATGAAGGTAGCATGAGAAGTTTCGAGCGGGCATGCAATCGTTCGTTGCCTGAAACGAAGAGTGAAAAAGGGTTCAGAGCAACGAGAATAACATGGTGTTTGATTCCAGGATGAATAATGATATAGATTTTAGCTCTTGAATCACATACGAAGCTAGGCGCACAGGATACATTAGAATCCGGGTTGTAAGGAAGAGTCAGGTTTCGATCCTGTGGAACTGTGGGTTATGGGCCCACCATGTGGGTTAAGAGTAGGAAGGACGGTGACATCTTGCACGATCATGATAGCAAGGCATGTCAGAGGGTAGCCTGTCAGTTATATGTAAGCCACATCGTCGGTACCAAGGGCGAGGGAAGAAGAGAACCATTTTCCTGCTCGTTGAAACGAGGCGGACCATTAGGCAAAGTTCTCGTCCATCGATGGTTACCGAAATGTCACCAACAATAGTAACAGGGTCTTACTGACAGAGTTGTACACCGAGGTGCTTACATAAGCAGGAGAATATTACTGCTTAGATCATATAGATCAACAGAAAGGTTAAACCAAACAATGGAAAGGAAATTATGATTATCAGATTAAACAGAAGAATGGAAAGGAAAATGTGTTTAAACACATATTTCAAGGGTATATCCTTCCCAAGGACAAGCTGTGCATGATATTCATGACAGGATATAATGTAGAAAACTCTTTAGGTAGGGGAGAGAAATTTCATGACATTACCCATACAACGGTGTTTGGATAATTGAGCAGGAAATATTTAGCATTGGGCTTCAAATGTTCCTGTTGAAAATCGGAGTACCATAGACATGCTTCGAGATAGCATTGACATGGTCAACAGGTGAAGATCTGACTTTGGAAACAAAAGGGATCCATCAGGAACAACTTATAGAGTAAGCTTACAATTTCCTCATGGAAGAATAGCTAACCTTGCTAAAAAGGAAAACTTATAACAATAGGTCCTCCCGCCAGGTGTGCTGGGTATCACCACCTTACTGGGTCATAATAGACTAGTGTTATAACTCTTGGAAAAATGTCCCAACCATCATATATGACCGAGATTCAGATATGAGCGGTGTTTGGTTACCTCAGACTCAGGATGCCTGAGAAGAAAGGTGCAACACAAATTTTCGAAACGACATCGAAGATTCTCGGGAGATGAACTATGGAAGCGAGTTCCGAACAAAGGTTCATCATTAAATCAAGGAGAGGTGAGGAGGTGACTGATTGACTCAGCGACAATCCATTGAGATTTCCAAAAGGTGGATTTCCATCGCTAGGTGAACAAGGAGATAACATTAACTAGATCGAATGACTTAATGATGTATGCTCGAGGAAAACATACACAGTTAAACATTGGTTGAAATGTGCACCCGAAATATGGGCTAGCTAGCACAATCAATGTTCGAATGATGATCCATTAAGCCATAGACGTAGAATGAAGCTATAGACCAATAACTTCAAGGCAATAGGGTTGCTAGAAGTTTAGAATTTACACATCACAGACCATTGGTCGGTATTCCTTTTAGAAACAACACGGGGACCAAGAAAGAATGGTGATGGGGAGAAGTATCACTGTACCGAGATGTCATACGAGGTGGTCAAATTCTTACGACATACTTGACGTAAAATTTGGTAATACTCCAGGGTCGAACATATCATAAGCTAGATAGCAGGGAAATCAAGGTACAACACAAAACACGCACAAGTTTGTGTTGAATGGAAGGCAATAAAATGGTCGATGATAAAACAAACCATCGAGGGCAAGGATGGTATTTCTCATCCAGAATTCGATAGATATCTTGGAAGAGCTCAGAATGTTGATGGTGATCACGACATTTTGTTGTCGAGGGGATCCACGCAGAAGCAATTGATCAGCGACTGCATCAAGCAAAAGGACTGATGCAACAAAGGATTATTGGAGCCACGGATACTACACAAACTCGGGGCAAGTTTGTTGTTCGAGGTGCAACGATATGACGAGGAAAATCGACGTAAGCTTAGCTCATCGTCGAAAGTGGTGCTCCGGGGATAAGGACCAGGTAGCACAGTTAAAATCATCAAGATAATGATATAGCCAAACAGGCTAGGAATGACGCGATCGGGTACAAACTCGTAGGTAAGGAACATTACTAAAAGTTGTTGAACCGTAGTGCGGATTCGATTCAATTATCGATGTCCTTGAGTGTTTAATAACTCGGAGCCCGTGAAAAATTGGAATAAATGAGAATGTAATACTTGATGGAGAACTCATAATAAGTTATGCAGTTCCGTGATAATCTCGAGATACCAGGGGGGTAATACTCGACGACAACCCAAAGTAGAGGTTGGACTGGGGTATTGCTCTGCAGAAGACAAGTGCTTAAACTTGCACGAGAAATGGTATTTAAAAGAGAACATGGTTGGAACCACGATTGCAAAATGTCAGATCCCATATATAAGACGAACTTATACCAAGGGAATAATTAATTTAAGAAAAGCTTTAATGATAAGATCTACACCGTGTCCATGGGCATGAACGCAAAGTTCAAGGTCGACTCCCACTTCTCCAATGCATAACCTTTCATTCACTTCTCATTTTTCAAAGAAGTTGTAGTGTTGAAATTTTATCTAGCAAAATACCAGAAGAGTATGACTCATGAAAATTTTCGAGTTCACACATATTATGAAAGGCATAGGTTCAACCCATCACGGCATCTTAGGAACATATACCACAAACTTCGGAGTAAATATTACAAGCTCGAAAGAAGAGCATTGTTCAAAAACAGATGATACAATTTACCAAATGCATTATATACCCATGGAAAGGCTCACAAGGTTATTCAATATGAAGGACACTGTCGGATAAAATCCGACAAAAAGGGTCTGGTGGTCCCCAAGGGATCTGATGTGAGCATCAGTACTCAACCAGAGGAAGAAAGAATGCAAGGAGATCAGACTATAGAAACAACTGACTAACTCAAAAGCTCAAATGCAAAGGAATTATGAATTCCAAGACAGGGGATCAGAAGCAATGCTCTGATTAGGGATGGATAAGTTGAATAGCCTTAGGGGTAAAATCGATGACGATTTGATTGGTCGAGATCCAGCTCATGTTAAAGATGTCTGAGCCGGAAGGATGAATTCTAGGATCTGATTGAGGATTGCGATCATTCGCAACATATTGAATCAATGGACTCAAAAGATAATGACAAAGGGTGCCAATAAGATTTCGAGGTTTATGGGATTAATCATAATACTAGTAAGCAAGAATTTCAAGAGCAACAGGCTCCTGAAGATTTTCGGAGGATCGAATGATATTTTGAACACTTTTGTGAAATTCTTGAATCAACTGGGGATGAGCGGATACTCGGTAAGTGCGAGGATTATCCGTAGGGTTATTCAGGTGACAAAGAACAGCAGGGTAGTAAGCTCAAGGGATTCTCGGAACAACAGAGAGAATTTCGGGGTATCTTGTAATAACAAGATCATCTGGGAAACATTGTATGAATGGCGAGTATACGTGGTTTTCCATAGGAGTTTATCGAGGAAAGGGAATTGTAAAAGCGATGCACACAAGTTCTCGGGTTATCAGCGGAGAGTATCTTCAGGGTCTTCACGTGCAACAGACGATCGTCAGTAATAAGGGGCTCTCCGGGTGAAAGTGATAACGAGATCCTAATGTTAGATTTAGTAAAATTATTTAACCCGAATAGAAGAGAGATCAGAGTCCCAGAGTATAGGCAAGGAGTAAAAGATCCTAATACCACCCAATGGCGACGTGGGCCCGTAAGACACACAGCCATGTTAGTAAAAGTTTTTGAAATGTCTAGACTCGACTTCGGCCAAGGAGTTGGAAAGGGGGACTCCTACAGGTAGTCGGCTCTGATACCAACTTGTGACGCCCCCGATTTGACCATACACTAATCATGCACGCAAATGTGTACGATCAAGATCAGGGACTCACGGGAAGATATCACAACCCAACTCTACAACATAAATAAGTCATACAAGCATCATAATACAAGCCAGGGGCCTCGAGGGCTCGAATACAATTGCTCGATCATAGACGAGTCAGTGGAAGCAACAATATCTGAGTACAGACATAAGTTAAACAAGTTTGCCTTAAGAAGGCTAGCATAAAAGTAGCAACGATCGAAAAGGCAAGGCCTCCTGCCTGGGACCTCCTAACTACTCCTCGAAGCCGAACTCCATGTAGAATCATCCTCGGGATCTCTAGCTCCTGGACTCCAGCATCTGGTTGCGACAACCAGGTATAGAAAGGGGAAAAGAGGGAGAAAAGCAACCGTGAGTACTCATCCAAAGTACTCGCAAGCAAGGAGCTACACTACATATGCATGGGTATATGTGTAAAGGACCATATCAGTGGACTGAACTGCAGAATGCCAGAATATGAGGGGGATGGCTAGTCCTGTCGAAGACTACGCTTCTGGCCATCTCCATCTTGCAGCATGTAGAAGAGAGTAGATTGAAGTCCTCCAAGTAGCATCGTATAGCATAATCCTACCCGGCGATCCCCTCCTCGTCGCCCGGTTAGAGAGCGATCACCGGGTTGTATCTGGCACTTGGAAGGGTGTGTTTTATTAAGTATCCGGTTCTAGTTGTCATAAGGTCAAGGTACAACTCCGGGTCGTCCTTTTACCGAGGGACACGGCTATTCGAATAGATAAACTTCCCTGCAGGGGTGCACCACATAACCCAACACGCTCGATCCCATTTGGCCGGACACACTTTCCTGGGTCATGCCCGGCCTCGTAAGATCAACACGTCGCAGCCCCACCTAGGCTCAACAGAGAGGTCAGCACGCCGGTCTAAACCTATGCGCGCAGGGGTCTGGGCCCATCGCCCTATGCACACCTGCACGTTGCGTACGCGGCCGGAAGCAGACCTAGCCCCCTTAATACAAGCGCGAGCTTACGGTCCAATGCGGCGCGCGCCACTCAGTTGCTGACGTCAAAAGAGCTTCGGCTGATACCACGACGTCGGGATACCCATAACTACTCCCACGTAGATGGTTAGTGCGTATAGACCAAATGGCCAGACTCAGATCAAATACCAAGATCTCGTTAAGCGTGTTAAGTAACCGCGAACGCCGACCAGGGCCAGGCCCACCTCTCACCTAGGTGGTCTCAACCTGCCCTGTCGCTCCGCCATAAAGTAGCAATCGGGGGCCGTCAGGAACCCAGGCCCACCTCTACCGGAATGGAGCCACCTGTCCTTTCAGCCCCCTCATCAGAATCACTTGCGGGTACTCCTCGAGCCGACCCGACTTTAGTCACCACATGTGTCATGTATAATGTATATAGTATATACCCGTGATCACCTCCCAAAGTGATCACGGCCCAGTAGTATAGCATGGCAGACGGACAAGAGTGTAGGGCCACTGATGGAACACTAGCATCCTATACTAAGCAGTAGGATAGCAGGTAAGGGTAACAATTGTAGTAACAAAGACAGGCCATGCATCAGGATAGGATTAACGGAAAGCAGTAACATGCTACACTACTCTAATGCAAGCAGTATAGAGAAGAATAGGCGATATCTGGTGATCAAGGGGGGGGCTTGCCTGGTTGCTCTGGCAAGTAGGAGGGGTCGTCGACTCCGTAGTCGAACTGGGCAGCAGCAGTGTCGGTCTCGTAGTCTACCGGAGAGAAGAGGGGGGAAGAAACAGTAAATACAATGCAAACATAAGCATGACGATGTGTGACATGACAATGAACAGTGCGAGGTGTGTCCTAACGCGACAGTAGGTGGTACCGGTGAAGGGGGGGAACATCCGGGAGGTATTCCCGATGTTTCGCGTTTTCGGACAAACGGACCGGAGGGGGAAAGTTGCTAGTTCAATAGGTTAGGGAGGTTTGGTGGACGAACGGACTGCGTATTCGGATTCGTCTCGTCGTTCTGAGCAACTTTCATATAGAAAACATTTTCATCCGAGTTACGGTTTAAAAGATATGAATTTTCAAAGTTTATTTGAATTTCTGGAATTATTTGAATTAAGAAAAAATGAATTATGACGTCAGCATGAGGCAATGCTGACGTCAGTAGGTCAACAGAGCGGCTGACCAGTCAAACCAGACAGGTGGGTCCAGTGGGACCCACATGTCAGCCTCTGTTAGTCTAATATTAATTTAAACTAAACTAACAGTCTAATTAGAGGGGTGGGCCCCATATGTCAGTGAGTGATTAGTTTAATTAATTAGTTTTAATTATAAAAACATTTTTCTTTTCTCTTTTTTTTAATTTTGCGGCGGGGCCCGCATGTCAGTGGCTGGGCCTGCCCAGTCAGCACGTTGACTGGGTTGACCCAGTCAACGGGGCCCACGGGGCCCGCTGGCAGTGACCCAGGGGTGGCTCCAGGTGTGCCAGCTCAGCAGGCCGGCGGAAACGCGGCGGAGGGCGCTCGGCCCCGTCGGGATTCGTCTACAGGGGGCCTACACGGGCGCGGTTGGGTGCGTTCGAACGGGGAGAGCTCGCCGCGTCGCGTGGTGAGACCCGCCGGAGCTGGAGCTGCCGGAAACGGCGCCGGCGAGCGGCGGAGGCGGCGGCGCGCACGGGTGCCTGACAGAAACGTGGCTACGGCGGGTTATCGAGCAAGTGGAGGGGCTGGGGAGCTTCTACGTGCGGTGGGGAGTGCTGCGGGCCTGAGCCCGTGACCAAAAGGTCACCGGAGACCCGCCGGCGACGAGCTCCGTGGCGCGGCGTTCGGGCGCGCGCGGGGAAGCCGCTAGGGGGCGCGCGAGAGAGAAAGGACAGGGGAGGAGGGGGGAGAGGCTCACCGCGCGGCACACGGAGGCCGGTGAGAGGCTTAGGAGCAGCAGGTCGGCGCCGGGGAAGAAGGGGGTCGCCGGCATCCGAAGTTGAAGACGAGCTCGGTGTGCTCGTTGTAGGGGCTCCGGCCTCCAACGGGTTGCACCAGACGCAGCAGCGGGCGACGGCGGTCCTTGGAGACAACGTGGGGCGGCGAGGTGGGCACGGTGGCCGTGTGAACGACGGGAACGGCGGCGAGCGCGTCGGGCGTGGGGGAAGGAAGAAGCGGCGCGGATCTGGGGGGGGGGGGGGGAAGAGAGAGGCGCAGGGGCCGAGAGGAGAGCGGGGGCGAGTGGGAGAGAGGCCCGAGGAGGCGGGGGGAGCTGGCGTCCTTATCCTCCCCGTCGCCGGCGAGACGGTGCAGCGGGGACTGCCCCTGTTCCGACCCCGGTCGGGGGAACAGGGAAGGGGGCGAGTGGGAGAGGTGGGCCGGGGTGGAGCTGGGCCTTTCGGCCGGGGGGGGAATGGTGCTGGCCGGCTGGGCCTGGGGTTGGCCCAGTTGGGCCAGGGGTCCAGTGGGGGGGGGCCTTCTCCTTTTTCTTTTTCTTTGTCTGTGTTCTTTTGCATTTTCTTTTTATTTGTTTATTTTCTTTTCTGTTTTATTTCATTTAAAAGTATTTAGGTATTTTATAAAAATGTGTTTTCTCCACCATAATCACCAGTGTATTATTTGGCACCCACCGAACATTTTTGTTTAAATTTTTGAAAACTTTTATTTTTCACTTTAATTTTAATTGAAGTTTGAATTGGAGTTTGAAAAGAAATGTGATTCCAAATGTGATCATGCCCTGTTTAGCAACCTGATTAGCTTAATCACAGAGAGTTACTGTAGCATGATCCTCAAGGTGTTACAACTACTGTTGTACACTGATGTTCATCACTGGCAGAAGGTGTATCGGGGAGACTTGGGTCGATTTCCAGTATGACGCGTACCGTATGAGGCATCGCAGGGCCCATCTCGCCCTCGCAGCATGGCATACTATGATACTATCGCAATATTTTCTTCTATTTATTAGTGTATGTTTCATCAACTAGTGCCACTATAATGTAATCACGCCTTTTCATTATCTGTGCAAATAGGGTTATTCAGCTGCATTTTGGTGGAACTGCACAAATGTACGGATGGAACCGACATATATGCAGAGTGCGAGGTGCCAAGTAAAAATTACCGACACCAACCTTGCTCCATCTAAGCATTGGCATCCACCACCATCAGTGGGATGTGTGGCGCTCACTGTGGACGGATCTTTCTCGGCAGCAAATCCTCTAACCAAATACTAGTAGCTTAGACTTCAAAAAAATACTAGTAGCTTATATTGGCAGTTTTCTAGGGTGTACTCTTTTCTGAAAGAAGCACCAATCTATTTTTCTTTTTTTGTACACAGTGTCACAACTTGGACCCAAAGGTCCAGAGCTATTTTAGAGTGATTGGCATAGTACTCGGAGAATGATTATACGCATGATTTTTATTAGCTGTCACACTGATTGTAAGCATGAGCAGATGGAAGATTAGGTTAGTGTGAAGCTTACCTTAAACCCTACCGACGCCGTTGAAACGAGGTGAGCGTCGAGGGAACTGTGGAGACCGGCGGGGGTAGCGACGTCGCGCCATCCGGCCTCCTCTTGCGGTGGGAGAACGAACACTCCTATGGCTCCGGCTGGCTCTGCACCCTCACGAACAGCACACCGTACTCGATCTATTCGTTATCCTCTGGGTGCTCGACCTTCGACCTGTCTGCTCCATCCCCTAGAGGAGATACTCGATGAACTCGAAGGACTGCGGCGTGCCTGCCACCGAGGAGTACATCATCGCCCTCATCACCGTCGTCTCGCTCTTTCGCATACATTGCCACATGGCCCTCACCGTCCTCAAAATCTCCCACTCATTGTCAAACCAAGTAAGGATCTCCTTCAACCTGGCTAACTTTGCCTGGTCGCCGCCGGCAATCTGCCTGATTCGCTGCTGCATCCTGTCCATAGATGTCCTTCTGAGTGGTCTGGTGCTAGCTTTGGAAGATGGGAGGAAAGACGGTGGTCTTGCAATAGAGAAGAGGGAGAGGCGAGACGGTGGTTTTGGAATGGAGATGATGGAGAGGAGAGGGGGTGGTTTTGCAATGGAGAAGAGGGAGAGGCAAGACGATGGTTTTGGAATGGAGATGATGGAGAGGAGATGTTTCCCTGCCTTCGGTCGCTGACAAGTGGGCCCCGCGCTTGGTGGGACCCATTTATCAGTGTCTTAATGGCAGGATGGGCTACGTCAGGGGATCCTCGTCCGAGGAGAGAGGAGGTGGTTTTGCAATAGAGAAGTGGGAGAGGCGAGACGGTGGTTTTGGAATGGAGATGATGAAGAGGAGAGGAGGTGGTTTTGCAATGGAGAAGAGGGAGAGGAGTGTGCGGCAGCGATTTAGGATTGGACGAGTGGGCCGGCGCGCTGTGACTGGATCAAAATCAAAATCAATTTACCCTCCAATTAAGAAAGCGAACCCACATTAACTAGTCTCCCGTTTATTTTGGGTCATAATTGACCATGATTTTCACAAATAAAATATATGTTATATGTTGCAAAAATAATATAATTTGAAAGTACATTCAGATATGAACCAAACGATACAATTTTTGGTGACATGCATTCACATTCTGCTTGTCAAATACAGTACGTTGTCAAACTTTGACCCAAAATACGCATCGAGCACCTGGCCGCTCCTCTGCTCTTAAACCACCGCCGCTCCTCTCGTGTTCCAATCTAAATCTAGCGCCGCTCCTCTCCTCTTCCATTTCAAAACCACCGCCCCTCCTCTCCTGTTCCAATCCAAAACCAGTGTCACCCCTCTCCCGTTCTAATCCAAAACCAGCGCTGCTCCTCTCCTCTTCCATTCAAAAACCACCGCCGGCGAGTGAAGGTGCTGTGGAGAAGTAGACCGATGGAGGAGTACAACCGATATGTGAGGATCGCAGACGGTGACCCTGTGAAGCTAGCTAGGATGTTGGAGATACAGTCTTGGTTTGACAACAAGGACCAACTAGCGGCGACGGCGACATCCATGGCCAAATGTCTGCAACAGAGCGAAAAGCGGCGATACTCCTGAAGGGAGTCGCGCGGGAGTACATAGAGCTGCTCCTCTGGCCATGGAGCAAATAGGTTCACCGAATCCGATTGTGAGGGAGTGGTGGTGGGAGTATCGATCCAAATGGAGCATCCACCAGAGATTGAAGGATCGAGCATATACAGGGTGCCGTTTGTGAGGGTGTCATGCCAGAGCGAGCCGGTGGAGTCTTCGTTGACCGAACCTAGCTGCAAGAGGAGAAAAGCAGTTGGCCCGATGATGCTTCCCCACATCCTCTCCCTCGCCGTTCACATCGTCTAACGGGGCGGCTATCTGCCATCGGGGAATAGGAGGGGACTGCCCCCCCCAGCCCAATAGTCGGGCAGGTTGTGAATTGTCAGGAGGAGCTTAGGGTTGTCAGTATTTGCAGGTTGTGAATTGTGTTTTGTGTTGTGTATTTTGAGAGTACTTTCAGATATTAATATCTTTTGAATTTCAGATTTGCAGTATTGAGCATATGAAGTATTTTATGAATTCTAGACATCTATTTTTAGCACTTAAAAAAATGTAGTTTCATAGGAGTATAAAAGTGTAGACAATGTGATTCTCAGAGAAGAAACTGCAAGTTTTAGTTTCAGATGAGAAACTGCAAGTTCAGTTTCAGATAACAAACTGCAACTTTCAGAGGCGGAGCATTTATATTAACATGGCCTTTTCAAACAGGGTTAACATCATGTTGGAAGTTTTATTCATGGTCGAAAATGGAACTACCAGCCAGTTAACATCATGCTGATCAATATTCATGCATAGCACATCTTCATATGATGCACAGTCAAAAATATATGCTCTTTTCAAAATTCCCACACAATGTCGAGTGTGCGAAAAACAGAGAAAATTAGGGACAAAGTTTTGGCAAGTGTTGGACATGGTGTGCGTAGATGACAATGGGGACCCACATGTCTATAATGGCAGATGCAAAAAAATTGGAGATACTTTCCCTGCATCAGGTGGAATCGAACCCGGGCGGAACAGCTGTCGGGTAGTGTCACTTGGCCACTGGGCTAGTTCAGTACTTTCGTTACAAATAAGGCACTGCCTTGGGTGGTCCGATCACCTCATGCGCCTTTGTGCGCTCGCTGCGGCGCCGCTGTCTACCGTTGTGAACATGCTGAACAAACGACAGGAATCTGGAGAGGACTGTACATGGAGAGGCGGACAGTCGGAACCTGATACGTCTCCAACGTATCTATAATTTTTTATTGTTCCATGCTATTATATTATCTGTTTTGGATGTTTAATGGGCTTTACTAAGCACTTTTATATTACTTTTGGGACTAACCTATTAACCTAAGGCCAAGTGCAAATTGTTGTTTTTTTGCCTATTTCAGTGTTTCGCAGAAAAGGAATATCAAACAGAATCCAAACGGAATGAAACCTTCGGGAGAGTTATTTTTTGAACAAACGTGATCCAGGGGACTTGGAGTGAACATCAAGAAAGAAGCGAGGACGCCACGAGGCAGGGAGGCGCGCCTGCCCCCTGGGCGCGCCCCCCACCCACGTGGGCCCCTCGGAGCTCCACCGACCTACTTCTTCCTCCAATATATATCCATATACCCCGAAAACATCCAGGAGCACCACGAAACCCTATTTCCACCGCCGCAACCTTCTGTACCCGTGAGATCCCATCTTGGGGCCTATTCCGGCGCTCCGCCGGAGGGGTAATCAATAACGGAGGGCTTCTACATCAACACCATGGCCTCTCCGATGATGTGTGAGTAGTTTACCACAGACCTTCGGGTCCATAGTTATTAGCTAGATGGCTTCTTCTCTCTCTTTGGATCTAAATAAAAGTTCTCCTCGATCTTCTTGGAGATCTATTCGATGTAATTCTTTTTGCGGTATGTTTGTCGAGATCCGATAAATTGTGGGTTTATGATCAAGATTATCTATCAACAATATTTGAATCTCCACTGAATTATTTTATGTATGATTTAATATCTTTGCAAGTCTCCTCGAATTATCAGTTTGGTTTGGCCTACTAGATTGATCTTTCTTGCAATGGGAGAAGTGCTTAGCTTTGGGTTCAATCTTGCGTTGCTCGATCCCAGTGACAGCAGGGGAAACGACACGTATTGTATTGTTGCCATCGAGGATAAAAAGATGGGGTTTATATCATATTGCTTGAGTTTATCCCTCTACATCATGTCATCTTACCTAATGCGTTACTCTATTCTTATGAACTTAATACTCGAGATGCATGCTGGATAGCGGTCGATGTGTGGAGTAATAGTAGTAAATGCAGAATCATTTCGGTCTACTTGTCGTGGACGTGATGCCTATATACATGATCATGCCTAGATATTCTCGTAACTATGCACTTTTCTATCGATTGCTCGACAGTAATTTGTTCACCCACCGTAATACTTATGCTATCTTGAGAGAAGCCACTAGTGAAACCTATGGCCCCAGGTCTATTTTCCATCATATTAATCTCCCGCCAACGTGCTATTTCTATCGCCGTTTATTTTGCTTTCTTTACTTTTAATCTTTATCATAAAAATACCAAGAATATTATCTTATCGTATCTATCAGATCTCACTTTTGCAAGTGGCCATAAAGGGATTCATAACCCCTTTATCGCGTTGGTTGCAAGGTTCTTATTTGTTTGTGTAGGTACGAGGGACTTGCGTGTGGCCTCTTACTGGATTGATACCTTGGTTCTCAAAACCTGAGGGAAATACTTACGCTACTTTGCTGCATCACCCTTTCCTCTTCAAGGGAAAAAACAACGCATGCTCAAGAGGTAGCAAGAAGGATTTCTGGAGCCGTTGCCGGGGAAGTGTGCACCAAGTCAAGTCAAGGTTTGATCTCCCGTCAACAAGCCAATGCTGGCGCCGTTGCTGGGGAGTCTGCGCACAAGTCAAGACATGCCTAGTACCCATCACAAACTCTTATCCCTCGCATTACATTATTTGCCATTTGCCTCTCGTTTTCCTCTCCCCCACTTCACCCTTGCCGTTTTATTCGCCCTCTCTTTCCGTTCGCCACTTTTTTGCTTGCTTCTTGTTTGCTTGTGTGTTGGATTGCTTGCTTGTCATGATGGCTCAAGATAATACTAAATTGTGTGAATTTTCCAATACCAACAACAATGATTTTCATAGCACTCCGATTGCTCCTCTTACTGATGCTGAATCTCGTGAAATTAATCCTGCCTTGCTAAATCTTGTCATGAAATATCAATCCGCGGGCCTTCCTAGTGAATATGCCGCTACCCATCTAAATAGCTTTGTTGATTTGTGTGATATGCAAAAGAAGAAAGATGTGGACAATGATATTGTTAAACTGAAGCTATTTACTTTTTCGCTTAGAGATCTATTCGATACATCAACACCATAGCCTATCCGATAAAGATGTGGACAATGATATTGTTAAACTGAAGCTATTTACTTCAGACCTTCAAGTCCATAGTTATTAGCTAGATGGCTTCTTCTCTCTCTTTGGATCTCAACACAGAGTTCTCCTCGATCTTCTTGGAGATCTATTCGATGTAATTCTTTTGCGGTGTGTTTGTCGAGATCCGATGAATTGTGGTTTTATGATCAAGATTATCTATGAACAATATTTGAATCTTCTCTGAATTGTTTTATGTATGATTTGATATCTTTGCAAGTCTCTTCGAATTACAGTTTGGTTTGGCCTACTAGATTGATATTTCTTGCAATGGGATGCTTAGCTTTGGGTTCAATCTTGCGGTGTCCTTTCCCAGTGACAGCAGGGGCAGCAAGGCACGTATTGTATTGTTGCCATCGAGGATAAAAAGATGGGGTTTATATCATATTGCTTGATTTTATCCCTCTACATCATGTCATCTTGCCTAATGCGTTACAATGTTCTTATGAACTTTATACTCTAGATGCGTGCTGGATAGCGGTCGATGTGTGGAGTAATAGTAGTAGATTGTGACGCCCGGATAACTAAGCTACAGTAACCCTCTGCTAATGATGCCATGTCACCTTGATTACTGTTGTTAATCTCGCGTTAGTTTGAAATCGATTAAAATTCAAATTCGAAATAAAGGCAAACATCAAAAGTTTTCAAATGTTAAAACCAAAATGTTCGGGTTGTGCCAGTTAATGCATAGGTGATTATGATGAAGAATCCACATTTCTATATAATGTATAAATGTAATAAAATAATTTAAACGGTAGCCAAAAACATTATTTAAATGCCTTTGGTATTTTATAAAATACTAAACTATTTTATTTTGGGTTAAAACCTTTTGTGGCAGAGAGTTATTTTGAAACGTTATTTTGGGAGCTATTGTCATATTTTACTAACTAAAAATAATGTGGAACTAAAATTAAAACAGGAAAGAAATAGAAAATAATAGGAAATACAAAATAAAACTAAAAATAAAATAAAGCACCCCCCAACTGGGCCTCAGCCCACCCAGTGGCCTACCAGATCGGCCCACCCCGCCCCCTATATGGCCTTCCCAGGCCAAACCCTAACCCACCGACACCCCCACTCTCCCCACACTCACTCTCCCTCCCCCGAGATCCAGATTGGATTGGGGCACCGGACGTCACTGCCCGGAGACGCCACCCCGTCGCCGCCTCGGCCACTCCGTCGTCGAACCCGTCGCCCTCGACCTCATCTCCTCCCCGCCGGCCTGCCTCCCAACCGCACGTCGTCTCCGACTTCCTCCCTGCGCCCCACTGCCCGTGCCCTACACCCGCGGTGAGGCCCCCGGCCTCTCTTATCTCCCTCGCCTCACGCTCACCACGACCCCGTCACGCCCACGTCCGTACCGCGCCCGCAACGCCGCGCCCGCTTGGCGGAGCTCGCGCTCCTGGCCGCGCTGAACATGCCCCTGCGGCTGCGCCCTGGCCGCGCTTGTACGTGCCACTGCGCCGGCCTGAGCCCTCCTGGCCTCGCTTCTGCCTTGCCGCGCCAGGCCGCGCTCGCACCGCCCGGCCGCGCCCACTTCTCCCCTGCCGCGCCGTATGCCGCTGCTGCTCCGCAGTCGTGCGCCGTCTGCCGCGGCGGCCCTCTCCGCTACCCACCCGCACCTGCTCCTTATGCTGGCCGCCTTCGCCCCTGCCGCATCCGCCCCTGGCCGCTCGCCGCTGCTGCGCGCGCGCATCCGCGCTTGGCCGCGTCCCAGCTCGCCGGCGCGCGCCCACGCCCCACCGCACGCCCTTGCTCCCCTCTGTGTCGCCTCCGGTCATCGCCCCCCCCCCGCCCCCGCGGCTCCAGTCGCGCCGTGGCCGCCGGCGCGCGCCCTCCTGGGCGCCCGGGTGTTCCCCACCCCCTGGTGGCCTCAGGCACGAGCTCCCGCATCCGGCACCCGCCCCGTTAACCGCCGCCTGAACCCACTATGGCCCCTGTGTCTATGGCACGTGGGGCCCGCCCCTGGAACATTAAAAGAAGAGAATTAACAATATAATAAATAAATAAAAATATTAACTAATAAATTAATTAATTTAATTAATTGTGTTTAATTAACCTAATAACTAATTAACCTAATTAACTATTGTTAATTAACTTAACTAATCTGTTAGCTAAACTAATTAACCTGGATAGCTAGTTAACAGTCAATGACATGCGGGACCCACACGTCAGCGACCCAGTCAACATCTCTGTTGACTGCTGACGTCATGGTGATGCAATAATGCTATTTTCGAATTAATTTAATAATAATATTTTAGAAATTGATTAAATCTTTGAAAATTAATATAAAATAATCCGTAGCTCGGATGAAAATTCCTTGTACATGAAAGTTGCTCAGAACGACGAGACGAATCCGAATACGCAGCCCGTTCGGCCGCCACACATCCCTAGCATAGCAAACACGCAACTTTCCCCCTCCGGTTCATTTGTCCGAAAATGTGAAACACCGGGGATACTTTCCCGGATGTTTCCCCCCTTCGCCGGTATCACCTCCTACCGCGTTAGGACACATCTAGCACCGCGTTTGTCATGTTAAGCCTTGTGATGCTTTGATTGCTCTGTTATTTATTATGTTCCCCCTCCGTTACTTCTTTCCGGTAGACCCTGAGACCAATGTCGGTACCCCTATGATCGACTACATCGACGATGAACCTTTCTTGCCAGAGCAACCAGGCAAGCCCCCCCTTGATCACCAGATATCTCCTATTCTTCTCTATACTGCTTGCATTAGAGTAGTGTAGCATGTTACTGCTTTCGGTTAATCCTATTCAGTTGCATAGCCTGTCATTGTTGCTACAGTTGTTACCCTTACTTGCAATCCTAAATGCTTAGTATAGGATGCTAATATTCCATCAGTGGCCCTACACTCTTGTCCGTCTGCCATGCTATACTACTGGGCCGTGATCACTTCGGGAGGTGACCACGGGCATATACTATATACTTTATACTGTTACATTACTTATGATACTGTTCGGAGATGGGGGCTGAAGGGGCAGGTGGCTCCATCCCGGTAGAGGTGGGCCTGGGTTCCCGACGGCCCCCGACTATTACTTTGTGGCGGAGTGACAGGGCAGGTTGAGACCACCTAGGAGAGAGGTGGGCCTGGCCCTGGTCGGCGTCCGCGGTTACTAAATAACACGCTTAACGAGTTCTTGGTATTTGATCTGAGTCTGGCCATTTGTTCTATATGCACTAACCAGCTACACGGGAACAGTTATGGGCACTCAACGTCGTGGTATCAGCCGAATCCTTCGTGACGTCAGCGACTGAGCGGTGCGCGCTTGATTGGACCATAAGCCTGCGCTTGTATTAAGGGGGCTATGTCTGCTTCCGGCCGCGTTCGCAACGTGCAGGTGTGCAAAGGGCGATGGGCCCAGACCCCTGCGCCATAGGATTTAGATCGGCGTGCTGACCGCTCTATTGTGCCTAGGTAGGGCTCCGACGTGTTGATCTTCCGAGGCCGGGCATGTCCCAGGAAAGTGTGTCCGGCCAAATGGGATCAAGCGTGTTGGGTTATGCGGTGCACCCCTGCAGGGAAGTTAATCTATTCTAATAGCCGTGATCTTCGGTAACAGGACGACTTGGAGTTGTACCTTGACCTTATGACAACTAGAACCGGATACTTAATAATACACACCCTTCCAAGTGCCAGATACAACCCGGTGATCCCTCTCTAACAGGGCGACGAGGAGGGGATCGCTGGGTAGGATTATGCTATGCAATGCTACTTGGTGAACTTACCATCTACTCTCTTCTACATACTGCAAGATGGTGGTGGCCAGAAGCGTAGTCTTCGACAGGATTAGCTATCCCCCTCTTATTCTGGCTTTCTGCAGTTCAGTCCACTGATATGGCCCTTTACACATATTCCCATAAATATGTAGTGTAGATCCTTGCTTGCGAGTACTTTGGATGAGTACTCACGGTTGCTTTCTCCCTCTTTTCCCCCTTTCCTTTCTTTTTGGTGGTCGCAACCAGATGCTGGAGCCCAGGAGCCAGACGCCACCGTCGACGACGACTCCTACTACTCTGGAGGTGCCTACTACTACGTGCAGGCTGCCGACGACGACCAGGAGTAGTTTAGGAGGATCCCAGGCAGGAGGCCTGCGCCTCTTTCGATCTGTATCCCAGTTTGTGCTAGCCTTCTTAAGGCAAACTTGTTTAACTGATGTCTGTAATCAGATATTGTTGCTTCCGCTGACTCGTCTATGATCGAGCACTTGTATTCGAGCCCTCGAGGCCCCTGGCTTGTATTATGATGGTTGTATGACTTATTTTATTTTAGAGTTGTGTTGTGATATCTTCCCGTGAGTCCCTGATCTTGATCGTACACGTTTGCGTGTATGATTAGTGTACGATTGAATCGGGGGCGTCACAAGTTGGTATCAGAGCCGACTGCCTGTAGGAATCCCCCTTCCAACTCCTTGGCCGAAGTTGAGTCTAGTCGGTGAAAACTGATTTACTAACATGGCTATGCGGCCCATCGGCCCACGTCGCCATTGGGTGGTATTAGGATCTTTTATTTCTCGACCTATACTCTGGGACTCTGACATCTGTTCTATTCGGGTTAAACGATTTTACTTACTCTGACTCTAGGTTCTCGAAAATACTTCCTCCCGGAGAGCCCCTTCAGGCCAGATGATCGCCTGCTGCACCAGAAGATTCTGAAGACACTCTTTGATGCTTTCCCGAGACCCTTGTGCCCTTCGCCGTTGCGATCCCTACCCCCGATAAATCTTTATGGATAACTACATACTTTTGTCGTTCATACCTTCATCCCCAGTTGCCCTTGTTATTACAAGGTGCCCTCAAATACTCTCCGATGTTCCAAGCATCCTTTATGCTTACTACCCCGCAGTTCCTTGCCGCATGAATACCCCTACGAATAATTCTTCACCCTTATCGAGGAACTGTTCATTACTAGTTGATCATATGATCTACAAGGTACATTGATATATTATCCGGTCTTCCGGTAATTCTCTGTAAGCTGTTGCTGTGCACATACTTGTCTGCTTGCATTATGGTTGCGTTCCATATGTCTAGCAATATTCATTAGTATCCCTTGTCATCGTCATTTTCAACCTTTGATTTGATATGTGGTGAATGCTCGCAATCCTCAGTCGAAATCCTAGAATTCATCCTTCCGGATCAGACGTCATTTTAAACATGAACTCATTCTCGACCAATCAATTGCCGTCGGTTGTACCCCTAAGTCTGTTCAGCTTATCCATCCTTAATCAGAGCGTTTGCTTTTGATCCCTTGATTTGGAAAATCTTAATTCCTTTACATTTGAGCTCTGAATTAGTCAGTTATTTCTACAAACTGATCTCCTTGCATTCCTTCTTCGAATTGAGTACCGATGCTCACATCAGATCCCTTGAGGACCACCGGATCCTTTATTGGACTTTATCCGATAGCGTTGTTCATATTCAATCACTTTGGAAGTTCTTTCTCCATTGGTAAATCCTATCCTCTGATTGACCGACCATGCTCTGCTTTCGAGCTTGTGTTATTTACTCCTTCAGTTTGTGGTATATGTTCCTAAGATGCCCCAATGGGTTGAACCAATGCCTTCCCTAATCTGTACGAACCCGGGAACTTCTACGGGTCATACTCTACTGGTGTTATGCCAGATAAATTTCTACACTACAACTTCGTCGAAGGCGAGGAGTGATTGAAAGATTATGCATTGGAGAAGTGGGAGTCGACCTTGAACTTTGTGTTCATGCCCATGGACCTGATGTGGAACTTATCATGGAAGCTTCTTGCAAAATATTTAATCATTGGGTAATTCCTTCGGTGTCATTATATTGGATCCCTTGCAGCTATGGTTCCGACCATATTGTTCTTCTTTGATCCCATTTCTCGGCCAAGTTTAAGCATTTGTCTTCTACAGATCAATACCCCAGTCCAACCTTTACTTTGATCTACCGTCGAGTATTACACTCTGGTATCTCGAGATTACCGTGGAACTGCATTAATTCATATGCTTTCTTCACGAATTGTTATTTCTCACCGGTTCCAATTTTCCTGGGTTCTGGGTTGTCTTCAACCGAGAACACCAAATAGTGAATTAAGTCCGCACTCCGATTCAATAACTCTAAGTAGTTTTCGTTGCTTACGAGTTTAATAATCCTTCAAGTCATCCCAAGCCTGATCGGCTATATCATTATCGTGCTAAATTTTAACTGTGCTACCTGATCCTTATTCCCGGACCACAACTTTCGACGATGAGCTCAGCTTATGTCGACCTTGCTCGTCATAGCATTTCGCTTTGAACACCAAGCTTGATTTTGAGTATATGTCTAATCCTTGGTTCCAATAACCTTTCGCTTCATCATTCCTTTGACTTGATGTCATTGCCGATCGATTACATCTTCATGAAATCTCTCAACAAATGTGTCGTGATCATCATCGGCATTCAGAGCTCTTCCTGTATATCAATTGAGTTCATGATGAGAAATACCATCCTTTCCCTCGATAATTTGTGTTGTCATCGACCACTTATTGACTTCCATCCAACATAAACTTGTTCGTGTTTTGTGTTATACCTTGAGTTGCTTGCTATCCAGCATCTGTTCTTCTTTACCTTGGAGTATTACCATCTTTTATGTCAAGAATGTCATGGGAATTTCACCACGTTGTAAGATTACCTCATATAATAATACTTCTCGCCATCTCCGTTCATTTCTTGGTCCCCGTGTTGTTTCTAATCGGAATACCGGCAATTGAACTTTGATGTGTGAGTTCAAAACTTCTAGCAACCCTATTGCTTTGAAGAGAATGGTCGATAGTTTCCTTCTAATTCTTTTGTTCATTAAGTCACCATTCTAACATTGATCGTGCAACCCAGCCCATATTTCGGGTGCACCTTTCAATCAATGTTTAATTGTGTATGCTTTCCTCAAGCATACACCATTATATCATTTGGTCTAACAAATGTTATCTCCTTGTTCACATAATTGTGGAAATCCATCTGGTCAGAAATCTTGATGAATTGTCGCTGAGTCCATCAGCCACATCCTCCTCCTCTCCTTGGTTACTGATCAACTCTTGTTTTGAAACTCACTTCCATAATTCATTTCCCCGAGAATCTTACAATGTCATCTCGACAATTTGTGTCACACTTTTCTCTTCTCAGGGCGATCCTGACTCTGAGGTATCCTGACACCAATCAGATCTGAATCTCGGTCAGATATGACGGTTGGAACATATTTCCAAGAGTTATAACATTGGTCTTTATATGACCCGGTAAGGTGATGTCATGCCTAGCACACCTGGCCGAATGGCCTATTATTATAGTTCCATTTTGGCAACGTTAACCATTCTTCCATGAGGAAATCATAAGACTTATTTTATAAATTGTTCCTGATGAATCCTTTGTGTATGCAAAGTCCGACCTTTGCTTGAAGACCATGTCAATGCTATCTCGAAGCATGTCTGTGGTACTCCGAATTTCAATAAGAACATCTGAAGCACAATGCTAAATTTTCTTTATCAAATTATCCAAACACCGTTGTATGGGTAATGTCATGATATTTCTCTCCCCTTTCCTAAAAGGGGTTTCTACGTTATATCTTGTCATGGATATCATGCTCTGCTTGTCTTTGGGAAGGATATACCCCTGAAATAGGTGTTTAAACACATTTTTCCTTTCCATTGTTCTATTTAACCTGATGGTCACATTTTCCTTTCCATTGGTTTGTTTGACCCTCTCTTGTGATCTATATAATCTAAGAAGTAATAATGCACTGCTTATGTAAACACCTCGATGTACAAGTCTGTCAGTAAGACCCTATTACTATAATTGATGACATTTCGGTAGCCACCAATGGACGAGAACTTTGCCTAATGGCCCGCCTCGTTCAACGAGCAGGAAAATGGTTCTCTTCGTGCCTCGCCCTTGGTTTCGACATTGTTGCCAACTTAACTCATAGGCTACCCTCTGACATGCCTTGCTATCATGACCGTGCAAGATATCAACGCTTTTCCTACTTTTAACCTCATGGTGGGCCCATAACCCACAGTTCCACAGGATCGAAACCTGACTCCTCGTGTACACCCCCTGTTTCCAAAGTTATTCCCCACGCTTGGCTTCGTATGTAGACCATGAGCCACCTTCCTAGTGATCTACTCTGGTATCAGACACGATACTTTCTCGCGTTGCTCTATACCCCATTCACGCCCTGTTTCGGGCATCAAACAATTGCCTACCCGCTTGAAACTTCTTACTGTACCTTCTTACATTCCTCTCGATATTTTCTTAAAGTTTCAACTCGAGAGTTACTTCTACCACATCCCTGAGTTATAAACCAGATAGCCACCTTGTAGAGTTTCGTTCATCCAAAGCTACCCCTTATCTTTTTCGTAAGTACGATGGAGTTCCCGAAGAAAGGATGCCAACTTTATCATCATGACCTCAGGCTGAGGTATGAAAACATCCGCGTTATGGATCGACCTCCTCGAGGAGAGCATCTAAGACCGAGAACACTCGTTAGAATTTCGTAACGAAGTCCCTTCCACCCTTACTCCCGCTCCTAAATCTCGGGACGAGATTTCTTGTAGTGGAGGAGAATTGTGACGCCCGGATAACTAAGCTACACTAACCCTCTGCTAATGATGCCATGTCACCTTGATTACTGTTGTTAATCTCGCGTTAGTTCGAAACCGATCCAAATCAAATTCGAAATAAAGGCAAACATCAAAAGTTTTCAAATGTTAAAAACCAAAATGTTCGGGTTGTGCTAGTTAATGCATAGGTGATTATGATGAAGAATCCACATTTCTATGTAATGTACAAATGTACTAAAATGATTTAAACGGTAGCCAAAAACATTATTTAAATGCCTTTGGTATTTTATCAAATACTAAACTATTTTATTTTGGGTTAAAACCTTTTGTGGCAGAGAGTTATTTTGAAACGTTATTTTGGGAGCTATTGTCATATTTTACTGACTAAAAATAATGTGGAACTAAAATTAAAACAGGAAAGAAATAGAAAACAATAGGAAATACAAAATAAAACTAAAAATAAAATAAAGCACCCCCCAACTTGGCCTCAGCCCAGCCAGTGGCCTACCAGGCCGGCCCACCCCGCCCCTATATGGCCTTCCCACGCCAAACCATAACCCACCGACACACCCACTCTCCCCACACTCGCTCTCCCTCGCCCCAGATCCATATCGGATCGGGGCACCGGACGTCACCGCCCGGAGACGCCACCCCGTCGCTGCCTCGGCCACTCCGTCGTCGACCCCGTCGCCCTCAACCTCGTCTCCTCCCCGCCGGCCTGCCTCCCCACCGCACGTCGTCTCCGACCTCCTCCCCGCGCCCCACTGCCCGTGCCCTACGCCCGCGGTGAGGCCCCCGGCCTCTCCTATCTCCCTCCCCTCACGCTCACCACGACCCCGTCGCGCCCACGTCCGGACCGCGCCCGCGTGGCGGAGCTCGCGCTCCTGGCCGCGCTGAACATGCCCCTGCGGCCGCTCCCTGGCCGCGCTTGTACGTGCCACTGCGCCGGCCTGAGCCCTCCTGGCCTCGCTTCTGCCTTGCCGCGCCAGACCGCGCTCGCACCGCCCGGCCGCGCCCACTTCCCCCCTGCCGCGCAGTACGCTGCTGCTGCTCCGCGGTCGTGCGCCGTCTGCCGCGACAGCCCTCTTCGCTACCCACCCGCACCTGCTCCGTACGTTGTCCGCCTTCGCCCCTGCCGCATCCGCCCCTGGCCGCTCGCCGCTGCTGCACGCGCGCATCCGCGCTTGGCCGCGCCCCAGCTCACCGGCGCGCGCCCACGCCCCACCGCACGCCCTTTCTCCCCTCTGCGTCGCCTCCGGTCATCGCCCACCCCCCCCCCCCCCCCCGCCCCCGCGGCTCCAGCCGCACCGTGGCCGCCGGCGCGCGCCCTCCTGGGTGCCCGGGTGTTCCCCACCCCCTGGTGGCCTCGGGCCCGAGTGCCCGCATCCGGCACCCGCCCCGTTAACCGCCGCCAGAACCCAGTATGGCCCCTGTGTCTATGGCATGTGGGGCCCGCCCCTGGAACGTTTAAAAAAAGAGAATTAAAAATATAATAAATAAATAAAAATATTAACTAATAAATAAGTTAATTTGATTAATTGTGTTTAATTAACCTAATTAACTATTGCTAATTAACTTAACTAATCTGTTAGCTAAACTAATTAACCTCGATAGTTAGTTAACAGTCAATGACATGCGGGACCCACACGTCAGCGACCCACTCAACATCTCTGTTCACTGCTGACGTCATGCTGATGCAATAATGCTATTTTCGAATTAATTCAATAATAATAATTTAGAAATTGATTAAAACTTTGAAAATTAATATAAAATAATTCGTAGCTCGGATGAAAATTCCTTGTACATGAAAGTTGCTCAGAACGACGAGACGAATCCGAATACGCAGCCCGTTCGTCCACCACACATCCCTAGCATAGCAAACACGCAACTTTCCCCCTCCGGTTCATTTGTCCGAAAATGCGAAACACCGGGGATACTTTCCTGGATGTTTCCCCCCTTCGCCGGTATCACCTCCTACCGCGTTAGGACACATCTAGCACCGCATTTTTCATGTTAAGCTTTGTGATGCTTTGATTGCTCTGTTATTTATTGTGTTCCCCTTCGTTACTTCTTTCTGGTAGACCCTGAGACCGATGTCGGTACCCTTGTGATCGACTACATCGACGACGAACCCTTCTCGCCAAAGCAACCAGGCAAGCCCCCCCTTGATCACCAGATATCGCCTATTCTTCTCTATACTGCTTGCATTAGAGTAGTGTAGCATGTTACTGCTTTTGGTTAATCCTATTCTGCTGCATAGCCTGTCATTGTTGCTATAGTTGTTACCCTTACTTGCAATCCTAAATGCTTAGTATAGGATGCTAGTATTCCATCAGTGGCCCTACACTCTTTTCCGTCTGCCATGCTATACTACTGGGCCGTGATCACTTCGGGAGGTGACCACGGGCATATACTATATACTTTATACTGTTACATTACTTATGATACTGTTCGGAGATGGGGCCTGAAGGGGCAGGTGGCTCCATCCCGGTAGAGGTGGGCCTGGGTTCCCGACGGCCCCCGACTGTTACTTTGTGGCGGAGCGACAGGGCAGGTTGAGACCACCTAGGAGAGAGGTGGGCCTGGCCCTGGTCGGCGTCCGCGGTTACTAAATAACACACTTAACGAGTTCTTGGTATTTGATCTGAGTCTGGCCATTTGGTCTATACGCACTAACCAGCTACGCGGGAACAGTTATTGGCACTCGGCGTTGTGGTATCAGCCGAAGCCTTCGTAACGTCGGCGACTGAGCGGCACGCGCCGGATTGGACCGTAAGCCTGCTCTTGTATTAATGGGGCTAGGTCTGCTTTCGGCTGCGTTCGCAACGTAGAGGTGTGCAAAGGGCGATGGGCCCAGACCCCTGCGCCATAGGATTTAGACCGGCGTGCTGACCGCTCTGTTGTGCCTAGGTAGGGCTGCGACGTGTTGATCTTCCGAGGCCGGGCATGACCCAGGAAATTGTGTCCGGCCAAATGGGATCAAGCGTGTTGGGTTATGTGGTGAACCCCTGCAGGGAAGTTAATATATTCGAATAGCTGTGATCTTCGGTAAGAGGAGGACTTGGAGTTGTACCTTGACCTTATGACAACTAGAACTGGATACTTAATAAAACACACCCTTCCAAGTGCCAGATAATACCCGGTGATCGCTCTCTAACTGGGCGACGAGGAGGGGATCGCCGTGTAGGATTATGGTATGCGATGCTACTTGGTGAACTTACCATCTACTCTCTTCTACATGCTGCAAGATGGAGGTGGCCAGAAGCGTAGTCTTCGACTGGATTAGCTATCCCCCTCTTATTCTGGCTTTCAGTAGTTCAGTCCACTGATATGGCCCTTTACACATATTCCCATGCATATGTAGTGTAGATCCTTGCTTGCGAGTACTTTGGATGAGTACTCACGGTTGCTTTCTCCCTCTTTTCCCCCTTTCCCTTCTTTCTGGTTGTCGCAACCAGATGCTGGAGCCCAGGAGCCAGACGCCACCGTCGACGACGACTCCTACAACTCTGGAGGTGCCTACTACTACGTGCAGGCTGCCGACGACGACCAGGAGTAGTTTAGGAGGATCCCAGGCAGGAGGCCTGCACCTCTTTCGATCTGTATCCCAGTTTGTGCTAGCCTTCTTAAGGCAAACTTGTTTAACTTATGTCTGTACTCAGATATTGTTGCTTCCGCTGACTCGTCTATGATCGAGCACTTGAATTCGAGCCCTCGAGGCCCCTGGCTTGTATTATAATGCTTGTATGACTTATTTTATTTTAGAGTTGTGTTGTGATATCTTCCCATGAGTCCCTGATCTTGATCGTACATGTTTGCGTGTATGATTAGTGTACGATTGAATCGGGGGCGTCACATAGATGCAGAATCGTTTCGGTCTACTTGTCGCGGGCATGATGCCTATATACATGATCATGCCTAGATATTCTCATAATTATGCGCTTTTCTATCAATTGCTCGATAGTAATTTGTTCACCCACCATAAAACATGCTATGTTGAGAGAAGCCACTAGTGAAACCTATGGCCCCTGGGTCTATTTTCCATCATATTAATCTCCTAACAACTAGTGATCTTTACTTTTGTTCTAGCGCCGTTTATTTTGCAATCTTTACTTTTCAATCTATACAACAAAAATACCAAAAATATTTACCTTATTATCTCTATCAGATCTCACTTTTGCAAGTGGCCGTGAAGGTATTGACAACCCCTTTATCGCGTTGGTTGCAAGGTTCTTATTTGTTTGTGCAGGTACGAGGTATTTGCGTGTAGTCTCCTACTGGATTGATACCTTGGTTCTCAAAACTGAGGGAAATACTTACGCTACTTTGCTGCATCACCCTTTCCTATTCAAGGGAAAACCAACACATGCTCAAGAGGTAGCAAGAAGGATTTCTGGCGCCGTTGCCGGGGAGATTTACGCACAAGTCAAGACATACCAAGTACCCATCACAAACTCTTATCCCTCGCATTACATTATTTGCCATTTGCCTCTCGTTTTCCTCTCCCCCACTTCACCTTTGCCTTTTCTTCGCCTCTTTTTCGTTTTCCTTTCTTTCGCAATGGCCGAATCGAAAAGGGCTAAGGGTTCTCTCACGGGTTTTAGTACTTTGGATAGTCCCTCTGTCCTCTCTAAGCTCATAAATAATGATGCTATGGATAGACCTACCGGGGTTATCAATGATAGTTTGAATAATTTCGATGAAGATGATACCGAAATTTTTCGTTATTTACTTGATGAGTCTTTGAAAGATGCTTGGGATAGGTTATTAAGAATCCGGGCCAGCTATATGCCCTAATATCAAATTGAAATATACCTAAAAAGCTTTTATGTTGCCTTACCCTCTTCATTTAAGCACGTGTTAGATTCTATCTTTGAAGAAGGTTTTCTTGAGGGGGATGCTGTAGATACTTATGGAAAGATGAAAACCATATTTGGGAACCCCATGAGTGAGAATGTTGAATCCACCTCTCTTTTGTGCTTTTATCAAAATGAAATTATCAAAGAGATGAAGGCTAGCATAGATGCAAATTTCCGTAGCGTGCTTAATCTTTCTTCCACCATTAATGGCCATGTTGAAGGAAATATGCCCTAGAGGCAATAATAAAGTTATTATTTATTTCCTCTACTTGACTAGCTCGTTGATCAAAGATGGTTATGTTTCCTAGCCATAGACATGAGTTGTCGTTTGATTAACGGGATCACATCATTAGGAGAATGATGTGATTGACTTGACCCATTCCGTTAGCTTAGCACACGATCGTTCGGTATTCTGCTATTGCTTTCTTCATGACTTATACATGTTCCTATGACTATGAGATTATGCAACTCCCGTTTACCGGAGGAACACTTTGTGTTCTACCAAACGTCACAACGTAACTGGGTGATTATGAAGGTGCTCTACAGGTGTCTCCAAAGGTACTTGTTGGGTTGGCGTATTTCGAGATTAGGATTTGTCACTCCGATTGTCGGAGAGGTATCTCTGGACCCACTCGGTAATGCACATCACTATAAGCCTTGCAAGCATTGCAACTAATGAGTTAGTTGCGGGATGATTTATTACAGTACGAGTAAAGAGACTTGCCGGTAACGAGATTGAACTAGGTATTGAGATACCGACGATCGAATCTCGGCAAATAACATACCGATGACAAAAGGGAACAACGTATGTTGTTATGCGGTTTGACCGATAAAGATCTTCGTAGAATATGTGGGATCCAATATGAGCATCCAGGTTCCGCTATTGGTTATTGACCGGAGACGTGTCTCGGTCATGTCTACATAGTTCTAGAACCCGTAGGGTCCGCACGCTTAAAGTTCGATCACGGATATATTTTGAGTTTATGTGTTTTGATGTACCGAAGGTAGTTAGGAGTCTCGGATGAGATCGGGGACATGACGAGGAGTCTCGAAATGGTCGAGACATAAAGATCGATATATTGGACGACTATATTCGGACATCGAAAAGGTTCCGAGTGATTCGGGTATTTTTCGGTGTACCGGAGAGTTACGGAAATTCGTATTGGGCCTTAATGGGCCATACGGGAAAGGAGAGAAAGGCCTCAAAAGGTGGCCACGCCCTTCCCCATGGTCTGGTCCGAATTGGACTAGGGAAGGGGGGCGCCCCCTTCCTTCCTTCTCCTTTTCCCTTCCCTTTTTCCTATTCCATGTGGGAGGAGGAATCCTACTAGGACTAGGGAGTCCTAGTAGGACTCCACTCTTTTGGCACGCCCTAGGGGCTGGCCAGCCTCCCCTCCTCCATCCTTTATATACGGGGGCATGGGGCACCCCATAGACACAACAATTGATCGTTTGATCTTTTAACCGTGTGCGGTGCCCCCCTCCACCATAGTCCACCTCGATAATACCGTAGCGGTGCTTAGGCGAAGCCCTGCGCCAGTAGGACATCAACATTGTCACCACGCCGTTGTGCTGACGAAACTCTCCCTCAACACTCGGCTGGATCAGAGTTCGAGGGACGTCATCGAGCTGAACGTGTGCAGAACTCGGAGGTGCCGTACGTTCGGTACTTGATCGGTCGGATCGTGAAGACGTACGACTACATCAACCGCGTTGTGCTAATGCTTCCGCTTTCGGTCTACGAGGGTACGTGGACACACTCTCCCCTGTCGTTGCTATGCATCACCATGATCTTGCGTGTGCGTAGGAATTTTTTTGAAATTACTACGTTCCCCAACACATGTGCTTTCTCAAAATAGAAAGATAAATGCTATAGATAAGAATTTTTCTCTTTTCTTCCCTAATACCAAAGATGGCAATACATAGATCTATTCTCGCCATTATGCCTAGCTAGGGGCGTTAAACGATAGCGCTTGTTGGGAGGCAACCCAATTTTATTTTCGTTTCTTGCTTTTTGGTTTTGTTTAGTAATAAATATTTCATCTAGCCTCTGGTTAGATGTGGTTTTATGTTTTAATTAGTTTTTGTGCCAAGTAAAACCTATAGGATCTTCTTGGATGATAGTTATTTGATCTTGCTGAAAAACACAGAAACTTTCTGCTCACGAAAACAATTGTTAAAAATCACCAAAACGTGATAAAATACTGATTCGAGTAGCAGTAGGTCAATAAAAAAATTATCTAGTTCGTCCTATTTTGGTACAGATTACTACAGATTGTTCTGTTTTTGACAAATTCTGTTTTTCATGTGTTGTTTGCTTATTTTGATGAATCTATGTCTAGTATCGGAGGGTATGAACCATAGAGAAGTTGGAATACAGTAGGTTTAACACCAATATAGATAAAGAATGAGTTCATTACAGTACCTTTAAGTGGTGGTTTGTTTTCTTGCACTAACGGAGCTCATGAGATTTTCTGTTGAGTTTTGTGTTGTGAAGTTTTCAAGTTTTGGGTAAAGATTTGATGGATTATGGAAAAAGGAGTGGCAAGAGCCTAAGCTTGGGGATGCCCAAGGCACCCCAAGGTAAAATTCAAGGACAACCAAAATCCTAAGCTTGGGGATTCCCCGGAAGGCATCCCCTCTTTCGTCTTCGTCCATCGGTAACTTTACTTGATGCTATATTTTTATTCACCACATGATATGTGTTTTGCTTGGAGCGTCTTGTATGATTTGAGTCTTTACTTTTTATTTTGCCACAATCATCCTTGCTGTACACACCTTTTGGGAGAGACACACATGAATCGGAATTTATTAGAATACTCTATGTGCTTCACTTATACCTTTTGAGCTAGATAATTTTGCTCTAGTGCTTCACTTATATCTTTTAGAGCACGGTGGTGGTTTTATTTTATAGAAATTATTGATCTCTCATGCTCACTTATATCATTTTGAGAGTCTTTTAGAACAGCATGGTAATTTTCCTTGGCTATAAAATTAGTCCTAATATGATGAACATCCAAGATGGGTATAATAAAAACTATCATATAAAGTGCATTGAATACTATGAGTAGTTTGATACTTGATAATTGTTTTGAGATATGAAGATGGTGATATTAGAGTCATGCTAGTTGAGTAGTTGTGGATTTGAGAAATACTTGTTCTAAAGGTTGTGATTCCCGTAGCATCCACGTATCACTACAGGAAACAGCTACTTTGCCGTCTGCCATGGCGGACGGCAAAGGCTCGAAAGGCGGACGGCAAAGACCTTTGCCGTCCGCCGCGGACGGCAAAAGGCTCCGGCAAAGAAGGCTACGGTAAACAGCTGCTTTGTCGTCTGCTTCCTGGCGGCGGACGGGAAAGGCTCTTTGCCGTCTGCGGCGGACGGCAAAGAGGGCGGACGGCAATATTTGCGATGTCAGTCCGTAAGTGGCTAACGGCAGACCTTTGCCGTCCGCCGCAGACGGCAAAGAGCCTTTGGTCTTTGCCGTCCGCTTTATGATGTCATCTACACGTCACTAGATGGCAGGTTCTTTGCCGTCTGCCACTGATGGCAAAGTGCAGGTTCTTTGCCGTCTGCCACTGATGGCAAAGTGCAGGTTCTTTGCCGTCTGCCACGGACGGCAAAGTCTTTGTCGTCTGCCACTGTAGGCAAACTGACCAAATGGGTCAGCTCCCAGGAAGCACAATTGGCTGCCACGTGGCTTCTTTGCCGTCCGCGGCAGACGGCAAAGAGCTCTTTGCCGTCGGTGGCAGACAGCAAAGAGCCTGCATATTGTCTGTTTTTTCTGTTTTTTATTAAATCCCACAATTTGCAGCACATATCACATATATAAGTTTCATATCCAGCACATATCCAACACATATCTAGCACATAAGTTTCATATCACATATCACATCAGTTTCATCCATACACATTGTTCATACATAAGGAAGTTCCATCCATACACATTGTTCCATCCATATATATATTACAATGCAAAGTGTCATGAAGATAGCAAGCTAGATACAATGCAAGGTTTCATCAAAGGAAAAGCAAGCACTCCATCATAGCAAGCTAGCTTCCATCAAGTGAATGAAATCTGCAAAATGGTAAATAAGAAAGTTAGAAATAGGTGACTAGAACAAGAAGAAGACTAGAACAAGAAGTATATGTCATTTATGAGCTAACTTAGGTGAAATGGATCATATATGAGCTAACTAAGTTGAAATGGGTTGTTTATGAGCTAACTTAGTTGAAATGGATCATTTATGAGCTAACTTAGTTGAAATGGGTCGTTTATGAGCTAACTAAGGTGAAGGGCATCGTTTTTGAGCTAAGTAAGGTGAAATGGGTCATTTTGGAGCTAACCTAATTGAAATGGATCGTTTTTGAGCTAACTTAGTTGAAATGGATCGTTTTTGAGGTAACTAAGGTGAAATGGATCGTTTTTTAGCTCACTTAGGTCAAATGGATCGTTTTTGAGCTAACTTAGTTGAAATGGATCGTTTTTGAGCTAACTTTGTTGAAATGGATCATTTTTGAGCTAATTTAGTTGAAATGGATCGTTTTTGAGCTAACTTAGGTGAAATGGATCATTTATGAGCTAATTTAGTTGAAATGGATCTTTTTGAGCTAACTTAGGTGAAATGGGTCGTTTATGAGCTAACCTAGGTGAAATGGGTCGTTTATGAGCTAACCTAGGTGAATGGGTCGTTTATGAGCTAACCTAGGTGAAATGGGTCGTTTATGAGCTAACCTAGGTGAAATGGGTCGTTTATGAGTTAACCTAGGTGAAATGGGTCGTTTATGAGCTAATTATGCAATTTTTGACATAAGTAAGCTAAGTACATATCGTTTTAGAGCTAACTTAGGTAAAATGGATGGTTTATGAGGTCAGTAAGCTTATTAAGTCATTTTGGAGGAAAAGAAGCTAACTCTAGGTCATTATGGTAAGCATATTGGAGGAAATAAAGCTAAGTCTAGGTCTTTATGCATTTGTTAAGCAAAACACTAGAGAAACTTACCGTGATCAGGGAGGTGTAGGAGCGGGCTGGCTAGTGCCGGTAGCTGAAGAAGGATCATGCGATGCGTTTCTGGAGTTAAGCTGCACCAAAGACCATTTCCAATGTCTCGTTAGCATTATGACACTCAAATGTTAAGACTAGCAAGTAATGTCCATTCAAATTAAACTCACCGTGGTCCCAGGAGCAATCACTGGCATCGGCGGAGCGGTCTGACCGGTCTTCTCGCACACAGACTGCACATTTGGTTTTGACGACTCAGTCATACTAGTTAGTAATGAGACAAACACTACATGAATGTTTTGGCTAATCTGCAGAAGAAACTTACCACAAGGAGCTCGTATATGGCCCTTGCCTGCATGTCATTCCGTGCCCTCTCCTCCTCCATCATCTTTGTCGTCCTCTCCTCCAACTCCCGCTGCCTCTCCGCCGCCTCCGCCAGAAGTTTCTCCGTTCTATCTCTCTCACTCTGTATAGCAGCCTGCAACACCACTCACATGACCATTTGCAATCATTGATGGAAGCGCACACAATGTAATGGAGAAAGATAGCTGAGTACGTATCACTAACCTTGATGGCGAGTTGCACTGGCCGTTCACGAGGCCTTATCTCAGGAGCGGAGCTCGACTGGCGCGCCTTGATCTCCGGGAGAGTGCTAGGACAACGGATAAGTCCATCTCCAATGGCTATGGAGCCATGGGACCTCCCGCCACCAGATATCATCACCAGCTCTGGATCAATGGGACCCTGGCTCGGGTTAAAGTCCTCCCCTTTCCTCGCCTTCCCCTCATCTCTATATCTCACGAGCTTGTTGTGGGAGGAGATGTTGGTGAAGTTGTTTGCATCATCGAGGTCAGACTGAGAGAAAGCCTTGACTTTCTTGTAAGAGCCAGTGTGGGCCATGGCACACAGGTTGTACACCTGTGGCACCTTATCCGCCTTATTGTGGCGTGCCTGAAAGAGAGAAACAATGAAAATTAGTAACTAAAGGGCTCAAGCTAGCATGATGAATGAATTGCATGAATCATGAAGCAAACCACATACCCAGTTGCGCCCGAACTGATATAAGTTGGAGCTGCCTTGATGGTGTGGCACACCTTCCATTTGGGCATGTTTTTCCTTGGCCTGGTTGTGGAGGGCTAGCCATTCTTGTGAGCACCACTCATCGACCAACACCTCCCAACAATCCATCCGATCCGCACACCATCTCGGAGGCGCCTAAGTTAGCAAATAGAAACTTGAGCGCTACGGCTAAGAATTACTAAATGAAGGAACTTAAGTAGAAGGCCTTAAGAATTACCTTCATGTACTGCTCCTTACTCAGGAACTTATCGCGGCACGCCGGCTTGGTCTTCTTGATACCACGCAAGGCGTAGTAGCCTCGAACAGCCTGCACCCGAGCCTCGTGCCGTAAGTTCTGGAGTAGGCGCTTGCAGACGTTCTCGATAACATTTGCGCACTCCTCCTCGTATCCCTCCTCACACCTGTAGAATGTCTGCAATCAAATGAGACAATATTGATTAGTACAATTAATAACTAGCTAGTTGAAGATTTTGAAATGTGTAAAGGAGAAATTACCCAGAACGTCCTGATCACCATGTCTGCCCTCGTGTCGCACACGACACCGTCGATAATGACATCCGGCGGGGTCGGGGCAGCCACGTAGTGCTCCCAGCTCAACCCAAGCTCTGGAAGCCGACCCTCACCAGGCAACGTGACAAACCCCGGGAAGTTTTGCCGGCAAAGAACTCCAAGGACGGAGTTGGGCCGGCGGACACTATGATGGTGGTCCCAACCCCTGCAGCATGACAAGGCCAACGCATTAGTTATTTGAAGAAACGTGAATGCAGAAGGTACAAAAATATTAAATGCACTTACGTACCTCTCCCCATCAGGGAAGATCAACCACCTCTGCTCGCGGGTCGCCGGCACGGACGGGAGCCGTGTAGCACCACGCTGGTAGACGGTGCCACCCTCCTCCTCAAGATCAGTCGGCTCCCCGCCATCATCAGCATGGCCACTCGGCTCCTCGGGCTGATCCGGCCAGGTACCCCATCCGGACGTGTGCTCCTCCGGGGTCTCGTGGGCCGAACTCTCATGGGCCGAAGGCCAGTCGACCCGAGGCTCGTGGGCCCAAGACCCGTGGACCGGAGTCCGTGTAGCCTCCTCCTCGGACGAGTCCACCCTAGCAGTCACGTGCTCGGGTGAAACAGCTGGGGGTGGCGGCGAGGAAGGCTCCCTAGCAGTCACCCTACCTCCTCTCCCGCGACCACGTGCCCCACCTCCTCTCTTCCTACCTCGTCCCCTGCTGGGCACCGCGGTGGACGAAGAAGGGCCCGGCGGTGTGGACATACTGTCCAGCAACGCTCGGCGAAGAGGTACGTCTGGAATCGAAGACCTCAGACCACGCGCCGAGGAAGAAGGGGCCTTGGCGCGCTCCCGACCAGCGTCCACCATCTTTCAACACCTGCCATGACAAACAGTAAACGAAATTAGTACAACATAAAAAAAAGACCGACATGAATAATAATATGTGTATCACTTAAGTGTATCATCATCAAGTACAACATTAAAAAATTTAATACCTGACACTACTAATAATCTCGATCAGTATCATCAATAAATGCATAATCATCATCATCACTATAATCAATGACGGGCTCATAGGGTTCAGTGGCATCAACATGTGCAAGGCCACCTTGACGTAATCGGTCAAGCAATGACAGGTCATCCGCAGCAGTAACCTCTTCTAGTTCCGGCTCTTCTTGTTCCTCCTCTGGGGTGATGTCGGATTCACTGTCACTGTCTACTTCAATGTTTTGGGGTGAAGTATAGCGGTTCTTGAAACGCTTTTTGGAAAGACGTGTCTCTTGGAAGAATTCTCCTTCATATGTGTCTGGGTTAGTGTGAGGTTCATAATCCTCTTCCTTTGGGGGAGATAGTCTAGCACGTGGCGGCACTTCATAAACGACATCCCAACCTTTCAGATTTGGATTAGTTTGGCAGGCCCACGGTAGATAGAATACTTGGGTCGCCTGTTGAGCCGTAATATAGACATCAGGAACATCTAAATGGGTGCTTTGGTTGATTTCAACTAGCCCTATATGTTCGTGAGTTCTTCTAGTCTCCTTCGGCTGAAACCAATAACATTTGAAGACTACGACATTCGGTGGGTTTTCACCATAGAATAGAAGTTCATAAATTGCTTCAACTCTCCCATAATACTCGGTACCTCCTTCGCCGATAGCAGATACACAACAATTTGTAGACTTTCGGTCGGCCATAGATAGCTCTTTGCCATAGGTACGAAAGCGATACCCGTTGATGTCGTATTTGTCAAATGAACGGACCTTATAGTCAAAACCATTAGCGACTTGTCTCAATTCGGCGTCCATAGACTCTGAATTAGCCTACAAGTTTAATATGAAAGGATTGTTGCATTACGCACAAATTAGCGAATGAAACCGGGATAGCCGCCTACAAATTAGCCCACAAGTCTAATAGAAATTACCGTTTGTTTGAACCAAGAGATGAAACAGGGATAGCCGCCACCTTGCTTTGCGAGAAGCTCATACTCTTCGACAGAATCCTTTTGGATCACCGCTCCATACGAGAATAAGGCGACGTATCGACTGTATGAAATATCCAGGAATAAGAGCAGTTCATTGGAAATAGAAGTTGCGAAACTATGTACCGAGAACTTACTCGATGTACGGCCGCACTTCTATCAGGTTGTTGAAGATATACAACAAAATGGTCCGCCATTGTTCGTTATCCAAAGATACTGGATTTGAAACACTGGCTGGTGCGAGATTCCCTTTGAATAGGCTGAGGTTGGATCCACCCTTTTTAGGGTCGTCAGCATTGTACCGAGGCTTCGGATTATGCAAATGACGATTTTTGGCTTCGTAGTGTGCTGTCACGAAGTTTGCCGCCTCCTCAGTGATGAATGCCTCAGCCATCGATGCTTCAATTCTACGTTTATTTTTACATTTTTGTCGAAGCGTCTTCTGCATCCTCTCAGTTGGGTAGCACCAATGATTTTGCACGGGCCCCCCCAATCTTGCCTCGGTCGGGAGATGCAAAATCAAATGTTGCATTGGATTAAAGAAGCCCGGTGGAAAGATCTTCTCTAACTTGCAGATCAACTCCGGCGCCAACTCTTCCATTTCTTCTAGCACGCTAGGCGATAGTTCTTTCGCACAAAGAACACGGAAGAAATAGCTGAGTTCTGCCAGTACTAGCCATTCATCCTCAGGGATGAAGCCACGCAACATCACCGGCATTACCCGCTCAATCCATATGTGCCAATCATGACTCTTGAGACCAAATATCTTCAATTTATCAAGACTGGCTCCCCTCTGTAGATTCGCTGCATACCCATCGGGGAACATCAACTGCATTTTCACCCACAAGATAATTTCCCTCATAGCCGGCCTTCCAAGATTGTCCGGAGAACAACAGGGGAGGCACTGACGAAATTTATGCGTCGGATCCGGAGCAAAGCATATGGGAAAACGAACCAAATCTAAACATACTCGGGCTGTCCATGGATAGCGTTGGACAATTCGAAAGAATCAAGGTTATAAATATGCAAATGCATGCATATTTATAACTATGACGCTTTCGAACGGGAGACACATATTGGTTACGCATACTGATGATTCAAGACATATATATCTAGCTATCAAGTTTCATCGGAATAGATCAAATAATTAATGGGGGAGGAGGACATGTCATTTGTGCTCACCCACGAACGAAGGGGCAGAGCTCGTCAAACGCACGGCGAGGTCGTCGAACACCAAACCTCGCAGCGATGAAACAACTGCACATTTAAAACTACCCGATCAACACAATTATATATGATGTTTTTCATAACAAAATCGAAAGATATATGACCTAACTAATAATTCACAAATATATGACCCCGTCGGCTTCTGGAAGGCCAAAGAACACCTTTTCGGGGTCGGGGTCTCGGGGTCGGGGTGTCGGGTCGGGGTCGGGGTGCCGTGTCGGTGTCGGGGTCGGGGTGTCGGGTCAGGCTCGGGGTCGGGGTGTCGGGGTCGGGGTCGAGGTCGGGGTCGGGGTCTCGGGGTCGGGGTGTCGGGGTGTCGGGGGTGTCGTGTCGGGGGTCGGGGTGTCGTGTCGGTCTCGGGGTGCCGTGTCGGGGTCGGGGTGTCGTGTCGGTCTCGGGGTGCCGTGTCGGGGTCGGGGTCTCGGGGTCGGGGTCTCGGGTCGGGGTGCCGGGTCGGGGTCGGGGTGCCGTGTCGGTGTCGGGGTCGGGGTGTCGGGTCAGGCTCGGGGTCGGGGTGTCGGGGTCGGGGTCGGGGTCGGGGTCTCGGGGTCGGGGTGTCGGGGGTGTCGTGTCGGGGGTCGGGGTGTCGTGTCGGTGTCGGGGGTCGGGGTGCCGGGTCGGGGTCGGGGTGCCGTGTCGGTGTCGGGGTCGGGGTGTCGGGTCAGGCTCGGGGTCGGGGTGTCGGGGTCGGGGTCGGGGTCGGGTTCTCGGGGTCGGGATGTCGGGGGTGTCGTGTCGGGGGTCGGGGTGTCGTGTAGGTGTCGGGGTGCCGTGTCGGTGTCGGGGTGCTGTTTTGGGGTCGGGGCTTCGGGGTGTCTCCTCCTCCTCCTCCTCCTCTTCTTCTTCTTCTTCTTTCTCCTCCTCCTCCTCCTCCTCCTCCCCCTCTTCTTCTTCTTCTTCTTCTTCTCCTCCTCCTCCTCCTCCTCCTCCTCCTCCTCTTCTTCTTCTTCTTCTTCTTCTTCTTCTTCTTTCTCCTCCTCCTCCTCCTCCTCTTCTTCTTCTTCTTCTTCTTCTTCTTCTTCTTCTCCTTCTCCTTCTCCTTCTCCTTCTCCTTCCCCTCCTCCTCCTCCTCCTCCTCCTCCTCCTCTTCTTCTTCTTCTTCTTCTTCTTCCCCCTTCTACTTAACCTAAACCTAAACTAACCTAAACTAAAAACCTAAACTAATTAAAACTAAACTATTTAAACTAATTAAACCTAAACTTAAACAGAAAAAAAAACAAAAAAACAGAAAAAAAACAAAAAAACAGAAAAAAAGGGACGAGGGGCTCACTGTGGGGGAGGGCCGGGGCGGGGCCGGCGACGGAGGGCCGGGGCGGGGCGGCGGGGGCCGGGGCGGGGCGGCGGGGGCCCGGCCGGCGGGGGGCCGGGGCGGGGCGGTGGAGGAGGCGGGGCGGCGGGGGGGATGGGGGGCGGGGGGCCGGGGCGGGGCAGTGGAGGAGGCGGCGGGGGGCGCGGGGCGGCGGGGGGGCCGTGGCGGCGGTGGGGCGCGGGGCGGCGGTGGGGCGCGGGGCGGCGGGGGGCCGGGGCGGGGGGGGCGACGGGGCGGTGGGGCGGCGGGGAGCCTGGGCGGCAGGGGCGACGGGGCGGCGGCGCGCGGCGGGCTGCGGCGGCGGCGGCGCGGTGGGAGGAAAAGGGCGAGGCGAGGACGAAGTGAGTAACGGGCGGGGGGTACCTGCCGTTAGGCAAGTGCCCTCTTTGCCGTCCGCCAGCCTTTGCCGTCCGCCTTTCTGCCTCTTTGCCGTCCGCTAGCGGACGGCAAAGAGGTGGGCCGTTAGGATTTTTTCAAACGAGCGGGGGGTGGGGGCCACCACACTCTTTGCCGTCCGCCAGCGGACGGCAAAGATTCTTTGCCGTCCGCTGGCAGACGGCAAAGACCTGGCAGATTGCAAAGAGCTTCTTTGCCGTCAGCCTTTTCTTTGCCGTCTGTTTATGTGTAGCTGATGGCAAAGAGCTTCTTTGCTGTCAGCTAGCTGACGGCAAAGATCTGGCAGATGGCAAATTAGCTGATTCCAGTAGTGTATGGTGAACCGTTATGTGATGAAGTCGGAGCATGATTTATTTATTGATTGTCTTCCTTATGAGTGGCGGTGGGGGACGAGCGATGGTCTTTTCTTCACAATCTATCCCCCTAGGAGCATGCACGTAGTACTTCGTTTTGATAACTAATACATTTTTGCAATAAGTATGTGAGTTCTTTATGACTAATGTTGAGTCCATGGATTATACACACTCTCACCTTTCCACCATTGCTAGCCTCTCTAATACCACGCACCTCTCGCAGGTATCATACACCCACCATATACCTTCCTCAAAACAACCACCATGCCTACCTATTATGGCATTTCCATAGCCATTCCGAGATATATTGCCATGCAACTTACCACCGTTCTGTTTATTATGACACGTTCCATCATTGTCATACTGCTTTGCATGATCATGTAGTTGACATCGTATTTGTGGCAAAGCCACCTTTATAATTCTTTCATACATGTCACTCTTGATTCATTGCATATCCCGGTCACCGCCGGAGGCATTCACATAGAGTCATATTTTGTTCTAAGTATTGAATTGTAATTTTTGAGTTGTAAGTAAATAAAAGTGTGATGAGTATCATTATTAGAGCATTGTCCCAAGTGAGGAAAGGATGATGGAGACTATGATTCCCCCACAAGTCGGGATGAGACTCCAGATGAAAAATAAAATAAAATAAAGAAAAAATAAAGAGGCCATAAAAAAGAGAAAGGCCCAAAAAATGAGAGAAAAAGAGAGAAGGGACAATGTTACTATCCTTTTACCACACTTGTGCTTCAATGTAGCACCATGATCTTCATGATAGAGAGTCTCCTATGTTGTCACTTTCATATACTAGTGGGAATTTTACATTAAAGGACTTGGCTTGTATATTCCAGTGACGGGCTTCCTCAAAATGCCCTAGGTCTTCGGGAGCAAGTGAGTTTGATGCACACCCACTTAGTTTCTTTTGTTGAGCTTTCATACACTTATAGCTCTAGTGCATCCGTTGCATGGCAATCCCTACTCACTCACATTGATATCTATTGATGGGCATCTCCATAGCCCGTTGATACACCTAGTTGATGTGAGACTGTCTTCTCCTTTTTTTGTCTTCTCCACAACCATCATTCTATTCCACATATAGTGTTATGTCCATGGCTCATGCTCATATATTGCGTGAAGATTGAGAAAGTTTGAGAACATCAAAAGTATGAAACAATTGCTTGGCTTGTCATCGGGGTTGTGCATGATTAAATACTTTGTGTGATGAAGATAGAGCATAGCCAGACTATATGATTTTGTAGGGATAACTTTCTTTGGCCATGTAATTTTGAGAAGACATGATTGCTTTGTTAGTATGCTTGAAGTATTATTATTTTTATGTCAATATTAAACTTTTGTCTTGAATCTTTCAGATCTGAACATTCATGCCACAATAAAGGAAATTACATTGAGAATTATGCTAGGTAGCATTCCACATCAAAAATTCTGTTTTTATCATTTACCTACTCGAGGACGAGCAGGAATTAAGCTTGGGGATGCTTGATACGTCTCCAACGTATCTATAATTTTTTATTGTTCCATGCTATTATATTATCTGTTTTGGATGTTTAATGGGCTTTACTAAGCAATTTTATATTATTTTTGGCACTAACCTATTAACCGAAGGCCCAGTGCAAATTGCTGTTTTTTTTGCCTATGTCAGTGTTTCGCAGAAAAGGAATATCAAACGGAATCCAAACGGAATGAAACCTTCGGGAGAGTTATTTTTGGAACAAACGTGATCCAAGGGACTTGGAGTGGACATCAAGAAAGAAGCAAGGAGGCCACGAGGCAGGGAGGCGCGCCTGCCCCCCCCCCATGGGAGCACCCCCACCCTCGTGGGCCCCTCGCAGCTCCACCGACCTACTTCTTCCTCCTATATATATCCATATGCCCTGAAAACATCCAGGAGCACCCCGAAACCCTATTTCCACCATCGCAACCTTCTATACCCGTGAGATCCCATCTTGGGGCCTTTTCCGGCGCTCCGCCGGAGGGGGAATCGATCACGGAGGGCATCTACATCAACAACATGGCCTCTCCGATGATGTGTGAGTAGTTTACCACAGACCTTCGGGTCCATAGTTATTAGCTAGATTGCTTCTTCTCTCTCTTTGGATCTCAATACAAAGTTCTCCTCGATCTTCTTTGAGATCTATTCGATGTAATTCTTTTGGCGGTGTGTTTGTAGAGATCCGATGAATTATGGGTTTATGATCAAGATTATCTATGAACAATATTTGAATCTCCTCTAAATTCTTTTATGTTTGATTTAATATCTTTGCAAGTCTCTTTGAATTATCAGTTTGGTTTGGCCTACTAGATTGATCTTTCTTGCAATGGGAGAAGTGCTTAACTTTGGGTTCAATCTTGTGTTGCTCGGTCCCAGTGACAGCAGGGGAAACGACACGTATTGTATTGTTGCCATCGAGGACAAAAAGATGGGGTTTATATCATATTGCTTGAGTTTAAACCTCTACATCATGTCATCTTACGTAATGTGTTACTCTGTTCTTATGAACTTAATGCTCTAGATGCATGCTGGATAGCGGTTGATGTGTGGAGTAATAGTAGTAGATGCAGAATTGTTTCGGTCTACTTGTCGCGGACGTGATGCCTATATACATGATCATGTCTAGATAGTCTCATAACTATGCACTTTTCTATCAATTGCTCGACAGTAATTTCTTCACCCACCGTAATACTTATGCTATCTTGAGAGAAGCCACTAGTGAAACCTATGCCCCCGGGGTCTATTTTCCATCATATTAATCTCCCAACAACTAGCGATTTCTGGCGCCGTTTATTTTGCAATCTTTACTTTTCAATCTATACAACAAAAATACCAAAAGTATTTATCTTAGTATGTCTATCATATCTCACTTTTGCAAGTGGCCGTGAAGGGATTGACAACCCCTTTATCACGTTGGTTGCAAGGTTCTTATTTGTTTGTGCAGGTATGAGGGATTTGCGTGTAGTCTCCTACTGGATTGATACCTTGGTTAACAAAACTGAGGGAAATACTTACGCTACTTTGCTGCATCACCCTATCCTCTTCAAGGGAAAACCAACGCATGCTCAAGAGGTAGCAGGACCCACCAGGTCTATGGCCGTACGCAAGCAAGTGCCTTATCGAAAAAAACTTCCTCCTAATGCTATACTGACGTTGGGGCCCATGGGTTTGTCAACATAGTTACATTTTTTAGGTGCTTCAACGTAGGAGATAAATTCACAACGAAGTTTTGGAGCTGGCGGGTAGTATCATTTATTATCACTGGGGCAGCAAGTATCCGCTGGGTTTTGGGCTGCCCCGTCTAGGCTTTCTTTTTTCACATGCACAGCCCATGACATGCCGGTTTGTATTTTTTTGAGGGCCGTCATGTATCGACCGGCCTATGGACCTCCCATCCGAGGTTTCATTTTTCCTGAAACATCGGTAGCCCAATTTATATATTTTTTTGAAGAAAACGCGAGGTTTGTTCTATTTTACTATATAAGAATAGGAACGCCTGGTCCAAATTTTGTTTCCCTTCTAACTATATTATATATATTTAAATTATTTTATATGTTATTATATATTATTCTCATCATATATTTAACAGATACTTACATATGTAAGAAAACAATATCCCACATCGTATTAACTTATAAAAATAATTTCTTAACAATAAAATACTGGATCTTTTTGGCAACGAAAATCCTGGTGATTGTGTACAAAAGCTTGTTAAGATTTAAGGACCAATGTAATAATAAATCACTTATTATTTAAATTTATTTATAACAAAATGCTCAGCCCCTGTTTATTTTTTGATAACATTGTTGCGCCCAACCCAACATTATAATTAGAATCAGCCCAAAAAAATCGTGTATTTCGAGAAAGTGCAAATGGCCTGTAATTTTTTAGGAGAAAAATAAATGAGCCGCATGGACGCTACATTATTTGTTCACCTAGCCCAGCAAATGGACTGGAATTCTAAAAAAAGAGATGAAATTGACTGTAAATTCTGAAAAAATGGGTTGAATACGTGCCACATTTTTGGAGGCTGAAATGATGGCCAATAGGTCGAAGCCAACGCAAGTCGTTGTCAACTTAGTCAACAAATGATTCTGACATCGTTAGCCGCTGGATTTACATCCAACGATCGGCATCCATCTTCAATCTCTCGTCTTCTTCCTCCAGCGCCGCCGGGACCACCTGCTCCCGCCTCCTGCTGCTAGCAGCTCTACTTAGCACGCTTCGCTGTGAAGCGCTACCCCACCGTTGGCCAGGCCATCACTCCACCCCTCCACACCTCATGTTCTTCTCCACCGACTGCCGAACCACACTGCACCAGAACCTGTTAACCCTCGTACACCTCTCCATGTGCGACTCTACTCCCGCGTCTTCCCATCTCCAGCTCGTTGCTGTCCGGGGCCTCGCCGTCGTCCACCACCTTGGATGCGCTCGGTGCGTAGTAGTCAATGTGGACAACGAATGACATCCATCGGAAGTAGACTGTGCGTGGAGAGGCTCACAGCTGGGTCCACGGCCGCATGCAAGGAAATGCCTCCTTATTATGCGGAAAATAATGATTCCTCCACCTGACAACTGGGACCAACCGGAAGGGCCTCTGTATTTCGTGAAAAAAAGTTCCCCCCGCTGACAAGTCGGACCCACCAGCTATATCTTCACACACAAGGAAGTGCCTCCTTATTACGCACAAAAAAATGAATACCCCCTGCTAGCTGGGACCCACCATAGTGGGAGGCTGACTTGTGGGCCTACTAAGTTGATGGGGACGGAGGGCTTTGTCAACTTAGTCAATATGAACGATTCTAGATCCAGTGACCATACGATGTCCATCCAACAGTGGTAGTGCTTCTTCAACCTCTGGTCTTGTTGCTCTAGCCGCCCAAACCAGCGCTGGTCGTGTCGCGTGCTGCTGCTTCCCGTGTCCGGCTATGATGCCGCGGAGACCTCACCGCCCCCTACTACTCCCACCGCTGGCCAGGCCCTGCGGCGAGGGCAGCCTCGCACCGCAGCCGAAGCAGTGAACCCTCGTACTCCTCTACGCTGGGCATCCACTGCCGCGTCTTCCCCGGCTCCGCGTCGTCCCCTTCCTAGGCCTCGCCATCGTCCACCGCCCTGGTGCTCTCGCCGCGGCGTGGTCAACGTGGTCAAGGAACGACTTCCATCGGAAGAGTACTATACGTGCTCTTGCTGGGTCCACGGCCGCAGCAAGGAAGTGCCTCCTTATTTCGCGGAAAATAATGATTCCTCCACCTGACAGCAGGGACCCACCAGACGGGCCACCGTATTTCGTGCAAAAAAATGTTTCCCCCTGACTACTGGGACCCACTAGCTACATCTTCGCATGCAAGGAAGTGTGTCCATATTACGGGCAAAAAAATTGATTCACCCCCCTGACTGCTGGGACCCACCAGCTACATCTTCGCATGCAAGGAAGTGCCTGACAGTCGGGACCCACCCGGTCGAAGTGTACGTAGCATTGTCATTCTGGTCATGAACGTGTACGTACATACTGGTCGATGTAGAGGCGCGCAAGTGTGGTAGTAGAGGCGCGCACGTGTGGTAGTAGAGGCGCGCACGTAGCATGTACACGTACGTACAGCGGCCAGGGTGCAAGAAAGTAAATACGGACACATACGTACAGACGGGCGGGGTCTCGAACGCCTACTCGCGGATACGTACGGCCAGGGCTCGTGTACATGGTTGTGGCTCGGTCGGAACGGAGAAACTGCGTTGTCGTCGTGTTCATGGGGAGGCAACGGAATGCGTCGTGTTCATCGAGAGGCAACGGAACGCGTGCTGTTCATCTGAGCCAACCGGCTTGGACGAAACAGCCGATGGAAACGAGGCATGGAGTGCCGCAGAACGGAGGAAACGGCCTTGTGTTCGACCGGCCACGGTGGAAACGGGATCCTGTTCATCGGGAGGGTCTAGAGTACCGCAAAACGAAAGAAACAGACCTCCTACGGTCAAAACGGGGTCCTGTTGATCAGGAGGGGTGTGGCATACCGCAAAACGGAGGAAACGGACTTGTGTTGGAGCACTACAGTCGAAATGGGGGTTCTGTTCATTGGGAGGGGTGTGGCGTACCGCAAAACGGGTCTCCACGGGAAACTATTCATCTCCACCGTCGACCTCCTCCAGCCTCCACGGGCTACTGTTCATCCACCGTCGACCTCCTCCAGGCTCCACCTACGACTGTTCATCCACCGGCTCCTGTTCATCCAGCCTCCACCGGCTACTGTTCAACCAGCCCTCTCCACGGGGTCCTGTTCAACCACCCCTCCACCGGCTACTGTTCAACCAGCCCTCCACCGGCTACTGTTCAACCAGCCTCCACGGGGTCATGTTCATCTAGCCCTCCACGGGGTCCTGTTCATCCACCAGCTCGATCGACCGGGGTACTGTTCATCCAGCGGCAACGGCCTCTACTACCATGGGTTCCTGTTCATCCAACCCCCACCGGGAACTGTTCATCCAAACCCCCCGACAACGCTCACTGTTCATCCAGACGCAGCATCGATCGGCTTCAGTTAGCAGCAGTAGCGAAGGAATCACTCGATCGGGTTCAGTTAACAGCCATCGTCGATCGCTCGGGTTCAGCAACGCGTAGCCTGCAGTGCAATCGCTCGGGTTCAGTTAGAGCCCAATGCCTCGCTCGGGTTAAGTTAGAGCGGAACGCCTCGCACACATGCGCGTACGTACGAGAGAAACACGCATCGCTCGGCCCCCGACCACCCACCATAACCGGGAACTCCCCCGATATTTTCCTCGCCCTCGCTTCCACCACGGTTTTCTCCATCCTGGACGGCCCAAAGAATGTCATGCAGCTGCGTCTCCGGCCCGCCCAGGACGAAAAGCCCATTTTCTGTCATGCTTTTTTGTCATAGAAGTAGGAGCCCACCACATCTATGATGATATCGGGTTTTATCACAATTATCGTCATAGAAGTGTCATAAGTATGACAGAAAAAATTCGTTTGGCCCAAAATGTCACAGATCTGTCTTTTTTTGTAGTGCAAGTAACATACGATCACAAAGGGAACAACATATGTTGTTATGCGGTTGACCGATAAAGATCTTCGTAGAATATGTAGGAACCAATATGAGCATCCAGGTTCCGCTATTGGTTATTGACCGGAGATGAGTCTCGGTCATGTCTACATAGTTCTCGAACCCGTAGGATCCGCACGCTTAACGTTCGGTGACGATCGATATTATGAGTTTATGTGTTTTTATGTACCGAAGGTTGTTCAGAGTCCCGGATGTGATCACGGACATGACGAGGAGTCTCGAAATGGTCGAGACATAAAGATTGATATATTGGACGACTATGTTTGGACTTCAGAATGGTTCCGGGTGAGTTCGGGCAATTACCGAAGTACCGAGGGGTTACCGGAACCCCCCGGGGAGTCTAATGGGCCATATGGGCCTTAGTGGAGAGGGAGAGGGGCGGCCAGGGCAGGCCGCGCGCCCCCTCGCCCCCGGCGCCCCCCTTTCCTTCTCCCTCTCTTCTCCTTCCTTCCTCTCCTACTCCAACTAGGGAAGGGGGGAATCCTACTCCCGGTGGGAGTAGGAATCCCCTTGGGGCGCGCCATGAGAGGGCCGGACCTCCCCCTCCTCCACTCCTTTATATACGGGGGAGGGGGCACCCCGTAGACACACAAGTTGACAGTTGTCTTAGCCGTGTGCGGTGCCCCCCTCCACAGATTCCACCTCGGTCAGATCATTGTACTGCTTAGGCGAAGCCCTGTGTCGGTAACTTCATCATCACCGTCATCACGCCGTCGTGCCGACGAAGCTCTCCCTCGACACTCAGCTGGATCTAGAGTTCATGGGACGTCACCGAGCTGAACGTGTGCAGATCGCGAAGGTGCCGTAATTTCGGTCCTAGGATCGGTCGGATCATGAAGACGTACGACTACATTAACCGCGTTGTCGTAACGCTTCCGCTTACGGTCTACGAGGGTACGTGGACAACACTCTCCCCTCTCGTTGCTATGCATCACCTAGATGGATCTTGCGTGTGCGTAGGATTTTTTTTGAAATTACTGCGTTCCCCAACAGTATACCCAAGTAGTTATTGCCATTGAGCAGCTTCTTGATCTTAAAACCATGTCCATGGAGGAGCTTGTGGGAAGGCTCAAAACGGCGGAGGACCGAAGCAACTTGGACGAGGGCGCCAACAACTATAAGCAACTTGGACGAGGGCGCCAACAACTATGGCCAGGGTGGTGGGATTCGTGCGCTCCTCTTGAAGGAGTGGCTTGTTCGCCACCGCAGCGGCGCCGACAAGAAGAACAGAAACTTCAACATTCGCAAAAAATAAAAACTTCGACATTCGCAAGGTTCATTGCTACACTTGCGAAGAGTACGAGCATTACTCTGAGGACTGTATCGAGCCGAAGAAGGAGCGGGCGCTTCTCGCCGACGCGACCGCCGACGACAAGCCGGAGCTGTGCTGAAGGTCGCCATGGAGTTCCCAATAAAGCACAACAAGGTTAAGGGGGTGATTTTTGGTATTAACCATTGTTGTTTAGTAGTTCAACTAGTTTATTTCTTTTTGGGTCTTTTCCGTCTAAGTTTTGTACAGAAATGCATGGCATCATGGTGAAGTGGACTGATGGATCGGCAATGGTGTGAGCTGATCATCGGTCAAGTGAAGCCCGGAGTTGTGAGTGCATGCATAACTTCTAGATAGATTGTGTCGGTACGTGCATGCAGCCGAGAGCGAGAGGGATGTGTACGTTGTCGTGCCAAGAGACTAGCTCAACGTGAGGTGAGTTAGTTGAGGCAAAGACGATGAGTTCGTCCATTGGAGTGGCTGGATGTGCATGCACTTGTTTAGTGGAGTACACGTGTGTGTGGTGCGTGAGTTTAGGATCAGGCCGGTGTGTGTGACTTGGCCCGTGCATTTGCTTCCCTTTTAAATACCCTTGTAATCACTTTGGTTAATTAAGAGAAAGAGAGTTAGAAAAGGCACAAATTGTGCGGTACCAAAACTCCCGTGTACTCTTCTTCTATCTTGTGTGCATGAGTTCATCCCCTACCTTGAGCACATATTACATTAACGCCGTGGAACACAACCGGCGCTCATTACAACTTCAAGTGGGTCGCCCCACGAAAGCGCAGTGCACAGAATGGTGTTAAAAGCATGAAAAATCCCCAAGAAAATGCGCTCTCGCGATAAATCGAACTCGCAGCCTACAATTCCTGCAGGTGTTTGGATAACTCGCGGTCACGTCGGCCTTTTCACAAATGGGAAGTACGCACCACACGGTTTCCCATGCGAGGAGTCGCGTTGCTGACATGCCTGCCAGGCGCCTATTAATGCCTTCTATAGCCGCGCGGCGCACTGGCGTTCACCCACTTCTATCCTAATCCCCTTTCCTCCCCTCGCCACCCCACAACCTTCTCCGCCGTGCGCCCCCACCAAACCCGAGCCACCTCCACCAAAGCCTAGTCGCGTCCACTTCCGCAGCTGCAGCAATGGCCAGCCGCGGCGGTGGGGTGGGAAGCAGCACCCGGGAGTGCTGTCGTGCGTTGTTCGTTCTGGACATGCCGCGCACCCTCCGGTTAGGCGTTGCTCCTCACCTGCTGCGGCATCATGGTGCTCCCGAACACGTGCCTGCCAGCTGGATGGCACATGAGCTTGGGGGGCTCGCGGTGGAGCCTATCCCCACCGCCTGCACGCCGGCCATGTCTCGCGCAATGCGCGCCTTTCGGGAAGGCTTTCCACTATAGGAGTGGTCCAACCCGTGCTATGTGCCCGGCAGTTAGAGGTGGTCAGCGATCCTGGTGGAGGAGAACGCCGCCCGCATCAATCACTGTGACGGCCACTACCCGGCATCGCGGAACAACATTGATGAGAGGTATGCCTTCTGGGAAGGGTGTTCCTTTCCTGACGCTTGGCCGTGTGCTGCGTGCAGCTCCGTCTGGACGAGGGCGACCGGGTTAAGCCATTGCGGACCGCGACGCCCACATCTGCAGGAGGCGGCAGTGGAGCCAGCAGCAGTCGGGGCCTCCACGTTCCAAAGCTGGAGGCAGGGACGCCGGGGACATGGTCTGCAGTCCGCGGTGCCAGTCTGGGCATCTCGAAGCCAGAACCGGGGACGAGCTCTGCATTCCACGACGCCGACTTACGCATCCTGAAGTCGGAGCCAGGGACGAGCTCCCGCGGCGCCCCTTGCTAGTCCGAAAGCCCGATCCCGGGACGACATCGCCTGGCCACCTTCTCGTGCCCAAGCCCGAACCTGGGACAGGCCATGCTGCCCCCTGCTTGGTCCCAAGCAGGAGTCGACTCTGCCAATGCTGGCGGAGTACAGTGGGTGGTGGCCAGTGAGCCCGGTGACCCTGCAGACATGTCGGGGATCCTCCTAGTGCTGCGTGAATCTACAATGGGGCCACAGCGCCACGCCGATGACCCGATGGATATGTCGGGGTTGCGACAGAAGATCGACACCTCGGTGGCTGTGATGCGGCTTGAAGCTACGTTGGTATTTCCCCAAAGAGGAAGGGATGATGCAGCACAGCGGCGATAGGTATTTCCCTCAGTGATGAGATCAAGGTTATCGTATCAGTAGGAGAGCCAAGCAACACAATGTAAACAGCCCCTGCACACAAACAACAAATACTTGCAACCCCACGTGTAAAAGGGGTTGTCAACCCCTTTCGGGTAGTGGCGCCCGAAGATAGGCAAACGGACATGAAATAAATTATAGTAACTTGATATATCGAACGCCAAATAAAATAAATAAGAATAAAATGCAGAAAGTTATTTTGTATTTTTGGTTTAATAGATTTGAAACTAAAAGCAAAGGAAAAGTAGATCGCAAAGGCAAATAATATGAGAAAGAGACCCGGGGGCCGTAGGTTTCACTAGTGGCCTCTCTCGAGAAAAATAGCAAACGGTGGGTAAACAAATTACTGTTGCGCAATTGATAGAACTTCAAATAATCATGACGATATCCAGGCAATGATCATTACATAGGCATCACGTCCAAGATTAGTAGACCGACTCCTGCCTGCATCTACTACTATTACTCTACACATCGACCGCTATCCAGCATGCATCTAGTGTATTAAGTTCATGGGGAAACGGAGTAATGCAATAAGAACGATGACATGATGTAGACAAGATCTATCTATGTAGAGATAGGCCCCATCGTTTTATCCTTAGTAGCAACAATACATACGTGTCGGTTCCCCTTCTGTCACTAGGATCAAGCACCGTAAAATCGAACCCACTACCGGGCACCTCTTACCACTGCAAGATAAATAGATCAAGTTGGCTAAAAAACCAAATATCGGAGAAGAAATATGAGGCTATAAGCAATCATGCATATAAGGGGTCAAATAAACTCAAATAACTTTTATGGATATAAAAAGATAGATCTGATCATAAACTCAAAGTTCATCCGATCCCAACGAATACACCACAAAAAGAGTTACATCATATGGATCTCCAAGAGACCATTGTATTGAGAATCAAACGAGAGAGAGGAAGCCATCTAGCTACTAACTAGGGACCTGAAGGTCTACAAAGAACTACTTATGCATCATCGGAGAGGCACCAATGGAAGTGGTGAACCCCTCCGTGATGGTGTCTAGATTGGATCTGGTGGTTCTGAACTCTGCGGTGGTTGGAATTGATTTTCGTCGACTCCCCTAGGGTTTCTAGAATGTTGGGGTATTTATAGAGCAAAGAGGCGGTCCGGGGGGCACCCGAGGTGGGCACAACCCATCAGGGCGCGCCTAGGCCTCCTGGCGCGTCCTGGTGGGTTGAGCTCCCATCGGACCACCCCCAGGCGCTGCCTTGGCCCATTGGGTGTCTTCTAGTCCATAAAAAATCTCCGTGAAGTTTCGTTGCATTTGGACTCCGTTTGGTATTGATTTCCTGCGATGTAAAAAACATGCAGAAACAACAACTGACACTTGCACTATGTTAATAGGTTAGTACCAAAAATGATATAAAATTACTATAAAATGATTATAAAACATCCAAGATTGATAATATAACAGCATGGAACAATTAAAAATTATAGATACGTTGGAGACGTATCAGCATCCGCAAGCTTAACTCCTGCTTGTCCTCGATTAGGTAAGTGATAAAAATAGAATTTTTTATGTGGAATGCTGCCTAACATGTCATATCATATTCTTTTCTTTATAGCATGGACATTTGGACTTTTATATTATTCAAAGCAATAGTCTAGTTTTGACATGATAACTTAAATACTCAAGCATAACAAGGAACCATGTCTTTCGAAATATCAACGCTAAAATAAGCTATCCCGAGCCCATCATGCTCAATCATTGATCCATTCATGAAACACACTCGCATATTAACTACACCCAATACTCAAGTACGATCATAGTGCCTCCTAGTAGGTGTTTTTTAAGAGAAGATGGAGACTCAAATTCAAAATAAGAATTGCATAAAGTAAAAGAAAGACCCTTCGCTGAGGGAAGTGGGGATTTGTAGAGGTGTCAGAGCTCAAAGCGAAAAACTTAGAGATAAAAACATTTTGGGAGGTGTGCCTTTCCTACCAACGAAAACGACTTAGAGTTCCCAACACTTTCCATGCTAGATATATCATAGACGGTTCCCAAACAGAAAATAAAGTTTACTCCTTTTTCCACCATACTTTCACTTTCCATGGCTAACTTATCTATAATTTTTGATTGTTCAACGTATCTATAATTTTTGATTGTTCCATGTTGTTTTATTATCAATCTTGGATGTTTTATAATCATTTTATAGTCAGTTTACATCATATTTTGGTACTAACCTATTGGCATAGCGCCAAGTGCCAGTTGTTGTTTTTTCCATGTTTTTTACATCGCAGGAAACCAATATCTAACGGAGTCCAAATGCCATGAAACTCTGTGATGATTTTTTATGGGCCAGAAGGAAGGCAATGGGCCCTGGTTGCACCTGGGGGCGAGGGGGGCACAACCCACAAGGGCGCGCCAGGAGACCCAGGCGCGCCCTGGTGGGTTGTGCCCACCTCGGGTGCCCCCCCCGGACCGCCTCTTTGCTCTATAAATACACCCAAAATCCCAGAACACTAGGGGAGTCGACGAAATATTCATCCAGCCGCCGCAGAGTCCAGAACCACCAAATCCAATCTATACACCATCTCAGATGGGGTTCACCACCTCCATTTGTGCCTCTCCGATGATGCGTGAGTAGTTCTTTGTAGACCTTTGGGTCTGTAGTTAGTAGCTAGATGGCTTTCTCTCTCTCACTGAATTCTCAATAAAATGGTCTCTTGGAGATACATATGATGTAACTCTTTTGCGGTGTGTTTGTCGGGATCTGATGAACTTCGAGTTTATGATCAGTCATATCTTTTTATATACATGAAAGTTATTTGAGTTTCTTTGATCTCTTATATGCATGATCTCTTATAGACTCGTATTTCTTCTCCGATATTTGGGTTTTGTTTGGCCAACTTGATCTATTTATCTTGCAATGGGAAGAGGTGTCCGGTAGTTTGTTCGATCTTACGGTGCTTGATCCCAGTGACAGAAAGGGAACCGACATGTATGTATTGTTGCTACTAAGGATAAAAAGATGGGATCTATATCTACCGCCATAGATAAACAGAGCTTGTCTACATCATGTCATCGTTCTTATTGCATTACTCCATTTTTCCATGAACTTAATACACTAGATGCATGCTGGATAGCGATCGATGTGTGGAGTAATAGTAGTAGATGCAGGCAGGAGTCGGTCTACTAATCTTGGACGTGATGCCTATGTAATGATCATTGCCTGGATATCATCATATTTATTTGAAGTTCTATCAATTGCCCAACAGTAATTTGTTTACCCGCCGCTTGCTATTTTTCTCGAGAGAAGCCACTAGTGAAACCTACGGCCCCCGGGTCTTGTTTCTCATATATTTGCCTTGCGATCTATTTTTCCTTTGCATTTTTATTCAGATCTATTAAACCAAAAATACAAAAATACTTTGCTGCACTTTATTTTATTTGCGATCTATTATTTCAATCTATTACAACTTTCTCCCGTAAACGCGGCGCCGTACCCCGAAAGGGATTGACAACCCCTTTAACACGTCGGGTTGCTAGGTGTTGTTATTTTTGTGCAGGGGCTGTTTACGTTGTGTTGCTTGGTTCTCCTACTGGTTCGATAACGTTGGTTTCATATCTGAGGGAAATACCTACCGCCGCTGTGCTATATCATCCCTTCCTCTTTGTGAAAATACCGGCGTAGCTTCAAGCGACATCACTAACCGTATCCACAGGTGCCCTCCATGTCAACACTTTCCAAGGAATTTATTATTTGACAACATAAATTAAATTCATTTTTCATTTCGGGACTGGGCATCCCTAATACCTTTTCCTTACTCTCTTGCAATGACAAGTGAATAAACACTCATCGTGAGAATAACACATCTAGCATGGGAAATATTAGCCACCCCTCATTGCCTTGTTAGCGGTACGAGCACACAAAAGAGAAGTTTATTTTGAATATTAGAGATCGCACATACAAATTTGCTTAGAACGGCAAAAGAATACCGCATATAGGTAGGTATAGTGGACTCGTGTGGCAAAATTGGTTTAATGGATTTTGGATGCACAAGTAGTGATCATACTTAGTGCAAAATGAAGGCTAGCAAAAGATTGAGAAGCGACCAACCAAGAAATGAATAATCTCATAAGAGAGCATTAAGCATAATTAACACCAAATAATGCACCACAAGTAGGATATAATTTCATTGCATAACTATTGACTTTTGTGCTTGCATAGGGAATCACAAACCTTAACACCAATATTCTTACTAAAGCATAATTACTCATCAACATGACTCACATATCACATCATCATATCTAAAAACTATTACTAAGAATCATGTTTATTTTGTCCAATGATCTTCATGTAAGTTTTTATTATATCCTTCTTGGATATCTATCACTTTGGGACTAATTTTCATGTGTTGCTTTTGATAAGCTCAAACAAGTGTAAGTGAAGATCATGAGCATAAAATTTCTTTCTCTCAAATTAATTTAAGTGAAGCAAGAGAGAATTTCTTGAAAATTTTCGTAACTCTCAAATAAATCTAAGTGACGCAAGAGAGCATTTTTTCAAAAATACTAAAGCACACGATGCTCAGAAAGATATAAGTGAAGCACTAGAGCAAGTCCATAGCTCATAAAAATGTAAGTGAAGCATAGAGAGCAATTCTAACAAGTCATGACATAATTTTGGCTCTCTCAAATATGTGTGTCCAGCAAGGAATCAAGACTTAAAACACAAAGTAGAACAAGCAAAGACTCATATCATACCAGACGCTCCAAGCAAAACACATAGTATGTGACGAATAAAAATATAGTTTCAAGTAAAATACCGATGGTCGTTAGAAGAAAGAGGGGATGCCACTCGGGGCATCCCCAAGCTTAGTTGCTTGCTCTCGTTTGGATAATAGCTTGGGATGCCGTGGAATACCCAATCTTAGGCTCTTCTTACTCCTTATTCCTGCATCCATCGTAAGATAACCCAAAACTTGAAAACTTCAATCACACAAAACTCAACAAAACCGTTGTGAGATCCATTAGTATAAGAAAGCAAATCACTACTATAAGTACTACAGAAAACCAATTCATATTTTGTTCTTGCATTATATCTAATGCATTCCAACTTTTGTAAGGCAAAAACTCATCAAAGAAAATCATAGAGCAGTCAAAACAAGCACACAACGCAAAGGAAACAGAATCTGTCAAAAACAGAACAGTCTACGGCAATCTAGATGTTTCGAATACTTTTGAAACTCCAAAAATTCTGACAAATTAGGAAGACCTGAGCAGTTTGTATATTAATCTTCTGCAAAAAGAATTGGTATTTTATCACGCTCTGGTAAAAAATGAGAATTGTTTTCGTGAGCGCAAAAGTTTCTGTTTTTTAACAAGATCAAATAACTATCACCCAAGAAGATCCTAAAGGCTTTACTTGGCACAAACACTAATTAAAACAAAAAAAACACAATCATAACAGCAGCATAATTGTGCAAACACTCAAGAACAGAAAGGAAAAAAGCAAAAATAAATTTTATTCATTGGGTTGCCTCCCAACAAGCGCTATAGTTGTACGCCCTTAGCTAGGCATAAAGCAAGGATCTAAGTTTTGTCATCTTTCTTTCGAGATCCATAAGATGCCCTGATAATTGATTCATATGGTGGCCTAATTCTTGTTCTAGGGAAGTGTTCCATACCCTTCCTCAAAGGAAATTGGAACTTAGTATTGCCTTCTTTCATATCAATCACGGCACCGATAGTGCGTAAAAACGGTCTACCAAGAATAATTGGACAAGACGGATTGCAATCAATATCAATAACAATTAAATATATGGGCACATAATTCATATTTGCAAGAATAAGAACATCATTAATTCTTCCCATAGGCTTTTTAATAGTAGAGTCCGCCAAGTGCAAATTTAAGGAGCATTCTTCAATATCGGTAAGACCAAGCACATCACATAAAGATTTCGGAATTTTAGAAACTCTAGCACCCAAGTCACACAAAGAAAAACACTGGTAATTTTTAATCTTGACTTTGATAGTAGGTTCCCATTCATCATGCAATTTTCTAGGAATTGAAACTTCCAATTCCAACTTCTCTTCTAAAGCTTTCATCATAGCATCAACAATATGTTTAGTAAACGCTTTATTTTGTTCATCAGCATGGGGTGAATTTATCATGGATTGCAACAAAGAAATACAATCAATCAAAGAACAACTATCATAATTAAAGTCTTTCTAATCCAAAAGAATGGGCACATCACTAGTTAAAGTTTTGACCTCTTCAAACCCACTTTCACCAATTTTCTCAACAAGATTTTCACCCTCCGAATTATCGGGACGCCTTCTAACTAAAGTTAAGTCTTCTCAAGTCCCTTTTTCATCAATCTTAATTTTACTAAACAAAGAATCAATAGAAGAAACACCAATCATTTTGCGAAAGTAATCACTAGAAAACGCTTTTTCTAAAAATTCTCTTTTAGCTCTAAGCATAGCAGTTCTTGTCTTACTTTCATCCATAGAAACATAAAGAGCTTTAATTGATTCTTCTACCTTATGCACAAAAAATTTCATTTTAAGATTTTCCACATCATGAGAAATTCTATAAACACTTCTAGACAAATCATCAATCTTATTCAGCTTTTCTTTCATGGTAGTGTTGAAAAAACTTTGCGTGTTGATAAATTCTTTAAAATTATTCTCAAGATCAGAGGTGTTCCTATTATTATTATAAGAAGGATTTCCATAGGAATTACCATAATTGTTAGAGGAATTACTAGGAAAAATCCTAGGATTAAAATTACCTATATAAGCATTGTTGTTGAAATTATTTCGAGAGATAAAATTCACATCTACAGCATCACTATTTTGCTCAATCAAAGTAGACAAAGGCATATCATTGAAATAAATAGGAGCACTTTTGCAAGCAACCAATTTCACAAGAGCATCAACTTTTTCACTCAAAGAAGAAATTTCTTCAGCTGAATTAATTTTTTTACTAGTAGGAGCTCTTTTGGTATGGCATTGTGAATAATTTGCAATGATATTATCAAGCAATTTGGTGACTTCACCCAAAGTAATTTCCATAAAAGTACCACCCGCGGCGGAATCTAAAATATTACGAGAAACAAAGTTCAACCCCGCATAAAAAAATTGTATGATCATCCAAAGATTTAACCCATGAGTTGGGAAATTCGTTAGCATCATTTTCATCCTTTCGCAAGATTGTGCAACATGCTCATGTTCAAGTTGCTTGAAATTCATGATCTGGGTTCTAAGGGAAATAATTTTTGTGGGCGGAAAATACTTAGTGATAAAAGCATCTTTGCACTTATTCCAAGAATCGATACTATTGCGAGGCAAAGAAGAGAACCAATTTTTTGCGGAATCGCGCAAAGAAAAACGGGAATAATTTCATCTTGACCACATCATTGTCCACATCTTTTTTCTTTTGCATATCCATAATTCCACGAAGGTATTAAGATGGGATGCGGCATCCTCATTAGGAGTACCGGAAAATTGATTTTTCATAACAAGATTCAGCAAAGCAGTATTAATATCACAAGACTCTGCACTAGTGGCGGGAGGAGCAATTGGAGTGCCAAGAAAATCATTGTTGTTGGTATTTAAGAAATCACGCAACTTGGTGTTCTCTTGAGTCATGATGACTAAGCAACAGATTGCACTCAAGAAAACAGATCCGGCAAGAAAATGGCAGACTAAAAAGAGGGTGAATAAAATGGCAAATTTTTGTGAAGTAGGGGAGAGGAAAACGAGAGGCAAATGACAAATAATGTAAATTGTGAGGAGATGAGATTTGTGACTAGGAACCTGGTATATGTTGAAGATCCTCCCCGGCAACGACGCCCGAAATTCCTTTTGACGCGGCTTGAAGCTACGTCGGTATTTCCCCAAAGAGGAAGGGATGATGCAGCACATCTCGGCGGTAGGTATTTCCCTCAGTGATAAGACCAAGGTTATCGAACCAGTAGGAGAACCAAGAAACACAACATAAACAGCCCCTGCACACAAACAACAAATACTCGCAACCCGACGTGTAAAAGGGGTTGTCAATCCCTTTCGGGTAGCGGCGCCCCAAGTTAGGCAAACGGGCGTGAAATAAATTGTAGTAGATTGATAGATCGAATGTAAATTAAAATAAATAAGAATAAAACGCAGCCAGGTATTTTTGTATTTTTGGTTTAATAGATTTGAAAATAAAAGCAAAGGAAAAGTAGATTGCAAAGGCAAATATTATGAGAAAGAGACCCGGGAGCCGTAGGTTTCACTAGTGGCTTCTCTCGAGAAAAATAGCAAACGGTGGGTATACAAATTACTGTTGGGCAATTGATAGAACTTCAAATAATCATGACGATATCTAGACAATGATCATTACATAGCCATCACATCCAAGATTAGTAGACTAACTCCTGCCTGCATCTACTACTATTACTCCACACTTCGACCGTTATCCAGCATGCATCTAGTGTATTAAGTTCATGGGGAAACAGAGTAATGCAATAAGAATGATGACATGATGTAGACAAGATCTATATATGTAGAGATAGACCCCATCATTTTATCCTTAGTAGCAACGATACATACGTGTCAGTTCCCCTTCTGTCACTGGGATCAAGCATCGTAAGATCGAACCCACTACAAAGCACCTCTTCCCATTGCAAGATAAATAGATCAAGTTGGCGAAAAAAAACCCAAATATCGGAGAAGAAATACGAGGCTATAAGCAATCATGCATATAAGAGATCAAAGAAACTCAAATAACTTTCATGGATATAAAAAGATAGATCTGATCATAAACTCAAAGTTCATCCGATCCCAACAAACACACCGCAGAAAGAGTTACATCATATTGATCTCCAAGAGACCATTGTAATTAGAATCAAACGAGAGAGAGGAAGCCATCTGGCTACTAACCACGGACCCGAAGGTCTACAAATAACTACTCATGCGTCATCGGAGAGGCACCAATGGAAGTGGTGAACCCGTCCGTGATGGTGTCTAGATTGGATCTGGTGGTTCTGGACTCTGCGGCGGTTAGAATTAATTTTCATCGACTCCCCTAGGGTTTCTGGAATATTGAGGTATTTATAGAGCAAAGAGGCGGTCCGGGGGGCACTCGAGGTGGGCACAACCCACCAAGGCGCACATGGGCCTCCTGGCGCGCCCAGGTGGGTTGTGCTCCCCTCAGAGCACCCCCCAGGCGCTGTCTTGGCCCATTGGATGTCTGCTGGTTGATGTCTACTACGCAACCTTCTTCTTGTAGACGTTATTGGGCCTCCAAGTGCAGAGGTTTGTAGGACAGTAGCAAATTTCCGTCAAGTGGAAGACCTAAGGTTTATCAATCCGTGGGAGGCGTAGGTTGAAGATGGTCTCTCTCAAGCAACCCTACAACCAAATAACAAAGAGTCTCTTGTGTCCCCAACACACCCAATACATTGGTAAATTGTATAGGTGCACTAGTTCGGCGAAGAGATGATGATACAAGTGCAATATGGATGGTAGAAATAGGTATTTGTAATCTGAAAATATAAAAACAGCAAGGTAGCTTATAATAAAAGTGAGCGTAAACGGTATTGCAATGCTTTGAAGCAAGGCCTAGGGTTCATACTTTCACTAATGCAAGTTCTCTCAACAATAATAACGTAATTGGATCATATAACTATCCCTCAACATGCAACAAAGAGTCACTCCAAAGTCACTAATAGCGGAGAACAAACGAAGAGATTATGGTAGGGTACGAAACCACCTCAAAGTTATTCTTTCCAATCAATCCATTGGGCTATTCCTGTAAGTGTCACAAACAGCCCTAGAGTTTGTACTAGAATAACACCTTAAGATACAAATCAACCAAAACCCTAATGTCACCTAGATACTCCAATGTCACCTCAAGTATCTGTGGGTATGATTATACGATATGCATCACAAAATCTCAGATTCATCTATTCAACCAACTCATCGAACCTCAAAGAGTGCCCCAAAGTTTCTACCGGAGAATCACGACAAAAATATGTGCCAACCCCTATGCATAAGTTCATGGGCGGAACCCGCAAGTTGATCTCCAAAACATACATCAAGTGAGTCACGTGATATCCCATTGTCACCACAGATACGCACGGCAAGACATACATCAAGTGTTCTCAAATCTTTACAGACTCAATCCGATAAGATAACTCCAAAGGGGAAACTCAATCCATTACAAGAGAGTAGAGGGGGAGAAGAAACATAAGATCCAACTATGATAGCAAAGCTCGCGATACATCAAGATCGTGCCAAATCAAGAACACGAGAGAGAGAGATCAAACACATAGCTACTGGTACATACCCTCAGCCCCGAGGGTGAACTACTCCCTCCTTGTCATGGAGAGCGTCGGGATGATGAAGATGGCCACCGGTGAGGGTTCCCCCCTCCGGCAGGGTGCCAGAACAGGATCCCGATTGACTTTTGGTGGCTACAAAGGCTTGCGACGGCGGAACTCCAGATCTATTCTGTTCTCTGAAGTTTTTAGGGTATATGGATATATATATAGGTGGAAGAAGTACGTCAGGGCACCCACGAGGGGCCCACGAGGGTGGAGGGCGCAACCCCCTACCTCGTGGCTCCCTCGTTTCTTTCCTGACGTGCACTGCAAGTCTACCAGGTTGCTTTCCTTCCAAAAATAACTTCTCCAGAAGGTTTCATTCCATTTCGACTCAGTTTGATATTCCTTTTCTTCGAAACACTGAAATAGGCAAAAAAACAGCAATTCTGGGCTGGGCCTCCGGTTAATAGGTTAGTCCCAAAAATAATATAAAAGCGGATAATAAAGCCCAATATTGTCCAAAACAGTAGATAATCTAGCATGGAGCAATCAAAAATTATAGATACGTTGGAGACGTATCAAGCATCCCCAAGCTTAATTCCTGCTCGACCTTGAGTAGGTAAATGATAAAAAAGGATAATTTTTGATGTGGAATGCTAGTTGGCATTATTTCATTGTAATTCTTCTTATTGTGGTATGAATATTCAGATCCAAAAGATTCAAGACAAAAGTTCATATTGACATAAAAATAATAATACTTCAAGCGCACTAACTAAGCAATTATGTCTTCTCAAAATAACATGGCCAAAGAAAGTTCATCCTTACACAATCATATAGTTTAGTCATGCTCCATTTTCGTCACACAAGAATGCTCTCATCATGCACAACCCCAATGACAAGCCAAGCAATTGTTTCATACTTTAGTAATCTCAAACTTATAAACTTTCACGCAATATATGAGCGCGAGCCATGGACATAGCACTGTGGGTGGAATAGAATATGATGATGGGGGTTATGTGGAGAAGACAAAAAAGGAGAGGATCTCACATCAACGAGGTTAATCAATGGGCTATGGAGATGCCCATCAATTGATGTTAATGCAAGGAGTAGGGATTGCCATACAACGGATGCACTAGAGCTATAAATGTATGAAAGCTCAACAAAAGAAACTAAGTGGGTGTGCATCCAACTTGCTTGCTCATGAAGACCTAGGGCATTTGAGGAAGCCCGTCGTTCGAATATACAAGCCAGGTTCTATAATGAAAAGTTCCCACTAGTATATGAAAGTGACAACTCTCTATCATGAAGATTATGGTGCTACTTTGAAGCACAAGTGTGGCAAAGGATAGTAGCATTGTCCCTTCTCTCTTTTTCTCTCATTTTTTTTGGTGGGCTTCTTTGGCCTCTTTTTTTTTAATTATTTGGGCTTCTTTGGCCTCTTTTATTTTTATAACCTCACATGGGACAATGCTCTAGCAAATGATGATCATCACACTTCTATTTATTTACAACTCAATGATCACAACTCGATACTAGAACAAAGTATGACTCTATATGAATGCCTCCGGTGCTGTACCGGGATATGCAATGAATCAAGAGTGACATGTATGAAAGAATTATGAACGGTGGCTTTGCCACAAATACTATGTCAACTACATGATCATGCTAAGCAATATGACAATGATGAATGTGTCATGATAAACGGAACGGTGGAAAGTTGCATGGCAATATATCTCGGAATGGCTATGGAAATGCCATAATAGGTAGGTATGGTGTCTGTTTTGAGGAAGATATAAGGAGGTTTGTGTGTGAAAGAGTGTGTCATATCACGGGGTTTGGATGCACCGGCAAAGTTTGCACCAACTCTCAATGTGAGAAAGGGAAATGCACGGTACCGAAGAGGCTAGCAATGATGGAAGGGTGAGAGTGCGTATAATCCATGGACTCAACATTAGTCATAAAGAACTCATATACTTATTGCAAAAATCTACGAGCCATCAAAAACCAAAGCACTACGCGCATGCTCCTAGGGGATAGATTGGTAGGAAAAGACCATCGCTTGTCCCTGACCGCCACTCATAAGGAGGACAATCAAAGAACACCTCATGTTTCAAATTTGTTACATAACGTTTACCATACGTGCATGCTACGGGACTTGCAAACTCCAACACAAGTATTTCTCATATTCACAACTACTCAACTAGCACGACTTTAATATTATTACCTCCATATCTCAAAACAATCATCAAGCATCAAACTTCTCTTAGTATTCAACACACTCATAAGAAAGTTTTTACTAGTCTTGAATACCTAGCATATTAGGATTAAGCAAATTACCATGCTATTTAAGACTCTCAAAATAATATAAGTGAAGCATGAGAGATCAATAGTTTCTATAAAACAAATCCACCACCGTGCTCTAAAAGATATAAGTGAAGCACTAGAGCAAATGACAAACTACTCCGAAAGATACAAGTGAAGATCAATGAGTAGTTGAATAATTATGCAACTATGTGAAGACTCTCTCTCATTTAAGAATTTCAGATCTAATGTATTTTATTCAAGCAGCAAGCAAAACAAAATAAAATGACATTTCAAGGATAGCACACATCATGTGAAGAAGCAAAAACTTAGGATCAACCGATACTAACTGATAGTCATCGAAGAAGAAAGGTGGGATGCCAACCGGGGCATCCCCAAGGTTAGACGTTTGAGACTTCTTGAAATATTATCTTGGGATGCCTTGGGCATCCCCAAGCTTGAGCTTTTGTGTCTCCTTAATTCCTCTCATACCACGGTCTCCCTAAATCTCAAAAGCTTCATCCACATAAAACTCAACAAAGACTCGTGAGATAAGTTAGTATAAACCAATGCCAAAACCTTATCATACTCTACTGTAGAAAATCACTAAAATTGTTATTCAACATTGCATGCTAAATGCCTCTACATATTTAATAGTCCTATCCTCAAATAGAATCATTAAAGAAGCAAACATATGCAAACAATGCAAACATAACAGCAATCTGCCTAAACAGGACAGTCTGTAAAGAATGCATCAAGATCCATACTTCCCAAGCTCCAAAAATTATGAAAGAAAATTACCGCTGTAGTAAATTTATCAGAGCTTCTAATGCAAAAGGTTTCAACATTTTATCACATTCTGACTTTTCTAGGGAATTTTTGCAACAGCGGTAAACTTTCTGTTTTCAAACAGCAGCATGCATACTTGCAAAATAAGCATGGCAAAAGCTATCCTTGACATTTTTATTGAAAATAGAGATTCAATACATTGACCTAAATGACAGAAAGCAAAAACTAACAAAAGGAAATGACGCTCCAAGCAAAACACATATCATGTGGTCAATAAAAATATAGCTCCAAGTAAAGTTACCGTTGAACGAAGACGAAAGAGGGGATGCCTTCCCGGGCATACCCAAGCTTAGGATCTTGGTTATCATTGAATATTACCTTGGGGTGCCTTGGGAATCCCCAAGCTTAGTCTCTTGCCACTCCTTATTCCATAGTCCATCGAATCTTTACCCAAAACTTGAAAACTTCACAACACAAAACTTAACAGAAAACTCGTAAGCTCCGTTAGCGAAAGAAAACAAAACACCACTTCAAGGTACTGTAATGAACTCATTATTTATTTATATTGGTGTTAAACCTACTTTATTCCAACTTCTCTATGGGTTATAAACTATTTTAATAGCCATAGATTCATCAAAATAAGCAAGCAACACACGAAAAACAGAATCTGTCAGAAACAGAACAGTCTGTAGTAATCTGTAGCTAACGCAAACTTCTGGAACTCCAAAAATTCTAAAATAAATTGGTGGACCTGAGGAATTTGTCTAGTAATCATATGCAAAAAGAATCAACTAAATAGAACTCTCCAGTAAAAAGTTGAAGCTAATCTCGTGAGCGCTAAAGTTTCTGTTTTTTACAGCATGATCATAAAGACCTCACCCAAGTCTTCCCAAAGGTTCTACTTGGCAAAAACACTAATTAAAACATAAAACCACATCTAAACAGAAGCTATATGGATTATTTATTAATAAAAAGAAACAAAAATCAAGAAACTAAAATAAAATTGGGTTGCCTCCGAACAAGCGCTATCGTTTAACGCCCCTAGCTAGGCATGATGATTTCAATGATGCTCACATAAAAGATAAGAATTGAAACATAAAGTGAGCATCATGAAGAATATGACTAGCACATTTAAGTATAACCCACTTCCTATGCATAGGGATTTTGTGATCAAATAACTTATGGGAACAATAATCAACTAGCATAGGAAGGCAAAACAAGCATAACTTCAAGATTTTCAACACATAGAGAGGAAACTTGATATTATTGCAACTCCTACAAGCATATATTCCTCCCTCATAATAATTTTCAGTACCATCATGAATGAATTCAACAATATAACCATCACATAAAGCATTCTTTTCATGATCTACTTGCATAGAAATTTTACTACTCTCCACATAAGCAAATTTATCCTCATCAACAATAGTGGGAGCAAACTCAACAAAATAACTATCATGTGATTGAAAATTAAGATCAAGATGACAAGTTTCATGGTTATCATTATTCTTTAAAGCATACGTGTCATCACAATAATCATCATAGACAGGCGGCATACTTTCATCATAATAAATTTGCTCATCAAAATGTGGGGGACTAAATATATCATCTTCATCAAACATAGCTTCCCCAAGCTTGTGGTTTTGTATATCATTAGCATCATAGATATTCAAGGAATTCATACTAACATCAGTGCAATCATGCTCATCATTCAAAGATTTAGTGCCAAACATTTTATAGCATTCTTCTTCTAACACTTTGGCACAATTTTCCTTTCCGTCATACTCACAAAAGATATTAAAAAGATGAAGCGTATGAGACAAACTCAATTCCATTTTTTTGTAGTTTTCTTTTACACACTAAACTAGTGCTAAAACAAGAAACAAAAAGATTCGATTGCAAGATCTAAAGATATACCTTCAAGCACTCACCTCCCCGGCAACGGCGCTAGAAAAGAGCTTAGTTGACGGGGTGTGAGTGCCGCTTACCTAGCCTCCCCGGCAACGGCGCCAGAAAAGAGCTTGATGTCTACTACGCAACCTTCTTCTTGTAGACGTTGTTGGGCCTCCAAGTGCAGAGGTTTGTAGGACAGTAGCAAATTTCCCTCAAGTGTATGACCTAAGGTTTATCAATCTGTGGGAGGCGTAGGTTGAAGATGGTCTCTCTCGAGCAACCCTGCAACCAAATAACAAAGAGTCTCTTGTGTCCCCAACACACCCAATACAATGGTAAATTGTATAGGTGCACTAGTTCGGCGAAGAGATGATGATACAAGTTCAATATGGATGGTAGAAATAGGTATTTGTAATCTGAAAATATAAAAACAGCAAGGTAGCTAATAATAAAAGTGAGCGTAAACGGTATTGCAATGCTTTGAAACAAGGCCTAGGGTTCATACTTTCACTAATGCAAGTTCTCTCAACAATAATAACATAATTGGATCATATAACTATCCCTCAACATGCAACAAAGAGTCACTCCAAAGTCACTAATAGCGGAGAACAAACGAAGAGATTATGTTAGGGTATGAAACCACCTCAAAGTTATTCTTTCCAATCAATCCATTGGGCTATTCCTATAAGTATCACAAACAGCCCTAGAGTTCGTACTAGAATAACACCTTAAGATACAAATCAACCAAAACCCTAATGTCACCTAGACACTCCAATGTCACCTCAAGTATCTGTGGGTATGATTATACGATATGCATCACAAAATCTCAGATTCATCTATTCAACCAACACATAGAACCTCAAACAGTGCCCCAAAGTTTCTACCGGAGAATCACGACGAAAACGTGTGCCAACCCCTATGCATAAGTTCATGGACGGAACCCACAAGTTGATCACCAAAACATACATCAAGTGAGTCACGTGATATCCCATTGTCACCACAGATACGCACGGCAAGACATACATCAAGTGTTCTCAAATCTTTAAAGTCTCAATCCGATAAGATAACTTCGAAGGGGAAACTCAATCCATTACAAGAGAGTAGACGGGGAGAAGAAACATAAGATCCAACTATGATAGCAAAGCTCGCGATACATCAAGATCGTGCCAAATCAAGAACACGAGAGAGAGAGATCAAACACATAGCTACTGGTACATACCCTCAGCCCCGAGGGTGAACTACTCCCTCCTCGTCATGGAGAGTGCCGGGATGATGAAGATGGCCACCGGTGAGGGTTCCCCCCTCCGGCAGGGTGCCGGAACAGGGTCCCGATTGACTTTTGGTGGCTACAGAGGCTTGCGGCGGCGGAACTCCAGATCTATTCTGTTCTCCGGAGTTTTTAGGGTATATGGATATATATAGGTGGAAGAAGTACGTCAGGGGAGCCACGGGGGGCCCATGAGGGTGGAGGGCGCGCCCTAGGGGGGTGGGCGCGCCCCCCTACCTCGTGGCTCCCTCGTTTCTTTCCTGACGTGCACTCCAAGTCTATCAGGTTGCTTTCCTTCCGAAAATAACTTCTCCAAGAGGTTTCATTCCGTTTCGACTCCGTTTGATATTCCTTTTCTTCGAAATACTGAAATAGGCAAAAAACAACAATTCTGGGCTGGGCCTCCAGTTAATACGTTAGTCCCAAAAATAATATAAAAGTGGATAATAAAGCCCAATATTGTCCAAAACAGTAGATGATATAGCATGGAGCAATCAAAAATTATAGATACATTGGAGACGTATCACTAGTCCATACAAAATCTCCATGAAGTTTCTTTGCATTTGGACTCCGTTTGGTATTGATTTCATGCGATGTAAAAAACATGCAGAAAACAGCCACTAGCACTTGGCACTATGTCAATACGTTAGTTCCAAAAAATGATATAAAATGACTATAAATTGATTATAGAACATCCAAGATTGATAATATAACCGCATGGAACAATCAAAAATTATAGATACGTTGGAGACGTATCAGGCCGACTTCACCATCGACCTCATGAGCGAGGAGGGCGACGACGGCAAGGATGGCTACTCAGGTGGCGATAACGGCTCGGACGTGGACGACCAGGATCAGTAGATCAGGTATAGCATTATATTGTCAGTAGCTATGTTTAGGATTTATGTCTGTAAAAAAGCTAAATTTTATATGAAATTTGTGTTGTCTGCATGTTTGAATATTCAAATTTTGCCCTGTTGGATGTGTCTGACAAGTGGTGACACTCATTTTATTAATTTGCTAAAATAATTGGGTTTTTTCATTCAGTGCCAAATTTTAAACTTCTTGTATTGCAAGTTTAATATTTTTCCCACAAACAAGTGCACAAAAGATGGCTCCATGCAAGGGCATTTTATTTTTTGAGTTTTTTTCCATTTTATTTGTCTTTTTTCAAAATGGGGTCAAACTTGTAGTGTTGACTATTCCTACAAAATGGTTTGGGGTTCCTACTTTCGTTGTCCCAAGTTCATCAACCACCAACGACAATGCATAAAACCATTTTTAGCAATTTTCATGACCAAACTACATCACACTTGTAGTGCAAATTTGGGTAATTTCTGAAAATTCACTCAAGCTCAACTAAATTGATGTAATATAGCAATTATTCTCACAAACTATTGGAACCTGGTCATTTTCCAATGTGGCCTGCTTTTGAATAAAAGTAAAAGCGCACCAATTTCATAATTATTTTAGGCACTTCCTTCACAAAAAATATTATTTGTGAAACTTGAAAAATGAAAGTTTTTTATTACAAAATAATTGCAAATTTCTAAGGAAACATTGTGCTAAATTGTAAAACCAAGAGTTGGGCCAAATTTGGGCATGTTGTCATGGATTATGCCATGTATGTGGCCATTTTCATGTGCACATGCCTTGAAATCCACACAAGTTCATACTAGATAGTCCATTTTGTGAAGTTTTTTTTCAAACTTGCAGTATTGCAATTTTAATATTTTTCTCACAAACAAGTGCATAAGATGGCTCCATGCAAAGGCATTTCAATTTTTGAGCCCTTTTCCATTTTCTTTTCCTTTTTTCATAACGGGGTCAAACTTGCAGTGTTGACTATTCATACAAAATGGTTTGGAATTCCTACTTTCCTTGTCCCAAAGTTCATCCAGCACCAACTACAGAGCATAAAATCATTTTTGGCAATTTTCATGACCAAACTACTTAAGATATCCAATTCGAATGACTATAACCCTCAAGCACCGCCGGGTACGCAGAATAGGGAATTCCGTAGTTCACAGTACCTTGCAAATAACTAATCACTCTCTCAACAACATGCCAATGCACATCTCCCGAATTGAAAACATACCGGCTCAGTTTGCACACATCGAATGAGATGTCAGGACGAGTAGCACAAGCTAGGTACATGAGTGAACTAACCACTTGAGAATATTTCAATTGATCTACAGTCGTGCCTTTGAGTTTTCGAATCCGCACGCTAGGATCATATTTTGTTGCGGGTCGTTTGCATTCCGAATATCCAAAATAGCTAAAAATCTTCTCAACATAGTGGGGTTGCAAAAGTTTAATTCCACCCTCACTATTTCTTAGTAGCTTGATGTTAAAGATAACATGAGCCACGCCTAGGTCTTTCATGTCAAAGTTATGAGATAAAAAAACCTTGAGCTCATCAATGACTTTTACGTGGGGTCCTAAATATCAGTATTTCATCGACATATGGACACGTTATAACTCCTTCGCCCCCACCATAGTGATAGTGTACACATTTGTCAGCTTCATTAACAACAAAGCCAACAGATGTCAAAGTTGTCACTACTGCAGGATGCTGCTAACGCGACACTACGATCAGAGACCCTTCGACGAAACTATGTGCGATGCCATAATCGCAAACGGTGGTGTAAAAAAACTGTCAAAAAAGGTGCAAAACGTTTGCGATGGAGAATGCATCAAACACGGTTCAGATTTTAGTTGGGGTGCGATGCAAGGCATACGGTTCAGCTCAATTAACCGTTTGCGATGAGAAGGAACAAAAGAAACGGGCAGCCAGATGAAGGTGTGTGCGATGTACAGCATACGGTTCACTCGGATGAACTCTTTGTGATTAGGCAACACAAAAGAAACGGCCGGCCAGATCAAAGGGGTGTGCGATATACGGCATGCGGTTCACTCGGATGAACTGTTTGCGTTGAGACATGAGAACAAAAACGGTTCAAATGAACAAGATGTGTGTGATACGAGGCAAACAGGTTTGTAATCGGAAACGTGTGCGAAGACCGATAACAACACAGACGATTACTGCTAACAAGCCATGTGTGTTGTGAGCAAACGATTGCTGGTATACAATTGTGAATGATTGATGAAAACATCACCGACGGGTTCCATTGTTTAGTCCGTGTGTGATGTGATTTTCTTTGTCCGCACAACATCTACACTTTGTCTACAGAGCATCAACATATATACTTAAAAAGACAACATTGCATAACGAAATTAAGCATACAATTACACAAGTGACTACACACATAACATTTCCACACACCAAAGAAAGCAATTACATGCATACTAAAGTAGGAGAAATGAGGATCTAATCATCTACTTATTGTTGCGACGACGCTTGCCATTTTTCTGCTTCCGGCTGGATCCCTGGCCGTTTTGGGGAAGGAAGCACTTCCTCATGTCAACGATCTGCCTGTACATGTCGTAGCTCGTGTACGCCTCCTTGGCCGCGTACACGACGTGAGCTTTGTCGAGTTTCTCCATCCAGGCCGAGTGCCAGGCACGCTTGTCCTTGTTGCACGAATCCTTCATGTCTCTGTAGTAAGGGTCGATGATGGCCTCGGCGAGGTGAACCAGTGAGTCCTTCTCATGCTCCTTGCTGCCCCAGATCTTGTATTGGCCCTGGATGCCGACAAGATTCTGGCAAGTGATGCCCGAATTCTCGAGCGCCTTTACATCGTTGGTGATGTCCACCGTAGCGAACATGTAGTGGGGGCTGTTGACAAACCTGGCGAAATGCTCGCAAGGCCTTGTGGCCAGGCAGTAGTGGTAGATGAGGACATGGTGGCGCATGCACATCTAGGCAACGGCGACCTTGGGATGAGACCCGGCACGAGCGTGGGTGTACTCGAGGTCGAACCCACCACCTTGTACCTCTCCTCGGCAAGCAACAGCTCCATGATGTGGATGGAGTGCTCCACCCAGATCGGGTCGTTGGTGTACACCACTGAGAGGTCCATGAGCCTTCTGTGGGTGTCCACCACGGCACGCATGGTGAACTGCTACTCGTCGTCGGCAGCCGCACGGAGTGCCATTGGAGCCGCGCATGATACCCTCTAAGAATTTCTCATGGTGGGTGTGCTTCTGGCAATGGTGGGGCGCGATCGAAAGGTTGAAGAGACACAAGGGTAGGTTAAATGGTCGCTGTAATAAATGGGGGCCGGCCGGCCTGTAATCGTCACGTCTTGTCATGGCGTTCATAGCGGAGGATTCCAGTGCACGCTTGACAACACCACACCACACGCATGGGCTCGAAGAGGTACCAAATGTATCATTGGTGAGCCTATTCCCGCGCTACCGCGCTGTTTACCGAGCAAGCTTCCCGCCCGGCTAGTTTGGCCACGCGTCGGCTAGAAGAGGGACAAATCATGGGCGTTTATTAGCAAAAAGCTTTGTAAAAACAAAGTGTGTGGAATGACTTCTGTCATAAGTTTACACTTGGGTGATGAGGTAAAAGTTACACAGAAGGGTGATGATGGACACTCGAGTGCGATAATTAATTCTGCGCTCTACAGTGCACACAGTGGAAGAAACCAACTATGTGCAATAATGTCGAAGATCGCAGTCGAGTTAGCTATACAGATCGAGTGCTGTGAGATCGACAAGGTAAACTGATTCGAGAATGGTTAGTAAAATCTGAGAGCATTGCATATTCAGGTCAAAATAGTGCTAGCAATATACGAGTCTCATATGATGCCATTTCAACGATTGTACCACAAAAGCTCGAAATGTTACAAGTTTCAAATTCCAGAGTTATATGGCTCAAATTCGAAGATTACAAGGTTCAAACTAATATTAGAAATGAAATTCAGCTCATCAGCTGCAAACGCTCGCGCTGATCCGCTGAACATGGATATCAGAGAGGTTCAAACTAATATCACCGCTTCTAAGTCTGGCTTCGAAACCTCACAATTTTTGCAAAGGGGTGAGCCACTGAGAAGTCATGTATGGGGTTGACAGGATGACTTCCGATTACTCTATCATCTGAAGTTCCAAAATGAAATTCAGCATTTTTGGAGCCTACTCCATTCTGCCACAGGCGCCGGTGCCGATCAACAAACCATTCATTTTTGCGAAATAATTGTAGGGCAAACCTCATTTCCTTCAGCACCCTTGCTCTGAGAACAAAGAACCTGGCGAATATAATCTCCGGTAAGGTCCCTCGGTAGGAGTTCAAAGTAATTTCTGAGAGATGCAGATCTAGGCATTCGACGTGATTGTTATATTGTATCACATTATCCACCACTGGGCCTAATCTTATCTGCAAAAGAAGAAAAGGTGTTAGTTCCTACATGCAGTTTTGAACATTACTCAGGCCTAGCTATTTGGTTTGCTGGATTGGTAAAATGCACTAACATGCCATCTTCGATCTGACATGATTAACATGGGCATTTGATTATATTCTAGAAAAATATAGCCTTCTTCACAAGAGGTTGGAGTGGATGAAAACTTCCCTAAAAAAACTAGTACAGATGAATCCAAAGGAGAAATGCTTATTGATTGTAACCATATGGATCAAGCAACCAATATGGGGGCGCATGTATGTACTGAAATCCTCCAAAAGAACCTTCAGAAATCGTAGTACATTGTCATTGTAAACTTGGAAAAAGGTGTTACAGATTGAACTCCCTTATGGTTAACATTTAACAGGAAAGGAACATCACCTCGATATATAGATTCTCCAGGCACGTAAAGCATCTCAGGAAACTAACAACTTGCTCCTGGTTGGGCCCGATAGATTCTAGTGACAAGACCTTCATTGTACGCAGTTTCGGGGTCAAACTTGTCGGAATCATTTTCTGAATGACAGACGAACAAACATCTTCAAAATTAGAAATTACTAGTCGTCGACCCATGCATACGCACGGGATGGTTATAATATTTTATTTTAATCTATATTGCCAAAAAGATGGTTTTATGATACTATAGAAGAATATATGCGTATAATTGGATGAGATCATCATCTAGCACGACCAAATTGAAATGGTTTGTGATATTACAACATCACATGCCATAATCATATGTTTGTTAGTTTCATTTGGGATTAAGCCGCCGGATACACTGCATATTTTTTTAGTACATAGAGTGTGACCCATATTCCCGGTAGTCGAGCATTTTGATTTCCATTTCCACAAATATTGTTATATCTGCATGCAATTTTAAGATTTACAATTATAAATGAATACTTCGTTTGTTCCATAATGTAGTGCATATAGATTTTTTGAAAAGTCAAATATCACAAACTTTGACCATGTTTATAGACAAATATACGTACATTTGAAATACCAAATGCATATCATTGGATACATCATCAGTTATATTTTTAAGTTGTGTATGTTTGAAATTGTATATATAAATAGTTTTCTCTATAAACTCAGTCAAAGTCTCCTTAGTTTGACTTTTTAGAAAATCTATATGCACTATGTTATGGAACGGAGGGAGTATTTCTTTAGGACACGTCTTGTAGTAAATAGATGGCACCAATAAAACATGCAAGTAAACTTCTCTAACTTTGACTATTAATGTATTATGTCAAAATGGTTGAGTGATAGTATGTTCTTGAAAAATATTTTCATAAAATCATAAGTGATAATGATTTACATTTATTTTCCAAATATCAAATAGTAACATACAATTTCAATTAAACAGTTTCATAATATCATAAATTTAAAGTGTTTTCTGAATATATATTTTTATGATAAAAAACAAAGTAAAATATTGTTGATTATGCCTATGTATGTTGAAAATGTCTTCTGATCTTGTGCTGGAAAGAGGATATTTTTATTTTCCATTCCATAGTAGCAAATTAGCATGTCGTCGAACTTCTCCTAAGAATGTACATATGGAGTCTAATAACTTTATGTGCTTACCCTAATGAAAATATTATAATATATTAGGTGTTTCCAAAAATGAAAATAGACCAAATAGTTGGTTGTAGATATCCATATTGAATCATGACTGAAATTTGACTGTCAAATAGTTCGGGGAAGAGCAGAACATGCATATAGGCCTTGATAACATGTATGGTTATGAAATGAATAACTTATGAAAACTTGGTAAAAAAACAATCCAAGATGGATCAAGCATCAAGCTGTAGTGTTGGCATTTGGCCACATAAACAAAATAAGAAAATTTGGAGCCGGTTAAAAATATGACATGGTTGATGAACCATATAGACATAATTAACTGATGGTTCCCTTGAAAACTGTAATTAAACCTTACTTGATGAAGGTGAAACTATGTGGTAGTTTCATTTGTTTGGAACTGTACTTTGCAATTTAAAAGCAACATCATAATAGTGCTTTCAAAGTTGCCAAAAAGCAGTGTTTTTCTTTGGGAAAGGTTCCATGGAGCCAAGAAAAAAGGGAGATATTTAGATATCTCATAATATGTAACCATAGAAGATGATGCCGACAATAGGAAAATAGTGTGTTCACATAGTACATTGGTGTCACAAATCATTTGAGAAACTGCTCACACCCATGTATGAAACAAAGAAAATACATCCACTATGATGTTTTAGTGATTATTTTCAGAGAAAGAGACCATTGAGGCACACCCGAGTGGACGTAGGTTTAGAATGGAATTGTTGCAACATCAGTGTGCTACATCAAGCGTCCTTGAGAGAAAAGGAAGCAACGTCATTGTGTTCATGTGTAACGTCTCAAATTGGCTAAATTGGGAAACCCACCACAATATAATTTTGTTTATGTTGTGCCCCCATGAAATTAATAAATGCATAGAAGTTTAACATGATTGATGTGTTGTAAGATGAAAAGGAAGGAGGCAACCAAGTGTTGGTTAAGGAATTAGGTGTGGTTTACTGCCATGAAACAAATCGCCAAGTTGTCCTTGTCCTAGTACAAAACTAATAATGGTACAGATAACATGGAAAGTTCAACACGTTATTCAGTTTAGACCCATTTCCTAATGCAGTGAAAATTAGGCAATGCATATCCCTGGGAATCAGCTTCGAGCAATCCACTTGTTTTACCTACATAGAAACCAGGAGCAAATTATTCAAACTACTTACGCACGATAAATATGCATGCCCTCTTAAAGAAATTAGGAAATTAAAAGTAATGCAAACAATCCTCCGGATGGCCGAGCACTCATATCATTGAGCGTACCAACTATTATGAGGCTGATCGCAATAAATTTCTAAATTTTAGCTCTGATCATGTCATGCATAAGAAGCATGCAAAAAGCTGCAATAAAATTTCAGTCATTGGATGTTGGCCCTAACCTGATCATATGTCACCGGTAGACGATTACTTCCCATTGAGAAGATATTCGTTGTCGTTGAATCGATCAAGCTCTTAGTAGCCATAAGTAGACTACATGCGTACATGCTATGCTGATTCAACCTGCCAGGTCATGAGCCTGTAGCAATAGTACCGTGTCGTGTCTCCACAGAATAGATTGAAGAGATTAACATATTCATGCGTCTCCAGGCAGAACGTATTCTGCTGTATACCTCGTCTCCTCGTAACACCGACCACCTCAGAAGTAATCGAGCAAAACCTTGTACATGCGTATCGTCAGAAAGTAGTGGGTTGTGTCGTCGTCAAAGCTGTTGTGGATCACAACGGAAACGCCGGCCATGCGCTAAGTCCCCTTGATTAAGTTCTCCACTATGTACTCATCCAGGTGAACGCACATGGCAAGGCTATGCTTTTTGGAGGCATCCATGGAGAAACCCATGATGAGGAGGGCCCAATGTACCTATATGAATATCGGTAGTTCAAAGGAAGCAGTTTTTTTTGAAGATTATAAAGGGAGCAAGATTAGTCAGTTAGGATCGGTTGGTGCTAAATATGATTGCTAGGAGTTTTTTTTTTCACGGGCAACTTTTTTGACAGGAGAGTTTGCTGATAGTACGTCTTGCACATGGCCACTTTTTTCATGGGAGAGGTTTTTTAGAGGAGAGTTTGTTTGTAGTACGTTTTGCACGTCAAAGTCAGTATATTTAAGCTGGATCGCTATACTCCGGCTCAATAGATTGACGGTCTTTAATTTCATATAAGAAAAAATAATCGTGTAATTAATGAAAATCACAACAATTAATTGTGTGGGATATATAGGCTAATCTAGACCGTGATAACAGATCCGATGTATGACCATCTACTTTTTGCTATATTAACGTGGACGGATGAGTATTTACTTTTCGGTAGAATTAACGTGGAAAAAACCTAGAGTTGTTTTTTTTCAAATATTAAATGAGTCGATCTCCACCGTAATAATTCGGTCCCACGAGATTAACGGCTCGTAATTTCTAATTAACGTGGTAATTTCTAGGGAGTCACAAATTAGTATAGGTATAGATAGATGTTAATTTGTTAGGAGAAGTAGAAGGCGACTGTTGTACCTGAACGGGTGTGGATCCACTAACAAGTTCGGAGTATTTGTCAGACAAGTAGCCCACCATTGTCAATTTTGGCGCAGAATGAAATTGGTTCTTGTTGGACCTTCTTGATCAACTACAAGTAATCTCTCAAGTGCAGGTGTGTCCTGGATGACCATACCGTGGTAAACATCTTGTGATGTCTTCCTGCCGCACCGGCAACACACATAAATAGTCCGGAGAGTCATGGAGGTGATGTGGAAGGTACTCAACCCATTGATCACCTGAAGACGAAGGTACTCGAGTGCAGTACAGCCACGGAGTAGGCGCTCCATGTCACCCTTTGAGAGGCAGACGACGACGAGCTCGAGGTGCTTCAGTCGTGGTAGAATAAGAGCGGGCGCGTCATTAAGGGGCGGGAAATGGCAGTTCCTGAATTTGGCGACCCGCAGCGTGGGCGCGAGGCGGAGTGCGGACGTTGGCAGTGACCACATATGCCCATCATCAAAAGTGAGCTCCTCGAGCTTATCTAGGGCGGGGGATCGGAACCAGTCGTCAAGCTTGGCTCGGTCCTTGTCATTGAAACGGAACTTGCCCATTCTAAGGGCTTTGGTTGGGCCAAGGTGTCTACCGAGGATCTTGGAGAACGCATCCAAGCTTTTGCGATAGCCATGGCAGAGCTTGTGGGTGTCGATGAGGTCCAGAGGGCTGGAGTTCCATAGGGGGCGCCACTGCCAGGAAAGGAGGGTTGTCGGTGTCGGTGTCAAAACCAGCGGATCTCGGGTAGGGGGTCCCGAACTGTGCGTCTAGGATTGATGGTAACAGGAGACAGGGGACACGATGTTTACCCAGGTTCGGGCCCTCTCTATGGAGGTAATACCCTACTTCCTGCTTGATTGATCTTGATGAATATGAGTATTACAAGAGTTGATCTACCACGAGATCGTAATGGCTAAACCCTAGAAGCCTAGCCTATGTGTATATGGTAATGAATCTGTCCTATCCGAACTACGCTCTCCGGTTTATATAGGCACCGGAGAGATCTAGGGTTACATGGAGTCGGTTACATAAGAGGGAATTTTCATAGTCGGTCGCCTAGCTTGCCTTCCACGCCAAGGAGAGTCCAATCTGGACACTGGTATAGTCTTCGGCCTTCATGTCTTCATGGCCCATCAGTCCGGCCCAATGGATAACAGGTTGGACGCCCGAAGACCCCTTAGTCTAGGACTCCCTCAGTAGCCCCTTAACGTGGCTTCAATGACGAGGAATCCGGCGCGCAGATTGTCTTCGGCATTGTAAGGCGGGTTCCCATCTTCCGAACTCAAGAATAGTCTTCGGATGTAGTATATCCGGACCTGTGTATGTAATCGCAGAGAATACAATATCCCATGAGTCCAATCTGCTGACAACTGTTCATGACATTGTATCACGCCCGCCCGGTTATTACTTCCAACCATGGACTGGCCCGTCGCCCCACGTCTCGGGGTGCGGTTTTTACTGGCACATCTGATCAAAGTAGAGATCGTGTCCCCCTTATTCACGGGATCTTCACTAATGCCGTCATGGGTAACCCAACCGTCCTCTGGGTACAACTCCTTGGATAGGTAAGTTTAGAGGCCCAGGAGGAGACGCGTAGTATTCAAGGTCTTTATATAGGGACCCGGACTCGTCTTTTTCTTTTTTGTGCTTGCTTCTTCCTCGACTCCAGCCACCCCCAGCTCCAGCCTTCGGGTTCCAATCACTACCAGCCCTGATCATGTCCGGGTCCGGCCGTTCAGGCCGGTGGGTGGCTTCTTCTGTCATGGAGGAGGATATTGCGAGGCTCCGCGTGGCGAGGTATCTGACCCCAGAAATCCTTCATCGGCTTCCCGCACAGGGGCAGGTTATTCCCACCCCCAAATCTGGTGACAGAGTAGTATTTGTGTCCCACTTCCTTCACAGGCTAGGGTTCGCGCTTGAACCCTTTGTCCGGGGGCTCATGTTCTACTATGGGCTAGACTTCCATGACCTGGGTCCGGACTCAATTCTTCTCATCTCGACCTTCATCATCACGTGTGAGGCCTTTCTCCGGACTCCTCCGCACTTTGGTTTGTGGCTCAAGACCTGTGGAGTGAGGCCGCAGGTGACAGAGGAGGAGCAGGCAGAGTGCGGCAGCGTCATAATAGACCAGCTCGCCAGCGCGGTTTGGTTTGAAGGATCTTTCTCCGACTCCTCCGATCTATGGCATCAGGGGTGGTTTTATATCAACGAGACGCGTGGCTCCAAGTGGGTGGAAGCGTCTGCGTTCTGATCCGGCCCTCCAATTCAGCTTGCCTCATGGATCAACGAGGGATTAGACTGGGGATCTATTAGTGAGGTGCAGACTCTGCAAAGTCGCATCCGAAGCCTTACCGAGAAGGGCATCAATCTGGTGAACATCGTTCAAGTAATGCTAGTCCGCCGAGCCCTGCCATGTCAGCGGCGGCCTCTCTGTATGTGGGAATTTAACCCAGAAGGGCGACGGACTCTTTAGCACTTCTTCGGCACCACGCACGAAGGGATGTGGAAATTATATTTCGAGGAACGAGAGCAATGGCCGGACACCACCGAAGATGTTGGCCTTGACTGCAATCATCCGGACACTTCGGTAAGTACTCAATCTCCGAACACCTTTTAGTCGAGCACCCTTTGACAAGATACTGAACCAACCGTCCCCGTGCAGGACTGGATAAAAAAAGCGGTGTTGATCCGGTGTCCGGCGCCCCTTCCCGAAGGTGCTGCGACCGCTCAGCTGACGAGAATGCTGGTCCCGACACCGTACCGGGTGTCTACAGGGGGAGGCAAGGACAGGGGGACCAGAGGTGATCCCCGTCCTGAGGATAAATTGGACACTGTATTCGGGGAAACCGAATCCTTTTTGCTCAACGGCAGAGGCACATAGGAAGCTCTTCATGGCAAGAAGAGGGCTGCTCCTGAAGACCAGGAGGGGAAGCTTTCCCAGAGAAGAAAAATGCCGTCATCGGGCAACTTGGGCCGGGCAAACGATGTTGCCGCAGAGCTTCATGATGAGGGCAAATCTTCGGCCAAACTGTATGTGAAGCTGGGGCGCTGTCAACGTACCTCATTCTTTTCCAATTAGTGAAGTAATCTTCCGACATATGTATATCCTCGCAGGCCAAAGCATGGTGTCTCTGGGTCGTCTTCCTCCTCGGGAGATCTTCCCCCAGAGATGATGGAGAGTGAAACGCCTTCTCCGGCCTCCTCTCCCAACAGGGCGGATGATTCTGAGGTGTCGTCCCGGAGGGCTCCTCCCGACCAACAAGTAGTGCAAAAAACTAGGAAGGAGTTGCCCGAAGGTGGTGCCTCTGTCGTTCAGGGTTCGGTAATCAAGAATGATGACCCCAAATTATCCAGTTTACTACCGAAAACAATCCTGGAGGCGGGTAAGCGGATTCCTTTAAAGGAATGTCGTACTCCGGCGGCGGTTTCCGAAGACCCAAAGGCGCCGGAGATGCTGACGGATATGCTATGAAAAGCGTCCGTTCCAGAGGAGCACCGTGCCTTAATGGTTACGGTGGTCGAAAAGGTTCTATCCGCAAAAAGCGGGTTGAATGAGGCCTTTGCGAGCCTTCTGAGAGGTTTTGAGGTTTGTGATGTAACTTTGCCACTTAAATAATAGTGACAGAATGCACCTGTTGCATATGCAGTAGCCCCTGAGACTCGGATTGCCTTCCGAAGGGAGCGATTGGAGGATCATAAAGATATGCTCAGGTATTAACCTTTATTTAACTTGGAATGTAGGCTGTTGCCCCGCCTGCCACTACCCGAGAGATGGAAGTGGCCGAACTACAGCGAAAGCTGGATATGGCGGAGGATGACATTGCATTGATCAACAGGCGTCTTGACGATTCGCAAGGTATATATTCCGAGCAGTCCTTACACCAAAGCGCTTGTAATTAAAGCCTGACTCTGAAAAGAGTTTTATATGAAATGTGCATGACTGCAGATGGTGTTGCCACCGTGGAAGCCCTTCGGTCGGAGCTAGCCCGGACCAAGGAGCAGGCCCGGTTTAGTAATGCGGCTGCCGAAAAAGCATCGGCTGAGTTAAAAGCCGAACAGGTTGCGCGGCGTCAAGACAAGGAGAAGATGTCCGCCATGGCGCATGAGTTAGAGAAGGCGGCTAGCCGCTGTAGACTTCTCGAGAAGGAAAATGAAACCAGAACGGCTGAACTTGACAAGGCCTTACGAGAGGCTAGAGAAGCGCGATCTGAATCCAGGGCAGCCCGTGAGGAGATCCGGCAGGCTTGGGAGATTGCGGCTGGCAAGCCCTTTTTGCTACGGGCTAAGTTCAGCGATCCGAACTATGCTCAGCTTAACCAAGTATGGAGTTCTCCGGAAATTTTTTTAGACTTGCCGAAGAGTTCCTCCGATGCAGCGCAGTTTTATCATGCGCAAGAGGGGTATGCAAAGGAGAAGCTTTTCTGGTCGCAATTTGGCGCATCGAAGCGCCCTCGGTTGCTGAATGAACAGATATCCCAGTGGGACGAGCTGCCTAGGATATCTGGCGCTGCCATGAAGGATGTCATAGCCCGGTTGTGGCCGACTGAGCGTGTGCCGAGTAGTTACTTTCGCTTGGTGGAGCGGCTTCTTGACGCAGTGTCGCGTATCGACGCTGTGAAGCGGTCGGCGTGCATTGAAGGTGCACGGATGGCCTTTGCCCGAGTCAAGATATTCTGGGGGAAGATGAAGTCCATCGATGTTGCGGCAAAGGGTCCACCCAAAGGCAAGGACCGCCCGGAACCGGAGCATTATTTTGAAGACGTCGTGGAAGCTGCCCACTTGATAGAGGGCCAGTGCTCGAAAAATATAATGTTCGAGTAATGTATATAAGGGTTGTAACAAACAGCTCTATAGTTAATCTATTTGTATTTTGCTGAAAAGCTTGAATTCCTCCTGTGCGGCCGTTTTTAATATAACTTGAAATTTTTCCAGTCGTCGGCTTCAGCCCCCTCGTAGGTAGTACGGGGGAGTTCGGAAAAGCATTTAATCACTCTTTATCCAACGTCTTGGTCCCTGAGGGAGGCGATAATGCGGCGAACCAGGCAATCGGACTATAGGGCGTTAACACTTTCACTTAGCCATAGGAGTTTTATGGTGGGGCTACGACATAGCCCCTGGTATGTATGCGGCGTGTTATAATGTAATGCCTTACATATGTGATCTGAAAAAGATCCCTCGTGTGACACGGAGAACCGCTAAGGATTGGAATAAGTCGTCAAGTGGTTGACCAGCTCTCGCCGCATCATGACAGTCAGTTTTCGGCTTTCTCTACTGAAGTGCTCATCTGGTCAAAGCCAGGGCACAATCACAGTAGTTCTCCCTTTACTACCCTAGCCGATAGAGCGGAACGTAGGGTAGCAAGCACAGGAGCCGGGCAACCCAACTATTGACCAAAGACAATGATTCGGAGGTGATGCATATAAGGCCAAACTTGCGACGCCGAAGTACACTATAGAGCTGTTCGGACTTTTATTGGCGACTCATTTGTTTCCATACCAAGCCCCTGGCAAGTTATGCCGAGGTGCATTTTATAACACAGCCGTTACGGCCGTACTCATTGTAGAAAGAGTGTGGAAGATTAGTTCGAATAAAGTTTACTGGAAGCAGAGCAATAAGCCAGTGATAAATTCATATATAAGAAGGAAAATCACAACCTGGCTATTTGACATGCCCGGGGTCGGGAACGGAGGAACAAGGCATAATACAGGCTCAAAAAGAGTGCGGTCGACAAAAGCTGGTTTGGACCTCCTGTCGCACGTCTGTGCCGCCTGTCCTCGGGGAGGGGAATCCTTAACGAAGGTAGCCCCTTAGGTGAGTGTACGGATCCGAACTCCGATAGAGTCCGTTGTAGATACTGTCCTATTGGTCACCAATTTTTAAGTTTACAAAAAAAGAAAAAGAAAAATAGATAAAAGACGTTACGGGAATGCTTGCAGGGTTGTCCGTATTGTGCTTCCACCGGTGCCCATGGTGTCTTGAGCGCGTAATGATGTACGCGTGGTGTAAATCTTGCCAACATAGTGGGTGCGTGGCGGAAGCCGAACTGCTATTTCCGTTCTGGGAGTGGTCGAACTTCAGAGGGGAACTGATTCTGGCCCCTGGTGTTCGGCTGACGAGCCATTCCGTCAATTTTATCGCTTGGTGGCCTCCTCCCGTTGTGTTCGGCATTGAGCTTGCCTGCCTACTTGAGGACCCAACAGTTTCTGTTGGTATGATTAGCTGGCTTGTCAGGGTGGCCATGAATCTGACAAGGTTGGTCCAACATCCTGTCAAGGGTGGATGGTCCGTCTTGATTTTCGTTTAATGGCTTCTTCCGTTGACCAGGTTTTGGATTGTTAAATCCGGCGTTGACCGCTGTGTCGCATAATCCTTCATTGTGATTGCGACTGTTGTGTTTGGTTCGTCTTGGCTTGCCGTTGCTGTCTCGGATTTCGGAGGTGCCCGGGTCACTAGCATTGTTGCTTTTACGAGCAAGCCAGATGTCTTCTCCTGCACAGAAGCGAGTCATAAGAGAAGTAAGGGCTGTCATGGATTTAGGTCCTTCCTGGCCGACGTGACGTGCTAGCCATTCATCCCGGACGCTATGTTTGAAGGCCGCAAGGGCTTCCGCGTCCAAACAGTCAACAATTTGATTCTTTTTGACTAAGAACCTAGTCCAGAGCTCCCTGGCTGACTCGCCGGGCTGCTGGACAATATGACTTAAGTCATCGGCATCTGGTGGCCGGACATATGTTCCTTGGAAGTTGTCTTGAAAGGCATCTTCCAACTCTTCCCAGCTGCCAATAGAATTTTCTGGTAAACTGTTTAGCCAGTACCGCGCTGGCCCTTTGAGCTTGAGAGGTAGGTATTTAATGGCGTGAAGGTCGTCTCCGCAAGCCAGGTGAATATGGAGGAGGTAGTCCTCAATCCATACCGCGGGATCCATTGTTCCAACGTATGATTCGATGTTAACGGGTTTGGGTTTGAACCCGTCTGGGAATTCATGCTCCATGACCTCGTCTGTGAAGCAGAGAGGGTGTGCGGCTCCTCTATGTTGGGCCACGCTGTGAAGCACCTCCGGTGGATTCCGTTTACGGTGTTCGCACCGGGCGTGTCCGGGTCTGCTGCGTCCGAATAGGTGACCATCATTGATGGATGGGGTATATCCCCGCGATCTCCACCTTGCTCTTGTGTGTCTTGTTCTGCCCTCCAGGTCTTGTTGGATGTCGCGAGTGTTCCCCCGGGCTGTTTTGTTCTGGCCGGATGGGTTGGTATGGTGCTCTGCCTTGGTTGCTACTTTGCCCGGACCAAATTGTGGTCGGCTCGCCGCGTTGTTCGATGGTGGTGTGGGCTCCAACGCCCTACCATTATATTGAGGGAGCCACCTACTCTTGGGGTGGTTTTCGTTCGGCGGCCAGGACCTCGGTCCATCTGTCATTGAGAAAATCCTGGCTTGCTTGAAGCTGCAGCTGTTTCTTCCTTAGGCTCCTTGCCGTGGCTATAAGTCGGCGTTGAGAGCGCTCCTGCTCGAGGGGTTCTTTGGGTACGATAAAATCCTCGTTGTCGAGGATCTCCTCTTCCTCAAAGAGTGGGAGATAATTGTTGTCCTCCGAGTCTCCATATGTGGCCTGTTCATCAGGGTTGTCTTGTCAGCTTTCCTGTTCCTCCTGTTCGGATTCGACCTCAACAGGGTCTTCATTGGCCGGAGCGTTATCTTCGGCAGTGTTTCTCTTGGGCAATGTGTCTTGGAGCGGCGTCGTGGGCGCCGGTGTTCGGACTGTGTACCAGGAGGTTTATTCTCGACTAGATCCTCCTTGTCGTCGTCAAGAGCGTCGTCAGGTGTGTCTATCATACACACGTCATACCAGGAAGTGGCCATCCCGTGTCTGGCGGGTAGAAAGCTTTGGTCCTGCCCCTTATCGTCGTTTATACCGTCGATGTCTTCGGAGCGGCGGTCAGGCGTGTTGGTTGGGTCTTCGACTTTGGCTATGAAGTGGGTGGCGGGTGGGAAGCAAAATTCTCCATCATCAACCGTAAACTCAAACCGAACATAGTTCGGCGACAAGTCATCTGCCAGGGACAGGTTTTTAATGAGTTTAGTAGGTCGCCCATGGGCGAGTGCTGGAAGACATCCGCGACACTGAACTTGAAGACCGATAACCGATCGAGTTCGGTACTCGCGGGCTCGCAGGGTTTGGAATTCGACACCGGAGAAGAGTCTGGGGTTCCGCTGATGCAGATATCGTACGGGGTGGGATCTGCGGGCGGCTCCAACGCCGCGAAATCAGTAGCCCCCATGATGGGGTTGGTCTTCCCATATGCGGATGACTCGATCTGCTCCGGATCTAAGGCCAGAGCAGCTACAGGAGCTATCTCCTAGATGCGGCCCGACGACAGGTTTAAGCCATGTTCGTCAGGGTGAAGGGAAGCGATTGCCGTGGTCTCAAATCCGTCGAAGATCAAGTCTCCACGGACGTCCGCAGCGTAGTTTAGGCTTGTGAATCTGACCTGATGGCCAGGGGCGTAGCTGTTGATCTGCTCCAGATGGCCAAGCGAGTTGGCCCGCAGTACGAAGCCGCCGAATACGAAGATCTGTCCGAGGAGAAAGGTTTCTCCCTGGACAGCGTCATTACTGACGATCGCAGGAGCCATCGAGCCCTTTGGCGACGGCACAACGGAACTCTCAATGAAAGCACCAATGTCGGTGTCAAAACCGGCGGATCTCGGGTAGGGAGTCCCGAACTGTGCATCTAGGATCGATGGTAACAGGAGACAGGGGACACGATGTTTACCCAGGTTCGGGCCCTCTCTATGGAGGTAATACCCTACTTCCTGCTTGATTGATCTTGATGAATATGAGTATTGCAAGAGTTGATCTACCACGAGATCGTAATGGCTAAACCCTAGAAGCCTAGCCTATGTGTATATGGTAATGAATCTGTCCTATCCGAACTATGCTCTCCGGTTTATATAGGCACCGGAGAGATCTAGGGTTACATGGAGTCGGTTACATAAGAGGGAATTTTCATAGTCGGTCGCCTGCTTGCCTTCCACGCCAAGGAGAGTCCAATCCGGACACTGGTATAGTCTTCGACCTTCATGTCTTCATGGCCCACCAGTCCGTCCCAATGGATAACAGGTCGGATGCCCGAGGACCCCTTAGTCCAGGACTCCCTCTGTCGGCGCCCCATATTTGATTGGGAGGAGGGAGATGATGACTCTCAACATATCATCGGGGAGGCTGCTGATTAAGTCTAGGCCTGCTGGACTCGCTTGCGGTTCTAGCTCGCCCCGCCTCCGCTTGTTGGCAGCCCCGTTCTCCACCTCCGGAGTCTCCTTGTCATCGGCGCTTTCTGATAGAAATGGGAGTATAGGGAATATTTAGTTAAAACAGGGCAATAGAAAAGTGTATTGGTAACTAGAAGTTGTTAGGTAGGAATATAGTAAGAAAAGGGAATACCAATTGGTTGCTTAAATACTACACAATTCATTTGACATTGCTGGGTAAGTCAACATATGGAGATGGTTGAAAAGAAAACTTACTTCGAACAAAGTTTGGACGGATGATTTTGTCGGGGAAGTTAGCATATATCTCATGACCAAGCCCTTTTATGTGTTTTGCAATTTTAGTGCCAGCTTTCAGTACATAAAACTTTGCAATTTCATTCCAAAAGCCAGTGCCAAAATAGGAGTCATCACGTTCATCAAGTCTTACAGTAGCAACGATTGTAAATCCATGGTTTGTGTGCAGTATGACATCCGTGGAGCCTTGATCTATGTAAAGGGAAAAATTGTGCACTACATAATTTGTTGCATAGCGAGGGATGTTCTGCAAAAAATGGTAGGATTGTTAAAGAAAATATGGTAACATGCAAATATGGGCCCAAATTGGAAGAACTGTACAGCAGTTGAAATCGAAGGACAAAAATCTATAATTAAACAGATAGGGTAAACATGATGTCATGGAAAAATGAGAGTAATCGAAAGAACAATACATCATTAATTTGCCTAATATAGAAAGAAGAGGGGGGAAATCCCCTTTGACGTATATGGTGCATGTGGCACCTTTTATCCAAATGTAGCAATATTTAGAATATGTTCAGGAAAGTAGGCCATGCCAACCGATTTAGGGTGAGACTGAACATACTGCGCGTCCTCAAGTTATCTGGTACGGTGAGATGGAATCTCTGGCGGTTGTTGCAAAGTCCTGAAGTGTCGGCGCACTGTACATTCTATGAATGAAAGAAAACCCTCAAATCAGCTCGAATAAAAATGAATTCACGGCGATTTCCGCCGAGTGATGAAAGGAGGAAGATGAACGGGGATAAGAGATGAGATAATATATCGTTAAACTAGTTACCTTGTCGTCCATGAGAAAGAACCCTCGGTACGGCAGATTCCCCAACCGAGCGGAGCTGGGTCGACCGCGAGCAGCGTCGAGAAAGTCAATGACGATAGGCGGCGGCAAGCGGAAGTGGCAAAATGCGGTGGGCTTTGTCAGCAGCCTGGCGGTGGCGGGAAGCGGCGAATTAAGTGTTTACCACCGCGATAGGCGGTGCCATGGCATAGACGCAAAGGATCTTGTGCCGGTGTGAATGGGGAACGTACCGGAGGGGCCGAGGGGGTGGCGGGCGGGGTGAGGGTTTTTGTGACATGGGGATGGTGAAGGTTTTATTTTTTCTTTTTTGAATTGGGTGGTGAGGGTTTTCTGTCCCACAAAGAATTTTGGGGGCGACGATTTGCTAGAGTGAACCGTGTGTGATTGACGCAGGAGGCAAAATGAAAGTCATTGCACAGGGTTCCAATTTTGGGAACCGTGTGTGATTGACGTACTACCTTCGTCCTGGTTTATTGGTCCCCCGTTGTAATTTTTACCAAAATTTGGTGAAATATTTAACATACTCAGACATAGATAATAAGCGTACACGTACATAAGCATAGTTCAACCATAAGTACATAGTTCAACCGTCATTAAGCACACTCAAGCGTACATAGTTCAATCCATCCCACATATCATCTCACATGCGGCCGGCACGATCCTGAAGCTTCTCCAGGTACTCGTCGTACGCGCCGTGCACCACCCTGTGAGAATACTTCTGCTTGAAGGAGCCAACGGCCCGTCCTCTTGCATGTGCTAGAACACTTAGATACGCGTCATGAAGCTTTTGGTTGCAAAATGGGCATCCATAGCCACCGTTCTAGGTCCTAACACGCCTGTTATGCATTCCCGCATAAAGCTCCCTCAGGATTTGCCTCTTGTACCTCCTCTGACCATCTTCATCCTCGCTGTCCACATCGTCAGACAGCATTTATAGAAATTGTAAAATAAATTTGGCATCAAATCAATGATTACATGCCGTGAAGTAGGATTAGGAATTTATGGCTATTTATTTATACATATCCAGAGATTATGGATCGATTTTTAAGCACACTAGTCTATGTACAGACCAATCTTGAAGAAAATAATGGCACAAACATATGTCGGTCATTCAAAATCAATTGTCAAGCCCTACCTAGGAATTATTAGCACGAACACTAATCCTAGTCGGATTACTAGCAGAAATCATTTGCACAGATGAAACAACTAATCACTTATCACCTGTACCATTCAAACAATCAATACACTACACGGATCTAACGAAACTTACTCAGATTTCATGGATTGGAAGAACATAACCATAGGATTTCTATTCCAAAAAGGGGGAGGCAGGAGTAACCGGAGAAACCCTATGATCTATTTGACATATAAATGGGTATAGATGACTAACCAGCTGTCCGTCGTCCCCAGTCGTCGCCGGAGTGGTCGTCGGAGTCGGTGTGGAACTCCGCCTCCGGCTGTGGAAGCTCAACGCTGTCGACGACGTCAGGGTGCAGCGATAACTCGCCGACGGTGACGGCAACCTCTGTCTCCATCTACACGCCGTGCTCCGGTGCTTTAGCAGCCCCGGTGTCGCCACTCCCTCCGATGGGGTGCTTCGGCGGCATCCTCATACACTGACGGCTTTGAGGACTGAGAGCGGCGTCGAGGATGCAAGCGGATAGAGACGATTGTGTGTGCGTAGCGAGAATGGGGGGTGCGGCCACTCGGGCGCACCATTAATATGGAGTAGTGGGAGTTGTGGGAGAGAGGCGGGCGATGGTCAAACCGATGGCTCGCCTCCCGGTGAGCCTACGCACTGGACTGCTGGCATGCCTACCAAAGTTTCACACAACTACTCGCACGCCCCCCGATGACACTGCGCAGTGAGCACGCCTCCATCAATTCACACACCTGCACCCATGCCTCCCCGTCTGCCTGCACGGCGGACTGCTCGCATGCGTCCCGTCAACTCACGCCCGCTCGCACACCACACGGGTCGCGTGGCGGCGCGTATATTGTTTTTCTATTTGGATGATTAATGTTGCCGCTTTATTGCTTAACCGAAGCATGGCACATATCCATTGTTGGTCTAACGCTCACGGTTCGAATAAATAATCCGTTGGGATATTGGTTCCCAATTATTAATAATCTCCCGTCTGTAATTAGATAAAGATTACATCAAAACTGGTCTCAAATTTGACAAAAAAGGTACGATGCCACTTTGTATTGGTGTCCATATGACAACACGATAAGTTTCATGAACTTCAAATAAGTTTTGGATATACTAGAATTTAAAAATCAAGATTCTCAATGTTTGAAATTTGTTGCACGGGGAGTAAACATGCACCCAGTGAGACACATGTGTTTTTGCAATCCACTTAGATGCACTGTCACGTGTGCATGTAGCTCAAATTTGATTTTTGCACATTATACCCGTAGAAAATCAATCAATGTACTAAAACGTCTTAATGATCTCTGTGATTTTTTTTGAAATTAAAACGTCCCTCCTTTGGTAACATGTATGTTCACCGCGGGATAATTAATTTAACATGCATCGTAGTTGCGGTCGATGCGCGATGTGTGTGTGGGTGTTTGCGTCTAGGGGTGGCAGGTGGCTCGCAGTACACTACGAGTTGTGAGCCACCGTGTGGGTTGCCCGTTTTGTTAGACAGGTCGGTGCCACATCAGAGTCGTGACATCGTTATTTAAAACATTACACAACCCTTTCATACATAAATGTTTTGGTCACATGCAGTTAATGGTTGTCCTACACGACACTCGATATTCACGTGTGATGCTTTCTGTGGGCCCGCGAGGTCGTCGTCCATCACTTTGACGAACAGCCGACAATGAGGTTAATTTGACCAGCAAGGTAAAATCTTTTTTCTTTGTGTTATGGTGGTATATAGTATGCGTCGAAAAGGTGGGAGGGGACTAGCATATATACTATGCGTACGCGTCCGTGAACAAGTACACCTCACTCAGTGTCGGGACTTTTTGGTTACCGAGGCACGTGCCACATCAAAATTGTGAAATTGGTTATTCAAACATCACACAACACCTTTTGGTCCACATGCATATCCTAGCTAGGACACTCACATGTGACGCTTCCATCTGTGGGCCCACGAGGCCATCATCGATGCATGCATGCATCACTTTGACCTACATAGGGAGAGGTTACTTAATTTCACCATCGATGAGGGTTCTTTTGGGTTGTACATATATTACGGCAGGAGCATATAGTATGCGGTGAAGAGGGGGGAAGGGGACCATCATATGTAGTACGCTTGATATGAACCTCACTCTGTGTGGGTGCATGGTTTACGGTTTTTGAGGCATGTGGCAAATCAAAGTTGTGCATTTTGGGTATTCAACATATATATGTTTGGCCCACATGCAAAGCGGTGGTGGTTGTCCTCTCGCACCCACTTAAGCGGTTATCAACGATATCGATGCTTTCCATCTGTGGGCCCACTTGGTCCATCACTACTTTTTGCCTGAAAACAAGAGAGGCTAATTTGACTTAGGAGGGGATTATTATTTTTGCTCTGGGATGACATGCATGATACAGTTTGAGCACACACACATGCATGTGTCCGCATGAATCCCTCCCATCAAGTCGAAGTTGCTTGTACAACGACACATCATAAACCGATCTCGCTCTCTGTGGGGAGCTAGTGTACGATTTTTGACACACGCGCCACATCAATGTTGTGTATTCAAACATGCATGCACGCATCACCTCCATACATATGCATGTAGTGGTTGCCTTCGCACGATACACTCCCTCGCCTGGTTATCGGCGACAAGCCTATATATTCGTGGGCCCACGTGGACATCCATGATCACCTTGACCAACAACAAGATAGGTTACTATGGCGGATTCTTCATTTGGTTCGTGTTATCGTAGTATAGGTCATGGTGAGATTCAGACCTAATTAAGTTTGAGCGCATATACTATGCACGCATGCATGCATGAATCCCCGTCGTTGGATTGAAGTGTGATTAACATACATATGCATCTTCAACCTAACCCTCACTCAGTGTGGGGATTTCTAGTTCGAAATCACGATGCCACATCAAAGTTGTTCCATTGTTACTTAAAAACACACCTCTCCATACATTCATAGCTTAGGATTCCCTTCGTGCCGACATGAGGGGGGGCTGCTAGCTACTTCGCACTTTGCTAGGTGAACCTCGGTTGGGGGGGAGGGGGCATGCATTCATAGCTTAGGATTCCCTTCATGCCGACACGAGGGGGGTGGGGGCAAGCAATACCGTGCGCTTTGTGCGAGAGGTGCCACATCGAAGTTGCATTTGGTATTTGAAAATCAAATCACCCTTTTGATACATAAATTTGGTCCACATGCAAGTGCGTTCATGTTCTGACCCTCCCTCGCGTCATTTTTCGCCAAATTTATGAACATTAGACAAGTCGGATGACGCAACAGACACGGTTCACTCAAACTAACCGTGTGCCACGCCGGTGCACCTATCACGCACACATCCGCGCAGTACATTGGGCTCCACGAGGCTCCTCCTCTCAAAAATATCTGCCCGCCTTGAGGGTTTTTCTGTTTCATAACACACGGTTGTTATCTCCGGACCATGTGCGATGTTTCTTGTTCCGAATCCCGCCTGCATCCCTAGAAAATATCTACCCGCCTCGAGGGTTTTTCTGTTTCATAACACACGGTTGTTATCTCCGGACCGTGTGTGATGTTTCTTGTTCCCAATCCCGCCTGCATCCCTAGAAAATATCTGCGCGCCTCGAGGGTTTTTCTGTTTCATAACACACGGTTGTTATCTCTGGACCGTGTGCGATGCACTATCATCAAAATTTTCAATAGCTAGGCATTTCACTCCCGTGTTTGACTCCCGCGTAGTAAAATTTTTAGTACCCGTGTCATTTCCTCAAACACCCCGCGCCCCCCTCCACACACACACACACACACCAAAACCTCCTCGTGCGTGCGCGCACACACACACACACACACCCTCCCTCGCTCTAAACCCTAGCAAGGTCCCCGCCGCCGCAAGGCCGCCATTGTCAACATCTGCCGGTTTGCCCATGCAGCTTACCCACCGATCTCCATACCCAAGCCGCCCTGAGTTTCTTAGATGACGCCTGCCAAACGCCCCTTTCCCATAGATCCCCATCCCCCACTCCAAAGCGTCGCAGCCTAAGCCTGGCTATGCTTCCCGTGGAGCTCAAGGAGCGACTGGCCCAAAAGAGGTGTATAGAGGTCTCTTCGCCCGACGTCGCCGAGGAAGCTGACGACCATTACTAGCGGCAGGCACTCAAGCAGAGGGCTTGAGTATGCGGGCATGTCTCAGCCGCCGGCTTCGACAACGAGGTCATCGACAACGATGGCCTGAGGCGGGCTATGTCACAGGTTAAGTGGCCCACCCCCAACCCCTCGGGGTTCAACCACTGTCGATCTCATCCATGGCCTTGCCGCTGATCTCCTCTGGCTCGCTGTCAACAATTTGCCATTCTACATCGCCATCGAGCCCCTTTTGTCATTTCTGAAGGACGCGCTCTGCGACGCTGGCTTGGGATCCACAGCTTCCAAGTCAGACCTCATCGACGGCGACCACGAGGAGGGCACCCTCTCCGGCTCTTCCAAGGGGAAAGAGCCCATCTGCTCTTCCAAGGCGAAAGCGCCTGTCTGCGACATCAGTGAGGGCACCCTACAGTCATGCGCTTCCAAGGGGAAGGAGCCCATCTGCGACAACATGGAGCGCATCCAGGGTTCGTGCTCTTCCCACGGGAACGAGCCCATCTGTGACAAGTGAGGAAACCCATGATTTGTTTTGTCGTGCCTCTTCACAGGTAGAAATCCATGATTTGTTTTGTCCAGTCCCTTTTGTAGTGTAGTGAGGATATGTCCAGTTTTAATTGCTATATCTGGTTGTTTGCAGTATGCCTTTTTTATTTCAGTTGTTCACAATGTGATGCTCTATATGTGCAATTATTTACTGTGCAGTACATTTCACCAATCCAGTTTTAAACATACCGATAGGAATGCATATATTGGCTTGCTGTTAAGCCTGTTATAGCTACCGTATGCCTCTTTTAAAGTTTTTTTATTGTTCGGTTTTTTGTAGTTAGCATATGTTCAGTTTCAAGTGCTATCTTTGGTTGTTTGTAGTATGCTTTGTTTATTCCAGTTATTCACAATGTGATGTTCTATATGTGCAAGTATAAAATGTGCAGTTCAATTTCATCAGTACCAGTTTCAACAATACCACAATGAATGACTACATTTGGTTGTTGCATCTTGTAGTTAACACGCCTTTCCATTTTTATTTAACCATAACCAGTGTACTTAGACCGGCACAATAACAGTTTGAATAACTATGTTTGCTTGTTGTTAAATGTTAGGCCTGTTGCAGTTAGCACGCCTTTCCACTTGTTTTGCTTTACTAGAGTGCTTAAACCTGCACACTGAAGCTATCTTTTGGAGATTATTTTGTCTACCATGTATAATTTTGGTTGATATTTAGCCTGTTGTGCTTAACATGCTTCTCGATGTACCTACACAGGACAATTTTGGGAACGACTGCTGTTTTCCATCGAGGTTAGTTTCATCCCATGGCTTATATCTACTCACTGTTCAGGATATCGGTAGCTGGTACCATATAGGCCGGCGGCTGATAAGGGACTAATCGGTGAATCGGACTTTTAACTGAATATATCTGCAACCCTTTTTTCGTTAGGTTAACTAGGGCCATATGTAATATATTTGAGGCTACATAGCAATATGCACTGTACTTAATGTCTAAATATGCAATCCTAGGCTACATAGTAACAAGGAAGAGTGTTACATTAATGTTCTAATGATGTCTAGATATACGTAAAAGAGCAGCAGCAGCAACAGCAACAACACAGCCCTATTTGGATACTCAACTTAGCTAGAGGTTAGAGTTAGTTTCTAGCTCATTACTAACCCTGAACTAACTCCATCCAAAGAGTTGTTTGGATGGCAGGGTTAGATTGACAATAAATGCACTAGGAGAACTAGCTCCAATTAGCACCTCTTGGGTTGGATAGTTTTTTTGGGTGGGTTATAGATGCAACTAGCTCAAACTAGTCCTGATGGTTAGATATACTTTAGGGCTATTTGATCCCGAACTAGCTCAAACTAACTGTGACCCATGGATACAGCAGCAGCTAATCAGCCGATAATTTGTAAGAATGAACTAAACTCCTTCCGGCCCATAATATAAGATGTTAATTCATCTAATATGTGGGTATATTGGATGTTATAAAATACTCCCTCCGTTCCTAAATATTTGTCTTTTTAGAGATTTCAACTGGACTACCACATACGGATGTATATAGACATATTATAAAAGAGTGTTGTACTACATTATTGTGCAATTGTTGTTTAGCTTCTAATATTAACTTGGTGATTTTAGGTACATATGTCATTGGTAAATATTCGTGGTTCGACCCTTTCTGCGTATGGGGCAATGAGATATCAATGAACCAACATCAAGTGAGGAAGCTGATAAAGATTGTTAGTAAAATGGGTCCAAAGATGGCAATTAAACTATTTGTTTACACTTTATCCAAGACAACAGCGAACTGCAGGATGGTAAGTAAGAACTCTGCAGCCTTCTTTTTACGACCCATAATGAGTTGTGTTAGATGACAATGTCTGATCTTTTTCCTTTGCAGTGGTTGCCAAAGCAGTTTACTCAAGATTACCTCTCAAACTACATGATTGGTGGGCATGCAAAGGTTAAAGTATTTCTACCAGAACACAATGATTATCTAGATGTTTTCATGAAGACCATGAAGGATGGGGTCGGCCATCACAAGGGGCTGGACTAGAGTCGTGCGTGCCTTCTGCATGGAGGAGCGCACAATATGGGCATTCCGCTTCACCTTGTTCAGCAACCAGAATATATTTCGCCTCTTTCTTTACCGTCTTTAATAGTACAAGTATACAAGTGTGGTTCATCATTCTTTATTTGGTTATTATGTAATTCTTGAACATATGTACCTATGAATCGAATAATGCATTGGTTGTTTGAACCTGATGGATATGAATAAAGCTGTAGCATACATTCAAATTCAAATTCAAATTCAAATCCAAATCCGGTACAATTTGGAAAAGCAGCAATTAAATTACGGTGAAATTACGCTCTCCAGGTTGTTACGACACACACGGTTGGTAAAACACAAATGTTTGCGATATGCACCATAATCCGAGACGGTTCACAGAGAGGAAACGTGTGCAAGCATGCACACAGTTACCGTTTGCAAAGCATGTGTGATGTCAGACAATATCACAAAAGGTGGAGGCAAACTAAACGTTTGTGTTAGTTGCCTTATCGTACACGATTCGCAACCATGAACTATTTCTGGTGAAGTATGCATTGTAAACGTTGCACCACAGAATAGCGTGTGGATAGTTGTCGTGTACGACGATGTTATGACAGTCTGACGTTTCGTATTCCTGTCTGACACTCGTACGATGATTAGCTAATCTTCTTAACGGTGAACCGTTTGTGATGGGCCGCGCATCATACACGTTCTCTAATAGTGAACCGTTTGTGATGGGCCGCGCATCGTAAACGTAGCACCATAGAATACCGACTGCGATGGCAATGCGAGAAGAAACGAGTAGGAGTACTGGAGGGGCCCTATCCCTGACGGTTTCTGGGTCGTGTGGGAAGGACCCCCCTATCGCCCACACTCACTTGGCGACGGTGCCAAATGTCGTCGCGGAAAGGGGTTAAAACAGGACCGACGCGTACCAGTGTGTATTAAACTTCTCATGCAATTGCTTAGGTGCTTGTTTCAAGCCATACAAAGATTTCACTAGCATGCACAGCTTTCTTTCCTGACCATTTACTACAAAGCCGTATGGTTGTTGCATGTAAATTTCCACGTCTAGCTCTCTGTTAAGGAAAGACACCTTAACGTCCATCTAACGAACGAGAAGATCATGCGAGGAAGCCAATGCGAGTAACATTGAATGGTTCTCAGCCTAGCCACAGGTGACTAAGTATCAACGAAATATGCATCTTCTTTATGGGTATAACCCTTGACCACAAGCCTAGCCTTGTATTTCTCAATAGTACCATCGGGTATAAGCTTCGTTTTGAACACCCACTAACATCCCAATGGTTGGCAACCATAAGGACGATCAGTGATCTCCCATGTCCCATAGCCAAGACGGAATCAATCTCGCTATGGACCGCATCCTTCGAGTAGTCAGCAACCAGAGATGCATAATTAAGCTTCTGAAATGGAACTGGGAGTGTCATCATCTACAAGGTACACGAGGAAATCATCACTAAAAGACTTTGCAGTCCTTTGTCACTTGATCCTAGCAGGAGCATCCTCGTCATCCTCCGTAGAACTTTCATCACTTTTGTGTTCATAATATTCCAACGGAATGGCAGGTTCAGGAGTCTCATCAGATTCCAGTCTAGAAGTGCTTTGCATATCTCTCATGGGGGAAAATATCCTCAAAGAACGTAGAATCTTTAGACTCCATGACCGTATCAACCTTCACGTCGTATACATCGGATTTCACCACTAGAAATCTAAAGCCAACGCTAGGCTTGGCATAGCCAGGAAAAACGCAGTCCATAGTCTTCGGACCCAACTTATGCTTCTTGGTTATCGGCACGTTGACTTTCTCCAAACAGGCCCAAGTGTGCAAGTAATAGAGTGTAGTTCTTTTCTTTCCCATTGCTCGTAGGGAGTAGTCTCATTATCCTTCGTGATGTATCTGACATGGCACTAATCAAATGTGTTAGAGTACGATTTTTCTGTTCGGCAACCCCGTTTGACTGGGGTGAATAGGGAGGAGTCCTCTCATGAATAATACCATATTCCGCACAGAATAAATCGAACTCATTAGAAAAGTACTCTCCACCATGATTAGACCAGACTCATTTTATTTTATTTTCAATTTGGTTCAACTTCTGTCGTATAGATTTTATTCCATGGTATTTAACAAATACACATAGCATAATATAGTGGAATCCTCAATCAACATCATAAAATAATTCTTTCCACCTTTATTCAACACACCATTCATCTCGAACAGATCTGAAAGTGGTGCCAGGTGTCTCTCCTTCGCAGCCTTGTGAGGCCTATGAGGTTACTTAACTTGCACACACGCATTGCAGTTAAAGCCTTTGGCTAAAGTGAAACTCGGGATTAAATCCATCTTGGCTAGCCGTGTCATACAACCGAAATTAATGTGACAAAGACGTGAATGCCAAACCTCCGATTCGTTCATATTAGAATGAATTTTTTTCACTACTTTATTACACAAATCCTCCGGGTAAAGGCGGAACAAACCACCACAATTATATCCTTTTCGAACAAACAGTTCATATCGAGATACGACTACTTTATTGGACTCAAATACTAACTTAAACCCTTCTTTATATAGAAGGGAGCCACTATTGAGATTCTTCTTGATGGCGGGACATGCTGGACGTTCTTCGGTTGCACAATCTTTCCCCTAAAAATCGGATCTCCCGTGCCAACACCATGAATAGAAGCATGCGAGCCATACCCCATCAGGATGGAGCAATCTTGTGTGACCTAGTAAGAAGAAAACAAAGACACATCAGCACACACATGAATATTGACCCCACTATCAACCCACCAATCTGTGGACTGACAAACTGAAAGTATGGTAAATAGATTACCATACCCACATGCTCCATCAATGTTGCTTTGAGTGACATTGACAAACTTGGAGTTTTGTCCTGGCTTCTTGTACTTGTTTTCCCAGTGTTCCTCTGAACCAGAAGTAAAGCAGCCATCTCTCTTTTTGTCTTTCTTCTTACCCTTCTTCTTGAAGGTAGTATTCTGTTGTACAGTGTTCTTTCCCTTGAACTTGTGGAAATTCTTCTAAACCACATTGGCGCTAGAAGAACCCTCTGCCCCTTTCACATGTGAGTCCTTTTCTGTCGAGTTCTGCTCAACACTCAGATGACCGATGGCATCCTCTACAGAGAATTCACGTCTCAAGTGCTTGAGAGAAATAGGAAAGTACCTCCATCCAGGAGGGAGTTTTGCAATAATAATGCAACCCGCGACAAACTTGTCCGGTAACTCACACTTCAGGAGCCCCAGCTCCATAGCGATGCATTGTATCTCATGAGCCTGGTCCAATACAGAACGGTTATCAACCATGCGGTAATCTTGTTACTGCTTCATGGCATACAACTCGCTACCAGCATCGATTGCGTCAAACTTAGTTTCGAGCACATCCCACAGGTTTTTGGCAACACGCATATGGAGCACGTGTCAACCAACTTGTCTCCGATCACAATAAGAATGGCTCCCAAAAAATGATGGTTGTCTCCCTAAACTCATACTCCTGTTCAGGAGCAATCATTATCGTGGGAGACATACCACCAATCCAAAACACGTTCATCATTGTGAGCCACAAGGTGGTCCTTTTCTACCAATGCTTGAAATGCGTCCCCGTAAACTTTTCCGGTTTCAGAGTAGTGGTGAATCCATGAGTCAAAAAGTACATAAAATAAGGTATTTGGATTAATGTTAATATTAGCACACTTTCTACTAATTTAATCGACAGGTAAAAAGTAAACATGGCATGTGAGAACATACGGTACATAGAATCCAAACATCTATGAACATCATATATATGGCTAGCACATGAACGAGCAAATAGGGGATGAACGAGTCACACCCTCTAGTTGGCCAGGCCAACACGGCGGTGGCGGCGGCAGACTCGGCATTGGCCGAGGCCTTATTAGCTTCCCAAAAACCTTATTGTCGTTCTTCCGGGCAGGATCTCGAACGACAGGGTTCCGGAGGCATCTGCTCTCCCGACCAACCGTGCATGCGGTCATCAGGATGGGATTGCCGGAGGCAGTACAGAGAGAGGAACATTAGATGACGGCTAGGGTTATGGGAGGGGGGTATGTGAAATGAGTTAGGGTTCACACCACTGGCCCGTGCCTCATATATAGGCCGTCAGGTAGACGGGTCTGGCCTAAAAAATAAGCTTTGGCTCAGCTCATTCCCACAACCTACATCGTGAAGAGACATGGCGCGACGAGGCGAGGCGGGCGGTAGGGGAGGAGGAGCACGTGTACAACTCCTCTTTCCAAGATCCCAATGGCATGTGCTAGAGCAAACCTCATAAAGGGGTCTCACTCTCACTCCACTAGCAATATGGTACTAAACTTCCCACCACTTGCCATGCACCTTTTTTTTAGGATTATCTTGCCATGCACCTAAATGGGACTTAGAGATTAACCAGGAATTACTGTCTTATATGGGCCTAAGCCCACCTATAATCCAACAGAAATCTTAGATTTGAGATTGATGTTTGCATTATTTCTGAATTTATTTCAGACTTCTGGCGATATCGGTTCAGAGGGAGGAGATGTCCCGTCGATTGTGAGGCGTCGATGGTGACTTGGTAAAATCTAAAGATCCTATGTCGGCTCAGTTTCTCGGAGGTTCTCATAGGGGCAGGGTGTGTGTGTGTGTGTGTGTGTGTGTGTGTGTGTGTGTGTGTGCGTTCATAATGGTGATGATATGCTCGTGTATGTGAGCGAATTTGATTGTATTGTGTTACAAAAATGACCTCCTTTATGGTGGTAGGCAATATCAATCAAAGTCTAACCCTCCACATAAAAATTTCAAAAGAAGGAAAAATTAGACCTTCCAGTTTCACTAATGGCAGAGAAATCTAACTTAAAGTCTCTGATCGTCTCGTGAACAAACAAATATTTTGACGTGTCTCTAAAACCGTCGCTATTCCAAACCTCCTATGATTGTTTTCAAAACAGACATTTGTTTTTTATCCTGATACTACTTACATATTGTTTCTCATTCAAATGTATTTAGTCGTTTGAAATGTTAATAATTTAGGTCTTCATGGATGCTTTATTAAGCTAACTACTAGTGCTCAACTCGTTGCTGCCACTAGTAGAGATGGCAACAACAATATATATCCACTAGCATTTGGCATTGTTGGACAAGAGGCTAGTTGGTGCTGGTTTCTACACCAACTCAAAATTTGCCTAGGGGGAGAAGTGGGACAGTTTGGACCATATACTATATGTCGGATAGAAAAAAGGTATGTGTATGCATATTTCATTTTGTTTTGCACACGTGTTTACATTGTCTTGCAATGCTTCATTTTGTTATCTTTGTGCTAGCTAGTAGCTTAGACTTGTTAATTGTATGTATCAGGGGTTACTAAATGTAGTGAATGTTGTGTTTCCAAATAGCAACCAAAGATTCTGCCTTAGACATTTATATGCAAATTTCCAGAATGCTAGGTTTAGGGGGGAGATCTTAAGAAGTGCATGGATAATGCTAGCTATGCCTACAATGAACACAAATTTAATATTGCAATGAATGATCTCAGAGTTGAAAGTGAGGAAGCTTGGCAGTGGCTTAGTGCAGTACCAAAAAAACATGGGCAAGGCATGCATTTGACACAAACTGCAAGACTCGCTTGGTAGCTAACAACTTGTCTGAGGTGTTTAACAAGTACAATCTAGATGTTAGGAGAAAACCTATAAGTACAATGTGTGATGGGATAAAAGATAAGCAGATGGTGAGGTGGCACAACAATAGACAGAGTGGAAAGACAGCAAGATGGAAGATAACACCTCATTACAGTGAGAAGCTAGAGATTGAGAAGGAGAGGGCCAAATATTGCAAGCCAATACAAGCTGGTGTGAACTTATGGCAAGTTACAAGTGGGCAGCAAACACATGTTGTGAACTTGGAACTTGAGACTTGTGGATGCTGGAAGTGAGACCTTACTGGCATCCCATGCAACCATGCCATCTTTGCAATAAACAAGGCTAAAAGGTTTCCAGAGGATTATGTCAGCAAATTCTTCAAGATTTTTTTTTATGTGGCAGCTTATGAACCAATGATCTTTCATGTTCCTGGTGAGCATGATTGGACAAGGACCCCTGGTCCAGACATATAACCGCCTGCATTTAAAGTGAAGAGAGGAAGAAAGAAAGAAAAGAGGATCAAGGGGAAATTTGAAGTACCAGGGCCAAAGGACACATCAAGAATGGATACTATAACATGTGGCAATTGTGGTCTCCAAGGGCATAGGTACACAAGCTGTCTTAAAGAGTTGAAGCCTGAGCTAGCTTTGAGAAAGAACAAACATGTAGTAATAATGTTTCCCCTTGCAGTATACTACTTTTTCCCTTCTTGTACATTTCTTTCCTTCCAGTATTATTAACTGTTTCCAATGTGTATACAAGGCTACTCCAAGCAACTCACAACCAAGAGTTGCTGCTCCTGCTCCTACACCACCATCAAGATAGGCAAGAGCTGCTGCTACTGCTCCTACACCACCACCAACACAGCAAAGAGTTGCTACTCCTGCTCCTACACCACCACCAACACAGCCAAGAGCTAGAGGAGGAGGAGCTGGCAGAAGAGGTGCTGGTAGAGGAGGTGCTGGGAGAGGAGGAGGTGGGAGAGGAAGTGTTGTCACAAGTGGTGCTGGAAGAGGTGCTGCAGGAAGAAGTGCTGCTGGAAGAGGTGCTCCAAGGACATTCACTACCCCCAGGCAATCTGCTGCCTCCACTTCTAGTGCTCTTCCTTCTTATGTACACACACTGGATGGATGGCCTACTTCAGTGCTAGTGGTAACACCTAGATGGCATGATGTGCCATGTAATGTTGAACCGATGCTACAATTTGTTGTTATTTTGGTTCAATGCTACAATGTGTTGTTATGCTATAAAGTGATGCTACAGTGACTGAACTTGATGGTGTTGTTCATGGATTAATGACATCAGTCTAATTGATGGTTGTGAACATGATTTGATGCCACTGTTGTTCTCTTTTTGTTATGTGGATGCATATGTTGATGATTATGTTGATGGATATGTTGATATATTGATGATCATGTTAAAGGATATGTTGTTATTTGTCCATGGATATGTTGATGTGTTGATGATTATGTTAAAGGGTGCCTCGGGGTCGACGGAACCACCTAAACCTACAATTTAGGATTTAGGGTGCCTCGGGGTCGACGGAACCACCTAAACCTACCATTTAGGGTTTAGGGTGCCTCGGGGTCGACTGAACCACCTAAACCTACTTTTTTGGTTTAGGGTGCCTCAGGGTCGACCTAAACCTACCTTTTCGGTTTAGGGTGCCTCGGGGTTGACGGAACCACCTAAACATACAATTTAAGGTTAGACTGCAGAAAACTGAAATCCACCAGCCTTTCCTCCTGGAAATTCATAAGTTCATGCACATCTTGGACTAACTTGTCATAGTTGGCCTCCAACTTCTTCTTCTCTTCTGTCAGATGGTGAATAGTTAAAGCACTTTCAAGTTTATCATTCACCCTAGCACTAATGCTATCTTCAACCATTGCCCACGACTTCAACAATGCATTCTGCATTGTTGGGGGCCACTGGTGGTCAACCCATTCAACAAAACCACGATTATGACCTTCCTGCAAAAAGAGCAAGAAGGGCAAGTAAGTTCATACCCCAGGTAAATAGAGAAGAAGAGCAAGAGCACTGCAAATTAACAGTAACCTAGCTACATTGGTAATAAGAAATACCATAGTTTATTTAAACCATAGTTTAGGTACATTGGTAATTGTACCTACCCACAAAATAACAGCATGTGCATCCCAAAATTACAGCACCATTCAGCTAAAGATTTAAACTATATTTGTGTACACTATAAGAGGAAGCTCCAACTGCAAAATTGTTGAACTCCAAAAGCGTATGCACTACACAGTCCATGTTCATCATTCAACACTATATTGGTAATAAGCTCCAATTTCAAAAGCATATGCTCTATATTTTAACAACCATTCTGCATTGAACTAATTTTTTTGCATCACTACAAAAGCATATGACATAGTGTCAACCCAACATTGGATGATCCATAAATAAACAAGCATGTACGAATGCAAAATAACTCTCAATTCAACTACAAGAGCATATGCACAGAGGTTAACAATGAAAATACGCATCATTCATACCACCATCAACCAAAACAACTATGCCCTTGTACTGATGTTAAATATGCCACTGTAAAACTAAAAAAATATGACACTATCAACCTAAAAATAATATCCCACTATCAACCTACAATTCATACCGGCTCTGCGCGGTGCTGCGGGCAGCGAGGGATCAAACGAGAAAGGAGAATGACGGAAGAAGAATGGTGGGGTGGGGGAGGACGGAAGCCGACCAGACCGGGCTAAGAGCGACCGAGCCGGACTCGTCCTCGTCAGCGCGCGGGCACGCTCCGATTGGCCAGCGGGGCACCTGGCGGGTGGGCCCAACCCGTCAGTTTGGGCGTCAATACGTATAAACACAATGTTTATCTTTATTTCCAACGGCCCGCCACAAAGTTGGTACTGACACGCGAAAATTAGCAATCTTGATACCAATCTACGCATTCTGCCCCAGTTGTGATACTTCTGTGCAATTAACTCTCTCGTGAACAAACAAATATTTTGCCGTGTCTCTAAAACGGTCGCTATTCCAAAAGCTCCTCTTATTGTTTTCAAAACTGACATTTGTTTTTTATCCTGATACTACGTCTAACAACTGAGTTTTTTTTAAATGGGGGATTATCCCAGTCTCTGCATCAATCGCTGCACACAACGATTTATTGCAGAATTCAAGCGTTTAAGGTTTACAGCTGACTTCTCTTGTGCTAGTATTTTGTTAACCCGAGAGGATATCATGCCGGTGTCGCCGGAGCAGCTCATGGCAGTCCCGCCTCTCTTTCTCAGATCACATGTTTCTGGTACGCATCATGTCCTTGTGCCAGCGTTGGATCAAGTCGTCCCATGCATGAAGCATTTACCGTTCATGCCATATTGTCCTGCCCTTCCATGAAGCATGAACACTACCTCCTTCTGCTGTGTGTGTATCCACTGCTTTGCCACCGGCTCCCCCTGCTCTGCCGCCGGCTCCCCTGCCCTGCCGCTGTCATGGTTGGACACAAGTAGCCAGGTAGGGAGCTGATCATATTTGGACGCTGATTACTTGCATTTGTTAACTCAGGCCATGTTGGAGAGGAGGCCACAGCTGTGGAAACAGAAGCATCGTGGGAAGGCGTTCATGGCACTAATTTTCTTCCCGGTGATCGTGCTCCTCAGCGGCAGTAGCCGAACAATGTCGGGCCTATCGACATCAGCGCTTATCCCTCCGGTGGAGCGTAACTTGCCGGTTTGGCACCGGCCAATCATCGTCCAACGGGGCAATGTAAGTCTTTTAATTCTGCTCGACAGTGCCTTAGTTTGGAGTTAGGTAAGATAATCATAATTAGACTTCGAGTTATGATCTTATGGTATAAAAGGAGTCGTTGGGTTTGCCAAACAGAATATCCTTTTATTAGGAATAGGTCGTGAAGAGTGAACTAATTATCCTCTTTCTAGGGTAGGTGCAAAATACTAGTTTCTTTTGTAGAATGATGATAATCAAATTGGCAAAGTTTTCGTTTTCTTAGGTTGTATCTACTGTTGAGACCAATCGAAATCTTCTTGAATGTGATTGAATTTATAAAATTATCATGCATAGCTAATACACCTAATCATAATTTTGCACCTCTTCTTTATGTCTCCAGAAGCTGCTTCAACGTATCAACCAGATGGAGGAGGAAGAGCTGGCCATGGGAAGGAATGGCACGACCCAATGGAGCAAAAGCAGAGTCCAGACCGTTGCCGATGTGGTCCGCTCAGATGTTGACAGGGGTAATGCTTCTCTCTGTCTGAGCCCTCCTCCTTGATTCATGGATATTTTCCCTAATTTCTTCTTCAAAACCAGGTGACAAAGAAGTGCAAATGAAGAATATCCTGGAGTCGAAGCCCATGGCCTCACAATTCCCTAGGTAATCGTTGCATCCAAACGAAATGTGTTGTCTTGCCCTTCTATGAATGAAAAATAGATGTGTGTAACCTGTTTTTTGTTCCTTGTATGCAGTTCCGCTACAAAGCAGGGGATACCGGAGTTCTTTAAGGATGAATCTCTTGAGAGACCTAAGTTTGCTTCTCTCACAACGCCAGGGTCCATGGACAGGAACAACTCAGGGCCTATTGCTGGTATCTTGCGACATATGATGGGCCAAAATGTGACATATGCTCTTCTTAACCACACGGAATATTTTGAGTTGGTTCCATTGGAGGAATTCAACTCGGGGAGCAGTGACTATGTTAATTACTCAGAGACAGAGCCCAATGTGCTTATTGAAGTTCTAATAACTACCTTTGCAGGTACATTCTTTCTCTTAGAATTCTGATCCTTAGATTAATGGTAGAGTTTCACCCTGTGTCCTCCTTTAGCTGTTGTCAACTGCGTCAGAAGTACCTAGTGGCTAAACTAGCTTGCTAAAACGCCTTATTTTGTGGAACAGAGGAAGTAGCATTTGGTGTACAGAATTAGTCACTATCTCTGAAACTACAATCCCGTTTTGGCTATGTTGCTGTAGGCCGCCTATACTTGTTCGTTTTATTGCACTATATGCATCCTGATTGTTTTTTAAGAACAGGAAAGATTATTGAATCCTTTCTATATGTATGTATGCAGCTGGGATAATTGTGTGGTTGATATGTACAACGATGAACATCAAGCCTGTGATCTCTAGATGCTTGGGCAAGGATGTACGCATTCTGATTGCTGTTGCTGTTGTGCTCGCGTCTTCCACGCATGTGCGGTCTGCTCCTGAAGATATTCCACCTGTCGTGGCCACAGTTTTCGGCGAAGGAGTGGATTCATACGACCCATTTCTCAATGTTATGCACACGTTGCTAGAAGCAAACACAGAACCTGGTTAGTACGGCCACTAATTTCTTCCTCAAGAGAAGCAGCCAGGACCGCCAGCTTGGTGGATCAGTGTCGAGGTGAAAGGTGAAGATATTGGACGCAGTGCCCTCATGTATTTCAGATCAGATAATATATACCTCGTTGGATTTATGAGTGGATATGGCACACTATACTGCATGGACGATGCAACAGAAATGTTTCCACAGGGCTGCACCCCGTTGGGTTTCACAGGCAAATATCATGATCTCACAGGTCGAGAAAACAAACAAGATGATCTTAGTCCATTTCTGCGAACCGGGCTTTTAGGAAGGACAGCAGCCCGATATGCAGCAAATATTCTTGTGGAGTACGGGGTTACTATAAAGGCGCCGGAACTTCCTAAGAGAGCCTTGCTTATCTACACTCTTATGATCCCAGAGGCGCTACGATTTAAGCCCATCCGCAATCAAATCAAGCAAAGTTGGTTACACCCAATGACCCTAACACCGGAGCAATACAACATTGTCTTCGCATGGCAGGATATGTCGGCTCAGTTTCTCGGAGGTTCTCATAGGGGCAGGGGGTGTGTGTGTGTGTGTGTGTGTGTGTGCGCGCGTTCATAATGGTGATGATATGCTCGTGTATGTGAGCGAATTTGATTGTATTGTGTTACAAAAATGACCTCCTTTATGGTGGTAGGCAATATCAATCAAAGTCTATCCCTCCACATAAAAATTTCAAAAGAAGGAAAAATTAGACCTTCCAGTTTCACTAATGGCAGAGAAATCTAACTTAAAGTCTCTGATCGTCTCGTGAACAAACAAATATTTTGACGTGTCTCTAAAACCGTCGCTATTCCAAACCTCCTATGATTGTTTTCAAAACAGACATTTGTTTTTTATCCTGATACTACTTACATATTGTTTCTCATTCAAATGTATTTAGTCGTTTGAAATGTTAATAATTTAGGTCTTCATGGATGCTTTATTAAGCTAACTACTAGTGCTCAACTCGTTGCTGCCACTAGTAGAGATGGCAACAACAATATATATCCACTAGCATTTGGCATTGTTGGACAAGAGGCTAGTTGGTGCTGGTTTCTACACCAACTCAAAATTTGCCTAGGGGGAGAAGTGGGACAGTTTGGACCATATACTATAATGTCAGATAGAAAAAAGGTATGTGTATGCATATTTCATTTTGTTTTGCACACGTGTTTACATTGTCTTGCAATGCTTCATTTTGTTATCTTTGTGCTAGCTAGTAGCTTAGACTTGTTAATTGTATGTATCAGGGGTTACTAAATGTAGTGAATGTTGTGTTTCCAAATAGCAACCAAAGATTCTGCCTTAGACATTTATATGCAAATTTCCAGAATGCTAGGTTTAGGGGGGGAGATCTTAAGAAGTGCATGGATAATGCTAGCTATGCCTACAATGAACACAAATTTAATATTGCAATGAATGATCTCAGAGTTGAAAGTGAGGAAGCTTGGCAGTGGCTTAGTGCAGTACCAAAAAAACATGGGCAAGGCATGCATTTGACACAAACTGCAAGACTCGCTTGGTAGCTAACAACTTGTCTGAGGTGTTTAACAAGTACAATCTAGATGTTAGGAGAAAACCTATAAGTACAATGTGTGATGGGATAAAAGATAAGCAGATGGTGAGGTGGCACAACAATAGACAGAGTGGAAAGACAGCAAGATGGAAGATAACACCTCATTACAGTGAGAAGCTAGAGATTGAGAAGGAGAGGGCCAAATATTGCAAGCCAATACAAGCTGGTGTGAACTTATGGCAAGTTACAAGTGGGCAGCAAACACATGTTGTGAACTTGGAACTTGAGACTTGTGGATGCTGGAAGTGAGACCTTACTGGCATCCCATGCAACCATGCCATCTTTGCAATAAACAAGGCTAAAAGGTTTCCAGAGGATTATGTCAGCAAATTCTTCAAGAATTTTTTTTATGTGGCAGCTTATGAACCAATGATCTTTCATGTTCCTGGTGAGCATGATTGGACAAGGACCCCTGGTCCAGACATATAACCGCCTGCATTTAAAGTGAAGAGAGGAAGAAAGAAAGAAAAGAGGATCAAGGGGAAATTTGAAGTACCAGGGCCAAAGGACACATCAAGAATGGATACTATAACATGTGGCAATTGTGGTCTCCAAGGGCATAGGTACACAAGCTGTCTTAAAGAGTTGAAGCCTGAGCTAGCTTTGAGAAAGAACAAACATGTAGTAATAATGTTTCCCCTTGCAGTATACTACTTTTTCCCTTCTTGTACATTTCTTTCCTTCCAGTATTATTAACTGTTTCCAATGTGTATACAAGGCTACTCCAAGCAACTCACAACCAAGAGTTGCTGCTCCTGCTCCTACACCACCATCAAGATAGGCAAGAGCTGCTGCTACTGCTCCTACACCACCACCAACACAGCAAAGAGTTGCTACTCCTGCTCCTACACCACCACCAACACAGCCAAGAGCTAGAGGAGGAGGAGCTGGCAGAAGAGGTGCTGGTAGAGGAGGTGCTGGGAGAGGAGGAGGTGGGAGAGGAAGTGTTGTCACAAGTGGTGCTGGAAGAGGTGCTGCAGGAAGAAGTGCTGCTGGAAGAGGTGCTCCAAGGACATTCACTACCCCCAGGCAATCTGCTGCCTCCACTTCTAGTGCTCTTCCTTCTTATGTACACACACTGGATGGATGGCCTACTTCAGTGCTAGTGGTAACACCTAGATGGCATGATGTGCCATGTAATGTTGAACCGATGCTACAATTTGTTGTTATTTTGGTTCAATGCTACAATGTGTTGTTATGCTATAAAGTGATGCTACAGTGACTGAACTTGATGGTGTTGTTCATGGATTAATGACATCAGTCTAATTGATGGTTGTGAACATGATTTGATGCCACTGTTGTTCTCTTTTTGTTATGTGGATGCATATGTTGATGATTATGTTGATGGATATGTTGATATATTGATGATCATGTTAAAGGATATGTTGTTATTTGTCCATGGATATGTTGATGTGTTGATGATTATGTTAAAGGGTGCCTCGGGGTCGACGGAACCACCTAAACCTACAATTTAGGATTTAGGGTGCCTCGGGGTCGACGGAACCACCTAAACCTACCATTTAGGGTTTAGGGTGCCTCGGGGTCGACTGAACCACCTAAACCTACTTTTTTGGTTTAGGGTGCCTCAGGGTCGACCTAAACCTACCTTTTCGGTTTAGGGTGCCTCGGGGTTGACGGAACCACCTAAACATACAATTTAAGGTTAGACTGCAGAAAACTGAAATCCACCAGCCTTTCCTCCTGGAAATTCATAAGTTCATGCACATCTTGGACTAACTTGTCATAGTTGGCCTCCAACTTCTTCTTCTCTTCTGTCAGATGGTGAATAGTTAAAGCACTTTCAAGTTTATCATTCACCCTAGCACTAATGCTATCTTCAACCATTGCCCACGACTTCAACAATGCATTCTGCATTGTTGGGGGCCACTGGTGGTCAACCCATTCAACAAAACCACGATTATGACCTTCCTGCAAAAAGAGCAAGAAGGGCAAGTAAGTTCATACCCCAGGTAAATAGAGAAGAAGAGCAAGAGCACTGCAAATTAACAGTAACCTAGCTACATTGGTAATAAGAAATACCATAGTTTATTTAAACCATAGTTTAGGTACATTGGTAATTGTACCTACCCACAAAATAACAGCATGTGCATCCCAAAATTACAGCACCATTCAGCTAAAGATTTAAACTATATTTGTGTACACTATAAGAGGAAGCTCCAACTGCAAAATTGTTGAACTCCAAAAGCGTATGCACTACACAGTCCATGTTCATCATTCAACACTATATTGGTAATAAGCTCCAATTTCAAAAGCATATGCTCTATATTTTAACAACCATTCTGCATTGAACTAATTTTTTTGCATCACTACAAAAGCATATGACATAGTGTCAACCCAACATTGGATGATCCATAAATAAACAAGCATGTACGAATGCAAAATAACTCTCAATTCAACTACAAGAGCATATGCACAGAGGTTAACAATGAAAATACGCATCATTCATACCACCATCAACCAAAACAACTATGCCCTTGTACTGATGTTAAATATGCCACTGTAAAACTAAAAAAATATGACACTATCAACCTAAAAATAATATCCCACTATCAACCTACAATTCATACCGGCTCTGCGCGGTGCTGCGGGCAGCGAGGGATCAAACGAGAAAGGAGAATGACGGAAGAAGAATGGTGGGGTGGGGGAGGACGGAAGCCGACCAGACCGGGCTAAGAGCGACCGAGCCGGACTCGTCCTCGTCAGCGCGCGGGCACGCTCCGATTGGCCAGCGGGGCACCTGGCGGGTGGGCCCAACCCGTCAGTTTGGGCGTCAATACGTATAAACACAATGTTCATCTTTATTTCCAACGGCCCGCCACAAAGTTGGTACTGACACGCGAAAATTAGCAATCTTGATACCAATCTACGCATTCTGCCCCAGTTGTGATACTTCTGTGCAATTAACTCTCTCGTGAACAAACAAATATTTTGCCGTGTCTCTAAAACGGTCGCTATTCCAAAAGCTCCTCTTATTGTTTTCAAAACTGACATTTGTTTTTTATCCTGATACTACGTCTAACAACTGAGTTTTTTTTAAATGGGGGATTATCCCAGTCTCTGCATCAATCGCTGCACACAACGATTTATTGCAGAATTCAAGCGTTTAAGGTTTACAGCTGACTTCTCTTGTGCTAGTATTTTGTTAACCCGAGAGGATATCATGCCGGTGTCGCCGGAGCAGCTCATGGCAGTCCCGCCTCTCTTTCTCAGATCACATGTTTCTGGTACGCATCATGTCCTTGTGCCAGCGTTGGATCAAGTCGTCCCATGCATGAAGCATTTACCGTTCATGCCATATTGTCCTGCCCTTCCATGAAGCATGAACACTACCTCCTTCTGCTGTGTGTGTATCCACTGCTTTGCCACCGGCTCCCCCTGCTCTGCCGCCGGCTCCCCTGCCCTGCCGCTGTCATGGTTGGACACAAGTAGCCAGGTAGGGAGCTGATCATATTTGGACGCTGATTACTTGCATTTGTTAACTCAGGCCATGTTGGAGAGGAGGCCACAGCTGTGGAAACAGAAGCATCGTGGGAAGGCGTTCATGGCACTAATTTTCTTCCCGGTGATCGTGCTCCTCAGCGGCAGTAGCCGAACAATGTCGGGCCTATCGACATCAGCGCTTATCCCTCCGGTGGAGCGTAACTTGCCGGTTTGGCACCGGCCAATCATCGTCCAACGGGGCAATGTAAGTCTTTTAATTCTGCTCGACAGTGCCTTAGTTTGGAGTTAGGTAAGATAATCATAATTAGACTTCGAGTTATGATCTTATGGTATAAAAGGAGTCGTTGGGTTTGCCAAACAGAATATCCTTTTATTAGGAATAGGTCGTGAAGAGTGAACTAATTATCCTCTTTCTAGGGTAGGTGCAAAATACTAGTTTCTTTTGTAGAATGATGATAATCAAATTGGCAAAGTTTTCGTTTTCTTAGGTTGTATCTACTGTTGAGACCAATCGAAATCTTCTTGAATGTGATTGAATTTATAAAATTATCATGCATAGCTAATACACCTAATCATAATTTTGCACCTCTTCTTTATGTCTCCAGAAGCTGCTTCAACGTATCAACCAGATGGAGGAGGAAGAGCTGGCCATGGGAAGGAATGGCACGACCCAATGGAGCAAAAGCAGAGTCCAGACCGTTGCCGATGTGGTCCGCTCAGATGTTGACAGGGGTAATGCTTCTCTCTGTCTGAGCCCTCCTCCTTGATTCATGGATATTTTCCCTAATTTCTTCTTCAAAACCAGGTGACAAAGAAGTGCAAATGAAGAATATCCTGGAGTCGAAGCCCATGGCCTCACAATTCCCTAGGTAATCGTTGCATCCAAACGAAATGTGTTGTCTTGCCCTTCTATGAATGAAAAATAGATGTGTGTAACCTGTTTTTTGTTCCTTGTATGCAGTTCCGCTACAAAGCAGGGGATACCGGAGTTCTTTAAGGATGAATCTCTTGAGAGACCTAAGTTTGCTTCTCTCACAACGCCAGGGTCCATGGACAGGAACAACTCAGGGCCTATTGCTGGTATCTTGCGACATATGATGGGCCAAAATGTGACATATGCTCTTCTTAACCACACGGAATATTTTGAGTTGGTTCCATTGGAGGAATTCAACTCGGGGAGCAGTGACTATGTTAATTACTCAGAGACAGAGCCCAATGTGCTTATTGAAGTTCTAATAACTACCTTTCCAGCTACATTCTTTCTCTTAGAATTCTGATCCTTAGATTAATGGTAGAGTTTCACCCTGTGTCCTCCTTTAGCTGTTGTCAACTGCGTCAGAAGTACCTAGTGGCTAAACTAGCTTGCTAAAACGCCTTATTTTGTGGAACAGAGGAAGTAGCATTTGGTGTACAGAATTAGTCACTATCTCTGAAACTACAATCCCGTTTTGGCTATGTTGCTGTAGGCCGCCTATACTTGTTCGTTTTATTGCACTATATGCATCCTGATTGTTTTTTAAGAACAGGAAAGATTATTGAATCCTTTCTATATGTATGTATGCAGCTGGGATAATTGTGTGGTTGATATGTACAACGATGAACATCAAGCCTGTGATCTCTAGATGCTTGGGCAAGGATGTACGCATTCTGATTGCTGTTGCTGTTGTGCTCGCGTCTTCCACGCATGTGCGGTCTGCTCCTGAAGATATTCCACCTGTCGTGGCCACAGTTTTCGGCGAAGGAGTGGATTCATACGACCCATTTCTCAATGTTATGCACACGTTGCTAGAAGCAAACACAGAACCTGGTTAGTACGGCCACTAATTTCTTCCTCAAGAGAAGCAGCCAGGACCGCCAGCTTGGTGGATCAGTGTCGAGGTGAAAGGTGAAGATATTGGACGCAGTGCCCTCATGTATTTCAGATCAGATAATATATACCTCGTTGGATTTATGAGTGGATATGGCACACTATACTGCATGGACGATGCAACAGAAATGTTTCCACAGGGCTGCACCCCGTTGGGTTTCACAGGCAAATATCATGATCTCACAGGTCGAGAAAACAAACAAGATGATCTTAGTCCATTTCTGCGAACCGGGCTTTTAGGAAGGACAGCAGCCCGATATGCAGCAAATATTCTTGTGGAGTACGGGGTTACTATAAAGGCGCCGGAACTTCCTAAGAGAGCCTTGCTTATCTACACTCTTATGATCCCAGAGGCGCTACGATTTAAGCCCATCCGCAATCAAATCAAGCAAAGTTGGTTACACCCAATGACCCTAACACCGGAGCAATACAACATTGTCTTCGCATGGCAAGATATGTCGGAATTATTTTGTCGTGGGGACGACATAACCGATCAAACTCCAGTATGGACTAAAGGAGCAAAAGGCTCGCCAAGGCTAACATAGAAAATCGACAGGATATTATCAATACTCTTGATTTTGTGAAATACGAGAAGCACTGCAAGAAGTTCAGGAAGGAAATTCCATAGTATCCTCGGTTCGTTGATTTCCTAATGGAGTAAGATCAACCACTGGCTTAATTACCTGTTTGTTCATTGTGGTATGTGTTTGACCAGTTAGATATACTCTCATATTCTATATTTGTCAGTAAACTTGGCATTGTAATGAGGAACATCTTTGACATAGCACTACTAGGGAAAAGTCTAGCAGCAGCGCGGGTTTTAGGTATATTAATAGCGCGGGGACCGGCGCTACTAATAAGGCGCTATAGCTAACACTTAGCAGCAGCGCGTGGCCGCACGCGCTACTGGTAAACAAGTGTAGCAGCAGCGTGCTTGTGCAAACTCGCTACTCCTAATAGCTCTAGTGTGCTTGGGCTGGACGCGCTACTGCTACTGTCACGCTGCTGCTAACTTTCTCCACTCGCTACTGCTAATTTTAGTAGTTTTTGTTTTTTTTCTGCATATTTGTTTTGTATTTGAACAGGCTTTATACAAGAACCTTTAACAGATACAAATGTCATCATGATAGACATACAAATGGCTGTGAGGCCACAAATGTAATCATAGCATATACATACAAATAGTCTCATCATAATCATCATCCAACACAAAGTGGTATCTCGTCATCATCTCGAAAATAGCGATACAAGTCTTGATTACTTGCAACTACATCGTCATCCATCTAAACAATGATATACGCGAGAATAGCTATCACTATGAGTGGAAGCAGAACTATGCAGTACATGAGCTCGTATCCCTCTCTCGCATTAGCGTGAACCTAAACTAACTACTGGGTGTCGCTCGGAAACCGGAAACCGGTACACCTGGGCCAGACACTCCGGCCACTCGTCGTATATATACTCCTGGCGTCGCACTTCGTCGCCATCGATGATCTATGCACCTGCGTCGTCACATGAGTCGATGATATGCAACATATATAGTTGAGCAACAGAAATAGACATACTTGGCAAAAATAGAAGCAACATATCATAAGCATAAATAACAAAGTTCATCTTACCCAAAATGCCCTAACTAGACTGATCGTCGCTAGTCAAGGAGGACGGTTTAATTACATCACAAATAAAGTTTCGTCATGCATAACTCAAAGTTTCGTCATACAGAAAGTATGGACTAAACGGACACATTGTCTTATATCGACAATCACTCCAACATGTGGAGCCATCCATCCAAGTCAGGGAGATAGTTCCCGAGCTTAGTGAAAGGCTTCAGGTCGAGACGTTGAGTATCTACGCGTGTTCGGACGTCTTCCCGCGACATTTGTCCTTCTTCGTAGAACATCCCTGTTTTTTCGACGACCTCCTTCATGATGATTTGGGCAAGTTCGCGTTGGATGTTATAGAAATCAGCTCGAAGTCGATGATCCTCGATATCTCCTAAGTTCTTTGCCCATTGCAGAATATGGGCATCGCCGGATCTAGGTGACATGCGAAGATTCTGGTGATCCCGTCTGTACTCCAGCCTGTGGTGTAGGACATAGAATCCATCATTAAGAGAATCACTCGGTTGCTGGATGCAGCAGAAGTCGGTCTTATGGCCAAAGGCGGCCCTGCCGTCCCTGCTTGTCTTCTTGTCTTATGGCCGAAGGCGGCCCTCGGTCTCTTCCTATGCTTCTTTACCGGAAGGTTGTCCATAATATCCGGAGGCGGCAATTCAGGAACCGACTCATGACACTCAAACCCTGAGTAGGCGCCAGTATAGACATACTGTTGAGTGCCATCGTCATCCTCATCCATGGCGACGTCATCAGCGACTAATGGAGCCTCTTCCTACCCCGTCCGCTATCACCCAGCCCGACACCCGACGCTAATTGGGTAGGTGGTGTGGTTATGTTCATACCATGCTGAGGTTGCGTGCTCGTGGGTGTGCTCGCAGCCGCCTCCAGACGAAGTTGACTCTTTGGCCACAACAGGACCCACTGACGAAGCTATGTACCTAGGGTAGTGTTACAGGCCTGACCTAGACACCCTCCCTAAGGACATTACCCTAAAGTCAGAAGCATTGGAGGGGTATCATCATCCACTCGACATAAGACATTCCACTCGGAAGGATCAAAGCACTCGACCATACCAGAAAGCACTCGACGCATAGAAGATCAAAGGTTACTCTGCAACAACGGCCGAGCGTTCACTCTATAGACTTAATGGTCATTTAATACCTTTTACTGCTGGCGTTACCTGTAACGTCCTACCTTAATGTACATTGAAACCTTGGCGTCATGGGTTGGCTGGGGTCCTGGCGCACTCTATATAAGCCAACCCCCTCCACTGGCACAAGGGTTCGCACCCCTGTAATCACATACACACATAATCCAGTCGACCGCCTCCGGGCTCCGAGATGTAGGGTTGTTACTTCCTCTGAGAAGGGCCTGAACTCGTAAAACACTTGTCAACAACTTCAGCATAGCTAGAACCTTGCCTCTCCATAACCTACCCCCCTTTCTACTTTCAGCATTAGTACCACGACAGTTGGCGCCCACCGTGGGGCAGGTGTTTTAGCGTTTTTCCGGTGAAAGTTGCATTTTCTCCGACTCCCATCATCATGGTTTACGGTGGAGGTTTGGCCGAGGGTCGCGAGATCCGTCTCGGCGCACTCACCTTCGTCGCCGACGACTCCGCTTGGCTCCAGGAGGCTCCACTCGACATCGACGCGCTCCCTGTCCGCGGGGCAACGCACTTTCGCGCGTGCGTCCGTGGCGTTTTCCTCCGTCAGCCGTCGACTCAGTATCGGTCGGCTCCTGTGGCGTCCTCACTCCCCGCTACTCGCCGTCGCAAGCGCTCCGGTCGGTCGCGGCTCCAGCGGTGGGTGAGGCACGCGGTGGCCCGCCAGTCGGCCGTCCCACAGGTCGCGGCAATCGAGCCCGACGAAAATCTCTACATCCTGTTCGACCTGTCGACTGGCTCCGTCGAGACCGCATCCGAGTGTGGTAGCAGTGACCCCGCAGTGGAAGTCCTGATGGTCGATGGACCACGGAGTCCTCCAGGCTTCGACCGCAACGGTGGTGGTAACGGTGGCGGCGATCCGTCGCGGGTTCACGAGGAGTACCGCCCCGAGTCTTTTTCTTCATGGCAGAGGGAAGAGCATCGTCGCCGCAACATGGATGCACTTCACACTCCTATCGTTGGAGAGACCCCCGAGGCCCTGGCCTTGGAGGAAGCACGCCTAGCCAACTTGGTTGAGCGCACTCGACTGGATAACCTCCAGCACGCACTGGACGAGCGTGCTCGGGAGCGACGTCCAGAATCCAGTCGACGACAACTTTTTCCGCCTCCAACTCAGGTATACCGAACTCCGATTCAGAATCTTGCAGCAGCGACCCGAATAGCAGAGTCGATCCAGCATTCTCAGCCAGAGGCTGGCAGAGGCTTAGTGCAGATCAGAGATTTGCTCCGGGCAGCTGGAGAGCTGAACACAGCAGTGTCCCAATCACGGAATAGGATTCACAGCAGGTCAGCAAGAGCAGACACAGTTCAGTCGGCCCATAGCCCAATATCGCCCTTGCGGCGTGAGGGACGTGGAGACCGGAGAGATCAGTACAGGCACCATGAGCAGCCAGATTACCGAGTCCCTGATGATCGGTGTCGAGTGCCCACCCCTCCTCCGAGGAGTGGGTCTTATGCGCCTCGGCAGCACGATGACAGACGTCCTCCGAGTGGTGGACGAAGAATTCCAGTCGACCCCAGAGAGCCAGGTTTTGATGCGAGGTCCATCCTCGTTCAAGGTCTGGTCGACAGGAACAGAGCATACAGAGAAGGCCCTGATAGAGATCACCCGACTGGAAGCAGAGTGCATGTTTCCGGTCCCGAGTGCTTCGGCAGAGCCATCAGAGCAGCAGTGATTCCTCCCAACTTCAGGTTGGCGACTGGAGTCAGTAAGTTTACCGGATCGTCCAAGCCCGACACTTGGCTTGAGGACTACCGAGTGGCTATGCAAATTGGTGGAGGAAATGATGATGTGGCCATGAAACACCTTCCTTTGATCCTGGAAGGCTCAGCCAGGGCGTGGTTGAATCAGCTGGCGCCTGGCAGCATAGACAGTTGGGAAGAGTTGGCCCGAGTGTTTGTCAGAACCTTCGAGGGCACATGCAAACGACCGGCGGGGTTGACAGAGTTACAGTCTTGTGTACAGAAGCCGGGTGAAACCTTGAGGGATTATATCCAGAGGTGGATCACTTTGAACCACACTGTAGAGGGTGTGTCAGATCACCAAGCAGTTTGCGCCTTCAAAGAGGGCGTTAAGTACAGAGAGTTGAACTTGAAGTTTGGTCGGACTGGGGACATGTCCCTGAGTCGAATGATGGAAATTGCCACCAAGTATGCTCACGGTGAAGAGGAAGACCGACTCCAGAGCGGCAAGCATAAAACAGTCGCCCAGGATACCGGAGGAGCAAACTCCAGTCGGAAGCAGAAGCGGAAGGCCGAACCAGCAGCTCCTGGTGAAGCCTTGGCAATAACCCAAGGAAAGTTCAAGGGGGGCAATGGAACCCCAAGAAAGTAAAGGATCAAGATGGAAACGATGTGTTGGATTTACCATGCCATATTCATACCAAGAAAGATGAAGAGGGTAATTTCATTTACCCCAAACATACCACTCGACAGTGTCGGCTCCTGATCCAGCAGTTTCACGATAAACAACCCAAAGAGAAGGAGAAGGAGTCGGACAAGGGTGATGACAGGGATGAAGATGATGATGGTTTTCCCAATGTCAATTCCACTCTGATGATTTTTGCTGATGTTGAAAGCAAAAGTCGACTGAAAGTAATAAACAGAGAAGTGAACATGGTTGCCCCGGCAACACCGAGCTATTTGAAGTGGTCCCAGACTGCCATTACATTCTACCAGTCTGATCACCCAGCGCACATCGCCACCCCCGGGAGGCAGGCGTTGGTGGTCGACCCAGTGGTTGAAGGCACCCGACTGACTAAGGTGCTTATGGATGGTGGTAGCGGCCTGAATATCCTGTACGTTGAGACCTTGAAGGGGATGGGCATTCTGATGTCCAAGCTTAGCACGAGCAATATGAGCTTCCACGGCGTTATCCCTGGCAAGAAGGCTGAATCACTCGGCCAAATTGCACTTGATGTGGTTTTCGGTGATTCCAAGAATTACCGGAATGAGAAGTTGACATTTGAAGTGGTAGATTTCCAGAGTGCCTACCATGCTATCTTGGGCAGGCCCGCATATGCGTGTTTCATGGCTCGACCGTGTTACGTGTACCTCATGATGAAGATGCCTGGTCCTAAGGGGGTGATCACTGTCACTGGCAATCGGCAGAAGGCGGAAGAGTGCTTTCAGAAGGGCTCAAAGATCGCCGATGCACAAATGGCAGTTGTAGAGTTGCAAGAGTACCGGAAAAATGCAGATCCGAGTGATTTGCTGCGATTCAAGAAGCCTGCACCCGACTCTGCATTTCAGTCATCCGGTGAAACCAAGCCAATTCATATTCACCCGACCGACCCTGATGCTGCCCCGACTCATATTTCAACCACCCTTGATAGCAAATAGGAAGAAGCGCTCATCCAGTTCCTTCGTGAGAACTGGGACATCTTCGCATTGAAGCCTTCTGACATGTCGGGTGTACCTAGGGGACTGGCTGAGCACCGTTTGCGAGTCGACCCAAAAGTGAAACGAGTCAAGGAACATCTTCGACGGTCCACCGTGCAGAAGAGGAAAGCAATTGGTGAGGAGGTGGCTCGGCTCCTGACAGCTGAGTTCATCAGAGAAATCTACCACTCCGAGTGGCTCGCCAATGTTGTCATGGTCCCCAAGAAGGACGATTCACTCCGCATGTGCATTGACTTCAAGCACATCAATCGGGCCTGCCCGAAAGATCATTTTCCTCTCCCCCGTATCGACCAAATCATCGACTCAACTGTGGGGTGTGAGAGATTGTCTTTTCTGGACGCCTATTCCGGGTACCATCAGATCCGACTATATGGACCCGACGAGATAAAAACAGCGTTCATTACTCCATTCGGATGCTTCTGTTATGTCACCATGCCATTCGGCCTGAAGAACGCTGGAGCCACATTCATGAGGATGATTCAGAAGTGCCTGCTCACTCAAATCAGTCGGAATGTGGAGGCATACATGGATGACATTGTGGTCAAGTCACAAAAGGGCTCCGACCTGTTGGCTGACCTTGCGGAAACCTTTGCAAACCTCAGAAGGTATGATATCAAGCTCAGTCCGGCAAAGTGCACATTTGGAGTTCCTGGTGGAAAGTTACTCGGCTTCCTCGTTTCCGAACGAGGGATCGACGCTAACCCAGAGAAAGTTGGTGCCATACTCCGAATGAAACGCCCTGTGCGTGTGCATGATGTCCAAAAGCTAACTGGATGTTTGGCCGCCCTGAGTCGATTCATTTCTCGCCTCGGTGAAAAGGCATTGCCTCTTTACCAACTGATGAAGAAGGCTGACAAGTTCGAGTGGACTGATGAAGCTGATGCAGCGTTTGCAGAGCTCAAAGCCCTGCTTTCCACCCAGCCGGTGCTCGCTGCCCCAATTAGCAAGGAACCTTTACTGCTTTATATTGCAGCCACTGGACAAGTTGTTAGCACTATGCTCACGGTCGAGCGAGATGAAGAAGGAAAGGCATACAAAGTTCAGCGCCCAGTGTACTATCTCTCCGAAATTCTGACCCCATCAAAGCAAAGATATCCACATTATCAGAAGCTTGTGTATGGGATATACATGACCACGAAGAAGGTTGCTCACTATTTCTCTGATCATTCCATTACAGTCGTCAGCGACGCACCACTATCAGAGATCCTGAATAATAGAGATGCAACTGGTCGAGTGGCAAAGTGGGCGATTGAACTCCTTCCCTTAGGCATTGAGTTTGAAGCAAAGAAAGCAATCAAATCCCAGGCAATAGCAGATTTCTTGGCCGAGTGGATCGAACAACAACTACCGACTCAAGTTCACTCGGAGCACTGGACCATATTTTTCGACGGCTCTAAGATGTGGAATGGTTCCGAAGCTGGGGTAGTATTGGTATCCCCCCGAGGAGACAAACTCAGCTATGTACTCCAGATTCACTTTGATTCCTCTAATAATGAAGCTGAATATGAGGCACTTTTATACGGGTTGCGTATGGCCATTTCACTCGGCGTCCGTCGCCTCATGGTCTACGGCGACTCAGATTTAGTGGTCAATCAAGTGATGAAGGAGTGGGACGTCAGAAGCCCAGCCATGACTGGTTACTGCAATGCAGTAAGAAAGCTGGAGAAGAAGTTTGAGGGGTTGGAGCTCCATCACATACCCCGACTGAAAAACCAAGCAGCTAATGATATGGCAAAGATAGGTTCCAAGAGGGGAGCCATTCCCAGCAATGTATTCTTGGAACATATTCATTCACCTTCAGTACAAGAAGATCCCTTCACTGAAGAGCCCCCACAACCGAAGAGTGCCACAGATCTGACTGAAGTAGAAGTTCCCACCGTGGTCGACTTCATCATGGAGGTTTTGGTCGTCACTCCCGACTGGACGGTACCGTATTTTGCATACATTCTCAAGAAAGAACTCCTAGAAGATGAAGAAGAGGCTCGGCAGATCGTCCGTCGATCCAAAGCCTTTACAGTGATCAGAGGGCAGTTTTTCAGAGAGAGTGTGACTGGAGTCTATCAGAAGTGTATAACACCAGAAGAAGGTTGAGTGATCCTCAATGATATCCACTCGGGGACCTGTGGTCACCATGCGTCCTCTCGGACCATCGTTGCCAAAGCATACCGAGCAGGTTTTTACTGGCCGCGAGCGAATGAGATGGCGAAGGAAATAGTCGACAAGTCCGAAGGTTGCCAGTTTTACTCAAACATGTCTCACAAGCCTGCATCTGCCTTGAAGACCATTCCACTCATCTGGCCTTTTGCAGTCTGGGGTTTGGATATGGTTGGACCTCTCAGAACTGGAAGAAGCGGCTTTACTCATGTGCTTGTGGCAATCGACAAATTCACCAAATGGATTGAGGCCAAGCCTATCAAGAACCTTGAAGCCAGCACTGCTGTTACCTTCATCAGAGAGTTAACATTCAGATATGGTGTTCCACACAGCTTCATCACTGACAATGGATCGAACTTCGATTCTAATGAGTTCAGAGCTTTCTGTGCTTCCCAAGGTACTCGAGTCGACTATGCTTCAGTCGCCCATCCCCAGTCGAATGGACAAGCTGAAAGAGCAAACGGATTGATTCTTAAAGGATTGAAACCCCGACTGATGCGTGACCTCAAACATGCGGCAGGGGCATGGGTCGATGAACTTCCATCAGTGCTGTGGGGATTGAGGACAACTCCAAATCGGTCGACTGGCCGAACTCCATTCTTCTTGGTTTATGGAGCTGAAGTTGTACTTCCGAGTGACTTGCTTCACAATGCTCCCCGATTAGAGCTTTTCTCAGAAGACGAAGCAGAGCAAGCACGGCAAGATGCAGTTGACCTCATGGAAGAGGAAAGAGAGATGGCACTGATCCGGTCGACCATCTATCAGCGGGACCTGCGTCGATTCCACGCCAAAAACGTGAGAGGTCGAGCGTTTCAAGAGGGAGATTTGGTTCTCCGAGTAGATCAGCAGAAACCACACAAGCTTGCTCCTGCCTGGGAAGGCCCCTTCATCGTCACCAGAGTGCTCCACAACGGAGCATACCATCTATACAATGTCGAGCATAAGAGAGACGAGCCCCGAGCTTGGAATGCGGAGCTGCTCCGCCCCTTTTATACTTAAGAACTCAGTCGGTTGAAATGTAATAAAAGATACCTTTGTAGTTTTGATTATCAAAGACAAGAGCTTTTCGGTATGTCAAAATGTTTGTTGTTGCTTATATTTGTGTCTAAAATGCCCCAGTGGGTGACTTAGCCGCGAATCCGTTTCGCCTAAGTTTTCAAAATCTTACCGAGTGGAGAGCCAGACTCCCACTCGGGTGCTTAGTCGCGAATCCGATTCGCCTAAGTTTCAAAAACAAAAATCCTACCAAGTGGTGAGCAAGCCTCTCACTAGGGGGCTTAGCTGCAGTCCAGTACTCGCCTAAGTGACGAAAATCCTCCCGAGTGGTGAGCAAGCCTCTCACTCGGGGGCTTAGCTGCAGTCCAGTACTCGCCTAAGTGACGAAAATCCTACCGAGTGGTGAGCAAGCCTCTCACTCAGGGGATTAGCTGCAGTCCCGTACTCGCCTAAGTTACGAAAATCCCACCGAGTGATGGTCAAGCCTCTCACTCGGGGGCTTAGCTGCAGTCCCGTACTCGTCTAAGTTACGAAAATCCCACCGAGTGATGAGCAACCCTCTCACTCGGGGGCTTAGCTGCAGTCCCGTACTCGCCTAAGTTACGAAAATCCCACCGAGTGATGAGCAACCCTCTCACTCGGGGGCTTAGCTGCAGTTCCGTACTCGCCTAAGTTACGAAAATCCCACCGAGTGATGAGCAACCCTCTCACTCGGGGGCTTAGCTGCAGTCCCGTACTCGCCTAAGTTACGAAAATCCCACCGAGCGATGAGCAACCCTCTCACTCGGGGGCTTAGCTGCAGTCCCGTACTCGCCTAAGTTACGAAAATCCCACCGAGTGATGAGCAACCCTCTCACTCGGGGGCTTAGCTGCAGTCCCGTACTCGCCTAAGTTACGAAAATCCTACCGAGTGTTGAGCAACCCTCCCACTCGGAGGCTTAGCTGCAGTCTCGTACTCGCCTAAGAATTAAACACGGTCCGAGTAAGATCCGATCTGCTCCTCTGACAAAGATTACAAGGTGCGGGTCGACAGCGACCTTCTCCTCTGAGCTACGCCACAAGTACAATGTGCGCTCCATCCTGATCCGCAAGGACGACGAGGCGTAGGTCGACTGCGACCTTCTCCTCTGAGTTGCGCCACAAGTACAACGTGCGTTTCATCCCAATCAGCAAGGACGACGAGGTGCAGGTCGACTGGGACCCTCTCCTTAAAGCTGCATCTCAAGTTAAAAATCATCCGAGTGAAGAACCAGTTCCACTCCCAGAACAAAACACAAGCAAATTCAGAGATAATCCAAGTTCGGATACGTCTTAAAGTGTTCCAAGACCACGGACAAAAGTACTCGGGCTCCAAGCCTAAAAGAGTTTTACGGTTATAGGATCACTCGGCATTCCAAGGCAAATTTAAGGAAAAGTACTCGGGCTCCAAGCCCGAAAGGGTTTCACGGTTACAGGATCACTCGGCATCCCGAGGCAAATTTAAGGTACGGCATAAAGTTTTTTACTCCTCAGTAGGAGGACTGGCAGGCTCAACAAACTCACCCAAGTCGATTTCATCCGCGATCCGAGTGGCTGCATCAATAAAGGTCTCCAGGACGGATTGGAAGTTGAGCTTCTTGGTGTTGGCAAGCCTGAGCGCTGCAAGCTTGTCTTCCTTCACATCCTTGCAATGGACCCGGACTAAGGACAAGGCCACATCAGCACCGCAACGGGCAGAAGATTTCTTCCACTCTAACACTTGGTCTGGGATCTGGTTGAGTCGGACCATCAGGGACTCCAAATCATTCTGAAGGGTGGCTTTGGGCCAGTGAGCAGTGTCGACTCGGGAAACCGCCACTTTCAGACGAGCGATGTAGTCGGTGACGCTTGACAGGCTGGATTCAGGCGGAGCACGTGCATGGCAGCTTCATCTTTGATAGGGGAGTTGATGGGATCCAAGCTCATCTCGACTCGCCCGGTCTCCTCTTCGAAGTTCGGACAGAATTCTGTGTGCAAAAACGAGAAATGAGTCGACGGTGGCATGATGAGTCGACAACGACAAAGCAATCGGAAAAGGACTACCTTCAAGCATGAGAGACAGTTTTTGGGCGAGCCCTCCCAGATAAACCTCCAGCTCGTTCCTCTTTTGCGCCAAGTCGCTGGCTTTGTTCGTCAGTGCGTCCTTGTCCTTCTTCAGTCGAGTGGATTCTTTGTTAGCTTCATCAAGCGCAGTCTTCAGCCTGGCATTCTCCTCCTCAAGCTTGCCGACTGAAGCCAGCTTCTCCTCAGCAAGTTTGGTCTTCACAAGAGCTGCTTTCTGCGCCTCACCCAGATCATGGTCTTTCTTCTCCAAAGCCTCCTTCATTTTCTTTGCGCAGTCTTCAGCCTGGCGTTCTCCTCCTCAAGCTTGCCGACTAAAGCCAGCTTCTCCTCAGCAAGTTTGGTCTTCGCAAGAGCTGCTTTCTGCGCCTCAGCCAGATCACGGTCTTTCTTCTCCAGAGCCTCCTTCATTTTCTCTGCAAGAGATGATAGTCGAGTCAGAGCAAGGAATGGGAAGACAGGGCAAAGACGGTAAACAAAATTCTCACCAAACGTACCAGCTGCTCCGTCCAGGGCCTTCTGCAGGTTCTCTTGGGCAAGCTTCAGGTCCAGGTCGAGCTGGATCTGCTTCTTTTCCAGCTCGACGTAACGAGCCCCGAGCTCACAAGATTTCTACAAAAATGAGCAGTCAGTCGACGAGCCTACACTTTAATTGCTTCTTAGCAATGAAGAACAATTCCAACAATTCTAAGACTACTGCCGAATCAAACATCCAACAGTAGTCTCGGGGACTACACCCAGTGGGTGCACTTAGCATGCCCCCACTGGTACAATTTCCACTCGGCGAGGTCCGTCCAGACCAAGTAAAAAAAAAGAGACAGAAGAGCCAAGTTGTTTTCAGACCGTAGTCGACTGCCCGCCGTCGACCACGGTCTCGGGGACTACACCCAGTGGGTGCACTTAGCGTGCCCCCACCGGTTCAGTTACCGCTCGGCATGGTACGCCCAGGCCGAGTGAAGAATTTAGCTACTCAGACCATAGTCGACTGCCCGCAGTCCATGGTCTCGGGGACTACACCCAGTGGGTGCACTCAGCGTGCCCCCACTAGAAGTTCAGTCGATTCAACTTAGTCGACTCAAGATAAAGGATTGCTCAAAGACAAATTAGAAACACCCAGTGGGTGTACAGACCCAAAACACAGACAGATGAAAAGAGTTTGAAAAGGGTTTTCAAGTACCATATCCTAACAGAACAAGCTGAGGAGTCGGAAGATCATCAACTAACCTGGACATTGCTCTGGAGAGCTGAACTGGCATCATAGGCAGCCTGGCTAGCCTCCCGGACCACCTTCATCTGCTCCATCATAAGGCCCGCCTGGTGTTGGAAATATGCCCTAGAGGCAATAATAAATTGGTTGTTATTATATTTCCTTGTTCATGATAATCGTTTATTATCCATGCTAGAATTGTATTGATAGGAAACTCAGATACATGTGTGGATACATAGACAACACCATGTCCCTAGTAAGCCTCTAGTTGACTAGCTCGTTGATCAATAGATGGTTACGGTTTCCTGACCATGGACATTGGATGTCATTGATAACGGGATCACATCATTAGGAGAATGATGTGATGGACAAGACCCAATCCTAAGCCTAGCACAAGATCGTGTAGTTCGTTTGCTCAGAGCTTTTCTAATGTCAAGTATCAGTTCCTTAGACCATGAGATTGTGCAACTCCCGAATATCGTAGGAATGCTTTGGGTGTACCAAACGTCACAACGTAACTGGGTGGCTATAAAGGTGCACTACAGGTATCTCCGGAAGTGTCTGTTGGGTTGGCACGAATCGAGACTGGGATTTGTCACTCCGTGTAAACGGAGAGGTATCTCTGGGCCCACTCGGTAGGACATCATCATAATGTGCACAATGTGACCAAGGAGTTGATCACGGGATGATGTGAGTTACGGAACGAGTAAAGAGACTTGCCGGTAACGAGATTGAACGAGGTATCGGGATACCGACGATCGAATCTCGGGCAAGTAACATAACGATGGACAAAGGGAATTGCATACGGGATTGATTGGATCCCTGACATCGTGGTTCATCCGATGAGATCATCGTGGAACATGTGGGAGCCAACATGGGTATCCAGATCCCGCTGTTGGTTATTGACCGGAGAACGTCTCGGTCATGTCTGCATGGTTCCCGAACCCGTAGGGTCTACACACTTAAGGTTCGATGACGCTAGGGTTATAGGGAAAGTATGTACATGGTTACCGAATGTTGTTCGGAGTCCCGGATGAGATCCCGGACATCACGAGGAGTTCCGGAATGGTCCGGAGGTAAAGATTTATATATGGGAAGTCCTGTTTTGGTCACCGGAAAAGTTTCAGGTGAAATCGGTAATGTACCGGGACCACCGGGAGGGTCCCGAGGGTCCACCAAGTGGGGCCACCAGCCCCAGAAGGCTGCGTAGGCCATGTGTGGGAGGGGACCAGCCCCAGGTGGGCTGGTGCGCCCCCCCCCCCACCAAGGCCCAAGGCGCATGGGAGAGTGGGAGGGGGCAAACCCTAGGTCCAGATGGGCCTTGAGGCCCATCCTAGTGGCCCCCCCCCTCTCCTCCCCTTGGCCGCCCCCTTGGATGGGATCTAGGGCTGGCCGCCTCCTCTTGGGGTGGGAACCCTAGAGGGGGGCGCAGCCCCCTCCCCCCCTATATATAGTTGAGGTTTGGGCTGCCCAAGAAACACGAGAACGTCTTTCTTTCGGCGCAGCCCTACCCCTCTCCCTCCTCCTCCTCTCCCGCGGTGCTTGGCGAAGCCCTGCGGGATTGCCACGCTCCTCCATCACCACCACGCCGTCGTGTTGCTGCTGGATGGAGTCTTCCCCAACCTCTCCTCTCTCCTTGCTGGATCAAGGCGTGGGAGACGTCACCGGGCTGCACGTGTGTTGAACGCGGACGCACCGTTCTTCGGTGCTTAGATCGGAATCAACCGCGATCTGAATCGCTTCGAGTACGACTCCCTCATCCGCGTTCTTGCAACGCTTCCGCATCGCGATCTACAAGGGTATGTAGATGCACTCTCCTTCCCCTCGTTGCTAGATTACTCCATAGATTGATCTTGGTGATGCGTAGAAATTTTTGAATTTCTGGTACGTTCCCCAACAGTGGCATCATGAGCTAGGTCTATGCGTAGTTTCTATGCATGAGTAGAACACAAAGTAGTTGTGGGTGTAGATGTTGCCAATTCTTCTTGCCGTTACTAGTCTTATCTTGTTTCGGCGGCATTGTGGGATGAAGCGGCCCGGACCGACCTTACACGTACGCTTACGTGAGACAGGTTCCACCGACTGACATGCACTAGTTGCATAAGGTGGCTAGCGGGTGTCTGTCTCTCCCACTTTAGTCGGAACGGATTCGATGAAAAGGGTCCTTATGAAGGGTAAATAGAAATTGGCATATCACGTTGTGGTTTTGCGTAGGTAAGAAACGTTCTTGCTAGAAACCCATACCAGCCACGTAAAACATGCAACAACAATTAGAGGACATCTAACTTGTTTTTGCAGGGTATGCTATGTGATGTGATATGGCCAAAAGGATGTGATGAATGATATATGTGATGTATGAGATTGATCATGTTCTTGTAATAGGAATCACGACTTGCATGTCGATGAGTATGACAACCGGCAGGAGCCATAGGAGTTGTCTTTATTTTTTGTATGACCTGCGTGTCATTGAATAACGCCATGTAAATTACTTTACTTTATTGCTAAGCGCGTTAGCCATAGAAGTAGAAGTAATCGTTGGCGTGACAACTTCATGAAGACACAATGATGGAGATCATGATGATGGAGATCATGGTGTCATGCCGGTGACAATGATGATCATGGTGCCCCGAAGATGGAGATCAAAGGAGCAAAAATGATATTGGCCATATCATGTCACTATTTGATTGCATGTGATGTTTATCATGTTATGCATCTTATTTGCTTAGAACGACGGTAGTAAGTAAGATGATCCCTCACTAAAATTTCAAGAGACGTGTTCCCCCTAACTGTGCACCGTTGCAAAGGTTCGTTGTTTTGAAGCACCACGTGATGATCGGGTGTGATAGATTCTAACGTTCGAATACAACGGGTGTTGACGAGCCTAGCATGTACAGACATGGCCTCGGAACACATGCGAAACACTTAGGTTGACTTGACGAGCCTAGCATGTACAGACATGGCCTCGGAACACAAGAGACCGAAAGGTCGAACATGAGTCGTATAGTAGATACGATCAACATGGAGATGTTCACCGATGATGACTAGTCCGTCTCACGTGATGATCGGACATGGCCTAGTTTGACTCGGATCATGTATCACTTAGATGACTAGAGGGATGTCTATCTGAGTGGGAGTTCATAATCAGATGAACTTCATTATCATGAACATAGTCAAAAATGTCTTTGCAAATTATGTCATACGCTTTAGTTCTACTATTTAAGATATGTTCCTAGAGAAAAATTTAGTTGAAAGTTGGTAGTAGCAATTATGCAGACTGGGTCCGTAAACTGAGGATTGTCCTCATTGCTGCACAGAAGGCTTATGTCCTTAATGCACCTCTCGGTGTGCTGAACCTCAGCGTCGTCTGTAGATGTTGCGAAACATCTGACATACACGTTTTGATGACTACGTGATAGTTCAGTGCGTAATGCTAACGGTTTAGAATTGTGGCACCAAAGACATTTTTTGAAACATCGCAGAACATATGAGATGTCCCGAAAACTGAAATTGGGATTTCAGACTAGTGCCCACGTCAAGAGGTATGAGACCTCTGACAAGTTTCTTAAGCCTGCAAACTAAGGGAGAAAAGCTCAATCGTTGAGCATGTGCTCAGATTGTCTGAATACTACAATCGCTTGAATCGAGTGGGAGTTAATCTCCCAGATGAGATAGTGATAGTTCTCCGTAGTCACTGCCACCAAGCTAGTAGAGCTTCGTGATGAACTATAACATATCAGGGATAGTTATGATGATCCTTGAGCTATTCGCGATGTTTGACACCGCGAGAGTAGAAATCAAGAAGGAGCATCAATTGTTGATGGTTAGTAAAACCACTAGTCTAGAAGGGCAAGGGCAAAAGGGATACTTCATGAAACAGCAAGTCATTTGCTGCTCTAGTGAAGAATCCCAAGGTTGAACCCAAACCCGAGACTAAGTGATTCTGTAATGAGGGGAACGGTCACTGAAGCGGAACTACCCTAGACACTTGGTAGATGAGAAGGCAGGCAAGGTCGACAGAAGTATATTGGATATACATTATATGAATGTGTACTTTACTAGTACTCCTAGCAGCACCAGGGTATTAGATACCGGTTCGGTTGCTAAGTGTTAGTAACTCGAAATAAAAGCTGCGGAATAAACGGAGACTAGCTAAAGGTGAGATGACGATATGTGTTGGAAGTGTTTCCAAGGTTGATGTGATCAAGCATCGCATGCTCCCTCTACCATCGAGATTTGGTGTTTGCGTTGAGCATGATTGGATTATGTTTATCGCAATACGGTTATTCATTTAAGGAGAATAATGGTTACTCTGTTTATTTGAATAATACCTTCAATGGTTTTGCACCTAAAATGAATCTCGATCGTAGTGATACACATGTTCGTGCCAAAAGATATAAAATAGTAATGATAGTTCCACATACTTATGGCACTGCCATTTGAGTCATATTGGTATAGAACGCATGAAGAAGCTCCATGTAGATGGATCTTTGGACTCACTCGTTTTTTGAAAAGATTGAGACATGCGAACCATGTTTATTGGTATATATGCATGAAGAAACTCCATGCAGATGGATCGTCTGGACTCACTTGATTTTGAATCACTTGAGACATGCAAATCATACCACATGGGCAAGATGACTGAAAGTCCTCGTTTTCAGTAAGATGGAACAAGAGAGCAACTTATTGGAAGTAATACATTTTGATGTATGCAGTCCAATGAATGCTGAGGCATGCAGTGGATATCGTTATGTTCTTACTTCACAGATGATTTGAGTAGATGCTGAGTGTATTTACTTGATGAAACACAAGTCTGAATTATTGAAAGGTTCTAGTAATTTCAGAGTGAAGTTGAAGATCGTCGTGACAAGAGGATAAAATGTCTGTGATATGATCATAGAGATGAGTATCTGAGTTACGAGTTTGGCACACAATTAAGACATTGTGGAAAGTGTTTCACAATTAATACCGCCTGGAACACCATAGTGTGATGGTGTGTCCGAACATCATAACTACACCCTATTGGATATGGTGCATACCATGATGTCTCTTATCGAATTACCACTATCGTTTATGGGTTAGGCATTAGAGACAACCGCATTCACTTTAAATAGGGTACCACGCAATTCCGTTGAGACGACACCGTTTAGAGAAACCTGAGTTGTCGTTTCTTAAAAGTTTGGGGCTGCGATGCTTATGTGAAAAAGTTTCAGGCTGATAAGCTCGAACCCAAAGCGGATAAATGCATCTTCATAGAAAACCCAAAACAGTTGGGTATACCTCCTATTTCAGATCTGGAAGCAAAAGTAATTGCCTCTAGAAACGGGTCCTTTCTCGAGGAAAAGTTTCTCTCGAAAGAATTGAGTGGGAGGATGGTGGAGACTTGATAAGGTTATTGAACCGTCTCTTCAACTAGTGTGTAGCAGGGCACAGGAAGTTGTTCCTGTGGCACCTATACCAATTGAAGTGGAAGCTTATGATAGTGATCATGAAACTTCGGATCAAGTCACCACCAAACCTCGTAGGACGACGAGGATGCGTGCTACTTCAGAGTGGTACGTGATCCTGTCTGAGAAGTCATGTTGTTGGACAACGATGAACCTATGAGCTATGGAGAAGCGATGGTGGGCCCATATTCCGACAAATGGTTAGAAGCCATGAAATCCGAGATAAATGGATCTTTAAGAAGAAGACGGACGTGGACGGTAATGTTACCGTCTATGAAGCTCGACTTGTGGCAAAGAGTATTTCCACAAGTTCAAGGAGTTGACTACGATGAGATTTTCTCATCCGTAGCGATGCTTAAGTCCGTCGGAATCATGTTAGCATTAGCTGCATTTATGAAAGCTGGCAGATGGATGTCAAAACAAGTTTCCTTACCAGTTATCGTAAGGAAAGGTTGTATGTGATACAATCAGAAAGGTTTTGTCGATCCTAAGGATGCTAAAAGGTATGCTAGCTCCAGCGATCCTTCTAAGGACTGGAGTAAGCATCTCGGAGTTGGAATGTACGCTTTGATGAGATGATCAAAGATTTTGGATTTATACAAAGTTTATGAGAAACTTGTATTTCCAATAAAGTGAGTGGGAGCGCTACAACATTTCTGATAAGTATATGTGAATGACATATTGTTGATCCGAAATGATGTAAAATTTCTGGAAAGCATAAAGGCTTGTTTGAAAGGAGTTTTTCAAAGGAAGACCTGGATAAAAGCTGCTTACATATTGGGCATCAAGATCTATAGAGATAGATCAAGACGCCCGATGATACTTTCAAAGAACGCACACCTTGACATGATTTTGAAAGAGTTCAAAATGGATCAGCAAAGAAGGAGTTCTTGGCTGTGTTACAAGGTCTGAGTGTTGAGTAAGACTCAAGACCTGACCACAGCAGAAGAGAGAGAAAGGACGAAGGTCGTCCCCTATGCTTTAGACGTAGGCTCTACAGTATGCTATGCTGTGTACCGCACATGAAGTGTGCCTTGCCATGAGTTGGTCAAGGGGTACAATAGTGATCCGGGAATGGATCACATGACAGCGGTCGAACTTATCCTTAGTATCTAGTAGACTAAGGAATTTTCTCGATTATGGAGGTGAAAAGGAGTTCGTCGTAAAGGGTTACGTTGATGCGAGCTTTGACACTAATCCGGATGACTCTGAGTAGTAAACCGGATTCGTATAGTAGAGCAATTATTTGAAATGGCTCCAAATAGCGCGTGGTAGCATCCACAAGATGACATAGATATTCGTAAAGCACACACGAATCTGAAAGGTTCAGACCCGTCGACTAATAACCTCTCTCACAAGCATAACATGATCAAACCAGAACTCATTGAGTGTTAATCACATAATGATGTGAACTAGATTGTTGACTCTAGTAAACTCTTTGGATGTTGGTCACATGGTGATGTGACCTGTCAGTGTTAATCACATGGTGATGTGAACTAGATTATTGACTCTAGTGCAAGTGGGAGACTGTTGGAAATATGCCCTAGAGGCAATAATAAATTGGTTGTTATTATATTTCCTTGTTCATGATAATCGTTTATTATCCATGCTAGAATTGTATTGATAGGAAACTCAGATACATGTGTGGATACATAGACAACACCATGTCCCTAGTAAGCCTCTAGTTGACTAGCTCGTTGATCAATAGATGGTTACGGTTTCCTGACCATGGACATTGGATGTCATTGATAACGGGATCACATCATTAGGAGAATGATGTGATGGACAAGACCCAATCCTAAGCCTAGCACAAGATCGTGTAGTTCGTTTGCTCAGAGCTTTTCTAATGTCAAGTATCAGTTCCTTAGACCATGAGATTGTGCAACTCCCGGATACCATAGGAATGCTTTGGGTGTACCAAACGTCACAACGTAACTGGGTGGCTATAAAGGTGCACTACAGGTATCTCCGAAAGTGTCTGTTGGGTTGGCAAGAATCGAGACTGGGATTTTTCACTCCGGGTAAACGGAGAGGTATCTCTGGGCCCACTCGGTAGGACATCATCATAATGTGCACAATGTGACCAAGGAGTTGATCACGGGATGATGTGAGTTACGGAACGAGTAAAGAGACTTGCCGGTAACGAGATTGAATGAGGTATCGGGATACCGACGATCGAATCTCGGGCAAGTAACATAACGATGGACAAAGGGAATTGCATACGGGATTGATTGGATCCCCGACATCGTGGTTCATCCGATGAGATCATCGTGGAACATGTGGGAGCCAACATGGGTATCCAGATCCCACTGTTTGTTATTGACCGGAGAACGTCTCGGTCATGTCTGCATGGTTCCCGAACCCGTAGGGTCTACACACTTAAGGTTCGATGACGCTAGGGTTATAGGGAAAGTATGTACATGGTTACCGAATGTTGTTCGGAGTCCCGGATGAGATCCCGGACGTAACGAGGAGTTCCGGAATGGTCCGGATGTAAAGATTTATATATGGGAAGTCCTGTTTTGGTCACCGGAAAAGTTTCCGGTGAAATCGGTAATGTACCGGGACCACCGGGAGGATCCCGGGGGTCCACCAAGTGGGGCCACCAGCTCCAGAAGGCTGCGTAGGCCAAGTGTGGGAGGGGACCAGCCCCAGGTGGGCTGGTGCGCCCCCCCACCAAGGCCCAAGGCGCATGGGAGAGTGGGAGGGGGCAAACCCTAGGTCCAGATGGGCCTTGAGGCCCATCCTAGTGGCGCCCCCCCCTCTCCTCCCCTTGGCCGCCCCCCTTGGATGGGATCTAGGGCTGGCCGCCTCCTCTTGGGGTGGGAACCCTAGAGGGGGGCGCAGCCCCCTCCCCCCCTATATATAGTTGAGGTTTGGGCTGCCCAAGAAACACGAGAACGTCTCTCTTTCGGCGCAGCCCTACCCCTCTCCCTCCTCCTCCTCTCCCGCGGTGCTTGGCGAAGCCCTGCGGGATTGCCACGCTCCTCCATCACCACCACGCCGTCGTGTTGCTGCTGGATGGAGTCTTCCCCAACCTCTCCCTCTCTCCTTGCTGGATCAAGGCGTGGGAGACGTCACCGGGCTGCACGTGTGTTGAACGCGGAGGCACCGTTCTTCGGTGCTTAGATCGGAATCAACCGCGATCTGAATCGCTTCGAGTACGACTCCCTCATCCGCGTTCTTGCAACGCTTCCGCATCGCGATCTACAAGGGTATGTAGATGCACTCTCCTTCCCCTCGTTGCTAGATTACTCCATAGATTGATCTTGGTGATGCGTAGAAAATTTTGAATTTCTGCTACGTTCCCCAACACCTGGCGTATAGCCTCCTTGGCAGCCCCCACTTGGTCTTCCGGGATGTGGTGCACGGCGAAGAGCGAAGCAGCGTCAATCGGAGGCGGCGCAGTCAACGACGAAGGCCGGGCACTCGTCAATGGTTCAGCAAAGGTGACGGCAGTCCGAGTGGTGTTGCCTCCCTCCTGGGCCGCCGACTCCGTCACGGGCGTCGACTGATTCACCTTCCCTACTGGCGCCTTCCTATTCCTCCGAGTCCACAGGGGCGCTTCATCATCGTCGTCTGGGTGGTCAATGACTTGGGGTGGAGCTGCAGAGAGAATCAAGCATGAGAAATTCAATCGACCAATAGTACGTTCGAGTAAACCAAGACAAGACTGCGAGAATCATACCTGGATTGGAGGTAGCGGCGTCTTCCACTTCTTCATCTTTGTTCTTCTGGCCAGAGGTCTCGGAGGTTGCAGCACTGCAATTTTCAAGTTTCAGTCGGCTGTATCAGTGAATCGACCAAGACTCAGTTCATACTAAACAAGGAATTCAAGTTCATGTTCTTACCCGGAGACGGTGGGGATGGTGACTTTGATTTTGGGCAAGGTTTTGGGCAGCTTTGATGGCGCAGCTTTTGGTTGCTTCGGAGCCTTTCAGTCGGCGCTGGAGAGGCTGTCCGAGGGCGTTTGGAGGGCTGACCAGTCGGCGCGACAGCTTTGCCGCGGTCGTTCAACGGATCGTGAGCGAACTTGGATCGCCTCGCCTCGCAAGGAGGGGAGTCGATCTCTTCTTCGCCGCTCTGATCGTCGCTGTCCTCCTCCTCCTCACCGCCGGTCTGCCACTCGCCGCTTTCGCCTACACTTGCCTCCTCTTCCTCGTCCGGCTCCTGCTCGCCGTTGGGCATCGTGTACCACTCGGTGATGACCTAGAAGACAACAAGCAAAACAAAAGTTAGTCGACTGATAATAAGCAGTTGCATGATGATTCAAAGAAATACTCGACGACTCTGAATCGTACCTGGTCCACTTCGTACTTATCGCTGAGCGGAGGAATCCTCCTGGACCCCCTGGGATTATCCTTGTTGCCGGTGATGCTTCTCACCCACCGCTCCAGCATCTCTTCCGAGGCCTCCTCCGGGTGGATCCGAGTGGAATCATCAGTGTCCGAATACATCCACATCGGATGGTCACGGTATTGGAGCGGCTGAATGCATCGCCTAAGGAAAACCTCCAGCAGGTCCATGCCAGTCACGCCGCCTCGAACAAGCTCGACGACCATATCAATTAGCACCTTCACCTGTGCTCTCTCCTCTGGGATAACCTTCAGGGCAGCAGGCTTTTCCACTCGGGCCAAAGAGAAGGGAGGAAGTCCAGTCGAGTGCCCCGGAGTCGGCTGGTCTTGGCAGTAGAACCAGGTCCACTGCCACCCCCAAACAGACTCAGGAAGTGTCATGGCCGGGAAACAGCTCTTCCCTCTCATTTGAATCGCTAGACCCCCGCACATCTGGATTACCTTCGTCCTCTCATCACTCGAGTTGGCCTTCTTGACCGACTGAGAGCGGCAGGTGAAGATATGTTTGAAAAGGCCCCAGTGCGGTCGGCAACCCAGGAAATTCTCACACAAAGAAACGAAGGCAGCGAGGTAGACGATCGAATTGGGAGTGAAGTGGTGGAGTTGCGCGCCGAAAAACTTCAGAAACGCCTGAAAGAAGGGATGCGGCGGCAGAGAAAACCCTCGGTCGATGTGGGTGGCGAGGAGGACGCACTCACCGTTTTGCGGCTGGGGCTCGGATTCATTCCCCGGAAGCCGTGCAGCTCCGTGGGGAATCAATCCCTCTTGAGTCATATCCAGGAGGTCTTCCTCCTGAATCGTCGACCGGATCCAGTCGCCTTGGATCCAGCCGTGCGGCAGGCCGACCCTCGACGAGGATCCGCCCTGGCTTGATTTCCTCCCCTTCGCCTTCTCCGACGCCTTCTTCGCGCGCTCCAGGGACACCGTTTTGTCCTTCCCCATTGCAGCGGACGGAGCTCGAGCAGTAGTGCGGTGCTAGGGCGAGGGCGTGCGCGGCAGAGGAAGCAAAGGAAGAAGAAGAAAACTGGAGAAGCACTGTTGCAAAAACCCTAGCCCTAAACCTTATATGGGGCATGTTCCGAGTGGTTGACCGGTGGCCCCGGACGATCTCACCAAATCCCGTAACAGACGCGCGCTCAGTACGTGGCAAAAAAGGTGGCGCGAGAATCGAGGCGGCCTTGCCTAATCCGGTCTGATTGCTGCGGCCTCCTCCGCCCCGCGCGCTTCCCAATATTCGAATCCCGCGAAATCCGCAGACGACGGAGCAACTTATCAGACGAAAGATTTTTCTCCATATCAACACTCGGGACTTAGTAGCAAAAGTTCACTCGACGTAAATCAAGAATGGATCAAGGCGACTGAAAAAGAAATTGATATCATTACTCTGAATCAGTCCATCCCAACAAGACTCTTCCGAGGCGCCGAAATTGAGTCGGAAACACCTTCAACTCCTTCTCCACTCAAACCCTGAACCATTCGGAGGCTAATGACGAAGCTATGTACCTAGGGTAGGGTTACATGCCTGACCTAAACACCCTCCCTAAGGACATTACCCTAAAGTCAGAAGCATTGGAGGGGTATCATCATCCACTCGACATAAGACATTCCACTCGGAAGGATCAAAGCACTCGACCGTACCAGAAAGCACTCGACGCATAGAAGATCAAAGGTTACTCTACAACAACGGCCGAGCGTTCACTCTATAGACTTAATGGTCATTTAATACCTTTTACTGCTGGCGTTACCTGTAACGTCCTACCTTAATGTACATTGAACCCTTGGCCTTGGCGTCATGGGTTGGCTGGGGTCCTGGCGCACTCTATATAAGCCACCCCCCTCCACTGGCACAAGGGTTCGCACCCCTATAATCACATACACACATAATCCAGTCGACCGCCTCCGGGCTCCGAGGCGTAGGGCTGTTACTTCCTATGAGAAGGGACTGAACTCGTAAAACACTTGTCAACAACTTCACCGTAGCTAGAACCTTGCCTCTCCATAACCTACCCCCCTTTCTACTGTCAGCATTAGTACCATGACACCCACCCATTGCAACCACCAAGCTACCGCAGGGTCTCGTCGTCATCCCCCCTAGTACCGGAGGAGACAAATTCTCGTGGCCCGGTTTGACATTGGCCACGGAAACCTTGAAGACGTCCGGGGGGATCGGCCGGCCGTGGAACAATGGTTCCTTCGGCTTCATTATCGTCGCCTTTCCCACGTCCACCTTCTGTTCGCCGATGGGGTACAATATGGTGCACGGGGTTTGGTCGGCCTGCAAAGAAAAGTCTGCGACGTGAGACATCCGAAAGGCAACGAGAACGGGAGATTATACATTTATTGAAGGGGGACAGTGTGACAGATACCGTGAGGGCGTCGAGCTCAGCCAAAGACGAAGCACCGCCGAGCATGCCAGTGCCGGAGCCGGTGTTGGAGCCGGTGCAGGAGCAGGTGCGGGAGCCGGTGCGGGAGCAGGTGCAGAACCCGATGCGGGAGCTGGTGCGGGAGCAGGTGCAGCTGCAGGTGCTAGTGCAACGCTAGTCGAGCTGCTCCCGAAAAAGTCAGCAAGGGGAAAGTCCATTGCATTTTTTTTTGGATTTTTCCTGCTCCAATTGATAACGGCCGGAACCAAGTCTACAATCACCTGTTTTGCAGCAGCTACCGCTATTGCGACTGTCTCAGTTGATTTCTTCTCAACCGCGATCTCAACCCTTTTGTCCATGTTTTCTTCATTTAACCTCCGTCTTTCCTTTCTCTCCTCCGTGGTCTCACGGTAGTACTTCTTCCACGTGGCGCCGTCACCGACACCGTGCACGCGTCCGTACGACGGTCGAGTATCCACCGGGAGTCCTTTCAGTATGTTCAACGCCCGGTAGAATGGAGTGTCCCACTTGGGCCTCGCCAACGCCTCAGACGGCGAGTCACTTTCGGCCGCAATCCTGTGCTGCTCTCTTTGCAAAAGGCACAAGAATCGTTTACAAATATGACTAACGTGCAGTCGAATTGATCAGAAACTAAAATTACCAGCAGTCTCATGAACTCCGTCGTGACCGCGTTCGTCTCGAAAACCTTCTTCACCGGGTCCCAACGGTGTCGGGCCCTAAGGACGTCACGCTCCTGTGGGACGGTGAACTCCGCCAAGGGGTCTGGGATGCCCAGACTCGCGGCTTCCGCGTCCTCATTGGCCCATTTGGACCTCTTCCCGCCGTAACCACATCTTCCGAGGTGGTGGCTCCCAATGTTCCTCTCTTGAAGCCCCTTCATGTACTTACACTTTTTTTGGCAGCTTCGGCCATGCAAGTCGCCTTGAATATTTGAAACTGCTCTTTCGTGATTGTCGGATTATCCTTTACAATCTCGGAGTAGGGTTCCTTTTGTCGATGGTCCTTGCTTTCACCCTTGTTTTCCAGGCGGCCAACGCGTCGCTAAACTTGGTCATGGCGTGTTTGTTTATCTTCTCCATTGTCGGGTCCGTATCTGGATCTCTATAATCCTTTTCATTCCGGCCCGGGAACAAGAATATCTGGTGCAGCTTCATTAGGAGGGAGGGCCTCATATTATCTATCTTCATTAGTTTCTCATCGTTGATGGTGGCGGTTGTCCGTACGATGCAGCCTATTTGATTGTTGTAGCACGCGCGCGCTTCCTCCGGCGCGGTTGGCTCAAAATTGCCGTCGTCCACCTCCGTGACCACCAGTCCAGTAGTCCTGAGCTTGTTAGGAAGCCGTTGCCTCTTTGCTTTCGGTTCTACACCGGTTAAGCTAGTCTCGGCGCCGGTGTTAGTCTGAGCGCCGGTCTCGATGCCGGTCCCAGTCCCAGCGCCGGTCTCAGTCTCAGCACAGGTCTGCGTGTCGGTCTCAGTCCCCGATGCCACCGGTGGGCCCAGCAACAACATCGACTGATCATCGACAAGGCTCAAAAATTCGTCTACCGCCCGGTAGACGTTGTCGCAATCACCGGAACCCTGTCCTTCATCGTTGCTAGCCATGTTTCCTACGATTAAATCTAGTCAACTAATTCTAGACCTAATAAAATGAATAATGACATAAAAAAGGCCTATTGTTTTGCAGGAACGTTGACTCCTTCCCGGTGCGGCAAATCCCGGGCACTCGATATGTCCTAGTTTGTAGCACAAGTCATGCCGAAATTCACGGAAAATTTCGGCATGACCTTTGCTAAAAAGTGGACAAATCGAGAACCTAAAATTTGCCGGAACGGAAATGAATCAACATTCCGGCAAAACATAGGCCACTCGGCTTCATTCCCTGGAAACAACAAAAGGCCACTTGGGCACAATCGAAACATGTGCAAACACAATTGAGGAATTTTCATATATCCTGACCACTTCAAATTTGCATGTCCTAGCGTTTGACACTACAAGAAAATCTACACAAATCTCATGCTCTCTCAAACTCAATTCAAAAACCAAATATAGATTATATTTAGTTAACTACTGAACTAAACTTTACTATAAACTAAACCCTACTGCCCTAATTAACATCTAGTTAAACAAACTCAATTCAAAAACTAAACCCTACTGAACTAATTAACATCAACATTATCTACTACTTAACATCAATTATTACCCTAACTAAAAAACATCAACATTATCTACTACTTAACATTAACATCTATTAACTAAAAAGGATGGGTGGGGGGGCTTATAGAGAGGGGAGAGACGGTGGCGGGGAGGTGCTCGGCGACGGAGGTAGGGGCGGCGAGGGCGGGCTTAGGATCGGGAGGCGGCGGTCCTGGGCGGGCTCGTGGGCGGTGAGGTCGAGGGAGGCCCGAGAGGCGCAGCGGTGAGGCTAGGCGGCCTCGGGCGGCGGCGGTGACGATGAGCGCGGCGTCGACGCTGGTAGGAGACGGCGGCGAAGTGGGGCCACTTGCGAAGTGGGGGAGACGGCGGCGAAGTGGGGCGAGGGATTTGGGGGAGAAGTGGTGGCCGGGGGAAACCGTTTTTGGGTTAAGTCAAAAATAACGGTAGCGCGTTACAGGAAACGCGCTATAGCTAAGCGCGTTTCAGAGAACGCGCTACTGCTACGTCTTCATCCTTTTTTCCCTTTTCCATTTATTTTTCTTTACATTTTATATTTTTCCTTTCTCCTTTTTCTATTTCTTTCATTTTCATTTACTTTTCTATTCGTTTTTCATTTCATTTTATTTTTTTAGCAGTAGCGCTTTAGGCACAAACGTGCTGCTGTAAGTATTTTAGCGGTAGCGCGGTTTTTAGAAGATCGCTACTACTATGTCTAGCCCATCGGCTAAGTGATTGGAATTTTAGTAGTAGCGAGTTGTCGGTGAGACGCGCTACTGATATATATGCATCTGCAGCGCGCTTATTTTGCACGCGCTACTGCTGTCTAGCAGTAGCGTGCTTTTTTAACAAGTGCTGCTGCTAAAGTTCTGTGTATAACGTTTTCCCTAGTAGTGTACTTATGGATACTATGAATGCTTTATTATTTACAATGTGAAACTTGTTAGTTTGATGATGAATTCCTCGGATGTATTATGTTGGAATTAACCACGATGTACTCAATCTTGTCCGGCTTGTACGCATTGACAGTCACCTAATAGTAGTAAGATTTAGATGTCCTAACCATGTAGGTCAGCTTGTCTTATACTCCCCGTCCCAAAATAAGTGTCTCAACTTTATACTAACCCTAGTACAAAGTTGTACTAAATTTGAGACACTAGGGCTCATTTGGTTGCTGGGTAAGGAAAAAAACACCACTAGGGAGGTTTTTTCCCGTGCACATGTGACCCCTCCCACCACGTGGGAGATTTCCCACTGCCCCAGTTGCCCAAATGGTAACACGCGGGGGGGGGGGGGGGGGGGGGGGCAGGAAGTCCCTGACATACTATCAAATATAACACAACAAATCATAGACAAAAATTCTACAGCTAATTTTCAAAAACAACCACAAAAACCACACATACCAAAATTTCTGAATTCAAGTAAATTGTAGAATTATTAAAAAAATATTACACCTAATATCACTTCACCATGGTCCAGATATTGCTCCGCATTTCACGACGATCGAGCATTGGCCTAAACCGATTTCATGTGCCAAAATAAAAGCAATCATTACAAGGGTCATTGCTGAATCATTGTACGAGTTTGTGCACTAGAAAAAGTTCTGGGTTATCAAGTTGCCATGTCCAAAGTCAGGGACACTTTCGAACAAGACAAGCTCCAAGGTGATGATCACTAGTCCTACTCAAGTCTTTTCTCCACTCCTCATCGACATCACGTCCCACAGCCTGATGTTGGCTGAATTACAAAAAGAAATAAGTTAGCTAGATCGGTTCAAAGTCTCACTACACTATTTCTTAGTACAAGCATATTGACAAGGAACAGCATAAACCAACATATGATGTGTGCACTGTGAATAATGTGACGCCCTCGATTCAATCGTACACTAATCATACACGCAAATGTGTACGATCAAGATCAAGGACTCACGGGAAGATATCACAACACAACTCTAGACACAAATTAAAATAATACAAGATTTATATTACAAGCCATGGGCCTCGAGGGTTCGAATACATAAGCTCGAATACACAAGAGTCAGCGGAAGCAACAATACCTGAGTATAGACATGAGTTAGATAAGTTTGCCTTAAGAAGGCTAGCACAAAAGAAGCAACGATCGAAAAGGCAAGGTCTCCTGCCTGGGAGCCTCCTAACTACTCCTGGTCATCGGCGGTCTCCACATAGTAGTAGGCACCCTCGGGGTTGTAGTAGTCGTCGGTGGTGGCATCTGACTCCTGGACTCCACCATCTGGTTGCGACAACCAGAAAGAAGAAAGAAGGGGGAAAAGGGGAAACAAAGCAACCGTGAGTGCTCATCCAAAGTACTCGCAAGCAAGGATCTACACTACATATGCAACATTATCAAAGGGAGGCTGTATATGTGGACTGGGCTGCAGAAATGCCAGAATAAAGGGGGAGAAGCTAGTCCTATCGAAGACTAGCATCTTCTGGGAACCACCGTCTTGCAGCAACAGGAGGGAGTAGAGTAGAATAAGGTAAAGTAGTAGTAGTGTTATCAACCTCGGCAAGAGATCCTTTCTCGACTCCCTGCGAGAAAGCAATCCCAGAGCCATACAATCCATTTCTCATATCCAAGTCTAATCTCAAGTATCCAGTTCTAGTTGTATCGATCGGGATACAACTCCAAGTGTCCGTTACCATAGGACAGGCTATCGATAGATGTTTTCTTCCCTACAGGGGTGCACCAACTTACCCACCACGCTCGATTAACTCCGGCCGGACACACTTTCCTGGGTCATGCCCGGCCTCGGCCAAACAATACGCCGCAACCCGACCTAGGCTTAATAGAAAGGTCAGCACGCCGGACTAAACCTATGCCCCCAGGGGTCATGGGCCATCTCCCCGGGAACTCCTGCACATTGCAAACACGGCCGGTGAGCAGACCTAGCTACCTCCTTTAAAAAGGCAGGTGCTTACCAGTCCAACCCGGCGCGCGCCGCTCAGTCGCTGACGTCTATTAAGCTTCGGCTGATGCATATGACGCAGAACGCCCATACTATGCCCACGTGATGGTTAGTGCTATCGGGCCAGAGGCCCCTCGGATCAAATATCCAAATCGTAGTGGATTAGGAACGCGCGGTAACAAGCAGAGACTCACGAAAGATGTGACCCCGTTGCCCCGTCTCGAGGACTTGCGGCAAGGGCTAAGAATGCCCGGCCACGCCTCGTAATTATCTCGCGGGCACCTTCCAGGTCAACCCGACTCCACATCACTCGCAATTATGCTCGCGCGGGTACCCCTCAGGGTCGACCCGTCTTTAGTAACATGGTTCAGTGTAAAGTCATAGTAATCATAGTAACTGTGTGTCTAAACATCAAGGGGAAAACCCGAGGAATCACCCTTGACGGATTCCACTCGATGTAATAATCAAGGTGAACGTAAGAGGAATCACCCCCGAGGTTCACACTTGAGGGGTTGCACGACAGAGTCGTATCGGAAGTGGTTAAGGTGGAATAACCCTCGATGACCACGACCGAATAGCTACACTACAGTGTTAACATCAGAAGTGCTGTAGAGGTCTCACCCTCGGCACTCGATAGTAACCCAGTAGTGTCGAGCAACTAAGGGGAAAGTGATGTGCGGTGACGGGGCCTGGTCTTCGATCCCGTTGATCGGGCCTTCAATGATGAAGCAGGGGCAACAAGGACAAGGTGAGGTCACTAATGGATCACTAACCAACATATACTAAGCAGTTTAGGATAAGCAGGTAAGGTACAATGAGCAGGTTACAAAAGCAGGCTATGCATCAGAATAGGAGCAAACAATAACAGTAGCAAAATCTAATGCAAGCATGAGAGAATGGAATGGGCGATATCTGGATGATCAAAGGGGGGGCTTGCCTGGTTGCTCTGGCAAGGAGGGGTCGTCGTCGACGTAGTCGATCACAGGGGCAGCATCGGTCTCGGGGTCTACCGGAGAGAAGAGGGGGAGAAACAATAAATATAAATCAAACAAAGCATCATACAGCATAACCTGGCAATACGCGGTGCTAGAGGTGAACTAACGCGGTACTACACGTTAAAGACGGAGAGGGAAAACATCCGGAGGGGTTTTCCTGGTGTTAGGCATTTTCCGGACAGATGAAAGAGAGGGGAAAGTTCCATGTTCAGCATGCTAGGGGCATGTGACAGATGAATGGATCGCGTATTCGGATTCGTCTCGCTTTTCTGAGCAACTTTCATGTAGAAAACATTTTCATCCGAGTTACGGTTTAATTACTATGATATTTGCATGTTTAAAACATATTCTGGAATTATTTAATAACAGAAAAGGAAATATGACATCAGCATTACGTGGGGATGATGTCATCAGTCAACAAACTCGCTGACTGGTCAAACTGACCAGTGGGTCCCACCTGTCAGTGGATAACTAGGTTAACTAATTAAGTTTAATTAACTCCATTAATTAGGGGTGTGGGCCCCATCTGTCAGTTGCATGGGCCGGTCCAGTCAGCATGGTGGACTGAGTCAACAGGCTGGCCGGGCCCCTGGGGCCCACGGGTCAGTGGCTGCAGCGCCAAGTCAGCACAGTTGACCGGGGTCAACGGGTCAGCTGGGGCCCTTGGGACCCACCGGGCAGTGGCCCTGGGGGTGGCCCCCGGTCGGCCACGTCGGCGCGGCCGGCGTTCAGCCGTCGGCGACACAGAGAGCGGCGGAGGCGCTCGGGAGGCCGGATTTCACCTACAGGGGGCCAACACGGACGCGGCCGACGCCTTTCGAACGGGAGCGACGAGCCGCAGCTAACCACGATGGTGGCCGGCCCTGGGGTGGCTGGAAACGGTGTCGGCGTGGAGCACGGGCGGCGGTGGCCTTCGGGCGCTCGACGAGTTGGAGCTACGGGCGTCGGCTCCGGGCGTTGCTGGGCTCGCCCGAACGAGTGGAGCGAGCTGCGCCCTCCTGTGTTGGCGGTGAGGCCGGAGGAGGCCCGTAGCGACGGCGACGAGCGGCGAGGGCGGTGGTCGGAATCGGACAAGGCATGGGGTGACGCTGCGGGGCAAGGGGAGGTGCGTGCGTGCGCGCATTCGAGTCCTAGGAGCGCCAGGAGGTCGCCGCGGGGCTCGGGCATGCGTGAAAATGGCCCTAGTCTCGACGACAGCGGGCGGGCGGCGGTGAGCTTTGGCCATGGCGGAGTTGGCAGCAGCAGCAGATCGAGGGGGGCGTAGGGGGAAGGAGGCTGAGCTCACCGGGAAGGCACACGGAGGCCTGGTGAGTGACTAGGAGCAGCAGTGGCGCGGATTCGGGGCGTCGACGTTCGTCGGAGCCGAGGGCGAAGGCGAGGTCGTGCCGGTGCTGCGGGGCCGTCCCGGTCCGCGTGGCTTGGCGGGGAGGATGAGGAGGTCGACGCAGACCCTGGGGGCACGTCCGCGACGCGAAGGCCGGCCGGTGTCCGCAGTGGAGTGTGGTGAGCGGCGACGGAGAGGCGCGGCCGAGGCGGATCTGGAGGGGAGAACGCGCAGGCGAGAGGGGAGTGAGAGGGGGGCAAGTGGGAGAGATGGGTGGAGGCCGAGGCGTCGGGGGGCGTGGAGGCCTTATCCTCTCGCGGAGGCATCACCGGCGAGGTGGTTCGGCGGCGACGAGCGCTCTGCCTCGCCCGGTCGGAGGAACAGGAGGGAGGCATGGTTCGGCGAGCTGGGCCGGCCAGGCTGGGTGGGCCGAAGGCCTAGGGGAGGCCAGGGGGCGCGCTCTCTCTCTCTCTCACCTCTTCTTTTTCTTTTTAACTTTTTTTAAAGCTTTCTGTTTAAAAAATAGTTTAGGACATTTAGACACTTCGAAAAAATGTTGGTCCACCACCAATATTAACAGAAGAATAATTGCCACAAGATGAACATTTTAGTTTTCCTGTTTGAGCAATTTTGAATTCACTTAGAATTTGAATTTGAATTCAACTGGAATTTAAAAGGAGTGAGAACCAAGGATGAACAAACACATGTTTAGCAAAAATATTAGCTTAACCCCAAGGGTTACTGTAGCATCATTACACCGGGGTGTTACAACTCTCCTCCTCTAAAAGAAATTCTCATCCCGAGAATTAAGAGGTAGAAGGGAACAGGTCGGGGTATTCAGCTCGGAGGTTATCTTCGCGTTCCCAAGTGGCTTCATCTTTAGTATGATTCGACCATTGCACCTTGAGGAACTTGGTAACCTTCTGGCGGGTTCGACGTTCAGCTTCTTCAAGAATGCGGATCGGATGCTCCTTATAAGTGAGATCATCTTGAACTTCAATCAATTCCGGATCCACTTCACGTTCCGGGTCCTTGAAGCAACGACGAAGTTGCGACACATGGAAGACGTCATGGACGTGAGAGAACTGAGGTGGCAACTCCAGTTGATAAGCCACCAGTCCACGACGGGCCAGAATGCGGAAAGGACCAATGTAGCGCGGAGCTAGCTTGCCCTTGACTCCGAACCAATGAGTGCCTCTCAAAGGAGTGACACGCAAATAAGCTTGTTCACCAGGTTGATAAGTTGAACCCTAGTGTTTTCGGTCATAGTTGCTCTTCTGGCGGGACTGGGCCGCCTTGAGATTATCCCGGACAATGCGAACCTGCTCTTCAGCCTGTCGAATAATGTCTGGACCAATGAGCGTTCGTTCCCCAGTTTCTGACCAATTCAGAGGGGTTCGGCACTTACGTCCATATAGCACTTCGAAGGGTGCCATTTTCAAGATGGCTTGATAGCTGTTGTTATAAGAGAACTCCGCATAAGGGAGAGATTCTTCCCACTTCTTGCCGAAAGAAATAACACAAGCTCGAAGCATGTCTTCAAGAATTTGATTGACTCGCTCAACTTGGCCTTGGGATTGGGGATGATAAGCAGTGCTCCAGGTAATATGAGTTCCCATTGCCTCTTGGAAACTATCCCAGAACTTTGAAGTGAATATACTGCCACGGTCTGAACTGATCTCCTTCGGAATGCCGTGGAGTGATACAATTCTGGAGATATACAAGTTTGCTAATTGACTAGCAGTGATAGTCTCCTTGACTGGCAGAAAGTGAGCAACCTTTGAGAATTGGTCAATGACGACAAAGATAGCATCGTTGCCCTTTTGTGACTTGGGAAGGCCAGTGACGAAGTCCATCTGAATCTTATCCCACTTCCATTCAGGAATCGGAAGCAGTTGCAGAAGTCCAGCCGGTTTCTGATGTTCTGCTTTGACGCGACGGCAAACGTCACATTCTTCGATATACTGAGCAATGTCTTGCTTCATTTTAGACCACCAGTACTTCTGACGGATGTCTAGATACATCTTAGTACTTCCCGGATGAATAGAGAGAGGGGTGTCATGTGCTTCTTTCATCACCTTCTCTGTCATAAGCTCGAATCGGGGTACCACAATGCGATCTCTGAAGTATAAGGTTCCATCTTCACCAAGTGAGAAATCTCTGGATTTCTCTAAGGCAAGATACTTTTTCATCAAATCAACGTGAGCATCTTTGGCTTGAGCAGACTTAATTGCTTTCAGAAGAGTTGGTTCCAAGACAAAGTTATTCAGAGAACCCTCTGGAACTAGTTGAAGGTTCAACTTTCAAAGCTCTTCATAAAGGCGGGGTTGAGCTTTGTAGACCATGTGATTATTACAATAAGACTTGCGGCTCAGGGCATCGGCCATTACATTAGCCTTACCAGGGGTATAGGATATACCGCAGTTGTAGTCAGCAATAGCTTCCATCCATCGCTGCTGATGGAGGTTCAGATCTGGCTGAGTAAACAGGTACTTCAGACTCTCATGATCGGTGAAGATCTCGCAACGATTACCGAGAAGGTACTGTCGCCATAGCTTCAGTGCAAAGATAACTGCAGCAAGCTCGAGGTCGTGAACTGGGTAGTTCTCTTCGTGAGGACGCACTTGACGGGAGGCATAAGCAATCACTCTGCGCTCTTGCATTAGGACACAGCCTAATCCTTGTCGTGAAGCGTCGCAATAGATGATGAAGTCCTTGCGAGAATCAGGGGGAGCAAGCACTGGGGCAGAAGTCAGCTTGTCCTTGAGTGCCTGGAAACTTTCCTGACACTTTTCAGTCCAATCAAACTTAACGCCTTTGTGTAGCAAATTGGTCAGTGGCTTGGCGATCTTGGAGAAGTTCTTAACAAAGTGACGACAATAGCTGGCTAGTCCGAGAAAGCTTCTGACTTGCTTGACAGTCTTCGGAGGGGTCCAGTCAAGAATAGCCTGAACGCGCTCTGGGTTGACGGCAATACCATCCTTGGAGATGACATGACCAAGGTAGGTGACTTCGGGTAACCAGAATTCGCACTTGGAATACTTGGCATAAAGTTGATGCTCTCGAAGCTTCTCTAGAACAAGACGAAGATGTTCAGCGTGTTCTTCTTTATTCTTCGAAGATACCAGAATATCATCCAGATAGACTACGACGAACTTGTCGAGGTAATCCATGAATATGTAGTTCATCAGACGAGAGAATGTAGCTGGAGCATTGGTTAAACCGAATGACATGACGGTGTATTCGTAAGAACCATAACGAGTGACGAATGCGGTCTTTGGAATATCCTCTTCACGAACACGGATCTGGTGGTAAACCAACCTCAAGTCGAGTTTAGAGAATATCGATGAACCAGCTAGTTGATCATACAGATCATTGATCCGAGGAAGGGGATATTTGTTCTGAATTGAAGTTTGATTGATAGGACGGTAGTCTTGGACCAAACGGTTCGTTCCATCCTTCTTCTTGACTAAGAGAGAAGGTGCTCCCCAAGCAGAGGAACTTGGACGAATGAAACCCTTGCGAAGAGATTTGTCGATTTCCTCCTTGAGTTCAAGGAGCTCATGAGGCGGCATCATGTAGGGTCTTTTGGCGATAGGAACGGTGCCTGGTTTCAAGTCGATGACGAACTCGACGGCCCGGGCAGGGGGTATTCCTGGAAGTTCTTCGAAAATACATCCTGGAAGTCGCGATCGACTGGAATCCTTTCAATTCCCTCAAGAGGTCCTGCGTTCAACGCATTCAGGAGATAGAGTCAAGCTTCGACATTTTGAACCAAACGAGCATTGTAGCTTACTATCTCATCTGAAGGGTGTAGAAGGTGGACGGCTTTAGTGGCGCAAACGATCGAAGCCGTATGTGCTTTCAACCAATCCATTCCCAGGATGAGGTCAATGTTGGAAGACTTCAGAATAATGGGGGATGCAAAAAATTCCAACCCTTCGATTTCAACGGAAACATTGTCGCTAACCATGGAGGTTTGGCATTGGCCCGCAGGGGTTTCTACCACTAGTGGAGTGTGCATCTCTTCGTATTTAATGCCATGCATGAATGCAAAATCTTCTGATATGAAAGAATGTGATGCTCCTGAATCGAATAAAACTGAAGCTGGTATTGAATTAACAAGGAGAGTACCCATCACAGTAGGAGGCTGGTGTTGAGCTTCATTCAGATCAACATGATTAGCCTAACCACGACCATAAGGTCTGGCATTGTTGTTATGGGGCTGATTGTTACGGCCAGTAGAAGGCAGAGCCAGCTGGCTCTTTTTCTGATTACACTCTTTGGCAAGGTGACCTGGACGGCCACATCTGAAGCATAAACCATCATTGGGATTGGGAGCAGGAGCTTGGGGTGGTACAGCTCGAAGAGGCTGCCTCTGCGGTGGAGGAGGCAGACGAGGTGCAACATAGGACTATCTTGGCGCAGGTGCAGTTGGACGATACATGCTATGGGGAATCCATATCTGATGCTTCTGCGCTGACGGGCCCGAAGATGAGCCAGCGTCACGGCTGCGCCTGAGGGATCCCTGGTGTTCCTGAAGACCAGTCTCGACAAGAATAGCCTTGTTCACCAAGGTGGCGAAGTCGGCAAAGTCATGAACAAGCAGTGCTAGCTTGATATAAGGGTGAAGTCCATCACGGAACTTCTCTTGCTTACGAGCATCAGTTGTAATGTCTTCTTCAGCATAATGTGACAAGTCAAGAAATTCCCGCTGATAAGCATCTACAGCCTTGTTGCCTTGGGTGAGGTTGCGGAACTCTCGCTTCTTCCTGTCCATGATTCCCTGAGGAATGAAGCGGGCACGAAAGGCAGCTTGGAAATTCGGCCAAGTGATGACCGTTCCAGTAGGCAGGGTACGCCTGTGGCTATCCCACCACTGAGCAGCGGGACCCTTGAGGAAGAATGATGCGAAGGTGACATAGCTGGCAGGGGCAACACTAGCAGACTCCATTTCATACGTGATGTCGCGGAGCCAGTCATCAGCATCAAGGGGTTGAGTTGAGCTACGGTAGATAGTTGGGTTGAGGTGCATGATGTCCTGCAGAGTTACTGGGGCTGGCTGCTGATTCATATTCGGACGAGGAAACTGAGCCATCATCCCTTCCATGAACTGGCGGTTTAGCTCAAATTTTTGCATCATTCCGGCAAAGAATTCGGGCGGTGGTGGATCGTTGGCACCACGGCCACGACCAGCGGGTCTAACCATCCTGCTAACATGTAACAGGGGGTAGTTCAGCATTGAGCATTTGCAAAGACAAGGATCATTCATGATGAAACATGCATAATGAAAGAGGTACAAAGGATACCACTTAGTAGTCAACACACAGTGTGTGCACTACTCAAAATACTATTCTAAGCAATAACTATGGCTTATCCAACTTTGGGGTGAATGTGGTCACGGGATCCTAATGTTAGAGTTAGTAAATTCGTTTAACCCGAATGGAAGAGAGATTAGAGTCCCAGAGTATAGACGAGGAGTAAAAGATCCTAATACCACCCAATGGCGACGTGGGCCCGTAAGACACACAGCCAATGTTAGTAAATATTTTTCAGTGACTAGACTCAACTTCAGCCAAGGAGTTGGAAAGGGGGCTACCTATAGGCAGTCGGCTCTGATACCAACTTGTGACGCCCTCGATTCAATCGTGCACTAATCATACACGCAAATGTGTACGATCAAGATCAAGGACTCACAGGAAGATATCACAACACAACTCTAGACACAAATTAAAATAATACAACCTTTATATTACAAGCCATGGGCCTCGAGGGCTCGAATACATAAGCTCGAATACACAAGAGTCAGCGGAAGCAACAATATCTGAGTACAGACATGAGTTAGACAAGTTTGCCTTAAGAAGACTAGCACAAAAGCAGCAACGATCGAAAAGGCAAGGCCTCCTGCCTGGGAGCCTCCTAACTACTCCTGGTCATCGGCGGTCTCCACGTAGTAGTAGGCACCCTCGGGGTTGTAGTAGTCGTCGGTGGTGGCATCTGACTCCTGGACTCCACCATCTGGTTGCAACAACCAGAAAGAAGAAAGAAGGGGGGGGAGGGAAACAAAGCAACCGTGAGTGCTCATCCAAAGTACTCGCAAGCAAGGATCTACACTACATATGCAACATTATCAAAGGGAGGCTGTATATGTGGACTGGGCTGCAGAAATGCCAGAATAGAGGGGGAGAAGCTAGAACTATCGAAGACTAGCATCTTCTGGGAACCACCGTCTTGCAGCAACAGGAGGGAGTAGAGTAGCATAAGGTAAAGTAGTAGTAGTGTTATCAACCTCGGCCAGAGATCCTTTCTCGACTCCCTGCGAGAAAGCAATCCCAGAGCCATACAATCCATTTCTCATATCCAAGTCTCATCTCAAGTATCCAGTTCTAGTTGTATCGATCGGGATACAACTCCAAGTGTCCGTTACCGTAGGATAGGCTATCGATAGATGTTTTCTTCCCTACAGGGGTGCACCAACTTACCCACCACGCTCGATTAACTCCGGCCGGACACACTTTCCTGGGTCATGCCCGGCCTCGGCCAAACAATACGCCGCAACCCGACCTAGGCTTAATAGAGAGGTCAGCACGCCGGACTAAACCTATGCCCCCAGGGGTCATGGGCCATCTCCCCAGGAACCCCTGCACATTGCAAACGCGGACGGTGAGCAGACCTAGCTACCTCCTTTAAAAAGGCAGGTGCTCACCAGTCCAACCCGGCGTGCGCCGCTCAGTCGCTGACGTCTATTAAGCTTCGGTTGATGCATACGACGCAGAACGCCCATACTATGCCCACGTGATGGTTAGTGCTATCGTGCCAGAGGCCCCTCGGATCAAATATCCAAATCGTAGTGGATTAGGAACGCGCGGTAACAAGCAGAGACTCACGAAAGATGTGACCCCGTTGCCCCGTCTCGAGGACTTGCGGCAAGCGCTAAGAATGCCCGGCCACACCTCGTAATTATCTCGCGGGCACCTTCCAGGTCAACCCGACTCCACATCACTCGCAATTATGCTCGCACGGGTACCCCTCAGGGTCGACCCGTCTTTAGTAACATGGTTCAGTGTAAAGTCATAGTAATCATAGTAACTGTGTGTCTAAACATCAAGGGGAAAATCCGAGGAATCACCCTTGACGGATTCCACTCGATGTAATAATCAAGGTGAACGTAAGAGGAATCACCCCCGAGGTTCACACTTGAGGGGTTGCACGACAGAGTCATATCGGAAGTGGTTAAGGCGGAATCACCCTCAATGACCACGACCGAATAGCTACACTACAGGGTTAACATCAGAAGTGCTGTACAGGTCTCACCCTCGGCACTCAATAGTAACCCAGTAGTGTTGAGCAACTAAGGGGAAAGTGATGTGCGGTGCCGGGGCCTGGTCTTCGATCCCGTTGATCGGGTCTTCAATGATGAAGCAGGGGCAACAAGGACAAGGTGGGGGGTCACTAATGGATCACTAACCAACATATACTAAGCAGTTTAGGATAAGCAGGTAAGGTACAATGAGCAGGTTACAAAAGCAGGCTATGCATCAGAATAGGAGCAAACAATAACAGTAGCAAAATCTAATGCAAGCATGAGAGAATGGAATGGGAGATATCGGGATGATCAAAGGGAGGCTTGCCTGGTTGCTTTGGCAAGGAGGGGTTGTCGTCGACGTAGTCGATCACAGGGGCAGCATCGGTCTCAGGGTCTACCGGAGAGAAGAGGGGAGAAACAATAAATATAAATCGAACAAAGCATCATAAAGCATAACCTGGCAATACGCGGTGCTAGAGGTGAACTAACGCGGTACTACACGTTAAAGACGGAGAGGGAAAACATCCGGAGGGGTTTTCCTGGTGTTAGGCATTTTCCAGACAGATGAAAGAGAGGGGAAAGTTCCATGTTCAGCATGCTAGGGGCATGTGACAAATGAATGGACCGCGTATTCGGATTCGTCTCGCTTTTCTGAGCAACTTTCATGTAGAAAACATTTTCATCCGAGTTACGGTTTAATTACTATGATTTTTGCAAGTTTAAAACATATTCTGGAATTATTTAATAACAGAAAAGGAAATATGACGTCAGCATTACGTGGGGATGACGTCAGCAGTCAACAGACTCGCTGACTAGTCAAACTGACCAGTGGGTCCCACCTGTCAGTGGATAACTAGGTTAACTAATTAAGTTTAATTAATTCCGTTAATTAGGGGTGTGGGCCCCATCTGTCAGTTGCATGGGCCGGTCCAGTCAGCATGGTGGACCGGGTCAACAGGCTGGCCGGGCCCCTGGGGCCCACGGGTCAGTGGCTGCAGCGCCAAGTCAGCATAGTTGACCGGGGTCAACGGGTCAGCTGGGGCCCCTGGGACCCACCGGGCAGTGGCCCTGGGGGTGGCCCCCGGTCGGCCACGTCGGCGCGGCCGACGTTCAGCCGTCGGCGACACAGAGAGGCGGCGGAGGCGCTCGGGAGGCCGGATTTCGCCTAGGGGGGGCAAAACGGACGCGGCCGACGCCGTTCGAACGGGAGCGACGAGCTGCAGCTAACCACGGTGGTGGCCGGCCCCGGGGCGGCCGCAAACGGCGTCGGCGTGGAGCACGGCCGGCGGTTGCCTTCGGGCGCTCGACGAGGTGGAGCTACGGGCGTCGGCTCCGGGCATTGCTGGGCTCGCCCGAACGAGCGGAGCGAGCTGCGCCCTCCTGTGGTGGCGGTGAGGCCGGGGGAGGCCCGTAGCGACGGCGACGAGCGGCGAGGGCGGCGGTCGGAATCGGACAAGGCAGGGGGCGACGCTGCGGGGCAAGGGGAGGTGCGTGCGTGCGCGCATTCGAGTCCTAGGAGCGCCAGGAGGTCGCCGCGGGGCTCGGGCATGCGTGAAAATGTCCCTAGTCTCGACGACGGCGGGCGGGCGGCGGTGAGCTTTGGCCATGGTGGAGTTAGCAGCATCAGCACCAGATCGAGGGGGGCGGAGGGGCAAGGAGGCTGAGCTCACCGGGAAGGCACACGGAGGCCCGGTGGATGAGTAGGAGCATTAGTGGCGCGGATTCGGGGCGTCGGCGTTCGTCGGAGCCGAGGGCAAAGGCGAGGTCCTGCTGGTGCTGCGAGGCCGTCCTGGTCCACGTGGCTTGGCGGGGAGGATGAGGAGGTCGACGCAGAGCCTGGGGGCACGTCGGCGACGCGACGGCCGGCCGGTGGCCGCGGTGGAGTGCGGTGAGCGGCGACGGAGAGGCGCGGCCGAGGCGGATCTGGAGGGGAGAACGCGCAGGCGAGAGGGGAAAAGTGGGAGAGATGGGTGGAGGCCAAGGCGTCGGGGGGGGAGGGGGGCGTGGAGGCCTTATCCTCTCGCAGAGGCATTGCCGGCGAGGTGGTTCGGCGGCGACGGGCGCGCTCTGCCTCGCCCGGTCGGAGGAACAGGAGGGAGGCGCAGTTCGAGGAGCTGGGCCGGCTGGGTGGGCCAGGCTGGGTGGGCCGAAGGCCTTGGGGAGGCCAGGGGGCGCGCTCTCTCTCTCTCACCTCTATTTTTTCTTTTTAACTTTTTTTTAAAAGTTTTCTGTTTAAAAAATAGTTTAGGACATTTAGACACTTTAAAAAAATGTTGGTCCACCACCAATATTAACAGAAGAATAATTGTCACAAGATAAACATTTTAGTTTTCCTGTTTGAGCAATTTTGAAATTCACTTAGAATTTGAATTTGAATTCAACTGGAATTTGAAAGGAGTGAGAACCAAGGATGAACAAACACATGTTTAGCAAAAATATTAGCTTAACCCCAAGGGTTACTGTACATCATTACACCAGGGTGTTACAAATAACAAAATCATAATGAAGCTATTTTTTCTTACACAATCTACTAAAATTTGGGGCTGCCACTAGATCATAATGATATGAAGAAGACAATGGAACATTCTGTTATGACCGGCATATTAGAGGTTCAGCCCAGTGAGTTATGGCACAAATTATCTTATCATTATTAGGGGCTTAGCCCTATTATCTTATCGCTATTAGGACCGTTTTCTTAGGAGTCAAGTAAACCTCTCAATATAAGGAAAGGAGATGTATCAATCTAATCAAGCAAGAAGCAATCATTATTTGCTCGGCTTCCCTTAAGGAGTCGGGAGACCTAACCCTAGCCGCCTCTTGCGCCGCCGCCGCCTCTTCTCCACCACGCAAGGACGGCGCCCAGCCGCCGGCCGCCGCGCCCTCGTTCTCGTCTTCCTCCACCTTTCCCCTACAATCTCCGCCCTAGAACCGGCACAACCCTAGCTCCTAACACATTTTCTAGGTGAAAATTTTGTTTGAAAGGGAAAATAACAGGCTCTAGGTGGTTTCTTTGAACATATACAAAATATTCAGATTCAGAATGTCACATGCAGTCACTACAAAGTACTCAGATTTAATATTCATTTGTCAGGGTGTAAAGCAAAAATAATCCTATTTTATGATCAAGCAGGTGGTTGTGTGTCATCCTATGACATGTAAAAACGCTGGACAAGATTGTCACCGATGCAAGCAAGAAAAATAATCACAAGATTGTCACAAATGGTTCCCTATCTTTCTAATTCTAGCTACCAACAGATAGGAGAAATTGTGTCACTTGTACCACTTGCGGAATTGATATAAAGTTTAGATCCCCTGAAACAACACTTCCTGCTCCAAAAAAAGAAACACATCATCATATTGGTTATGCTCAAGGGAGTCTCAACAATGGAAAACAAGTACTCCATCCAATAAAAAATAAATGCCGTGGTTTTAGTTCAAAAAAAGAAGCACATCAACGTATTGGTTAGTTGAACTAAAACCACGACATTTATTTTGGATCAGAGGGACTAATAAACAGGGGCGCCTTCAATCGGAATGTGACCTATGTACTTTGTGCTACGGTAACTTACTATAACCATGTGTGTCAGAAGCAAAGTACAAACTGTGGATGTCTAGTACAAAGTGTGTGATATAAGCAAACGTTGATGCTTGAGAACAATGACTTTGCCTTAGCAAAGTACAGTTGTGGTGCCATAAAAGAACACATAAATAATGCAAGAAGCACATGAATATGCACTCGCTACCACATATGCCAGAACAGACTACACGCAGATACAAACATGCGCCATTCAAAAACTGATCAATAATTTTCCATGGGCGGAATAGTTGGGAAAAGGAAATCTGTTGCAATGCAACTAGAAAGGAATCATCGCACGTGAAAACTCAAAGACATATGCCTAGATAAAAGAATAACAAACAAAATGCGCAGGTAATATTGTTCTTGTTTTTCTTCTCAAATAAAAGATGAAATAAGCTTTAAATATTTCTCCAAAAGAAACATGTAGAAAATGACTGGATGTTACTTGTCAGATAAAGAAACATGCAAAGAACCATATATCTAGCTAAGGATATTTCTCCATTTATGCTGCCCAAATAATCTTGATAAATTTTCATGATACAAGAAACATACAAGAAAGTTACACATTGATGCCTTGCCTAGCTCAACACAAGGTCATAACAGAACAAACACAATACCGTAACAGGATGACAAGTTCTAGTTCCGCCTTTATATTATGGGTGACTCGACAAGTACAATTCGGGTAATCAGAAAAATGACTGATAAGTCCTAAGCGTTGTTTCCATTGCCCCGTTGCATCGCCATTCCAGCCAATCTCAAAGGTTATATCCAAGGAAAACTATTATCTATGCAAACATAGATATTCATTCAGACAACTGAATACAGTATCAAAAACTAGAGGACCATTGGCGAATCTACTAATCCAATCTACATCAATCAGTTATAGTCCAAGCTAAGTTATACCCCATATCCAAATGCTAGAATACTCACAGTAGGACCAAGCCTCAGAGCACAAACAAAGCACGAGGACTTCTACAAGAGCATCTGCTCTTCCGGGCAACCAAAACCACTCATCTCCATCAAGACACAAAATAAGATGGCCTAACAAGTCTTTTACAATCACACTAGTAGAAAACAAGGCTTTGGTTCGGGCCAGCTCAGCCCATTAGTCCCGGTTCAGTCCAGAATCGGGACCCATGGGGGCATTGGTCCCGGTTCGTGAGCCCAGGGGGCCGGCCGGGCCACGTGGGCCATTGGTCCCGGTTCGTCTGGACCTTTTGGTCCCGGTTGGTGGGACGAACCGGGACCAATGGGCCTGGCTCCTGGCCCACCACCATTGGTCCCGGTTGGTGGCTTGAACCGGGACCAAAGGCTCCCCTTTAGTCTCGGTTCATGCCACCAACCGGGACCAATGGTGTGCCTATATATACCCCCTCACATAAGAGCAGAGCACACTGCTCTGTTTTTTCTGGCCGCCGAGGGGGAGAGGGCTTGGTGGTGCTCTAGCTCACCTCCTATGCACACAAGTTGTTCGATGGAATGCCCGAGCCACACTACTTAAGCTTTCTCCTCTCCAAGCTCGACCTCCAAGCTCGACCTCCAAGCTCCATTTTCCTCAATATTTGTCTAGGTTTAGCGGTCCGTCACGCCCCGTCCCCGTCTTCACCGCCGTCGATCACCCGCGCCGATCTCATCGCCGGCACCACTGTGGTGAGCCTCTTGTTCTTATCTTCTTTGTGAAAGGAAAAATATTCTTACTTGTATGTTTAGTTAGATACTTGTATTATTTTCTTACTTTTATTATTGCATCTTATATAGTGCGATGGTTTTGGTATCCGCCCCCGTCGGCCCTCGTCCTGTCTATGATTCGGATGTGGTATATATTATCTTTATAACTATTGGTTCATTTATTGTTTATGAACATTATGCCGACCAACGTGACATAGATTTTATTTATCTAGGAGGTATGTGAACCGGAAACTCCAACCGACCATATTGTCGAGAGGTTAAATTTAGTTGAAGAAGAAAACAATTTCTTGAAGGAAAAAATAAAAAAAATGAGGAGGAGAAGATGATACTGGAGTTGCATGTTGCGGATATCGTCGATGATCACAAAATCAAGATGGATGCAATGCGCTTGAAGATTAGAAAGATTAGAAAATATGCCATTCATACCGAGGCTTGGTATCATTATGCCGTTGGATCAATTGTTACCTTGGTTGCGATTATGATCGCATTTGTTTTCGCATTGAAATGTTTTACATAGTTTCAATGTATGGTTTAATTAATTAGATGCTCTGGAGAGCTATATGTTGTTAGATGAGAACTATGTATGTACTTTGGTTTTAATGTGATGATGAACTTCTATTAATTTGGTCACTTAATTATCTATTCATGATGTTCTGTAATGGTTTTTGACACACTTAATTATATATAATGCACGCAGATGAACCGGCAATGGATGTACGGTGACAGACACACCTCCGAGTACATTAAGGGCGTGCATGAGTTTCTCGAAGCGGCTGAGGCAAACAAGCAGAATGGTTTTATGTGTTGTCCATGCACTAATTGTGGGAATACGAAGTCTTACTCTGACCGGAAAAGCCTTTACACCCACCTGCTTTACAAGGGTTTCATGCCACACTATAATGTTTGGACGAGGCACGGAGAAATAGGGGTTATGATGGAAGACGGCGAAGAAGAAGAGTATGATGACAACTATGTGCCCCCTGAATACGGTGATGCTGCAACGGGGGGAGCTGGTGAAGATCAAGAGGAACCAGACGATGTGCCCAATAATGCTGCAACGGGTGAAGCTGCTGAAGATCAAGAGGAACCAGACGATGTGCCCGATGATGATGATCTCCGCCGGGTCATTGTCGATGCAAGGACGCAATGCGAAAGTCAAAAGGAGAAGCTGAAGTTCGATCGCATGTTAGAGGATCACAAAAAAGGGTTGTACCCCAATTGCGAAGATGGCAACACAAAGCTCGGTACCGTACTGGAATTGCTGCAGTGGAAGGCAGAGAATGTTGTGTCTGACAAAGGATTTGAGAAGCTACTGAAAATATTGAAGAAGAAGCTTCCAAAGGATAACGAATTGCCCGACAGTACATACGCGGCAAAGAAGGTCGTATGCCCTCTAGGATTGGAGGTGCAGAAGATACATGCATGCCCTAATGACTGCATCCTCTACCGCGGTGCATACAAGGATCTGAACGCATGCCCGGTATGCGGTGCATTGCGGTATAAGATCAGACAAGATGACCCTGGTGATGTTGACGGCGAGCCCCCCAGGAAGAGGGTTCCTGCTAAGGTGATGTGGTATGCTCCTATAATACCACGGTTGAAACGACTGTTCAGAAACAAAGAGCATGCCAAGTTGATGTGATGGCACAGTGAGGACCGTAAGAAAGACGGGAAGTTGAGAGCACCCGCTGACGGGTCGCAGTGGAGAATAATCGGGAGAAAGTACTGGGCTGAGTTTGCAAGTGACCCAAGAAACGTGTGGTTTGCTTTAAGCGCGGATGGCATTAATCCTTTCGGGAAGCAGAGCAGCAATCACAGCACCTGGCCCGTGACTCTATGTATGTATAACCTTCCTCCTTGGATGTGCATGAAGCGGAAGTTCATTATGATGCCAATTCTCATCCAAGGCCCTAAGCAACCCGGCAACGACATTGATGTGTACCTAAGGCCATTAGTTGAAGAACTTTTACAGCTGTGGAATGGAAACGGTGTACGTGCGTGGGATGAGGACAAACAGGAGGAATTTAACCTACACACGTTGCTGTTTGTAACCATCAACGATTGGCCCGCTCTCAATAAACTTTCAGGATAGACAAACAAGGGATACCACGCATGCACACACTGTTTAGATGACACCGAAAGTATATACCTGGACAGATGCAGGAAGAATGTGTACCTGGGCCATCGTCGATTTCTCCCGACCAACCATCAATGTCGAAAGAAAGGCAAGCATTTAAAGGGCGAGGCAGATCACCGGAAGAAGCCCGCCATGCGTACCGGTGATCACGTACTAGCTATGGTCAATGATTTACACGTAATCTTTGGAAAGGGTCCCGGCGGACTAGCTGTTCCGAATGACGCTGAGGGACGCGCACCCATGTGGAAGAAGAAATCTATATTCTTCGACCTACCCTACTGGAAAGACCTAGAGGTCCGCTCTTCAATCGACGTGATGCACGTGACGAAGAACCTTTGCGTGAACCTGCTAGGCTTCTTGGGCGTGTATGGGAAGACAAAAGATACACCTGAGGCATGGGAGGACCTGCAACGTTTGCACGAAAAAGACAGCATGCCTCCGAAGCAGTATGAAGGTCCTGCCAGCTACGCTCTTACCGAAGAAGAGAAGGAAATCTTTTTTGAATGCCTTCTCAGTATGAAGGTCCGGACTGGCTTCTCGTCGAATATAAAGGGAATAATAAATATTCCAGAGAAAAAGTTTCAGAACTTAAAGTCTCATGACTGCCACATGATTATGACGCAACTGCTTCCGGTTGCATTGAGGGGGCTTCTACCGAAAAACGTCCGATTAGCCATTGTGAAGCTATGTATTCCTCAATGCAATCTCTCAGAAGGTGATCGATCCAGAAATCATACCAAGGCTAAGGAGTGATGTGGCGCAATGTCTTGTCAGTTTCGAGCTGGTGTTCCCACCATCCTTCTTCAATATCATGACGCACGTCCTAGTTCATCTAGTCGACGAGATTGTCATTCTGGGCCCTGTATTTCTACACAATATGTTCCCCTTTGAGAGGTTCATGGGAGTCCTAAAGAAATATGTCCGTAACCACGCTAGGCCAGAAGGAAGCATCTCCATGGGCCATCAAACAGAGGATGTCATTGGGTTTTGTGTTGACTTCATTCCTGGCCTTAAGAAGATAGGTCTCCCTAAATCGCGGTATGAGGGGAGACTGACTGGAAAAGGCACGCTAGGAGCGGACTCAATAATATGCAGGGACGGGCATTCTTGGTCTCAAGCACACTACACAGTTCTACAGAACTCTACCTTGGTGACCCCATATGTCGATGAACACAAGAACAGTCTGCGCTCCAAACACCCGGAGCAGTGTGACGACTGGATTACATGTGAACACATCAAGACTTTCGGCATTTGGTTGGAAACACGTCTCAAAGGTGACAACATTGTTTCTGATGAGCTGTACTCGTTGTCCAGGGGACCATCTTCGACTGTATTGACTTACAAAGGATATGAGATAAATGGGAATACATTTTACACGATCGCCCAAGATCAAAAGAGCACCAACCAAAACAGCGGTGTCCGCTTTGATGCAGCAACCGAGAGGGGAAAGGACACATATTATGGTTACATAGTGGACATATGGGAACTTGACTACGGACATGATTTTAAGGTCCCTTTGTTTAAGTGCAAATGGGTCAATCTGTCAGGAGGCGGGGTACAGGTAGACCCACAGTACGGAATGACAACGGTGGATCTGAAAAATCTTGGGTACACCGACGAACCATTCGTCCTAGCCAATGATGTGGCACAGGTTATCTATGTGAAGGACATGTCTACCAAACCGAGAAAAATAAAAGATAAGGAAGCGAATACATCATACGATGAGCCAAAGCGCCACATAGTTCTTTCAGGAAAAAGGGACATCGTGGGAGTGGAGGGCAAGACAGACATGTCTGAAGATTATGAAAAGTTTCATGAATTCCTCCCTTCAAAGTCAAGGCTGACCCAAGCATCCTGATAAACGATGAAGATTATCCATGGTTACGGCGCAATAAGCAAATGACACACGCGATGAAAAAGTGAAGCCTTTCTCCCGCAACTATTATGATGATACCATGCCAACTTTGTAACAGACGAGTATGATACCATTGTCCGTTTGGTACATGCACATGGTATGTGGGTGAAATTATGATATCATGCAAACTTTCAACTTTTTCAGAGTTCATTTGAAATGCTTTAATGTCTTATGCATGGTTCGGCCCTCGTAATACCATTAATCCCGGTTCGCTCCTTGTTAGATGAAAACTGAAATTTTCTAAGTGTTTGCTATATATACATGAAGCATTGGTCCCGGTTCGTGGCACCAACCGGGACCAAAGGTCCCTTTTCAGCAGCCCAAAGGGCGGGAAGCAGCGGCCTTTGGTCCCGGTTGGTGGCACCAACTGGGACTAAAGGGTGGGCATTGGTACTGGTTGGTGCCACGAACCGGGACTAAAGGGTTGGTCCTTGTTGCGGTCAGAGTTTAGTCCCACCTCGCCAACCGAAGGGCGCTCACACCGGTTTATAAGCCCGTCCCTCTCTGCCCTGTTGAGCTCCTCTCAAAGTGAGAATAGATGCCCTTATAGAGGGAATTTGACCTAAATTCATAGTGAATTTCTCTGAAATTCATAGAAATTTATTATGAGTTTAGGTTGAATTTTCTCTATAGGCGCATCTATGCTCATTTTTTAGTAAAGTTAATCACAAACTTGTGGTTCACACAAATTTCAAAGAGTTCAAATTTTAACTATTCAAATTTGAAAACTAATGGCACTAATAGAAAGTTTATATTTTTTCTAAAACTAATGACACTAACAGAAAGTTTATAATTTTGTTGACCTAAAAGCAAAAAGAATTAAAAAATAAAGCAAAAAACAAAAGAAAATAAATAATGCAAAAAACAAAACAAAAAAACTGAAAAAAAACTATTTTTATAGTACAGTTAATCACAAACTTATGATTCACACAAATTTCATAGAATTCAAATTTGATAACTAATGGCACTAACAGAAAGTTTATAATTTTTCTGACCTAAAAGCAAAAAGAATTAAAAAATAAAGCAAAAAACAAAACAAAATAAATAATGCAAAAAACAAAACAAAAAACTGAAAAAAAACTATTTTTATAGTAAAGTTAATCACAAACTTATGATTCACACAAATTTCATAGAATTCAAATTTGAAAACTAATTGCACTAACAAAAAGTTTATAATTTTTGTGACCTAAAAGCAAAAAGAATTAAAAAATAAAGCAAAAAACAAAAGAAAATAAATAATGCAGAAAACAAAACCAAAAAACTAGAAAAAAAAAGCTGCCACCTATTGGGCCACCACGGCCTGAATACGACTAGAAACCCAACCTGGGCCAGGATTCAGGCCCGCAGAAGGCCCAATAGGCCCACAGACAGCACAGTGCTAGTTTAGGCCCGTAAGCCTACATTTGAGAGGAGCTCGAGTGGGCAGCCGCACCGGGGCTTATAAACCACTCTGAGCCCCTCTCAACTAGCGAGGTGGGACTAAACTTTTGGTTCGGCAGCGCAAGGCCTTTGGTCCCGGTTGGTGGCACCAACCGGGACTAAAGGGGGCATTAGTCCCAGTTCGTGGCACCAACCGGGACCAATGCCCACCCTTTAGTCCCGGTTGGTGCCACCAACCGGGACCAAAGGCCGCCGCTTCCCGCCCTTTGGGCTGCTGAAAAGGGACCTTTGGTCCCGGTTGGTGGCACCAACCGGGACTAAAGGGGGCATTGGTCCCGGTTGGTGCCACGAACCGGGACCAAAGCCCTTGCTATATAAGTGGGACTTGTGAAAATTTCACATCTCCCTCGCCAGTTTGCCCCGCCGCCAGGCTGCCCAAATCGTTGCTCGCCATCATCGTCGTCCTCGTCGCCGTCGCCCCGCGCCCGCCCCTGCCCGCGCGCGCCGCCGCGCCCGCCTCTGCTCGCGCGCGCCGCCCGCTCCCCTGCCCGCGCGCGCCGCCGCGCCCGCCCCTGCTCGCCGTCGCCCTGCCCCTGCCCCGTCCCGCCCCCGCGCGCCGGCGCCCTCACCGCCGCCCCCGCTGTGAGAGCCGCCGCCCCGGCTCTTTTCTTTAGTTTAATATTGTTCATAGAAATATAATTTTTTTTTTATTTTTATTAGTTTAATTTTTTGTGTATATATGTGATGTATATGTGTATATATGTGATGTTCATATGTGATGTATTAGTTTAATTTTTATTATTTTTATTAGTTTAATTTTTATTAGAAATATATCCCTCCCGATAACTTCAACACGTGGGGGGGTCGATATACCCCCTCCCCGATAACATTATTTTCCCGTCTATGCGCATGTCGTCGTTGTCGATATAACCCCCTCCCGATAACTTCAACACGTGGGGAGGGGTCGATATACCCCCTCCCCGATAACATTATTTTCCCGTGTATGTGTATGTCGTCGTTGTCGATATAACCCCCTCCCGATAACTTCAACACGTGGGGGGGGTCGATATACCCCCTCCCCGATAACATTATTTTCCCGTGTATGCGTATGTCGTCGTTGTCGATATAACCCCCTCCCGATAACTTCAACACGTGGGGGGGGGGGGGTCGATATACCCCCTTCCCGATAACATTATTTTCCCGTGTATGCGTATGTCGTCGTTTTCGATATAACCCCCTCCCAATAACTTCAACACGTGGGGGGGTCGATATACCCCCTCCCCGATAACATTATTTTCCTATGTATGCGTATGTCGTCGTTGTCGATATAACCCCCTCCCGATAACTTCAACACGTGGGGAGGGGTCGATATACCCCCTCCCCGATAACATTATTTTCCCGTGTATGTATGTCGTCGTTGTCGATATAACCCCCTCCCGATAACTTCAACACGTGGGGGGGTCGATATACCCCCTCCCCGATAACATTATTTTCCCGTGTATGTATGTCGTCGTTGTCGATATAACCCCCTCCCGATAACTTCAACACGTGGGGGGGTCGATATACCCCCTCCCCGATAACATTATTTTCCCGTGTATGTATGTCGTCGTTGTCGATATTACCCCATCCCGGATAACTTCGACATGAGGGGCGGTCGATATATATACCCCCTCTCGACTGTGATAACTTATACCACGGGAGCACCCCCCGACCCTCTCGCTAGGTCTATGTTTGCCACTAATATATCCACATGCCATCATGTTTGTGTAATAATTGCCATGTTGTAATATTTGCAGAAACAATGGAGCACGGACGAGACGAGGAAGCAGAAAAGGTGTTGGGGGACATAATCTTACCCAGAGGTGATGTCATGTCGTCGTATCTTAACGACAATGATGGTCTGGAAGAACATGGTGAAGAAGCAGGTTACGATGATCGAAGAATGGAGGAGGAAACACATGATTATGATGGCTCCGGTGACCCAATGCTGGTGCAAGAAGGAGCCCGTGTTGACGGCTCCGGTGACCGAACAGAGTCCGGCCAGGTAAATATATTAGTTAAGCCTGTGCTGACTAGCTAATTGATGCATTCATTGTTTTGGTATGTACACATATTAATTAACTCTCGTCTTTCTTCTTTTTTCTAGCCCTCCGGATCGAGCACAACTTCGGTAAAGAGACGAGGCCCGAAGAAAAAGTTGCGCACGGATGAAAGGTTTGAGATCACATCAATCGCGCGCGACGGCCAACCGATTGAACCCATCCGGACAAAGGAAGCCTTTTCTGCTCAGTGCGGGGTTCTTGTTAGGGACAAGATCCCGATCAGCATCCACCAATGGTATAAGCCTAAGAAAGAAGACCCTGAGGTGTCTTATGTGAATGATACGCAGAAAGATGATCTTTGGACTGAGCTGAAGGCAAATTTCACCCTACCGCCAGAGGAGCATCCGGAGAAGCCAGTTATAGAGCAATTAATCAAGTCTCATGCTCTTAAGAAGATGGCAGACCTATTCAGGAGGTGGAAGAATGAGCTGAAAAGGTTTGTCGACAAAGAAGAGACACCAGAATTCATCGGCAAATATGAGAAGATCAGAGATCAATGGCCCGCATTTGTGGCCCACAAGACATCAGAAAAGAGTAAGAAGATGTCGGCGACAAACAAGCAAAATGCTGCGAAGAAGAAGCTTCACCATCGCACGGGGTCAGGTGGCTACCTCAAAGCCCGGCCTAAGTGGGCCAAGGTTGAGAGGGATCTGCTTGATAAAGGGATCAAACCAGAGACAATGAACTGGCCAGACCGTTGCCGGACTTGGTTCTTCGGGGCTGGCGGAACCTTGGACCCTGTATCATGGAAGTGCCGTTGGACGGACGAGCAACTTGCAATACCCGTCAAGAAGCTTAAGTACTATATCGATGCAGCGCAGGAAGGGACGTTCGTTCCAGACAGAGAGAACGACGAGCTCACAATGGCCCTCGGGAATCCTGAGCACCCTGGACGGACACGAGGCACGCCAGGCTCCGTTCCGTGGAAGGCTGGTTTTCCGGACGCAGGCGGTTACAAATGCCAGGAGAGGAGGAAGAAAATGGAGCATGACCAACTGCAGGCGCTGCACGCAAGGGTGCAAGCGATAGAGAAGCGAGAAGCAAATCGCAGCAAGCGACCTGCCGAAACTACCCCCGAAGCTACCCCGCCATCTCAGCGGAGAAGTAGCCAGGCTTCCACCGAGCTGGTTCAGCCTGTCTTCACGGCTCCTGCTGCTAGCTACCCCGTAGATGCTATCACGGAGTCTCAGCATTGCCACCTTATGACGCAGTGGATGCAATTGAAAGTCAAGGCGGCTGTTGACTCTGTTGCACCTCCTGAACCTGGCGCAACTTTTCACTGCCGGCCGATTCCAGAAGGATATGCTAGGGTGATGGTAGATGAAATCACAGAAGGATTTGAGGACCTCCAGCTTGACCACCCTACGGGTGAAGGGGAGACTCGGCTGGGTTCTTGTCTGAGGACTCCATGCCTATGGCGGAAGGAGCTCATCAACCTTCCGAACTGGAGGCCTCCGCCTCCTCCTCCTCCGCCGCCGAGTAAGGGCACTCCGCCTCCTCCTCCGGCGAGTGACGATCAGGGCACTCAGCCTCCTTCTTCGGCGCGTGGCGGCACTCCGCCTCCTTCTCCGCCTGCGCCGGCGAGCCCAAGCAGCCACCAGCCTCCTCCTTCTCCGCCTCGCCAGCAAGGGCGGAAGAGACCCGCCGCCGCCACGGCTGCTCCGGCGCGTCGTACTCCTTCTCCTCCGCCTCGTAAGCAAGCACGAAAGAAGACAGCCGCAGCCGCCCCGTCTGCTCCGGCGTCTAGCAGTACAGGCAGAGGCGGGAGGCAATACAGATATGGTCCACCTCTCAAGCCTCTAGAGAAGTTACCGTACGAGAGGACCCCGGAGGAAACCGCGAAGATCGTGCGGACCGAGGTGAAGGACTTCTTTCAAGGGTTGAAAGCACAAAGAAATCCACCTCCAGAGGAGAAGGTAGATCCGGTGAAAGCAAAGCGCACTATCGATGCCCTAAGGAAACCACCAAAGTCTCCGCCGAAAACCAACTATGAGCGCATTACTGAAAAGGCATATCTCGAAGCGGAGCGGTCGGGAAGTACTGTCAGTGATCAAAGGTTAAAAGACCGACGAGCTGGGAAAGAAATTGCCCAGCTCGGAGAACAAGCGAACCAATCGTTCCCCCCGCTCAATGTGTCTAGCGACATCGTCGCTAATGCTCCGGGGATGGTGCCCAGTTATAGCAATCCTGCAGATTACCTGCCCGACGATGTACATTATGATTTGTTGGAGGTGGAGGAACACAGATATGAGTACGGGAAGCCTCTCGTCAAAGATGAAAAATCTCTAACAACGATGATGCGAAGATTCCATAATTGGTACATGAAAACCTGCAGAGAGTCTAGGGGGACGAATACTTTATATCTGAGAATTAAAGAGGAGCACGACCTCGTCTCCGGTGATCTGTTGCCTGTTCCATTTGAGGAGTTCTTCGCGTTTTTCAATTAGAAGGCCCTCGATAAATTAACGGTCACTTGCTACTGTCTGTAAGTACTACTTTTGTCATTAAGTCTCTATATATAGCTCAGCTCTTTCATTGCATGTATTTATAATTATCCTCACTATATTATGCAGATTGAAGATCGTCGAGTGCAGAAAAGCAGAAATGTATGATATTGGGTTCATTAACACCAATCTCATAGATCATTTTCAGATTAAAAAGGACGCCGCCGAGGCCGAGGCCAACTTGCTCAAATCATTAGTAATAAATCAAAACAAAGATTTAATACTCTTTCCTTACAACTCCAGGTGAGTGTTACTGTCGTGTGCATATTCGGTTTCCCTTATTACTCGAGCGAGGTTATAGTAATGTAATTGATGAGTTATGCATGCGTGCGCAGCTTCCACTATATTCTTCTGAAGATTAAGCTTGAGCGGGGATTAGTAACCGTCTTAGACTCGAGACGAAAAGATCCCGAGACCTATGCGGACATGACTAAAATTCTCAACAAGTAAGTTCAATCGATCATTATCGCACCATATCGGCAACTTTTTGTTCATTTCCTGATATCTCAAGTAATAATTATTTTCTTTGTCTTGCAGGGTTTGGAAACAGTTCACCGCACAAGCTCCGGGACTGCCGAAGGAGCTGCGATATACATACCCGAAAGTAAGTACTACTAGCTAGCTAGTTGCGCGCATCTCCCGTTGATTCTAGCTAGTTTCATCAATGCCATTTATAATGCTTCATTATCAGTTTGATTGACCTCTATTTCTCGTAAAGTGCTTGTGGCAGGAACAAGGAAATGATTACTGTGGATACTACGTGTGCGAGTTCATCTACAATGCGACTTGCAAAGATAAGCGGGGCTACTCTAAAAGACAATATGAAGTGCGTAAGCAATAATATTCACAATTTCATTTTATTACACCATCATTTCTGTTGAGTTTCATTCATATATATGTATTAACCCCCTTCTTCAAATTAGACGTGGGAGGTGCGGAATGAACTCCTACCACAAGATCGCATTAAAGCAATTCAAGAGGAACTGGCGGGATTCTTTCTTGACCACTTCATCAATAAAGCCGGAGAATACCATGTGGAAGTTGACTTCAAATGCTAGGGGATTGTATAGATCTTACATATTGTATATGTATGTAGCCAGTAGTCGGATAGATAATACGAAAACTTGTTGTTCGACCAATCTCTCGGAGAAGGAGAGGTCGATCACTTCTCTCGGTATGCACGACGAACTTCTGTACTTAATGGTTTCCTTCATTTTCTTACTAGCTAGCGTGTCGAGGGCCTCTCTATACGTATAGTACGTAGCATCGACCAAGCACGGAGATAAGAGAGGACACGTTTCTCTCTATTAATTAATTAGCTGCCTAACACAATATATGAAACATCTTAATTAACCATACAAAACCCCCAAATCCACCCCTTTCAGAAAAAAAAACAAAAACCCCAGCCACTGAAATGCTGACAAGTGGATGCCTATTGGACCCGGTTGGTGCCACCAACCGGGACCAAAGGCCCTCCTGCCTAAGCTCCCCGCACCGGCCACGTGGACGGCCTTTAGTCCCGGTTCGTGTAAGAACCGGGACTAAAGGGCTAGGGCATTAGTAACGACCCTTTAGTCCCGGTTCATAAGGGCCTTTAGTCCCGGTTCTGGAACCGGGACTAAAGGCCCTTTATCTACTAGTGTCAAGAGATGATTTTTTAGTAATCCGTCAGAAACAATGCATGGCTTACACTAAATAGCAGCTAGAAAAATGGTGGTAAAGCCTGACTTCGAAGCAGAAGTAGTGCACATATCTACTGCCAATTAAAAGGAGGCTATTTGTGCTCACTCTTGATTGGTTACGGTGGGCTCTAGGATGCTGATTGGTTAAAACAAGTGAAGCCGGTGCTTAGATTCTTGGATCTGGACAAAAAAAGTTCATGGACGGTGAGTGTATGGATTGGAGAACAAAAATGAGGTGGAAGAGGAGGGGGTAACCTTGGTCAAAGTAGGTGTCTGCCGCCGTCGCTGTTACGAGGCGGAGAGGTTGTCCGGGGAAGGAGGAGGGTGACGGCCGCGGTCCATCGCCGTCGATGTCACTGGAGCATGATTCATACAACTACATTCATACCATACGTAGCCCCCCCCCCTCCCAGCCCCCGCGTCGCTCCCAGGAGCGACTCAGGAGGCGAAACCCTAGCCGTCGCCCAGGCTCCCCTCCTTCCCCTCCCTTCCCTCGCCGTCGCCGGAGGATGCCGGTGGGCAAAGCCCTCACCGTGGACGGCGGCGGCAGGGCCCTCGTCCGTGTCCTCGCGCGCCGCTGTTGGCCGCGCTGGAGCGGCGGGAGCGCGCGGTGGCGCGGCGGGCGGCCGTCTGCTCGCGGGGAGGTCGAGATGGCGTGGACTGCGTGCGCGGTGGCGCTGCCATGGTGGCTGCCGGCCGCTGATGCATGCGGCAGAGTTGAGGGCGCCCAGATCTGGGCCGCACGAGCCCGCCCAGGCCCGCGACAATCACTCTGCCCCCACCCACCCTTCTCCCTCCTCCCACCCGTCCCGGCCACCGCCGGCGGTTGCCGCTGGGTTAGTAAGCACGCGCGCAGCGACCCTGACGGTTGCTGCTCCATTGTGCCCCGGTGGATCCTGGCGGCGGAGGTTGCGGGCCAGCGCGGCGGCGGCGCGGTGCAGGTGGCTGCAGCCGCCTGCTGGACGCGCTCCCGGCGGTGGCCGGCCTGCTGGAGCTGCGCTGGTCGGTGCCCACTCCTGCGACGACAACGTTTCTAGACTTCCCCCATGTGTGTTGGTCTTCTCCAACGATTCTTCGCCATGCCCGGTCTGCCACTGCATCTGAGGTCCTTCGTTCTTGGGTCGGGGCGAAATCCCCGCGCGGCGACGGCCTGCGCTGTCAACGGTGACGCCCGAGGGTGCCGTCACCTCCTTGGAGGCGTTGGCATGACCCTGACCGGACCTCCTCCTCAAGCACCAGGAGAAATCCTAGGTCCGGCCTCCCGGACCGGGCAGCGGCGGCGTCTCAACGCCGCTCCCGTCTTGATGGCGCTAATTTGGCTGCAAGTGGAGTACTTGATGCGGCAGATGGTGGTTGGCGATGCATCGCTCTGGCGTAGACTGCTACACAAGGAGCAGGTCACAACGTTTGCCTGCGTCGACGCTCCCCAATGAATGCTACACCAGTTCCAATCAGGCCCTGCCTTTCACCCGCCGACTCTCTAGGCACATGGGTGCGAGGTACGTCGGCCTGGGCAGTCCTGAAGCTGCATTCGTCCCTGGAAGTGCCTGGCAATGGCAGTGATGCTGCCCTGTTGCCCCGAGTCTCGGTGCTTCGCCATTTTGGCTGGAGGCAAGGCTGGGCGAGGCCTAATGTCGTTGCGTGTCTGTAGTTGAGGGCACCTCCTCACCTAGCTGTAGTCACTTGGTGAGGACGGTGGGGTGTGTGTGTGTGTGCGTGTGTGTGTCCCTCCTTTCTGGAGGTTGTACCCCCGAAGTCTTCCTCTTTTGCGTTTTCTCGATGAAAAAAAAGTGTTGTGTACCTCATATAACATATGAAATTTGATGTCAACAATGAAAACACTATGGACAGATACGTAGATATGAAATTGAAACCAACTGACCCACAGGTCTGGTGCATACAAGTCCAAAGTTTTATCAATAAAGCTTCAGACCACTTCTCACAATTCCATGGGCAGCATAGCATGCTACATAGAAACAAATCGTAGCTAGCCCACATGAAAATACAACTCATATGGAGCTGGTGTTTCAAGAGCTGCACAAGAAAAATACAAGCTCGTATGGATCTGGTGGTTCAAGATCAGGGACGGTGAAGGTATGAACTGAAAATGTATGGGAAAGGAGGAGGGGGCAAACCCTTGATCAGATGAGATAGAAACGTCCGGGGAGCCGTCGCCTCCGCCATCGCCGGAGGGGATCGGCGCTTCGAGGCGGAGGGGAGATCCGGGGAAGGAGTACGGTGACAGCCCCGGTCCGTCGCCATCGCTGGACGGGCGGAGCTTGGATTCCGAGCACGAGAGGGAGGGGGTCGAGGGTGTCGTTTTTGTCGCCGGCGGAGGAGCTCAGAGGCGGTCGACGGCGCTGTCGCTCCATCGTCTCGCTCGAGCGGTGGTTTTCCTCCCCGACCTCCGGGTTCGTGCCTTTCCTTCCTGTGGAAAGGGCGTGGAAAGGGCTCAGGCTGGACGACACGAGCAAGCTTTTCGATCCGCTCGTGGCCCGTTAAGGACAGGACCGTACGGTCCAGGACCGGTAGGAAAACTGGTCGGTCCGGGCTGCAATTTTCGGCCCGAGAAACTGTCGGTCCGGTCCGGTCTTTATCCGAGCCGCTCAGTCGGACCGAGAAAACGTAGTCACCGCCGCTGCCGTGCCTCGTCGTCGTGGCCACCGGCAGCCCCCGTGTGAACCATCATGTCCCCCAGCTTCCCCTCTCATCCCTTCCTCACTTTCCAGTGCGCCAAAGCCTCTTGTCCGCGCTCGCCATCGCTGCCGTGCGTGCACCGGCGCCGATCTGAAGTTCTCGACCATGGAGTCGACCCCAAACCTGGCACCAATCCTGCCATGGCGACAGCACGTACACCGGCTACCAGCTGTCACAGGTATGAAAACGCGTCGCCGACACAACCAGGAATAACTGGGCATGATCCGAACGCTCTGAAGGTGAAGCCACCGCTGCTGTTCGAGGAGTCCCTCTGTGCTCGTCGGGATTTCTCACGCACTTCAGTTTCGTCAGTGTAAGAAGGAGCAATAGGAGAGAAGCAGGTCGTATGTTCATGTATCTGTCGAGTGTTACAAATGTACAGAGAAGAGGAGGATGCAGGTGCGGCCACTACGCTAACAGCCTCCGTGACAAACTCATCTAGATAAACTCGTGCGATCATGCACTAGAGAATAGGACTGGTTCAGTTTCAACAGGTTCAGAAAATTCAGTTTGTTGGAAACATGCTGAAAGAATCCTGAACATTCCCCTAGCAGTTGGTTATATGGAGGACTTTATTGCTTGGAATTATAACAAAACCGGCATATTTACTGTCAGGTCCGCGTATTACACTGAATGGGAGTTCCAGCACGGGAGGAAATTGGCTAGGACGAGCCCTCCGAGCACCACTGCTGTGAACCCTGTCTGGCAGCAGGTGTGGAAACTTCAAGTCCCGGCAAAGGTAAAGATCCACTGTTGGAGGGTATTGCATGGGACCATTCCATGTAATAGCATTCTCGCTAATCGACATATACAGACTAGTAGCCTTTGCCCTGTTTGCAAAGTCCATTGTGAGGATATCAAGCATGCTACCTTCTCATGTATTCGAGTTTCAGAAGTCTGGGAATGTTTGGGCGTGGGTGACACCATAACTGCAGCTTGCGGACATGATAATACAGGCCCGGGTGCCTTGGAAGCCATACTGCGAGGTCACATTTCGGGACCTACTCAAATTTCGGGTGTGGGGCTTAAGGAACTTGTGGCGACGGCTTGCTGGTATACATGGTGGGAACGGCGGCGTATTGCGCGGGCCGAACCGGTTCAGACCACTGCTCGCTCAGCGCAAGGTATCGCTGCGGTTGTCCTGAATTATGCGAGAGCAGCAAAACCAGCAAGTAAGATTTGAAGACACGGCTGGGAACGACCTGGTGTTCTCTGTTGATGCGGGAAGTGGAGCGACAGGAGCTGTCATCCGCGACGATCAAGGCAGATTCATATCGGCTAGCGCATGTGCTATCAGTTACGTAGCGGATGCACCTACAGCCGAAGCTCGCTCTATCCGGGACGGATTGATCCTAGCAAGCAACTCAAGTTGCAACAACATCATTGTTAATTCAGACTGCATGGAAGTGATTCAGACTATGCAGGAGGATGGCAATTCGATGGTGCTGCAGCTGCTATCTATGAGGAGTGTAGTTTTTTAGCAAGGAATTTCTCCAGTATTTCTTTTGTTACATTGTCCTAGGGAAAGTAATATGGTAGCTCATTTGCTAGCTAGTCAAGCGGAGGGACCTCTCACCACTTCGTGGTATGTGGATCCGCCTAGTTTCATTTTAGATGCTTTGGCAAATGATGTAAACTTATTTGAAGAGCAATAAATTGCCAGAAGGCTTTCCCTCAAAAAAAAACTGTGGGTACTCACAGTTTCCTCCTGTCATTTACTGTACTGGTATGATATGCATAACTTGGGCGTCTTTTGTTGTTCCTGGCCCAAGAATGTGATAACTCCACCATATTTTGAGCTAGCAACTGGCATTCATCAACATTAGAAGGGCATAACACCCACGAAAGGTAAAATGTTGCCCTCTGAGCAAGACTGATATCGCTTATTGATTCAGCAGTTTTCTCCTCAGATAATACTTCTGATAAATAACCTTGTGAACCTTCCTGGTGATATAGTAGAGCAGTGGCATAATCGAACCAGGTAGGGAAGTTCGTAATTGTCAACCTGCAGCACCACAGCAGGAGCAATTAGCTTTGAATTGAACAGCATTGCTAAATATCTGGATATTATTGTTTGCATGTTAATAAGCATACCAAGCAGAACTGTATTTGAATTTGACCAATCCCTTTGATGGCTGTTTCTTGCCAAAGTGTGACCCTTTTGATGTTTGTGATTGTATGTTTTTCCATGAAGAGTTGTCGCTGCTTGTTTCACCCAAGAAAACCATAGCTTCTATGTAAGAAACAAGATCCAAAAATCGTCTGCATGATATGGGTCCAGTTAGTATGGCAAGTAAATCCCTTTGTTGGCTTGGGAAATAAGCATGTGTAAAGGGACATTTCTGTCCCAGTTCCAGGGATATTCCCCATCCCATAGGCTCGAGAAGAATCTCTAACACTGATGATACCACTGCTGTGCAAAGTACTAGCACAGAAACCATACCCCTGCAAACAGAAATGATATACACAAATAAGGACAAATTATAAAAGAGATCTCCACAAAGAAGCCCAGAAGGTGTAATGAATTCAGACAACATGCAGAACCGTGTGGATCCATAATAGTGCTGTGGGTATACCATTTACAACAGGAGGAAGGAATGCTACAGAAGATTACACAATTAACTCTCTGGTTACTAAAGTTTCCATTTACAGAAGATTAAATAACTAAAAGATGATGGATTTCAAAATGACACAAAACATAAATCTGTTAATTCAGCTTTGAGGTAGTGGGTAGTTTAAATCCAAGCTTTGAAGAGGTCACTTAGCCATGCACATAGCCCTATTTTCTAACAATGAACTTCAACTTTGCTAGTTGTAGGCTCAAGACATGACAACTTTAATTGTAATGTGTGCAAGTTTAATTGCAAGTGTGAAAATGCTTCGAGATGCCAATTATCTGCTGAGAGAGATGATTCAATTATCTGGTGAGAAAATTTTCTGCTGATGTTTTGATGCTACTCATCGTCTTGTATCCACCAAACTTGAGTTTGCTCAATTCGGAGCTCATATGAAGAAGTTATGGCAGTTCTGAGTGTCTCTTTCCCTTTTTGTGTGCAGCTTGTGGTCCCAGCGGTAGTACCGCTTAGTGCCACAGGCGGCAGTACCGCCTATAAGCGGTAGTACCGCTCATAAGAGGTAGTACCGCTCGGGTGCGGTAGTACCGCCTGTGGACCCTCAGCCGTAGTACCGTTGGGGTATCAGGCTCCTACCGCTTCGACTCGAGGAGGCCACTTCTCGTGTCGGATTGTGCGGCACTAGGAAACGGCAGTAGTGCGGTAGTGCCGCTCGTGAGCGGTAGTACCGCCCTAATGCGCGGCAGTACCGCTTGGGGTCCTTGCGCGGCAGTACCGTAAGTGGGGCGGTAGTACCGCTAATAGCAGCGGTAGTACCGCCCTCTGCGGGGCTGTTGGGGGGGGGTAACGGTTGGATTTTCCCCCTCCTATAAAAGGGGGTCTTCTTCCCCAACGAACCGAATCCTTTGAGCTCGTGTTCTTCCCCCATTGTTGACCTTCTTCGAGCTTGCTAACTCTCAATCCCTCCATGGTTTCTTGCTAGTTTTTGAGGGAAAAGAGAGAGGAGATCTAGATCCACATTTCCACCAATCACTTTCTCCTCTAGGTGAGGGGAACCCCTTGGATCTAGATCTTGGAGTTCTTGGTGTTCTCCTTCTTGTTCTTCCTCTCATTTTCCTCCCTAGCATTAGTTGCTTCGGTGGGATTTGAGAGAGAAGGACTTGGGCACTCCGTGTGCCCTTGCCATTGCATTTGGTGCATCGGTTTGAGTTCTCGACGGTGATACGTGGAAGTGAAGTTTGAGAAGCTTATTACTCTTGGGTGTTTGGGCACCCTAGAGCTTGTTCCTCTTGGGTGCCTTGGCGCCCTAGACGGTTGGTGGTGTTCGGAGCTCAATCATTGTGGTGTAAAGCTCCGGGCAAGCGTCGGGGTCTCCAATTAGGTTGTGGAGATCGCCCCGAGCAATTTGACGGGTACCGGTGACCGCCCCCAAGGGTTGCCAAAGTGTACGGGTTCAGTGACCGCCCCCAAGGGTTGCCATTTGTACGGGTTCGGTGACCGCCCTCAAGAGTCCCTTAGTGGAATCACGGCATCTTGCATTGTGCGAGGGCGTGAGGAGATTACGGTGGCCCTAGTGGCTTCTTGGGGAGCATTGTGCCTCCACACCGCTCCAAACGGAGATTAGCATCCGCAAAGGTGTGAACTTCGGGATACATCGTCGTCTCCGCGTGCCTCGGTTATCTCTTACCTGAGCTCTTTACTTATACACTTTACTTTGTGATAGCCATATTGTTTCTTGTCATATATCTTGCTATCACCTAGTAGTTCATCTTGCTTAGCATAGGTTGTTGGTGCACATAGGTGAGCCTAGTTGTTGTAGGTTTTTGTGCCTGACAAATTAACCGCTAGGTTTATTCCGCATTTGTTCAAGCCTCAACTGTAATTATTTTAAAGCGCCTATTCACCCCCCCCTCTCTAGGCGACATCCACGATCTTTCAGTCTCTCCTATCCATCTCCGAACCCCTCCCAGACGAAAGTCCAAAATTCAATCTGGATTGGGCGGCGGCGGCGGCCTTCGCGTCGTACCCTCCTTGGAGGCGCCGTCTTGGGAGGTTCTAATGTTCGGCGGAGAGATGCTGTGGGTGATGGACTCCGGTAGCTCCAGCAGCGGCGACGGTGTGGAGGTTGCCAGGAGGTGCGGCGTTGTTTCTACCGCGTCGATGACGACGATTATTGGCGGCATGGTGCAGCTGGATATCGACGACAGATGCGGCTAGATGGAAGAGCGCAGGGCGGTGGCGCTGTCTGGCGTCATGGTGGCGTCGACAGCTGACCTGGCAAGGTCTTTGCGTCGGTACCTGCTCTGAAGATGGTTAGGTGGATGAGGGCTGCGGTAGCCTCGGTGAGTGCGCCGGACCGGTGTGTGACCCATTCCCGGTAAGTGGCTGGGATGGGGCAACCGACATTAGATGTTAGGTTTTTGTGCGATGTCTGTTTGGTATTAGGCTCGGACATTCGGCACCCCTGCATCAACGGAATAGGAGTAGCGACTAGGTGTCGTCAAGATGGTGGCTTCAGGCTTACTGATGTAATGATTTGTAAGGTCTCTGAGAATAATTAATAAAATGGCTGCATGCATCGCTCAGATGCAGAGGCCGGGGGTAATCCTCCTTTTCTAAAAAATAATATCTTAAAGTTCGTTTGGAAGTGGCAGCATTGCAGTTTACGAAAGAAGTCCACATACCCCCCTCGGGTTTCAGGAACCGGCTGATTAACCCCCTCAACTCCAAAACCAGGTATATCACCCCCTAAACTTTACAAAATCATTCAAAACATCCCCTAAGTGGTTTTGTCCACGTGTCTGGCCTAGGCTTCTGCGGTGCCGCCGTCGTTTCAGGTTGTGCGTCCTCGCGGCCAGAATCCTCACTGCCTCGAGAACTAACCAGACTAAGTTACATCTGGTCACCTCCATGCTGCCGCACACAGACACTCTTGTACAGCTGCAGTCGCCATATCCGTCTTCACATTGTTGGGCAAGCTCCACACCGCTGAGTACTCTCCGCTGACACACAAAGTACGCTGACGATTCCGCTTCCTATGATCTCGGGTGACGGCGTGGCGCCATGGCCGCTCCGTGCTCCATTGCTTGCTGCGTCCAGGTCTGGCAGGCATTCTCGTTGCCGTGGTCGAAGACATGAACTCGCGGAGCTCGGCAAGTTTCGGCAAGGGCGTTGAGTTGCCATCTACCTCGATGCAGCCACGCTAGAAAACTTGCACACATCGTCGCCATGGGCCAACCCCATATGCCATGGTTCTGCACCGCCGCGTTGAACCACACCAGCTACTGCTCGTCGCTGCCGCCACCAGCAGAAGCAGCGGGAGCAGCACCGCCAGGCAGTACGAGTCGCGTCATAGTAGGGGAAATATATTTGACTCTCTGACATGCAAGGCCCAAGAGTCAATTGCAAGAAACCACCACATTTACGGCTAGGTTTGCAGAAAACCACCCACTCGTTAATCCGTTGCAGAAAACACCGGAAAATTTGTTAAGTCGTTGCAAAAAGCACTGACCGGGTGATTTGGCTCGTTTAATCTCTTTCTTACAAGTGGGGCCAGATGGTAAGGAATTGACTTAGCAAAAAAATAACACATACACCCCTGGATCTAAAAAATAAAAGCAATCAGACCAACCCCGTGGAACACCGACGCCCTATCCACTAAGCGCCGCCGCGCTGCTGCCATCCGCCGCCGCTCTGCTCCGGGCCGGGAGGATGAGGGAGGAGGAGGAGCTCAGCTGGTGGAGTTGCAGCGCTTCACAGCAGGAGGACACCGAGGAGCATCGGAGCATGCGTGCCGAGCCCCTACCCATCTCCCATCTCCTGGTCCACTCCCTCCGGTGGAAGATGAAGATCCCCACGCGCCTCACAGGCGGCATGTGACTGCTCCCCTGCCGCCCGCACCACTTGGCAGCCGGCGCCGGCACAAAGCGGGCAGCGCGCGCGTGGTGAGCATGGTCGCTCGACTGATTAATGGGGACTAGCGGGCCATGGAGCAGGAGGAGGGACGGAGGAAGCGGGAGGCGGCGGCGGTGGTGGTGCTGGAGTGCGTGGCGGGGAGCTCCAAGGCGGAGGACTGGGGCGGCGGCGGGGCCGTGGTGCAGGAGGGCGACGTGGTGGAGTCGGTCCGCGTCGGGTTGGGCTTCGGCGCGGCCGCGCGGGGCTCCACAAGGCGCTGCAGAAGGCGTTCAAGCGCGGGGACACCTCCGTGGAGGTCCGCGTTCTCGGCGGCGGCAAGGACCTGCAGGCCTGCATCCTGCCGCACCCCGGCGGCGCCAGCGCCCGGAAGCAGTACGTGCTCCGCTCCTTCCACGACCCCAGCTACGTGCTCGGCTTCGGCGATCACCTCACCAGAGCGGCACGAGCTCGTCCGGCGCCGGCAGGTCCTCGTCGAAGCGCGCGAACCAGCTGGGCTCCTCCTCATCCCTCATCTTCCCGGCCTGGAGCAGAGCGGCGGCGGATGGCAGCAGCCGGGCGTCGGTGTTCCACGGGGAAGGTATGATTGCTTTGTTTTTTAAATCTAGGGGTGTATGTGTTATTTTTTTCTAAGTCAATCTGGCCCCACTTGTAAGAAAGAGATTAAACAGGCCAAATCATCCGATAAGTGCTTTTTGCAACGACTTAAGAAATTTTTCGGTGTTTTTTGCAATTGATTAATGAGTTGGTGGCTTCCTGCAAACCTAGCCGCAAATGTGGTGGTTTCTTGCAATTGACTCAAGGCCCAATGTTCACCTCGGCTCGTTGACTCATGCTGCAAAACCGCTTAATGAAACAACTTATAACAGGGTGTGGGGTGATTCATCTTGTTTTGTAAACATCAGGGGGTTAAATATCTGGTTTCGGAGTTGAGGGGGTTAGGGCATCTCCAATGCACGGGCGCTTATTTGGGCGCTTGCGTTAAAAAGAAAATTAATTTAGGGGGAAGCACCGGTGTAAGTGACTGGGATTGCAACGCACGAGCGCTAGTCTGAGCGCTTATCTGATTTTCTTTTCTTCCAGACGAACGTGTGAAGCGCCCGTCCCTCCAACGCACAAATCGAAGCGTCGACGCCACCGTCCGACCGAACAACGAACCAGCTCTGCCAGCCTGCTACCCACTCAGCTCAGTCCTCATTCAGCCAGCTCTCTTCTCTCGAACTCTCCACACCCTTCTGCACAAGACCATCTCTCGTCAGATCCGGATGGGCTGGCGGCGAGGCTGACGGATAGGAAGTGGGCGCCGTGTGCACGGAGGAGGAAGCAGCCGCGCCGCATGGGGAAGAGGCCGGACGAGCTCGCGTCGAGGCTGACGGTCAGGAGGGGGGAGGAAGCAGTAGAGCAGAGCAGGCAGCAGCCGCGCCTTCCGGCATGGAGACGAGGCCGGGAGAGCTCGCGGTGAGGCTGGCGGACTGGAAGGTGGGACGAAGGAAGGGGCACGCGAGCACGAGACGTACAGGACGACCAAGCTAACCCGGCATCACCATCACGTACGGCGTCGAGGTAATCTCCGTACCCCTCGCTGTACTAATCCCTGAATTATTGATTTGGTTGGTGCTGAGATGCACACATGAAACCATATATGGGGATCTGTAGGAGCCATGTTCTTCCTGAACAATACTTGCATGAAGGAAATTTTAATTATCATAGGAGAACAATAATTGGTAATCTAAAGTTTTTGCATATTCCAAATTGACTGATCTTTGATTTACATAGTCCTAAAAAGAAATTTGGGGACTCGCCAAAAAAAACTCGCAAAAAAAAAAACAAATTTGGGGAGTACAACTTGGAATGAGAACAACAATTTATTATCTAAATCATGGCTTTTTGACTTGACAGTACATTGCATTCCACAGGGGATAGTTCCGTATGAACATCCACATGTTGAGAAATTTGAATGACTGATTTTGTTCTAACCTATACATCTCTAGAGATTTGGAAACCAAGTCCTGGTTATATTGTCCAGTAACTGTGAATGCATCGTCGACCCTGCGCCACATGCCATCGAATAGCAGAATTTCCGAGCTCATCTTACCCCAACGACATTTGATTTGGATAGGTTGTCTTCTTCGATTATCGGCGGTATTTGCGTTATATTCTTCAGCGACTTGATTCCAGTAATCCCGTGCAGCGTTTTCATTGCCAATAACAAAATCAGTGGGAACATTTAACTAAGCATTTACCTACTCAATTCAGAAAATGTTGTTAGGCCAAGCTTTTCATGATATAGTAACTACTAATAATTAAACAAATGACTTACCAGGCATAGATTATCCTCTTCGGTCCATTGTAAGTGTATGTCTCCGATGTTGGCATGGCCGATATCCATTGAAAGATGTGATGTGTATGAACAAAAACTTGTATCAAATTTGAGTAGGATTGTGCTTGTGTATGAGCAGAAATTTTTGGGATGGGCGTGGAACTGGAACCTACAACTAGGACTATATATAACAAGATAGCTTTACTGCATGCATGATTTAGTCAGCACTGCATGCATGATTTAGTTAGGCTGATTTAACCGTGTATGACTGAAAGAACGGTTGAAGTAACTTGGCATATATTTTTCTAACTTTATCTCACCGTGCTTTCAGGTTTTAAGAGTGGGATCTTTGTCCCTGTTGGACCAGCTTGGCAACCACAAGCATTTCATTTTTACACATTTATTTTGTATCAATTCAATTTTTATTGTAAGTATTCAGCTTTCATGTAGATTTATAATAGATAAACAAGCTCTATATTCTAGATTATTGTTGTGCGTGAAGAGGAAAGAAAAGGATTATTTGTCCAGCTGCAAAACGAAATCAGCTAAGTTAGTTGAGTAGAGCTGGTTTTTAGTACAACGACCAGCTGAGTTAGTTGAGCGGTTGCCGATTTGTAGCGCCCGCTGCCAGATCCGAACGGAGAAAAAGGCTCGCGTGAAAAGAAAAAAAGGCTAAGCGCTCGGCGATTGGCTCGGCATCGATGCCAGCCCAAATCCTGGGATCGGGGGGGGGGGGGATTTGACCAAATCAGACGGGAATTGAACCCTGGCGCCCGTTGTAAGCGTCCCCGTTGTACATGCCCTTAAGTAGCCGATTCCTGAAACACGAGGGGGTTATGTGGACTTCTTTCCAGTTTACTGCATGCTATTCGGGGAGAACAAAGGAGCTAATTTTTTTTAAATAATACATTTTTTTATTAATTTGCAAAAATATTACGTTTAAAAAATATTTTTCAAAAATAATACACCGTCGGCCCGCAGCAGGCCGACTGGGCCTAGTCAGCCCGCAGCAGGCCAAGTGGATGCAGTCGGCCAGTAGCCGGCCGACAGCTGGCCCGCCTGCCACTTCTCGGCCTCGTATTGGGCTGGCCACGTCGCGAGGGGGAGGGAGGGAGCTGTTGGCACGGGCGCGCCCCTATCGGCCTACCGTTGGCCGATCGGCCTGCTGCTGGCCGACAGGGTGCGGCCCCACCACGCGCGCGGCTGGCCCGGCTCCCTGCGGCCTTATCCCCCTTTCTTCTCCACGCAGCTCATTCTTCTTCTGTTCTTTCCTTCTCCTCTCTCTATACCAAAATGCCCCCAATTTCGACACCTAAATGAGCCATTTTTTGCGGTTTTGGCACCGTGAATGGATTCAACTTAGTTAGGGTAGCCAAAAGAGGTCTCGATCTACTCATGGGGTAGCTCGTGGTGGTCGTGGTGAGCATTTTGGTGGAGGTGGTGGTGGTGAAGTTGGGGCAGTGTGGTGGAGGTGGTGGAGGTGAAGCTCCGGCAGTTTGGTGGCCACCGTTCGTCGTTCTTCGTTCGCACACACGCTTCAAGGGTATATTTCAACAAACATTTTATTTTCCGTAGGTATTTGTTAATATGTTTTGATGTGGAATAAATTACGTGTGCGATTATTGTTATTTGTCTCGGTAGTATACGTAAATATATTTAGATGTCAACTAATTAGTTGTGTAAAAATGTGTAGTTGCTCCGGTAATATTCCGTACTATATGTGGATGTCAAGTATTTAGGAGTGTCTATTTATAGTAGCTCCGAAAAAAGGTCCGTAATATAGGCAGTCCAATCAAATATATTAATCTGTCAATATTTATAGTTGCTCCGGCAAATATTCGTAATATACTTGTAGGTGCGTGAATTGTATTAGTTGCGCCGTTAATATTCTGTAATTTATAGGTAGCTAATATATAGACATGTCTAATATTTGTTAGTGGGGGTATATTAAGTTGTTGCTTAATACTTGTATTTCGTTGTTAAAAAAATAGGTGAGCCGAGATGTCCGATGTAGTGAAGTTCAGATTTTACTACGGTCCTAGTACTGTCCAAACAACTGAGATGGGAGCTGATCTGAGTGAATTTACTCACATAGAGGTGCCAATGAGCGCACCTCAAACATGGTCTGTCAGTCAGTTGAAAGAATGGATTGCGGCAAGTTTAGGTCTTGATACCGAAACACACACCGTCGGTGTTCATGCATTGTGGACATGGTCAAGTTCAATAATTTATTTTTATTTGAGGCCAACAGAGCGAGACTCCGATTGGGTGCGGTGATTAAACGGTTGTGAACGAAGGGGATGCAATCCTGTTGCTTTAGTGCTTCCCGTTGTGAAGGAGGTCACTGCACATGAAGGCGAGGGTGGCTACGATCCTGGTCATAGCAGTGTAGGGAGGCAGTTATCTGTGTCAAATGTTGGAGATGATGGTTACGAACAAGGACAGAGTAGTCAGGTCGAAGGAGGAAATGCTTATGGTTATGAACCAGGGCAGAGTAGTCAGGTAGAAGGAGGAAATGCCTATGGTGATTACAATGGCGAGGTGGACGCTGACGAGGTAGATGGCCACTTGCAGGACCAGATGGAAGAAGAAGACACCAATGTTGAAAGGGGTCATGCCGATGATTCTGACGAGTCAGATGAAGAAGAAAATGCAGAGGAGGTACCGAATCCTGCATCATGGAATCATGACTTCTCATCTGCAATGACCGTAAATGATGGACATGATTCAGCCTGGCAATATCACCAGAACAATATTGCGACGGGTGCTATGTATCCGAACAAGCAAGCCCTGAAGGATGAAATAATTAATTGGGCAATGTCGATGCAAAGTGTTTTCACAGCTCAGGTGTCCAGTCAGAAATTCCTGACAATGGTATGCAAGAACGCAGATTGTCCCGCCAGGGTGCACGGCTTTCTCCGTAAGTATGGCACAAGTTGGGTGATAAGTGACTTAGTTAATCACACTTGTCTTATTCCCTGCATCCCTTAAGATCATGCCAACCTTTCATCCACGCTTATTGCTTGGTTGTTTTACGATGAGATAGTGCAGGGCAAAGCTATGGAAGTGAAGGCAGTCCAGACAAAAGTCTTCGCCAGGTTCAAGTATAGAATTTCTTATGGCAAGGCTTGGAGGGCTAAGCATGCGGCGCTTGAGAGGAGTTTTGGTTCTTATTTTGATGCATATGACTCTGTTGTCCAGCTCCTCCACACCCTGCAGCAGCGGAATCCAAGCACCTATATCGATATCCAAGAAATGTTCATGCCAGAGTTCCCAACTGTGAGGGTGCTGCATCGTCTCTTCTTATCTTTCAGTGTATGCATCGAAGCTTTCAGGCATTGCCGACCGGTGATATGTGTTGACGGTACTTTTCTCACAGGCAAGTACAAGGGTCAGATGCTGACAGCCATAGGTCAAGACGGCCAAAATCAAGTCGTCCCACTCGCATTTGCTTTTGTGGAGAGTGAGAATATTGAAAGTTGGACATGGTTCTTCAGGCAGTTGAAAATATCAGTTGTGAAGGAGAAGCCCAATGTGTGCATCCTTCATGATAGGCATGCAGGTATACTCAGTGCGATAAGGACACTGACAAACCCAGGCCTAGAGGAACAAGTTCCATGGCAGGACTTGCAGAGCCGTTGGTGTATGCGCCATCTGGGGGCTAATTTCTTCTCGCAGTTTAGAAATAAGAACCTGATGAATCTGTTCAAAAAACTCTGCAAGCAGAACCAGTTATGGAAGTACAATTTGATACGCGACAGACTTAATGTGTGCACGCAGAGACACGTCAGGGACAGGAAAGCTGCAAGAGATGCAGCGGTTAGGGCACATGTTGAAGCAGTAGCTGCACAGTTGGCAACAGGAACAACGGCCGTGGAGGAGGAGCCTGTTGGGCTATGTGACCTGCCAGGTTTTGACCCACCTAGTACTAGGAGAAGGCTCGGAAGGTCGATTAAAACCTTCGAGCAGTGGATAGAGCATGAGCCTCTGGAGAGGTGGTCTTTGCTACATGACACACATGGAGCAAGGGACGGTGTCATGACAACGAACCTCGCGGAAACATACAACTTTGTCCTTAGAGGAAACCGGGCATTGCCACTTACAGCCATCGTTGAGGGTATTTTCTATGGCACCGTCAAGTATTTCAGAGATAGACGTCAAAAAGCAGAGCAGCATATCTTCAACAACCCAAATACACGGTACTGTGAAAGAGTCACGAAGTACATGGACAACAAGATGCAAAAAGCTAGGTCACACACTGTAGTCGCCATCGGTAATCAAGAAAGAAGGTTTGAGGTCCGCTTAGCCAACAACAAATTCGGATGTGCAAATGAGTTGAGGACGCATGAGGTGAAAATTGGTAATGAAGCCTGGCCAACGTGTGAGTGCACATGCAACAAACCGAAATTGCTTCACCTACCTTGCTCACATGTACTTGCTGCTTGCGGGCAGCTTGGAATGGACGCAATATCGTTTGTGTCTCCATTTTTTCTGAAAGAGTCTGTCCTCAATACCTAGACAGGTGAGCTGATGGGTTTTCGATCAATGGGTAATTTCAACAGCGTCAACCCCGCTGAAAGGCGTTACATTCCAAACCCAGAGCATATGCGTACAAGTAGAGGCAGACGGCAGTGTCAGCGCATCCGGAATGATATGGATGAAGAAGGAGGTCCGACTAGGCAATGCATTCTATGCAATGAATTTGGACATAGGGACACTAATTGTCCCACTTTTGTCACTGGGCGTGGACGAGGCAACTGGGGAAGAAGAGGAGGTAGAGGCAGTAGAGGAGTAAGGGTGAGAGGAAGAAGCTAAGCTAGCAGTAGTATGTCCTGAATTTATATTAAGTGTGACACTATGTTCTAAATTTGTATTAAGTGTGGCACTATGTTCTGAATTTGTATTAAGTGTGGCACTATGTTCTAAATTTGTATTAAGTGTGGCACTATGTTCTGAATTTGTATTAAGTGTGGCACTATATTCTGAATTTGTATTAAGTGTGGCACTATGTTATGAATTTTTATTAAGTGTGACACTATGTTCTGAATTTGTATTAAGTGTGACACTATGTTATGAATTTTTATTAAGTGTGACACTATGTGCAGGGATGTCGGGAATGTGGTTGCTGAATGGGGACATTGATAGGGGTCATCGTGCTGCGATATGGTATGAGCGCAAGCTTGAGCCTCTGGTCACTCGCACTCCTAGGAAAACTGGATGATACACCCAGGATGGCTTCCGCGGTACGTGCTTTATTAATTTGCACATTGACATGCCTATTAATGGGAGACACTAACTGAAATGTTCTCTAATGAAGGTTGAAATGGGCCGGCCTTTTACCTTTCGCGCGTCTGGTTGAGTCTGTCCCGGGTGAGAAACGCCTCGCCATCGACGGGTCCTTGCTGAGCTGCTTAGTGGACCGTTGGAGGCCAGAGACCCACACGTTTCACTTTCGATGGGGAGAGATGGCTCCTACTCTGGAGGATGTGTCACTTTTGCTCGGACTACCGTTGGCAGGTCATGCCATAGGACCGTTGGACGCACCGGCTGGTTGGGAGCGAGCTCTTACACAACGTTTTCATGGTGTTTTTCCGGATGCTCCGGATCCGGTATGGAAGCATCACGGACCTAAGTATGAGTGGTTGCTCAATTTCCGGGTAATTTCCCCTACCTCTTATCTTCAAGTTATCGTACATATGGTTTACAGAAAATAACCGCGGCTTAATAAAACTTTCTCTTTGCTTAATGTAGATCCAGAACTTCCGGGCGCCGTTGACTGCGGAACAGATCACTCGGAGTCTGGAGGCCTACTTAATGTGGCTTTTCGGCAAAGTGATGTTCACAGAGAACCATGTCACCACTATTAGCGCGCTCTACATCCCTATGGCACTCGAGATAGCGAGCGCTCAGACGGCGGATCAGATCAGACAGAGGAGTTGGGGTTCGGCGGTCTTGGCGGCTACATACCAAGGTATGTGCAACGGTTGCCAGCTTACATCGAGAAAGCCAGCCCTTCTTGGATGCCCTCTATTCCTACAGCTGTGGTCGTGGGAGAGGTTCTATATAGGGCGACCAGATGTACGTGTGAGTGATCCTATAGACGCCATGTTTGATGTTGACGGCATCGACATGCCTACTTTCGGTCTGTGTTGGACACGTCGTGAGGTATGCACCGTGTTATAGTTTAATGAAACTTTTTTCTGCACAAGAGATAATTTGATGCTAGCGGCTACTAACTTTTGTTTTCTGCAGAGACGCTTTGCTAGTGATCAGACCAGGAAGGCATACACAGCATTGAACGAGCAGTTCGATGCGTACACCGGGGTCATCTGGCAGCCCTACACGGAAGCAGCCATACAAGCGAGATACCCTGGTGGTATGTCTGTGCTATGCACAAGGGACCGAGATTACTGGATTACAAAATCAAAGATCATCTTCGATGTCTTCGTCAAGGAGATGGCACAACAGAGGGTTATGAGGCAATTTGGTCTTCTGCAGTTGGAGCTGCCTCCCCCTATAGAGAACCCGGTGCCAGCACACATCCACAGGTATTAACCAGTTTTTCAATGTTGCATTATCTTTCATAGTACTCCATTCGAAGCTTTAGGTAATTGTTGAACACACACCACAATTTTAGGACGACAAGGAAGGGCATGACCAGGACAACTGCTGACTGGCTAGTTAGACTAGAGCCGTATGTTATAGAATGGAAGACGGCAAACACAAATCTATGGCATGAGAATCACAATTTTGATCTCAATGAATTCAATCTCTATTTGCGGCGCTACATGACCGGAACACGGTTACGCATCATTGAGCACTCCCACCCAGAGGAGATACCGGATCCTACTCCGTCAGATATGTACCCGAGCTATGACACTTCGGGCTCTAGGCAATACGCGGTAAGATATATTTTCTTTAAATAATGTTGTCACATACTTTGACGTGCAAGAGACAAACATTATTAATCGTCATGGAAATTTGCAGGCTACCTTGACACACGAACTCTACAACGACGTGACCACCTTTGGACAATCACTGTCGTCTGGACCTCTTCTTCAGCACCGTCCAGTGCTACATCCCTTCTTTGAACGAATTCAAAACAAGATACGGACTGTGTACGAGGCTATCATGTGCACCCGGAGAACCGATGTTGTTCAGCACCAGCAGCAGCACCCGCGTCACTCCACGCACCGACACCAACCACGTCCACGTCTAGCACATCAGCCGACAACCAGGCCACCCTGTCCTGACCAACCTGGCAGTTCAACGTAGCAGCAACCACAACACTATGGTCCCACGTCGAGCTTCGTGTTTTCTCCACAGCCACAGCAGCACGGTCCCTCGTCGAGCTTCGTGTTTTCTCCACAGCCATAGCATCACGGTCCCTCGTCGAGCTTCGTGTTTGAGCCAGAGCAACCGTCACAGCCAGCAGGTATGTGTCTTTATATTTATTGTTTTCAATATTAATTGACGCGACCTCATTCTTCATGATGAAACGTTTCATCGCATAGGATCCTATGGATATCAGGCATCTATGTCGGCATCACATGATACGTGGGGGAGTGATCAACTTCCCGAGGAGAACATACAGGCTCAGATGTCGCAGCACACCCAGTGGATGAACATGTTTTCGACTCCTCCACCGGGCCCCACACAGGATACATAGCATGACCAGGAAGAGTCTGAGATTTCTCCTCGTCACATTAGGGCACCCGACAGGTGGGGATGGTCGCCGCTTCCAGACCCGCCTCCCCGCCAGGCCAGACGTCGTCACTGACGCTTCTATCTATCAGTAGAGACATTATCATCTATTTCTGTGTGAGACTTATGTCTATTCTATGTATGAGACAAATGACTATGTACTTATGTATGAGACATATGCCTACTTTATTTTAGTACTCTGTTATCCGAACTATTAGATCATATTTAGATAGAACATAATGCTCATACAACAAGACATTACAAACAACTAGATAGAACTACATCTAAATTAAATGGTACGTACGACTGAACTCACAACATACAACATAAAAACTACATGAAGTCATCATCGTCATCCTCGATTGATGCAGAACTCTTGCCCTTTGACGATGAAGAACTCTTGCCCTTCAACGATGAAGAACTCTTGCCCTTCGATGATGCAGAAACCTTGCCCTTCGACGATGAAGAACTCTTGCCCTTTGACGATGCAGAACCCGGAAGCGGCGGCATGAAGATATCATCTTCGTCCTCGCTCTTCTCAGTCCATAAACATGGATTATTTGCTGCAATCCTTCTGAAAGTTTCACTCTTCGGCACCACTACCTTCTTCCACCTTTCATTCAACCTAAGAAGTTCTTTACGTACCTCCTCATAGGTCCTTTCAGGCCACCCAACCCTACGTAATTGGTGAGCCAACTCATTCATTATGGTGTCACTACCAGTGAGTTCGTCCCATGAAACTATCCTATTGTCCATCCTGAAATCGCTAGCTAGCCTCAGAAGAGTCCGGCTCATTCCAGGGTGAAAACTACGATCGAAAGGATAATGGGACATCTCAACTACAGTACACTGGAATGCTTATCCACCTTCGTCTGAAGGGGGTTTTATAGGTAGAGAGGAGAAAATGGCGGGAAAGAACGACTGCAGTATATGACGGGAAAGAGTTGGCGGGAACATATGGCGGGAAACGGGTGGCGGGAAAGAGTTGGCGGGAACATATGACGGGAAACGGGTGACGGGACAAAGTTGGCAGGAACATATGGCGGGAAACGGGTGGCGGGAAAGAGTTGGCGGGAACATATGGCGGGAAACGGGTGACGGGAAAGAGTTGGCGGTAAACGGGTGGCGGGAACATATGGCGGGAAACGGGTGGCGGGAAAAAGTTGGCGGGAAAATATTGAGGGGAAAGGGTTGCGCGAAAATACGTCATAGTTTTGAAAAAAAATCTGTAATATCGTAAGGGGCAAAAAAATTGCTATGCATGCATCAGTCGGCCCACAGCTGGCCAATAAGTTCCTGTCGGCCAATTAGCAGGCCGACTGGACCTTGTCGTCCTCCAGTTGGCCGATTGGACTTGACCTGGTGGCCGACAGGCCAATCGGCCAGCAGCAAGCTGATAGGACCCCAGTCGGCCTGCTGTGGGCCGACTAGGACCAGTCGGCCTGCTGTGGGCCGACAGTGTATTATTTTTGAAAATTATTTTGTAAGCATAATATTTGTGTAAATTAATAAAAAAATGTATTATTTAAAAAAAATTAGCAACAAAGGAAGGGGAGAATCTCACCATCCCGGCCCCACAATTTCTCGACGAGGGCGGCGCAAGAGCGGACCAGGTCGCGGCAGTCCCCGGGCGAGATGGAGCTCCCGACGCAGAGCATCTCGGCGCGGTCGTCGTTCCGGGTCACTCGGCACGAGGCCAGAGCGCGGAGACGGCGGTGCGAACGATGCAGCCCAGGCGAGCCCTATCCACCTGCAATGCGAAGGCACATCAGCACCGACCAAGGCTCGCAGGGAGGGCAAGGAGATTGGGGGGAGGGGGATTGCCTCCTGTGGGTCGAAGCACATGAGGGAGAGCGCGGCACCGAGGACCCTGGTTCCGGAGGAGGCAGGGGCAGTGGCGCGGGGGTTGAGGGGAGCCGCGAGGGAGGAGATGGAGGCGGAGAGCGAGTCGGCGGCGACGGAGGAGAGGCCCGTGCCGCCGGGAGGGCGGGCGAGGCGGGAGGCCACCTCGGCGAGCAGGTGCGTGAGGTCGTCTAGGGGAGGAGGCGCCATTTTTGGGGGGCGGGAGATGTGGGGGTTTGCCGCCGCGACGGCAACGGTGTGCAAAGGTAGTGGGGGAAATCCGAAGCCTGGGAAGAGAGAACGGCAAAGTGGGCTTTTGTGCTTCGGTTCAGCTGGGGATATGGGCTTGGATTAGAAAATCTGTATGTCCTAGTCTTAAACTTGTGGCTTTGCAAGTTGCGGTAGTGTAGCAAGACATGAATTTTGTATTCAGACATAAACTCAGTTTTGCTGATCTGGGTGTATTATAGCTTATAGTATAGAAGAAATATATATGGCTTTACAATCATGCCAAATAATAATTAATTAAGATGGAGTTTTAGAAGCTTCACATTTGATAACCACTACTCCCTCCGTAAAGAAATATAAGAGCATTTAGATAACTATTTTAGTGATCTAAATGCTCTTATATTTGTTTACAGAGTGAGTACTTTAGTAAGTTTGCTTGCATGCTTCACATGATATTTGCAGGAGAACAAACCCACAAGTTCAAACCAAGATTTGCATGCAAGTTCAAGTCTCTTTGTTGGATTAAAATATTTATTTCTGAGGCTGCACTTGCAAAAAACATCGAATTGGTTGCTAAACTTGGTAGTCGTGTTCAAATACGGTGCATTTGTCGTCCGTTCTAAATATTATGTAAATTGTAGTACTAGTACTAAAAATAAAGTTAGAATATTCTTGTCATGTAATAATATGCATACAAAAATAACTACTTTTAAAACAAGTTAATGTAATTTTTAAAAATATTCACATGTTACTTAAAAAATCATGCAATAAAGATAATATTGATGTATTTAAAAAATGTATGTATAATTTCAAAAAGTGTTCATTCGAGGATCTATAGTCTTGGGGTACACTAGGCTATTAATTTTTTTCACACAATTTTTTTCCATTTTAGTTTATTGAAAAACCAAGTTGATTGGATGATCCAAGAACCAAGTGAGGCTAATTTTGTGGGATCTTCAAAATTAATCAAGATTTGGGGGGGGGGGGGGCTAGTAACACAAGGGGGTGGAAACACATGTCAAATCCATGCCAACCATGATCTTTGATACCATCTAATGCAAGGTTCCCGATCTTTACGATTCGACTAGTGGTATGAGGATGAACACAAGGGAAACAAGTGTTAAACAACGGGGAAAAACTCAAGTAAAGCAACATAAAGATAACAAGAGCTTGAATGGCTCAAATCCAATAAAACACACCCAAATATGTAGCCTTGAATCTTGGGAACCAAACCCACTCAAGTCTTAATGAAACTAAAATCTCTTATGGTCAGTCCACCGATCCAATAGAACCCAACAAAGAGAAGATTGACAAGAAAAGGTCATGATGTCACTCTAACTAGATCCACTAGGGGATAGGTCTTGAGCACCCCGCGAGGGGAGGATCTTGACTCCACATAAGGAGCGGAAAGAACAATGTTCAATTATCTTGATTAAATTCTAGTCTTACCCTAGATCTGAGGAGAGGAAGAGGTATATAGTAGTGTAAGGTAGAAAATGGCATAAGGGGTAAGGTACAAGGGCTTTGCCCATATTCACACATAGGTGGACCCCGAAAGGGGGTAAGTGGGAAAGTCCTCAGGCATGACTGCAGACAGTTCACAGTTTCCTGTTTGTCTGTGCGCATATTGGAGGTGGCGCAGATATGTCCATGTTTTTCCACGAGCAGAATGGAGGTCGTGCGTATAGTCCGTGCTTTGCTCGCGGCTTGTTTGCGATGCCTATAGTGACTCTTCCATCCTTTTTATTTGGGCTTACCTTCTCCTCCCTCAGTTTCACCTCCGCCGTCACCTGCAGTGGTTCTTGTGGATACCTGAGTATGTATCCACTTGAGTTAACAAACCATTCATACATGGTGAAAAGTCACATGTGTTCAGGAATAGAGTCACCTCGGCTCGTAGAGCTTTAGCTTGGGCTCTCTTCATGGGGCCAATGGACATCATCGAAGTAGTCGGTGGCGTAATTGGACTTGAGGAGGTGATGTCTGAGGGCCACACAGGTATGACATGATGACCTTGACTTAGATCCATATGATTATTTTTTTGTAATAAACTTCTCAACATCTTGATCCTTCATAGGTTAACATATAAGCTAAAGCATGCTTCATTTTGAGTTCCTCATAAGAACTCCATCTTCTACACTTTCTTCTATTTCAACCTTGAAACCAATACATGGTCCTCAAGTATTGCCTATGAAAAAATCCTTTAGATATAAATCAATAAAAACACTAGTTCATAAAAAATATCATTAATTATCAAAACCACGCATGGGGTTCCATGCGCTTTCCTGATCACAGTCGCACAAAGTGCCAACTTTTCTCTTCGTGTGATGGTCCTCCTCAAGCTCAAAATGCATGCCCAGTCCACTATGGTCAAACGTACATGCCTGAAGATCCCCTTCATGTTCTTTGGACCTTTCAAGATTGCAGAGTGTGCCAGCGTGATCGCATACAGGTTGGAGTTGCCACTAGATGGCCATGTCTACCGGTCTTGCATGTGTCGCAGATCAAGACGTTCACCGCTAAGCTATAGACGGGTCTTTTCTGAGCTGCAGCCACCCGATGGCCTTACAATGGTGCCTCTGTTCCCCACTTATATCCTGGATGGCTGCCTCAGAAAAAAAGGGTAACAACGCGGTTTTAAGATCAGGGTACAATTGTGGTCTCTACCGCATGACTCCACGGGTGGCTACACTGTCACTTTTTATTGACGCCAATCCGGGAGGGATAAGGGCATGGCCAACGGGTGGCTGAGGGAGTCCTGGACTAAGGGGTCCTCGGGCGTCCGACCTGTTGAACATGGGACGGACTAATGGACTGTGAAGATACAAGATCGAAGACTCTCTTCCGTGTCCGGATGGGACTCTCCTTAGCGTGGAAGGCAAGCTTGGCGACCAAATATGAAGATTCCTTTTCTCTGTAACCGACTTTGTACAACCCTAGTCCCCTCCGATGTCTATATAAACCGGAGGGCTTAGTCCGGAAACGGATATTGTCATACATGCTGGACTTCTAGGGTTTTAGCCATTACGATCTCGTGGTAGATTAACTCTTGTAATACTCATATTCATCAAGATCAATCAAGCAGGAAGTAGGGTATTACCTCCATAAAGAGGGCCCGAACCTGGGTAAACATTGTGTCCCCTGTCTCCTGTTACCATCGACCTTGGACACACAATTCGGGACCCCCTACCCGAGATCCGCCGGTTTTGACACCGACATTGGTGCTTTCATTGAGAGTTCCACTATGTCGTCCTCAAAAGGTTTGATGGCTCCTTCAATCATCCACAACAATACTATCCAAGGAGAGGTTTTCCTCCCCGGACAGATCTTCATGTTCGGCGGCTTCGCACTACGGGCCAACTCGCTTGGCCATCTGGAGCAGATCGATAGCTACGCCCCTGGCCTTCGGGTCAAATTTGGGAGCCTGAACTACGTCGCGGATATCCGCGGTGACTTGATCTTCAACGGATTCGAGACCACGGCAGTCGCTCCCCGTCACCACGATGAACATGACTTAAATCTGTCATCGGCCCATACCCAGGAAATTGCACCTGTAACCGTTCTGGCCTTAGATCCGGAGCAGATCGCGCCATCCGAGGACGGGAAGTTAACCCTGCCATGGAAGCTGCAGATTCCGTGGCATTGGAGCCGCACAAAGACCTAACCTTGGGTGATGTCCATGTCATCGGAACCTCGGACTCGTCTCTGACTATAAGTTCCGAACCATGTGCGTCCGCGTATGTCGAGCAGGATCGGTCATCAATCGCCGAATTCAGCGCCGCGGACATCTTCCGGCACTCGTCTTTAGGCGACGTGCTGAACTCATTAAAAAATCTGTCCTTAGTGGGGGACTCACAGCCGAACTATATCCGATTCGAACTGGAGGCTGATGACGGGAAATTTTGCTTCCCACCCACTGTCGAGGACTTAACCGACATGCTCGATTACGGCTCCGAAGACATCGACGGTATGGACGACGATACAGATGAGGAGCATGGCCAAAACCCGCCGTTCACCGGACGCTGGACGGCCACGTCTTCGTACGACGTATACATGGTGGATACACCTAAAGAGAATAACGGCGAGGAAAAGGAAAATCCAGTTGAGGATGAGCCTCCTAAGACACAACCAAAGCGCCGGCGTCAGCGGCGCCGCTCTAAATCCCGCCGCAGCAAGGACAGCAACACCGACACAGGAGATGATAACACTCCGGATGGTGCAGAAGACAGAGAAGATCCCGACGAACAAACGACCGAACAGGATGATCGGGAAGATGGGCAAGTTAGCCCTGATGAACAGGCCATAAGCGACGACTCGGAGGGCAGCACTTATCTTCCACCCTCCGAGGATGAGGTGAGCCTTGGCATCGAGGATTTTATCGTGCCTGAGGAACCTCTCGAGCAGGAGCGCTTTAAGCGCCAGCTAATAGCCACTACAAGTAGCTTGAAAAAGAAGCAGCAGCAGCATCAAGCTCACCAAGATCTGCTCAATGACAGATGGACTGATGTCCTAGCAGCCAAAGAATACGGCCTTAAGCGCCCAGCCAAAAGTTACCCGAAGGGCAAATTGCTACCTCAGTTCGATGATGAGGCACCGGAGCCCGTACCATCATCGCGCAATGCGGCCGACCGACCACCACGCGGTCGGGATAAAGCGGCAACTCAAGCCGAACACCAGCCCGCCCCACCTCGCCGTAAAGGCAGAGATAGAACAGCTCGGGGTTATACATATGACCTTCGGCAGGACCTAGACAGTAGAGCAGGATATACCAGATCGATCTACGGATTGAGGACGTGCCCCGACACATGACGACAGCTATCTATTCGGACGTGACAAGCCTAGTCACGCCCAGGCCGAAAACCGCAGACGGACTCCGTCAGAGCTACGTCGCAATGTGGCCCGATATAGAGGCGCCGCACACCCCGTTTGCTTCACTGACGAAGTAATGGATCATGAATTCCCAGAAGGGTTTAAACCCTTAAATATCGAATCATACGATGGGACAACGGATCCCGCGGTTTGGATCGAGGATTTTATTCTCCACATCCATATGGCCCGCGGAGATGATCTTCACGCCATCATATACCTCCCACTAAAACTCAAAGGGCCAACTCGGCACTGGTTAAACAGTCTTCCTGCAAATTCTATTGGCAGCTGGGAGGACTTGGAAGAAGCCTTCCTTGACAACTTCCAAGGTACATATGTCCGGCCACCAGATGCCGATGACTTAAGTCACATAGTTCAACAACCTGGAGAGTCAGCCTGGAAATTCTGGACTAGGTTCCTAACTAAAAAGAACCAGATCGTCGACTGTCCGGATGCCGAATTCCTAGCGGCAAACATAGCATCACTTACGAATGGCTCGCCCGCCACCTCGGCCAGGAAAAGCCGAAGTCCATGGCAGCTCTCACGGCACTCATGACCTGCTTTTGTGCGGGTGAGGATAGTTGGCTGGTGAAGGAAATATGCCCTAGAGGAAATAATAAAGTTATTATTTATTTCCTTATATCATGATAAATGTTTATATTCATGCTAGAATTGTATTAACCAGAAACATGATACATGTGTGAATACATAGACAAACAAAATGTCACTAGTATGCCTCTACTAGACTAGCTCGTTGATCAAAGATGGTTATGTTTCCTAGCCATAGACATGAGTTGTCATTTGACTAACGGGATCACATCATTAGGAGAATGATGTGATTGACTTGACCCATTCCGTTAGCTTAGCACTTGATCGTTTAGTATGTTGCTATTGGTTTCTTCATGACTTATACATGTTCCTATGACTATGAGATTATGCAACTCCTGTTTACCGGAGGAACACTTTGTGTGCTACCAAACGTCACAACGTAACTGGGTGATTCTAAAGGTGCTCTACAGGTGTCTTCGAAGGTACTTGTTGGGTTGGTGTATTTCGAGATTAGGATTTGTCACTCTGATTGTCGGAGATGGATCTTTGGGCCCACTCGGCAATGCACATCACTATAAGCCTTGCAAGCATTGTAACTAATGAGTTAGTTGCGGGATGATGTATTACAGAACGAGTAAAGAGACTTGACGGTAACGAGATTGAACTGGGTATTGAGATACCGATGATCGAATCTCGGGCAAGTAACATACCGATGACAAAGGGAACAACGTATGTTGTTATGCGGTTTGACCGATAAAGATCTTCGTAGAATATGTGGGAGCCAATATGAGCAACCAAGTTCCACTATTGGTTATTGACCGGAGACGTGTCTCGGTCATGTCTACATAGTTCTCGAAACCGTAGGGTCCGCACGCTTAAAGTTCGATGACGATTGTATTATGAGTTTTTGTGTTTTGATGTACCGAAGGTAGTTCAGAGTCCCGGATGTGATCACGGACATGACGAGGAGTCTCGAAATGGTCGAGACGTAAATATCGATATATTGGATGACTATGTTTGGACACCGGAAAGGTTCCGGGAGGTTTCGGACATTTATCGGAGTACCGGGGGTTACCGGAACCCCCCGGGAAGCTATTGGGCCTTATGGGCCTTAGTGGAAAAGAGAGAGGGAGGCCAGGAGGTGGCGCGCGGCCCCCTTGCCCCAGTCTGAATTGCACAAGGGAAGGGGCGGCGGCCCCCTTCTCCTTCCTTCTCTCCACCTCCTCCTTCCCCCTTCTCCTACTTGGAATAGGAAAAGGGGGGGGCCAAACCTACTTGGAGAAGGATTGCCCCCCTTGGGCGCACCTCCTCCCCTTGGTCGGCCCTCTCCTCCTCCCCCCTTTATATACGGAGGAGGGGGCACCCCATAGACACAACAATCGATCTCTTGTTCTCTTAGCCGTGTGTGGTGCCCACCTCCACCATAATCCACCTCGATCATATCATAGCGGTGCTTAGGCGAAGCCCTACGTCGGTAGCAACATCATCACCGTCACCACGCGGTCGTGCTAACGGAACTCTCCCTGAAAGCTCGGCTGGATCGGAGTTCGAGGGACGTCATCGAGTTGAACGTGTGCTGAACTCGGAGGTGCCGTACGTTCGGTACTTGGATCGGTCGGATGGTGAAGACGTACGACTACATCAACCGCGTTGTGCTAACGCTTCCGCTTTCGGTCTACGAGGGTACGTGGACACACTCTCCCGTCTCGTTGCTATGCATCACCATGATCCTGTGTGTGCGTAGGAATTTTTTTAAATTACTACGTTTCCCAACAGTGGCATCCTAGCCAGGTTTTATGCGTAGATGTTATATGCACGAGTAGAACACAAGTGAGTTGTGGTCGATACAAGTCATACTGCTTACCAGCATGTCACACTTTGGTTCGGCGGTATTGTTGGATGAAGCGGCCCGGACCGACATTACGCGTACGCTTACGCGAGACTGGTTTTTACTTTATCACTAAGCGGTAGCGATAGTCGTAGAAGCAATAGTTGGCGAGACGACAACGATGCTACGATGGAGATCAAGGTGTCGCACCGGTGACGATGGTGATCATGACGGTGCTTCGGAGATGGAGATCACAAGCAGAAGATGATGATGGCCGTATCATATCACTTATATTGATTGCATGTGATGTTTATCTTTTATGCATCTTATTTTGCTTTGATTGATGGTAGCATTATAAGATGATCTCTCACTAAATTTCAAGATAAAAGTGTTCTCCCTGAGTATGCATCGTTGCCAAAGTTCGTCGTGCCGAGACACCACGTGATGATCGGGTGTGATAAGCTCTACGTTCATCTACAACGGGTGCAAGCCAGTTTTGCACACGTAGAATACTCAGGTTAAACTTGACGAGCCTATGCAGATATGGCCTCGGAACACTGAGACCGAAAGGTCGAGCGTGAATCATATAGTAGATATGATCAACATAGTGATGTTCACCATTGAAAACTACTCCATTTCACGTGATGATCGGTTATGGTTTAGTTGATTTGGATCACATGATCACTTAGATGATTAGAGGGATGTCTATCTAAGTGGGAGTTCTTAAGTAATATGATTAATTGAACTTAAATTTATCATGAACTTAGTACCTGATAGTATTTTTGCTTGTCTATGTTGATTGTAGATAGATGGCCCGTGTTGTTGTTCCGTTGAATTTTAATGCATTCCTTGAGAAAGCAAAGTTGAAAGATGATGGTAGAAATTACACGGACTGGGTCCGTAACTTGAGGATTATCCTCATTGCTGCATAGAAGAATTACGTCCTGGAAGCACCGCTAGGTGCTAGACCTGCTGCAGGAGCAACACCAGATGTTATGAACGTCTGGCAGAGCAAAGCTGATGACTACTCAATAGTTTAGTGTGCCATGCTTTACGGCTTAGAACTGGGACTTCAACGATGTTTTGAACGTCATGGAGCATATGAGATGTTCCAGGAGTTGAAGTTAATATTTCATGCAAATGCCCGGATTGAGAGATATGAAGTCTCCAATAAGTTCTACAGCTGCAAGATGGAGGAGAATAGTTCTGTCAGTGAGCATATACTCAGAATGTCTGGGTATAACAATCACTTGATTCAACTGGGAGTTAATCTTTTGGATGATAGTGTTATTGACAGAATTATTCAGTCACTGCCACCCAGCTACAAGAGCTTCGTGATGAACTATAACATGCAAGGGATGAATAAGACGATTCCCGAGCTCTTCGCAATGCTAAAGGCTGCGGAGGTAGAAATCAAGAAAGAGCATCAAGTGTTGATGGTCAACAAGACCACCAGTTTCATGAAAAAGGGCAAAGGGAAGAAGAAGGGGAACTTCAAGAAGAACAACAAACAAGTTGCTGCTCAAGAGAAGAAACCCAAGTCTGGACCTAAGCCTGAGACTGAGTGCTTCTACTGCAAGCAGACTGGTCACTGGAAGCGGAACTGCCCCAAGTATTTGGCGGATAAGAAGGATGGCAAGGTGAACAAAGGTATACGTGATATACATGTTATTGATGTGTACCTTACCAGAGCTCGCAGTAGCACCTGGGCATTTGATACTGGTTCTGTTGCTAATATTTGCAACTCGAAACAGGGACTACGGATTAAGCAAAGACTGGCTAAGGACGAGGTGACGATGCACGTGGGAAATGGTTCCAAAGTCGATGTGATCGCCGTCGGCACGCTACCTCTACATCTACCTTTGGAATTAGTTTTAGACCTAAATAATTGTTATTTAATGCCAGCGTTAAGCCTGAACATTATATCTGGATCTTGTTTAATGCGAGACGGTTATTCATTTAACTATGAGAATAATGGTTGTTCTATTTATATGAGTAATATCTTTTATGGTCATGCACCCTTGAAGAGTGGTCTATTTTTGTTGAATCTCGATAGTAGTGATACACATATTCATAATGTTGAAGCCAAAAGATGCAGAGTTGATAATGATAGTGCAACTTATTTTTGGCACTGCCGTTTGGGTCATATTGGTGTAAAGCGCATGAAGAAACTCCATACTGATGGACTTTTGGAATCACTTGATTATGAATCACTTGGTACTTGCGAACCATGCCTCATGGGCAAGATGACTAAAACGCCGTTCTCCGGAACTATGGAGCGAGCAACTGATTTATTGGAGATCATACATACTGATGTATGTGGTCCAGTGAATGTTAAGGATCGCGGCGGGTATCGTTATTTTCTCACCTTCACAGATGATTTAAGAAGATATGGGTATCTCTACTTAATGAAACATAAGTCTGAAACATTTGAAAAGTTCAAAGAATTTCAGAGTGAAGTTGGAAATCATCGCAACAAGAAAATAAAGTTTCTACGATCTGATCGTGGAGGAGAATATTTGAGTTACGAGTTTGGTCTACATTTGAAACAATGCGGAATAGTTTTGCAACTCACGCCACCCGGAACACCACAGCGTAATGGTGTGTCCGAACGTCGTAATCGTACTTTACTAGATATGGTACGATCTATGATGTCTCTTACTGATTTACCGCTATCGTTTTGGGGTTATGCTTTAGAGACAGCCGCATTCACGTTAAATAGGGCACCATCAAAATCCGTTGAGACGACGCCTTATGAACTGTGGTTTGGCAAGAAACCAAAGTTGTCGTTTCTTAAAGTTTGGGGCTGCGATGCTTATGTGAAAAAGCTTCAACCTGATAAGCTCAAACCCAAATCAGAGAAATGTGTCTTCATAGGATACCCAAAAGAAACAGTTGGGTACACCTTCTATCACAGATCCAAAGGCAAGACATTCGTCGCTAAGAATGGATCCTTTCTAGAGAAGGAGTTTCTCTTGGAAGAAGTGAGTGGGAGGAAAGTGGAACTTGATGAGGTAACTGTACCTGCTCCCTTATTGGAAAGTAGTTCATCATAGAAATCGGTTCCCGTGACACCTACACCAATTAGTGAGGAAGCTAATGATGATGATCATGAAACTTTAGATCAAGTTACTACTGAACCTCGTAGGTCAACCAGAATAAGATCCGCACCAGAGTGGTACGGTAATCCTGTTCTGGAGGTCATGTTGCTAGACCATGACGAACCTACGAACTATGAGGAAGCGATGATGAGTCCAGATTCTGCAAAATGGCTTGAGGCCATGAAATCTGAGATGGGATCCATGTATGAGAACAAAGTATGGACTTTGGTTGACTTGCCCGATGATCGGCAAGCCATTGAGAATAAATGGATCTTCAAGAAGAAGACAGACGCTGACGGTAATGTTACTGTCTACAAAGCTCGACTTGTTGCGAAAGGTTTTCGACAAGTTCAAGGAGTTGACTACGATGAGACCTTCTCACTCGTAGCGATGCTTAAGTCCGTCCGAATCATGTTAGCTATTGCCGCAATTTATGATTATGAAATTTGGCAAATGGATGTAAAGACTGCATTCCTGAATGGATTTCTGGAAGAAGAATTGTATATGATGCAACCTGAAGGTTTTATCGATCCAAAGGGTGCTAACAAAGTGTGCAAGCTCCAGCGATCCATTTATGGACTGGTGCAAGCCTCTCGGAGTTGGAATAAACGCTTTGATAGTGTGATCAAAGCATATGGTTTTATACAGACTTTTGGAGAAGCCTGTATTTACAAGAAAGTGAGTGGGAGCTGTGTAGCATTTCTAATCTTATATGTGGATGACATATTGTTGATTGGAAATGATATAGAATTTGTGGATAGCATAAAAGGATACTTGAATAAGAGTTTTTCAATGAAGGACCTCGGTGAAGCTACTTATATATTAGGCATCAAGATCTATAGAGATAGATCAAGACGCTTAATTGGACTTTCACAAAGCACATACCTTGACAAAGTTTTGAAGAAGTTCATAATGGATCAGGGAAAGAAAGGGTTCTTGCCTGTGTTGCAGGGTGTGAAGTTGAGTAAGACTCAATGCCCGACCACTTCAGAAGATAGAGAAAATGAAAGAGGTTCCCTATGCTTCAACCATAGGCTCTATCATGTATGATTGTGTACCAGACCTGATGTGTGCCTTGCTATTAGTTTAGCAGGGAGGTACCAAAGTAATCCAGGAGTGGATCACTGGACAGCGGTCAAGAACATCCTGAAATACCTGAAAAGGACTAAGGATATGTTTCTCATTTATGGAGGTGACAAAGAGCTCATCGTAAATGGTTACGTTGATGCAAGCTTTGACACTGATCCAGACAATTCTAAATCGCAAACCGGATACGTGTTTATATTGAACGGTGGAGCTGTCAGTTGGAGCAGTTCTAAACAGAGCGTCGTGGCGGGATCTACATGTGAAGCGGAGTACATTGCTGCTTCAGAAGCAGCTAATGAAGGAGTCTGGATGAAGGAGTTCATGTTGGGGAACGTAGTAATTTCAAAAAAATTCCTATGCACACGCAAGATCATGGTGATGCATAGCAACGACAGGGGAGAGTGTGTCCACGTACCCTCGTAGACCGTAAGCGGAAGCGTTAGCACAACGCGGTTGATGTAGTCGTACGTCTTCACGATCCGACCGATCAAGTACCGAACGTACGGCACCTCCGAGTTCTGCACACATTCAGCTCGATGACGTCCCTCGAACTCCGATCCAGCCGAGTGTTGAGGGAGAGTTTCGTCAGCACAACGGCGTGGTAACGATGTTGATGTTCTACCGACGCAGGGCTTCGCCTAAGCACCGCTAAAGTATTATCGAGGTGGATTATGGTGGAGGGGGGCACCGCACACGGCTAAAAGATCAAATCAATTGTTGTGCCAAGAGGTGCCCCCTGCCCCGTATATAAAGGAGCAAGGGGAGGAGGTGGCCGACCAGCTATAGGAGGCGCCAGGAGGAGTCCTACTCCCACCGGGAGTAGGACTCCCCCCCTTTCCTAGTAGGATTAGGATTCGGGAAGGGGAAAGAGTGGAGGAGAGGGGGGCCGGACCCCTTGCCCTAAACCTATTCGGTTTGGGCCATGGGGGGGCGCGCCCCACTTCCCCTTTGCTGCCCTCTCTTCCCACTAAGGCCAACTATGGCCCATTAGCCTCCTGGGGGGTTCCGGTAACCTCCCGGTACTCCGGTAAAATCCCGATTTCACCCGGAACATTTCCGATATCCAAACACAGGCTTCCAATATATCAATCTTCATGTCTCGACCATTTCGAGACTCCTCGTCATGTCTGTGATCACATCCGGGACTCCGAACAACCTTCGGTTCATCAAACTCATAAACTCATAATATAACCGTCATCGAAACGTTAAGCGTGCGGACCCTACGGGTTCGAGAACTATGTAGACATGACCGAGACACCTCTCCGGTCAATAACCAATAGCGGAACCTGGATGCTCATATTGGCTCCCACATATTCTACGAAGATCTTTATCGGTCAAACCGCATAACAACATACGTTGTTCCCTTTGTCATCGGTATGTTACTTGCCCGAGATTCGATCGACGGTATCTCAATACCTAGTTCAATCTCGTTACCGGCAAGTATCTTTACTGCTTTTCAATTTCAGGGTATTATAGCTCAAAAAAATCAGTAAATGCATGAAAAATAACAAATGAAGTCAGAAAGGGTTGAAAATTGATGATGTGGGTTTGAATGGTGTATTTTGAACACAGAAAAACTATGGAGTTCAACTAAGTTCAAGAAAATGAAATCCCTTTATAACAAACGAGTTTCCGTATGAAACCTTGATTCTTCGAAAGAGATTGTCCGTTTTGTACACGAAGTGCATCCAGTTTTTGCCGTAAGCCTCTCTACTTTATTGCACATGCTATGTGGGTGAAATGATGACACCATGCCAACTTTCAACCTTTTCAGAGTTCATTTGTAGTGCTTTTCAATTTCAGGGTTTTATAGCTCAAAAAAATCAGTAAATGCATGAAAAATAACAAATGAAGTCAGAAAGGGTTGAAAATTGATGATGTGGCTTTGAATGGTGCATTTTGAACACAGAAAAACTATGGAGTTCAAATAAATTCAAGAATATGAAATCCGTTTGTAACAGACGAGTTTTCATATGAAACCCTGATACTTCGAAAGAGATTGTCCGTTTTGTACACGAAGTGCATCCAGTTTTTGTCGTAAGCCTCTCTACTTTCTTGCACATGCTATGTGGGTGAAATGATGAAACCATGGCAACTTTCAACCTTTTCAGAGTTCATTTGTAGTGCTTTTCAATTTCAGGGTCTAATAGCTCAAAAAAATCAGTAAATGCATGAAAAATAACAAATGAAGTCAGAAAGGGTTGAAAATTGATGATGTGGGTTTGAATGGTGCATTTTGAACACAGAAAAACTATGGAGTTCAATTAAGGTCATGAAAATGAAATCCCTTTGTAACAAACGAGTTTCCGTATGAAACCCTGATACTTCGAAAGAGATTGTCCGTTTTGTACACAAATTGCATCCAGTTTTTGCCGTAAGCCTCTCTACTTTCTTGCACGTGCTATGTGGGTGAAATGATGACACCATGCCAACTTTCAACCTTTTCAGAGTTCATTTGTTGCGCTTTTCAATTTCAGGGTCTTATAGCTCAAAAAAACAGTAAATGCATGAAAAATAACAAATGAAGTCAGAAAGGGTTGAAAATTGATGATGTGGCTTTGAATGGTGCATTTTGAACACAAAGAAATATGAAGTTCAAATAATTTCAAGAAAATGAAATCCGTTTGTAACAGACGAGTTTCCATATGAAACACTGATACTTCGAAAGAGATTGTCCGTTTTGTACACGAAATGCATCCAGTTTTTGCCGTAAGCCTCTCTACTTTCTTGCACATGCTATGTGGGTGAAATGATGACACCATGCCAACTTTCAACCTTTTCAGAGTTCATTTGTAGTGCTTTTCAATTTCAGGGTCTTATAGCTCAAAAAAACAGTAAATGCATGAAACATAACAAATGAAGTCAGAAAGGGTTGAAAATTGATGATGTGGCTTTGAATGGTGCATTTTGAACACAGAAAAACTATGGAGTTCAAATAAGTTCAAGAAAATGAAAGCCATTTGTAACAGACGAGTTTCCATATGAAACCCTGATACTTCGAAAGAGATTGTTCGTTTTGTACACGAAGTGCATCCAGTTTTTGCCGTAAGCCTCTCTACTTTCTTGCACATGCCATGTGGGTGAAATGATGACACCATGCCAACTTTCTACCTTTTCAGAGTTCATTTGTAGTGCTTTTCAATTTTAGGGTCTTATAGCTCAAAAAATCAGTAAGTGCATGAAAAATAACAAATGAAGTCAGAAAGGGTTGAAAATTGATGATGTGGCTTTGAATGGTGCAATTTGAACATAGACAAACTATGGAGTTCAAATAAGTTCAAGAAAATGAAATCCCTTTGTAACAGACGAGTTTCCGTATGAAACCCTGATACTTCGAAAGAGATTGTCCGTTTTGTACACGAAGTGCATCCAGTTTTTGCCGTAAGCCTCTCTACTTTCTTGAACATGCTATGTGGGTGAAATGATGACACCATGCCAACTTTCAACCTTTTCAGAGTTCATTTGTAGTGCTTTTCAATTTCAGGGTCTTATAGCTCAAAAAAATAAGTAAATGCATGAAAAATAACAAATGAAGTCAGAAAGGGTTGAAAATTGATGATGTGGGTTTGAATGGTGCATTTTGAACACAGAAAAACTATGGAGTTCTAATAAGGTCAAGAAAATGAAATCCCTTTGTAACAAACGAGTTTCCGTACGAAACCTTGATTCTTCGAAAGAGATTGTCCGTTTTGTACACGAAGTGCATCCAGTTTTTGCCGTAAGCCTCTCTACTTTCTTGCACATGCTATGTGGGTGAAATGATGACACCATGCCAACTTTCAACCTTTTCAGAGTTCATTTGTAGCGCTTTTCAATTTCAGGGTCTTATAGCTCAAAAAAATCAGTAAATGCATGAAAAATAACAAATGAAGTCAGAAAGGGTTGAAAATTGATGATGTGGCTTTGAATGGTGCATTTTGAACACTAAGAAATATGAAGTTCAAATAATTTCAAGAAAATGAAATCCGTTTGTAACAGACGAGTTTCCATATGAAACACTGATACTTCGAAAGAGATTGTCCGTTTTGTACACGAAATGCATCCAGTTTTTGCCGTAAGCCTCTCTACTTTCTTGCACATGCTATGTGGGTGAAATGATGACACCATGCCAACTTTCAACCTTTTCAGAGTTCATTTGTAGTGCTTTTCAATTTCAGGGTCTTATAGCTCAAAAAAATCAGTAAATGCATGAAACATAACAAATGAAGTCAGAAAGGGTTGAAAATTGATGATGTGGCTTTGAATGGTGCATTTTGAACACAGAAAAACTATGGAGTTCAAATAAGTACAAGAAAATGAAAGCCATTTGTAACAGACGAGTTTCCATATGAAACCCTGATACTTCGAAAGAGATTGTTCGTTTTGTACACGAAGTGCATCCAGTTTTTGCCGTAAGCCTCTCTACTTTCTTGCACATGCCATGTGGGTGAAATGATGACACCATGCCAACTTTCTACCTTTTCAGAGTTCATTTGTAGTGCTTTTCAATTTTAGGGTCTTATAGCTCAAAAAATCAGTAAGTGCATGAAAAATAACAAATTAAGTCAGAAAGGGTTGAAAATTGATGATGTGGCTTTGAATGGTGCAATTTGAACATAGACAAACTATGGAGTTCAAATAAGTTCAAGAAAATGAAATCCCTTTGTAACAGACGAGTTTCCGTATGAAACCCTGATACTTCGAAAGAGATTGTCCGTTTTCTACACGAAGTGCATCCAGTTTTTGCCGTAAGCCTCTCTACTTTCTTGAACATGCTATGTGGGTGAAATGATGACACCATGCCAACTTTCAACCTTTTCAGAGTTCATTTGTAGTGCTTTTCAATTTCAGGGTCTTATAGCTCAAAAAAATAAGTAAATGCATGAAAAATAACAAATGAAGTCAGAAAGGGTTGAAAATTGATGATGTGGGTTTGAATGGTGCATTTTGAACACAGAAAAACTATGGAGTTCTAAAAAGGTCAAGAAAATGAAATCCCTTTGTAACAAACGAGTTTCCGTATGAAACCCTGATACTTCGAAAGAGATTGTCCGTTTTGTACATGAAGTGCATCCAGTTTTTGCCGTAAGCCTCTCTACTTTCTTGCACATGCTATGTGGGTGAAATGATGACACCATACCAACTTTCAACCTTTTCAGAGTTCATTTGTAGTGCTTTTCAATTTCAGGGTCTTATAGCTCAAAAAAATCAGTAAATGCATGAAAAATAACAAATGAATTCATAAAGGGTTGAAAATTGATGATGTGGCTTTGAATGGTGCCTTTTTCACATAGACAAACTATGAAGTTCAAATAAGTTCATGAAAATGAAATCTGTTTGTAACAGACGAGTTTCGTATGAAACCCTGATACTTCGAAACAGATTGTCTGTTTTGTACACGAAGTGCATCTAGTTTTTGTCGTAAGCCTCTCTACTTTCTTGCACATGCTATGTGGGTGAAATGATGATACCATGCCAACATTCAACCTTTTCAGAGTTCATTTGTAGTACTTTTCAATTTCACGGTCTTATAGCTCAAAAAATCAGTAAATGCATGAAAAATAACAAATGAAGTCAGAAAGGGTTGAAAATTGAAGATGTGGCTTTGAATGGTGCATTTTGAACACAGAAAAACTATGAAGTTCAAATAAGTTCAAGAAAATGAAATCCGTTTGTAACAGACGAGTTTCCCTATGAAACCCTGATACTTCGAAAGACATTGTCCGTTTTGTACACGAAGTGCACCCAGTTTTTGCCGTAAGCCTCTCTACTTTATTGCAAATTCTATGTGGGTGAAATGATGACACCATGCCAACTTTCAACCTTTTCAGAGTTCATTTGTAGTGCTTTTCAATTTCAGGGTTTTATAGCTCAAAAAAAATCAGTAAATGCATGAAAAATAACAAATGAAGTCAGAAAGGGTTGAAAATTGATGATGTGGCTTTGAATGGTGCATTTTGAACACAGAAAAACTATGGAGTTCAAATAAATTCAAGAATATGAAATCCATTTGTAACAGACGAGTTTTCATATGAAACCCTGATACTTCGAAAGAGATTGTCCGTTTTGTACACGAAGTGCATCCAGTTTTTGTCGTAAGCCTCTCTACTTTCTTGCACATGCTATGTGGGTGAAATGATGAAACCATGGCAACTTTCAACCTTTTCAGAGTTCATTTGTAGTGCTTTTCAATTTCAGGGTCTAATAGCTCAAAAAAATCAGTAAATGCATGAAAAATAACAAATGAAGTCAGAAAGGGTTGAAAATTGATGATGTGGGTTTGAATGGTGCATTTTGAACACAGAAAAACTATGGAGTTCAATTAAGGTCATGAAAATGAAATCCCTTTGTAACAAACGAGTTTCCGTATGAAACCCTGATACTTCGAAAGAGATTGTCCGTTTTGTACACAAATTGCATCCAGTTTTTGCCGTAAGCCTCTCTACTTTCTTGCACGTGCTATGTGGGTGAAATGATGACACCATGCCAACTTTCAACCTTTTCAGAGTTCATTTGTAGCGCTTTTCAATTTCAGGGTCTTATAGCTCAAAAAAATCAGTAAATGCATGAAAAATAACAAATGAAGTCAGAAAGGGTTGAAAATTGATGATGTGGCTTTGAATGGTGCATTTTGAACACTAAGAAATATGAAGTTCAAATAATTTCAAGAAAATGAAATCCGTTTGTAACAGACGAGTTTCCATATGAAACACTGATACTTCGAAAGAGATTGTCCGTTTTGTACACGAAATGCATCCAGTTTTTGCCGTAAGCCTCTCTACTTTCTTGCACATGCTATGTGGGTGAAATGATGACACCATGCCAACTTTCAACCTTTTCAGAGTTCATTTGTAGTGCTTTTCAATTTCAGGGTCTTATAGCTCAAAAAAATCAGTAAATGCATGAAACATAACAAATGAAGTCAGAAAGGGTTGAAAATTGATGATGTGGCTTTGAATGGTGCATTTTGAACACAGAAAAACTATGGAGTTCAAATAAGTTCAAGAAAATGAAAGCCATTTGTAACAGACGAGTTTCCATATGAAACCCTGATACTTCGAAAGAGATTGTTCGTTTTGTACACGAAGTGCATCCAGTTTTTGCCGTAAGCCTCTCTACTTTCTTGCACATGCCATGTGGGTGAAATGATGACACCATGCCAACTTTCTACCTTTTCAGAGTTCATTTGTAGTGCTTTTCAATTTTAGGGTCTTATAGCTCAAAAAATCAGTAAGTGCATGAAAAATAACAAATGAAGTCAGAAAGGGTTGAAAATTGATGATGTGGCTTTGAATGGTGCAATTTGAACATAGACAAACTATGGAGTTCAAATAAGTTCAAGAAAATGAAATCCCTTTGTAACAGGCGAGTTTCCGTATGAAACCCTGATACTTCGAAAGAGATTGTCCGTTTTGTACACGAAGTGCATCCAGTTTTTGCCGTAAGCCTCTCTAGTTTCTTGAACATGCTATGTGGGTGAAATGATGACACCATGCCAACTTTCAACCTTTTCAGAGTTCATTTGTAGTGCTTTTCAATTTCAGGGTCTTATAGCTCAAAAAAATAAGTAAATGCATGAAAAATAACAAATGAAGTCAGAAAGGGTTGAAAATTGATGATGTGGGTTTGAATGGTGCATTTTGAACACAGAAAAACTAAGGAGTTCTAATAAGGTCAAGAAAATGAAATCCCTTTCTAACAAACGAGTTTCCATATGAAACCCTGATACTTCGAAAGAGATTGTCCGTTTTGTACATGAAGTGCATCCAGTTTTTGCCGTAAGCCTCTCTACTTTCTTGCACATGCTATGTGGGTGAAATGATGACACCATACCAACTTTCAACGTTTTCAGAGTTCATTTGTAGTGCTTTTCAATTTCAGGGTCTTATAGCTCAAAAAAATCAGTAAATGCATGAAAAATAACAGATGAATTCATAAAGGGTTGAAAATTGATGATGTGGCTTTGAATGGTGCCTTTTTCACATAGACAAACTATGAAGTTCAAATAAGTTCATGAAAATGAAATCTGTTTGTAACAGACGAGTTTCGTATGAAACCCTGATACTTCGAAACAGATTGTCTGTTTTGTACACGAAGTGCATCTAGTTTTTGCCGTAAGCCTCTCTACTTTCTTGCACATGCTATGTGGGTGAAATGATGATACCATGCCAACATTCAACCTTTTCAGAGTTCATTTGTAGTACTTTTCAATTTCAGGGTCTTATAGCTCAAAAAATCAGTAAATGCATGAAAAATAACGAATGAAGTCAGAAAGGGTTGAAAATTGAAGATGTGGCTTTGAATGGTGCATTTTGAACACAGAAAAACTATGAAGTTCAAATAAGTTCAAGAAAATGAAATCCGTTTGTAACAGACGAGTTTCCCTATGAAACCCTGATACTTCGAAAGAGATTGTCCGTTTTGTACACGAAGTGCACCCAGTTTTTGCCGTAAGCCTCTCTACTTTATTGCAAATGCTATGTGGGTGAAATGATGACACCATGCCAACTTTCAACCTTTTCAGAGTTCATTTGTAGTGCTTTTCAATTTCAGGGTTTTATAGCTCAAAAAAATCAGTAAATGCATGAAAAATAACAAATGAAGTCAGAAAAGGTTGAAAATTGATGATGTGGCTTTGAATGGTGCATTTTGAACACAGAAAAACTATGGAGTTCAAATAAGTTCAAGAAAATGAAATCCGTTTGTAATAGACGAGTTTTCATATGAAACCCTGATACTTCGAAAGAGATTGTCCGTTTTGTACAGGAAGTGCATCCAGTTTTGTCGTAAGCCTCTCTACTTTCTTGCACATGCTATGTGAGTGAAATGATGACACCATGGCAACTTTCAACCTTTTCAGAGTTCATTTGTAGTGCTTTTCAATTTCAGGGTCTTATAGCTCAAAAAATCAGTAAATGCATGAAAAATAACAAATGAAGTCAGAAAGGGTTGAAAATTGATGATGTGGGTTTGAATGGTGCATTTTGAATACAGAAAAACTATGGAGTTCAAATAAGGTCAAGGAAATGAAATCCCTTTGTAACAAACGAGTTTCCGTATGAAACCCTGATACTTCGAAAGAGATTGTCAGTTTTGTACACGAAGTGCATCCAGTTTTTGCCGTAAGCATCTCTACTTTCTTGCACATGCTATGTGGGTGAAATGATGATACCATGCTAACTTTGAACCTTTTTAGAGTTCATTTGTAGTGCTTTTCAATTTCAGGGTCTTATAGCTCAAAAAAATCAGTAAATGCATGAAAAATAACAAATGAACTCAGAAAGGGTTGAAAATTGATGATGTGGCTTTGAATGGTGCAATTTGAACATAGACAAACTATGGAGTTCAAATAAGTTCAAGAAAATGAAATCCCTTTGTAACAAACGAGTTTCCGTATGAAACCCTGAAACTACGAAAGAGATTGTCCGTTTTGTACACGAAGTGCATCCAGTTTTTGTCGTAAGCCTCTCTACTTTCTTGCACATGCTATGTGGGTGAAATGATGACACCATGGCAACTTTCAACCTTTTCAGAGTTCATTTGTAGTGCTTTTCAATTTCAGGGTTTTATAGCTCAAAAAAAATCAGTAAATGCATGAAAAATAACAAATGAAGTCAGAAGGGGTTGAAAATTGATGATGTGGCTTTGAATGGTGCATTTTGAACACAGAAAAACTATGGAGTTCAAATAAGTTCAAGAAAATGAAATCCGTTTGTAATAGACGAGTTTTCATATGAAACCCTGATACTTCGAAAGAGATTGTCCGTTTTGTACACGAAGTGCATCCAGTTTTTGTCGTCAGCCTCTCTACTTTCTTGCACATGCTATGTGGGGAAATGATGACACCATGCCAACTTTCAACCTTTTTAGAGTTCATTTGTAGTGCTTTTCAATTTCATGGTCTTATAGCTCAAAAAAATCAGTAAATGCATGAAAAATAACAAATGAAGTCAGAAAGGGTTGAAAATTGATGATGTGGGTTTGAATGGTGCATTTTGAACACAGAAAAACTATGGAGTTCAAATAAGGTCAACAAAATGAAATCCCTTTGTAACAAACGAGTTTCCGTATGAAACCCTGATACTTCGAAAGAGATTGCCAGTTTTGTACACGAAGTGCATCCAGTTATTGCCGTAAGCCTCTCTACTTTCTTGCACATGCTATGTGCGTCAAATGATGAGACCATGCTAACTTTGAACCTTTTTAGAGTTCATTTGTAGTGCTTTCCAATTTCAGGGTCTTATAGCTCCAAAAAAATCAGTAAATGCATGAAAAATAACAAATGAAGTCAGAAAGGGTTGAAAATTGATGATGTGGCTTTGAATGGTGCAATTTGAACATAGACAAACTATGGAGTTCAAATAAGTTCAAGAAAATGAAATCCCTTTGTAACAGACGAGTTTCCGTATGAAACCCTGATACTTCGAAAGAGATTGTCCGTTTTGTACACGAAGTGCATCCAGTTTTGGCCGTAAGCCTCTCTACTTTCTTGAACATGCTATGTGGGTGAAATGATGACACCATGCCAACTTTCAACCTTTTCAGAGTTCATTTGTAGTGCTTTTCAATTTCAGGGTCTTATAGCTCAAAAAAATAAGTAAATGCATGAAAAATAACAAATGAAGTCAGAAAGGGTTGAAAATTGATGATGTGGGTTTGAATGGTGCATTTTGAACACAGAAAAACTATGGAGTTCTAATAAGGTCAAGAAAATGAAATCCCTTTGTAACAAACGAGTTTCCGTACGAAACCTTGATTCTTCGAAAGAGATTGTCCGTTTTGTACACGAAGTGCATCCAGTTTTTGCCGTAAGCCTCTCTACTTTCTTGCACATGCTATGTGGGTGAAATGATGACACCATGCCAACTTTCAACCTTTTCAGAGTTCATTTGTAGCGCTTTTCAATTTCAGGGTCTTATAGCTCAAAAAAATCAGTAAATGCATGAAAAATAACAAATGAAGTCAGAAAGGGTTGAAAATTGATGATGTGGCTTTGAATGGTGCATTTTGAACACTAAGAAATATGAAGTTCAAATAATTTCAAGAAAATGAAATCCGTTTGTAACAGACGAGTTTCCATATGAAACACTGATACTTCGAAAGAGATTGTCCGTTTTGTACACGAAATGCATCCAGTTTTTGCCGTAAGCCTCTCTACTTTCTTGCACATGCTATGTGGGTGAAATGATGACACCATGCCAACTTTCAACCTTTTCAGAGTTCATTTGTAGTGCTTTTCAATTTCAGGGTCTTATAGCTCAAAAAAATCAGTAAATGCATGAAACATAACAAATGAAGTCAGAAAGGGTTGAAAATTGATGATGTGGCTTTGAATGGTGCATTTTGAACACAGAAAAACTATGGAGTTCAAATAAGTACAACAAAATGAAAGCCATTTGTAACAGACGAGTTTCCATATGAAACCCTGATACTTCGAAAGAGATTGTTCGTTTTGTACACGAAGTGCATCCAGTTTTTGCCGTAAGCCTCTCTACTTTCTTGCACATGCCATGTGGGTGAAATGATGACACCATGCCAACTTTCTACCTTTTCAGAGTTCATTTGTAGTGCTTTTCAATTTTAGGGTCTTATAGCTCAAAAAATCAGTAAGTGCATGAAAAATAACAAATGAAGTCAGAAAGGGTTGAAAATTGATGATGTGGCTTTGAATGGTGCAATTTGAACATAGACAAACTATGGAGTTCAAATAAGTTCAAGAAAATGAAATCCCTTTGTAACAAACGAGTTTCCGTATGAAACCCTGAAACTACGAAAGAGATTGTCCGTTTTGTACACGAAGTGCATCCAGTTTTTGTCGTAAGCCTCTCTACTTTCTTGCACATGCTATGTGGGTGAAATGATGACACCATGGCAACTTTCAACCTTTTCAGAGTTCATTTGTAGTGCTTTTCAATTTCAGGGTCTTATAGCTCAAAAAATCAGTAAATGCATGAAAAATAACAAATAAAGTCAGAAGGGGTTGAAAATTGATGATGTGGCTTTGAATGGTGCATTTTGAACACAGAAAAACTATGGAGTTCAAATAAGTTCAAGAAAATGAAATCCGTTTGTAACAGACGAGTTTTCATATGAAACCCTGATACTTCGAAAGAGATTGTCCGTTTTGTACACGAAGTGCATCCAGTTTTTGTCGTCAGCCTCTCTACTTTCTTGCACATGCTATGTGGGGAAATGATGACACCATGCCAACTTTCAACCTTTTTAGAGTTCATTTGTAGTGCTTTTCAATTTCATGGTCTTATAGCTCAAAAAAATCAGTAAATGCATGAAAAATAACAAATGAAGTCAGAAAGGGTTGAAAATTGATGATGTGGGTTTGAATGGTGCATTTTGAACACAGAAAAACTATGGAGTTCAAATAAGGTCAACAAAATGAAATCCCTTTGTAACAAACGAGTTTCCGTATGAAACCCTGATACTTCGAAAGAGATTGCCAGTTTTGTACACGAAGTGCATCCAGTTATTGCCGTAAGCCTCTCTACTTTCTTGCACATGCTATGTGCGTCAAATGATGAGACCATGCTAACTTTGAACCTTTTTAGAGTTCATTTGTAGTGCTTTCCAATTTCAGGGTCTTATAGCTCCAAAAAAATCAGTAAATGCATGAAAAATAACAAATGAAGTCAGAAAGGGTTGAAAATTGATGATGTGGCTTTGAATGGTGCAATTTGAACATAGAAAAACTATGGAGTTCAAATAAGTTCAAGAAAATGAAATCCCTTTGTAACAGACGAGTTTCCGTATGAAACCCTGATACTTCGAAAGAGATTGTCCGTTTTGTACACGAAGTGCATCCAGTTTTTGCCGTAAGCCTCTCTACTTTCTTGAACATGCTATGTGGGTGAAATGATGACACCATGCCAACTTTCAACCTTTTCAGAGTTCATTTGTAGTGCTTTTCAATTTCAGGGTCTTATAGCTCAAAAAAATAAGTAAATGCATGAAAAATAACAAATGAAGTCAGAAAGGGTTGAAAATTGATGATGTGGGTTTGAATGGTGCATTTTGAACACAGAAAAACTATGGAGTTCTAATAAGGTCAAGAAAATGAAATCCCTTTGTAACAAACGAGTTTCCGTACGAAACCTTGATTCTTCGAAAGAGATTGTCCGTTTTGTACACGAAGTGCATCCAGTTTTTGCCGTAAGCCTCTCTACTTTCTTGCACATGCTATGTGGGTGAAATGATGACACCATGCCAACTTTCAACCTTTTCAGAGTTCATTTGTAGCGCTTTTACATTTCAGGGTCTTAGAGCTCAAAAAAATCAGTAAATGCATGAAAAATAACAAATGAAGTCAGAAAGGGTTGAAAATTGATGATGTGGCTTTGAATGGTGCATTTTGAACACTAAGAAATATGAAGTTCAAATAATTTCAAGAAAATGAAATCCGTTTGTAACAGACGAGTTTCCATATGAAACACTGATACTTCGAAAGAGATTGTCCGTTTTGTACACGAAATGCATCCAGTTTTTGCCGTAAGCCTCTCTACTTTCTTGCACATGCTATGTGGGTGAAATGATGACACCATGCCAACTTTCAACCTTTTCAGAGTTCATTTGTAGTGCTTTTCAATTTCAGGGTCTTATAGCTCAAAAAAATCAGTAAATGCATGAAACATAACAAATGAAGTCAGAAAGGGTTGAAAATTGATGATGTGGCTTTGAATGGTGCATTTTGAACACAGAAAAACTATGGAGTTCAAATAAGTACAAGAAAATGAAAGCCGTTTGTAACAGACGAGTTTCCATATGAAACCCTGATACTTCGAAAGAGATTGTTCGTTTTGTACACGAAGTGCATCCAGTTTTTGCCGTAAGCCTCTCTACTTTCTTGCACATGCCATGTGGGTGAAATGATGACACCATGCCAACTTTCTACCTTTTCAGAGTTCATTTGTAGTGCTTTTCAATTTTAGGGTCTTATAGCTCAAAAAATCAGTAAGTGCATGAAAAATAACAAATGAAGTCAGAAAGGGTTGAAAATTGATGATGTGGCTTTGAATGGTGCAATTTGAACATAGACAAACTATGGAGTTCAAATAAGTTCAAGAAAATGAAATCCCTTTGTAACAGACGAGTTTCCGTATAAAACCCTGATACTTCGAAAGAGATTGTCCGTTTTCTACACGAAGTGCATCCAGTTTTTGCCGTAAGCCTCTCTACTTTCTTGAACATGCTATGTGGGTGAAATGATGACACCATGCCAACTTTCAACCTTTTCAGAGTTCATTTGTAGTGCTTTTCAATTTCAGGGTCTTATAGCTCAAAAAAATAAGTAAATGCATGAAAAATAACAAATGAAGTCAGAAAGGGTTGAAAATTGATGATGTGGGTTTGAATGGTGCATTTTGAACACAGAAAAACTATGGAGTTCTAAAAAGGTCAAGAAAATGAAATCCCTTTGTAACAAACGAGTTTCCGTATGAAACCCTGATACTTCGAAAGAGATTGTCCGTTTTGTACATGAAGTGCATCCAGTTTTTGCCGTAAGCCTCTCTACTTTCTTGCACATGCTATGTGGGTGAAATGATGACACCATACCAACTTTCAACCTTTTCAGAGTTCATTTGTAGTGCTTTTCAATTTCAGGGTCTTATAGCTCAAAAAAATCAGTAAATGCATGAAAAATAACAAATGAATTCATAAAGGGTTGAAAATTGATGATGTGGCTTTGAATGGTGCCTTTTTCACATAGACAAACTATGAAGTTCAAATAAGTTCATGAAAATGAAATCTGTTTGTAACAGACGAGTTTCGTATGAAACCCTGATACTTCGAAACAGATTGTCTGTTTTGTACACGAAGTGCATCTAGTTTTTGTCGTAAGCCTCTCTACTTTCTTGCACATGCTATGTGGGTGAAATGATGATACCATGCCAACATTCAACCTTTTCAGAGTTCATTTGTAGTACTTTTCAATTTCACGGTCTTATAGCTCAAAAAATCAGTAAATGCATGAAAAATAACAAATGAAGTCAGAAAGGGTTGAAAATTGAAGATGTGGCTTTGAATGGTGCATTTTGAACACAGAAAAACTATGAAGTTCAAATAAGTTCAAGAAAATGAAATCCGTTTGTAACAGACGAGTTTCCCTATGAAACCCTGATACTTCGAAAGACATTGTCCGTTTTGTACACGAAGTGCACCCAGTTTTTGCCGTAAGCCTCTCTACTTTATTGCAAATTCTATGTGGGTGAAATGATGACACCATGCCAACTTTCAACCTTTTCAGAGTTCATTTGTAGTGCTTTTCAATTTCAGGGTTTTATAGCTCAAAAAAATCAGTAAATGCATGAAAAATAACAAATGAAGTCAGAAAGGGTTGAAAATTGATGATGTGGCTTTGAATGGTGCATTTTGAACACAGAAAAACTATGGAGTTCAAATAAATTCAAGAATATGAAATCCGTTTGTAACAGACGAGTTTTCATATGAAACCCTGATACTTCGAAAGAGATTGTCCGTTTTGTACACGAAGTGCATCCAGTTTTTGTCGTAAGCCTCTCTACTTTCTTGCACATGCTATGTGGGTGAAATGATGAAACCATGGCAACTTTCAACCTTTTCAGAGTTCATTTGTAGTGCTTTTCAATTTCAGGGTCTAATAGCTCAAAAAAATCAGTAAATGCATGAAAAATAACAAATGAAGTCAGAAAGGGTTGAAAATTGATGATGTGGGTTTGAATGGTGCATTTTGAACACAGAAAAACTATGGAGTTCAATTAAGGTCATGAAAATGAAATCCCTTTGTAACAAACGAGTTTCCGTATGAAACCCTGATACTTCGAAAGAGATTGTCCGTTTTGTACACAAATTGCATCCAGTTTTTGCCGTAAGCCTCTCTACTTTCTTGCACGTGCTATGTGGGTGAAATGATGACACCATGCCAACTTTCAACCTTTTCAGAGTTCATTTGTAGCGCTTTTCAATTTCAGGGTCTTATAGCTCAAAAAAATCAGTAAATGCATGAAAAATAACAAATGAAGTCAGAAAGGGTTGAAAATTGATGATGTGGCTTTGAATGGTGCATTTTGAACACTAAGAAATATGAAGTTCAAATAATTTCAAGAAAATGAAATCCGTTTGTAACAGACGAGTTTCCATATGAAACACTGATACTTCGAAAGAGATTGTCCGTTTTGTACACGAAATGCATCCAGTTTTTGCCGTAAGCCTCTCTACTTTCTTGCACATGCTATGTGGGTGAAATGATGACACCATGCCAACTTTCAACCTTTTCAGAGTTCATTTGTAGTGCTTTTCAATTTCAGGGTCTTATAGCTCAAAAAAATCAGTAAATGCATGAAACATAACAAATGAAGTCAGAAAGGGTTGAAAATTGATGATGTGGCTTTGAATGGTGCACTTTGAACACAGAAAAACTATGGAGTTCAAATAAGTTCAAGAAAATGAAAGCCATTTGTAACAGACGAGTTTCCATATGAAACCCTGATACTTCGAAAGAGATTGTTCGTTTTGTACACGAAGTGCATCCAGTTTTTGCCGTAAGCCTCTCTACTTTCTTGCACATGCCATGTGGGTGAAATGATGACACCATGCCAACTTTCTACCTTTTCAGAGTTCATTTGTAGTGCTTTTCAATTTTAGGGTCTTATAGCTCAAAAAATCAGTAAGTGCATGAAAAATAACAAATGAAGTCAGAAAGGGTTGAAAATTGATGATGTGGCTTTGAATGGTGCAATTTGAACATAGACAAACTATGGAGTTCAAATAAGTTCAAGAAAATGAAATCCCTCTGTAACAGGCGAGTTTCCGTATGAAACCCTGATACTTCGAAAGAGATTGTCCGTTTTGTACACGAAGTGCATCCAGTTTTTGCCGTAAGCCTCTCTACTTTCTTGAACATGCTATGTGGGTGAAATGATGACACCATGCCAACTTTCAACCTTTTCAGAGTTCATTTGTAGTGCTTTTCAATTTCAGGGTCTTATAGCTCAAAAAAATAAGTAAATGCATGAAAAATAACAAATGAAGTCAGAAAGGGTTGAAAATTGATGATGTGGGTTTGAATGGTGCATTTTGAACACAGAAAAACTAAGGAGTTCTAATAAGGTCAAGAAAATGAAATCCCTTTGTAACAAACGAGTTTCCATATGAAACCCTGATACTTCGAAAGAGATTGTCCGTTTTGTACATGAAGTGCATCCAGTTTTTGCCGTAAGCCTCTCTACTTTCTTGCACATGCTATGTGGGTGAAATGATGACACCATACCAACTTTCAACGTTTTCAGAGTTCATTTGTAGTGCTTTTCAATTTCAGGGTCTTATAGCTCAAAAAAATCAGTAAATGCATGAAAAATAACAGATGAATTCATAAAGGGTTGAAAATTGATGATGTGGCTTTGAATGGTGCCTTTTTCACATAGACAAACTATGAAGTTCAAATAAGTTCATGAAAATGAAATCTGTTTGTAACAGACGAGTTTCGTATGAAACCCTGATACTTCGAAACAGATTGTCTGTTTTGTACACGAAGTGCATCTAGTTTTTGCCGTAAGCCTCTCTACTTTCTTGCACATGCTATGTGGGTGAAATGATGATACCATGCCAACATTCAACCTTTTCAGAGTTCATTTGTAGTACTTTTCAATTTCAGGGTCTTATAGCTCAAAAAATCAGTAAATGCATGAAAAATAACGAATGAAGTCAGAAAGGGTTGAAAATTGAAGATGTGGCTTTGAATGGTGCATTTTGAACACAGAAAAACTATGAAGTTCAAATAAGTTCAAGAAAATGAAATCCGTTTGTAACAGACGAGTTTCCCTATGAAACCCTGATACTTCGAAGGAGATTGTCCGTTTTGTACACGAAGTGCACCCAGTTTTTGCCGTAAGCCTCTCTACTTTATTGCAAATGCTATGTGGGTGAAATGATGACACCATGCCAACTTTCAACCTTTTCAGAGTTCATTTGTAGTGCTTTTCAATTTCAGGGTTTTATAGCTCAAAAAAATCAGTAAATGCATGAAAAATAACAAATGAAGTCAGAAAAGGTTGAAAATTGATGATGTGGCTTTGAATGGTGCATTTTGAACACAGAAAAACTATGGAGTTCAAATAAGTTCAAGAAAATGAAATCCGTTTGTAATAGACGAGTTTTCATATGAAACCCTGATACTTCGAAAGAGATTGTCCGTTTTGTACAGGAAGTGCATCCAGTTTTGTCGTAAGCCTCTCTACTTTCTTGCACATGCTATGTGAGTGAAATGATGACACCATGGCAACTTTCAACCTTTTCAGAGTTCATTTGTAGTGCTTTTCAATTTCAGGGTCTTATAGCTCAAAAAATCAGTAAATGCATGAAAAATAACAAATGAAGTCAGAAAGGGTTGAAAATTGATGATGTGGGTTTGAATGGTGCATTTTGAATACAGAAAAACTATGGAGTTCAAATAAGGTCAAGGAAATGAAATCCCTTTGTAACAAACGAGTTTCCGTATGAAACCCTGATACTTCGAAAGAGATTGTCAGTTTTGTACACGAAGTGCATCCAGTTTTTGCCGTAAGCATCTCTACTTTCTTGCACATGCTATGTGGGTGAAATGATGATACCATGCTAACTTTGAACCTTTTTAGAGTTCATTTGTAGTGCTTTTCAATTTCAGGGTCTTATAGCTCAAAAAAATCAGTAAATGCATGAAAAATAACAAATGAACTCAGAAAGGGTTGAAAATTGATGATGTGGCTTTGAATGGTGCAATTTGAACATAGACAAACTATGGAGTTCAAATAAGTTCAAGAAAATGAAATCCCTTTGTAACAAACGAGTTTCCGTATGAAACCCTGAAACTACGAAAGAGATTGTCCGTTTTGTACACGAAGTGCATCCAGTTTTTGTCGTAAGCCTCTCTACTTTCTTGCACATGCTATGTGGGTGAAATGATGACACCATGGCAACTTTCAACCTTTTCAGAGTTCATTTGTAGTGCTTTTCAATTTCAGGGTTTTATAGCTCAAAAAAAATCAGTAAATGCATGAAAAATAACAAATGAAGTCAGAAGGGGTTGAAAATTGATGATGTGGCTTTGAATGGTGCATTTTGAACACAGAAAAACTATGGAGTTCAAATAAGTTCAAGAAAATGAAATCCGTTTGTAACAGACGAGTTTTCATATGAAACCCTGATACTTCGAAAGAGATTGTCCGTTTTGTACACGAAGTGCATCCAGTTTTTGTCGTCAGCCTCTCTACTTTCTTGCACATGCTATGTGGGGAAATGATGACACCATGCCAACTTTCAACCTTTTTAGAGTTCATTTGTAGTGCTTTTCAATTTCATGGTCTTATAGCTCAAAAAAATCAGTAAATGCATGAAAAATAACAAATGAAGTCAGAAAGGGTTGAAAATTGATGATGTGGGTTTGAATGGTGCATTTTGAACACAGAAAAACTATGGAGTTCAAATAAGGTCAACAAAATGAAATCCCTTTGTAACAAACGAGTTTCCGTATGAAACCCTGATACTTCGAAAGAGATTGCCAGTTTTGTACACGAAGTGCATCCAGTTATTGCCGTAAGCCTCTCTACTTTCTTGCACATGCTATGTGCGTCAAATGATGAGACCATGCTAACTTTGAACCTTTTTAGAGTTCATTTGTAGTGCTTTCCAATTTCAGGGTCTTATAGCTCCAAAAAAATCAGTAAATGCATGAAAAATAACAAATGAAGTCAGAAAGGGTTGAAAATTGATGATGTGGCTTTGAATGGTGCAATTTGAACATAGACAAACTATGGAGTTCAAATAAGTTCAAGAAAATGAAATCCGTTTGTAACAGACGAGTTTCCATATGAAACCCTGATACTTCGAAAGAGATTGTCCGTTTTGTACACGAAGTGCATCCAGTTTTTGTCGTAAGCCTCTCTACTTTCTTGAACATGCTATGTAGATGAAATGATGACACCATGCCAACTTTCAACCTTTTCAGAGTTCATTTGTAGTGCTTTTCAATTTCAGGGTCTTATAGCTCAAAAAAACAGTAAATGCATGAAAAATAACAAATGAAGTCAGAAAGGGTTGAAAATTGATGATGTGGGTTTGAATGTTGTATTTTGAACACAGAAAAACTAAGGAGTTCAAATAAGTTCTAGAAAATGAAATCCCTTTGTAACAAACGAGTTTCCGTATGAAACCTTGATACTTCGAAAGAGATTGTCCGTTTTGTACACGAAGTGCATCCAGTTTTTGCCGTAAGCCTCTCTACTTTATTGCGCGTGCTATGTGCGTGAAATGATGACACCATGCCAACTTTCAACCTTTTCAGAGTTCATTTGTAGTGCTTTTCAATTTCACGGTTTTATAGTTCAAAAAAATCAGTAAATGCATGAAAAATAACAAATGAAGTCAGAAAGGGTTGAAAATTGATGATGTGGCTTTGAATGGTGCATTTTGAACACAGAAAAACTATGGAGTTCAAATAAGTTCAAGAAAATGAAATCCGTTTGTAACAGACGAGTTTTCATATGAAACCCTGATACTTCGAAAGAGATTGTCCGTTTTGTACACGAAGTGCATCCAGTTTTTGTCGTCAGCCTCTCTACTTTCTTGCACATGCTATGTGGGGAAATGATGACACCATGGCAACTTTCAACCTTTTCAGAGTTCATTTGTAGTGCTTTTCAATTTCATGGTCTTATAGCTCAAAAAAAATCAGTAAATGCATGAAAAATAACAAATGAAGTCAGAAAGGGTTGAAAATTGATGATGTGGGTTTGAATGGTGCACTTTGAACACAGAAAAACTATGGAGTTCAAATAAGGTAAACAAAATGAAATCCCTTTGTAACAAACGAGTTTCCGTATGAAACCCTGATACTTCGAAAGAGATTGTCAGTTTTGTACAGGAAGTGCATCCAGTTTTTGCCGTAAGCCTCTCTACTTTCTTGAAATTGCTATGTGGGTGAAATGATGACACCATGCTAACTTTGAACCTTTTCAGAGTTCATTTGTAGTGCTTTTCAATTTCAGGGTCTTATAGCTTAAAAAAATCAGTAAATGCATGAAAAATAACAAATGAAGTCAGAAAGGGTTGAAAATTGATGATGTGGCTTTGAATGGTGCAATTTGAACATAGACAAACTATGGAGTTCAAATAAGTTCAAGAAAATGAAATCCGTTTGTAACAGACGAGTTTCCATATGAAACCCTGATACTTCGAAAGAGATTGTCCGTTTTGTACACGAAGTGCATCCAGTTTTTGTCGTAAGCCTCTCCACTTTCTTGAACATGCTATGTAGATGAAATGATGACACCATGCCAACTTTCAACCTTTTCAGAGTTCATTTGTAGTGCTTTTCAATTTCTGGGTCTTATAGCTCAAAAAAATCAGTAAATGCATGAAAAATAACAAATGAAGTCAGAAAGGGTTGAAAATTGATGATGTGGGTTTGAATGGTGTATTTTGAACACAGAAAAACTAAGGAGTTCAAATAAGTTCTAGAAAATGAAATCCCTTTGTAACAAACGAGTTTCCGTATGAAACCTTGATACTTCGAAAGAGATTGTCCGTTTTGTACACGAAGTGCATCCAGTTTCTGCCGTAAGCCTCTCTACTTTATTGCGCGTGCTATGTGCGTGAAATGATGACACCATGCAAACTTTCAACCTTTTAAGAGTTCATTTGTAGTGCTTTTCAATTTCAGGGTCTTATAGCTCAAAAAAATCAGTAAATGCATGAAAAATAACAAATGAAGTCAGAAAGGGTTGAAAATTGATGATGTGGGTTTGAATGGTGTATTTTGAACACAGAAAAACTAAGGAGTTCAAATAAGTTCTAGAAAATGAAATCCCTTTGTAACAAACGAGTTTCCGTATGAAACCCTGATACTTGGAAAGAGATTGCCAGTTTTGTACACGAAGTGCATCCAGTTATTGCCGTAAGCCTCTCTACTTTCTTGCACATGCTATGTGCGTCAAATGATGAGACCATGCTAACTTTGAACCTTTTTAGAGTTCATTTGTTGTGCTTTTCAATTTCAGGGTCTTATAGCTAAAAAAAAATCAGTAAATGCATGAAAAATAACAAATGAAGTCAGAAAGGGTTGAAAATTGATGATGTGGCTTTGAATGGTGCAATTTGAACATAGACAAACTATGGAGTTCAAATAAGTTCAAGAAAATGAAATCCCTTTGTAACAAACGAGTTTCCGTATGAAACCCTGATACTTCGAAAGAGATTGTCCGTTTTGTACACGAAGTGCATCCAGTTTTTGCCGTAAGCCTCTGTACTTTCTTGCACATGCTATGTGGGTGAAACGATGACACCATGCCAACTTTCAACCTTTTCAAAGTTCATTTGTAGTGCTTTTCAATTTCAGGGTCTTATAGCTCAAAAAATAAATAAATGCATGAAAAATAACAAATGAAGTCAGAAAGGGTTGAAAATTGATGATGTGGCTTTGAATGGTGCATTTTGAACACAGAAAAACTATGAAGTTCAAATAAGTTCAAGAAAATGAAATCCCTTTGTAACAGACGAGTTTCCGTATGAAACCCTGATACTTCGAAAGAGATTGTCCGTTTTGTACACGAAGTGCATCCAGTTTTTGTCGTAAGCCTCTCTACTTTCTTGAACATGCTATGTGGGTGAAATGATGACACCATGCCAACTTTCAACCTTTTCAGAGTTCATTTGTAGTGCTTTTCAATTTCAGGGTCTTATAGCTCAAAAAAATCAGTAAATGCATGAAAAATAACAAATGAAGTCACAAAGGGTTGAAAATTGATGATGTGGGTTTGAATGGTGTATTTTGAACACAGAAAAACTATGGAGTTCAAATAAGTTGAAGAAAATGAAATCCCTTTGTAACAAACGAGTTTCCGTATGAAACCTTGATACTTCGAAAGAGATTGTCCGTTTTGTACACGAAGTGCATCCAGTTTTTGCCGTAAGCCTCTCTACTTTATTGCACATGCTATGTGCGTGAAATGATGACACCATGCCAACTTTCAACCTTTTTAGAGTTCATTTGTAGTGCTTTTCAATTTCAGGGTTTTATAGCTCAAAAAAATCAGTAAATGCATGAAAAATAACAAATGAAGTCAGAAAGGGTTGAAAATTGATGATGTGGCTTTGAATGGTGTATTTTGAACACAGAAAAACTAAGGAGTTCAAATAAGTTCTAGAAAATGAAATCCGTTTGTAACAGACGAGTTTTCATATGAAACCCTGTTACTTCGAAAGAGATTGTCCGTTTTGTACACGAAGTGCATCCAGTTTTTGTCGTCAGCCTCTCTAATTTCTTGCACATGCTATGTGGGGAAATGATGACACCATGGCAAGTTTCAACCTTTTCAGAGTTCATTTGTAGAGCTTTTCAATTTCATGGTCTTATAGCTCAAAAAAATTAGTAAATGCATGAAAAATAACAAATGAAGTCAGAAAGGGTTGAAAATTGATGATGTGGGTTTGAATGGTGCATTTTGAACACAGAAAAACTATGGAGTTCAATAAGGTCAACAAAATGAAATCCCTTTGTAACAAACGAGTTTCCGTATGAAACCCTGATACTTCGAAAGAGATTGTCCGTTTTGTACACGAAGTGCATCCAGTTTTTGCCGTAAGCCTCTGTACTTTCTTGCACATGCTATGTGGGTGAAACGATGACACCATGCCAACTTTCAACCTTTTCAAAGTTCATTTGTAGTGCTTTTCAATTTCAGGGTCTTATAGCTTAAAAAAACCAGTAAATGCATGAAAAATAACAAATGAAGTCAGAAAGGGTTGAAAATTGATGATGTGGATTTGAATGGTGCAATTTGAACATAGACAAACTATGGAGTTCAAATAAGTTCAAGAAAATGAAATCCCTTTGTAACAGACGAGTTTCCGTATGAAACCCTGATACTTCGAAAGAGATTGTCCGTTTTGTACACGAAGTGCATCCAGTTTTTGCCGTAAGCCTCTCTACTTTCTTCCACATGCTATGTGGGTGAAACGATGACACCATGCCAACTTTCAACCTTTTCAGAGTTCATTTGTAGTGCTTTTCAATTTCAGGGTCTTATAGCTCAAAAAATAAATAAATGCATGAAAAATAACAAATGAAGTCAGAAAGGGTTGAAAATTGATGATGTGGCTTTGAATGGTGCATTTTGAACACAGAAAAACTATGAAGTTCAAATAAGTTCAAGAAAATGAAATCCGTTTGTAACAGACGAGTTTCCATATGAAACCCTGATACTTCGAAAGAGATTGTCCGTTTTGTGAATGAAGTGCATCCAGTTTTTGCCGTAAGCCTCTCTACTTTCTTGAACATGCTATGTGGGTGAAATGATGACACCATGCCAACTTTCAACCTTTTCAGAGTTCATTTGTAGTGCTTTTCAATTTCAGGGTCTTATAGCTCAAAAAAAATCAGTAAATGCCTGAAAAATAACAAATGAAGTCAGAAAGGGTTGAAAATTGATGATGTGGGTTTGAATGGTGTATTTTGAACACAGAAAAACTATGCAGTTCAAATAAGTTCAAGAAAATGAAATCCCTTTGTAACAAACGAGTTTCCGTATGAAACCGTGATACTTCGAAAGAGATTGTCCGTTTTGTACACGAAGTGCATCCAGTTTTTGCCATAAGCCTCTCTACTTTATTGCACATGCTATGTGCGTGAAATGATGACACCATGCCAACTTTCAACCTTTTTAGAGTTCATTTGTAGTGCTTTTCAATTTCAGGGTTTTATAGCTCAAAAAAATCAGTAAATGCATGAAAAATAACAAATGAAGTCAGAAAGGGTTGAAAATTGATGATGTGGCTTTGAATGGTGTATTTTGAACACAGAAAAACTAAGGAGTTCAAATAAGTTCTAGAAAATGAAATCCGTTTGTAACAGACGAGTTTTCATATGAAACCCTGTTACTTCGAAAGAGATTGTCCGTTTTGTACACGAAGTGCATCCAGTTTTTGTCGTCAGCCTCTCTAATTTCTTGCACATGCTATGTGGGGAAATGATGACACCATGGCAAGTTTCAACCTTTTCAGAGTTCATTTGTAGAGCTTTTCAATTTCATGGTCTTATAGCTCAAAAAAATTAGTAAATGCATGAAAAATAACAAATGAAGTCAGAAAGGGTTGAAAATTGATGATGTGGGTTTGAATGGTGCATTTTGAACACAGAAAAACTATGGAGTTCAATAAGGTCAACAAAATGAAATCCCTTTGTAACAAACGAGTTTCCGTATGAAACCCTGATACTTCGAAAGAGATTGTCCGTTTTGTACACGAAGTGCATCCAGTTTTTGCCGTAAGCCTCTGTACTTTCTTGCACATGCTATGTGGGTGAAACGATGACACCATGCCAACTTTCAACCTTTTCAAAGTTCATTTGTAGTGCTTTTCAATTTCAGGGTCTTATAGCTTAAAAAAACCAGTAAATGCATGAAAAATAACAAATGAAGTCAGAAAGGGTTGAAAATTGATGATGTGGATTTGAATGGTGCAATTTGAACATAGACAAACTATGGAGTTCAAATAAGTTCAAGAAAATGAAATCCCTTTGTAACAGACGAGTTTCCGTATGAAACCCTGATACTTCGAAAGAGATTGTCCGTTTTGTACACGAAGTGCATCCAGTTTTTGCCGTAAGCCTCTCTACTTTCTTGTACATGCTATGTGGGTGAAACGATGACACCATGCCAACTTTCAACCTTTTCAGAGTTCATTTGTAGTGCTTTTCAATTTCAGGGTCTTATAGCTCAAAAAATAAATAAATGCATGAAAAATAACAAATGAAGTCAGAAAGGGTTGAAAATTGATGATGTGGCTTTGAATGGTGCATTTTGAACACAGAAAAACTATGAAGTTCAAATAAGTTCAAGAAAATGAAATCCGTTTGTAACAGACGAGTTTCCATATGAAACCCTGATACTTCGAAAGAGATTGTCCGTTTTGTGCATGAAGTGCATCCAGTTTTTGCCGTAAGCCTCTCTACTTTCTTGAACATGCTATGTGGGTGAAATGATGACACCATGCCAACTTTCAACCTTTTCAGAGTTCATTTGTAGTGCTTTTCAATTTCAGGGTCTTATAGCTCAAAAAAAATCAGTAAATGCCTGAAAAATAACAAATGAAGTCAGAAAGGGTTGAAAATTGATGATGTGGGTTTGAATGGTGTATTTTGAACACAGAAAAACTATGGAGTTCAAATAAGTTCAAGAAAATGAAATCCCTTTGTAACAAACGAGTTTCCGTATGAAACCGTGATACTTCGAAAGAGATTGTCCGTTTTGTACACGAAGTGCATCCAGTTTTTGCCATAAGCCTCTCTACTTTATTGCACATGCTATGTGCGTGAAATGATGACACCATGCCAACTTTCAACCTTTTCAGAGTTCATTTGTAGTGCTTTTCAATTTCAGGGTCTTATAGCTCAAAAAAAATCAGTAAATGCATAAAAATAACAAATGAAGTCAGAAAGGGTTGAAAATTGATGATGTGGCTTTGAATGGTGAATTTTGAACACAGAAAAACTATGGAGTTCAAATAAGTTCAAGAAAATGAAATCCGTTTGTAACAGACGAGTTTTCATATGAAACCCTGATACTCGAAAGAGATTGTCCGTTTTGTACACGAAGTGCATCCAGTTATTGCCGTAAGCCTCTCTACTTTCTTGCACATGCTATGTGCGTGAAATGATGACACCATGCTAACTTTGAACCTTTTCAGAGTTCATTTGTAGTGTTTTTCAATTTCAGGGTCTTATAGCTTAAAAAAACCAGTAAATGCATGAAAAATAACAAATGAAGTCAGAAAGGGTTGAAAATTGATGATGTGGCTTTGAATGGTGCACTTTGAACACAGAAAAACTATGGAGTTCAAATAAGTTCAAGAAAATGAAATCCCTTTGTAACAAACGAGTTTCCGTATGAAACCCTGATACTTCGAAAGAGATTGTCAGTTTTGTACATGAAGTGCATCCAGTTTTTGCCGTAAGCCTCTCTACTTTCTTGAACATGCTATGTGGGTGAAATGATGACACCATGCTAACTTTGAACCTTTTCAGAGTTCATTTGTAGTGCTTTTCAATTTCAGGGTCTTATAGCTCAAAAAAATCAGTAAATGCATGAAAAATAACAAATGAAGTCAGAAAGGGTTGAAAATTGATGATGTGGGTTTGAATGGTGCACTTTGAACACAGAAAAACAATGGAGTTCAAATAAGGTAAACAAAATGAAATCCCTTTGTAACAAACGAGTTTCCGTATGAAACCCTGATACTTCGAAAGAGATTGTCCGTTTTGTGCATGAAGTGCATCCAGTTTTTGCCGTAAGCCTCTCTACTTTCTTGAACATGCTATGTGGGTGAAACGATGACACCATGCTAACTTTGAACCTTTTCAGAGTTCATTTGTAGTGCTTTTCAATTTCAGGGTCTTATAGCTCAAAAAATAAATAAATGCATGAAAAATAACAAATGAAGTCAGAAAGGGTTGAAAATTGATGATGTGGCTTTGAATGGTGCATTTTGAACACAGAAAAACTATGAAGTTCAAATAAGTTCAAGAAAATGAAATCCGTTTGTAACAGACGAGTTTCCATATGAAACCCTGATACTTCGAAAGAGATTGTCCGTTTTGTGCATGAAGTGCATCCAGTTTTTGCCGTAAGCCTCTCTACTTTCTTGAACATGCTATGTGGGTGAAATGATGACACCATGCCAACTTTCAACCTTTTCAGAGTTCATTTGTAGTGCTTTTCAATTTCAGGGTCTTATAGCTCAAAAAAAATCAGTAAATGCCTGAAAAATAACAAATGAAGTCAGAAAGGGTTGAAAATTGATGATGTGGGTTTGAATGGTGTATTTTGAACACAGAAAAACTATGGAGTTCAAATAAGTTCAAGAAAATGAAATCCCTTTGTAACAAACGAGTTTCCGTATGAAACCTTGATACTTCGAAAGAGATTGTCCGTTTTGTACACGAAGTGCATCCAATTTTTGCCATAAGCCTCTCTACTTTATTGCACATGCTATGTGCGTGAAATGATGACACCATGCCAACTTTCAACCTTTTCAGAGTTCATTTGTAGTGCTTTTCAATTTCAGGGTCTTATAGCTCAAAAAAATTAGTAAATGCATGAAAAATAACAAATGAAGTGAGAAAGGGTTAAAAATTGATGATGTGGCTTTGAATGGTGCATTTTGAACACAGAAAAACTATGGAGTTCAAATAAGTTCAAGAAATGAAATCCCTTTGTAACAAACGAGTTTCCGTATGAAACCTTGATACTTCGAAAGAGATTGTCCGTTTTGTACATGAAGTGCATCCAGTTTTTGCCGTAAGCCTCTCTACTTTATTGCACATGCTATGTGCGTGAAATGATGACACCATGCCAACTTTCAACCTTTTCAGAGTTCATTTGTAGTGCTTTTCAATTTCAGGGTTTTATAGCTCAAAAAAATCAGTAAATGCATGAAAATAACAAATGAAGTCAGAAAGGGTTGAAAATTGATGATGTGGCTTTGAATGGTGCATTTTGAACACAGAAAAACTATGGAGTTCAAATAAGTTCAAGAAAATGAAATCCGTTTGTAACAGACGAGTTTTCATATGAAACCCTGATACTCGAAAGAGATTGTCAGTTTTGTACATGAAGTGCATCCAGTTTTTGCCGTAAGCCTCTCTACTTTCTTGAACATGCTATGTGGGTGAAATGATGACACCATGCCAACTTTCAACCTTTTCAGAGTTCATTTGTAGTGCTTTTCAATTTCAGGGTCTTATAGCTCAAAAAAATTAGTAAATGCATGAAAAATAACAAATGAAGTGAGAAAGGGTTGAAAATTGATGATGTGGCTTTGAATGGTGCATTTTGAACACAGAAAAACTATGGAGTTCAAATAAGTTCAAGAAATGAAATCCCTTTGTAACAAACGAGTTTCCGTATGAAACCTTGATACTTCGAAAGAGATTGTCCGTTTTGTACATGAAGTGCATCCAGTTTTTGCCGTAAGCCTCTCTACTTTATTGCACATGCTATGTGCGTGAAATGATGACACCATGCCAACTTTCAACCTTTTCAGAGTTCATTTGTAGTGCTTTTCAATTTCAGGGTTTTATAGCTCAAAAAAATCAGTAAATGCATGAAAATAACAAATGAAGTCAGAAAGGGTTGAAAATTGATGATGTGGCTTTGAATGGTGCATTTTGAACACAGAAAAACTATGGAGTTCAAATAAGTTCAAGAAAATGAAATCCGTTTGTAACAGACGAGTTTTCATATGAAACCCTGATACTCGAAAGAGATTGTCAGTTTTGTACATGAAGTGCATCTAGTTTTTGCCGTAAGCCTCTCTACTTTCTTGAACATGCTATGTGGGTGAAATGATGACACCATGCCAACTTTCAACCTTTTCAGAGTTCATTTGTAGTGCTTTTCAATTTCAGGGTCTTATAGCTCAAAAAAAATCAGTAAATGCATGAAAAATAACAAATGAAGTCAGAAAGGGTTGAAAATTGATGATGTTGGTTTGAATGGTGCACTTTGAACACAGAAAAACAATGGAGTTCAAATAAGGTAAACAAAATGAAATCCCTTTGTAACAAACGAGTTTCCGTATGAAACCCTGATACTTCGAAAGAGATTGTCAGTTTTGTACATGAAGTGCATCCAGTTTTTGCCGTAAGCCTCTCTACTTTCTTGAACATGCTATGTGGGTGAAATGATGACACCATGCTAACTTTGAACCTTTTCAGAGTTCATTTGTAGTGCTTTTCAATTTCAGGGTCTTATAGCTTAAAAAAATCAGTAAATGCATGAAAAATAACAAATGAAGTCAGAAAGGGTTGAAAATTGATGATGTGGATTTGAATGGTGCAATTTGAACATAGACAAACTATGGAGTTCAAATAAGTTCAAGAAAATGAAATCCCTTTGTAACAGACGAGTTTCCGTATGAAACCCTGATACTTCGAAAGAGATTGTCCGTTTTGTACACGAAGTGCATCCAGTTTTTGCCGTAAGCCTCTCTACTTTCTTGCACATGCTATGTGGGTGAAACGATGACACCATGCCAACTTTCAACCTTTTCAGAGTTCATTTTTAGTGCTTTTCAATTTCAGGGTCTTATAGCTCAAAAAATAAATAAATGCATGAAAAATAACAAATGAAGTCAGAAAGGGTTGAAAATTGATGATGTGGCTTTGAATGGTGCATTTTGAACACAGAAAAACTATGAAGTTCAAATAAGTTCAAGAAAATGAAATCCGTTTGTAACAGACGAGTTTCCATATGAAACCCTGATACTTCGAAAGAGATTGTCCGTTTTGTGCACGAAGTGCATCCAGTTTTTGTCGTAAGCCTCTCTACTTTCTTGAACATGCTATGTGGGTGAAATGATGAGACCATGTGAACTTTCAACCTTTTCAGAGTTCATTTGTAGTGCTTTTCAATTTCAGGGTCTTATAGCTCAAAAAAATCAGTAAATGCCTGAAAAATAACAAATGAAGTCAGAAAGGGTTGAAAATTGATGATGTGGGTTTGAATGGTGTATTTTGAACACAGAAAAACTATGGATTTCAAATAAGTTCAAGAAAATGAAATCCCTTTGTAACAAACGAGTTTCCGTATGAAACCTTGATACTTCGAAAGAGATTGTCCGTTTTGTACACGAAGTGCATCCAGTTTTTGCCATAAGCCTCTCTACTTTATTGCACAGGCTATGTGCGTGAAATAATGACACCATGCCAACTTTCAACCTTTTCAGAGTTCATTTGTAGTGCTTTTCAATTTCAGGGTCTTATAGCTCAAAAAAAATCAGTAAATGCATGAAAAATAACAAATGAAGTCAGAAAGGGTTGAAAATTGATGATGTGGCTTTGAATGGTGCATTTTGAACACAGAAAAACTATGGAGTTCAAATAAGTTCAAGAAAATGAAATCCCTTTGTAACAAACGAGTTTCCGTATGAAACCTTGATACTTCGAAAGAGATTGTCCGTTTTGTACACGAAGTGCATCCAGTTTTTGCCGTAAGCCTCTCTACTTTATTGCACATGCTATGTGCGTGAAATGATGACACCATGCCAACTTTCAACCTTTTCAGAGTTCATTTGTAGTGCTTTTCAATTTCAGGGTTTTATAGCTCAAAAAAATCAGTAAATGCATGAAAATAACAAATGAAGTCAGAAAGGGTTGAAAATTGATGATGTGGCTTTGAATGGTGCATTTTGAACACAGAAAAACTATGGAGTTCAAATAAGTTCAAGAAAATGAAATCCGTTTGTAACAGACAAGTTTTCATATGAAACCCTGATACTCGAAAGAGATTGTCCGTTTTGTACACGAAGTGCATCCAGTTTTTGTCGTAAGCCTCTCTACTTTCTTGAACATGCTATGTGGGTGAAATGATGACACCATGCCAACTTTCAACCTTTTCAGAGTTCATTTGTAGTGCTTTTCAATTTCAGGGTCTTATAGCTCAAAAAAATCAGTAAATGCATGAAAAATAACAAATGAAGTCAGAAAGGGTTGAAAATTGATGATGTGGGTTTGAATGGTGCACTTTGAACACAGAAAAACAATGGAGTTCAAAAAAGGTAAACAAAATGAAATCCCTTTGTAACAAACGAGTTTCCGTATGAAACCCTGATACTTCGAAAGAGAATGTCAGTTTTGTACATGAAGTGCATCCAGTTTTTGCCGTAAGCCTCTCTACTTTCTTGAACATGCTATGTGGGTGAAATGATGACACCATGCTAACTTTGAACCTTTTCAGAGTTCATTTGTAGTGCTTTTCAATTTCAGGGTCTTATAGCTTAAAAAATCAGTAAATGCATGAAAAATAACAAATGAAGTCAGAAAGGGTTGAAAATTGATGATGTGGATTTGAATGGTGCAATTTGAACATAGACAAACTATGGAGTTCAAATAAGTTCAAGAAAATGAAATCCCTTTGTAACAGACGAGTTTCCGTATGAAACCCTGATACTTCGAAAGAGATTGTCCGTTTTGTACACGAAGTGCATCCAGTTTTTGCCGTAAGCCTCTCTACTTTCTTGCACATGCTATGTGGGTGAAACGATGACACCATGCCAACTTTCAACCTTTTCAGAGTTCATTTGTAGTGCTTTTCAATTTCAGGGTTTTATAGCTCAAAAAAATCAGTAAATGCATGAAAATAACAAATGAAGTCAGAAAGGGTTGAAAATTGATGATGTGGCTTTGAATGGTGCATTTTGAACACAGAAAAACTATGGAGTTCAAATAAGTTCAAGAAAATGAAATCCGTTTGTAACAGACGAGTTTTCATATGAAACCCTGATACTCGAAAGAGATTGTCAGTTTTGTACATGAAGTGCATCCAGTTTTTGCCGTAAGCCTCTCTACTTTCTTGAACATGCTATGTGGGTGAAATGATGACACCATGCCAACTTTCAACCTTTTCAGAGTTCATTTGTAGTGCTTTTCAATTTCAGGGTCTTATAGCTCAAAAAAAATCAGTAAATGCATGAAAAATAACAAATGAAGTCAGAAAGGGTTGAAAATTGATGATGTGGGTTTGAATGGTGCACTTTGAACACAGAAAAACAATGGAGTTCAAATAAGGTAAACAAAATGAAATCCCTTTGTAACAAACGAGTTTCCGTATGAAACCCTGATACTTCGAAAGAGATTGTCAGTTTTGTACATGAAGTGCATCCAGTTTTTGCCGTAAGCCTCTCTACTTTCTTGAACATGCTATGTGGGTGAAATGATGACACCATGCTAACTTTGAACCTTTTCAGAGTTCATTTGTAGTGCTTTTCAATTTCAGGGTCTTATAGCTTAAAAAAATCAGTAAATGCATGAAAAATAACAAATGAAGTCAGAAAGGGTTGAAAATTGATGATGTGGATTTGAATGGTGCAATTTGAACATAGACAAACTATGGAGTTCAAATAAGTTCAAGAAAATGAAATCCCTTTGTAACAGACGAGTTTCCGTATGAAACCCTGATACTTCGAAAGAGATTGTCCGTTTTGTACACGAAGTGCATCCAGTTTTTGCCGTAAGCCTCTCTACTTTCTTGCACATGCTATGTGGGTGAAACGATGACACCATGCCAACTTTCAACCTTTTCAGAGTTCATTTGTAGTGCTTTTCAATTTCAGGGTCTTATAGCTCAAAAAATAAATAAATGCATGAAAAATAACAAATGAAGTCAGAAAGGGTTGAAAATTGATGATGTGGCTTTGAATGGTGCATTTTGAACACAGAAAAACTATGAAGTTCAAATAAGTTCAAGAAAATGAAATCCGTTTGTAACAGACGAGTTTCCATATGAAACCCTGATACTTCGAAAGAGATTGTCCGTTTTGTGCACGAAGTGCATCCAGTTTTTGTCGTAAGCCTCTCTACTTTCTTGAACATGCTATGTGGGTGAAATGATGAGACCATGCGAACTTTCAACCTTTTCAGAGTTCATTTGTAGTGCTTTTCAATTTCAGGGTCTTATAGCTCAAAAAAATCAGTAAATGCCTGAAAAATAACAAATGAAGTCAGAAAGGGTTGAAAATTGATGATGTGGGTTTGAATGGTGTATTTTGAACACAGAAAAACTATGGATTTCAAATAAGTTCAAGAAAATGAAATCCCTTTGTAACAAACGAGTTTCCGTATGAAACGTTGATACTTCGAAAGAGATTGTCCGTTTTGTACACGAAGTGCATCCAGTTTTTGCCATAAGCCTCTCTACTTTATTGCACAGGCTATGTGCGTGAAATAATGACACCATGCCAACTTTCAACCTTTTCAGAGTTCATTTGTAGTGCTTTTCAATTTCAGGGTCTTATAGCTCAAAAAAAATCAGTAAATGCATGAAAAATAACAAATGAAGTCAGAAAGGGTTGAAAATTGATGATGTGGCTTTGAATGGTGCATTTTGAACACAGAAAAACTATGGAGTTCAAATAAGTTCAAGAAAATGAAATCCCTTTGTAACAAACGAGTTTCCGTATGAAACCTTGATACTTCGAAAGAGATTGTCCGTTTTGTACACGAAGTGCATCCAGTTTTTGCCGTAAGCCTCTCTACTTTATTGCACATGCTATGTGCGTGAAATGATGACACCATGCCAACTTTCAACCTTTTCAGAGTTCATTTGTAGTGCTTTTCAATTTCAGGGTTTTATAGCTCAAAAAAATCAGTAAATGCATGAAAATAACAAATGAAGTCAGAAAGGGTTGAAAATTGATGATGTGGCTTTGAATGGTGCATTTTGAACACAGAAAAACTATGGAGTTCAAATAAGTTCAAGAAAATGAAATCCGTTTGTAACAGACGAGTTTTCATATGAAACCCTGATACTCGAAAGAGATTGTCCGTTTTGTACACGAAGTGCATCCAGTTTTTGTCGTAAGCCTCTCTACTTTCTTGAACATGCTATGTGGGTGAAATGATGACACCATGCCAACTTTCAACCTTTTCAGAGTTCATTTGTAGTGCTTTTCAATTTCAGGGTCTTATATCTCAAAAAAATCAGTAAATGCATGAAAAATAACAAATGAAGTCAGAAAGGTTGAAAATTGATGATGTGGGTTTGAATGGTGCACTTTGAACACAGAAAAACAATGGAGTTCAAATAAGGTAAACAAAATGAAATCCCTTTGTAACAAACGAGTTTCCGTATGAAACCCTGATACTTCGAAAGAGAATGTCAGTTTTGTACATGAAGTGCATCCAGTTTTTGCCGTAAGCCTCTCTACTTTCTTGAACATGCTATGTGGGTGAAATGATGACACCATGCTAACTTTGAACCTTTTCAGAGTTCATTTGTAGTGCTTTTCAATTTCAGGGTCTTATAGCTTAAAAAATCAGTAAATGCATGAAAAATAACAAATGAAGTCAGAAAGGGTTGAAAATTGATGATGTGGATTTGAATGGTGCAATTTGAACATAGACAAACTATGGAGTTCAAATAAGTTCAAGAAAATGAAATCCCTTTGTAACAGACGAGTTTCCGTATGAAACCCTGATACTTCGAAAGAGATTGTCCGTTTTGTACACGAAGTGCATCCAGTTTTTGCCGTAAGCCTCTCTACTTTCTTGCACATGCTATGTGGGTGAAACGATGACACCATGCCAACTTTCAACCTTTTCAGAGTTCATTTGTAGTGCTTTTCAATTTCAGGGTCTTATAGCTCAAAAAATAAATAAATGCATGAAAAATAACAAATGAAGTCAGAAAGGGTTGAAAATTGATGATGTGGCTTTGAATGGTGCATTTTGAACACAGAAAAACTATGAAGTTCAAATAAGTTCAAGAAAATGAAATCCGTTTGTAACAGACGAGTTTCCATATGAAACCCTGATACTTCGAAAGAGATTGTCCGTTTTGTGCACGAAGTGCATCCAGTTTTTGTCGTAAGCCTCTCTACTTTCTTGAACATGCTATGTGGGTGAAATGATGACACCATGCCAACTTTCAACCTGTTCAGAGTTCATTTGTAGTGCTTTTCAATTTCAGGGTCTTATAGCTCAAAAAAATCAGTAAATGCCTGAAAAATAACAAATGAAGTCAGAAAGGGTTGAAAATTGATGATGTGGGTTTGAATGGTGTATTTTGAACACAGAAAAACTATGGAGTTCAAATAAGTTCAAGAAAATGAAATCCCTTTGTAACAAACTAGTTTCCGTATGAAACCTTGATACTTCGAAAGAGATTGTCCGTTTTGTACACGAAGTGCATCCAGTTTTTTCCATAAGCCTCTCTACTTTATTGCACATGCTATGTGCGTGAAATGATGACACCATGCCAACTTTCAACCTTTTCAGAGTTCATTTGTAGTGCTTTTCAATTTCAGGGTCTTATAGCTCAAAAAAATCAGTAAATGCATGAAAAATAACAAATGATGTCAGAAACGGTTGAAAATTGATGATGTGGCTTTGAATGGTGCATTTTGAACACAGAAAAACTATGGAGTTCAAATAAGTTCAAGAAAATGAAATCCCTTTGTAACAAACGAGTTTCCGTATGAAACCTTGATACTTCGAAAGAGATTGTCCGTTTTGTACACGAAGTGCATCCAGTTTTTGCCGTAAGCCTCTCTACTTTACTGCACATGCTATGTGCGTGAAATGATGACACCATGCCAACTTTCAACCTTTTCAGAGTTCATTTGCAGTGCTTTTCAATTTCAGGGTTTTATAGCTCAAAAAAATCCGTAAATGCATGAAAATAACAAATGAAGTCAGAAAGGGTTGAAAATTGATGATGTGGCTTTGAATGGTGCATTTTGAACACAGAAAAACTATGGAGTTCAAATAAGTTCAAGAAAATGAAATCCGTTTGTAACAGACGAGTTTTCATATGAAACCCTGATACTCGAAAGAGATTGTCCGTTTTGTACACGAAGTGCATCCAGTTTTTGTCGTAAGCCTCTCTACTTTCTTGAACATGCTATGTGGGTGAAATGATGACACCATGCCAACTTTCAACCTTTTCAGAGTTCATTTGTAGTGCTTTTCAATTTCAGGGTCTTATAGCTCAAAAAAAATCAGTAAATGCATGAAAAATAACAAATGAAGTCAGAAAGGGTTGAAAATTGATGATGTGGGTTTGAATGGTGCACTTTGAACACAGAAAAACTATGGAGTTCAAATAAGGTAAACAAAATGAAATCCCTTTGTAACAAACGAGTTTCCGTATGAAACCCTGATACTTCGAAAGAGATTGTCAGTTTTGTACATGAAGTGCATCCAGTTTTTGCCGTAAGCCTCTCTACTTTCTTGAACATGCTATGTGGGTGAAATGATGACACCATGCTAACTTTGAACCTTTTCAGAGTTCATTTGTAGTGCTTTTCAATTTCAGGGTCTTATAGCTCAAAAAAAATCAGTAAATGCATGAAAAATAACAAATGAAGTCAGAAAGGGTTGAAAATTGATGATGTGGGTTTGAATGGTGCACTTTGAACACAGAAAAACAATGGAGTTCAAATAAGGTAAACAAAATGAAATCCCTTTGTAACAAACGAGTTTCCGTATGAAACCCTGATACTTCGAAAGAGATTGTCAGTTTTGTACATGAAGTGCATCCAGTTTTTGCCGTAAGCCTCTCTACTTTCTTGAACATGCTATGTGGGTGAAATGATGACACCATGCTAACTTTGAACCTTTTCAGAGTTCATTTGTAGTGCTTTTCAATTTCAGGGTCTTATAGCTTAAAAAAATCAGTAAATGCATGAAAAATAACAAATGAAGTCAGAAAGGGTTGAAAATTGATGATGTGGATTTGAATGGTGCAATTTGAACATAGACAAACTATGGAGTTCAAATAAGTTCAAGAAAATGAAATCCCTTTGTAACAGACGAGTTTCCGTATGAAACCCTGATACTTCGAAAGAGATTGTCCGTTTTGTACACGAAGTGCATCCAGTTTTTGCCGTAAGCCTCTCTACTTTCTTGCACATGCTATGTGGGTGAAACGATGACACCATGCCAACTTTCAACCTTTTCAGAGTTCATTTGTAGTGCTTTTCAATTTCAGGGTCTTATAGCTCAAAAAATAAATAAATGCATGAAAAATAACAAATGAAGTCAGAAAGGGTTGAAAATTGATGATGTGGCTTTGAATGGTGCATTTTGAACACAGAAAAACTATGAAGTTCAAATAAGTTCAAGAAAATGAAATCCGTTTGTAACAGACGAGTTTCCATATGAAACCCTGATACTTCGAAAGAGATTGTCCGTTTTGTGCACGAAGTGCATCCAGTTTTTGTCGTAAGCCTCTCTACTTTCTTGAACATGCTATGTGGGTGAAATGATGACACCGTGCCAACTTTCAACCTGTTCAGAGTTCATTTGTAGTGCTTTTCAATTTCAGGGTCTTATAGCTCAAAAAAATCAGTAAATGCCTGAAAAATAACAAATGAAGTCAGAAAGGGTTGAAAATTGATGATGTGGGTTTGAATGGTGTATTTTGAACACAGAAAAACTATGGAGTTCAAATAAGTTCAAGAAAATGAAATCCCTTTGTAACAAACTAGTTTCCGTATGAAACCTTGATACTTCGAAAGAGATTGTCCGTTTTGTACACGAAGTGCATCCAGTTTTTGGCGTAAGCCTCTCTACTTTCTTGAACATGCTATGTGGGTGAAATGATGACACCATGCCAACTTTCAACCTTTTCAGAGTTCATTTGTAGTGCTTTTCAATTTCAGGGTCTTATAGCTCAAAAAAAATCAGTAAATGCATGAAAAATAACAAATGAAGTCAGAAAGGGTTGAAAATTGATGATGTGGGTTTGAATGGTGCACTTTGAACACAGAAAAACTATGGAGTTCAAATAAGTTCAAGAAAATGAAATCCCTTTGTAACAAACGAGTTTCCGTATGAAACCCTGATACTTCGAAAGAGATTGTCCGTTTTGTACATGAAGTGCATCCAGTTTTTGCCGTAAGCCTCTCTACTTTCTTGAACATGCTATGTGGGTGAAACGATGACACCATGCCAACTTTGAACCTTTTCAGAGTTCATTTGTAGTGCTTTTCAATTTCAGGGTCTTATAGCTCAAAAAAATCAGTAAATGCATGAAAAATAACAAATGAAGTCAGAAAGGGTTGAAAATTGATGATGTGGCTTTGAATGGTGCATTTTGAACACAGAAAAACTATGGAGTTCAAATAAGTTCCAGAAAATGAAATCCGTTTGTAACAGACGAGTTTCCATATGAAACCCTGATACTTCGAAAGAGATTGTCAGTTTTGTGCACGAAGTGCATCCAGTTTTTGTCGTAAGCCTCTCTACTTTCTTGAACATGCTATGTGGGTGAAATGATGACACCATGCCAACTTTCAACCTTTTCAGCGTTCATTTGTAGTGCTTTTCAATTTCAGGGTCTTATAGCTCAAAAAAAATCAGTAAATGCATGAAAAATAACAAATGAAGTCAGAAAGGGTTGAAAATTGATGATGTGGGTTTGAATGGTGCACTTTGAACACAGAAAAACTATGGAGTTCAAATAAGGTAAACAAAATGAAATCCCTTTGTAACAAACGAGTTTCCGTATGAAACCCTGATACTTCGAAAGAGATTGTCAGTTTTGTACACGAAGTGCATCCAGTTTTTGCCGTAAGCCTCTCTACTTTCTTGCACATGCTATGTGGGTGAAACGATGACACCATGCCAACTTTCAACCTTTTCAGAGTTCATTTGTAGTGCTTTTCAATTTCAGGGTCTTATAGCTCAAAAAATAAATAAATGCATGAAAAATAACAAATGAAGTCAGAAAGGGTTGAAAATTGATGATGTGGGTTTGAATGGTGTTTTTTGAACACAGAAAAACTATGGAGTTCAAATAAGTTCAAGAAAATGAAATCCCTTTGTAACAAACTAGTTTCCGTATGAAACCTTGATACTTCGAAAGAGATTGTCCGTTTTGTACACGAAGTGCATCCAGTTTTTTCCATAAGCCTCTCTACTTTATTGCACATGCTATGTGCGTGAAATGATGACACCATGCCAACTTTCAACCTTTTCACAGTTCATTTGTAGTGCTTTTCAATTTCAGGGTCTTATAGCTCAAAAAAATCAGTAAATGCATGAAAAATAACAAATGAAGTCAGAAAGGGATGAAAATTGATGATGTGGCTTTGAATGGTGCATTTTGAACACAGAAAAACTATGGAGTTCAAATAAGTTCAAGAAAATGAAATCCCTTTGTAACAGACGAGTTTCCGTATGAAACCTTGATACTTCGAAAGAGATTGTCCGTTTTGTACACGAAGTGCATCCAGTTTTTGCCGTAAGCCTCTCTACTTTATTGCACATGCTATGTGCGTGAAATGATGACACCATGCCAACTTTCAACCTTTTCAGAGTTCATTTGTAGTGCTTTTCAATTTCAGGGTTTTATAGCTCAAAAAAATCAGTAAATGCATGAAAATAACAAATGAAGTCAGAAAGGGTTGAAAATTGATGATGTGGCTTTGAATGGTGCATTTTGAACACAGAAAAACTATGGAGTTCAAATAAGGTAAACAAAATGAAATCCGTTTGTAACAGACGAGTTTTCATATGAAACCCTGATACTCGAAAGAGATTGTCCGTTTTGTACACGAAGTGCATCCAGTTTTTGTCGTAAGCCTCTCTACTTTCTTGAACATGCTATGTGGGTGAAATGATGACACCATGCTAACTTTGAACCTTTTCAAAGTTCATTTGTAGTGCTTTTCAATTTCAGGGTCTTATAGCTCAAAAAAAATCAGTAAATGCATGAAAAATAACAAATGAAGTCAGAAAGGGTTGAAAATTGATGATGTGGGTTTGAATGGTGCACTTTGAACACAGAAAAACTATGGAGTTCAAATAAGGTCAACAAAATGAAATCCCTTTGTAACAAACGAGTTTCCGTATGAAACCCTGATACTTCGAAAGAGATTGTCAGTTTTGTACATGAAGTGCATCCAGTTTTTGCCGTAAGCCTCTCTACTTTCTTGAACATGCTATGTGGGTGAAATGATGACACCATGCTAACTTTGAACCTTTTCAGAGTTCATTTGTAGTGCTTTTCAATTTCAGGGTCTTATAGCTTAAAAAAATCAGTAAATGCATGAAAAATAACAAATGAAGTCAGAAAGGGTTGAAAATTGATGATGTGGATTTGAATGGTGCAATTTGAACATAGACAAACTATGGAGTTCAAATAAGTTCAAGAAAATGAAATCCCTTTGTAACAGACGAGTTTCCGTATGAAACCCTGATACTTCGAAAGAGATTGTCCGTTTTGTACACGAAGTGCATCCAGTTTTCGCCGTAAGCCTCTCTACTTTCTTGCACATGCTATGTGGGTGAAACGATGACACCATGCCAACTTTCAACCTTTTCAGAGTTCATTTGTAGAGCTTTTCAATTTCAGGGTCTTATAGCTCAAAAAATAAATAAATGCATGAAAAATAACAAATGAAGTCAGAAAGGGTTGAAAATTGATGATGTGGCTTTGAATGGTGCATTTTGAACACAGAAAAACTATGAAGTTCAAATAAGTTCAAGAAAATGAAATCCGTTTGTAACAGACGAGTTTCCATATGAAACCCTGATACTTCGAAAGAGATTGTCCGTTTTGTGCACGAAGTGCATCCAGTTTTTGTCGTAAGCCTCTCTACTTTCTTGAACATGCTATGTGGGTGAAATGATGACACCATGCCAACTTTCAACCTGTTCAGAGTTCATTTGTAGTGCTTTTCAATTTCAGGGTCTTATAGCTCAAAAAAATCAGTAAATGCCTGAAAAATAACAAATGAAGTCAGAAAGGGTTGAAAATTGATGATGTGGGTTTGAATGGTGTTTTTTGAACACAGAAAAACTATGGAGTTCAAATAAGTTCAAGAAAATGAAATCCCTTTGTAACAAACTAGTTTCCGTATGAAACCTTGATACTTCGAAAGAGATTGTCCGTTTTGTACACGAAGTGCATCCAGTTTTTTCCATAAGCCTCTCTACTTTATTGCACATGCTATGTGCGTGAAATGATGACACCATGCCAACTTTCAACCTTTTCAGAGTTCATTTGTAGTGCTTTTCAATTTCAGGATCTTATAGCTCAAAAAAATCAGTAAATGCATGAAAAATAACAAATGATGTCAGAAAGGGTTGAAAATTGATGATGTGGCTTTGAATGGTGCATTTTGAACACAGAAAAACTATGGAGTTCAAATAAGTTCAAGAAAATGAAATCCCTTTGTAACAAACGAGTTTCCGTATGAAACCCTGATACTTCGAAAGAGATTGTCCGTTTTGTACACGAAGTGCATCCAGTTTTTGCCGTAAGCCTCTCTACTTTCTTGCACATGCTATGTGGGTGAAACGATGACACCATGCCAACTTTCAACCTTTTCAGAGTTCATTTGTAGTGCTTTTCAATTTCAGGGTCTTATAGCTCAAAAAATAAATAAATGCATGAAAAATAACAAATGAAGTCAGAAAGGGTTGAAAATTGATGATGTGGCTTTGAATGGTGCATTTTGAACACAGAAAAACTATGAAGTTCAAATAAGTTCCAGAAAATGAAATCCGTTTGTAACAGACGAGTTTCCATATGAAACCCTGATACTTCGAAAGAGATTGTCCGTTTTGTGCACGAAGTGCATCCAGTTTTTGTCGTAAGCCTCTCTACTTTCTTGAACATGCTATGTGGGTGAAATGATGACACCATGCCAACTTTCAACCTTTTCAGAGTTCATTTGTAGTGCTTTTCAATTTCAGGGTCTTATAGCTCAAAAAAATCAGTAAATGCCTGAAAAATAACAAATGAAGTCAGAAAGGGTTGAAAATTGATGATGTGGGTTTGAATGGTGTTTTTTGAACACAGAAAAACTATGGAGTTCAAATAAGTTCAAGAAAATGAAATCCCTTTGTAACAAACTAGTTTCCGTATGAAACCTTGATACTTCGAAAGAGATTGTCCGTTTTGTACACGAAGTGCATCCAGTTTTTTCCATAAGCCTCTCTACTTTATTGCACATGCTATGTGCGTGAAATGATGACACCATGCCAACTTTCAACCTTTTCACAGTTCATTTGTAGTGCTTTTCAATTTCAGGGTCTTATAGCTCAAAAAAATCAGTAAATGCATGAAAAATAACAAATGAAGTCAGAAAGGGTTGAAAATTGATGATGTGGCTTTGAATGGTGCATTTTGAACACAGAAAAACTATGGAGTTCAAATAAGTTCAAGAAAATGAAATCCCTTTGTAACAGACGAGTTTCCGTATGAAACCTTGATACTTCGAAAGAGATTGTCCGTTTTGTACACGAAGTGCATCCAGTTTTTGCCGTAAGCCTCTCTACTTTATTGCACATGCTATGTGCGTGAAATGATGACACCATGCCAACTTTCAACCTTTTCAGAGTTCATTTGTAGTGCTTTTCAATTTCAGGGTTTTATAGCTCAAAAAAATCAGTAAATGCATGAAAATAACAAATGAAGTCAGAAAGGGTTGAAAATTGATGATGTGGCTTTGAATGGTGCATTTTGAACACAGAAAAACTATGGAGTTCAAATAAGGTAAACAAAATGAAATCCGTTTGTAACAGACGAGTTTTCATATGAAACCCTGATACTCGAAAGAGATTGTCCGTTTTGTACACGAAGTGCATCCAGTTTTTGTCGTAAGCCTCTCTACTTTCTTGAACATGCTATGTGGGTGAAATGATGACACCATGCTAACTTTGAACCTTTTCAAAGTTCATTTGTAGTGCTTTTCAATTTCAGGGTCTTATAGCTCAAAAAAAATCAGTAAATGCATGAAAAATAACAAATGAAGTCAGAAAGGGTTGAAAATTGATGATGTGGGTTTGAATGGTGCACTTTGAACACAGAAAAACTATGGAGTTCAAATAAGGTCAACAAAATGAAATCCCTTTGTAACAAACGAGTTTCCGTATGAAACCCTGATACTTCGAAAGAGATTGTCAGTTTTGTACATGAAGTGCATCCAGTTTTTGCCGTAAGCCTCTCTACTTTCTTGAACATGCTATGTGGGTGAAATGATGACACCATGCTAACTTTGAACCTTTTCAGAGTTCATTTGTAGTGCTTTTCAATTTCAGGGTCTTATAGCTTAAAAAAATCAGTAAATGCATGAAAAATAACAAATGAAGTCAGAAAGGGTTGAAAATTGATGATGTGGATTTGAATGGTGCAATTTGAACATAGACAAACTATGGAGTTCAAATAAGTTCAAGAAAATGAAATCCCTTTGTAACAGACGAGTTTCCGTATGAAACCCTGATACTTCGAAAGAGATTGTCCGTTTTGTACACGAAGTGCATCCAGTTTTCGCCGTAAGCCTCTCTACTTTCTTGCACATGCTATGTGGGTGAAACGATGACACCATGCCAACTTTCAACCTTTTCAGAGTTCATTTGTAGAGCTTTTCAATTTCAGGGTCTTATAGCTCAAAAAATAAATAAATGCATGAAAAATAACAAATGAAGTCAGAAAGGGTTGAAAATTGATGATGTGGCTTTGAATGGTGCATTTTGAACACAGAAAAACTATGAAGTTCAAATAAGTTCAAGAAAATGAAATCCGTTTGTAACAGACGAGTTTCCATATGAAACCCTGATACTTCGAAAGAGATTGTCCGTTTTGTGCACGAAGTGCATCCAGTTTTTGTCGTAAGCCTCTCTACTTTCTTGAACATGCTATGTGGGTGAAATGATGACACCATGCCAACTTTCAACCTGTTCAGAGTTCATTTGTAGTGCTTTTCAATTTCAGGGTCTTATAGCTCAAAAAAATCAGTAAATGCCTGAAAAATAACAAATGAAGTCAGAAAGGGTTGAAAATTGATGATGTGGGTTTGAATGGTGTTTTTTGAACACAGAAAAACTATGGAGTTCAAATAAGTTCAAGAAAATGAAATCCCTTTGTAACAAACTAGTTTCCGTATGAAACCTTGATACTTCGAAAGAGATTGTCCGTTTTGTACACGAAGTGCATCCAGTTTTTTCCATAAGCCTCTCTACTTTATTGCACATGCTATGTGCGTGAAATGATGACACCATGCCAACTTTCAACCTTTTCAGAGTTCATTTGTAGTGCTTTTCAATTTCAGGGTCTTATAGCTCAAAAAAATCAGTAAATGCATGAAAAATAACAAATGATGTCAGAAAGGGTTGAAAATTGATGATGTGGCTTTGAATGGTGCATTTTGAACACAGAAAAACTATGGAGTTCAAATAAGTTCAAGAAAATGAAATCCCTTTGTAACAAACGAGTTTCCGTATGAAACCCTGATACTTCGAAAGAGATTGTCCGTTTTGTACACGAAGTGCATCCAGTTTTTGCCGTAAGCCTCTCTACTTTCTTGCACATGCTATGTGGGTGAAACGATGACACCATGCCAACTTTCAACCTTTTCAGAGTTCATTTGTAGTGCTTTTCAATTTCAGGGTCTTATAGCTCAAAAAATAAATAAATGCATGAAAAATAACAAATGAAGTCAGAAAGGGTTGAAAATTGATGATGTGGCTTTGAATGGTGCATTTTGAACACAGAAAAACTATGAAGTTCAAATAAGTTCCAGAAAATGAAATCCGTTTGTAACAGACGAGTTTCCATATGAAACCCTGATACTTCGAAAGAGATTGTCCGTTTTGTGCACGAAGTGCATCCAGTTTTTGTCGTAAGCCTCTCTACTTTCTTGAACATGCTATGTGGGTGAAATGATGACACCATGCCAACTTTCAACCTTTTCAGAGTTCATTTGTAGTGCTTTTCAATTTCAGGGTCTTATAGCTCAAAAAAATCAGTAAATGCCTGAAAAATAACAAATGAAGTCAGAAAGGGTTGAAAATTGATGATGTGGGTTTGAATGGTGTTTTTTGAACACAGAAAAACTATGGAGTTCAAATAAGTTCAAGAAAATGAAATCCCTTTGTAACAAACTAGTTTCCGTATGAAACCTTGATACTTCGAAAGAGATTGTCCGTTTTGTACACGAAGTGCATCCAGTTTTTTCCATAAGCCTCTCTACTTTATTGCACATGCTATGTGCGTGAAATGATGACACCATGCCAACTTTCAACCTTTTCACAGTTCATTTGTAGTGCTTTTCAATTTCAGGGTCTTATAGCTCAAAAAAATCAGTAAATGCATGAAAAATAACAAATGAAGTCAGAAAGGGTTGAAAATTGATGATGTGGCTTTGAATGGTGCATTTTGAACACAGAAAAACTATGGAGTTCAAATAAGTTCAAGAAAATGAAATCCCTTTGTAACAGACGAGTTTCCGTATGAAACCTTGATACTTCGAAAGAGATTGTCCGTTTTGTACACGAAGTGCATCCAGTTTTTGCCGTAAGCCTCTCTACTTTATTGCACATGCTATGTGCGTGAAATGATGACACCATGCCAACTTTCAACCTTTTCAGAGTTCATTTGTAGTGCTTTTCAATTTCAGGGTTTTATAGCTCAAAAAAATCAGTAAATGCATGAAAATAACAAATGAAGTCAGAAAGGGTTGAAAATTGATGATGTGGCTTTGAATGGTGCATTTTGAACACAGAAAAACTATGGAGTTCAAATAAGGTAAACAAAATGAAATCCGTTTGTAACAGACGAGTTTTCATATGAAACCCTGATACTCGAAAGAGATTGTCCGTTTTGTACACGAAGTGCATCCAGTTTTTGTCGTAAGCCTCTCTACTTTCTTGAACATGCTATGTGGGTGAAATGATGACACCATGCCAACTTTCAACCTTTTCAGAGTTCATTTGTAGTGCTTTTCAATTTCAGGGTCTTATAGCTCAAAAAAATCAGTAAATGCATGAAAAATAACAAATGAAGTCAGAAAGGGTTGAAAATTGATGATGTGGGTTTGAATGGTGCACTTTGAACACAGAAAAACTATGGAGTTCAAATAAGGTCAACAAAATGAAATCCCTTTGTAACAAACGAGTTTCCGTATGAAACCCTGATACTTCGAAAGAGATTGTCAGTTTTGTACATGAAGTGCATCCAGTTTTTGCCGTAAGCCTCTCTACTTTCTTGAACATGCTATGTGGGTGAAATGATGACACCATGCTAACTTTGAACCTTTTCAGAGTTCATTTGTAGTGCTTTTCAATTTCAGGGTCTTATAGCTTAAAAAAATCAGTAAATGCATGAAAAATAACAAATGAAGTCAGAAAGGGTTGAAAATTGATGATGTGGATTTGAATGGTGCAATTTGAACATAGACAAACTATGGAGTTCAAATAAGTTCAAGAAAATGAAATCCCTTTGTAACAGACGAGTTTCCGTATGAAACCCTGATACTTCGAAAGAGATTGTCTGTTTTGTACACGAAGTGCATCCAGTTTTTGCCGTAAGCCTCTCTACTTTCTTGCACATGCTATGTGGGTGAAACGATGACACCATGCCAACTTTCAACCTTTTCAGAGTTCATTTGTAGTGCTTTTCAATTTCAGGGTCTTATAGCTCAAAAAATAAATAAATGCATGAAAAATAACAAATGAAGTCAGAAAGGGTTGAAAATTGATGATGTGGCTTTGAATGGTGCATTTTGAACACAGAAAAACTATGAAGTTCAAATAAGTTCAAGAAAATGAAATCCGTTTGTAACAGACGAGTTTCCATATGAAACCCTGATACTTCGAAAGAGATTGTCCGTTTTGTGCACGAAGTGCATCCAGTTTTTGTCGTAAGCCTCTCTACTTTCTTGAACATGCTATGTGGGTGAAATGATGACACCATGCCAACTTTCAACCTTTTCAGAGTTCATTTGTAGTGCTTTTCAATTTCAGGGTCTTATAGCTCAAAAAAATCAGTAAATGCCTGAAAAATAACAAATGAAGTCAGAAAGGCTTGAAAATTGATGATGTGGGTTTGAATGGTGTATTCTGAACACAGAAAAACTATGGAGTTCAAATAAGTTCAAGCAAATGAAATCCCTTTGTAACAAACGAGTTACCGTATGAAACCTTGATACTTCGAAAGAGATTGTCCGTTTTGTACACGAAGTGCATCCAGTTTTTGCCGTAAGCCTCTCTACTTTATTGCACATGCTATGTGCGTGAAATGATGACACCATGCCAACTTTCAACCTTTTCAGAGTTCATTTGTAGTGCTTTTCAATTTCAGGGTCTTATAGCTCAAAAAAATCAGTAAATGCATGAAAAATAACAAATGAAGTTAGATAGGGTTGAAAATTGATGATGTGGCTTTGAATGGTGCATTTTGAATACAGAAAAACTATGGAGTTCAAATAAGGTCCACAAAATGAAATCCCTTTGTAACAAACGAGTTTCCATATGAAACCCTGATATTTCGAAAGAGATTGTCCGTTTTGTACACGAAGTGCATCCAGTTTTTGCCGTAAGCCTCTCTACTTTATTGCACATGCTATGTGGGTGAAATGATGACACCATGCCAACTTTCAACCTTTTCAGAGTTCATTTGTAGTGCTTTTCAATTTAAGGGTTTGATAGCTCAAAAAAATCAGTAAATGCATGAAAAATAACAAATGAAGTGAGAAAGGGTTGAAAATTGATGATGTGGGTTTGAATGGTGCACTTTGAACACAGAAAAACTATGGAGTTCAAATAAGGTAAACAAAATGAAATCCCTTTGTAACAAACGAGTTTCCGTATGAAACCCTGATACTTCGAAAGAGATTGTCAGTTTTGTACACGAAGTGCATCCGGTTTTTGCCGTAAGCCTCTCTACTTTCTTGAACATGCTATGTGGCTGAAATAATGACACCATGCTAACTTTCAACCTTTTCAGAGTTCATTTGTAGTGCTTTTCAATTTCAGGGTCTTATAGTTCAAAAAAATCTGTAAATGCATGAAAAATAACAAATGAAGTCAGAAAGGGTTGAAAATTGATGATGTGGCTTTGAATGGTGCATTTTGAACACAGAAAAACTATGAAGTTCAAATAAGTTCAAGAAAATGAAATCCCTTTGTAACAGACGAGTTTTCATATGAAACCCTGATACTTCGAAAGAGATTGTCCGTTTTGTACACGAAGTGCATCCAGTTTTTGCCGTAAGCCTCTCTACTTTATTGCACATGCTATGTGCGTGAAATGATGACACCATGCCAACTTTCAACCTTTTCAGAGTTCATTTGTAGTGCTTTTCAATTTCAGGGTTTTATAGCTCAAAAAAATCAGTAAAGGCATGAAAATAACAAATGAAGTCAGAAAGGGTTGAAAATAGATGATCTGGCTTTGAATGGTGCATTTTGAACACAGAAAAACTATGGAGTTCAAATAAGTTCAAGAAAATGAAATCCGTTTGTAACAGACGAGTTTTCATATGAAACCCTGATACTTCGAAAGAGATTGTCCGTTTTGTACACGAAGTGCATCCAGTTTTTGTCGTAAGCCTCTCTACTTTCTTGCACATGCTATGTGGGTGAAATGATGACACCATGGCAACTTTCAACCTTTTCAGAGTTCATTTGTAGTGCTTTTCAATTTCAGGGTCTTATAGCTCAAAAAAATCAGTAAATGCATGAAAAATAACAAATGAAGTGAGAAAGGGTTGAAAATTGATGATGTGGGTTTGAATGGTGCACCTTGAACACAGAAAAACTATGGAGTTCAAATAAGGTAAACAAAATGAAATCCCTTTGTAACAAACGAGTTTCCGTAGGAAACCCTGATACTTCGAAAGAGATTGTCAGTTTTGTACACGAAGTGCATCCAGTTTTTGCCGTAAGCCTCTCTACTTTCTTGAACATGCCATGTGGGTGAAATGATGACACCATGCTAACTTTGAACCTTTTCAGAGTTCATTTGTAGTGCTTTTCAATTTCAGGGTCTTATAGCTCAAAAAAATCAGTAAATGCATGAAAAATAACAAATGAAGTCAGAAAGGGTTGAAAATTGATGATGTGGATTTGAATGGTGCAATTTGAACATAGACAAACTATGGAGTTCAAATAAGTTCAAGAAAATGAAATCCCTTTGTAACAGACGAGTTTCCGTATGAAACCCTGATACTTCGAAAGAGATTGTCCGTTTTGTACACGAAGTGCATCCAGTTTTTGCCGTAAGCCTCTCTACGTTCTTGCACATGCTATGTGGGTGAAACGATGACACCATGCCAACTTTCAACCTTTTCAGAGTTCATTTGTAGTGCTTTTCAATTTCAGGGTCTTATAGCTCAAAAAATAAATAAATGCATGAAAAATAACAAATGAAGTCAGAAAGGGTTGAAAATTGATGATGTGGCTTTGAATGGCTCATTTTGAACACAGAAAAACTATGAAGTTCAGATAAGTTCAAGAAAATGAAATCCGTTTGTAACAGACGAGTTTCCATATGAAACCCTGATACTTCGAAAGAGATTGTCCGTTTTGTGCACGAAGTGCATCCAGTTTTTGTCGTAAGCCTCTCTACTTTCTTGAACATGCTATGTGGGTGAAATGATGACACCATGCCAACTTTCAACCTTTTCAGAGTTCATTTGTAGTGCTTTTCAATTTCAGGGTCTTATAGCTCAAAAAATCAGTAAATGCATGAAAAATAACAAATGAAGTCAGAAAGGGTTGAAAATTGATGATGTGGGTTTGAATGGTGTATTTTGAACACAGAAAAACAATGGAGTTCAAATAAGTTCAAGAAAATGAAATCCCTTTGTAACAAACGAGTTTCCGTATGAAACCTTGATACTTCGAAAGAGATTGTCCCTTTTGTACACGAAGTGCATTCAGTTTTTGCCGTAAGCCTCTCTACTTTATTGCACATGCTATGTGCGTGAAATGATGACACCATGCCAACTTTCAACCTTTTCAGAGTTCATTTGTAGTGCTTTTCAATTTCAGGGTTTTATAGCTCAAAAAAATCAGTAAATGCATGAAAATAACAAATGAAGTCAGAAAGGGTTGAAAATTGATGATGTGGCTTTGAATGGTGCATTTTGAACACAGAAAAACTATGGAGTTCAAATAAGTTCAAGAAAATGAAATCCGTTTGTAACAGACGAGTTTTCATATGAAACCCTGATACTTCGAAAGAGATTGTCCGTTTTGTACACGAAGTGCATCCAGTTTTTGTCGTAAGCCTCTCTACTTTCTTGCACATGCTATGTGGGTGAAATGATGACACCATGGCAACTTCAACCTTTTCAGAGTTCATTTGTAGTGCTTTTCAATTTCAGGGTCTTATAGCTCAAAAAAATCAGTAAATGCAGGAAAAATAACAAATGAAGTCAGAAAGGGTTGAAAATTGATGATGTGGGTTTGAATGGTGCACTTTGAACACAGAAAAACTATGGAGTTCAAATAAGGTAAACAAAATGAAATCCCTTTGTAACAAACGAGTTTCCGTATGAAACCCTGATACTTCGAAAGAGATTGTCAGTTTTGTACATGAAGTGCATCCAGTTTTTGCCGTAAGCCTCTCTACTTTCTTGAACATGCTATGTGGGTGAAATGATGACACCATGCTAACTTTGAACCTTTTCAGAGTTCATTTGTAGTGCTTTTCAATTTCAGGGTCTTATAACTCAAAAAAATCAGTAAATGCATGAAAAATAACAAATGAAGTCAGAAAGGGTTGAAAATTGATGATGTGGATTTGAATGGTGCAATTTGAACATAGACAAACTATGGAGTTCAAATAAGTTCAAGAAAATGAAATCCCTTTGTAATAGACGAGTTTCCGTATGAAACCCTGATACTTCGAAAGAGATTGTCCGTTTTGTGCACGAAGTGCATCCAGTTTTTGCCGTAAGCCTCTCTACTTTATTGCACATGCTATGTGTGTGAAATGATGACACCATGCCAACTTTCAACCTTTTCAGAGTTCATTTGTAGTGCTTTTCAATTTCAGGGTTTTATAGCTCAAAAAAATCAGTAAATGCATGAAAATAACAAATGAAGTCAGAAAGGGTTGAAAATTGAGGATGTGGCTTTGAATGGTGCATTTTGAACACAGAAAAACTATGGAGTTCAAATAAGTTCAAGAAAATGAAATCCGTTGTAACAGACGAGTTTTCATATGAAACCCTGATACTTCGAAAGAGATTGTCCGTTTTGTACATGAAGTGCATCCAGTTTTTGTCGTAAGCCTCTCTACTTTCTTGCACATGCTATGTGGGTGAAATGATGACACCATGGCAACTTTCAACCTTTTCAGAGTTCATTTGTAGTGCTTTTCAATTTCAGGGTCTTATAGCTCAAAAAAATCAGTAAATGCAGGAAAAATAACAAATGAAGTCAGAATGGGTTGAAAATTGATGATGTGGGTTTGAATGGTGCACTTTGAACACAGAAAAACTATGGAGTTCAAATAAGGTAAACAAAATGAAATCCCTTTGTAACAAACGAGTTTCCGTATGAAACCCTGATACTTCGGAAGAGATTGTCAGTTTTGTACATGAAGTGCATCCAGTTTTTGCCGTAAGCCTCTCTACTTTCTTGACCATGCTATGTGGGTGAAATGATGACACCATGCTAACTTTGAACCTTTTCAGAGTTCATTTGTAGTGCTTTTCAATTTCAGGGTCTTATAGCTCAAAAAAAAATCAGTAAATGCATGAAAAATAACAAATGAAGTCAGAAAGGGTTGAAAATTGATGATGTGGGTCTGAATAGTGCATTTTGAACACAAAAAAACTATGGAGTTCAAATAAGGTCAAGAAAATGAAATCCCTTTGTAACAAACGAGTTTCCGTATGAAACCCTGATACTTCGAAAGAGATTGTCCGTTTTGTACAAGAAGTGCATCCAGTTTTTGCCGTAAGCCTCTCTACTTTATTGCACATGCTATGTGGGTGAAACGATGACACCATGCCAACTTTCAACCTTTTCAGAGTTCATTTGTAGTGCTTTTGAATTTCAGGGTCTTATAGCTCAAAAAAATGAGTAAATGCATGAAAATAACAAATGAAGTCAGAAAGGGTTGAAAATTGATGATGTGGCTTTGAATGGTGCATTTTGAACACAGAAAAACTATGGAGTTCAAATAGGTTCAAGAAAATGAAATCCGTTTGTAACAGACGAGTTTTCATATGAAACCCTGATACTTCGAAAGAGATTGTCCGTTTTGTACACGAAGTGCATCCAGTTTTTGTCGTAAGCCTCTCTACTTTCTTGCACATGCTATGTGGGTGAAATGATGACACCATGGCAACTTTCAACCTTTTCAGAGTTCATTTGTAGTGCTTTTCAATTTCAGGGTCTTATAGCTCAAAAAAATCAGTAAATGCATGAAAAGTAACAAATGAAGTGAGAAAGGGTTGAAAATTGATGATGTGGGTTTGAATGGTGCAATTTGAACATAGGCAAACTATGGAGTTCAAATAAGGTAAACAAAATGAAATCCCTTTGTAACGAACGAGTTTCTGTATGAAACCCTGATACTTCGAAAGAGATTGTCAGTTTTGTACACGAAGTGCATCCAGTTTTTGCCGTAAGCCTCTCTACTTTCTTGCACATGCTATGTGGGTGAAACGATGACACCATGCTAACTTTGAACCTTTTCAGAGTTCATTTGTAGTGCTTTTCAATTTCAGGGTCTTATAGCTCAAAAAAATCAGTAAATGCATGAAAAATAACAAATGAAGTCAGAAAGGGTTGAAAATTGATGATGTGGATTTGAATGGTGCAATTTGAACATAGACAAACTATGGAGTTCAAATAAGTTCAAGAAAATGAAATCCCTTTGTAACAGACGAGTTTCCGTATGAAACCCTGATACTTCGAAAGAGATTGTCCGTTTTGTACACGAAGTGCATCCAGTTTTTGCCGTAAGCCTCTCTACGTTCTTGCACATGCTATGTGGGTGAAACGATGACACCATGCCAACTTTCAACCTTTTCAGAGTTCATTTGTAGTGCTTTTCATTTTCAGGGTCTTATAGCTCAAAAAATAAATAAATGCATGAAAAATAACAAATGAAGTCAGAAAGGGTTGAAAATTGATGATGTGGCTTTGAATGGTGTATTTTGAACACAGAAAAACTATGAAGTTCAAATAAGTTCAAGAAAATGAAATCCGTTTGTAACAGACGAGTTTCCATATGAAACCCTGATACTTCGAAAGAGATTGTCCGTTTTGTGCACGAAGTGCATCCAGTTTTTGTCGTAAGCCTCTCTACTTTCTTGAACATGCTATGTGGGTGAAATGATGACACCATGCCAACTTTCAACCTTTTCAGAGTTCATTTGTAGTGCTTTTCAATTTCAGGGTCTTATAGCTCAAAAAATCAGTAAATGCATGAAAAATAACAAATGAAGTCAGAAAGGGTTGAAAATTGATGATGTGGGTTTGAATGGTGTATTTTGAACACAGAAAAACTATGGAGTTCAATTAAGTTCAAGAAAATGAAATCCCTTTGTAACAAACGAGTTTCCGTATGAAACCTTGATACTTCGAAAGAGATTGTCCGTTTTGTACACGAAGTGCATCCAGTTTTTGCCGTAAGCCTCTCTACTTTATTGCACATGCTATGTGCGTGAAATGATGACACCGTGCCAACTTTCAACCTTTTCAGAGTTCATTTGTAGTGCTTTTCAATTTCAGGGTTTTATAGCTCAAAAAAAATCAGTAAATGCATGAAAATAACAAATGAAGTGAGAAAGGGTTGAAAATTGATGATGTGGCTTTGAATGGTGCATTTTGAACACAGAAAAACTATGGAGTTCAAATAAGTTCAAGAAAATGAAATCCGTTTGTAACAGACGAGTTTTCATATGAAACCCTGATACTTCGAAAGAGATTGTCCGTTTTGTACACGAAGTGCATCCAGTTTTTGTCGTAAGCCTCTCTACTTTCTTGCACATGCTATGTGGGTGAAATGATGACACCATGGAAACTTTCAACCTTTTCAGAGTTCATTTGTAGTGCTTTTCAATTTCAGGGTCTTATAGCTCAAAAAAATCAGTAAATGCAGGAAAAATAACAAATGAAGTCAGAAAGGGTTGAAAATTGATGATGTGGGTTTGAATGGTGCACTTTGAACACAGAAAAACTATGGAGTTCAAATAAGGTAAACAAAATGAAATCCCTTTGTAACAAACGAGTTTCCGTATGAAACCCTGATACTTCGGAAGAGATTGTCAGTTTTGTACATGAAGTGCATCCAGTTTTTGCCGTAAGCCTCTCTACTTTCTTGAACATGCTATGTGGGTGAAATGATGACACCATGCTAACTTTGAACCTTTTCAGAGTTCATTTGTAGTGCTTTTCAATTGCAGGGTCTTATAGTTCAAAAAAAAATCAGTAAATGCATGAAAAATAACAAATGAAGTCAGAAAGGGTTGAAAATTGATGATGTGGGTCTGAATAGTGCATTTTGAACACAAAAAAACTATGGAGTTCAAATAAGGTCAAGAAAATGAAATCCCTTTGTAACAAACGAGTTTCCGTATGAAACCCTGATACTTCGAAAGAGATTGTCCGTTTTGTACACGAAGTGCATCCAGTTTTTGCCGTAAGCCTCTCTACTTTCTTGCACATGCTATGTGGGTGAAACGATGACACCATGCCAACTTTCAACCTTTTCAGAGTTCATTTGTAGTGCTTTTCAATTTCAGGGTCTTATAGCTCATAAAAATGAGTAAATGCATGAAAATAACAAATGAAGTCAGAATGGGTTGAAAATTGATGATGTGGCTTTGAATGGTGCATTTTGAACACAGAAAAACTATGGAGTTCAAATAGGTTCAAGAAAATGAAATCCGTTTGTAAGAGACGAGTTTTCATATGAAACCCTGATACTTCGAAAGAGATTGTCCGTTTTGTACACGAAGTGCATCCAGTTTTTGTCGTAAGCCTCTCTACTTTCTTGCACATGCTATGTGGGTGAAATGATGACACCATGGCAACTTTCAACCTTTTCAGAGTTCATTTGTAGTGCTTTTCAATTTCAGGGTCTTATAGCTCAAAAAAATCAGTAAATGCAGGAAAAATAACAAATGATGTCAGAAAGGGTTGAAAATTGATGATGTGGGTTTGAATGGTGCACTTTTAACACAGAAAAACTATGGAGTTCAAATAAGGTAAACAAAATGAAATCCCTTTGTAACAAACGAGTTTCCGTATGAAACCCTGATACTTCGGAAGAGATTGTCACTTTTGTACATGAAGTGCATCCAGTTTTTGCCGTAAGCCTCTCTACTTTCTTGAACATGCTATGTGGGTGAAATGATGACACCATGCTAACTTTGAACCTTTTCAGAGTTCATTTGTAGTGCTTTTCAATTTCAGGGTCTTATAGCTCAAAAAAAAAATCAGTAAATGCATGAAAAATAACAAATGAAGTCAGAAAGGGTTGAAAATTGATGATGTGGGTCTGAATAGTGCATTTTGAACACAAAAAAACTATGGAGTTCAAATAAGGTCAAGAAAATGAAATCCCTTTGTAACAAACGAGTTTCCATATGAAACCCTGATACTTCGAAAGAGATTGTCCGTTTTGTACACGAAGTGCATCCAGTTTTTGCCGTAAGCCTCTCTACTTTCTTGCACATGCTATGTGGGTGAAACGATGACACCATGGCAACTTTCAACCTTTTCAGAGTTCATTTGTAGTGCTTTTCAATTTCAGGGTCTTATAGCTCAAAAAAATGAGTAAATGCATGAAAATAACAAATGAAGTCAGAAAGGGTTGAAAATTGATGATGTGGCTTTGAATGGTGCATTTTGAACACAGAAAAACTATGGAGTTCAAATAGGTTCAAGAAAATGAAATCCGTTTGTAACAGACGAGTTTTCATATGAAACCCTGATACTTCGAAAGAGATTGTCCGTTTTGTACACGAAGTGCATCCAGTTTTTGTCGTAAGCCTCTCTACTTTCTTGCACATGCTATGTGGGTGAAATGATGACACCATGGCAACTTTCAACCTTTTCAGAGTTCATTTGTAGTGCTTTTCAATTTCAGGGTCTTATAGCTCAAAAAAATCAGTAAATGCATGAAAAGTAACAAATGAAGTGAGAAAGGGTTGAAAATTGATGATGTGGGTTTGAATGGTGCAATTTGAACATAGACAAACTATGGAGTTCAAATAAGGTAAACAAAATGAAATCCCTTTGTAACGAACGAGTTTCCGTATGAAACCCTGATACTTCGAAAGAGATTGTCAGTTTTGTACACGAAGTGCATCCAGTTTTTGCCGTAAGCCTCTCTACTTTCTTGCACATGCTATGTGGGTGAAACGATGACACCATGCTAACTTTGAACCTTTTCAGAGTTCATTTGTAGTGCTTTTCAATTTCAGGGTCTTATAGCTCAAAAAAATCAGTACATGCATGAAAAATAACAAATGAAGTCAGAAAGGGTTGAAAATTGATGATGTGGATTTGAATGGTGCAATTTGAACATAGACAAACTATGGAGTTCAAATAAGTTCAAGAAAATGAAATCCCTTTGTAACAGACGAGTTTCCGTATGAAACCCTGATACTTCGAAAGAGATTGTCCGTTTTGTACACGAAGTGCATCCAGTTTTTGACGTAAGCCTCTCTACGTTCTTGCACATGCTATGTGGGTGAAACGATGACACCATGCCAACTTTCAACCTTTTCAGAGTTCATTTTTAGTGCTTTTCAATTTCAGGGTCTTATAGCTCAAAAAATAAATAAATGCATGAAAAATAACAAATGAAGTCAGAAAGGGTTGAAAATTGATGATGTGGCTTTGAATGGTGTATTTTGAACACAGAAAAACTATGAAGTTCAAATAAGTTCAAGAAAATGAAATCCGTTTGTAACAGACGAGTTTCCATATGAAACCCTGATACTTCGAAAGAGATTGTCCGTTTTGTGCACGAAGTGCATCCAGTTTTTGTCGTAAGCCTCTCTACTTTCTTGAACATGCTATGTGGGTGAAATGATGACACCATGCCAACTTTCAACCTTTTCAGAGTTCATTTGTAGTGCTTTTCAATTTCAGGGTCTTATAGCTCAAAAAATCAGTAAATGCATGAAAAATAACAAATGAAGTCAGAAAGGGTTGAAAATTGATGATGTGGGTTTGAATGGTGTATTTTGAACACAGAAAAACTATGGAGTTCAAATAAGTTCAAGAAAATGAAATCCCTTTGTAACAAACGAGTTTCCGTATGAAACCTTGATACTTCGAAAGAGATTGTCCGTTTTGTACACGAAGTGCATCCAGTTTTTGCCGTAAGCCTCTCTACTTTATTGCACATGCTATGTGCGTGAAATGATGACACCGTGCCAACTTTCAACCTTTTCAGAGTTCATTTGTAGTGCTTTTAAATTTCAGGGTTTTATAGCTCAAAAAAATCAGTAAATGCATGAAAATAACAAATGAAGTCAGAAAGGGTTGAAAATTGATGATGTGGCTTTGAATGGTGCATTTTGAACACAGAAAAACTATGGAGTTCAAATAAGTTCAAGAAAATGAAATCCGTTTGTAATAGACGAGTTTTCATATGAAACCCTGATACTTCGAAAGAGATTGTCCGTTTTGTACACGAAGTGCATCCAGTTTTTGTCGTAAGCCTCTCTACTTTCTTGCACATGCTATGTGGGTGAAGTGATGACACCATGGCAACTTTCAACCTTTTCAGAGATCATTTGTAGTGCTTTTCAATTTCAGGGTCTTATAGCTCAAAAAAATAAGTAAATGCATGAAAAATAACAAATGAAGTCAGAAAGGGTTGAAAATTGATGATGTGGGTTTGAATGGTGCACTTTGAACACAGAAAAACTATGGCGTTCAAATAAGGTAAACAAAATGAAATCCCTTTGTAACAAACGAGTTTCCGTATGAAACCCTGATACTTCGAAAGAGATTGTCAGTTTTGTACATGAAGTGCATCCAGTTTTTGCCGTAAGCCTCTCTACTTTCTTGAACATGCTATGTGGGTGAAATGATGACACCATGCTAACTTTGAACCTTTTCAGAGTTCATTTGTAGTGCTTTTCAATTTCAGGGTCTTATAGCTCAAAAAAATCAGTAAATGCATGAAAAATAACAAATGAAGTCAGAAAGGTTTGAAAATTGATGATGTGGATTTGAATGGTGCAATTTGAACATAGACAAACTATGGAGTTCAAATAAGTTCAAGAAAATGAAATCCTTTTCTAACAGACGAGTTTCCGTATGAAACCCTGATACTTCGAAAGAGATTATCCGTTTTGTACACGAAGTGCATCCAGTTTTTGCCGTAAGCCTCTCTACTTTCTTGCACATGCTATGTGGGTGAAACGATGACACCATGCCAACTTTCAACCTTTTCAGAGTTCATTTGTAGTGCTTTTCAATTTCAGGGTCTTATAGCTCAAAAAAATCAGTAAATGCATGAAAAACAACAAATGAAGTCAGAAAGGCTTGAAAATTGATGATGTGGCTTTGAATGGTGCATTTTGAACATGGAAAAACTATGGAGTTAAAATAAGTTCAAGAAAATGAAATCCGTTTGTAACAGACGAGTTTCCATATGAAACCCTGATACTTCGAAAGAGATTGTCCGTTTTGTACACAAAGTGCATCCAGTTTTTGCCGTAAGCCTCTCTACTTTCTTGAACATGCTATGTGGGTGAAATGATGACACCATGCCAACTTTGAACCTTTTCAGAGTTCATTTGTAGTGCTTTTCAATTTCAGGGTCTTATAGCTCAAAAAAATCAGTAAATGCATGAAAAATAACAAATGAAGTCAGAAAGGGTTGAAAATTGATGATGTGGATTTGAATGGTGCAATTTGAACATAGACATACTATGGAGTTCAAATAAGTTCAAGAAAATGAAATCCCTTTGTAACAGACGTGTTTCCGTATGAAACCCTGATACTTCGAAAGAGATTGTCCGTTTTGTACACGAAGTGCATCCAGTTTTTGCCGTAAGCCTCTCTACGTTCTTGCACATGCTATGTGGGTGAAACGATGACACCATGCCAACTTTCAACGTTTTCAGAGTTCATTTGTAGTGCTTTTCAATTTCAGGGTCTTATAGCTCAAAAAATAAATAAATGCATGAAAAATAACAAATGAAGTCAGAAAGGGTTGAAAATTGATGATGTGGCTTTGAATGGTGCATTTTGAACACAGAAAAACTATGAAGTTCAAATAAGTTCAAGAAAATGAAATCCATTTGTAACAGACGAGTTTCCATATGAAACCCTGATACTTCGAAAGAGATTGTCCGTTTTGTGCACGAAGTGCATCCAGTTTTTGTCGTAAGCCTCTCTACTTTCTTGAACATGCTATGTGGGTGAAATGATGACACCATGCCAACTTTCAACCTTTTCAGAGTTCATTTGTAGTGCTTTTCAATTTCAGGGTCTTATAGCTCAAAAAATCAGTAAATGC